>NC_089494.1:43035050-44285050 GCF_036850765.1 Saccopteryx bilineata
AAAGGATCTGAAGATATCTATTAAATCGAGTTGATCTAGTGTTTCCAATAAGTCTGCTGTTTCTTTGTTAATTTTCTTTCTTGAGGATCTATCTAGTGATGTTAGTGGGGTATTGAAATCCCCTACTATTATAGTATTGCTGTTGATCTCGCCCTTTAAATCCATCAAAGTCTGTTTTATATATTTGGGTGCTCCTATATTAGGTGCATAGATATTTATAATAGTTATATCTTCCTGTTGGATTACTCCCTTTATCATTATGTAGTGGCCTTCTTTATCTCTTATTATATCCTTTGTTTTAAAGTCCAATTTGTCTGATATAAGTATTGCTACCCCAGCTTTTTTTTCATTTCCATTTGCATGAATTTTTTTTTCCATCATTTACCTTCAATCTATGTGCATCTTTTGTTTTAAGGTGTGTCTCTTGTAGACAGCATATGTGCAGGTCTTGTTTTCTTATCTATGCAGCTACCCTATGTCTTTTGATTGGATCATTTAATCTATTTACATTTAAGGTTATTATTGATATGTAGTTGTTTATTGCCATTTTCTTCTTTAAAAGTGTATTCCTTTTTCTTTTTTTTTTCTGTATTCTTTTCCCACTTTATCTGTTTACACCAGGCCCCTTAATATTTCCTGCAGCATTGGTTTGGTTGTAATGAATTCCTTGAGTTGTTTTTTGTCTGGGAAGCTTTTTATTTCTCCTTCAATTTTAAACGATAGCCTTGCTGGATAAAGTAGTCTTGGTTGTAGGTTCTTGTTCTGCATTACTTTGAATATTTCTTGCCATTCCCTTCTGGCCTCAAGTGTTTCTGTTGAGAAGTCAGATGTCATCCTTATGGGGGCTCCTTTGTAGGTGATAACTTTTTTTAATCTTGCAGCTTTTAATATTTTCTCTTTATTGCTTAGCTTTGGTATTTTAATTATGATGTGTCTTGGTGTAGGTTTCTTTGGGTTTCTCTTTAATGGAGTCCTCTGTGCTTCTTGGATTTGTGAGAGTTTCTCTTGCATTAATTTAGGGAAGTTTTCAGCTATGATATGATTGAACAAAGTCTCTATCCCTTGTTCTTTTTCTTCTTCTTCAGGAACCCCTATGATGCGGATGTTATTTCTCTTCATGTTGTCACAGAGCTCTCTAAGAGTTTCCTCTGACTTTTTGAGTCTTTTTTCTCTTTTCTTCTCTGCTTTCATGCCTTCATTCCAGTTGTCTTCTAACTCGCTGATTCGATCCTCTGCTCTATCTATCCTGTTTTTAATTCCTTCCATTGTGGTCTTTATTTCTGATATTGTATTTGTCGTCTCCAACTGATTCTTTTTTATACTTGCTATTTCTTTATTTAGGTTTTCAAACTCCCCCTCCATTGTTGTTCTAAGATCCCTAAGCATCCTTACAATCATTATTTTGAACTCCGCATCTGGAAGTTTGATTATTTCCATATCACTCAGTTCATCTCTCAAAAGTGTCTCTTGTGGTTTCATTTGGATTGCACTCCTTTGTCTTCTCATCTTCTTCTTTTTTTTTATTTGTAGAGTTGATTGAGTCTAGGCTTGGTGTTGTCTGCCTCCAGTTTTCAGTTGTGTTATTTTTAGGTCTTCGTGGGTTGGTATCAGCTATTATTTGTAATCCACTTTCGGATTTGGGCAGCTTTGAAGTCTTGATTTGTTTGTTTTCTTAACAGGTGATAGTCTTGTTAACTGATCTCAGCAGGGGGCTTCCTTGAAACTGTATCCAGGAATGCTGTGGGTGTAACCTGAGACGCTGAAGGTCTCTTCCTCCAACTAATCTCACTGGGGGCAAGGTTTTTTCTCTCAGCTTCAGTAGGGGGAGGTGTATCTCAGATCTCCATGGAGACCTGAGTTACTGCCCCTCCTCCCCACTTCTTGTTTTCAGCTGTGTCTTCTTGTGCTGATTGGAGCTGGATAGATGTCTGGAGATCTCTGATCCGGAAGCACTTCAGCTCTGTTTTGTGAAAGGTTCAGTCCCTCCCCCAGCTATGGCCGCCTCCAGTACGGATGAGTCAGCTTTTTTATTTTGTTTCTTGCATACCTTAGCCCCTCACAGTCTGTCCCTCTCCCTGTCTTTTCCACTTGGGAGATAAGCTGGTCTTTTCAACCCACCTTGCTCCCTGGTCGCCAGGTAAGTGGCTGTGAGCAGTAGTTTCTGCTCTTTTTCCTCTGTGAAATCCTCTCTGGACTCTCAGCCTCACCCCCCTCCTTCCCTTCCTGTAAGCAGAGGAGATTCAGGCACTCCTTACCAGGATTATTGTGGCTTCCTCTTTGCTCCTTGGTTTTTGAGAGCTGTTCTTGCAGTTCAGTGTTGGTTTTTCATGCTGATTTTTTCTAAATTGATTTGTATTCCAGTTTGGTGTTGAGAGCTGGGTGTCTGTGCATCCGCCTAAGATTTTTTTTTTAAAACTACCCAGTTCTATGGCATTCTGTTACAACAGCTAGAACTAACTGAACAGAACTATTAGATAGTATGACTACACGGCCCTCTTCACATATTTTTTTTTATTCTAAGCAACATTAGAATGTTTAAAAAATTAAACTAATCAAAAGTTGTAAATCAATTGTATATTCAAAATTTTTCATTTTCACTTAGCTTATCCCAAATGTCTGCCACAAAATATAAGACATATGCAATACAGATATATTTACTTTTAAAAGTGGAAATTTTTGTCTGGAGATGTAATTTGTAGCAAAATTTATAAATAAAATTTAAATAACAAATGAAATAACTCTACTTATCCTATGTAAAAAAAAACATTAAGCTTGAATTCAAAAGTCTCAATCTTAAATTCTGTTAAAATAAATGTTCATATTTTTCTACTCTAAGTTGAAATATATAATGTGGTCAATTTAATGGGTTTACAATATCTTTGATTTTATCCTCTATTGTTATCTCTCAGTACTAAAATTATCAGATCTTCCCAAGATAGAAACCTATTAGTTTAATTACTTTTCCTTATTGTATGAATTCCTTTGTAGTGCCATTTTCATTTTTTCCATTATAATAAACACACACACATTTTCTGCATTGACTCAATTTAATAAGAGAATTTGTTAATTTGGAGGTTATCAAAACAATTACACATAGTTTCACACTTTAGGACTTTTTATTCAGGACAAAAGTATAATAATATATTATTAGCTATTGTGTTCTAAGCACACAGTTTTTGTACCTTAAACTCAGTTGAGGTGATTTTATACTCTATTATTCAAAAAGTTGTCAGAAATTGATAATGTCTATTATTTATTTGTTCTGAATTCTGGCCTAATACATAGTATTAACTAGGTCAGTCCTGGAAAACCAGAATAAAAAGCAATCCAACTTCTAGTCTACTAACTACTTTCCTCTAGAACAGGGGTCATTGAACTTTTCTGCATAGGACAAGATAATAAATGGATTATAAGGTGTGGATCATAAAATCTTTGTCACAAGTAATTGAAGTGTGAAATCAGCCATAGACAATATAGAAACAAACTGATATGTCTGTGTTCAATAAAACTTTATTTATAAAAATACATGTGAGATTTTTCCATGTGCTGGGTTCTGCCACTGCTGGACCTAAACCTATGTACTTTGCTGTTTACTCTTTTTTTTTTTTTTTTTTTGCTTTTCTATGCCTTAATTTCTTAAAGTTATGCTTTTCACCCAGTTGTCTTCCTAGTAGCCAGACTTTTACTATATTCTGTTCTACTGTATTCTCAGCACACTTTTATTATGGTATCTGATAGGTATTCTCAAACTAAACATGTCTCAAACCCAACACTTGATACATCTTTGTTCAAGGATGCTTCTTCTAAGATAGAAATAAATAGAAGCAATATGCTTCTATGTTCTCAGGCTGAAAGCACTAGAGATATCTTTTGACCTTCCTTTTTCTTTCCCTCCAGAAACACTTGACCAGTAATGTCTATAGGTTCTATCTTTGCAATGTATCCAAAATCTGACCCTATGTCTTCACCTTATGCTACCACTCTATTTTGAACCACTGTCTCTTCTCTGATATATCTTTCTTATTTTGAAATAAGAAAGTTTTTTTTTTTTTCTGAAGTGAGAAGCAGTGGGGAAGCAGACTCCGGCATGCCCCTGACTGGGATCCATGCGGCATGTCCACCAGGTGATGATGCTCGGTCCCTCTGGGGTGTTGCTTTGCTGCAATCAGAGTCATTCTAGTGCCTGAGGCGCAGGCCATGGAGCTATCCTTAATGCCCAGTCCTACTTTGCTCCAATGGAGCCTTGGCTGTGGGAGGGGAAGAGAGAGATAGAGAGAAAGTATAAGGAGAAGGGTAAAGAAGCAGATGGGCGCTTCTCCTGTGTGCCCTGGCCAGGAATCGAACCCAGGACTTCCACATGGCAGGCCCATGCTCTACCGCTGAGCCAACCGGCCAGGGCCCGAAAGATTATTTCTTAAATCTTTCTTATATTATATATTTCTTGTTTAGATTTAATAAATTTAGAACTAGATATTTTAATTTGAAGAATATGAAATCAAATTAGAGAAATTCAGAAGAATGTTAGATTTCTGTATATGATAAAATCAGTTACATATCACCAGACAATAGTATATTTGACTGTTATATTGGTATTTTTAATTTATATTTTCCGATATAATTTTCAAAATTGTCAACATCGGACAGTTCTTGTAAAGATGAAAGTAAAAGTGTATTTGTTTCATAAAAAGAGGGATATAATAAAAGTAAAGACAGTAATTGAAAACTAATCTGTGACATAGTATATTTTTTATGTTTAAGGTAAGATTAAGGTAGAGCACATTTGTTTAAATATAACACTTTAATAATTCTACTTAATGTATTCTAAATACATGGAATTTTGAGATATGATTATTTGAATTATGCTATTTTAAAAACCACAAGTTTCATCATGTTTTGATTTGAGGTTGTATCACACACATACTATTTTGAACTATGCATTTTACATTGGCTAAAATAAAAACTAATCATATTATAAATGTGACATTTATAGTTTTACATTTTATGATGTTTTACCTTTTTAAAAGATCCTGTTTTTGTGCTGCTTTAGAGGGTTTCTTCTTTTAAGATATAATTTCTCTATTCCTAGTTCACATCATTAAGTTAATTACCCTCTTAAATTTTCTAGATTAGTTTCTTATACAGTGTTTTAATATACATTTATCTTGAAAAGTTCTAAAATCTATTATAGATTTTATGTAATAAAAATATGCTAAAATAAACATTAATAAAGCTGAATATGTATGTTGAAATCAAGTTCTAATTTAAAAAAATAAAAAGTGACCATTTAAAATTTTTAAAAATAGAAATAATTTTTCTCTAAAAATCAATTATTTTAAGTTTTACTTATAAAATTTCCATAAATCAATAACTGACTTTTTTGTCAAAATGAATAAAGCATAGTAATCGTGTTTGATAATAGAATCTAATAATGCCATCACGTTCTAGAAAGGAAAAAAAATGTTATATTTAAACAAAAAAAGAAAAATAAGAGAGAATGAATCTTGGAATAATGTCTATACTAAGATAGAGATGAATGAATAAATTTTACTATACTTTTGCCCATAGATGAAGCTTAACTGAACTGAGTCAAATAAAAACCACACAATAGAAGTAGTATATTGCTTATACCAATAGCCAAATCTAATAAGACAATGTTATTTTAAAAAATAAATATTCAAGTCAAAAATCAAATGGTTGAGGATGCTATTTAAAGTAAGTAAAGTTTCAATAAAAATAAATTAATTAGCTGTTAGACATTCAGTCAAGCCTTGTGTTTATATCATATCTCTATTGATTATGCATGTGATAAGTCGCCTAGTAGTGTTTTGGATTGAGTGGCTTTTACTATTATTCATTCATAGCCATATTCTTCAAATAATGTACATTTTAAAACATATTAAACAGTGGAATAATCTGATAACAGAAGCCCAACATGAAAGCACATGGTCATTATGACTCTAAAATAAATTCAGTATAGAATCAACAATCACAAATTCTAAATATATGGTAGATAGTGCCTTGTATACAATATGGAAACATGAAGTCATGTCAGTGTTGTTAACATTTCTAGGACGTTGGAGTCAGATGCAACCCACTGATTATAACATTAACCTGTTACATATAAACAGAACTTTACAGTTAATAAAAGCCTCCATATGTAATCTTTTTATGTTATTTAGAAAACAAAAGTCAATATTATACCCTCATTTTAGAGATAAAAAGGCACAGGAGACAAATAGGGTAAGTGACTCACAAAAAACCTCATAGTGGTGGTTAGTGGAGAGAGCATTGGCCTGGTATACGGATGTCCTGGGTTAGACTCCTGGTCAGGGCACACAGGAGAAATCAACCATTTGTTTCTTCTCCCCTCCTCCCGCTTCTTTCCCTCTTTCTCTTCCATAGCCATTGGCTCAATTGGTTCAAGAATGGCCCATGCACTGAGGATAGTTCAGTTGGTCCAAGCATTTCAGCCTCAAGCACTAATAATACCTCAATACTCAAGCAGTACTCAAGCATTGGCCCCAGAATGATTTGCTGGGTGGGTCCCAGTTAGGGCACATGTGGGAGTCTGCCTCACTATCTAACCTCTTCTCACTTAAAAAATTAATTGAAATAAATAAATAAATAAATCTTTATAGCTATTAAAGGTAGACTAGAGACTAGAAACCTTGCCCTCTACAATTCAGTGATCTTTCAACCAAAAACATTAATTTTACTCAACATCCTGCCTTGTGAGATGGACATTTTATCTGTATAATGTGAGCAACTCATATATTTGCTGCTTGAAAATCTATATTTTTATAATTATCATAATTAATTATATATCAAAAATTGAGTAGAAAATATATAAATGCAAGGAACTAACATTAGTTTTCTAAGTTAAGCCTCTTTACATAGATAAAAATGACCACATTATACAATTAATGCTGGATTGTTAATTCTTATTAATTATGGAATAACTATAAATTAAAACAATAAATGTTTTGAGGCCCTGGCTGATTCGATCAGTGTTACAGCATTGGCTCAGTGTGTGAATGTCCCGGGTTCAATTCTCAGTCAAAGAACACAGAAGAAGTAACCATCTGCTTCTTTATCCATAACCCTACCATTTTTGTCTCTTTCTCTTTCCCTCCTGCACTCATGGCTCAATTGATTCAGGTACACTGGCCCTGGGTGCTGAAGATACCTCTGTGGAGCCTCTGCCTCAGGTACTAAAAATAGCTCAGTTGTGAGTATGGCCTCAGATGTCAGGTGGATACCGATCAGGGCACATGTTGTAGCCTCTCTCTATCTCCCCTCTTCTCACTTGTTAAAGAAGAAAATAAATGTTTTAATAAAATCGCAAAGATAATTGTTAAGATGAAGGCATTATATTGAGAAATTATCAATATGTGTAATTAAATATGTTGAATGTATACCCTCAATATATAAACTTTAAGAAATTAGTGTTTTTGAAGGAGTCTAATTGATCAACATATACTAATTAAATTTGCATAAAGTTTGAAAGTCTCTGAGAAACATATACAAGTATACACAAAGAAGTTAGACATTGTCCATTGGAATTTTAGGTCTATCCAAGAGTAGCTAAGAATTGGCTCTCATTCTAAACAAAACTTTGAAATATTACATAACTGTTTATGCCAAAAAGAAAGCAGGACATTTTCACTGGAATCACATAGAAAATATAAAAACTTAGCCAAAGCTTTTAATTTTGCTGTTTTGGTTTTGTCCATCCATAATTTAAAGGTTGCATTTTCCAGTGTGTTCATCAAATGTAAATTTAATCAACAAGGCATATCAGAACATTGAGAACACTTTCCTTGATTAGTTGATTTTTTTTTTTTTTTGTATTTTTCTAAAGTTGGAAACCAGGAGGCAGCCAGACAGACTCCCATATGTGCCCGACCGGGATCCACCCAGTACGCCCAGCAGGGGGCGATGCACTGCCCATCTGGGGCGTTGCTCTGTTCAACCAGAGCCATTCTAGCGTCTGAGGCAGAAGCCATAGAGCCACCCTCAGCGCCCGGGCAAACTTTGCTCCAATGGAGCCTCGGCTGCGGGAAGGGAAGAGAGAGACAGAGAGGAAGGAGAGGGGAGGGGTGGAGAAGCAGATGGACGCTTCTCCTGTATTCCCTGGCCGGGAATCAAACCCAGGACTCCTGCACACCAGGCTGACACTCTACCACTGAGCCAACCGGCCAGGGCTGATTTTTATTTTTGACAGAGACAGAGAGAGTCAGAGAGAGGGAGAAATAGGGACAGACAGACTGGAAAGGAGAGAGATGAGAAGATTCAATTCTTTGTTGTGGTATCTTAGTTGTTTGTTGTTTGCTTGTTCATTGATTGTTTTCTCATATGTGCCTTGACTAGGGGGCTACAGCAGAGTGAGTGACCCCTTGCTCAAGCCAGTGACCTTGATTTTAAACCAAGCGACCATGGGATCATGTCTATGATCCCACGCTTAAGCCAGAGACCCTACACGCAAGCTCGTGAGCCCGTGATCAAGACTGATGAGCCTGTGTTCAAGCTGGGGACCTTGGGGTTTCAAACTTGTTCCTATTTTGATGCTCTAGCCACTGCGCAACTGCCTGGTCAGGCGATTAGTTGATTTTGAAGGATGCTTTACCATTAGTGCTGCAATAATAGCCTACACTCAGGAAAAAATACTCTGTGGAAATTGATATTTAAATTATATTTACACACAGCATAAATGAATGACCTTATCCCATTTGCACTGGATTCCCCTCAGATACCTCAGGGCTTATCAAAGCAAAACATAATATTGGAAAAAAACCCACATTTGTTTTCTCCAGCTTTCTTTCCCAAGCAGAATGTTGTGCTTAGCCCAAGTACAGCAAACATACGGCACCAAGAGCTATAAGAAGAGACTGTGCACTCTAGAAAGCCTCATGGTCTCTTTCCCTCGGCCTGCCTCCTGCCACTTTTTGCTGTGATAAGAATGAGCTTGTGCCTCATGAATATGGAATACATTTATGGAGAATAAGAAGTTCGTCATAAATACTGATCACAAGAACTGCTATCCTAATTCATTTTTAGAACTTTTCAGGAATCTCAGCTGTCCCTAAAGACTCTCAACAGTATGACATCAAATACCCCTCCAGGAGTTGTTTTATTTCCTTCATTTTGGCTGATTTTACAAAATGTCAAATGCAACAAGCCTGCTGGGGTGAGAAATAATTTAGTCTCAACAAATTTATGCTTCATTGGCATTTCCTCCTTGTTATTGTTGTACTGTTAGGTTTTTATTAATGAGGCTTAGAGTGGCTCTAGGCTTATTATGCAACATTGAAAATGAAAAACTTGTTTTTGGGGGTGTGTGCAGTGCCCTGACATTCAGACACCCAGCCCTCAAGAGAGTAGTAGCAAAATGACTTGAGTGCTATAAAAATAAAGCCAAAACCCACATTTATTCTGTCTTCTTGTTAAAGATTATTCCAAGCAATTGTCTGATAAGCTTATTTTGGCTAGATCCAAAATACTGAAACCCACTTTGAGGATCAGCAGACCACAAGAGGCAAAAGACCTGTTCTACACTTTGGAATCCAGGAACCTTGGCTTATGTTTGCTGTAGAATAAGGAGGGAAGCAATGGTCTGCTGTGTGTTCTGAGTACCACTCTGCAAACACTGAACTGCCTTTCTCTAAGGATATTTTTACAGAACTGGCTCCATGTTTATTACAAGAGATGTCATGGAAAAAATAGCTTTCCTGGGGCAAACATTTTGTTTATATGTGGAAACGGTAGACAAGAGTCACCATTCATGTTTAGGAGAATTTACTTCACATGTGGATCATCAATGAAGATCTATGAATAGTTATTTCTACTGGGCTCTTTAGACAAAAAAAACTAGGAAACACCTTTAATTTTATTTAATTCTCCAATCTAATGGTTTGTTCTAAGATGAGGATTGTCTGTAGAGTATTATTGAGTTAAAGTCTATCAGCCATATCTCCAGTGATCATATATAGCTAAAACTGGAAGCAATATTTAAGTTATTATGCTTTTTGCATATTTTCTCAAAAACTTAGATAACTCAATGCAACTGAGTTTCTTCAATGGTCCAGTGTTCTTTATCATTAAAGACAATTTTTTATTATTCTATATTTTAAGATTGAAGCACAATACATACAGAAAGATGAATCATAAGTCTGAACATTGTGTTGACTATCACCACTGCTGGGCACTGAGACAGGTGGCATTGTGCATTAGGAGCTCTTTTATGAGCCAATTGACTTGAGTTGGTTCTTTTCTCCATTATAGGTCTTAAAGGCATTTAACTTCTCTGTCTTCAGGTTCCTCAACTGAACTGTACCATGCTTAAAGTCCCTAATTAACATAGATTTTCCTCCCAAAATTAACACTTTGTCATTCTAATTAATTTGTAATAAAGTTTAAAGCAATTATTTTGACAGAAGCAAATCCTGAGTTTTTGTTGATTGCTTAACTTAAGCTGTGAGTTTTAAAAAGCACTTCATAATATAAAATCGTCAGCTTTAAGACTATTCTATTATGAAAAAAAAACCCTACCTGCTAAGATAGCCTATAGGTATCTCTGTTGATCAAATACCTACAAATAATATAAAATTGATATTTAAAATAAATGATTGTGTTCTGTCTACTTCTTCTCCATAAAAACCTACTTTATCACTATTTTTAAAATCAAATTTTTGATGCAACTCAAACATGAATTGAGACTTTTTTTTCTATAAGACTAGATAAAGAAAAAAAATATCTTGGTTACTGTTGTCTTTTATATATAGTAAATGGATCTGCCTTTAGTGTGCTCCTAGTTAGAAAAATTACATAATATATATTGAATTATATAATAGAGAACTTTTTTATGACCTCTTTGTCCATGGTTATTTGGATGTACTCAAATAATATTATCATTTAATATCTCTAAATATTTGTCATGGAATAATCTAGTCCCTAGATATTAGTGTCCTGTGTAATACCAGCAAAACATACAATCACCAATTTCGAGATTTTATTACACAAACTTTTTATTAATTGTTAAATATAGTACTATATTGACTATAAAGATAAAGAAAAGCCATCAGTGGGGAATCTGCAGTCAAAGTAAGCATGTACATTCAAGAGTAGAAACAGGATTTAAACAGCTGCAAAGGTAGCTACCTAAAATACAAAACAGAGTTCTTTCATTTTAATGTTGAATTGTTCAAGTTTTATGGCAGTTTAATACTTTATGAATATTCTTCTAATCTTTGAAGGAATAGCAAGATTAATAAATTCCAACACCATAAAGGAGAAACAGAAAACCCTTATCACCATAGAGCTAAGATAAAACATTTAAGCATGAATTGGAAGAAAATAAATAAAGAGTCTGGTTCTGTATTTAGGTGGTAAGAAGAAAAGCAGAAACATTGGGCTTTTGTTTCATCAGTGGTCCCAAGCTCCACTCCCTAGTGTATAGAGGGCATTGGTACTGGCATTAGTGCCAGTGTGAATAAATCAACTTTTGGGCTGTAGACATGAGCATCTAACCACTGGTAGCAGCAGGTGAATTTGTGTTGCTGCCTTCACTGACAATTCTGCAGTGATTTTTGATGTTTGTCAGTACTTTCCTTGGAGTCTTCTCCCCCCTCATGCTGCTAATATTATGGTACTTGTACAAGATTCCATTTTTAATTTATTATTTTACTTTAGTAGAATTAGTATACAATCTTATATTGGTCATATTAGTTTCAAGTGTAAGACTTTTTTATTGAACTTTTCTATTATTTAACCAGAATCATCTACAAATATTCCTTATTTATGTGAGTATAAGTACTATGATTATTTTTCCTCAACATATTAAAATTCACAGAAATAAGTTTCTCTGGAATCAGAGTATCAATGTCCAAATCCTGGTGCTCATAGTAAATATGTGTGTGATTCAAGATAATGTCTTAATCTCTGAATGATTTAATTTCCACATATGAAAATTGATAATAAATATAGATTCATTATAATCATATGAAGTAATTTTAGCTAAGTGTCTATCATAGAGATTGAGATACACAAAACAATGAAGGTTAGTTAGTTGTTTAAATTAGAGTAGTAATAACAACATATTTTGCCAGTCGATAATGGAAATCCATACGTATATATTATATTTCAATATTCTGGTTCACACAAAAATAGCTATCATTAAGATTAGATATTTAAATGAAACTGCATAGGACTATATTATCTCTCTCTCTCTCTCTCTCTCTCTCTTCTTTTTTTTTTTTTGCTAGAGAGGGCAGGGGAGGGGGAGAGAGAGACAGACAGGGACAGCCAGACAGGAAGGGAAAGAAATAAGAAGCATCAACTTTGTAGTTGCAAACAGTGGTTGAATTCAGCTGGTTTGCACTGGTTCAGTAGAACTGATACCTAATGTTTTGTTGAGTTCATTGAACCAGTTGTTAAAATGGCATTTGTAATCAGGGTTCTCTCTAAGGTTTGTGCATGGACAGCTAGCTGCTCAATGTGGAAATCACAAATTTACATTCCTTACTCTTTTTAAATGTTCATCTGGGCAACACTGTATTCTAAGTGCCTGTAGCAATGTTCACTCTGTACATAAGTGAAAAAATTGCAAATGAGGACACCAATCAAGAAGTAATATGGAAATATCTTAAATAAAAATTTTATTGTTTTTGTCAGGTATTATTTAATATGTTTTTATTAATATTTTAAAGTTCTGATAACACAATCTAGTTTTGTATATCTCTTTTATTGTTCTTATTTAAGTATTAAATGAATGAAATGAAAAATTACCATTCTGTATATTGTTGTTTTATATTTAAGTGGTCATTAGGGCAGAGAACCAGTTGTTAAATTATTTTAATCCCACCACTGGTTGTGTGGCACTTTAGTTGTTCATTGTTTGCTTTCTTATAGGTGCCTTGACCAGGAGACACCAGCTGAACCAGTGACTCCTTGTTCAAGCCAACAACCTTGGACTCAAGCCAGCGATGTTTGAGCTTAAACCAGCGACCATGGCGTCATGCCTATAATACCATGCTCAAGCTGGTGACCTCATACTCTAGCCAGTGAGCCCACGCTCAAGTTGGATATGCCCACACTCAAGCCAGCGACCTCAAATTTTCGAACCTCAGTCCTTAGGGTCCTAGGTCAACACTCTATCCACTGCACCACCACCTGGTCAGGCAAGACTATATTATCTTAAATCTTTTTTCATCCAAATCTGATATTTGAGGTTTTTATAAATTTTCATTTCTTCCACCCACCCACCACATATGAATCTCTTATTTATGGACTTCTCTAAGCTTTTTATTAAAACAGAAAACGAAAACCTTGTGACAAAGATTTGTAATTATTTTATATCTAGTAAGAATAAAATAAACATTTAGAAAACTCATATAAAACACATAGTTGATCTGCAGTCAATTATTTACATGTAAAATTAAATAGATAATGGACATTTAATATTATCCATAAATATGAAAACTTAGAGATTTGTCTATTAATTTAAAATATATATATAAAACAGCCCTGGACAAGTGGCTCAGTGGATAAAGCATCCATCTAACATGCAAGTGGTGATTAGTTTGACCTTACTTATGACACGTTTGAGAAGCAATCAAAGAGTACACATGAAATGGAACAACTAAGTGAAACAGTGTATTGATGCTTCTCTCTTTTCTCTCTCTCACTTCAATGAAAAAAAAATGTTTAAAGGCATGTAAGAATTTATTCAGACAAGGAGACTTAATTTTATTTGTCTCATTTAAATAAAATTATTTTAAAACTTTTATATTACATTTAAATTTAACTGAATAGAATCAAGTACAGTATGTGGTATGATTAGTAAAAAGAAATATTTTGAAATCTAAATATTTAGTTCTCTATATAAATATGGACTACAGCAAATACTGTTTTTGTATTTTTCTCAGATGAAAAATGGAGAGGCAGAGAGACAGACTCTTGAATGCACCCAAATGAGATTCAACCGGCAAACTCACTAGGGGGCGATGCTCTGCTCATCCAGGGCTTTGCTCCATTGCTGCTGAAGCCATTCTAGAGCCTGAGGCAGAGGCTACAGAACCATTCTCAGTTACCAGGCCAAGTTGGCTGCAATGGAGCCTTGGCTGCAGGAAGAAAAGAGAGAGATAAAGAGAAAGGAGATGGGGAAGGGTGGAAAAGCAGATGGACAATTCTCCTGTGTGCCTTGGCTGAGAATCAAACCCGGGACTGCCACACAGTGGACTGTTGCTCTAACACTGAGCCAACGGGCCAGAGCTACAGCAAATATTTTAAGTAGATTGAAAATACATGGAATTATGAAATGACTATATTTCATATACATGTATGTAAACACATACATGTATCTTTATGTAAATATGTATTGCAGCATGCATATGATATATATATATATATATATATATATATCCCTAAAATCTACTCAATATATCTAAAATAGTAACATCAACAGTTAAGCTTGGTCCTCTAGTTCCAGAAATAGCTATATAACTTATTAAAAACAATATGTTTTGATGCTGACCTAAACAACTACTGTTATTGGAGACCAGACTAGGGATGGTCAATCCAGTATATAGTTATGTGTTATAGAACTGTGCACCTAAACCTGTATAACTTTTTTAAACTAGTGTCCCTTTAATAAATTCAATTAAAAATTAAAATAAAAAATAAAATATTTCCACTAACAAAGATTGTTAAAAAATCTTTTTAAGGATGTGTGTGATGTATTTACATAAATAAATGTGAGTAATTAATGAACTCTCTAAGGTTTGATAACTAGAACATTTTATGCTACAATTAAAAGAATTATTTATCTACTAGACCTCAATGTGGGTGGAGCACAGAGTGCATTCCTAGCAGCTGTGGCTGATGCAATGCTGTGAGAATACTCCAGCTCCCAGAAGCCTTCTGGGCATACCCAGGAAGGAAGCTCACCCGCTGTAAGGAAGTGACTTAGCACCAACCATACAGCTCCCTGATCTTTTCAGCAATTGGCTATGAAGAACACGGTGTAACATCCTATTGGCTGAACCCATGTATATAAGCTAGTTTACTTCCTCAATAAAGTGGATCTGCATCACTGAACGTGGTCCGGAGTCGGGTCTTTGCATCTCTGTCATCCTCACCCCCGGCAGGACTTGTTCACAACTGGTGCCCAACGTAGGGCAGGAACCTAACCAGCATCCAAGGGATGGTGAGTGACCCTCTGCAATGGGAAACCTTCTCCCCCACTCTCAAACCCCGCAGGCTTGAGCCCTGCATGCCCTATTGCAGAGTAGGCGAGTTAAAGTTTGTGAAAAGGATCTTTGTACTTAGTGGGAAATCCTCTCAGGTTTCAACCCTTGGCTCCGGGATGCACCTCTTTGGGACCTTGATACTTGGGCCCGAGCTTTCCAGCACATCTGTTTGGCTGAAGTACATGAACAAACCTTCCCTCTCAGCCTCATTTCTGCCCTGCTAACGATACATGCCGGCCTGACCAGTGCTCCTGCTGGGGACCCTCCACCAGTGCCAAAGATATTGAGGGCTGAATGTCTCTCCAAGGAGCCCCTACCTTCCTATTCACCCCCTTCCACTGAGGAGGAAAATAGTTTAGCCTCCAAGTTTGAAAAAATCGCAGCTGAGCACGCAGAAACAAAACCAACCAAATTGCTAACTGTGCCATCAGCTCTGCCCCCGAAAAAACGGAAGTCGCTACTTCTGCATTCCCTGCTGGGGCTCAATGCTTCGACCCAGCCTCTCAGATGCCATTTTCTACAACAGGTGTTTCTGCTGCAAACTCATGGGCCAGCCTATATGCCCCCATGTGCCTTTTTTCTTTCTGTCTGTCTGTCTTGTTTATTTTTCTGTATCTCTTGCTCTCTCTCTCCCCAGCCCTATCTCTGAAATGACGCTGGAAGCAGCCATGGTACAGTGGCGGGGATCATACCCTCTTCTAATGTAAGGGAAAAGTTATACTTGTGTTATTCAGCCAATTTGGATCCTAGGAACCCCCCAACCTGCTGGACACAATGTCTTGGGCATCCACTAAATGATTCAGTCTTCACACGTCCAAAACCACAGCCCTGGCCTTGTCCACACTGACTATGCCTGAGAGAAGGAGGTTCTCAGCGCTCCAGAAGAAGACCTCATGGCATGCATGCAAGCCTCATCAACCGGGGGGGATGTGGAGGCCTTGGCGGGGTGGGCCCAGAGAATTGCCCCTGATGGGCCCCCAGGCCCTGGTGCTCTGTTCTTGCTTATGTGTGCTATAGTAACTGCTGACTCCCAGACACAGGTGCTGGCAGCTCGGGGTTTGAGCCCAGCAGCGCAAGCTGGCGTTTTCAGTTCCTCTTTGGAGGATGAGGAGAATTGGGCCAGAGTTGCGATTCGCAGACTCCAGAAGGTAAATGGCGGCAGCTGCGGTGGGAGGATGAACGGAAGCCAGGCTTGCATCACTGAGTGGTCACTGGAACAGAAGGGAGTGCCTGCTAAGCCGCTGGTGATTTTGCTGACATTTTGGGACATAAGGATGAATGCCATCATGCTCTCCAGAGCAGAGATGGCAATGCTGACTGCCATTGCCATGTGCTCCTCTTTGGGACAGTGTAAGACCGGCCACGACGGCAGGGATGAGGGGGGTGGCTGACGCCTCATGTGCAAGGACTTGATTTCCTGGACTATGACCCGAGTAAGCACTGGCTCCTTTGTTGGATGGACTTACAGATTTTGGACAATGGGAAATACCCTGATGTGGGTGGGGGGTGGCTTTGCTGGAGGCCCATTCCCTTCCCTGGGAAGCTTTTCCCATGGTTAGAAAGAAGAAGGCTGAGGACATTTTGTGCTTTTGGCAAAGTGCTCAGAGACTGGTGAAATGTACCTTTGTAATTGTTGAAATTGTATGATTTGTCATGTTGTTGTAATTTGTGTAATGTGCCTTGCAACCATATGCAGTACACAGCCCACGGCAAGCCACCTGTTCTGTGTTTAGATGCTGGGACCTTTGTGGGAAGGTGGCATGCATGGACCTATGTCCATTTTTTACAATCAAAATGGAACTGTGTTTAATGGCACCTAGAAAGTCTCTGTAACACAATGGGAGGGAAATGACATACCTACTCCTAAAAGGAATCCCCTGTTTAGGACCCCTGTTCTATTTCCTAGCTAGTCAAACATTACAGAAGCTTGCCTCATTGTTTAATCCAGCTAATCTATTAGCATATAGTATAATAGGTATTATAGTTGTTTTAGTTCTACTAGGGTTCCGTTGCATAATGCGTAGCATTCAGAAGCTACAACAACAGCAAGCTGTCATTCATCAAGTCCAATTGGCCTTAATTAAAAGAGAAGGGAGAGTTGTGGGTGGAGCGCAGAGTGCATTCCTAGCAGCTATGGCTGATGCAATGCTGTGAGAATACTCCAGCTCCCAGGACCCTCCTGGGAATAACCCAGAAAGGAAGCTCGCCCGCTATAAGGAAGTGATTTAGTTTCAACCACACAGCTCCCTGATTGTTTCAGCCATTGGCTATGAAGGACATGCTGTAACATCCTATTGGCTGAACCCATGTATATAAGCTAGCTTGCTTCCTGAATAAAGTGGATCTGCATCACTGAACCTGGTCCCCAGAGTCAGTTCTTTGTGTCTCCATCATCCTCACCCCCAGCAGGACTTGTCCACACCTCAATGAAATTATAAGACATAGAAATTATGTAATAGATAATCAGTCTTGTTTTTTAAAGAAAACAACAATAGAGTCTCCAGGTTATTACTTATGACAAAAACAAGAGTGGGTTTTAAAGGGCAGCTAAAAATAGATGGAATTGTTCCCTTAAATATTATTACTTTCCAGTTTACCAGGTCACCTATCTTTTACTTTCTCTGCACTTAATCTCTTGGGTCATTAAAATTTGTAATTGAATAACACTTTATAATCCTTAAAAACATTTCTTCATGTTAAGCTTGCTTTCTGCTAATATATTTCAATTCTGGTGAAGATGAATTATTTTGAAATTAAGCTAGATAAATAGTGAGAAATTCATCCAAAATGAAATTTTTATAATTGGTGAATAAATGAATGATTGAGTGATCATATACTTGTAGTAAATAAACTGAAATGTTTGATGGGCAAAATCTCAACATAATTGACTAAACTTGAAAATTCATAATATATTTTGACACTTTCAGGAAAATGAAATAAAACATATTCTAATTTCAGATTCTTCACATTTCAAATGCTTTCTGTCTCCAGTTTTTAACATGTGGATTATGTGTTTTGGTTTGTATAATGCTGAAAATGAACTTGTTTACTATTAAAAGGAAAAAAATATTGGAAGGTGAGCTAGATTTTCTATTTTAAATGTTTCCTGGATAGCAACATGTGTAGCTCCATTTGTTCCATCAATGCATGACTTAATGATACATTTTAGTAATGTTTGTTTTAAGTGAAAACAAAAACAAAACAGTCATTTTAATCCATAGGCATAAGCTAGAAAATGCTTTCAAAGTTGAAAAAATGTTCCACTAAGCATTTGTGTATTTAAACACACACATACACCTATAGACTTTATATATTTTTTAAAAAAACATATTTTTGCCAACGAATGCATTGGTAATGAAAGCAAACTTATAAAGAGATTTATACATTCCCAAACAATAAAATTAGAATCGTCAGATACAATTTTCATCATATTGGTTTGAAAATTTAAAGATATCATTGTTTTTTTTCCTTTTTTTCAGGGCTGTGATGTTTGAACAGGTTATGACATTATAATACTTTAAGTTAAAAGTGAAGACTTCTCACTGTGAAACATAAAAAGCTCATACTGATAACAATCATCAAATACTCTTCTTTCTTCTCCCATTTTATTTTTATTCTATATGTTTCTGTACCAAATATAATTGCAAGAAAGAAAGTTGACTTTACCTAGACTAAGCGGCAGAGGCTTTTTTTGGAATAAGGTTAGAAATTCAAAAACAGATGGCAACCTAAGAACTAGGTTTATAAACAGATAAAATAAAACAAAAACTATACTAACCATGTATAGTAGAGTCTAATTAGGACTCTGCCCTTATTGTTGTAGAAGACTCCCACTAGGCCTTTTCTTTTAGGGGGGATCTTGGCATCACATCCTTTTTTCTCCATCTATAAGCATTTCTGCAAGATTTCTTAGACCCAGGTAGTGAAGGGTAACTAGAATTGCAAATATGCCATGCTTTTCCTTTACAATATACACATCAATGCTTCATTTGAGTTGATACTTGCTCAATTTAACATTTTATTTAAAAGTGGAAAATTAGGTAAGCTATTGAGAACAGATGTATCAATCAGAATAGTTTCCAAAATTACTAGTAATGTGATATGTTTTTTGTTTGTTTGCTTTTACAGATACAGAGAGTCAGAGAGAGGGATAGATAGGGACAGACAGGAAGGGAGAGAGATGAGAAGCATTAATTATCAGTTTTTTGTTGAGACACCTTAGTTGTTCATTGATTGCTTTCTCATATGTGCCCTAACCATGGGCCTTCAGCAGACTGAGTAACCCCCTGCTCAAGTCAGCAACCTTGGGTCCAAGCTGGTGAGCTTTTTGCTCAAACCAGATGAGCCTGCGCTCAAACTGGCGACCTCGGGGTCTCGAACCTGGGTCCTCTGCATCCCAGTCCGATGCTTCATCCACTGCACCACTGCTTGGTCAGGCTATTAATGAGATGTTTGATTAAAAATATAATACATTGTTTGTGATAGAGTTGAATGAATACATGGTTCATGTGAAATAGAATATAGTAAAGGAAGTATAGACCTGTCTTTTCCCCGTGTTTCCTACTTTGAAAATAAAATAAACTCATCCTATAAACTTCATGTGGTTTTGATAATAAATGAACTTAGGTATATGTAATAATATAGTCTTCAACTATGTTTAGTAAATTACTTGATTTTTAATGCAGTCTAGTAAAAAAACATAATAAAGTAAAAGTTCTTAATTAAAAAATAACAGTCATTTTGATTATTATGGCAAAAAATAAAAAATATTTACATTAATCACTCATTGTGATTTAATAAAGTAGATAATATTTGCTCTCCAAATTGCCAAATATTTAGAACTTTATCAAATTTCAAGAACATAAAGATCTGGTTGCAAGTCTACCAGGATGACATTTGTGTGGGGTGAAAAACTAAATATAGTACTTTTAAAAAGTAAAAATGGAAGAAAAAAGCCAAAAAGAATGCAGTCTTGGAAGCATATTATTGTTGTCATTTGAACTATCATTTTAATGTGGCTATAATTATATATATTTAAAGCCTGTTATTCATTTGATAGCATATACAGTATTTAACAATTAAAATATGTTCAAAAGACCTATGTAAAACCACAAGAACACAATAAAATATAGTCTTTTTATTTAGCTTAGTATCTCACATAGTTCCTATTACATAGTAGGTATTCAATAACTATTTTATAAATTTAAAACACACACACACACACATACATACTGCACACACAATTCAGCCTTGATCCTAATGTATTAAATATAAAGAACTTTCAAAGTAATGGCACCTGTATTTAATATATTGTTATAGACTCCTACCTCTATGTAATACAGTTGTTGTTTTTTTAATTCCATCTTGACCCATGATTTTGGTTTTGATTTGGGACCAGTCAGCTCCCCTACTTGAACAGCTGATTAATTACTTCACTTTTGTTCTCTCACACTCATGTCCAATATGCATCTGTCCTAATCACTCCAGGGTCAGTTATTAGATGATTAGAGACACCTTTATGTCCCAAAGCCCAGGTGATAACCCTATTCACAAAGAGTTTTTGAAAACTTAGCTAAATCCACCCAACTTTTTGTACATAAGCTGCCTCCCCTACAGCTCCACCTGTTAGGGTACAATGCCCTGTGTGGGCCTGCCTGGCAGCCTGCAGTTCTTTGGAGCTGCATTCTGGGAAGCACTGAAACTAGCAAAAGCTGCTTATGGGGCAAGCTACCCACCAATTTCTATAACTATCTTGAAGCCCAATAGTTATCAAGCAGACAGAAACTAAAAATCTGGAGCTTCAAGCGACTAGAAACCCAAAATAAGACTAAAATGAATGAAAAGTAATATATACTAAGTAATTATAAACTTGAAAAGTTCATTTTGAACCAATCTGAGATATAAAATTTATAAGAAAATTTAAATGGCCTTGGCTGGTACTCAGTGAATAGTGTCGACCCTATATATATATGGACATCCTGGTTGGATTTCTGGTTAGGGCACACAGAAGTGACTATTTGCTTCTTCTTCTTTCCCTATCCCCCTTCTCTCACTTGTCCCCTCCTGTAGTCAGTAGCTAAATTGGTTTAAGCATAAGCCCTGGGCACTGAGGATAGTTCTCTTGGCGTGCATCAGCCTTAGACACTAAAAATAGCTCAGTAATCAAGTATTGGCCCTACATTGGATTGCAAGGTGGATCCAAGTTGGGGCATATGTGGGAGTCTGCCTCACTATTTCCCCTCTTCTCACCTAAAAAAAATGGAATTTATATAACAGACAGATAAAAAGAGGGTTGATTGGTTTTTGTGCCTCTACAAAATAGGTTCAGAATTAACATTTGTTGAAATATACCAACTAGCAAAACTTCATAGACTTAAATTATAGTTACTTCTGCAGATGCCACTAATTTAAGCATAGTGTCTTTCCTAACCTTAGAAAAATAAATATGAGAGTAAAAACAGGTATGTTTTACCATAATTTTAGCCTTGCCTAAATTTCAGTCATTATACTACTTGCCTGAAAATAAACCCATAAACACTAACTCAATGAATATTAAATTAAATTAAGTCTTGATACTTACAAAATGGTGTGAGAAAATAGAATCCTATGGGCCGCCAGTTAAAATAGCTAACATGGCCCAATATAAGTTAAAATAGGTACTTCAAGGATTGAAACATTATATAAGATCTAAATAATGAACACATGATTGCCCCTACTGTATCTCATTTGACAGCTTGAATTTGTGTGTTGTTACACCTGAAATGAATAAGTGGCACTTCACTAGAATTACTACAAACCTAAAGCTCTGGCCCTAGTCATTAAGGCCCAGCATCTGCCACCCAATATTATTTTTAAAATCACCAGCTCTATCCAATCAGCAACAGGTGAATATTTTGTTTTTACAGATTCAGCTAATATATTCTCCCCAGTGCTTTTTCAGCAGCCTCTGTAGTTTGCCTTCACCTCAGAAAGGGCAAAATATTATTTTTACTAGACTACCCATGGAGTAGCACAACAGCTTTGCCATGACACACACATTCTTGGCATTTAAGTTCTTTACTATGTCCTCTTTTCTTCAGGGTCACAGGTATGACCTTTCATCAATGATGTGCTCCTCTAAGGAGTTTCCTTTGACATACTCATTGATGACATGCATCTAATCTCTTTTAGTCCTTTTTTTATTTGGGAGGCTACATATTCCTCATTTACAAATTTTATTAATCTCACTGATGGCAAGTACTTATAAATCACCCCACCTTAAAAAGAGCACTCTCTAAAAATAAGGATCTAGAATCTGTTTAAATTAAAATCACTAGGCACTCCTGTTAATGCCCTCCATCCTTGCCCTGATAAAGAATAGACCAAAGGATCAATGTACTTGAACAAACTTCAACCAGTGATCTTAAGAGTGGATGTCAGCAAATGACTTTATCTGCTCATTTTTATACACTTGTAGGACATTGCCTGAAAGTTCTTCTTTTTGGGGTAAAGTTCTGAGACTCTTTGCTTCAAGGAACCCAAAATATAAATCAGAGTTATAAATATTATATATCTCTATGTATAATAAAGCCACAATACAAGGCTCTACTAGGTCACCTTTGGAGTGTCAGACATTATTAATAGTGACCAAGGCACACATTTCCCTTCTAAGAATACCTAATAGGCTCTTTAAATAACATTCAACAGAACTTTAATCACCCAGATAGGTGCCTAGCAGCTAGTTTAATTGAGAAACTTAATGGGGTCCTAAAAAAGAAAACACTCTTATTTAAGTTAGAAAATGACAAATAGATTACTAACTGGGTCTGTATCTTGTCCCAGGACTTAATCTTTCTTGATTAATTTAAGGTCCCTTGGTAAACTCACATTAAATCAACTTTAAAAATCTTTTCCATTGCCCTTTCCTAAGTTTAAATTTTGATAAATCTCATCTCCATGTATTATAGCCCTGGCTCTTCGTTGAAACATATACTTTTTCAGTCCCACAACTTTCTATGTTGTTTAGGACAACGTAAACTGTAAACTGTGACAGTCTTCATTTCGTTATAACCACTCGAATTACCAAAAATAATGAAGCACAAAACGCTTGTCAAAACTTCATGATAACATTATACAAAGTGAAATAAGTAAATCAGAAAAAACCAGGAACTGCATTATTCCATACGTAGGTGGGACTTAAAAGTGAAACTAAGAGACATTGATAAGAGTGTGGTGGTTACGGGGGAGGAGGGAGAGGGAGAGGGAAAGGGGGAGGGGGAGGGACACAAAGAAAACTAAATAGAAGGTGACAGAGGACAATCTGACTTTCGGTGATGAGTATGCAACATAAGTGAACAACAAGATAACCTGGAGTTGTTATCTTTGAATATATGTATCCTGATTTATTGATGTTGCCCCATTAAAAATAAAATTATTAAAAGAAAAAAAAATTCATGGGGCTCAATATATGGTTTGTTGTTTGCTTATTTAAAAGTTATCTTAACAGAGTGAGGCCTGGGCTAGAATCCAGTTAGATTTTTGTTTGCTTGTTCGGTATTTTTTTTTTGAGCAATTCATTTAAGTTCACACCCCCAACCGTTCCCTCTTTGAGTTCTCACAGTCCTGGCTGCTATACATCTGCCCTAATTGCCCCAGGATCAGGTATCAGACAACCAATGACAGTCTTTATGCCATAGAGATTAATAAATTATTCAATTTAGCCAATCCAAAGGGATCCTGGAAGACCAAAGGAATAGTGGGTAAACTCACCCATTTTGCTATATATAAACTGTCCCCTATGGCTACAGCTTGCTATTATTACCATATTTCCCCATGTATAAGACGCACCCTTTTTCTAAAAATTTGGAATCTAAAAACTGGGTGTGTCTTATACAGTGGTTATAGATTTTTTTTACTTGCATTTCCCGCTTTTTCACGCTTGTGCTCATTGTTTAACGATGAATAAAACTTGAGTTCAACAACTTTATGTAATACATTATTTTTCAAATTTTGGGCTCCAAAATAAAGGGTGTCTTATGCACGGGAGTGTCTTATACATGGGGAAATATGGTATCTTATATCCAGATGCAACTTCCTATTTGGCCCTACCTGGAAGTCTTCTCTCATTTGAAGCTGCACATAATAGATTTCTTACTTTCATCTTTCTGAGTAACTTTGTTTTATCCTTCCATCAAAAGAATCTTTAAATTTTATAATCTATATACACACATTTTACTATGCCTCCCACTAAAGTTGGAATATACACCTTTGTCCCCATACTTTGTTGATATTCAATTTGACTTTTGTAAACAAAGAAATGTTGGTGGAAATGACAGTGTACCAGTTTTGAGTCTAAGCAACAAGAGATATTCCATGCTTCAGTCTTCATCATCATAATAAAAAGCTACCCTGGGGTAGCTATAATCACTTTAAATATAAACCAACTGGATCCAAGCTTCTCTGGCCTAGCGCAGCTGAAACCACACATTTAAGTAAAGCATCCAGCCATACAGAAGCTGGAGGAGCTATTTCAGTTGCCATAGATTAATAACAAATAAATATTTATTTTGTATGCCAATGAAATGCTGTGGTTATTTACAGCAATAACCAACTGGTACAATATGACTACATTTATGATTAAGTATTATAAATGTTTTTAAACAAAGAAAGGCCTGCAAATTTAAGTATCTATTGTTGGGTAACATTGGCCAGACATCACTGACAGAAATACTGAATAGATCTATTCTTTCTTTATTTATTTTTATTTATTGGTTTTAAAGAAAGAGGAAAAGATATAGTGAGAGACAGAAACATCAATCTGTTTCTATATATGCCCTGACAACACATTGAACTTGTAATTTTTGCATATAGTGATGATACTCTAAACAACTGAGGTACCAAGCCAGGACTATCTTCTCTTTAAATAGCAAAATATTCTGCAGAAGAAAGAGTGATGGAGGACATCTGGATGACATTAAATGCCACTAGCTCATCTTTTTTCAACAGGAAATCTACAGGGTCAAATGCTTGAAACAGTGCTACAGATTAGTCAGACTCTTTATTAGTGATGATACTATGGTAGTCATGTATAGGTGTGTTATTAAAGCAAGCATAAAATATATTCCAAAGTGGCATATTTAACTCCTATGTAGAAAATAAAGTCATATATTTTAAGGTGGATCATTACAAAGCAATCTACTTAATTAATGAGTAAGTGAATGTTTGTAACACCCCAATTTCCCAGCATGCTTATACAGGAGAGAGTTCATGAAAATAAACCAATATTTATGTCATAAAAATATTTTTAAGATACACAAAATGTATTCTAAATAAAAATTTCAAAACAGAAACAAACTTAAGTTTGAAATAATCTCACTGAAATTCTGAAAGAAATATTTAAGAAAAAAGTCAAGATAGTGAAAGGACTTTGAGATATGAAACATTATCAGTGTCATCAAAAGTAAAGAGTGTAAGATACCATAAAATAGTTTTTAATTTTAGTTTTTTAACCTTATATTTATTTTTTTAAAAATTAACAGAGCCTGACCTGTGGTGGCGCAGTGGATAAAACATTGACCTAGAACGCTGAGGCTTGCCTGGTCAAGGCATATATGGGAGTTGATGCTTCCTGCTCCTCCCTCTCTTCTCTCTCTTTCTCCTTTAAAACAAAACAAAAATAAACAAACAAAAAAAAACACTGACAGAAACTATATGACTAGTTAAGGGAAAAATATTATGGGGAAAAAAAAGAAAATGTAAGTTTTATAATTCTCATGAGAAATTTATATTCTGATAACCACACAAGTCAACAATGAACCTAAGGTAAATGAGAATTATATAATATTCTTTATAATTGAAATATGTCTTTATTGTACAGATAAGGATACTGTCACACTTTTATTCAAAATTTTTGTTGGACTATAGTTCTGACTGTACTTCAATTTAGCCGTGTGGACTTTAAAATATTAAAACTTGATGTCAAGTTAAAAATATTTATTTATGGGTTCTGATATTAAAATAAATAAGTAACTGATGCTTCAGTAAGCACATTAGAGATTTAAAAATAAGAAAATATATCATTTGGTGTCAGTATTACCAAAGTTTTTCAGAAAATTATGCAATATGAGATGAATCTTAAAGAGGGAAGTCAAATGCTATGGGGAGGAGAAATATACCAAGAAGGAGAATTTAAATCGTCAGTTTGAGTTTTAGTTATTAAAAAGCTTAGCATGACTCAAGGGTTAGTGTAAATAAAAGAGTTGAAATTAAAATGTAAAAGTACTAAAATTTATATTATGTTTATTAATGTGCATAATGCATATATTAATGTATATAATAAATGTAATATATACATAATATATCAAATATGAACTTTATATAATAAGAAGGAATATTTAGAGTATATCAATGATCTATTATAAAACCAGAGTTTTATGAAAGTTTGAGAATGCCATGCAAAAATAATAAAATACATATTAAAGGTGAAATAGTGAAATTTTAACAAAAAAATTGACAGCTTCATTGTGATTGCAGAGCAATGAAAACGGCATTCGTTAAAGGCATTATACTATAGAATTACAAAATTTTATAATTGAAAAATATCTAAGGACTTTATTTCAACCAGTTAATTATCACTTTAATATTTTCTATATTGGATCTCAAATTTGGTTGTAGCCATGCTTGAAAATCCCTGGAAGTCAACAATTCGTCTTTTTTTTTTTTTTAATACTCAGTTTATTCTTGGTGATAAAAGGAGGCTTGGGGACTTGTTATCTTTGAATATATGTATCCTGATTTATTGATGTCACCCCATCAAAAAAATAAAATTATAAAAAAAAAAAAAAAAGGAGCACAAAGAAAACCAGATAGAAGGTGACAGAAGACATTTGACTTTGGGGGAGGGGTATTACAGCACAATCAAATGTCAAAATAATCTGGAGATGTTTTCTCTCAACATATACCCTGATTTATCAATGTCACTGCATTAAATTTAATTAAGAAAATAAATAAATAAATAAATAAATAAATAGAAGAAAAAAAAAAGGAGGCTTGACTTCAGGTGGTAAACACAGGGCACAGTGTATACTGATAAGGCCTTATGGAATGGTACACTAGAAACATATGTAATTTTTTCTAACCAATGTCTCCTCAAAAAATTTAATTAAAAATAAAATAAAAATAGAAAGCTAAATAAGTAACGTCTCTATCAAATAATAAAATAAAGAAAATAGGTATTTTGTAAACAAGTGCAAAACTATTATTATACCTCTTAAATTTGTACTTTTTACTTAAATCTCTAAAAATAGCCTGTTATTTTTACATTCAAATTTGTTATCAAGTGAAAAAATCACCATTGTTGAATATAGAAGTTAATAAGCATGTTTTCTATATTTTTGTTAAAATATTAAAAATATAAGCCTGATCAGATGGTAGCACAGTGGATAAAACATCAGACTGGGATGCAAAGGATCCAGGTTCGAGACCTCGAGGTCACCAGCTTGAGTTGGGTTCATCTGGTTTCAGCAAAGCTCACCAGTTTGGGCCCAAGGTCACTGGCTTGAGCAAAGGGTCGCTTGGTCTGCTGTAGCCCCACGGTCAAGGCACATATGAGAAAGCAATCAATGAACAACTAAAGTGCCACAACAAAAAATTGATGCTTCTTATCTCTCTCCCTTCCTGTCTGTCTGTCCCCATCTATCCCTCTCTCTATCTCTAAAAAAAAAATAGAGTAAAAAAAATATTGAGAATCAGTTATTCAAAAATAATTCATGATTAATGAAATTAAAATCTACATCTTGCTCACAAAATAATGAGAATGCAACTTAAAAAATGGAATGCAAAAATATCAAAAAGTTCTTGAATAAAGAAAAAAAGTAAAAGAAATTATTTTATTTAATCACTATACTTATAATCAATGCTATATTCTTTATTGTCTGCCAAATGAAATCACAAATAAGTATGTTTCATATGCTACATAGTATTTTTACATAGTGTTTTCTTTACTGTTTGTCTTCTCTCCCCACCTAGA
The DNA here is from genome assembly GCF_036850765.1 of Saccopteryx bilineata. NCBI lineage: Eukaryota > Metazoa > Chordata > Mammalia > Chiroptera > Emballonuridae > Saccopteryx > Saccopteryx bilineata. The sequence goes on from NC_089494.1 coordinate 43,063,302, forward strand.
GAGAAAATGTCTTAAGGGTAGAAAAAGATAAGAACTATATATTATTGATAACTCCACAGCAACCAAGACAAAACTAAGCACAGACTCATTTGCAAATAATTGCACATTGATTGATTTAACAAAATATCGCAATAAACTTTACTGTTAAAATTATTTTTATGCTAGACCATAGTTAAGGCCTTTCAAAATTTTGGCAATATACTTCTAAATTCATTTTTGTTTGTTTGTTTGTTTGTTTTTCTTTTTTCTTTTTAATTGAGAGCAGGGGAAGCAGAAAGACAGACTTCTGCATGCACTCCAACCGAGATTTAGGATCCACCAGACAAGTCCCCTTAAGAGTGATACTCTGCATGTTTGGGCCATTGCTCTATTGCCCAGCAGCCAATCTATTTTTAGCACCTCAGGCAGAGGCCTATGGAGCCATCTTAACATCTCCCCTGGGGCAGGGGAGAGAAAGGGTGGAGAAACAGATGATTGCTTCTCCTGTGTGCCCTGACTAACAATTGAATCTGGGACATCCACACACTGACAATGCTCTACCCTGGTGGGCATGCCAGATGGATCCCGGTTGGGCTCATGCGGGAGTCTGTCTGACTGCCTCCCCGTTTCCAACCTCAGAAAAATACAAAAAAATCTGTGTGGATCCTCTCTCAGCTGGATGTAACTAACTCTAGGTGTCATAGAATCATGCCGACAGCTAGCTCTTATATGACAGTAGTGAATAAACATTATCCATAATTTTTTATTTTATAAAACTGAATCATTATTCTCAAAGCAAATAAAAAATTTATTTGTCACTAATATTCATAGAGCTGTCCTTAAATGATACCATGATATTAGACTCCTTCCAACTGAACTCACAAAGATATACCCAAAATCTCAATATAATGTGTCAAAAATGAGAATTAAATCCTTATTCATCTTCCCAGTATAGATAAAATTGACTATGGCCATACTCTTGACAGAGTTTCTCTTTAAAATATGCATATAATAAAGTACAACAGAGAGAAAGAAAGAGAGAGAGAGAGAGAGTGTTTTAATGGCTCCTTTAAGAACTTAAATCTTTTCAAAAGTGGACAAAATAAAGTTAACAGAGGAGACTTTTATCTTACCATGTCATTTCATAAGATTATTTTTCCTTCTCAAAGATATAACGTGCTAAAAATGAGAAAAACACAAACTATAAATATTTTAAAATTTTATTTAGAAAATTAAACTTAACAGGGTGACATTGTTCAATAAAAGTACATAGGTTTCAAATAAACTGTTTTTTATGTTGTATATCCACCACTCAAAGTCAAATAATTGTCCATCACAGTATATTTGTCCCTCTTTACTCCTTTCGCCCCAACCTCTCTGCCACATCCCCCTACCCCCATTAACACTTCACTTTTATCTATGTCCATGAATCTCAGTTTTATATTCCACCTATGAGTGAAATTATACAGTTCTTAACTTTTTCTGATTTACTTATTTCACTCAGTATAATGTTCTCAAGATTTATCCATGTTGTCATAAATGGTAATATGTAATAATTTCTTATGGCTGAGTAATATTCTATTGTATATAAGAACCACATCTTTTCTATCCAATCCTCTATCAAAGGACACGAGTTGTTTCCATGTCTTGGCCACTGTGACGAATGCTGCACTGAACATGGGGATGCATATTTCTTTATGCACCAATGTTTTTGAACTTGGGGTGCAGAAACCCAGTAGAGGGATTGCTGGGTCATATGGTAGTTCTATTCTTAATTTTTTGAGGAACCACCGTACTTTCGTCCATAATGGTTGTACTAACTTGCATTCCCACCAGCAGTGATTGAATGTTCTGTTTTCTCTACAGACTCTCCAACACTTATTTCCTGTCTTGTTGGTTATAACTGATCTAAAATATATGAGGTAGTATCCCATAATAGTTTTGATTTGTATTTTAAGATTAGCTGGTGAAGATGAGCATCTTTTCATATATCTGTTGGCCAATTTTCCTCTAGGGAGAAGTATCTGTTCAGGTCCTCAGCTCATTTTTCATTTGTATTGTTTGCTTGTTTTTGCTGAGCTTTGTGAGTTCTTTATATCTTTTGGATATTAACCCCTTTTAGGAGCTATTGTTTATAAATATCATCCTCCATCTAGTGGGCTGTCTATTTGCTTTGATGTCAGTTTCTTTTGCTGTGGAGAAGCTTTTTAGTTTGATATAGTCCCATTCATTTATTTTTGCCTTTGGGGTCAAATTCATAAATTTTTCTCTAGGGACAAGGTCATGAATTTAGTATCTATATGTTTTCTTATATGTAATTTATTGTTTCAGATCTTATATTTAGGTCCTTGATTCATTTTGAATTAATTTTTGTGGAAGGGGACACACTGTAGTCAGGTTTCATTCTTTTGCATGTGGCTTTCCAATTTTCCCTGCATGATTTATTGAAGAGGCTTTTTTTTTTCTCTCCATTGTGTTTTTTTGGCTCCTTTGTCAAAGATGGTTTGTCCATACAGATGTGGTTTTATTTCTGGGATCTCAGCCCTTTTCCATTGGTCAGTATGTCTGTTTTTCTGTCAATACTATGGTGTTTTGATTATTGTGGCTCTATAGTATAATTTGAAGTCAGTGCAATACCTCTGACTTCATTCTTTTTCCTCAGTATTGCTTTGACTATTCAGGTTTTTTTTATGTTTTCATACAAACCTGGTGATTTTTTTGTTTTATTTCTTTAAAATAGACACTGGGATTTTGATGGGGATAGCATTAAATTTGTATATTGCAGGCCCTGGCCGGTTGGCTCAGTGGTAGAGCGTCGGCCTAGCATGGAGCCTGGGTTCGATTCCCAGCCAGGGCACACAGGAGAAGTGCCCATATGCTTCTCCACCCCTCCCCCTCTCCTTCCTCTCTGTCTCTCTCTTCCCCTCCCGCAGCCAAGGCTCCATTGGAGCAAAGATGGCCAGGGCGCTGGGGTGGCTCCTTGGCCTCTGCCCCAGGCACTAGAGTGGCTCTGGTCGCAACAGAGCGACGCCCCGGAGGGGCAGAGCATCGCCCCCTGGAGGGCAGAGTGTCGCCCCCTGGTGGGCGTGCCGGGTGGATCCCGGTCAGGCGCATGCGGGAGTCTGTCTGTCTCTCCCTGTTTCCAGCTTCAGAAAAAAAAAAAAAAAATTTGTATATTGCTTCGAGGAATATAGCCATTATAACTATGTTATTCTGTCAATCTATGAACATGGAATTTTTTCACTTCTTTTTGTCTTTTTTCAATTTCTTTAAATAATGCTTTGTAGTTTTCAGTGTATAGGTCCTTCACATATTTTGTTAAGTTTATTCCAAGACATTTTTTTGTTGTTGTTGCACTTGTAAAAGAAAATTTTTTTAGAGTTTATTTTTTAAAGTTTCATCATTAGCATATAGGAATGCTACAGACTTTCGTATATTGATTTTATATCCTTTGACTTCACTGTATTGGTTTATTGTTTCTAATAGGTTTTTGGTGGAGTCTTTGTGGTTTAGAGGATCATGTCATCTATAAAAAGTGATACCTTTACTTCTTCTTTCCCGATATAAATGCCTTTTATTTCTTTCTCTTGCCTGATTGTTCTGGCTAAAACTTCCAGAACTATGATGAATAAGAGTGGAGAGAGTGTGCAGCCTTGTCTTGTTCCTGATTTTAAAGGAAAAACCTTCATTTTTTTTCACCATTTAGTATAATATTAGCTGATGGTTTGTCATATATGGTCTTTATTATGTTGAAGTTCTTTCCTTCTATTTCTATTTTATTGAGTATTTTAAACACAAAAAACCTCATCTAATGCCTTTTTTTTAGCATCTATTGATAGGAGCATATGATTTTTGTTCTTTGTTTTGTTGATGTGGTATATTACATTAATCAATTTACATATGTTGAACCATTCCTGTAGTCCAGGAATGAATCCCACTCAATTGCGATGTATTATTTTTTTAATGTTTGTTCTATTCTATTTGCTAGTACAGGGTGTCCTTGGGTTATGATAGTCTTGACATAAGACATTTTCAGGTTACTATGCTCACTCCTATAAAAACTTAAAAAATTGAGACATGTTTTGCTATAAGTGTTGTACTCACGAACTACGTGAGCAAACTAGTTTGACTGTACACAGTGGAAGAATACACAGTACAGTGTACAATACAGTATATTTATGTCCTTCTCCTTTTTCTGTGGCTTAGTTGTGTTTTTATGTTCTAGATTATGATTTTACAAATGTGTTAGGATAGGTAAGTGACTTTGGTTAAGGTGTGTTTTGACTTACACCAAAAATTGAGTTACGTCATTGTTGTAGGAATGGAACTGTGTCGTAACCCAAAGACTGTTTATTTTGTTTAGGATTTTTGCATTTGTATTTATTAGAGATATTGGTCTGTAGTTTTCTTTTTCTGTGTTGGCCTTGACAAGTTTTATTATCAGAGTTATGTTGGCCTCATAAAATTTGTTAGAGAGTATTGCTTCTTCTTCTATTTTTTTGGAAGACTTTGAGAAGGCTAACCACCAAATATTCTTTGAATGTTTGGTCGAATTCACTAGTATAGCCATCTGGTCCTGGACTTTTATTTTGGGGAACATTTTCCATAGTTGTTTCTATTTCCTCCCTGATTATGTATTTAAATAAGTTTTCCATTTAATTTAGTTAGAAAATTAAATTTAGGAGGGTGACATTGTTTAATGAAAGTACATAGGATTTAGGTAAACATTTTTATAGCATTTGAACTGTTGATTATGTTGTATAACCAAACCCAAAATAAAATCATTTTTCATCACCTTATATGTGTTCTTCTTTACACCCGTCTTTTTACCCCCTATCTCTCTCTCCTACATCCTCTTTCTCCCTGGTAACTTCTTCACAGTTATCTGTGTCCATGACTCTAAGTTTTATATCACAACAAAATAAAAAATTATATAGTTATTAGCTTTTTCTGATTAATTATTTTAGTCAGTGTAATGTTTTCAAGGTCCATCCATGTTGTTGTAAATGTCATTATGTCATAATTTCTTATGGCTGAGCAGTATTCCATTGTATATGTGTACCACATCTTTTTTATCCAATTCCCTACTGAAGGACACTTTGGTTGTTTCCAGGTCTTGGCCACTGTGAACAATGCTGCAATGAACATGAGGATGCATGTGTCTTTACGTATCAATGTTTTCAAGTTTTGGGGGTAGATACCCAGTAGAGGGATTGCTGCATCATATGTTCATGGATTGGAAGAATCAACATAGTTAAAATGGCTTCCCGCTTCTTTATGACTCAATCTAGGAAGATTGTATAGTTCTATGAATTTATTCATTTCCTCTAGGTTGTTGAATTTGGTGGCATATTATCATTCATAGTATTCTACTATAATCCTTTGTATATCTATGAGGTCTGTGGTAATTTCTCCTCTTTCATATTGGATTTTGTTTATATGAGTCCTTTCCCCTTTTTCATTAGTGGGTCTAGCCAGAGGTTTGCCAATTTTATTGATCTTTTCAAAGAACCAGCTCTTTGTTGTGTTAATTTTTTCTGTAGTTTTTTGTTCTCTATTTAATTTAGCTGTACTCTAATTTTTACTAAAAATTGATAGGGTTAAAATAAAAGCAGTGTGTAAATAAAAGAAATGAGCCCTTCTAGACTTTCAGTTTGATTAATGATTGAAATTCTCTTTTGCAACTTCCTAAGAAACAAATATAAGGAACCAAACGATCATTTATTTTCATTTCAGGTCTATTCTCCCTGTTGAATGAATAAAAGTGTTGAATCAGATGCTGCTTAGAATTTATGCATTCATTTTGTATCACAAGTTTTTCATTGGACACCTATTATAATAAACATTTGCTGTGCTCTGCATTACTTAGTGACACAATTAGGGAATTAAAACATAACTGTGTCCACTTGCAAATTAATTCAATAATGATTTGTTTAATCAGACATATTTATAGGTGCTGGGGATAATTCTTTGAACAGAATAAACAAATCTTTGTTTATTTTACATTTTAGTTCCAGGGAGGAAGACAGAAAAAGATTCATTACACTTTATGGTGTGTCAAAAGTAGGTTTACAGTTGTTCTTGTGGAAAATAATAAAACAATTAATAAATAATATTACAAGAATAAATTCTGTGTTTTAACACTCACTACTGTAAAATTCCTTTTAGCCCACTCTGTAATAGATAATATTATTCATTAGTAAGTACTTTAAAGAAAATTGAAGCAAAGAGAAAAAACAGAGTTAATTTATTCCTTCATTCTTTTAGTAAATATTTATTTAACACATATTTTAAGCCAGGAACCTTTAATGCAGGTAAGTCCCTTCAGTTAACAATAATAAACAAAAAATCCAAAATACCCTTCATAATATTACATTGAAGAAAAAAAGCAATAAATATGAATAAACAAATAACATATGATGTTAGAAGATAAAATGTGTTATGGGAAGTTCCTCTTGTGCAACATCAAAGGAATAAGGAAGTTAACCTAGTTAATAGATGAAACAATCTAAAGTGTTGGTACAAGCATAAAATGGACATATGCCACAGTTCAGCTCCATTCAGGGTTGTACCTAAAATTAAGATCAAAAGGAATTCCTGCCAATGAGTTGAACTGGAAGCAGTGAACTCAATCATTCACTTATCATGAAAGGAGAGGTAGTAAGAGCTTTAGATATATACTGATTGCTGCGTTGTGCCAGTGACTTAGCACACTGGTCAGAGTTCTTAAAAAAAAAAAAAAAAACCTGTTAAATCATGGCTAAGAAGTCAGGGGAAGCATTATGTAAATGATCATACAAAAATGGGCACAAAGCAAAAGCAAGCAGATATGTGTATCTAATGTTAATTCCCTTCTAAGCGAATCCATCTCCAGGGAGGATCTCTTCAGTAGAAAGAATGATTATACTAGTTCTTGCACAATGGGCTTATGACCAGAGTGGTTATAGCAGAAGTCATTAAGATTATGTATGGATCTAATAAAATGCATTTCTACTCACCAAGACTGATCTAGTTGTTACAACCACTGAATGTCCAACCTGACCATGGTAGACATATTTGCAGGTTTCCATATAACATTCTCTTGGAAAGGTCAGCTAGCAACATGGTGACGGGTCAAGGAAGTGTAACACCTTCTGTTTTGGAAAGAACAATGATTACCTCTTCCAAGAAAAAAAAAATACACACACTAGGTCAGATGTGGCAAACAGTTTTTGCCCCCGGGCCAGATTAGAAAGGAAACTTTTTTCATGGGCTAGACAAAATATTAAAATTAAAAAATGTTAAATACAAAAATGATTCATTTAAGTAAACAAAATTTTATTATGTAATTTGTTTATGAATAAATGTGAGTGAAAAAAATTTAATATACAATATTATTTTAATAAAAATATAATTACATACCGTATAAATATCCAAACTGTATCGCATTCAATGAAAAAAATATTTAATTAATAGAATGAGCTTGAAGGGGTTATATCACAAATAAAACAATTATTTCATTTTACAAACAACCTGAACACAATTTCAGTTATCAACTGCAGCTATTGTCTATGCTACAATGCCACTTGATTCAGCACACTTGACCACAAAAATAACGAATTATTTGACCTTGGGTGTGCAGTGGCAAACTCTGCCTAAAAGAATGTGTGTTTCACATCGCCACTAAATATCAAACAGTTCATATCGAGTACAGATGAATACAAAAGTTGTAAATCTTTATAATAGAATTTTTTTAAAAAATAAAGAAGTATCGTGAATTCATTCAACCAATTATTAGAACTTAACCCTAGATTAGTCACACGCAGAATTCTTTTTCATGTATCACAGTCTTCTTAAATATCTTGATTTCCAATAATTAAAGACACTTCTGCTTCTGGGTAGCTGAGATTTTAAAGTAGCGGAGAATACTAAACATATAATCGTGGATCTCATACACTCATTACATGGGTCAGATCTGGCCCGCGGGTCATATGTTGGCCATGCCTGTACTAGATACTCACTTGTTTTCTTTATCCCACAGTGCATCCATCAACACCACCATCTGAATGCTTACAAAATATTTGACATCTTACCAGAAGATCTCATGTAATAGTCTCTCAAACCAAGGTACTCATTTTACCATAGATGCAGTACGGTGATTGATGAATTAATGACCACAAGATTCATGGTTCTCACCAATTACATCTTGTCATACTGATAGAATGAATGTTCAATTAAGGATCCAGTTCAGACATAAATCTTAGGCATTGTTCTCCAATATTTGGTATGGGCATTGAACCAACAGCTGAGGAGTAGTAGGATTGCCTCCTCCCCATTTTCCCAGTTACTTACTTTTAAAATTTGTGCATTCCATCCCACCTTAGACTTTGCCAATTTAGCCATGCTATTTTACAAGTGGAGAAAAAGGTATGACTACACTGAGTTCCTAACTTTGGTGAAGCTGAAATGTATTGGTGGATTAGTCTATCATGATAACCAGAAGAAAATGTAGTTAGTACTACACAATAAATTTTTTAAAAATGTCTGGAATCTAGTAGATTCACTGGGATATCTCTTGGTTTCTCTGTAACCAATGATATCTAAAAATGTCAATTGTATAAAAGAGAACCCCATAAGCTCAACAAATTATAAGGATCACAAACCCTAAAGATCATGATCTCACTCACCCTACCCAGCATTAATCCAGATTACAGTCGAAGGTAAGCAGCTGGAACGTCCTTTGAGGATATATTTTGAAGTTTGTGTGTCGGTTGGTTTGTTTAAGGATATAGCATCTCTCAATAACATTTAGGATTGGATAATAACTTTTATCCTTGTTCTCAGAGAAGAATTGAAATAGGGTATTGAATATCTTGTAAGTATGAGCATATCTGAGTTGTACAAGGGTTAGACTATAATAAATTCAGTTTATGCATTATTCTTTTTGATCCCTGCCTTGCTTTCTCAGTGGAGTGGCCCCTAATGGCTGGTAATGTTATCATCCTGTACTCTCCCCCACTTCAAAAGCACGAGAAGCTCAGTGGATACATCCTATCAATTCTTCATTCTAAGCTACACTGAGGGCCCCTACCTTTACCCCTACTGTGTTTCTCACTGTCTCTCCAGTATAAAATACAAGTGCTTCATCGGCTAGTATAAGTTCAAAAGGGTTAATATTCACTGGATTGAACACTGAAGGTGAAGGCACATCATATAAATAATTTTTCTCTCTACTTTTTCAGGATAAACAGTCTAGAGAAGCTACCTTTCTAAAGATGTCTGAAAAAAACAAAAAACAGAGCAACTGCTTGCCCTAAGTTATAACCTACTCAGCAATGTAACTCCTAAATATTTACTCTGTCCCTTCTCAGTCTCACTCCCTGCTCCATCCCCCATGGAAGCATAGATGCACGCCAACAAAAATGTTTTGCAGCATGAATTTTGCCTCAAGTCTGCTTATAAGGGAACACAAACTAAAACAACATCTAAAAAAATATTTTTTCATATTATACATCATAATAATATTATTATGATATACAACCATAATAATATTATTGACAGTGGAAATATTAGAAGACACAAATCTGCTAAAGAAAATTCAGCATCTATATAAAAATTTTTTAAGAAGACTTTACCTATAAAAACTGATCATTCTTCTAAATTAAATTTACTGATTTTTCTTCCAAGTTTTCTTTCATGATTGAAAACTAAAGATACTGTTTTCAATATATTAACTGTTAGCAAAACAACATTTCTCAATGATTTAATAATTGAAGTTCATTATTTACATGAATTATTAATTATATTAGTGAATGTTAATAAAGTTCTTGAAAATTTATTCTATAAGAGGTAAAACATTTGATATAATTGTGACTGCTTTGCAAATTCAGTTAAAATACTTGAGCATAAAATTATTTCACTTTGTGTTGATAATACAAATATGAATTTTAAGGTAACTCTATTGTGGTAATAAAACTATTATTACTAAACTCCTAAATTAAAAAATTCTAACTAGTTGTAATAACTGAACATGTAACTCAAAACTGCATTCCCCAGTAAGCTGCAGTTGTAAAAATGTGTAAATATTTTATTCTCTCCTGGCTAATTAGCTCAATGGATAGAGCATTGGTCAGGTATGTGGATGTCCCAGGTTTGATCCCCAGTTAAGACACACAAGAAAAGCAATCATCTGCTTCTCTTTCCCACCTTCTCCCCTTTCTCTCTTTTTTCTCTTTCAGCAACCAGTGGCTCAGTTGATTAGAGCATTGGCCTCAGGCACTGAGGATAGCTTGGCTGATTACAGCATCACCCTCAGACAGGGATTCAGGGATTGCTGGATGGATCCCATTTGGGACACATGTGGGAGTCTGTCTATCTCTCCTATATATATATGCATATGTATATGAATCAATGACCACAAGATTTATGGTTCTTACCAATTACATCTCTCTTGGTATTTTTGTAATCAATGGTTCTTACCAATTACATCTCTCTTGTAATATATTTGGTTCTGTATATTATATTCATAGTCAAAATAACTTTCATGAGAAGGCTGATGTTTTTTTTTCTCTCAAAAGAAATAAAAATGCTTGAAGCAACAAGATATGCTTTGTCTCTTTGTTGTCCATCGTCAATTGAATTTTGACAAACAAACTTTAAATAAACCTAAGAATAGCACACTGATACTGAATTTATAATAAAGTCTTTTAATATTTTTGTATTTTTTAAAATTAACTAAATGTCTTTAATCAAACCATATCATGAATGGAGTTTCACAAATTTTTTCTTTGGAATCATAACTTTAGCAAATTAAAAAAAATTATAAACATAGCTTAGAAACAGGAAAATATTAAAATTCTAACAAAAGCAAAGAGAACTCAAACAAAATGATATAATATAAATGGAAAACAAAATTTGATTCTGGAATTCTTCAAAGTTTGCTTTTGAATCATTCCAATCTGTGGACAAAATCCTGTAATACTATTGATGTTATATTAGAGTAAAAAAAAGTATAATTAATTAAAGTAATAAAATATTTACTAAATTAACTCACTCTTACTATATAAATCTTTTTTTTTTTTGTATTTTCTGAAGCTGGAAATGGGGAGAGACAGTCAGACAGACTCCCGCATGCACCCTACCAGGATCCACCCGGCACGCCCACCAGGGGGTGATGCTCTGCCCCTCCGGGGCGTTGCTCTGTTGCGACCAGAGCCACTCCAGAGCCCGGGGCAGAGGCCAAGGAGCCATCCCCATCGCCCAGGCCATCTTTGCTCCAATGGAGCCTTGGCTGTGGGAGGGGAAGAGAGAGACAGAGAGGAAGGAGAGGGGGAGGGGTGGAGAAGCAGATGGGCGCTTCTCCTGTGTGCCCTGGCTGGGAATCAAACCTGGGACTTCTGCACGTCAGGCCGATGCTCTACCACTGAGCCAACCGGCCAGGGCATAAATCTTCAAAAAAGACATGGAAAGAGGATTTTGGTGTTAATACTTGTGTATATATAATATTTTTATTTTTAGAAAACAATTTTTTAAGAATTTATTTTATTTATTTGCTTATGTTTTTATTAAGTGAGAGGTGAGGAAGCAAAGAGACACACTCCCACAAGTGCCCCTGCAGGGATTGAGCCAGCAAGCCCCGTACAGAGCAATGCTCTGCCCATCTGGATCCACTGCTCTGTTGCTTGGTAGCTGAGCTATTTCAGTGCCTGAGGTGAGGCCATGGAGCCATCCTCAGCACCAGGGCCAACTTCCTCAAGCCATTTGAGCCATGGCTGCAAGAGGAGAAGAGAGAAAGAGAGAAAAAGAAAGGGAAGGAAGGAGAAGCAGATGGTCATTTCTCCTGTGTGCCTTGACCAGATATCAAACCTGGGACTTGTACATGCTGGGCAGATGCTCTACCACTGAATCAACCAGCCAGGGCTATTTTATTTTTAGAAAGTAATTTTTAAATAGGACTATATTACAGACTCAACAACAACAACAAAAACAAATTTTTGATCAATCAACTAGTATTTCAAATATATATATATGCTTCTAGCTCTTTTAACATGCCTGTTATCATTCTTAAAAGTATTATTTTGGTCTGACCAGATGGTGGTGCAGTGGAGAGAGAGTCAGACTGGGATGTGGAGGACCCAGGTTTGAGACTCCAAGGTCACCAGATTGAGTGTGGGCTCATTTGGTTTGAGCAAAGCTCACCAGCTTGGACCCAAGGTCACTGGCTTGAGCAAGGGGTTACTCAGTCTGCTGAAGCCCCATGGTCAAGGCACATGTGAGAAAGCAATCAATGAACAACTTAGGTGTCACAATGAAAAACTGATGATTGATGCTTCTGATCTCTCTCCCTTCCTGTCTGTCTTTCCCTGTCTATCCCTCTCTCTGACTTTCTGTCTCTGTAAAAAAAAAAAAAAAAGTATTATTTTGGACGTTGAATGACATAGTCACCAAAATTCTTGTGCATAAATAAAAAAATGTGTAAAATATACAAAAAAATGTTTAATATAACTATCAATAATTATAAGCCCTTTAAAAAAGGAAAGCGAAAGGATAGTTATGATTGCAGTTATTTTAGGTCACTTAGTCACTGTAGATATATTAATCAAAGAGATACTTTAGTATATAAAAAAGGAAGTGGTATTGAAGTCACATGGATACCTTATAGAAGAGCAATGTAGACAGAGGTAAAATACTAAAAAAAGGAATTTGACTTAAAACTAAGCCTTACTTGATCTTAAATTACAAAAGGGCTATTAAGATTGGAGAAGAGCTAACAAAAGGTGTGGTGATTGTTAAGTACACAGAATTGTAGGAAAAGATGGAGCCAGTTTACGGAAGGCCTTGCAGGCTCTTGAATAATATTGTTTTCTCTCATTGCAACTGATGGACAGTACTAGAATGTTTTAAGGAATAGAGTAACATAATCTGATTTATGTTTAGAAATTTTCCTCTGCTTGTTATATGGAAAATGAGGCAAACATAGGGAGTACAATTTACACAGACAGCAGTAGCCATAAAATTACTTAAAATTAAGACAAGAAAGAAACTTGGCAAATTTGCATATCTTCTATGTACTAAGTACTGTGCTGGGCATTTATATAAATTTTCTAATATGGTTAACAGATATGTGAATATATTAATTGACTTGTTGCAAGAGCATATTGCAATTGGAAGTTCCAATTGCATATGAATTATTCAAGCATACATGAAGATAATACACAAAAATATAGTTGAAAATAAGTGCAACCTAAAGCTTTCAGAATTGCTCCTCTGAGGATTAAAGTTTAGTACAAAAATTAATGAAATCATATTATCTCAGTATGCATATGCAAATAAGAATAAATGGTTATGCTCAACAATAGCATGAGGAAAAGATTATTATAAGCTCTAATATCTGAATTAATGAATGTCTCACCTCACTTGATAAGGTCAAGTTGACTCCCATGCATCTCGTAATACAATTTTATTTTTTAGCCCTATGAATCTGCTTAGCTAATTCTGTATATTTCAGTAAGAAATAAAAATCATAAAAAGATTAAGGTAAATTGCCTGTTCAAATCAGAAAGAAATAAAAAAGAAAACAAACTCTTCCTGGTTTAATATATTCCCAAGTTTTATGGTTTATATATGTTTAAATGATTTGCCATGTAAATATTTAATGGTAGATAAGATATTTAAGTGTTTCATTGATATAAATTTTTAAATTTTATTTTTTAGTTGAAATTCCTTAAATTTCTTGTTTCATAGGAATAGTGATTAATAAAATTACGGATAAAGTGACCACACATATAAGACCCATGAGACATTCACTTGCTGAATATCTACAGTTTATTTTTGTATTATTCTCTACCTCTGTGATATGAATAAAGATACCTCCCTAAGAGGAAAAGAGTTTGCTTTGAAAATAAATTTATGTGCGATTTTATTAAATCATCTTTGGAGATAGAACCTGGAAGCAAAACATATTACAATGTCAAATGTGTTCCCCAAGAGGCCAAATAAATTAAATCTTCAGCAGCAAAGTTACATAAAGACTAAGTTGTAATGGCCATGTTCTGCACTTCAATTTAAAGCACTACTTATAACCACACAAAACTGGGTGGCCCTATCAAAGCATTTATTATGCTCTGATAATTATACTAAAACCACTATCCTTTTTAAAGTATTTTTATATTCTTCTAAAGATAAATACTTAAAAAACAACCCTAACTAAAGCCATCATTACTACATTTCTATTATGTACTTTAATAAATCTCTTATTCACCGCAACTTAAGGAAATTGCAGACAAGGCTATGGAATAAGGCAAAGAGGATACAGCCTAATGGGAAAAAAGATTCTTTTTAGGGGCTAATATTCTAAAAGAAATCCCACTCTTCCTATCATTTCCATTCACTTTATAACTTCTTAAAAAATTGGTATTCCCAAACTGTGTGTGAAAGGGCCCTGAGGAACCACAATGAACTGGTGGGGCATTGCAGGGCAATTTCAAAATTAAAAAACAAAAACAAAACAGAATGACATCTATTGTGCATCACGCAACTTACAACTATTAACTTTTTTGGATCTCGTTCCTTATTAAATTAACCGGTAACTTTTTGTTTTGTTTTGTTTTTAATTTTTTAAAAATATTTTTAATTTTTTGCCTAGAAGTGCAATTAAAAAAATACTGAGATACTAAAGTTTCAATGGCCTGAGAGATTTTGATAACCACTGTTTTAAACTGATTTCAAGACAAGCTTCCAACTTCACCAGAAACATGCCACAGATCAATTAAAAACAAAAAAAAAACCCAGTTACAGTATTAAAAAAAAAAATCTCCTCTACCAAAGCTAGCCAACATCTATTACTATATTATTACTATGGGAAATACAAAGATTCAAATACAGAGGTTAAAATTCTTAGCAAGAACCATCCTGGCTCCTGGCTGGCTGGCTCTGTGGATAGAGAATCAGCCCAGCATGCAGATGTCCTAGGTTTGATCCTTGGTCAGGACACAATGAGAAGCAACCATTTGCTTCCTTTCCTCTTCCTCTTCACCTTCTCTTTTGCTCCTCTCCCGCAGCCGGTGGCTCAGTTGGTTTGAGCATTGGCATCGAGCATTGAGGATAATTTGGTTCATTCGAGCATCAGCCTCAGACAGGAATTGCTGAGTAGATCCCGATTGGAGCACATGTGGGAGTCTGTCTCTCTATCTCTCCTTTTCTCATTAAAAAAATATTCTTAGCAAGAACCAAGTAAGAATTAAACAGACACAATTCAGGTAGCAGGATTTAGAAAATTTAAATGCCTCTTAAATTTTTAGTTAACATCTGGTATTGCCTAAATTATTTTTTCTGCTTATTGAGATACTCATGCCTCCCAAGTAAAAGACAACAGAAGAAAAGAGAAATTAATAAATGTTAATTTGACAATGTACACTCCTTTAAGGTGGCTTATAACAGCTTCTGCTTTGCCAAAATCTAGATGGAACAAAATCTCAAGACATGCATGTATGTCATCCCCATTTGAATGGTCAATGGACAATATGTTCAGTGTTCATGAAAGAATAGATGCTGAAAGAAAAGCCAGTAACTTGGGGAACACTTTGACAAAGGCAAAGGATGATACTTATCAAAAGGAAGTATCATCACACACACACGAACTAGTTTGTGTTCACTGTCTTAACACTCATGAAATTCCCAGGCTGGGAAGACAGGTGGCTATTTTGTGGATGCCCATTTCATTAGGTATGGGAGGGTCCTATGGAGGTTTATTGCCTCTTTTTACATCCTGCAAGCTGCTGTCTTTCATTTTGCTTTTTTTAAATTTTTATCCCAATCCTTAACCCTAAGAATTTTTTCAATATCACAGGTGGGAATTTTATGCCTGCTATAATGCAGTCTCCCTTTGTTCTCCAACTTTTTATTTCCTAGGTAATAAGTATAGAATGTGCTGAGTCACTGCAGGAATACCAACTAATAAAATATTAAACATAATTGTTTAATTATCCTTTAATATTATAAGCTAAGATTTCTTCAAGCATTTCATTTATCGTTGTAACTGTCTCACTAAGAGTTCATAACAAACCACTAAGTAAATTAATTTGTTGAATAAATTGGAACCAAAATGGTATTGTTCCAGATGAGTTCTGTTATCATGGATATAAATTTGAGATATTTTCTTAAAATATAACTTTATCCCTGGAATACTAACAAGCACTTTTTAGTCCATTTTGCTTAATATTTACATTATTTTGTAAATAATAACACTCTATTTTATCTGTAGTAACACCATCTTTCTAGTAAAAACACAATTTCAATGTGAAAAAAAGCTAATATTTACTGAGTAAATACCAATAGCCTCAAGTGGTAGATACTTTCATATATGACATTTTATTGTATTTTATCCTCAGAACAAAGGAAAATGAGTCTCATTTTATTTATTTTTTCTTTTTTTTTTTCATTTTTCTGAAGCTGGAAACAGGGAGAGACAGTCAGACAGACTCTCGCATGCACCCTACCGGGATCCACCCGGCACGCCCACCAGGGGCGACACTCTGCCCACCAGGGGGCGATGCTCTGCCCATCCTGGGTGTCGCCATGTTGCGACCAGAGCCACTCTAGCTCCTGAGGCAGAGGCCACAGAGCCATCCCCAGCGCCCGGGTCATCTTTGCTCCAATGGAGCCTTGGCTGCGGGAGGGGAAGAGAGAGACAGAGAGGAAAGCGCGGCGGAGGGGTGGAGAAGCAAATGGGCGCTTCTCCTGTGTGCCCTGGATGGGAATCGAACCCGGGTCCTCCGCACGCTAGGCCGACGCTCTACCGCTGAGCCAACCAGCCAGGGCAAGTCTCATTTTATGTATAAACATTACAAAACCCAAAAAAGATAAATATCATGTTCAAGGTAACATAACTAATACGTGACAAAAGTAAGTGTCTGATTGATTTTGAAACCATATACCTATCATTCTACAACATTACTTATAACATAGGGCTAGGTGTGAAAGAAGAAAATTAAATATCTATTGTTTGATTATTGTTTATATAATGAGCTTGAGATATTCTATCACATATACAAGATAGAACTCATGTCAAAAGCTAATCTCTGTAAAATAGTTCAGTAATATAAGGTTCAATGAACAATGCCGACTCTAATTGTATTTAGTAGTCATTCTATTGGTTTTTATATTTGCAATGATGTTTAAATATTATGGTAGTTATTGTTTTAATTCATAGTAACCATTTTACTATTTGTTCTTGAAGTACTTCATACAGGTGATTGTATCTGTAATTTTGTTTTATACAACTACTTTACAAATTATTTTGATTGCAAATCAATGTTAATTACTGCAGATGTACATAATTTACTGACTATGTGTGGTCTGAGCAAGAATTGCCCAAATATGCCCTATTCCATTAAGAAAGAAGAAAGAAAGGAAGGAAGGAAGGAAAGAAGGAAGGAAGGAAGGAAGGAAGGAAGGAAGGAAGGAAGGAAGGAAGGAAGGAAGGAAGGAGGGAGGGAAGGAAGGAAGGAAAGAAGGGAGGGAAGGAAGGAAGGAAGGAAAGAAGGGAGGGAAGGAGGGAGGGAGAGAAAGAAAGAAAGAGAAAGAAAGAAAGAAAGCAAGAAAGGAAGAAAGGAAGAAAGAAAGAAAGAGAGAGAGAAAGAAAGAAAGAAAGAAAGAAAGAGATTGAAAAGAGGGAGGAGGAGAGAGAGGGAGGAGGGAGTGACAGAGGGAGAGAGAGAGAGAGGAAGGAAGAATGGAAGGAAGGTAGGAAGGAAAGATGGAAGGAAGAAGGAAGGAAGGAAGGAAGGAAGGAAGGAAGGAAGGAAGGAAGGAAGGAAGGAAGGAAGAAAAATGTGTCAATAGCTGTCTACTGTCATTGACAGATTCCTCTTCCTGACTCATATTTACTAAAATATAAGATCCACAAAGGCAGGAGCTCTGTTTGCTTTTTAACTCTTGTTTTCTAAACCGTAGGAGAGTGCTTATCACATAATAGGTGTTTCATAACTATTGATATTTGTTGAGTGGATGGATTCCTAATATTTTCTCTAGTTACAGGAATCCTATTGCTACAACCTATGTCTGTCTTTCCTTACTCCTATCTCTTAAACACCAAGACTCAGTATATATATTCTTGAGAGAACATAATATTAAAATAAAGGTCCAAACAATAAATCAATGTCCTAAAGTGTTCAAAGATATAAATATTCTTGATATAAAGGGACAACTTCTTAATTACTTATATAAACTTTTGGAATAATAGATTAAATGCCATTAAATACAAAAGTATATTGGTTTAATTATATTCAGTTATGGGCAATGATGAAAAGTGTATGTTAAATCATATTTTGTTATATGTAGATTATATCTTCAAGAATATGTTTCTATTTGGATTTTTTTACTGCTCTGCAAATAAAAGAACATAAATGTTTTTTATTTATTTTATATTTTATTTATTGATTGATTTGTAAAGAGAGGAGAGGAGTGAAAGAGAGAGAGAGAAAGGGAGAAAGTGTGGAGAAGAAGTAGGAAGCATCAGCTTGTAGTAGTTGCTTTCTGTATGTGCCTTGACTGGGCAAGCCCAAGGTTTCAATCCTCAGCATTCCAAGTCAATATTTTATTCACTATGCCACCACAGATCAGACAACATAGATGTTTTTTGGTTGTTTTTTTTTGTATTTTTCTGAAGCTGGAAACCGGAGTCAGTCAGACAGACTTCCGCAAACGCCCGACCGGGATCCACCCAGCACGCCCACCAGGGAGCGATGCTCTGCTCATCTGGGGCGTCGCTCTGTTGCGACCAGAGCCACTCTGGTGCCTGAGGCATAGGCCATTGAGCCATCCCCATCGCCCAGGCCATCTTTGCTCCAATGGAGCCTTGGCTGCGGGAGGGGAAGAAAGAGACAGAGAGGAAGGAGAGGGGGAGGGGTGGAGAAGCAGATGGGTGCTTCTCCTGTGTGCCCTGTCCAGGAATTGAACCCGGGACTTCCACACTCCAGGCCGACGCTCTAACACTGAGCCAACAACCGGCCAGGGCCAACATAAATGTTTTAACATGTATTTTTAGTGGCACTATCTCTTAGGTAAAATATTGCCTAATTTAAGAGATTTCCCCCTAATTTTTAAAGAAAAATTAGTCAAAATTTACTGATGTGTTTTCTTATATCCTTTAAAAAAATGTGATTATTATTCATTTTAACTCTTGCATTTTAAATGAGTTCAGTGACAGTAGATATTGATATAGCCACAACAACTTTAGTAGGTTTTGAAATTTTACCTGGTAAAATGTCCACATGAATTCACCTTTTCGAAGATAATTTCAGTATGAACTATGTGACTAATAATAAGTGACTATTTAAATAATAGAGTTTTATTATAGCTTAAAGAATACTTTTAAATTAGGACTTAAGTCCCAATTAGACAAGTGTCCCAATGATTAGTTAGGAGATTTGAAAGTGCTAATTGTGTCACTAGGGAATCTTTAAAAGTTGTTTCTGCATTTGTTTTGAAGTTCTGTCAAAGAAAGGGCCATAGAAATAATTGTATGTGTGATACCTAAAAATATAAGTGCTATCACAGTTTTAAATGATATAATAAATGCAGCACTGTTATGATTCAATCTAAACTCAATCACCTTGCTCCTAGAAATCTAACTTTTTAAAGTTTAAACTTATTATTTTATTGTAAACTGGGCATATCAGTTTAAATAACTATAATTTTTAATATCTACTTAAGTTCTTTTAAGATTCAGGGAAATGTCTAAATCAGCTTTATTAAGAAAATCATTGCTAAAGAGGTATGCTTTGTGAACCATGTTATTCTATTGTAACTTATTCTTTGAAGGTTTATTTGATGAAAAAAATATAAAAACTGAAGTTCTAAGAATCTGGATGTTAAAACATATAGGTATAGTTGTAACAGCCATATTAAAAAAAAAACACCAAGATAGCAGTATGAAAGATTTCATTTGTTTTTCTACTAACAAATGAGAGCTGAGCTAAGGATTTCTCCTGCCTAACCTTAACTGCAACTGGAATCTTTGTTTTCATGCAAGAATCTGGGAGCTACAATTTCCAAAATATCTTCTTTGATAAAGTTAAAGAAAATACCTAATCATACATCTTATATTCTTGGTTTATTTGCTTAGAGAAAAATAGTTATATAAAAAATAATTAGGAGAGACAAGATGGTGCTGGAGTAGGCGGACATACCAACATCTACCTCCCAGAACCCAAGTGGATTACAAACTAATTTTAAGAACTATTATCTGGAAAAACCGACTTTGGACTAAACTAAGAGGACTCTTCAACCAAGGAACACTGAAGAAGCCACACCGAGACTGGTAGGAAAAGTAGAAACGTGGAGAGGGCTGCCAGCTCCCCGGAGTGAACGGCAGCAGGGAGAGACTTGCGAGGTGGGAAGTGAGTTTAGCAGAGGGGGAAGGGTCCTGAGCCCCAGGAACAAAGCCCCAGCCTGCAGCCCCAGAGCCCAGAAGAGGCATAAGGACAGTATTTAGTTAGAAACAAGTCAGGATACTGTTTGTGAGAAAGAGTCTGATTTCTCAGACCCAGAATCCTTCTTAAAGGGACCGCGCAGAACATCTCTCTCACAACCACTCACCCGGGGCTCCTGGGGACAGGGAGAGAGGAGAGGACCAGAGTAACAGGAAGAGAGTGTAATCTAGGAGGCAAAGGGAGAAACATTTTGGGAGATAGCCACCCTAACCCCTGGGATGAGTCACTCCCCAAAGCTGAAGTGAATATTTCCCCCGGAAACAGCAATACCAGCAAAGGGAAGCAGGAGAGCAGCCAAACAAGCTCCCCTGCGGCATTCAGAGCAGAGTCGCATAGAAGGAGGGAGCTTTTGGGTCTACAGTAGTGAGTCTTAGGGTCCGAGCTACAATGCCCCCACCCACGCGGCTGAGGGCTCACCGGAGGGCGGGCGGCAGCGGGAGACAAAAGCTCGGCTCTGCTGGCAGGGGCAGAAGCCAGCTGGCCACCACTGGGCTCAGGTGTGAGCTCAATCTTGCTTGGCTGGGGAGAAGGGGGTGTGCAAAAGCAGTCAAGCTCAGCTGCCAGCAGTCTGTAATCCAGCCTGCTGGAGAAGGGCGGGAACCCTGGAAAGGGTGGAACCAGCCCCTGAGCAAGGGCACAGGAGCACAGCCTTGCCCCGCCCATGCAACCCAGGCTTGCGGTCTGACTTGGTAGCCAGCTCCTCCCGCGGGGGTGGAGCCAAAAGCCCAGAAGAGACGGAGTTCCGCTACTGAGCTGAGCTTGGGCACGCAGTCCTGCCCGGTGGTAGAGCCAAGGTTAGCAGCCGTTCCTCGAGCAGGCTCCTCCTGCAAGGGCAGGGCGAAAGCCTGGAAACAGGCAGAGACCCGCAGCTGAGCAAAGGTGCTTGCCAGTTCCCTCAGGACCAAGCATAACATCACACACAGGGGCGGGGCAAAGGCCAAGGCCACCAACGCTTGTGCACCCGAGCGCGTGATCATGGCCACTCCCGTGAAGAGAAAATGCGGAGGCAGAGAAATACAACACAAATAAACCAAGAGAAATCCCCAGAAAAGGACCTAAGTGAATCAGATATAACCAAATTACCAGATGCAGAGTTTAAAATAACGATTGTTAGGATGCTCAAAGATATTAGAACAACCATAGATGGCCACTACGAAAACCTAAATAAAGAGATAACAAATTTAAAAAAGGACATTGAAATAATAAAAAAGAATCAGTCAGAAATGACAAATACAATATCTGAAATAAAGAATACAATGGAAGGAATTAAAAGCAGGATGGATGAAGCAGAGAATCGAATCAGCGAGTTAGAGGACATGATAAATAAAAGCATAGAAGCAGAGCAGAAAAAAGAAAAGAGACTCAAAAAGTCTGAGGAAACTCTAAGAAAGCTCTGTGACAACATGAAGAGAAATAACATCCGCATCATGGGGGTTCCTGAAGAAGAAGAGAAAGAACAAGGGATAGAGACTTTGTTCAAACATATCATAGCAGAAAACTTCCCCCAATTAAGGCTGGAAAACATTTCATATGTTCAGGAAGCACAGAGAACTCCATTAAGGAAAAACCCAAAGAAACCAACACCAAGACACATCATAATTAAAATATCAAAGCTAAATGATAAAGAGAAAATATTAAAAGCTGCTAGAGAAAAAAAGACTATCACCTACAAAGGAGCCCCCATAAGGATGACTTCTGACTTCTCAACAGAAACACTTGAGGCCAGAAGGAAATGGCAAGAAATATTCAAAGTAATGCAGAACAAGAACCTACAACCAAGACTACTTTATCCAGCAAGGCTATCATTTAAAATTGAAGGAGAAATAAAAAGCTTTACAGACAAAAAAAATCTCAAGGAATTCACTGCAACCAAACCAAGGCTGCAAGAAATGCTAAGAGACCTGTTGTAAACAGATCAAAGGAAAAAAAGAATATACCAAAAGAGGAATACAGTTTTAAAGAAAAAAATGGCAATAAACAATTACATATCAGTAATAACCTGAAATGTTAATGGATTAAATGATCCGATCAAGAGACATAGGGTAGCTGTGTAGATAAGAAAACAGGACCTGTACATATGCTGTCTACAAGAGACACAACTTAAATTAAAAGATGCACATGGACTGAAGATAAAAGAATGGAAAAAAATATTTCACGCAAATGGAAGTGAAAAAAAAGCTGGGGTAGCAATACTTATATCAGACAAAATGGACTTTAAAACAAAGACCATAGTTAGAGATAAAGAAGGTCATTACATAATGATAAAGGGAGCAATCCAAAAGGAAGATATAACCATTATAAATATCTACACACCTAATATAGGAGCACCTACATATATAAAGCAGACTTTGATGGACTTAAAGGGCAAGATCAATAGCAATACTATAATAGTAGGAGATTTCAATACCCCATGAACATCATTAGATAGATCCTCAAGAAAGAAAATTAACAAAGAAACAGCAGACTTAAAGGACATATTAGATCAACTCGATTTAATAGATATCTTCAGAACCTTTCACCCTAAAACAGCAGAATATACATTCTTTTCAAGCGCTCATGGTACATTCTCTAGAATAGACCACATGTTAGGGCATAAAAGCGGTCTCAACAAATTTAAGAAGATTGAAATCATATCGAGCACTTTCTCTGATTACAATGGCATTAAACTAGAAATCAACCACAATAGAAAAATTGAAAAACATTCAAACACTTGGAAACTAAATAGCATGTTATTAAATAACGAATGGGTTAACATTGAGATCAAAGAAGAAATTTAAAAATTCCTAGAAACAAACGATAATGAGCATACATCAACTCAAAATTTATGGGACACAGCAAAAGCAGTCCTGAGAGGGAAGTTTATAGCATTACAAGCATACCTCAAGAAGCTAGAAAAAGCACAAATACACAACTTAACCGTGCATCTAAAAGAACTAGAAAAAGAACAGCAAGTAAAGCCCAGAGCTAGTAGAAGGAAGGAAATAATAAAGATCAGAGCAGAAATAAATGACATAGAGGCTAAAGAAACAATACAGAGGATTAATGAAACCAGGAGCTGGTTCTTTGAAAAAGTAAACAAGATCGATGAACCTTTAACGAGACTCACCAAGAAAAAAAGAGAGAGGACTCAAATAAATAAAATTAGAAACGAGAGTGGAGAAATAACAACTGACACAACAGAAATACAAAATATTGTAAGAAAATACTATGAAGAACTGTATGCCGAAAAACTAGACAACCTAGATGAAATGGACAAATTCCTTGAATCATATAATCTTCCAAAAATCAACCTGGAAGAAACAGAAAACCTAAATAAACCAATTACAACAAATGAGATTGAAACAGCTATCAAAAAACTCCCAACAAAGAAAAGTCCTGGGCCTGATGGCTTCACAAGTGAATTCTACCAAATATTCAAAGAAGAAATAACTCCTATCCTTCTCAAGCTTTTTCAAAAAATTCAAGAGGAAGGAAAACTTCCAAACTCCTTTTATGAGGCAAGCATAATTCTGATTCCAAAACCGGGCAAAGACAACACAAAAAAAGAAAATTATAGGCCAATATCCCTGATGAACTTAGATGCAAAAATCCTCAATAAAATATTAGCAAACCGGATCCAGCAATATATGAAAAAAATCATACACCATAATCAAGTGGGATTTATTCTTGGGAGGCAAGGCTGGTACAATATTCGCAAATCAATCAATGTGATTCATCACATAAAAAAAAAGAAAGGAAAAAAACCACATGATAATTTCAATAGATGCAGAAAAAGCATTTGATAAAATCCAGCACCCATTCATGATCAAAACTCTCAGCAAAGTGGGAATACAGGGAACATACCTCACCATGATAAAGGCCATCTATGACAAACCCACAGCCAACATCACACTCAATGGGCAAAAATTAAAAGCAATCCCCTTAAGATCAGGAACAAGGCAGGGGTGCCCCCTTTCACCACTCTTATTCAACATAGTTCTGGAAGTCCTAGCCACAGCAATCAGACAAGAAAAAGAAATAAAAGGCATCCAAACCGGAAAAGAAAAAGTAAAACTATCATTATTTGCAGATGATATGATATTGTATATAGAAAACCCTAAAGTCTCAGTCAAAAAACTACTAGACCTGATAAATGAATTCGGCAAGGTGGCAGGATATAAAATTAATACTCAGAAATCAGAGGCATTTTTATACACTAATAATGAACTATCAGAAAGAGAAATCAAGGAATCAATCCCCTTTACCATTGCAACCAAAAAAATAAAGTACCTAGGAATAAATCTAACCAAGGAGATTAAAGACTTGTACTCAGAAAATTATAAAACATTGATAAAAGAAATCAGGGAAGATACGAATAAGTGGAGGCATATACCGTGCTCATGGTTAGGAAGAATAAACATCATTAAAATGTCTATATTATCCAAAGCAATTTATAAATTCAATGCAATACCGATTAAAATACCAATGACTTACTTCAAAGATATAGAACACATATTCCAAAAATTTATATGGAACACAAATAGCCTCAGCAATCTTGAAAAGGAAGAATAAAGTGGGAGGTATCACACTTCCGGATATCAAGTTATATTATAAGGTCATTGTACTCATAACAGCATGGTACTGGCATAAGAACAGGCACATAGATCAATGGAACAAAACAGAGAACCCAGAAATAAACCCACAGCTCTATGGACAACTGATATTTGACAAAGGAGGTAAGGAAGTACAATGGAGTAAAGACAGCCTCTTTAACAAATGGTGTTGGGGAAATTGGACAGCTACCTGCAAAAAAATGAAACTAGACCACCAACTTTCACCACTCACAAAAATAAACTCAAAATGGATAAAAGACTTAAATATAAGCCGGGAAACCATAAGCATCTTAGAAGATAACATAGGCAGTAAGTTCTCTGACATCTCTCGCAGCAATATATTTGCTGATTTGTCTCCACAGGCAAATGAAATAAAAGACAGGATAAACAAATGGACTTTATCAAACTAAAAAGCTTCTGCACAGCTAAAGACAATAAGAACAGAATAAAAAGACAAACTACACAATGGGAGAACATATTTGACATTGCATCTGATAAGGGGTTAATAATCAAAATTTATAAAGAACTTGTATAACTTAATACCAGGAAGCCAAACAATCCAATCAAAAAATGGGCAAAAGAAATGAATAGACACTTCTCCAAAGAGGACATACAGATGGCCAATAGGCATATGAAAAAATGTTCAACATCACTAATGTTTAGAGAAATGCAAATTAAAACCACAATGAGATATCACCTTACACCGGTCAGAATGGCGCTCATCAATAAAACAACACAGAATAAGTGCTGGCGAGGATGTGGAGAAAAGGGAACCCTCCTGCACTGCTGGTGGGAATGCAGACTGGTGCAGCCACTGTGGAAAACAGTATGGAGATTCCTCAAGAAATTAAAAGTCGAACTGCCTTTTGACCCGGGTATACCACTGTTAGGAATATACCCCAAGAACACCATAGCACTGTTTGAAAAGAAGAAATGCACCCCCATGTTTATGGCAGCATTGTTCACAATAACAAAGATTTGGAAACAGCCCAAGTGTCCATCAGTGGACGAGTGGATTAAAAAGCTTTGGTATATATATATATACTATGGAATACTACTCAGCCATAAGGAATGATGACATAGGATCTTTTACAACGACATGGATGGGCCTTAATAACATTATACTGAGCGAAAGAAGTAATTCAGAAAAAACTAAGAACTATATGATTCCATACATAGGTGGGACATAAAGATGAGACTCAGAGACATGGACAACAGTTTTGGGGTTACAGGGTGGGGGGAGGAGAGGGAGGGGGTTGGGGGAGGGGAAGGGCACAAAGATTATGGCTTTTCAGCATTTGCCATATTCCCCCTTTAATCTATAGACAGACAGCAAATATTTACTTATGGTGTTTCCACTATAAAGACGGCTGTCTTAGGGACAAATGCTGATGAACGATTTTAGCAGTTCCTCCTTCTTCAAAGACTTATATGTTAACATAGAGCTCCATGTTTCATAAGACATACTCAAGCTCACTTCATGCTCCCTGGAGCTTTAGCACAAGGGAATACCCTTTTTTTTCTTTTTTTCTCCTTTCTTTCTTTCTTTTTTTTTTTTGGTTGTATTTTTTCTTTTATTTACTTATTTTTTGTATTTTTCTGAAGATGGAAATGGGGAGGCAGTCAGACAGACTTTCGCATGCGCCTGACCAGGATCCGCCTGGCATGCCTACCAGGGGGGAATGCTCTGCCCATCTGGGGTGTTGCTCTGTTGCAAACAGAGCCATTCTAGCACCTGAGGCAGAGGCCATGGGGCCATCCTTAGTGCCCGGGGTGGCTTTGCTCCGGTGGAGCCTTGGCTGTGGGAGGGAAAGAGAGAGACAGAGAGGAAGGAGAGGGGGAGGGTGGAGAAGTAGATGGGCGCTTCTTCTCTGTGCTCTGACTGGGAATCAAACTCGGGAATCCTGCACACCAGGCCAATGCTCTACCACTGAGCCAACCGGCCAGGGCCTAGGAATGCCCTTGTTGATCAAGCTACCCAAAAGAAAATTATATGGAGCAACCATGACAGACCGAGCAAGTCAGTCTCATACTATCCATCACCAGAACGCTGCAGCCCGGTGTAAACAGTTTCAACTTTCTCGGGAAGCAGCACGGCAGATTGGGAAATCCTGTCCAAGGGGTCCTATACTGCCCCTTCATTTGGAGTTAACCCTCAAGGACCCCTACCAGGACAACTTTGGCAGGTGGATGTTACTCATATACCTTCATTTGGAAAACAGTCGTATGTCCACATTACAGTGGATACATATTCTGGATCTATAGCAACCTCTGTCAGAACAGGAGAGGCTGCTAAGCATGCTATAGCTCATTGTCTGTATGCATTGTTCTATTATTGGATTTCATAAACTAGCTAAACTGAAAATGCTCCTGCATATGGAGCAAAAGCATTTACTGTATTTTCTCATGCTTACAATCTTTAAAGTTAAGGTATTATCAAAGTGTACTCAGCAAACATTTTAAGGTCAATTAAAGAAAAAAATTCAAGAGGGAGTAGTCATATCCTGGAACTCCTACGGGTCTACCATATCATGTTTTTTACTTTAAAAAAATTTACATTTCTTTTGAATGCTGATGAACAGGAGACACCAAATCTTTTTTGCCTGCAAACTACTACCTTCTTTATCAGATCCAGCTAATAACACTGTTTTGTCTTTGTCCAAATAGCTCCAGATATATGGAAAAGATTTATATAGGCGGATGGGGATCCTCAAACCCCCAGCAAGATCTTCTGAGCATGGCTTTTAAGATACTTAGAGGCAGAAAAAGCCCAATAGAGATCAGGGGAACTACCAGCTTTTAGGATACACCCTTAAAGGCTCCAATGCCCCAAAGGGGTCTCATAGGATGCCATCTGGGTCCTGCTTCAATAGTGGAAAGGAAGGTCATTGAGCTAAAGCCTGCCAGGCTTACATGCCTCTGTTGTGAGGAAACAGGGACACTGGAAGGTAGGCTTCCCACTCACTCCTCTAAGGGAGGGTTCAGTCTCTTCCAGCCCTGCTCCAGCCACCCATGACCTAACCTTGCCCAGAAAGCTGGGGTTTGCCACTGAAGGCTGAAGGTGCCCAGAGCCGTCGGCCCCATCTACGACACTGTGGACGAACCTAGGTTATTTCTTCCAAGAAGCAGGTAAACTGAGCTCATTTGCATAAGAGCCTCTTAAATATGTTTTGCCTGAATAGTCAGATTTTTTATTCTTCTCAAAGATCTCTGTTGTGGGTGTTGATAGTCCTATTTGCTGCTGCTTTGCTTAATATATAGTGTTTCTTTTATCCCTCCTACCTCAATGCCTCACTCATATTTCAGGCTGGGACCTACTCCTAATTTAGAGCTCTCTTTCCCCCTTTTGCTAACTTTTTTATGAATCTACCTTTGCCACCCAGCTTAGTGTATCCCAAGGTTCTCTTTACCAGGCCACAGTCACAGAGCTCCAGGGAAAAGCAACCTGGTCTCATCTCTCCAGGCAGAGGAGAATAGAAGCTCCATATCCACGCATGCTGCAAATGGCTTTTCCAGTCTACCTGAACCATTCCCAGCTAGAAGCAGTGGTCTTTGGGACTTGGACATGAGCTGCAAAGTATAGAATGGTGACAACAATTCCAGTGCCATATGGACTTTTCCTGGATGTGGACTTTTCCTGGACTCCTGCTCCCTGTGACAGCTCCTAACAGACTGAACTGTAGTTGGGTTGCATTTTTCAGGGATTTGGCATGGTGATGGGGCCAACTTGGACTCGGTCAACATGTTAAGGACACTGCTCTTTTATGGTATCTTTCTGTATTGGCCAAGAGTTTGCTTAAAGGCTTTAAATCACTGTAAAAAAAATAGAAGACTGGATAAAGAAGATGGGGCACATATACACCATGGTATATTATTCAGCTAGAAGAGATGATGACATCAGATCACTTACAGCAGAATGGTGGAATCTTGATAACATTATGCAGAGTGAAATAAGTGAATCAGAAAAAAACAAGAACTGCAGGATTCCATACATTGTTGGGACATAAAAGCTAGACTAAGAGACATGGACAGGAGTGGGGGACGGAAGGAGGGAGAGGGGGAGGGGGAGGGGGAGGGGTACAGGGAAAACTGGATAGAGGGTGACGGAGGACAATCTCTCTTTGGGTGATGGGTATACAACAGAACTAAATGACAAGAAAACCTGGAAATTTTTTCTTTGAATATATGTACCCTGATTTATTGATGTCACCCCATTAAAATAAAAATTTATTTATAATAATAATAATAATAATTATACCATTTTATTTGTACCATATGTTAACTCATTTTGTAAACCAAGTCCTCTGGTTTTCTAACTACATACAGCAGTTGTGAAGCTAAATGTAAATGTATTGGGAAACCAGTTGCCCCCATTCTGATGACCTGTATTAGTTTCTTATATTGTTAATGCATTAATAATTCTATAATTAATTAGCACAATTTAAAGACTAAAAGAACAAAAAATTATTATGTTACCATTTTTAAGTCAGAAGTCTAAAATGGGTCTTGAGGAATGAGTTCCTTATGGAAACCTTAGTGTGATATTTATTTACTTGCCTATTCCAGCTTCAGGAAGCTGCCTGCATTCGTTGGCTCATACCCCTTCCTTAATCTTTAATGTCAAAAGGATAGCATCATTTTTTTCTCTTGCCTCCTGCCTCCCTTTTAAAAGGGCCTCTGAATTACATCAAGTCTACCTGATAAAATCTCCCTATCTCAAGATTCTTAATTTAATTATATCTCTCAATTCCCCTTAGCTATGTGAGTTAATTTATTCACAGATTCTGAAAACTAATATATGGATATCTTTGGTGAATCTCTTCAGCCATCCTCAAAAATCATTTAAATTATTTTAAAAGAAGTACTTGCTGCTGATTTCAATGACTACTACATGGCACCACTGTTTATTAGTAAGAGCTCTAATATGAACTTATGCTCATAAATTCAAATTGAAAAATATGTAACTTTTCGTTTTGTCTCCATATTCAAAATTTTATTTTTTTCTCTAAGGTACTTGAATACACATAGAATTTCTCTCCATCATAGCAGTTATAGCTTAATCTTTAAGGTCCTCCCCCCAGTTATGTTAACAAAGTTTATTTTTGCTTTAAATTCAATAAAGTTAGAAGACCCTCAAAGTTTTTACATATCTGTCTAAAATTTTCCAAATAGGTAAAATAAATTTTTTTCCATTTATTGGTAAATAGAAACACATAGTTTATTTAGATAGAATGTTCCTGAACGATGATTTTGCTTTTATAATTATGTCTTAGTTCTTATTAAAATAATTTGTTTTCTAAAAATAATCAGTATAATTTGTTGAAATCATATTTATTTAGGACCAATTATAAACCAGGCATCATATTAGCTTTACATAAAAAAAGACATAATACATTATAAAGTTAACAATCTATTCAATAATGGTGCAAATACAGCAAAATCTTAAATATATTAGTACTATAATATAGTAGAGGTAAATCCAGTATGCTAAAGTAACATAAAGAGGACATTAAGTTCTGAGGGAGAGAAGGAATAATAAATGAAATGTTACAAAGCAAATAATATCTGAGTTAAATGTTAAGTAAAAGTAAGCATAGTTAATTAAAGAACATCATTTTAGGTAAAACGCCAGCTTGTGCAAAAATAGAAAACACAAGATGGAGTTAAATGTTAATCAACTGCAAGGATTTTCATATGACTAAATCATAAGGTAGAAAAAAAATTAAGGTTATCTCTGGGATATATACCTAAGAAGGAAATTGATGGGTAATATGGTACCTCAAAGTTGCACAGTATGAGGAATTCTCACCGTTTTCCAAAGCACCATTTTCTATTCCCATCAGCAATGAAAGAGGGTTTCAATTTTACCACACTGTTATCAATACTTGTTATTCTCTATTGTTTTTATTAAAGCAATACTAATTGGCATGAAGAAGTATTTATTATGACTTGAATTTTCATTTATCTACAAATAATGATATTGAACATATTTCCTTATGTTTATAGTTCATTCGTATAACTAATCTTGGGGAAAATGTCTATTCAAAACCTACAAGATTTTCTCTTACATTTTCTTTCTTTCTTTCTTTCTTTTTTTTTTTTTTTTTTTTGTATTTTTTCCAAAGCTGGAAACGGGGAGAGACAGTCAGACAGACTCCCGCATGCGCCCCACCAGGATCCACCCTGCACGCCCACCAGGGGGCGACGCTCTGCCCACCAGGGGGCGATGCTCTGCCCCTCCGGGGCGTCGCTCTGCCACGACCAGAGCCACTCTAGCGCCTGGGGCAGAGGCCAAGGAGCCATCCCTAGCGCCCGGGCCATCTTTACTCCAATGGAGCCTTGGCTGCGGGAGGGGAAGAGAGAGATAGAGAAGAAGGAGAAGGGGAAGGGTGGAGAAGCAGATGGGCACTTCTCCTTTGTGCCCTGGCCGGGAATCGAACCCGACCCCTGCACGCCAGGCCGATGCTCTACCACTGAGCCAACCGGCCAGGGCCTCTAAGAGTTTTATAGTTTTAGGTCTTAAATTTAGGCATATAATTTATTTGAGCAAATGTTTGTTGATGATGTAAAGAAGAGTTTCAATTTTATTCTTTCTCATGTGAATATTCATCTGTCCTAGAACCATTTGTTGAAAAACATGTTGCTGTCGCATAGAATTGTCTAGTAAACTTGTAAAAAAATCAATTGAACATAAATATTTGGTTATATTTCTGGAATTTCAATTCTACTCCATTGATCTATATATGTCTACCTTATATGACTATGACATTATCTTTATTACCATAGCTTTGTAGTATATTATAAAATTAGAGATGTTTTAATTACTTATTTTTAATACTTTTAGATGTTCTGGGTCACTTTTATTTTTATCTAAATTCTAAAATTAGCTTTTCAATTTCTTCAAAAAACTAAAATTTTGTAAGAATTAGGTTGAATATTTAGATAAATGAATACACAGTTATTTATTTCTCTTATTTCATCCAGTATTGTGAGTAAAACAGTCCTATCCCTTATAGTACAGCAGTAAAATCAACCTGAATTAGTAAGGTTATAACTGCTATTTTATTTGTTTTTTATGTATAATAATTATATGAGTATTCCACTATACATTTTATGTTTGTACATATTAAGTATATTTAAAATAAAATATGACAGTAAATCATTAACAAATCTAAGCAGCAATGAAGATTTATTTTTCTTTAAAATACACTATTCATGTTTAAGAAATGCTAATCCAAAAACACAGGATCACGTTCAGTTAAAGCGATTGAGAAAGAATATCAATGGAAATTAAAACAAGTTATATGCTCAGAAAGAAATGGTCTGAATTTTATGTGAGGCTTTGGAGAGTCTGGAGAATGGGGAAACTATTTCCAGATAAATTACATAATAAAAAAAAATATGAAGCACAGAGCAAAATGGCAGACTAAGAAGCTCCATACAAATAAAAAAATATGAAACATGATCTGGAAGTGTGCACTCTATTTCTCTAGAGAATGAAGAAGAAACAGTAAATGGAGAAAGATATGTCTGGAAAATTTCAATCTATGGTTTGAAAGCCTCCAATGCCAAATAGAGTAACACATTTTTTATAGTCAGTAGAATACCAGTGAACATTTGTTTGAATTGAAAGAATATGATTCAGGTTGTGTATTTGGAAATTTAATCTGACCATATTTAAAAGGACGTCTTAAAGTTTTTACTTTAGTAATGGGCAGTGCCACAATAAATTATTTATTAGGTATCCATGTTTATAAAAGTACAATCATAAGGAATGGCATGCTTGTTATCTACAACTTTAGTAGGCATTTCTGTTTTTATATTTTAACCATAGCTCAAATTATAAGTATCTATCTACCTACATTCAAGTTTACAGGTAGTCATAATTTCTAGGAAAAATAATTTAAATCTCAAACAAATAAATAACAGAGGGATGGAAGGAAGAAGAAAGGAGAAAGGAGAAAGGAAGAAAGAAAGGCACCCAAAAATTACTACCAAAAGAACAGTTGCCAGTATTCTGACACTGAAATCTGAAATATATAAAGTACTATATATAATGATAAAGAAAACCAAAGTGTAACAAAGGTTATTTTGTTTTGCCATCGGCTCCAAGAACCTTCATACACTGCTTAACGTCTATCAAAAATATTGCTGTTTGTCTTTCACATTGCCTCAAGTATCCTGTTAGGTGAATGTGAATTCACAAAATGTGATAAAAAGTCTATTGCTCTATATCTCTTCCTTTTACAGCAAAGAATATTATTAAATATAAACCATCTTGAACTATAGATTGCAATCTTTAACAATATTGATGCAATTCTCAGGTATTTACTAGTATTGTAGCAGTAATTCAATTCTAAAATATCAGAATTACTTTCACAAAATATTAATGCTACATCTTACAGGTAGAAAAGATGCCAATTTTGACAAGCGATTTTATTCTATTATCAAGCGTTTTATTATTTTCATAATTACATCCAACTAGTAAAAATAATTTACAAATTACCAATACTTATTATAATTTTTGCAATAAAATAGCAGTTTTATAGAATCAAATTTAATAGAATTAAGTAGAAAGAAGCTATATGCATAATAGTTCATAAATGAGAAAAATATTAACCTAGAAGAATGAATATCATATATCCATGTTATAGCTATTTTAGTGCCAAAGCGTGCACAATTAAATGTTACTTTCTCCAGTATACAGAAAAATGAAGGCGTTTGTTCTTTTTTCTCATTAGAAAGGAAAGAGTAAAATTAAAATACAAAAAAAACCCCACACAGCTTCTCAAGTTTCCTAGTTAAAATAACTCATTTTCAAGAGTCATTTCAGAAAATAGACAAAAACAGAAAAAAAATTCAAAGAAAGTGTCTTTGCCATCTCAATTTTGTAAATGTTAATGATCTGCATATACTATATATATTTACTTCTTGGACAACTTAATTGGTTAACAGGCACCAGACTGATTTTGAAGGTGAAAAAAGAATCATTCTTTTCATATTAGTTTATAATATAATAAGCACTGTAAAATAATTGTGTTCATAAAGATAGATTTAATTTCTTTTAGTCTTGTAGAAGCATGTGATTTGACTCTAGACAATTTAATGGTTGTTTGAACTGGTAGAACTAGGCCCTTGTAACATAACAAGGATCTCTTGAATTAATATCAAATATTTTAAAGAAACAATGAAGTAGTACAGAAATTTAGTTGGGCAAAATAATCATGTGTTGTTATAAGAAAAATGAATTGGGGTAGCATGAAAACAGAAAACTTAAGGAAAGATTCAAATAAAAAAATACTGAGATCATTTTCTGTGCAACCAGGTTTATGCTTACTTCTAAACACATAGAAGAAGCCTGACCAGGCAGTGGCACAGTGGATAGAGTGTCAAACTGGGATGCGGAGCACCCAGGTTCGAGACCCCGAGGTCGCCAGCTTGAGCGCTGGCTCATCTGGTTTGAGGAAAGCTCATCAGCTTGGACCCAAGGCTATTGGCTTGAGCAAGGGGTTACTTGGTCTGCTGAAGGCCCGCGGTCAAGGCACATATGAGAAAGCAATCAATGAACAACTAAGGTGTCGCAACAAAAAACTGATGATTGATGCTTCTCATCTCTCTCCGTTCCTGTCTGTCTGTCCCTATCTATCCTTCTCTCTGACTCTCTCTCTGTCTCTAAATAAAAATAAATAAATACATAGAAGAACATTACATTCTCTCTTAATTTCAATTTCACTGCTGGTAAGAATGGCAAACATCTCACTGGAATGCATTGCAATGTATTTTGACATTGTAATAAGTTCAAAAAATAGAAGTATGTATCCAAAGTGCAAAGATAGTGTGAAGGAAAGAACATTGACTCATCTGAGATAAAGGTATCACAGTGGGAGATAAAGTTTTTCCTGGTAAATGATTTTTAAAAAGGTTCTAAAAAAGTGTAACTGTACATGGGAAAGGAATATAGGTTAGTGAATAGATGGAGTAAGTATTGTCAGCAAACACTATGGTTTACCCAGAGAAATATAATATCACTCACGTTATAGTAGTATAAAAAGAAAGAGAGAAAATGGCAGGAGATGAAGGAAAAACTGTAGGGGGCCACCATATACATTTATCTGTATGACACCTGAACATCTTGTACTTCACTTCTGAGGTGAGAGGGAAGCAGTGAAAGGGAAGACTAGTGTTTTTGATTTGGGGTAAAAAAGGAATGAAAGCCTTGACATTAGATGAAGGAGGAAAGTAAGTGACTATTGCAATTTTCTAGTAGTCATAGTGTTACAGATATAAAGAGGATAAAAACAGACTGTGGACATATTTTGGAAGTAAAAAAGAAGAGCAATTAGCTTCCTCAAAAGTGTATAAAAATAGAGAAATAAAAGAACAACTTCAGGCTTGGGATTTGAAGTGAGAAAGTTTGAGACTATCAAGCAACATATAAGATGTATAAATGGAATAAAAGAGGATAGTCTGGACTGGGTAGAATTTAATTATGTTGATATTGGAGTATGTTGAGTTTTAGGCTCATAAAGGCAACAAAATGTTCAGTGAGCAGTTAAATAAGAAGTCCAGGCTCTTCAAAAAGATCAGATTAAAGAACATGTTGATTTTAGAATATATAGAACATTATTAACCAAAATTAAAAAGCAAAATAAAGATAGTGGTCACTTCTAGGATAGAAGGCAAAATGCGATGTTAAAAAAGGGCACAATAAATAAAGTGCTTCTGAGTCTCTGACATTGTTCTAGTTCATGGCTCATACTCTAGATTACACAGGTGCTTTCTTTTTTTCTTTCTTTTTTTGTGACAGAGACAGATAGAGACAAAGAGAGGGATAGATAGAGACAGACAGGGTGAGAAATGAGAAGCATCAATCAGTTCTTCATTGTGGCACCTTAGTTGGTAATTGATTGCTTTCTCATATGTGCCTTGACCGGGGTGCTATAGCAGAGTGAGTGACCCTTTGCTCAAACCAGTGACCTTGAACTCAAGCTGGTGAGCCTTGCTCAAACCAGATAAGCCTGTGCTCAAACTGGCGACCTTGGGTCTCAAACCTGGGTCCACTGCACCACCACCTGGTCAGGGCACAGGTGCTTTCTTTATAGATGATGTGGCACTGTAAGTTTATGTTTATGCATTTTTTAGTTGCATTATATTTGTCATGAAGAAATCTTAAAGATAAATCTAGAATTATGTTATTTTCTGGTGATTCATGGGCTATTGGCCTTTATAATTCAGGTGTTTAATAGACTGGTTTTATCATGAGATACTGATGTTCATTTGTAAATACAAGTTTTTATATGTAATTTCTAATGTTATAAATGTTACTTTATTTGTTTGGAATACAAAAATGGAATGTAGAAAATGCTATGATGGGTAAAGAAAAAAATATTTTTCAAAACATATTGTAAAATGATGTCTTCACAAGTAGTAGATTAATGTAAAAGCAATAAATGTAAATATTATTTAACACCCATATATGTAAAGATGATAGATAGATAGATAGATGATAGATAGATAGATAGATAGATAGATAGATAGATAGATAGATAGATAGATGATAGATAGTAGATTGATAGATAAAAAGTGAACCTTTATTTACTGGTGATTCTTTTCAAATGTAGCTTGATTTTAACTAAGTCTTTAAAAATTAAGTCCAATTAATGTGAATAATCCGGACTGGTCTTAAAAACAGAAAATATTGTTAATGATGGTCTAATTAGTAACAGTTTGCTCTTACTGATGTGCATAAAATATAAATATTAGAGTTTCTGAGTTTACAGTAAAGCATAGAAATGTATGTGGTTTAATGACTCAGAAAAAAATGGTAAGGAATATAAGTAACAGAAAGGGAGCTCTTTTCATGTAATTTCACTATTAAATGTTTTTTTATAATATAATTTAAAATATAACTACACAGTTGTTGCTTGATCAGTATTGTAAGTCTGGTACCACAGGAAACAAACTGGGATGGAGATTTTTATGTAAGAGGTTAATTGGTAAGAAGGGAAGGGAAGCAGAGTTTGCCACCCTAATGTATACCTTTTGAAATATTGACTTTTTAAGTGGGTTTTTAAAGAACAGAATACTCAGAAAGAACATTTTACCATCTCTCTCTTGGCTGTGTAAATGATTAGATAGAGGACCTGTTCCAGAAAGGGAGGTATCATCACTGATGACTACAGTTTACTATGTATACCATTGTGTGATAAAGAGGAACCTGGGAAGGCCCTTTTGTTCAAAGTCCTCTGAGTCCCATTGTTAAAGATGGCCCAGCAAACAACTTACTTACCAAATGTTTGCTTTTTCATCTCTTTGTGAACTTCCCACCAGCCCTTTGGGAGGAGGAAGACCCCCTTTCCTCTTCCACTTCGCTCTAGAATGGCATTGAAACTGCAATGCCTGATGCATCTATGGGTCTCCCCAAATATGCATTAGTATAATAAACTTGGAAAAGTTTTTTCCTGTTAATTTGTCTCTGTTAATTTGATTATTAACCCACCTAGAAAAACTTAGAAGGTGAGAGAAAAAATATTTTTTAAACCTCCACAGTAGCCTAAAATAAAAACCTGTAAAAAAATGAAAACAACAGGGTTGTTCAGGGGAAGGATTTAACTTAAATTTTGATGCAATCACAACAGAGGATTCCACAGCAGGTGATCCCGCGGCGAATTCTGGAGCCATAATGGTCCTTCCAAGTTGTTCTTTGAGGGAAAGGTGGCAGGGAAAACCTTTATACCCAGCACTGAACAGCGACTGGAGAGGCTGTGCCTGGGAAGGCCACCTGACACTGAGGTGCTTCTTTTAGTCTGAGGAATTCAGCTCTGAGCCATTAACAGCCCAACTTCCAGGATCCGCTACAACTGATTAAATCTGATGTTCAAATTCAACAATAAATACTTAAATAAACAAAGCAGAACAATGCATAGCTTTTTTTAAAATTGATTTCAGAGAGACAAAGGGAGAGAGAAAGGGACAAACATTTATCTGTTTCTGTATGTGTCCTGACCAGGGATTCAGCCTGCAACCGTCGCCTATGGGGACAACGCTTTAACCAACTGAGCTTATGGGGACAATGCTATAACCAACTGTGCTCCAACCATCTGGCCAGAGCATATGATATTTTAAATATTCTTGAGGTCCTGGCCAGTTGGCTCAGTGGTAGAGCATCAAATCAACATATGGAAGTCTTGGATTCAATTCCTAGTTAGAGCACACAAGAGAAGTGAGCATCTAGTTCTCTTCCCCTCTCCCATCCTTTTCTCTCTCTTTCTCTCTCTCTCTCTCTCTGTCTCTTTCTCTTTCTTCTACTCCCACAACTATGTGGCTTGATTGCTTCTAGTATTTAGCATGCTTTGGCTTGAGCACTGAGGATGGCTCCATGGTGCCTCTGCCTCAGGTGCTAAAAATAGCTTCATTCTGAGAATGGACCCCAGATGGGTAGAACATCAACCCCAGTGAGGGCTGCCAAGTGGATCCTAGTTGTTTCGCATGTGGCAGTCTATCTATCTCCTCTCCTCTCACTTAAAATTATATATATATATATATATATATATATATATATATATATTAAGGTTAACTCCATATATCCCTGAAGTTGTTTTGCTAATGTCTTGAATCCTAAAGTTCTTTTTAGAGTTATTGTGTTTGATATGGTTTCAGGTATTATCACTTTGTTACTATTTTCCAATTATATTTGTATAGCCCAAGCTATTTCTTTTTCGTATTAAAGAGGCATAAATACCATTAAATTGATGAAATAGCTATGTGCAAAAATGAGGGTGAGTCTTTTATCCTTTGTAATAACCTTCCTTTTACTCGATTTCTGATTTGTTGTCCTTTATTGACAAAAGAAAACACATTTTGTGAGCATGTCAGCCAAAGATAGCATTTATAGCTTCTAAATAATTAGGTATTGATTAATTTCACCAAGAATATATGGGCCATTTTTTCAAGCTTGCCCATTCTTAAAAATCATATAATTTCAACCAGAACAAAATCACAAAAAAGAGCCTCAATTCTTAATAGCTAGCTCCTATTGCCTGTCTTCCATAATTACGTGCGTGAGCTGCAATTCCCCCAAGGAATACAAGGATGATGGCTTCAGTTTTGTTAAACTTTCTAGATTTCATTCTTATACAGTTAGAAAAGGAGTTCTCATCTTCTTCTTCTAACTTTATCTTTAGAATTATAAATGAATATATGCACTGAGAAATGTCTAACATGCAAGATAAGATTGTGACAGGCTACATGCAACCGGGAAAAAATAACAGCAGACTCAACATTCTAGAACTTTTAAGTGACAAAAGCAAATATATTTTCAATAAACATTTTAAGACCAGTGCCTTGGTCTGGAGTTAATAGTTACACCCATGTTTTTGTAATAGCCTCTGCAGCAATACTGTGGGGCATTAGAGAGAAAATTATGTATGATTTTCTATCTTTTGGCTATTTTGACCATAAGACATGTTAAGAATCATTGATGATAACATTTTGGTAATACATAGATATGATATATATATATATATATATATATATATATATATATATATTTAGAAATGTAAATTTATAGTTACATAAGTAATGACTGTACAGATGTAGAAATAATGCCCGCTTGCTAACAAAAAAAATTAATCCAAAATTTCTGTATGTCAGATTATATTCAGCAAGTTCATGATTAAAATATTGACTGAATCTTTAAAGATTTCTGTATTCTGAAAATATTAACACAGAACTGATTTCTCTTCACTGTAAAAAAATAAATAAATAAAAATATTTCCCTAAAATTATCTATCTGAGCAGTAATTCATTAAAAAAAATGCTTACATTCTCCCAACTCAGGTGATTGTTTTATTTTTTTAATTTGTTTTTATTAATACAAGTATTCTTGTTAATAGTAAGTCAAGCAATTTTGAGATGTATAAAGCTAATAATCACTCATTCCTTTTTTATAGTTAAAGCAGCTATTGAGACACATCTTCCCATATGTTTCTCTATGTTAATTTTAAAAAGTATAGCTACTATCATTTCATATATAGATATTGTATATAACTTTAGAGGCACTTATACCTTTGCATACAGAAATCTTTCTTTATAAAAGTATAACCATAGTTATATTAGATTATAACTTACTTTAATACAAAGAGCTCTGCTAAAGTGTACAGAATGATACAAATAAATATAAGGCATTAATACTTAGCCTAGCCCAGTCCAGGTAGTTCAGTTGATTAGATCATCATCTTAATATGCAAAATGGTGGGCTTGATGCCCAGTCAGGGCACATAAAAGAATCACCCAATGAATGCATAAATAAATGAACCAACAAAAATCAATGTTTCCCTTGATTGCTCTCACTCTTTTTCCTCTCTCTCTAAAATAAATAAATATTTTTAAAAAGTATTTAGCCCAAAGCACTCAATTTAACAAAGGGAAATCTTTCATTGAATTCTTATATATCATAATAAATCATATCAAAAATTTGGTCAATAGTATGTAGAAAATAACTCAATGAGGAAAACTAATATCAACATTAAGACCACAAGTTTTATTAAGGGTCAATTAATATTTATGATAGCTACTACTTATTTATTATTACTTTTAAATGATAATTCCTGGAAACTGAGGCAAATCTATTCACTATAATTTCCTAGTACTAATGGTAGGATAGTTCATCTTGTCCTGCTATTTCTTCCTTTTCCTTCAAAGTAACTGAATTAAAATATTTTTGTTAAATATAGCTCCAGGTTTATTATTATTAATTTTACTAAGTTCAAAAATGCTATACCAAAAAACACAATTTACATCTTTGTAGTTTGGTATAATACACTAAGTTATCTTGAAAAACTTGTTTCTTTTCATATGTAATTAATCAATTTGGAGGATCAAATGTTGAAAGTTCACCATTTATTCACTCATTCAGCAACTGCATAAAGAACATCTCCCATACAAGATACTTTTTAGACCTCAGGATCCAGTAGTGAACAAATTCAGTGACAGTGACAATAAACAAGATATTCGAATAAAATATTTCACATATTATAAGTTGATAAGTGTTAAAAAATAAAATAAGGCAGGGAAATGCGAGAAGGGGTTTGTGAGACGATGCAATTTTAGATAGAGAGTCCAGAAAAGGACTTTCTGAGAAATTTATTTCGGGGTAGGAGTTAGCACTTCAGATACATTTGGGCAGTTACAGCTGAAGGGAGGAGTTTCAGTTTAGAGAATACAATTCCAAACACTCAGGGGTGGAATCTTTAGCTAGTGATTTCCAGGAGCAACTGTGATAACACAGGACCACCAACTGTTCAGGAATAGAACCACTTTCCTCTCTTTTCCCACATAGCTATGTGGAATGATGAGATTGTACAGGGGAAAAGATAAAATTTGAGACAGGAAAATTGAGAAGTTGCATGAGTCACTTTGATTCTTGTGGCACAAAATTGTACCAGCCAATACATTGTCTAAATATATTTATATGTTACCCTACTTGGGTTCATGGCTGCTGGAAGAGGAGAGAGGAAAACTCCATTCTACATTGAAAGACTAATTTCCAATATCAAACATAAATCTCTGATATACCTGAACCCCTCAAAGTTCAATATTTTCAGCATGCCTATGCATAGCAGAACCTCTATGTGTATGTGACTCATTTGCTTATATGGTGCATCCTTGATTGATGAATTAGCCTAGAAAAAATTACTGAGTTGGACTTCGATTTTTTTCTTTCATAATGACCTAATATATAAATAAAAAATGCTGGTCAGACAGACTGTGAAAATGTGTATCGGCATGAAGGCAAGTTCATACAGCGACTATGTTTGCATCCAGAAAGACAACCTTTCCAGGTTGACAGAACCCTGTGCCAAGACTCATGGTTTGTCATATAGAAAGAAAACAGGTTTTATTTCAATCTCTTGGTTAACACCAGTGTGCATATCAACATTGATTGGGTTGATTCCCTGGAAGAGATAATCAGAAAAACAGCATATCAAGATATTATTTGCTTTACACATCCCCAAATAAGTAAATTAGTGTAAGGGATTATTTGTTCTCCAAAGTTTAATATAGTCAGAAACTGCTTAAAGTTGTTCTTTTCCTTTCTCATTTTTATTTATTTGGGAGAGTGAGGGGTCAAAATATGATATTTGCCTTTATTTCTTATTAAAGTTTTTTTTTCATTTTTCCCATATAAATTTTTGTATACAAAAATTATTTTTATCTTATTAATAACTGGCAATTTTTTATTGTCCAATGTTTTAAGAATTCTGTGAATAGGTATGAGTGATTTAATTCAGTATAGAGTTGTATAGAAAAATAATGAAATTTAAGATTCAGTTTAGAAGTATACATGCTTAGATAAATATGCATGCACTATATGATGTGTAGTAAAATAAAGTTAAGGTAGCATTTGTGATTCATTTTAATGTTTACATTATCTGAACATTTTCAGAGCCAAAACTTGGAGTACTCTTCATATTTACCCCACTTTTTTTTTTTTTTTTTTTCATTTTTCTGAAGCTGGAAACAAGGAGAGACAGTCAGACAGACTCCCGCATGCGCCCGACCGGGATCCACCCGGCACGCCCACCAGGGGCAGTGCTCTGCCCCCCAGGGGGCGATGCTCTGCCCATCCTGGGCATCGCCATGTTGCAACCAGAGCCACTCTAGCGCCTGAGGCAGAGGCCACAGAGCCATCCCCAGCGCCCGGGCCATCTTTGCTCCAATGGAGCCTTGGCTGCGGGAGGGGAAGAGAGAGACAGAGAGGAAAGCGCGGCGGAGGGGTGGAGAAGCAAATGGGCGCTTCTCCTATGTGCCCTGGCCGGGAATCGAACCCGGGTCCTCCGCACGCTAGGCCGACGCTCTACCGCTGAGCCAACCGGCCAGGGCCTTACCCCACTTTTGAAACTTCACCTCATCTTTCATAGTCGTGAATTAAACAAGGGACCATTTTAATTTTTTGAAAAATTTATTATAGTTTGGAAATGCCTCTTC
The DNA here is from genome assembly GCF_036850765.1 of Saccopteryx bilineata. Taxonomy (NCBI): domain Eukaryota; kingdom Metazoa; phylum Chordata; class Mammalia; order Chiroptera; family Emballonuridae; genus Saccopteryx; species Saccopteryx bilineata. Next base: position 43,106,332 of record NC_089494.1, read on the forward strand.
TTGATATTCTGTTGCATCTTTGATGGTGATAGAAATCTAATAAGGTTCCAATGTGAAAAGTAATTTAAAATGATAAGTTCCATATATATTATAAGATAATTGTACACACATACTGAAATTAGCATTGAACAGAACCATATGATCTCTGACACTAGATCATATTCAATTGTCAAAGTGCTATGTGTTCAAACAACACAAAATAATAGTTTCCTGATGTATTTCTACTAATGCTTTATCCTAGTTAAGCTGTTATTAATAAAGGGGTTCTAGGTGTATTTGTAGCAATTGTCAGCAACTGAGTAATTTCTACAACTAAATTTATTAAAACATATAGGATAAATTAGGATGGGAAGTGAATTATTAAAATTAGTTATTTAGTTTTATTATTCTCTTGATATTAATTTCAGTACAGAGGTAATTGGGTCAAAATTCCCACTCCAGTAATTTTTAAATTTCCTTTGTTCTCTGAGGTTAATTGCTTTAATTGAAATTTCACAAACAATTTCTAATTTATGAATGTTCTGTATTCCAATGTCTAGCATATGCTATATTTATCTGTTAAAATGTTTATTTTTTTCATAAATCATTAACATTTCATCCTTTTGTGTGAGCATGGAGTCATTTAAAACTCAACATCGCTACAAAGAAAGATCGAAACAAAGAATAAAATTGGGTAAAGCTAAAGAGCCAAATTGAAAAAGGGGGAATGAGTAAAATAAATGGGCTATGAAGCAAACCACCATCAAAAATGCACATCTCTGCAACCACTAGACACTTCTGGAGCCATCAGACACACAAGCACACTATATGCTCATGACTGCCACTGGTAACATGTTCTTACTCTCCCTTTGCCTGCATTGCTGTATGGCTTAATCAAGAGCAAAAATTTCTGGTGTGAATATCTGATTGAGCATAGCCAGATTGATTTTGTTTTGACATTCAACTTGTGGTAAAAGGAGGTATCTTTTCCCTTTTGTTTTCATATGTCGGGAATACATAACACTTCCTTCCTTAACCTGATTTCAGAACCAACATGAAATAGACAAATATCAAGCAGGTGGAGATTAAATATTGGTAATCATGATTTAATTGTGTGTTGATAATGTGGTTTTAAATGTTTCACTCTAGAATCAGACATATTTTCCTATGTATGAAATATCAGAGCTACCTGTTATTATAACATGGCTGAGAAAAGATAACTATGAATGATCTTTGCAAATAGAAAGTCTTGAGGGGAGGTGGAGTAAGGGTAGTGAAGCAGGCTATAGGGTGGTGAAGGAATGTATAGGCAGGACAAATGGTGATGGATGGAGAATTGACTTAGGGTGGTGAACACAGAATACAATATACAGATGCTGTGTTGTATTAATTGTGCTCCTGAAACATATAATTTTGTTAACCAATGTTACCACAATAAATTCACTAAAAAAAAAAAATAAGCAAAAAATTCTTAAAGGGAGATTGAGAAAGGGTTTGGTATCTATTATACTTAGTAAAATATCATTTATTTTAGGCCTTCCAAATATGTTCCAGTTATAATTTGTACATGCCATTTAAAAAACCAATATTGTTTTAATAGAACCTTACCTTATTTCTTTATTTTGTTCATATCTTCTTTTCAACTTTTCCATTTGCATTATTATTTTACATGATATTATTTTAAAAGAATGGTCTTTCTGAATTCAGAACTTACATGATATCTATAAATTGTTTAGTTGAACTTTTTACTTTTCTTTGTTTAAATGTAGCTTCATGTGTTTATTTAGCAAGCCCTATACAATGCTTACTATGTGTCAGACATAACACACACTCTCCAACACTAATCCGTTTCTCCCTCAAAACAATTGTGACTTAGATTCTTTTCCAGTTCGAATGCCTTTTATTTCTTCTTGTTGTCTTGTCTTACTGCTGTAGCTAAGAATTCTAGTTCTCTGTTTAATAAGAGTGGTAAAAGCAGACATCTTTTTCTTGGTCCTGATCTTACACAAAACACTTGTAGTTTTTAACCATTGAGTATGATGTTGTCTAAAGATTTGTCATAAATTTCCTTTATAATGTTGAGGTATTTTTCTCTATTCCCACTTTGCTGAGAGTTTTTAACATAAATAAGTCTGAATTTTATAAAATGTTTTTTTTTTATCTATCGAGATGATAAAGTAGTTTTTATTCTTCATTTTGTTTATTTGGTGTATCATGTTTATTGATTTGTGGATATTATATCAACTTTTCATCTCAGAAATAATCTCACTTGATCACAATGACTAATATTTTTAATGTATTGCTGTATCCAGTTTGCTAATACAGTGGTACCTTGAGATAGGAGCAGATCAACACATAAATTTTTTTAAAATATGAGCTGCGATTCGGTTTGTCTTTTTATTTGAGATCTGACCTAAATTCTGACATAGGAGTCATGGTTCAGGAAGCTGCCAGAGTTGGTTCATTGGCACTCGGGTCCAGTATCAGCAGCACAAACCAGCATCTCGTTATTTCTCATGTGTTACCTGCAGAATCAAATTGAATTTCATGTACTGTACACATTCTTGCATCATTTTTGCACTTTTTACTAACGTTTTTGTGTGATATCATGGGATCAAAGAAAGTGAGTGTAAAGGACAGTAGTGAGAAGAAAAAGAGAATAATGTCAATAGAAGTAAAGCAAGAAATAATAGAAAAACATGAGTATGGTGTATGAGTGATTGAACTGGCAAGGCTATATGACTGTAATACATATACAATTTGTACCATCTTAAACAAGAGGATGCCATCAAAAGCAAAAATCCAGTGAAAGAAACTACAATTCTGTCCCAATTAATGACAAATATCCATGAAGAAATGGAGAAGCTTCTACTGGTGTGGCTGAAAGAGAAAGAACTGGCAGGAGATACAGTGATAGAGACTGTAATATGCAAAAAGGCACGAATTATTTACTGCGACTTGAAGAAGAAAGAACCATCAACCTCAAAAGAGGCAGCAGAAGATATATTTAAGGCAAGTCACAACTGGTTTAAAAATTTCAAGAAGAGCCCTGGCCAGTTGACTCAGTGGTAGAGCATCGGCCTGGCATGCAAGAGTCCCGGGTTTGATTCCCAACCAGGGCACACAGGAGAAGCACCCATCTGCTTCTCCACCCCTCCCCCTCTCCTTCCTCTCTGTCTCTCTCTTCCCTTCCTGCAGTCAAGGCTCCATTGGAGCAAAGTTGGCCCGGGCACTGAGGATGGCTCTGTGGCCTCTGCCTCAGGTGCTAGAATGGCTCTGGTTGCTAAAGAGCGACGCCCCAGATGGACAGAACATCGCCCCCTGGTGGGTGTGCCGGGTGGATCCCAGTCGGGTGATGCAGGAATCTGTCTGACTGCCTCCCTGTTTCTATATTCAGAAAAATACAAAAAAAAATTTCAAGAAGAGATCTGACATCCAGTTGGTGGTGAGGCATGGTGAAGCTACAAGTGCTGACATTAAGGCAGCTGAGGAGTGCATCACACTTTTTGCTGCACTTATTGCAAAGGAAGGCTACATCCCCCAACAAGTGTTCAACTGTGACAAAACAGGATTGTTTTGAAAAAAATGCCCCAGAAGACTTTCATCACCGCAGAGTAGAAGAAGCTGCCAGGCCATAAACCCGTGAAGGATAATCTGACCCTTGCATTGGTGTGCAAATGCTAGCATTGACTGTAAAGTAAAGCCACTGCTAGTGTATAATTCTGAAAATCCTCGAGCCTTTAAGACTCACAAGATTCTTAAAGAAAAACTGCAGGTTATGTGGCACACCAATGCTAGGGTATGGGTTACGGGGCAGTTTTTATTGAATGGATAAATCTTGTCTTTGGTCCTGCAGTAAAGAAATATCTTCAAGAAAATAAGCTCCCGATGAAAGCATTACTAATCCTTGATAATTCTCCAGCCCACCCACCTGGTCTTGAAGATGACATTCTTGATGAGTTCAAATTTGTGAAAGTCCTCTACCTCCCACCAATATGACTTCAATCTTGCAACCTATAAGTCAGCAGGTCATTTCCAACTTTAAAAAGCTTTACACAAAGCACTTGCTCCGCTGCTGCTTTGAGGTGACTGAGAATACAATTCTAACCCTTCGAGAGTTTTAGAAAGATCACTACAACATCGTGATATGTTTATACATTATTGACTTGGCTTGGCAAGAGATTACAAGAAGAATCTTGAACTTGGCAAGGAAAAAGTTATGGCCTGATATTGTTGTAGACAGGGACTTCGAAGTATTCAAACCAGAGACCAAGACTGAGGTAGAAGCATTGGAGGAGATTGTGTCCCTCGGGAAGTCGATGGGTCTGGAGGTAGATGAGGGTAACGTAAACGTGCTCATCGAGGAACATGAGGAGGAAGTCACAACTGAGGAGTTGAAGGAGCTACAGATGATGCAACATATGGAACTTCTGCAAGAGATTAATAGTGAGGAGGAGGTAGAGTCGGAGGAAGTGATTTCTACAAGTGAAATTAAAGACATGCTGGCAATGTGAGAGAAGCTTTCAAGTTTCATTGAAAAGAAAGACCCAAAAAAATGTTTCAACTGGTCATGTTTCAGCACTTTTTAATGACACTTGTTTGTCACATTTCCATAACATTTTAAAAGGCAGGCAAAAGCAAACCTTTGGATAGATTTTTATTCAAAAGTCCTGCAAGTGAAAGTGCCGAAAGTGCAGCCAACAAGGCAAAAACAGGTGATGATTAAATGAAAAATATGTAATGTTAAGCTGAGGTTAAGTTTAAAGTTAAGAAAGTGCATCTATTTACAATTAAGATCTTGTGGTTTCATTTTAAGTAAAGAAAGTGCAGTTTTAGATTTGCTTAAAGTAAAGAAAATGCAGTTTTAGTTTACATTTAGTGTTTAGAAAGTACAGTTTTAGTTTACGTGTCTACAGTGTCTGCATCCCTTCCTCCCTCCCTCCTCCTCTGCCATTCACCTCCATTAGCTGTACTCTTCTGTCTGCAAGGTAAAAATACAGTACAAAATAACACTTTTTTATTTCATATATTTTGTTACTCATTGGTAAATTGTACATGTGTGTTTCTTAATTAAAACATGTATTTTTATAATTTAGGATGGTTTGGGGATGTTTCACATGCTGGAATGGATTAAATCTATTTCAGCTATTTTAAAAGGGAGAAATATGTTTGATATACGAGTTGACTGAATTATGAGCTTGGTTACAGAACGAATTAAACTCGTATCTCAAGGTACCACTGTATTCTGTTGATATTTTTAGCATCTATGTACATAAGATATTGACTGATAATTTTCTTTGTTTTAGTGTCTTTATCTAATTTTAGAATTAAGATAATGGTGGCTTCATAGAATAAGCTTGGGAGTTTTCCCTCCTCTTAAATTTTCTGGAATAGTTTGAGAAGGATATTAAAAGACAAAGAAGAACACCACACAATTATACAGGGAGCAATCCAACACGATTTACATTCTATTATTATTTGCATCTTTATTTGAGGAATCTAAGGCACAGAGGATTAAGTTATGAGGCATAAGGGCGATTCAAAAAGATGAACTAAGCATGTAGTCCAAACTTAAACTCTCTATGATGTGGCCTAAAACTTGATAAATTTTAATAGAGAGGATACTTGTATTTTCTGTTAACCATTTTTTCATTCATATACTAAGTGATGTTCTGTTTCAGAATGAATTTTAACTCTTAATTAAAATGCATTTCACATCTCAAAGCATATATTTTCTTTTCCTCAATATAGTGAGTTAACCATACATTTGGATTTAAATTTGTTTGACAGTCAGACTCACAGTGACTGTTCTCTGACATTTCATGTTCTTTTTCTTCTTGCCCCTTGGCCATAACTAATCAATCCAAGAGAGAAAACTGATCAAACATGGACCAATGGGATTATCCACAATGGGAATTTAAACAATGAAAAGGAGAAGCACACAGAGAGATGAATTTGCTGCAGGTGAATTATTTCACAAAGAACCACAGAGAAAATGTTTATTAATTCCCCTGAGTTTACCTGAACACTGTCTTTCCCTAATCTTCTTTCATCCCATATTTAAGGAATTAGAGCTATTACAGTAAGTTAAAAATGCTTTAAATCTCAATTACTGCAGAATTAGGTAATGAAATGCATTACCTTCTCGAAGGAACCACATAGATTAATGCTAGCATCAAACACTTAACATGTGCATGTATAATTTCTTTTATTATGTTCAATTTTCCATCTTAGAAAATAACAAAGGCTTCTAAATATTAGAAGTGCTTACTTAAATTTAATGAAGTAGGAGAATTTGATGGGACATTTTGTTACAGTTGCAGGCTCCTTGCTAGATAAAATGTACAAGTCCTGTTATCTGTAATGTGTTTTATCTTCCAAAGGCATTTTTCTACGATCAGATACATAAGAACTACCAGACTGAAAATACCAATAGCCTTGCCTTCTTCTTTTGAAGATATCTCATTTTCTGTCTTCATGCCACATGAATGTTACTACTTCTGTAGTAATATTTAAGGGACTTGATTTTTACAAGATATTTTTCCTTTCAGTTTCAATTTTGTTTTGTTTTTTGCTAAGTTTTATTTCTTGCTTCTGATCATTTGATATTTCCCACTCACTAGCCTTCATCTTTCATTAGAATTGTACTTCAGTCAATATTGGGGGAAAATAAAGTTAAAAGTGCTAAAATAATTTATGTAAATAGCTCAGACAGTTTATGCATAGACTAAAAATTTTAAGTACATAAATAAGAAAAGGAAGGTATGTTTATTCTGAGGATAGAAAAAAATTTACAATATATGTACAAATTTATGGAGAAAGGAAAATGGAAGAGAATAAGAACTATCATGTAAAGGATTAAATAGAACCTAAGCTTCAAGAAGTATTAGTTCAGTAGATAGGCCAGTCATGATTAGATTGTATTCATTAGGCAATTGTAAAGATCTAAAAGGACTGAAGATGGAATTGAAATGTTTGGTGAGAGTTGCAATGGAGCAAGAAAACTGAGAAATTAAAATTCATGAACAAAAATGTGGTCACAGTTGTGGGAAGACTCAGTGTTTTCTGGTGGTTTTTGAAATATCTGAGGGAAATAGGTGAAAGTATATATGGCATCAACCCGATTAATAAGATAATATGTAAGAATAAGTCCCAGTAATTGGGGGATTTAATCACAAGCCTGTAGTTGAATGTCGTAAACCAAAGCAAAAACAGAGTTATTAAAAAATGAACTAACAAGTGTTGAGCAAGAGTAATGATAAAAAGTTATAGCTACTATTTATTGAGTGATTATTCTAAGTCAAGAACATATAATATTTTTAATCTTTAAAATAGATAATATTTATCTTATTTTGCTGGAACAAAGAGAAAATAAAAAATAACACACACATAAACACTCTGCCTGAAATTGAACTGTAGATTTTTTTGAGTTCTAAATCCTTACTCATTTCATTTAAAAATATTACTCTTCATCAGGTATAGTAGAGAGTGTCCAATAAATTAGGTAGTATGTTTTCACAAGTTAAGACAAATTTAAAATTATAATTTTGACAGAGGTTACAGATAGCCTAAACTTTGCTTATCTTTAGAACATTAATGTCACATTACCTAATACAATGAACCCTATCTATTCCTTATATGACTATAAATTGGATGTTCAAAAGTTTAAAATCTTTTGCAAATATGTATGTTAAATATTAATTTATTTTTATTTTGTTAAATCACTTAAACTTTTCAAATGTCCTATTATCATTTTATTGAAGTTAAGGTATCTCATTTATAATATGTTGAATAGTAGTTTCCAGAAACTAATGGGATCCCAGGGATAATTTCTTCAGTGTTAGACAATCTCTAGTTCTAAATCATTCTGTTTTCTTCTGCCTGTAAAGAAGATTGGATCAATCTAGTTTTGCATCTCAAAAATAATTTTGTGGCTCATTTTGCTTAAGGAAAATGTAAGGTCATGTAACTATTTTTTTCTCTTTACCATAGGCTCATATGTTTATTTTAGTTTCCAGAAGCATATTACTCTACTACTATTAAGTTTAAAAATGCCAAAATATGTCCCTATCCCACCCTGGGATAGAGCACAGTTCTATTAAGAAAGCATGAGCACTATATTTTTTTATTTCATTTAGATTTTTTTCGGATCCTGTTAGTTTATGCAGGGATAGGAGGAGAGGGTTCCAGTTGAGGGAGAGACTCTGACACATATTATAGGTAGATCTTCATGAAAAGACAAAAATGACAATGTGTACTATGAAGAAGAATGTTCAAGTGAGCTACAAGAAGAGCTGTTCTATTTATATTCACCTTAATGTTGCCACTAAAAGCTACCTTTCCTAGCATGGAAACCCACTTATGTGCAAAGCATTAACCCATATCAGCATTCCCACATCTTGCAAATCCTTTAAAAATAAATTTGGAGAAAAAAATTAATCTTGAGCTCCTTACAGAGGACCATATAACTAACACATATTGCTGGTGATATAATGGTCAAAGAAATAATTCTGGTGATTAAGTATTTTTTACCTCTCTTCCATATGTCTATTATTTTGATTTTGTGAAAATCATTTCATAAATTTAATAATAGTTTTTTATACTATTTTGATAAAGAAGTTTTAATATTTGTAGACATTCAGAAATAAATTTTGACCAACTTAATATCCTTTCTTTTTATACTTTTTTTTTTACAGAGACAGAGAGAGAGTCAGAGAGAGGGATAGATAAGGACAGAGACAGACAGATAGGAACGGAGAGAGATAAGAAGCATCAATCATCAGTTTTTCGTTGTGAAACTTTAGTTGTTCATTGATTGCTTTCTCATATATGCCTTGACCATGGACGTTCAGCAGACCAAGTAACCCCTTGCTCAAGCCAGCAACCTTGGGTCCAAGCTGGTGAGCCTTGCTCAAAGCACATGAACCCACAATCAAGCTGGAAACCTCGGGGTCTTGAACCTGGGTCTTCTGCATCCCAGACCAACGCTCTATCCACTGTGCCACCACCAGGTCAGACAATTTCTCTTTAAGTAAAATATAAGTGCTATTCCTCAGGAATTTAAATTTCTTTATGCTTTAATTTTTCTTCAAATTATTTGTATCTGAATATTAATAAATATTATCTAATTAGTTATATTAAATTAATATTAACACTTACCACTCTCACCTCACTAAGGATTTATTCATATTCTAATTTTTTTACTCTAACCTATATTATTGATGTCAAAATATTCAGGAAATTTTCTGAATTTTCAATAATCATCTTATAGCTTGACTATGTGGTTGTGGGTGCAATGCATGGAGCATTGGGCTGGGATGCAGAGGACCTAGGTTCTAAACTCCAATGTTGCTGGCTTGAGTGTGGGCTTATCTGGCTTGATTGCTGGCTCACCAGATTGAGTGTGGGGTTCCCAGCTTGAGCATGAGATCATAGACATGATCCCATGGTCACTGTCCTGAGCCCAAAGTCGCTGGTTTGAACAAGGGGTCACTTGCTTAGGTGAAGGCTCTTGATCAAGGCATGTATGAGAAAGCAATCAATGAACAACTAAGGAGCCGCAACAAAGAATTGATGCTTGTCATCTTTCTCTCTTTCTGTCTGTCTGTCCCTATCTGTCCCTCTCTCTGTCTCTGTCACAAAAAAAAATCATCTTATGTTTTATGTACTCTTTTCAGAATACAGACTTTGTGTAATTTACCTTCCTAGAAAGAAGCATGGGAAATGAGAAATGAGACAAGACAATAATTAAGACAGGCTTTCATTTACTGTCATTGGCAGTTAAATGTTGACAGTCATAGTAAATACTTCATACATAACAAGCCATTCTCTAGTTAACAGGATTGATATTTATAAAGAGCTTAATAATAATGAGCAGATATTTCATAATTGGATGACTGATAAAATAGCAGTAAAACTTATCCTAATGAGATTGACCAGGGGGTGGCGCAGTCGATAGAGCATCGAACTGGGATGCGGAGGACCCAGGTTTGAGACCCCGAGGTCGCCAGCTTGAGCACAGATTCATCTGGTTTGAGCAAAATTCACCAGCTTGGACCCAAGGTCGCTGGCTTGAGCAAGTGGTTACTCGGTCTGCTGTAGCCCCATGGTCAAGGCACATATGAGAAAGCCATCAATGAATAACTAAGGTGTGGCAACAAAAAATTGATGCTTCTCATCTCTCTTCCTGTCTCTCTAGCCCTCTCTCTGATTCTCTGTCAAAAAAAAAAGAACCCCCCCAAAAAAAAAACCTTATCCTAATGTTACCCTTGTGCCTCAGTGTTATTCTTTGTGGCATCATTTCTACTTTTGATTGAAAAAGGCCAGTGAAGTTCACAGGATAGTGTGAATGAGTCAATTATATACTACTTGAATATACTATAGCATATGGAACCTTTTTGTTTGTCCTTACTATTTTTTAATTATCTAACAATGACAGGAGTCTGACTTGGCAGTTGTCCAGTGGATACACCATCAGACTGGGATGCGGAAGACACAGGTTCGAAACCCCAAGGTCACTGGCTTGAGCATGAGCTCATATGGCTTAACTGCCAGCTCACCAGCTTGAGTGTAGGGTTGCTGGTTTGAGCATGGGATCATAGAGATGACCCCATGGTTGCTGGCTTGAGCCCAAAGGTGATTGACTTGAAGTACATGGTCACTGTTTTGAGTCCAAGGATGCTGGCTTAAGCAAGGTGTCACTTGCCCTGCTGTAGCCCCCGATTAAGACACATATGAGAAAGCAATCAATGAACAGCTAAGGTGCTGAAAAGAAGAATTGATGCTTCTCATCTCTCTCTCTCTCTCTCTCTCTCTCTCTCTCTCTCTCTCTCTCTTCCTGTCTTTCTGTTCCTATCTGTTTCTCTCTCTGTCTCTGCCAAAAATAAAAAAAAGAAAAGAAAGAAAGCACACTCAACCTATAGCGCTTCTAATATTCATAGAATAAAACAATATTGTGGATAGTCACTTACTCTTCTTCCAGTTTTTATTTCCTTACCCATACGTTGGTTTTCCTTTTCTGTGCTCTTATACACGAGCATTACTTAGTCATAACTCTGGAATCAGAAATAAAAAGAAAATTATATAGACAAATATATAGCCCCAAGCTTACTCTTTATGACCTAGGGAATTGTGGGAAAGAGAGAGGACAGAAACAGAAGAGAGAAGAATGTAATACATAAAGAATAGTGAGGAGAATGAAGAAAACCTCTGAAAAATTTACCATAAGAAATGGAATTATTTCAGAGGACTATTTACATTATTAAATTGAAATGAAATGAGTTAGCATGTTGAGTTATTCAACAAATATATATTGATAACCTACTATGTGTCAGGTAAATACAGTCATAATAAAATGATGGTCTTTTAGAAGGGGATAGGGAAGGAATTCTATATATAACCACATTGTAGATACCATTCCTTTTCACTGTGTGTGTGTGTGTGTGTGTAACTGAGCATTTAATCAAGAACATGATGATCTGTGTAGCACCCACTTCAGTTCTCCCTAGGATAGCTTGATATATTGGGAGGTGTGGTCCTGTCAGCAGCTTCATGGCCTATTCCGCTTAAATACCACTGAACAGATCTTTGAGGCTGGGAAATAGCTAGTTTGCCAGGAACACAAGTATCTCTGCCCTGCCCCTGACACTCTCTCTCTCTCTCTCTCTCTCTCTCTCTCTCACACACACACACACACACACACACACACACACATCCCTTAATTCCTCTCAGGGCAATTTTCAGACTTGGGGAGAGGCATCCTCATCAAGAAAACAAGTGTTAGTCAGAGGGAGAGGTCTAAGTGTGACATAGATTTGACAATATCTCAGCCAACAAAACATTGAATTCTGGAGCATATCAAGCTTGTGAGAATTGTTCTTTTGTGGAAAAAAATGGAAAGACCTTTATTTCCATACGGAGAAGAGCATATCCTTCAGCTGATGCCTCAGCAACAATGACAAGCCCTACAAGGGTTGATAACTTGGACAAAAGGTCCTTTCTTGAATTGTACATCTTTGTTTTCACCATATCAAATGTTTATAGAAAAGTCACCAAGTTACATTTTCTTAACAATCCAATAGCATCCATCTGAAGCCTTCCCCTCAATGTGTAAAATAAAAATAATTAGAGTTTTGTGTTAGGCTTTAGACTGCTGTTACAATTATTATTGTTTTTATCTTCATTGAATCACATTTATTATTCTCCATATTTTTTAACATAGGTTTTGTTATTTATGTTTTGAGTTGGAAGAAATATTTTTTCCTTAATTACAAATTAAAAGTGCTCTTTTAGAAATAATTTAGAAACTGCATGAAGTTTAAAAAAATAAATGTACCTTAGTCCATCATCTAGATATTAAATGATATTGATGTATTAATGTATTTTCTTCTAATATGTATTTAAAGCAAAAATATTCAATATGTTCAATTTAGAGAATATTTTATCTACACTTGTTTTGTGTCTTCCTGTTGTGTTTTTTATAAGTGAATGTGACCTTAGTAGTATATTTTCTCATTTAACTTCTAGAATGTAAACTTTGTGAGGTGAGCATATTTGTCTATTATTTTTACTGATAAACTTCTTGTGCTATAATTATGTTTAGTATACAGTAAGACTTTAAAACATATTTTTTGAATGAATGAAATATCTAAATTTTTGAAAACATGATTTTAATACCATTGTTAAAGGTGACATCAGATCTTTACTCCTCAACCAAACTTGCAGCTTTGGAAAAGAGGAGGAAATTTTCATATAAGAAATCTTTAAAATAATCCTCTTCCCCTTTGAAATAATCCTCTTCTTCTTTGTAATAATTTAGCCTTTCCAATTTCAGATGTCATGGAATCTTAACATTTCCGGCTGGTATTATAATTTTTAATTCCCTTCTCTGTTATTGGTTTTTAGCTTTTTTTGTGTGACAATAGCTCTCTGTTAGATAATAATGTTGTTAAAGAAATGAAATCCATTGTTTATTTGTGGGGATAGAAATCAAACTTGTTGGTAGCGAGTCATTACATAAATATTGAAAAATGCCCCTTCCAATTCCACCCCTTAATTCTTAGACTCACAACAGTATTGCAGTATGGGAAGTAACACATGCATTATTTGTTGCTGAGGGATATTTATCAGTGATGTGAAAATCCCCAACAGCTCTCTAAGCTTTCATTATCTAGATTTTCAGGTGAAAATTCTATTATTCTTTAAGAGCATCATTTTTCTGAATGATGTGATATATGTCAAAACTAGAAAATTTCATGAGCATCAGCCTCTTATCTTCATAACAGTTAAGCGAATTTTTCTGTCAAAGGAGATGTACTGTGGGAAGCCGCAGGTAAAACACATTTAGTGAGTGGAAGACTGTGTAGGCAGAGGCAACGGTGGATAAGAAATAAAAACTTATGAGGACAAATCACTACCTTCACCATAACAGAAATCTTTAATTGAAGCCAGCTCTCTGATAATGTCAGTAATAAGAATTCTGTGACTGCACTAATAGTCTCTTAGCCTTTATTTTGCTTCCACAGCTACACTCTTTAGTCCCCTTTGAGCAAACACTGAACTGACTGGTTAAGGAGGATGATTCCTTCTGTAGAGCACATTTCTTTGAAAATCTGTTTAATTAACAACTCTTTAGATTCTTTACACATTTCAAGACTTTTATTTATGTCTTGTTCTTATTTGTCTCAAGCCCCTGTCTCAGACTATTAACTTCTCCCAGGAAATCAGTGAAGACCTTGATGTCAAGACTCTACACTAAGTGGATAATGTGCCTTCTTCTGTGTTTTGTTTTGTTTTGTTTTGTTTTTTTTCTTAGGTGATTTCTGTCTTCTAATCTCCTTCAGGATCAAATCTGAGAAGGAGCATAATACTAAAACACTCAAGCAATGACTGTCTCACACCTCACAATAGCATCTAAGGTCAGATCTGAATTTTTCACCCTTTGTCAAATGACCATAAAGAATTTTCTTTGAAGTCATTGTGAGGGTTAAAGCAAGATCAGCATTTTGGGAAGAATAAGCACAATTCTAGTGTGAGAAAATTGTTTGTGAAACATGTTTGTGCCTTCTAGATCTGTTCACACTGAGAGAAAAATTTAATACTAACAACTGAGTTTGAATTCTTTGGAAAATACAATGATGTGACTAAATGAATGAGATGAACTAGTTAAAGAAATAAAACAGGTTGCATGGTCACTTTGTAGCTCATCACATGGCATTTTATCTTCTGAAGATCCTAGTAGCAAATTGATGCCAGTTTCTCAAAAGAAGAATAGTTCTTTGCTGGGCTGAGATGTCTCCTAGCTCTGCATCATAAATCCAGAGGCCTCTTACCCTGTCAAGATTTACCTCCATATATATAGTACTTATATCTGCTGTAGAAACTTCAATTTTCATTGGCTTCTCCAGAGCATAATGACCACTGTCAGAGGGACTTGTGCCAAGAACTGAACCAGCTGGACACTCCTCTCTTTTCCTATGTTACATGAAATATTGTAGCTTTGGGATTACTTTGCACATAGAACAGATCAAAATATTCAAGTATAGAACCTTTGCTTACCCAATATAAAGTGGCTTACCTGATGGTTTTTCTCCTTAATGTCAGGGGATGAAGGGTGCAGCAAAGTATCATTATATCTATTTTTAGGCTCCTGGAATATTATATACTTCAGTGACGTTTATTTTGTCCTGTTTTCTGTCATACATCTTTCTTATTAAGATAATAAATATAGTCACTACTGTCTTCTTTCTAGGTGTTCTGAGCTAAAGTTTATCAACCCAACCTAGTACACAACTCTGATATCCTTTGTAACAATGAAGCATCTGGACTGTGTAGATCATAAGGAGTTTAGCTTGTATGTTGTCTAAAGTAAGGGTCAATGTTATACTAAAAAAAAAAGAGCATGAGCCTCATTTTGAACACATAAAACATGAACAAATGCAACTTAAGGCCTTCTAGTGATATGACCTGTAGCTGTCTCACTGGACTAAAGATAGAAACTTAAAGCTTAGAATTGACATTTAACAGCAGAAAACTGATAGATAAAATAAGTCAGACAACGTTACAGGAGAAATAAATTAGGAAAGCCTGAAGCTAGAGGACATTTAAGGGCTGATTTAAAGATGAATATTATGCTGTAGTGAAATCTTAGGAAAATGCATGTTTTGACCAGAAGCCATTGTACAATAATGAATCCCTTATTTAGACTTTATAGTAGGCATATGCAAAATTTTAATAATAAAATTACTGAATCAAAGATGTTATAAATGTAAGAATGCATAGAAGCAAATTTAATATTTGAAAACTTGTTTATACTGTAACAAAGAATAGTCAATTTTGTTATTTTATTGTTTAAATAAAACATAGCTTTAATCTATTTCTTTAATACTGATTTGAAAAGAATATATTTGTCCCTGTCCTTTATATTTTTCTAAAAAAATAGGACTTGGGATATAAAAACCAATGTTGTCGTTACTTGTTATAACAATTGTATGAGAAAATTAATTCAAGATTAATAATGGCATTCAGAGGAGGATGAGGTTGTATAAAAGTAATTGTTCATCGATTTATTTTGATTTAACTACACAAAATACTACCTCAAATGTTTAGTGCAAATGAATGCATTAGTTTTGTTTTTCCCTGGAGTATGTGAAATTTTAATATATTTTAAGTTTAAAAAAATAAGACAAAAAGATAGGTATTTTCTTTCATCTTTAATTATTTTATATTTAATTGACTTTTAATTAATTTTCAATGCCATTTGTCATGAGTGTTTCTACAGCTTGCAAGTCTTATTAAATAGGTGAAAGTGTATATGGCATCAACCCTATTAATAAGCTAATATGTAAGAATAAGGCCCAGTTATTGGGGGATTTTAGCACAAGCCTATAGTTGAATGTTGTAAACCAAAGCAAAAAATAAAGAATTTTTGACTGGTTCTCAAATTTCTGCTGTACCTAAATCTCTGTTTATATAAAGTAGTCTTGACCTCTAGTTTGAGAGTTGACACTTATATATGTTTATCTTAATTGTCTTAATTTTAGAAAGTTTTTTGTTGTAATATCCTCTGTCAACTGTAATTTTACTGTAGTACAATATGACAAACATTACATATCACATTTTCTACTTACCCATTTTTTACCCAGCCTCAAGATTAGAACATAAAATATTTTTATTTTTCTTGCAAAAGTTACATAAATAATACCAATAACTGAGGAGTTTATTAGAAAGTATTTTTAATATATTTTTTATGTATTCATTCTTTAGAGAGGAGGAAGAGAGACAGAGAGAAAGATAGAAGAGCAGGAAGCATCAACTCCTGCTCAACTCTTGACTAGGCAATCCCAGGGTTTCAAACTAGCAATCTCAGCATTCCAGGTCAATGCTTTATCCACTGTGCCACCACACGTCAGGCCACAAAGTATTATTATTTAGAAAACATAACTATAAAAAG
This sequence comes from Saccopteryx bilineata, assembly GCF_036850765.1. Lineage (NCBI taxonomy): Eukaryota > Metazoa > Chordata > Mammalia > Chiroptera > Emballonuridae > Saccopteryx > Saccopteryx bilineata. Next base: position 43,122,761 of record NC_089494.1, read on the forward strand.
CTCAATGCGTCATGTACCTGTCAGTTCTCAGTTTTAAAAGGCTTTTAAATTATCCAATTTTTTTCTCACTAAGATGCCTCCTGTTGAGAAAATAATTTTTATTAATAAATATCTCTAATTTTATATTTGAGATTCTCCATGTTATTTCAATTAAAATAGCAAATCCACAAATAACTAATATTTGATTAATGATTAACATATATGAGAGTTTATGTGACAGGCATGGTTCTATGAATTTTACTTGTATATCCCATATAGTTTCTGAATATACAATATTATTATTGTTTTGTTTTCAGAAATGAAGAACATGGAGTAATAACAAATAAAACCTGTCCCAAGTCACAGCCTCAGCAAGAAGTTAAACAGTAATGCAAATTAGAAAATTTAACTGACTTGCAAGTTCTTCTGACCATTTTGTTAGTCCCTGATCATAACTAACATTCTGCTATGTCATCAGGAATTTGTATGGAGCAAGAAACTATAATTTTGGCTAAATTGCCATGCCTTTGTTTTACGTAGCTTTAGACAGCGCACACTTACCACAGTTGTGGTCAAGAGACTATATTTTTTGACCATTTATGGTACCCAACTGGAGGTAACATTACAATCTCTTTTTTCTTCAGGTTGCTTTTCCTATCCAAATTCTATTGATTAAATTATGCCCCTATTGGTAAGAAAGGACTGGGAAATGATCCAACTCATTGCTAATGCATCACTGTTCAAAAATAGACAATGTCAACAGAAAAAAATTTTGATGTTTAGATTTGAATATTAGAACGTGAAGTATTATTTTGCCACATTCTATTCATTTAGAAAATGTTATGTCAAAAATTGCCTAAGCTTAGATTTATAGATAATAATTAGGCATATAGTTGTTTAACTTGTCTCTGATATTTAAAAGATATATTATACCCTTATCACCACCTTTCCCTCATTATCAATTAAATGTATCCACAATCAAAATTTAACATGGCTCCTGACTCTATTAGAAATGAAATAAATAATATACTAAAGTAAAATAAATATAGTATAAAATCCTATTGTAATCTCAGAACATTTAAGCTTTTGTTGGCAGTGAAGAACTGAATAAATTATAAAATATAACAGCAAAACAAATTTTATAAAACTAAATAATTATGTTGAATGTGTAAAATTATTATCATTTTAGTTTTTTCTTGATTATGTATAGCTTTCAAGTTCATATGTAAGCATATGCTTATACATTTCAAAATGTTTGTTTTCACATTTTTTAAAATTGACATTAATGCTATGGAAACCATAGAAAAAAGTTTCATTATTTTTTTTAGAGACAGAGAGAGAGTTAGAGAGAGGGATAGACAGGAACAGAGGAGAAGCATCAATCATTAGTTTTTCGTTGCGCGTTGCAACACCTTAGTTGTTCATTGATTGCTTTCTCATATGTGCCTTGACCATGGGCCTTCAGCAGACCGAGTAACCCATTGCTCAAGCCAACAACCTTGGGCTCCAGCTGGTGAGCTTTTGCTCAAACCAGATGAGCCCACGCTCAAGCTGGTGACCTCGGGGTCTTAAACCTGGGTCTTCCCTATCCCAGTCCGACGCTCTATCCACTGCACTACCACCTTGTCAGGCAAATTTCATTATTTTTACAAGGACAGCATATTGCTCATTCTAAAAAAGATAACAGACAAATGACAGTTAATTATAAAATATAATCCCAGCTTCACTTGATAGCATATAGCTGTAGTGTGAAATATCTACATATATCTTATTATTCTATTCAATAAAGTATATCTACAAATCCAAAATAACTGAATTATTTTAAATTTTATCAATGGAAGATAAAATCCTCATGTTCAACATTCAGAAATTCATACTTAGATAAGATTAACACAGGTGAATAATAGAAAAGTAGCACATATACTTGACTATTCACTTAAGACTAAGTTAATTTCAAGCATTCTAAGGTTGAGTGATCTTCAATGACTTGTATCTATGGATTATCAAATATCATAGTAGAAGTAACAGACCATGAACAGCGTTTGATTCTTTTCAAGCTAAATAGTGCAGATAATCATAATTATTTCTGGGTTCCAGGGTCAAAAAAAGAGCAGTTTATCACTTTTCTGGTTTATTGAGGAATCTTTTAAAATAATATGTAATACATCATTCTTGTCAGTAAGTTACGAAGAAATTAAATGAAGCAAATTCTGAGAGTGATATTTGACAGCATATTTTCTAGAGCATCTTGCCATTTTTTGTCATTTTGTCTCATCATGTTGATCTTATATTTTAGTACTCCTTGTCACTCATTCAACTTTTTTTACAATGTAGCACAATAATATATTCCACTGGACTTTTCTCCATTCATTTTCTAAGTCTTTACCATTTATGCAAAGTCTTAATTTAGACAGTAGAACTAGTATAGAAGATAAAATATATTTTTTTCTGTCTCAGAAATTAATACTTTTTCCTATAAAAACTGTTGTAAAAAGCAAAATCTATTAGACAAAAAACCTTCCTTTAGGAATTAATAAGTAGAGTCAAATATTAAAAATATAAAGGTAAAACATATGAACTTTCAAGTAGCCCAACATTGATTTCTGAAAGCATATTTATTTATTTTGGAAATGATATAATTATTTTATAAAAATTGATGATATGAAATAAAAGTTGAAAAATTTAAATCCACATGTTAAATACAAAATCATTTCATCTACTAAAAGTTAGATAAATGTAAAGAGAAAGAACTGACAGGGCATACCTTTACTAGAAAACAATTTGATTAATCAAGAATTGTAAACACATTCATAAGTTTTTTGCATAATAATTCTACACTGAAGAATTTTGACCAACAAAATAATTTAAGATATGAAAATAGTAAAGTGAAAAAACATCTAAATGACCAATATCCCATTAGAAGAATGTTAATGTTAACCTATGGTCAATGAATACAATTGAACATTATAAAGGACATGACTTAAAAGAGAATTAAAGATTGAAAAATACTTTGAAAAATAGGCATAAGAAGAAGTGCATGTACAATAATATGAACTATGTAAAATAAACAGAACAACTAAAGGACATATTAAAATATTAATAGTTGCTGCCTTTGGTTGGTGAGGTTAAGCATAGTGGGGGCTTTTTATTTTATATTTTGTTTCTTTCCAAATATTTCACACTGATCACATATTATTTTTATATTAAAAATAAATAACTACACCAAAGCACAAGTGAGTGACAAGAGAAAATATAAATATGTTGAACAACATAAAAATAAATAACCTTTATGCTTGAAAAGATAACATCAAGAAAGTGAAAACACAACACAGAATTGGAGAACATTTTTTACAAATCATGTATCTGATCAGGGACTTGCATATAATATATGAGTGATTACAACCCAAAATAGTCAAATAGCTCAGTTATCTGAATAGATATTTCTCCAAATAAGGCATATGATTAGGCCTCAAAAACATTACTCAATATCATTAGCCCTCAGAGAAACACAACAAAAACCAAAATGAAATACCACTTCACACTCACTAAGGCAGCTATAATAAAAAAGGGAAATATTAAGTGTTGTTAAGGATGTAGAGAAATTGGAACTCTCAGACATACTGGTGGTATGTAAAATGTTACAGCTGCTGTAGGAAACCATCTTGTAGTTCCTTATACAATTAAACATAGTTATCTTTGACTCGACATGAAGAATGATCCATATGAAGTTGGTCACAGAATTATTTACTAGCTATTACCATTTATTTTATTATCAATGCTTAATTGAAAGTAAAACATGATTTGCCACTCTAAAGAGCTAGAAGTAAAGTATTATAGAATTTAAACCAGCAAATATAAATGCAAGACCTACCTGTATTAAAAATTAAAAGATACAGAAAAAAATCTAATACTAAAGAAGAGAATGTAATGTATAGCCACAAAGTCTTATACATAAATTTTATAGAAGCATGATTCATAACAGCCAAAAGGTGAAAATATACCATAATCCATCAACTTATAAATGTGTAAATAAAATGTGGAATAGCCATATAAGACAATATTATTTAAAAAAGAAGAACTGGTGCATGCTACAATAAGAATGAACCATGACAATATTATGCTAAGTGAAAGAAGTCAGTCACAGAGGAACACATATTGATTGATTCCATTTATGTATGAAATGTTCAGAATAAGCAAATCTATAAAAACAGAAAGTAGATTTGTGATTGCCTACAGCTAGAAAGAATGGGGGAATTGGAAGATGATGACCAAGTGGTGTATGATTTCTTTCTGAGGTAATAAAATGTTCTAAATTTGATTCTACTGAGGGAAGCACAAATCTGTGAATATACTAAAATCTGTCTAATTATACACTTTAAATAACTTCATTTTATGTTATGTATATATCAATAAAGTTCCTAACAGAAATATAGTTAAAAATAAACTATAGGAAGAACTACACTGTCTCATCAGGATAATCTGAATATACTGACTTTATTAATTATTTTTTAACTAGAAATTAGTCTGGAGCAAATCCGGATAGACTTTTTATATTTAACATCCAGAAATAAGGATATACATAAATAAGAGAGACAGAGTTTTGTAGGTACCAGACAGAAAATAAGGGGACTCACAGCAAGGAAGAAAGAATGTGTTATAGAGGCTGGCATTAGTGACTGATCCCAATGCTTTCATTTTACAAATTTATCTTATAACATTAATTATCAATACAATATTTTGACAAATGCACCCATCTTTTTCAGTTTTACATGGAAAAATATTTTATTAATCATTCTATGTTAGTCAGGCATATAGCAGACACTCAATAAACTTTGTTGAAGAACAGTAGGCAGGTGACATGAACAATTTCTCAAAGACCTGGTAAAGAGCTGAAATTCCAGATAATGTCACCTGAGAAGTACTAATGTGAGAATTCCCAATCATCTTATTAGTGAACCAAGAAATCAATCTGGCACAACTGTAATAACTGTGGTCCATTCATTTAATAATTACTTACTGGAAAATTCACTTTGAAGAGCACTTAACATACACATATTTTTTTTATTTTTCACCTAACTAGCCAATAATTTAGAGATTCTCTCCAGTTTACCAACTGACAAGGTGATAAATTAAATACCTACCAAGATTTCACAGTAATGGTAGAACTATATTTCAAGCCCAAGTCTATTTCATGGAAAATTCCTTTAGATTGTATTAAGCTTTCCAGGAAAAAAGACAGGGTTTGACAGAAGACAGAAAAATAACTGACTACTTATATTACATATAGTGAAAATTATATACAAATTGACTCAGAAAGTACCAAGAGCTAACTTGGGACTTATCCACCTTAATAGAAAGCCAAAATCTTTCACAGCCTTTCAAAAATAGTTCAAGTCTAAGTCTAGAGTGGTATTGAATGAAATGAATCTCAAAAAGTATTTGCATTTCCACCCGACCAGGCAGTGGTGCAGAGGATAGAGCGTCGGACTGGGATGTGGAGGACCCAGGTTCGAGACCCTGAGGTTGCCAGCTTGAGCACAGGCTCATTTGGTTTGAACAAAGCTTACCAGCTTGGACCCAAGGTTGCTGGTTTGAGCAAGGGGTTACTTGGTTTGCTGAAGCCCTACGGTCAAGGCACATATGAGAAAGCAATCAATGAACAACTAAGATGTCGCAATGAAAAACTAATTCATGCTTCTTATCTCTCTTCATTCCTGTCTGTCTATCCCTATATATCCCTCTCTCTCTGTCTCTGTAAAAAAAAAAAAGTATTTGTATTTTCCATAATCTAGAGAAAAAATTATCTAGAATTTACTTTGCTGATGTCAACAGAAATGTTAGTGAAATGAAAGGTATGTTTCATTTTTAATTTGTAAAAAACAATCATTTAGTTACAGTTAATTATAATTCTCTTGTGAACACTATTTATTTACAGTTTTATCAGATTTGATTATTATAGAAAAAGATCAGATAAACTATAGAATAATTTTTAACAAAAATTGATATACACTTAAAATGCGAATCTTTTTAAGCACTGTCTTTCTTTTATCTCTGAGAAGTGGGCATACCAAGCTTATTCCTTGATATGGTACATTCCTGTGTGCTAGAGAATGTATCATTGAAAAAAACAAAGCTTTAAGGTTCACATAAATTGCCAGATCTTCATAACCTTTTAAGACGTCAGCTTTGCCCTTAAACAAATTTGAAGAATGAGATAACAACAACCTGAAGGCCCATAATGTAAATTAATCTAGTTAGTAATTAGTCAGATTCCTTTGATTAGAAATAACAATGAAATAACGATATATTTTAAGGACTAATATGTTTTTAAAACTTTATTTCAGCAGCAATAACATAGCACAAAGATAGAATTTCAATTTTTTTAAGTGAGGAAGGTAGATAGAGAGACATACTCCTGCATTCACCCCAACAGGGATCCACCCTGCAATCCCCGACTGGGACCAATGCTCAATCAACCAAGCTCTCCTCAGTTCCTGGGGCTGAGATTCCAACCAATAGAAGAGAGAGGCTACAAAAGGAGAAGAAAGAGAGGAGAGGGGCAGAAGCAGATGGTCGCTTCTCATCTGTGCCCTGACCGAGAATTGAACCCAGGATATGCGGATGCCAGACTGATGCTATATCCATTGAGCCAACTGGCCATGGCCAGAATTTCAAAATTTAACTCTTTTATTGAATTTGTATTCTATTACTTATACACTTATTGTTAGAAGAAAATAATAGTTGCCATCCGTAATCTCTGAGCAATAAGTAGCTGTTTCCACATTGAGATAAATGAAAAAGTAAGATGGAAGTGTCAGGAAAAAAGTATATATTTTTTCAATTGTCAGATTGTTTGGATTTTTGCAACAAATCCTTTTAATGATGATTCTCTACTTTTTTACTCTAATTTTCTTTGAAATGTGAATTAGACACCATTGACCATAGTCCCTCTTTATTCTCTGTATACTTTGATTTGCTTCCCATCTTAAAATATTTTCTAAAATTAGATGCATTTTCTCAAACATTAGCTGTTATTTATGATGAAACAAAAATATCATTAATTTTTTCCACTGCACATATCTTTACATATAAATTAATCAATATTTGCATTGAGATGAATTAATTATGCTAAAATTAGTAGAGAAACACCTTTTAAACATTGCATTCTCTCTAACAACTCATAATATGCATGTGTGAGTGTCACCAGCATGTGACATTAACTTTGTCTGATTCACCCATTGATCCAGTCAGAGGATGAGAGTAAATATACTTCAAATATATTTTACTGTTTTCTAAATAAGGTCTCAAAACTTCTTTTCACTTAATGTTGTCTTAAAGATAACAGACATAGGCCATATCAAATAATTGTAATTAAGTCTGTTTACATTCAATCAATTAATATAAACTGAGTTTCTCTCAATTTAAATATATGGTATTAGGATCACTGGCCTTTCTTTCTTTACAAGATATATAAGCTATTTAAAAAGAGATGATCAGCCTGACCAGGTGGTGGCACAGTGGATAGAGCATCGGACTGGGATGTGGAGGACCCCGGTTCAAGACCCCGAGGTCACCAGCTTGAGCACGAGCTCATCTGGTTTGAGCAAAGCTCACCAGCTTAAGCCTAAGGTCGCTAGCTTGAGCAAGTGGTTACTTGGTCTGCTGAAGGCCCACAATCAAGGCACATACGAGAAGGCAATCAATGAACAACTAAGGTGTTGCAACAAAAAACTGATGATTGATGCTTCTCATCTCTCTCCGTTCCTGTCTATCCCTCTCTCTGACTCTCTCTCTATCTCTGTAAAAAAATAAAATTAAATAAAAATTAAAAATAAAAAGAGATGATCATTATAATCTGCATAGTAGTATTTCTCAAGTATATATTTATACATTTTATTTCTTATTATTTTTTATTCATTTTTTTAGAGAAGAGAGAGAGAGAGAAAGAGAGAGAGAGAGAAAAGAGGGAGGAGGGGGGAGGAGCAGGAAGCATCAACTCCCATATGTGCCTTGACCAGGCAAGCCCAGGGTATTTATACATTTTATATCAACAATTTAAACCAGTTATTGTGGAGAAATTTTAACAAGTGAGAAAGGCTTAAATAATGTTTAAGAATATCTGTGAGAAAGAGAAGAACAACCTCTGATAGAAACTATCAAAAAACTAACAACTCTATTTCTGCTGAAAGCTAGTCAGGCACTCCCAACTAGACCAAGATGTTCTGTTGAACATAAATAACTTCATAAAACAATATAAGACAAGGATATTCTCTGAGCATGATAGAGCAAGGCAAAAATAGGACTGCTCAATAATCAAGTCTGAACACTAACATAAACAACACATTTTCTAAACTATAAAAATGTCCAACTGTCCCCGTAGCTGGGCTAAAATGAGTGACCATTGTTTCTTTACAAATAGCCATGTTAATCTTGCTCAATATCTACTACTTTTAAGACAATTAGTATACTCAATAATAGAATAACACTTGCTACTTAAACAAAGGTAAAACATTGAAAGAAGCAAAACTTTCATGAATCTTGCTCAAAACCAAATATCACAATCTTAATCCTTATAATATTCTTTTATTGAGACATTCAATTCATGGTGGTCCATTTTCTCTTGTTATTAGGAGTCAAGAAACTAATGCTATTCTACTACAGGTGTTTTTCCAGTAGTTGTGGCTGCCAAATATCAATTTCCACCATTTATTATTATCTACATATGTACAATTCAATGTTTTATAGGACTGTAAAGTGATGAAGAACAATAAATTTATGATATGGAGTTCCCTTTGATAAAATTTATAGATATATTTCCTCCATCATTTTCTGTTTATTTTGAGATGGACAGATGTATAGATAATAGTTAGATGAGTAAACAGATAACAGATTGATGAAAAGAGATGGATAAGTGGATGATATAGATAGACAGATGATAGATAGATGATAGACAGATAGAAATAGTATTACTTGTGTTAGAAAATATATTAACACCAAAATTATTTATTTTTGTGTGAGAGAGTGAGATAGAGAGATAGAGAGAGTGACAGAAAGGGACAAACATACAGGAAAGGACAGAGATGAGAAGCACCAATTCACAGTTGTGGCACCTTAGTTGTTCATTTATTGCTTTCTCATGTACCTTGATTGGAGTGCTACAGCTAAGTTAGTGACCCCTTGCTCAAGCCAGCGACATTGGGCTTAAGCCAGCGACCTTGAACTTCAAGCAGTGACCTTGGGACTCAAGACAGCAACCATGGGGTCATATCTATGATCCCATGCTCAAGCTGGCCACTCCATGCTCAAGTTGGTAAGGCTCAATCTAGATGAGCCCGTGATCAAGCTGGTAACCTCAGGGTTTCAAACCTGGGTCCTCAGCATCCCAGGCGTATGCTCTATCCATTGTGCCACTACCTGGTAAGGCAATACCAAAATTATTTTATTAGTAATTATGATTATTTTAATTAACAGTATTTAACATTAGGGCCTGAACATACCTGTAACTAGTTTTGTAATATCCAGCAGTATTTTTCATCATTATCTTTCTAAACTAGCTGTATCTTAATTGTGGTTTTACTTTTATATGTCCAGTGACTTCAAATAAGCTTACTCAGGCTTGCATATTCATTGACCTTTGATAATGTAAAAAATTTACATGTTTGGAAATCTATTCTAACTGCATATTATGTTAATCAAAATGACATTGATTTGCTTATATCAATTACTGACATTAAAATAGTTTTTGCATATCAATGAAAGACATTTTGAATTTTACAGAGATGCTATGGAGATAGGAAAGACAATTTTGTTCTTTCCATGGATTTCCCATTCATCTATTTATCTAGCAATCACTAGGTTTGAAAGTCAGGGTTTAGAAATGTTGTTTGAATCTTTTTTTTTCTTAAAGATATTATTTTTACATAATCCAGAATAATAACAAATATAACAGTTGCCTGTATTAATAATAATAAAATATTAAACAGCGTTAATATACTTTATTCCTTTTAAAAGAAAACACTAATAATGAGAGTTGAACAGAAAAAAACGCATGATGTTCAAATTAGATGTTAAAAAGAATATAATTCAATGTATATTTGGGTGATTTTCCTTCCCTTCAATCAAGAATTATGAGATATTAGAGGCCTGGAACAAGTTTTTCTAACTTTCAAGTAGTATGGTGAATTTATTTCAGACAGTAGATGCAAGTAAATTAAATTAAATTTTATTTTCTATTGCACAGAAAATCTTCCAAACATTTGGCATCCTTTGTTATTTTCCAGGAATCTTTGATCTAATTTAAATACAATTTTACTTATTTCAACAAGTGCTAAAAGGTGATTTGGAAATCAAGGACAAAAAAGAGGCATTTTCAAACTCTCAACTTGAACAAGAATTCAACAGCATCTCATTTAAATCAAGGGAACAAGTGATGTACAATTCTCAGTGCATATCAACACTAGGTTTCTTATTCCAACACTTTTCTGTATGGTCTAGAATAAGACAATTAGATTCAGAGATGTTGACCTGAAACTTAGAAGTTGGGTAATATATGGCATAATTCAGATTTAAAAGATTTATATTTTTAAAATTTTTATTTAAAAATTAAATCTTACATGGTGACATTGATCAATAAAAATATATAAGCTTCAGATTAACATTTCTATAGCATTTGAACTGTTGATTATGTTGTATACCCATCACCTACCCATTTTCCATCACAGTATATTTGTCCCTCTTTACTCCCTTTCCCCCAAACTCTCCCCTGCATGTCCCCCGACCTAGTAATTACTTCACTTTTATTATGTCCATGAGTATTAGTTTTATATCACAGCTATGATTCTAGAAATAACATGGTTTGGCCAAAGTTAAATTCTTAGCTTATTCACAAAAGCAAACCTTATTAACATTAAGTAGATTAAAATATCATTGCTGGGGGTGGTAGAGGGTTTTCTAATTTACTAAAAGGTACTTATATAAAATAAATAGCTTTTAAAAGTGTGGTGCATATATAGACTTAATGGCAAGAAATAGATTTTCACTTAAAAATAATACTGAAATTCAAAAATAAATATTCTTTTATACATACATGTTACAAACATTTGGAAAAATATAGTTTTATCCTTAAAAAATAGTATGTTCATTTTTCTTAACTTTTTTAACAGTCTCTATATTTCACAATTTCAAAAATTAAAGTTAGCATGATATTTTACTTATTAAAATAAATTATGGCCCTGGCAGGTTGACTTAGTGTTACAGTATTGACCTGGTATGTGGATGTCCTGGGTTTGATTCCCAGTCAAGGCACACAGGAAAGGTGATCATCTGCTTCTCTACTCCTCCCTCTCATGCTTCTCTCTTCCTCTTTCTCTCTCTCTTTCCTGCAGCTATGGCTTGATTGGAGCAAGTTGGCCACTAGCACTGAGGATGATTCCATGGCCTTGCCCCAGGCACTAAAAAGAGCTCAGCTTTTTACCAAAAGAGCAATGCCCTCCCATGGGCAGAGCTCTTGTCCCCCAATAGATGTACCTGGTAGATCCAAGTTAGGGTGCATACAGGAGTCTGTCTCTGCCTCCCCTCCTTTCACTGAATAATATATATATATGATATATGGCTCATGGGTTGAATGGAATACTCACAAGCATTGTAATACCAGATTTTTAAACACATCTGTTTTTATTCACTCATAGGTATCAATAAAGCAACTAAAAAAAATAAACAATGGAAAGGGAGGAAAAATATGAACTTTGCCATTTTTTCTTTAATTCTAAGATCCTCAAAATGAAATTCTTAATTTAATTCTAAACAACATTATTGATACAATACTGAATATTGTTTTATTAATGCAAACAGATATCTACAATGTTTATTTATAAAAATCCTCAATATTCTCTGACCAGTTGGCTCAGCAGTAGAGTTTCAGCCTGGCATGTGGAAGTCCTGGGTTCTATTCTGGCCAGGGCACACAAGAGAAGCGACCATCTGCTTCTCAATACTTACCTTCCCCTCCCGCATCTATGGCTTGATTTTTTTAAGCAAGTTGGCCCTGGTCACTGAACATGGCTCCATGGCCTCCCCTCAGGTACTAAAATAGCTCAGTTATATAGCTCTATAGCCAAGCAATAGAGCAATGGCCCCAGATGGGCAAAGCATCACCCCTTAGTGTGCTTTTTGGGAATATCCTGGTCTGGTTCACCATATGTGGGAATCTATCTCTCTGCCTACCTGCCTCTCACCCTCTCACTTAATTAAAAAAAAAGAAAAGAAAAAGAAATCCTCAATGCAGGCTTGTCATTCAAATTTAGCCTGACACTGTAGTCCACTATGTTAACTACTAAGGTTTTTATTTCTTGACTTCCTTTTTTTCTCTTAATTTTTTCCCAACTTTCACATTTTAAATATAGTTATTTCCTACATTTATTTACAAATATACATTTAACACCTATTATTTACCAAGTTCAAACTGGAATACAAGGTAGTGCTTTTCCTCAAGGAGATCAGTTTAATGAAATACTCCATTGCATTTATTCCACTGCCACAAGGATAATAGAATACTGTCATGAGGCCCTGGCCGGTTGGCTCAGTGGTAGAGCCTTGGCCTGGTGTGCGGAAGTGCGGGTTAGATTACCGGCCAAGGCACACAAGAGAAGCGCCCATCTGCTTCTCCACCCCTCCCCCTCTCCTTCCTCTCTGTCTCTCTCTTCCCCTCCCGCAGCTGAGGCTCCATTGGAGCAAAGATGGCCTGGGCACTGAGGATGGCTCCGTGGCCTCTGCCCCAGGCGCTAGAGTGGCTCTGGTCGCGACAGAGCGACGTCCCGAATGGGCAGAGCATCGCCCCCTGGTGGGCGTGAGGGGTGGATCCCGGTCGGGCACATGCGGGAGTCTGTCTGACTGCCTCCCCGTTTCCAGCTTCAGAAAAATAAAATAAAATTAAATTAAAAAAAAGAATACTGTCATGATAGTTCATTTAATTTAAAGGGATAGAGACAATCAGAATATATCTCATGCTTGAGTTATTTCATTGACTCCCTAAGAAGTCTAAATCAGATCTCTATTTAATAATCTGCTTTTAACACAATTCAGATATCCAAAATATTTCTCTCTTTTTACTAATCTGTTCCAAATGCCTAAGAGACAGAATCTAGTAAATAAATGGCATTATTCTTGATGACTGAACAATCAATTTTAAGGAAATCATAGTAAGTTGTGAAGAATTCACTATCTCAGCTTGTCCAGGATGCTGTGGTCGGAGATTTCATGCTTTTGGAGCCACAGCAATCCCATTCTTTCCAATAGTAAAATCTATCTACTATATATTGTTAGACTAATCACTACTAATGAACTCACTTAAAATACTCCCTCTTCTACTCTCACATAAGTATACATTTCTCTACATGGTATGCATGACCCCTAAAATATATCACCAACCCCTAAAAAGTGTACATTGTACTAATCAAGTTTTAATCAGTAAACTATAAATGCTTTCTGGTTATTTTCATTTATTAACTGCCATTGCCTTTAGTAATTTTGAGCTGTTACAAATAGGGAAGATAGGAAAATATACCTATATTACTCACACAGAATAATCACATTTGGATATCTGAATCTTTTATGGATAGGAACATATACCTACATTACTCACACAGAATAATCACATTTGGATATCTGAATCTTTTATGGCATAAAAAAAAGCCATGATACAGTTGTAACTGTATTCTCTGAAAAAGTTTACTATGAAAAATTATATTTAACAAAAAGTAATTGCTTAATTATTTATTTGGATTTGAGTACAGTTTGTAAAACAATCTGTTTTCAGTTGAAGGACAGACTGGTTACTGAATTTATTTTTGTTTTCTTCCATTAAATTGCATTTATCCACTGTATATATAAGACTAAATGCTTTGATTAAGACATCTCTGCCTTATAGTGAATATAGATAGTATAAAATAATAATGAAGACAGCCTGACCTGTGGTGGCGCAGTGGATAAAGCGTTAACCTGGAAATGCTGAGGTTGCCGGTTTGAAACCCTGGGCTTGCCTGGTCAAGGCACATATGGGAGTTGATGCTTCCGCTCCTCCCTACCTTTTCTCTCTCTGTCTCTCCCTCTCCTATCTAATATGAATAAATTAAAAAGTAATAATAATAATGAAGAAATCATCCTAATGTAAACATTCCAAGAGTTGTCTGCATTATACAAAATCATTTTTAAGCAGTTAATCAGTAACTAAAGCCCATCCAAAAAACTTCACAGAAACATAAATATTAAGATAAACAATTATTAGATGAAATCCAGAGATCCATATGACTGTAAATGGAGATTAAGAAATAGAATCTGATTTGTTATTCTGTCATATAAAAGAAAATATATAATAAAGGGGAATATTTTTTATTTTTATAAATGTCTGAGAGTATAAAATAAATTATTTTAAAGTACTTCATTTAAACTACTAATTCTCAAAGTAAAAATAAAATATTAAAAATATTTAGACTTTGTTAAATATAATGCTATTTTAGTATAAACTAACTATATAAAGTGATTACTTTTTATTGTTGAAAATGTGTTTATTACTATTTTGTTTTAAAAAGAACAATGCAAATACCATTTCAGGTGGTTTTATAATTGAGAAAATGATCTTAAAATCATACCACTAAGGCAGTGTTGATATAGAGGCATAATTTATTGCAAAGTAGTGATGAATTGTTTTCTTTATCATAGACTTATATTGAAGAGCCATAGTGTATATTTAGTTAAAATTAATAGGGTACAACAGGATGCTTTTCACTTCTACTGATCTAAGTGGAACAAGAATCTAAGAGTGTTTTTAGGTTGACCTAAGAGCATTCACTGTATTAATGTTCTTTACTAAATTCAGAAAGAAAAGAAAAAGAGATTTGTATTATAAAATTGTAAATAGTATTAATCTGTTGTCAAAAATTACTTAATTTAGATGTTCTCAAAAGGCATATCATACCCTAGAAATTCCTGGGAATAATTGAGGAAATGGCAACTGACATTGTAGGGAATAAGATTATAGATGCAGATTTCCTAATATCTATGGGTCATTACCCCCGAAGAAAAGTTATACTATATCTCCACTAACTTTTGAATATTCAACCATGCAATCATGAAGTAAAAAATACGCATATAATTTTCCAAGATGAAAACCTAACTACACATTTCATACAAACAAAATAGGCTTTTTAGCACTATATCTGTTGAATTTTCCATCAATGTAATTATTATGTAAATCACTAAAGCAATACTTCATAGATTTAGTGATAAATATAAATGAATATGTATAAAGCACTTAGAACTGACAAACATCAAGTAAGAAATAATTGTAATCATATTATTATCAATAGTAAATCAAGAAAATATAAGTGAGTGAAAAGTGTCGGTTACATTGAGAGCCTTTTTTCAGAAAGGACTGAAGGGGATTTACTTATGCAAGCATTGTAGTAAATGCATTAGGAAATGACATGGATGTTAAGTTGCTGACAACAACAGTGAAAATATACCCAAGAGAAGAAGGTTTCAGTTTACAAAGTATCAGAATAGACAGGAAATCAGTATAGAGTTGAATAGAAACTTGAACTTACAGGAATTGTCCATCCAAGGTGTGGGTAACTTAAGACCATGCTTAGAGGTATGAAAATGGGGGAGGTGCAAAGTATTTCCTTAACCCTCATAACTCTATATTTAAGTGAAAAAAAATAAAGTAAAATTTCAAAAAAATTCTTGAATGAGAAATTATTTTAGAAACATAAAAAGCTAAAGAGCATCTGTTAAAATGGGAGAGGAAAGCTCCACACACAGTATGAGTGTGTTCTTTACTATAGGAAATCACAACACTCTATGGTCAGCCATCTATTTCTTTCCCATCAGAAATTCCCTGAATCAATAGTCTAAAGTCTCTGAAATCATTATACTCAAGTAAATATTGTAATTCACTATATAATAACAACCACAGTAATATTAATGATATTATAATTATTTATATAATTAATGATTGTAATAACTGTAATGATAATGATGATATATTTAATATCTAAGAGAACATGCCTTTATTTCTTTAAAATGAAAAAATTACATTAAAGTACAGATAACTGCTTATCTTAAAATACATGGAAAATAGATACAAAGTCATTATTGTACAACCGATCCCTACACTCAATACATTTGAAGTACAAAACAATAATCATTATCCCAAGTCAGGTTACTGAAAATTGATATTTAAGTTGGTCTATAACTTTTCTTACTTAGTTTTGTTTACATGTGTTATTGTATTTTTCAGTTTCATCTCATATCAGATTGTTGTTATTTTGACATTTCCTTTCATAGTTAATTCTTGCAATTAATGTCAACAACTCATAGAAAGCTTCTATAAGCACAAGATTTCAATATGGTTGCTGCCTTGGAAATAGTTACCATTTTGACTTATGTACACTAAGACTCATGTATTGAAAGAAAAAACATTAATGGTTGAAATATGGGGGGTTGAGAGCAGGAAGACTAAGAAAGACAATTAGAAGCAATAATAAATACAAATATTTAATTAATAAATGAAATAAGCAGTTGTAAAGCTACTCATGAGTTATCTCATCTTTACAATGACTCTATGAAAAAGTATGCATATCTCCATTTTGATTTTAAAAAATATAAGATGCAGAGAACCCATAATTTGGGGATGACTCTGAGAATAAAATTTTAATGATATGAGATAATGTGTAATCAAGAAAATGCAAATATATTTCAAGGAGTAACATATTATATATAACTCAATTTTTTTTATTCTGTTCTGAATTTATCATCTCATATTCTTTGCCATTTGTAAACTATGGTTAAGAAAGGTGGAAAAAAGGAGTAACTGAAAAAGAACAAAAAATATGTACTTAAAAACAGTAAATCAAGTTAGATAAGTTTGCTAATTTAATTAACTTTCAAACTATTTGTTTTAAAATATATAATAAAATTAGCAAAATGCTTATATTAAACAAGGTATGGGCTGTCACATACTATTTCTAACAGCATATTTCATTCTAGTCTTGTCTACTTATAGTCATTTTTTGAAGTGTTTTCTCTTTATCGTGTTGTTTTCAACACAATAAGTTATGACCTATTTATAGATTCACTAAACTTATAAAATTATCAACTAAATTTGTAATTAAATAGCATAATATCTCATATATGAAATGTAAGTACTATGTCCTAAATCAACATGTTTTTGGTTATCCATCCTTTAATGTGTTAGTATTACTAATAGATATTGACTATGAATAACCTTTAAATAAAGATCATGGACTAAAAAGATAAAGAAACCCTTAACCAGTTCAATTCAGAAGGTAAGTAATTCATATATGTTTAAACCTAAGGCTACAAAAAACAACAACAGATAAGCAAATACAAACAAAAAAACGGAATCACAGAAAATATCAGAAAAAAAAATTTGAATTCAATTTCTGGCACCTGTTTCAGCCATGTGAAGACATCTAGTTCACAGTTAAGAATATTCTATAAGAAATTTTCCATTCCATTTGTACAAAATGAATGACTAATTTGAAACTTTTTTTTCCATTTTTAACATTGAATTATCTCTAGTAATGTGAATGTATACTAGCAGTTGTTTCTGTTTTTCATAAAAAAGAAAGTGGTCAAAAGTTTATCTTAAAGTCTCCTAAACTTTAACTGCAGTGACCATCTGGAACAAACTAAATTTAAAGTGACTTTCAACTATCAAACTGCTATGAGAATAAAAAAATAATAATACTATTACTTCTTTCTTAATTTTAATATAACTTCTGCAAATTTGTTCATGAAAAATATTTAAATCCAAAAATGTCAAGATTAATATGAATTCAGCTGTTGCTTTTAGTACAGAATTTCTAAAACAAAAAATGTACATTAGAAAAAGTACTTTGTTTATCCTTACCTTCAAGTATAGATGGAATGTTGTCAGGAAAACTAAAAATGAGTAAATTAAACTTACTCTAACAAAAAACAGGTACTCTTATGCTACATCTCCTTTGATATAGTACTTTTCTTCTGTTTTACACTCTTTTCTTCTCTCCAATCCAATTTTGATTTGATTTTATCCAGTTTTATTGCATTATATTTACATTAAATGAAGTTTCTATGGAAATAATGGTGAGATTGTGCATTTATATGACATGGTTTTACCTGACTTATATCCCTAAATTTAATAGGACAAAAACTGAATTTGAATGTAAGATGTCTAAGGAAATCTATCCCTAGTTTTAGTGGTTGCACTTCTGTATATGGTTCATTTACTTGACAACATTAATAAATCAATATCTTAGAGTAGTGTAAGAATCATTTCTTTTATCCATTGTCCTTGAATAAGAAAACACCTCTCAATATGTTTATATTTGACTGCTTTGCACAGTATGCTAAAAATCACAAGACATAACAAAAATACATATTCCTTATCTTTATAAAGTTTATAATCTAGTAAGAGAGACATATTAAATGTAGGAAACCTAAGTTGTGATTAAAGAGTTCAAACTAATAAAACTAATGATAAAATATGTAGGAAGAGAATGTATTTGTGTGGGTAGCTGAGTTAGAAAATTTTAAAAATACTCAGAAATTTTTATAGTTCATTTGGATTTGAAACTAAGAATGTGAATAGATAAATGATGTTCAACATTATGTTTGAGTTTCTGAAACTATTTGAAACAAATAATGGTTAAAACAGACACTCCCTCTAGATCAATTTTTTAAAAGCAATTAATAAGAAAACAAACATTCATAGGCACAAATTCCATATAGCTTATAATAACTATAAGTATTTAAAAATATTACATAATCAAGATGATCAGGCTATAGACATACTCCAGAATCCATTTCAAGCACTTCATATTTTTAGGTAAGAAAACTTAAACTTAAAAACATATTACTTGCCCAAGATAACTAAGTTAGTTAAAAGCAAATATAACAAAGAAATCAAATTCTTGATTTAAGACCAGCTTTCTTTCAAAAAAATATATTTCACTAGAATGATGTTGAATTCAAAAGGTACACTGAATATTATATAGGTTTTGGAAACACAAAACACTATATTAGCCTAAATCCTGTAAAGTGAAAAAAAACTGATTAATTTGTTTTCAAAACAAGATGGAGATATTATACCAGAAAGAAAAAATAATAGAGAAAAATATGTTAGGCAAAAGCTGTGTACTAACTAAAGCAAGACTTATTCTACTTTTTCATGTATAGCACATAAGAAATTCATAAATTATGGTAAAAAGTGATCAGATGAAGTATTTTTTATAAAAAAAGTATTATTATTCACATAGATAAAAAAAGATTGAAATAAAAGCTTTTAAAATTTGGGAGCCCAGTAAGGTGTTACTTTAGCTCTAACAAACTATATACGCACTATTGTTGTTTTTTTTCCAGATTTCATCTTGTAGGTCATTATATCTCCACTTCATTAAACAGAAAGCATTCCTGGGTGGGTGACTAGGATGGTTGGAGCATCAACTCATGTCAAGGTTGTAGGTTTGATCCTTGGTCAGTGTACATATAAGAATAAACCAATGACTGTCTAAATAAATGAAACAACAAGTCTCTCTCTCTCTCTCTCTCTCTCTCTCTCTCTCTCTCCTCTTCTCCCTCTAAATTAATTTTTAAAAGCAATAAATAAGGAAACAAAAATTGATAGGCACAACAAAAGTATGGTGGTTACAGAAGGAAAAGGAGAGTTGGCAGGAGGTAGTAAAGAGTCAAGGAGGTCAAGCGTATGTTAATGAAAGATTTGTTTTGGATGGTAAATACCCAGTGTACTATTCAGGGGTCCCCAAACTACGGCCCGGTCTCCGGGCTGCATGCAGCCCCGTAGGCCATTTATCCGGCCCCCCTGCCGCACTTCTGGAAGGGGCACCTCTTTCATTGGTGGTCAGTGAGAGGAGCACTGTATGTGGCAGCCCTCCAATGGTCTGAGGGACAGTGAACTGGCCCCCTGGGTAAAAAGTTTGGGGACCCCTGAATAGATGATGAATTGTACAATTGAAACCCATATAATTTTATTAACCTGTCACCTCAATAAATTTAATAAAATAATTTAAAACAAATAAACAAAAAGAATGAATAACCAAGCCAAAAAAAAACCTGTAAAAATAAAAAATATCAGTGAGGAAGATCAGTATTAAAAAAAAATTAAAGATTTTCAAAACAAATTTTAAATACATTTTTCATAATTGAAATAATTAGTTTCAAAGTTAAAAGTTTCTTCAATATCACTTTTTATTTAATTCTCCATCATTCTCCATACTATTCTTTAATAAACTTTATTTATTATTAAATTTAAATATGCTGTCTGTAAGATTATGTAGACTTTTCATCTTGTATTTCAGTCCCTTATAAAGAAAAATTCTACATCATTACTGAAAGGCAGAAACTGCAGGCCAAACCAAAAACATGAGGTTAATGTGTTACATGAGGAAAGTTTTTTTAAAAAAATGCCTGGGTGCAGGCAGGCTGAGAACAAAGAGTGTCAGCAGAGGTGGATTTAACAGTGGGTGCACTGGGCATGTGCTCATGGCCCCAATATCTAAAGGGCCCCACAAAACACCAACCTGACACTTTTTTCTAATGTAAGGGGCCCTATATTTTCTTCTGTGCCCGGGGTCTCAACCGACCTTAATCTACCTCTGGGTGTCAGACCCGAGCTAAAGGAGAGAGTGATAAATATAGGAGCTAGGATGGATTAGCATCTCTTGGTTTATAGCCTTGGTCACTGACTTGACAATGAGCAGGAGGAGGAGTATTCAGCTGCAGAAACACCTCCTCTGCAAGTTCTTCTGTTGTAGCACAGACCCAATCAGCATGGTCCTATCCCGTGTCCTTGGTAAATTTTCAAGACAGTTGAGATCAGATGTCTCCCAGGAACAGCTGGGTCCTGGCATTCCTGGGCCTGTGGTTAGGCTTTTACAAACAACTACTGTGATTTCAACTCCCCTAACTGTCAGGTCCCTCCCCAATGTAAGCTTTTTCTGGAATTCCTGCAAAGGTAAATTTTTTGCTACATTTCAAAGTAAAGGCCAGAAGCCACTAAAAGACAGAAAAGCAAGCAAATTAAATACAACCTCACAGTGGGGGATGAAACTGTTATTTTTTAAGCTCTTCCACCTCCTCCTAGCCTGCATTGTTTTCAGGATGGCAGCTGAGTAGTCATTTTATTGAACAATTACATCCTAAATATTCTTCTGATCTCAATGTTATATATACTTGCTTTTTACTTAACACCTTTATGGCCTGATGGGGAAAATAATGTAGCACTTCAGAGAATTCCAGTGGGGATAAACATACTAAGGCATTTCCCACCTCAGGACAATTTTTATCTTCATTCCTTTCATGGAGAATGAACTCCAGAAGTCCCAAAACACTGAGATTTTTGCTTAAATTTTTCTTAATCTGAATTTTTTTCCTTAACATCACTAAACTAATACCTACCTTTAGTTTGTCTCCCACTCTCACCTTACTCTACTTAGTTTTTCTTTGCAGAAAATATTGTCCTGAAATATTATATATTTGTTCATTTACTACTTTACTATTGGTTTATATTTCCAGAATAGAAGCTCGATAAGTGCTGGGAATTTATTCACTGTTTCAGTGCCTAAAAAAGTATATGGCACAGAGTAGAAATTCAATAGATATTTATTAAAACAGTTAAATATATAATTATTGTTTAATAGCTCAAAATTATTAGTGAACTAATATATTATTAAGTGTGATTAACTATATTCTAAACACCAAACTCTTGAAATCACAGACTATTTGTTATATACTCCTACATATTTAATACCATAACATTCTATGAATTTTTTATACATGAGAAAATAAGACTCAGAGACATTAGGTGTTGGGCAAATGGTTTGTAAAATATGATTTCTGAGTTTGCTCACTTTTATGTTAAAAATGGCATTGCCCAGATGAATGGTGCTGCTAGGTGAAACTGTTCATTACTTTCGTGCTTGGGAAAGGATATTGTTAAGCTAATGTGTGCTGGAGGAAGGGTTTTTCATGCCAAAAAGTCTAGAAGGGAGTGGGAGAAGAGAAGTAAAAGAAGAAGAAGCCAAGATTGCAGGGTACTGAATGAGAAGCCATTTTGTGCAGAGAGGAGAAGGGAGAAGGTGTGCAGATGTGGAACCAGAGGTGACTGAGACTGGTGAGGGGCCTTTGATTTTAGGAAAAACTAGATGTGTCATTGGCTCTATGAGCGCTGAGTGAAAGGGAAGTGTTTTCCCTC
Organism: Saccopteryx bilineata; assembly: GCF_036850765.1. Taxonomy (NCBI): domain Eukaryota; kingdom Metazoa; phylum Chordata; class Mammalia; order Chiroptera; family Emballonuridae; genus Saccopteryx; species Saccopteryx bilineata. The sequence goes on from NC_089494.1 coordinate 43,145,010, forward strand.
TGTGTATGTTTTACTTGAGAGCCAGAGCGAGGCTAGAATAAAGGAACGGCCCACCATTCTTTGGCTCCGATGTTGGTTTACCTTCTGCCCGAATCTAATGGGAACCTGTATGTAAATGGCCAGGATGGCGGTGGCCCCTGGCCTTACATTAGGTTACTGACTGAAATAACATAACCAGTAATATGGCAGAACCTGCATTGAATTAGATTTTCTAATTTGAAATCTCATGCTTTTCTTGGTAGATATGTCATATAATAAAGGCATTAGTATGCTTTTATTTTTCCATTTCTGGACATAAATAAAATGAGCAATTCTGCGTGTTCATACGTGTCATAGAAGTATGATTAAGGATATAATAGGAATCACCTTCAGACTTTTTTTTCTATTTCAGAGAAACAAAATATTCTAGCATTTTTTTTCTCCAAAGGATGATGGAAGTATCTATCAACAGTCACAGAAATGCAACATGATGGGCTTAACTGTTGTTGCCCTGGACACTCCAAAACCTAATGCAGAGACATCATTATGGAGATAAACAGTTTCAAAATATATCAGCCCAATAACTTTTGCCTGAGGCTTTTCGAATTACAAATTTTCTAAAGCTTAAGTACAAGAAAGGGTAATTGGGAATCAGACAGTCTACATAGAAAATGCCCTTACTAAAGTGTGATATTTAATAGCCTTTCCACATTCAAACCAATGTACACTGGTCCTTTAATTATAAGACAAATCAAGAAGAAAAAACTTTTTTTAAATAACAAATTGGTGTTAAAATTCACTTCTGAATTAATTCATAATAAGCTTTGTGTGCATGCCCTATAAGAGCTGCTAAGCCTTCTAACGTCATTGAATTTATTAAGTACATAGTACTATTTACTGTAAGAACATAGCAAGTGTGGGAAGTGAAGCAACAAATTCTATTAAACAGAATTTGCAACAACAATATTTATGTGTTTGGACACTTTGAATGTTATCTTACAAGACAAACAAAGGTGATCGAAGTCAGTTTGTTCATTGTGCACTCTAGGTATCATGTAATGTGCATGCATAATGCAGAAAGCTGACACTTCTATTTGTTTTTTTAATGTATCTTAAATTTCTATGTATTCTTTTGCATACTTTTGTTTAATAAAAAAAGGATTAGGCAGAATAATTGAATCTGTGCTTTAAAAAGATGTAAATTTTACTGTTTTATAGAATCTCTCTGTACTTGAAAACAATTCTACATAATGAAAAAAACTGTCTAAATAAGTAACCAAAGAAATTGACACTTTATTCTTGGTAAACTATCCTTCACCTTGAAAAGAAATACAGAATGTCTTTTTATATATTAACTTCTTATTCTCTGTAGCATCAAATTCACACTTATATTACTCATATTTTTATTTAAAATCTTCCATTTGATTTTCCCACCTCCAGATTTTTACTCTCCAATCAAAATAATGCTTGTGGCCAGATTAACAACCTTAAAACATGGCTCTAATCCTGTTACTCTTCTATTAATAATCCTTCAATGATGGCCATATCCTAATATAAAATTTAAATCCCACAGCTTGACATTGATAAGCCTCTTTTTGGCCTCAAACTCTCCTATCATTGATAACTTGTACTTCTCCCATTTCTACACCTACACCAAAATTAGGGGATATTTCAAAAAATATATAAAGCGATAAAAAAGAAGCATTTGATTTTCTTTTATTAAACAAGAAAATCAGAAAAGCAAACAACACGTCAAAGAAATTTGTTTGATTTTGTAAATGAGATGCAAACTCAGTTATCGGGATTGTTCTTTAAATCCATTAAGCATGGTTCTGCTAACTTACTTTTCAACAAGCAATGCCATTTGATGAACAGAATTTTTTACTTTTCCATAGCCAGATTAGCAGTTCTTTCATCTATGATTAAAATTCTGTATATGAAAATTTTTGTCCCAAGTTTATATAGATTTCTTTATAATTTATATTTAAAAATATCTACTATTATTTCATATTTCATTTTACAAGTCACCTTGATTTTATTGTGGCAACAAGTATGAGTCAGGGTAATATTTCATTGATTTGGATTCCAATTATTCTAATATAATTTACTGAAAAGATCATTTTTATACTGTTCTTTACTTTCATCTGAATATTTCACATTTCTCAAAAGTGTCCCTAATACCATTTTTGACTAAAAAATTATTTATACACAGGGGTTATTGTGTGATTTTAAGTATATTAAGCTACATCACTCTCTGGCCTTTACTTACTAGATCCCAGAATATCTACCCACTTTTCCTCCACCTTAGACATTTAAAATGGTTTCACCTATTAAAAAATATTTCCTGGGGAGCTAAAATAGCCTCCATTGGAGAATCACTGCTTCCTGCTGTCTATGTATTTTAAACTTTGTTAAATCTATTTAGTCATAATAACTATCTTTGCAATTAGTTTTCTTAATTAAATTTATTAGGATGACTCTGATTAGCAAAATTATACAGGTTTCCGGTGCACAATTTTACTACACATTTTCTGTGTTTACCCCCACAAGTTAAGTATCTGTCTATCACCATTTATCACCCATTCCCTGCTCCACCCCCCCATGCCTCAATCACCACACTGTTATCCATGTCTGACTTTTTGAGTCTGTCTCTGTTTTGCATGTTAGTTCATTTGTTCATTAGATTCCACATATGAATAAATTATGATATCTAGTAAAGCCAGCATTCTCATCATGTTCTTCATCAAGAGTGTTTTAGCCATTCTTGACATGTTGAATTTGATATGCTTTTTAGAATCAAATATCATACAACACATACATTTTAAATTGCACTAATATACAGCTCTTCTTGAATCTTGAGCCTCTGGTTTCCAGACTGAAATTTATGCCATGAGTAATCCTAGTTCTGAGAACATAGATCATACTGGATTACACATCTGCTCTCCTGCATTTCCTGAATTTTCTGCTCACTGATTGCAGATCTTGGGACTTCTCATTATCCATATTCTTTGAGCCAATTCCTTATAAGTATCTCTATCTGTATATCTATCTGTCCACCTATCTATCTATTGAGGATTAAAACAGAGGTTCTATGGAAAGTAACTTCACAGGGTAATCTGGTCATAAATTCCTAACTGGAATAAAGTCACAACCCAGGAATATTATTTTTTAGTAAAAAGTTTTATGTTTGCATTAAGCAAGCTCTGTCCATTGTTTTTATGAATATACGTTAACACATCTTTGAAATAAACTGTAACAACCCTCAAAAGAGCATACAATCTTAACTATTCTGTAATATAATCACAACCTTGCTTTCTCCTTCTCCATGTAATAATCATTTTTACATTCCTCCTTTAATTTTAAATGCATAAAAGAAGCTGCAAAACTATTGCTCTCTGGAGCATTGAAATCTTACTCTCAGGTATATGTCATCAGTTTGGCTGAAATAAACTAAAAAATTCTCTACAAATTTGGATGTTTCTTACATGTACTCTATCTATCTATCTATCTATCTATCTATCTATCTATCTATCTATCTATCTCTTTATTGATTTATATATCTACTAACATCCACCCATCCACCCATCCATCCATCCATCCATCCAACCACATATCTCCTGTTTGTTCACTTTCTCTGGATAACTCTAACATGTACTCACCAGTTTATAAATGTTCTCAGCTGCTACCTGTTCAAAAATAATTTTTGTATACATTTTCTCTCACTTTTCTCTTTGTTTTTTTGGGGATTTTTTTTGTTTTTTGTTTTTCAAATTTTTATAATTTTATTTTTTTAATGGGGCGACATCAATAAATCAGGATACATATATTCAAAGATAACATGTCCAGGTTACCTTGTCATTCAATTATGTTGCATACCCGTCACCCAAAGTCAGATTGTCCTCTGTCATCTTCTATCTAGTTTTCTTTGTGCCCCTCCCCCTCCCCCTTTCCCTCTCCCTCTCCCCCCTCACCCCATAACCACCAAACTCTTATCAATGTCTCTTAGTTTCACTTTTATGTCCCACCTACGTATGGAATAATGCAGTTCCTGGTTTTTTCTGATTTACTTATTTGACTTCTTATAATGTTATCAAGATCCCACCATTTTGCTGTAAATGATCCGATGTTATCATTTCTTATGGCTGAGTAGTATTCCATAGTGTATATGTGCCACATCTTCTTTATCCAGTCATCTATTGACGGGTTTTTTGGTTGTTTCCATGTCCTGGCCACTGCGAACAATGCTGCAATGAACATGGGGCTGCATGTGTCTTTACGTATCAATGTTTCTGAGTTTTTGGGGTATATACCCAGTAGAGGGATTGCTGGGTCATAAGATAGTTCTATTTTCAGTTTTTGAGGAACCACCATACTTTCTTCTATAATGGTTGTACTACTTTACATTCCCACCAACAGTGTATGAGGGTTCCTTTTTCTCCACAGCCTCTCCAAAATTTGCTATTACCTGTCTTATTAATAATAGCTAATCTAACAGATGTGAGGTGGTATCTCATTGCAGTTTTGATTTGCATTTCTCTAATAACTAAAGAAGATGAGCATCTTTTCATATATCTGTTGGCCATTTGTATTTCTTCCTGGGAGAAGTGTCTGTTCATGTCCTCTTCCCATATTTTTATTGGATTGTTTGTTTGTTGTTGAGTTTTATGAGTTCTTTGTATATTTTGGATATTAGGCCCTTATCTGAGCTGTTGTTTAAAAATATCATTTCCCATTTAGTTGGCTGTCTGTTTATTTTGTTATCAGTTTCTCTTGCTGAGCAAAAACTTCTTAGTCTGATGTAGTCCCATTCATTAATTTTTGCCTTCACTTCTCTTGCCTTTGGAGTCAAATTCATAAAATGCTCTTTAAAACCCAGGTCCATGAGTTTAGTATCTATGTCTTCTTCTATGTACTTTATTGTTTCAGGTCTTATGTTTAGATCTTAGATCCATTTTGAGTTAATTTTAGTACAGGGGGACAAACTGTAGTCCAGTTTCATTCTTTTGCATGTGGCTTTCCAGTTTCCCCAGCACCATTTATTGAAGAGGCTTTCTTTTCTCCATTGTATGTTGTTGGCCCCTTTATCAAAAATTATTTGACTATATATATATATATATATATATATATATATATATATATATGTGGTTTTATTTCTGGGTTTTCTGTTCTGTTCCATTGGTCTGAGTGTCTATTTTTCTGCCAATGTCATGCTGTTTTGATTGTCGTGGCCCTATAATATAGTTTGAAGTCAGGTATTGTAATGCCCCCAGCTTCATTCTCTTTGTTTAGGATTTTTGTATTTTTCTGAAGCTGGAAACGGGGAGAGACAGTCAGACAGACTCCCACATGAGCCTGACTGGGATCCACCTAGCACGCCCACCAGGGGGCGACATTCTGCCTACCAGGGGGCGATGCTCTGCCCCTCCAGGGTGTCGTTCTATCGCCACCAGAGCCACTCTATCACCTGGGGCAGAGGCCAAGGAGCCATCTTCAGCACCCGGGCCATCTTTGCTCCAATGGAGCCTTGCTGCAGGAGGGGAAGAAAGAGACAGAGAGGAAGGAGAGGGGGAGGGTGGAGAAGCAGATGGGTGCTTCTCCTGTGTGCCCTGGCAGGGAATCGAACCTGGGACCTCTGCACACCAGGCCGACGCTCTACCACTGAGCAAACTGGCCAGGGCTATTCAGGGCTTTTTATAATTCCATATAAATCTGATGATTTTTTGCTCCATTTCTTTAAAAAATGTCATTGGAATTTTGATGGGAATTGCATTAAATTTGTATATTGCTTTGGGTAATATAGCCATCTTGATTATATTTATTCTTCCTAACCAAAAACACGGTATATTCTTCCATCTCATTATATCTTTTTCGATTTCCCTTAACAATGGTTTATAGTTTTTATTATATAAGTCCTTTACATTCTTTATTATGTTTATTCCTAGGTATTTTTTGTTGTTGTTGCAATTGTGAAGGGGATTATTCTTTTGAGTTCCTTCTCAGTTGTTTCATTGTTGTCATATAGAAAGGCTATTGACTTCTGTATGTTAATTTTGTATCCTGCGACCTTACTGTATTGGCTTATTGTTTCTAGTAGTCTTTTTGTGAATTCTTTGGGGTTTTTGATGTATAGGATCATATCATCTGCAAAAAGTGATACCTTTACTTCTTCTTTTCCGATATGGATGCCTTTTATTTCTTTGTCTTGTCTGATTGCTGTGGCTAGAACCTCTAGTATCACATTAAATAAGAGTGGAGAGAGTGGACAACCCTGTCTTGTTCCTGATTTAAAGGGGAAAGCCTTCAGTTTTGTGCCATTTAATATGATGTTAGCTGATGGTTTATCATATATGGCCTTTATCATGTTGAGATATTTTCCTTCTATACCCATTTTGTTGAGAGTCTTAAACATAAAATTGTGTTGTATTTTATCAAAAGCCTTTTCTGCATCTATTGATAAGATCATGTGGTTTTTGTTCTTTGTTTGTTGATATGGTGTATTACGTTAACAGTTTTACGTATGTTGAACCATCCTTGAGATTCTGGGATGAATCCTACTTGATCATAATGTATTATTTTTTTAATATGTTGTATTCGATTTGCTAGTATTTTGTTTAGTATTTTAACATCTGTATTCATTAGAGATATGGGTCTGTAGTTTTCTTTTTTTGTGCCATCCTTGCCTGGTTTTGGTATGAGGGTTATGTTGGCCGCATAAAATGTGTTTGGTAGTATTGCTTCTTCTTCAATTTTTTGGAAGACTTTGAGTAGAATAGGAACCAAGTCTTCTTTGAATGTTTGATAAAATTTGCTGGCATAGCCGTCTGGGCCTGGACTTTTGTTTTAGGGGAGGTTTTTAATGGTTTTTTCTATTTCTTCTCTACTAATAGGTCTGTTAAGGCTTTCTGCTTCTTCTTGACTCAGTCTAGGAAGTTTTATTGTTCTAAGAATTTATCCATTTCTTCTAGGTTGTTGAATTTAGTGGCATAAAGTTTTTCATAGTATTCTACAGTAATTCTTTGTATATCTATGGTGTCCGTGGTTATTTCTCCTCTTTCATTTTGGATTTTGTTTATATGAGTTCTTTCTCTTTTTTCCTTGGTAAGTCTTGCCAAGGATTTGTCAATTTTGTTGATCTTTTCAAAGAACCAGCTCCTTGTTCTATTAATTTTTTCTATAGTTTTTCTGTTCTCTATTTCATTTATTTCTGCTCTGATTTTTATTAGCTCCTTTCTTCGTCTGGTTTTGGGTTGTCTTTGTTCTTCTTTTTCTAGTTCCTTAAGGTGTGAAGTTAAGTGGTTCACTTGGGCTCTCTCTTGTTTGTTCATATATGCCTAAAGTGATATGAACTTCCCTCTTATCACTGCTTTTGCTGCATCCCATAGATTCTGATATGTCGTATTATCATTTTCATTTGTCTGATATATATCTTTTGATCTCTGCACTTATTTCTTCTTTGACCCACTCATTTTTTAAAAGTATGTTGTTTAGTTTCCACATTTTTGTGGGATTTTTTCCTTTTTTTTTGTAGCTGAATTCTAGTTTCAAGGCTTTATGATCAGAAAATATGCTTGGTACAACTTTGATTTTTCTGAATTTGCTGATGTTGTTTTTGTGGCCCAACATATGGTCAATTCTTGAGAATGATCCATGTACACTGGAGAAAAATGTATACTCTGTCACTTTGGGATGAAATGTCCTGTAGATGTCTATCATATCCAGGTGCTCTAGTGTTTTGTTTAAGGCCACTATATCTTTGTTGATTCTCTGTTTGGATGACCGATCTAGAGCTGTCAGCGGTGTTTTGAGGTCTCCAAGTATGATTGTATTTTTATCAGTTTTTGTTTTAAGGTCAATAAGTAGCTGTCTTATATATTTTGGTGCTCCTTAGTTTGGTGCATATATATTAAGAATTGTTATGTTTTATTGATTCAGTGTCCCCTTAGCCATTATGAAATGGCCATTTTTGTCTCTGAGTACTTTTGCTGTCTTGTAGTCAGCATTATCAGATATGAGTATTGCTACGCCTGCTTTTTTTTTTTTTTTTTTTTTTTTTGATATTATTTGCTTGGAGTATTGTTTTCCAGCCTTTCACTTTGAATTTGTTTTTATCCTTGTTACTTAGATGAGTTTCTTGTAGGCAGCATACAGTTGGATTTTCTTTTTTAATCCATTCTGCTACTCTGTGCCTTTTTATTGGTGAGTTTAATCTGTTTACATTTAGTGTAATTATTGACACTTGTGAGTTCCCTATTCCCATTTTATAGATTGCTTTTGTTAGATTTGTGTCTTGTTTGATCCTTCTCTTTCATTTTTCTATCTTTTGTTTTTATTTGGTTGTATTCCATAAATCTTTCCTCTGTTGCTATCTTTTTTAAATCATGTGCTTCTGTGGTGGTTTTTTCAATGGTGGTTACCTTTAAGTAATGAAAAGGGTTCCTACCCTGTTCATTGTAGTGCACTATTTTGTGAGTACTTTTGCACTCCATCGTCCTTTGCTACTGTTAATCTCCATCTTGTCCCCCCCCTTTTTTTTGTTGTTGTCACAGTTTAAATTTGGTTTTATTGTGTTCTTCTTGGAGCTTTTACTTGTGGCTTTGTTTGTTTGTTTGTTTTGTTCTTTGTATCTGATTGGAGAACCCCCTTTAGTAATTCCTGGAGTGGGGGTTTTCTGATGATAAATTCCCTCATTTTTTCTGTATCTGTGAATGTATTTATTTCTCCTTCATATTTGAAGGATAGTTTTGATGGGTATAGTATTTGTGGCTGAAAGTTCTTCTCTTTCAGGACTTTAAATATTGGGGTCCACTCTCTTCTGGCTTAGGTTTCTGTTGAGAAATCAGATGATAATCTAATGGGCCTTCCTTTATATGTTGTATTCTTCTTTTCCCTGGCTGCCTTGAGAATTTTTTCTTTGCTGTTGGTTTGTGCCAATTTCATTATGATGTGCCTTGGGGTAGGTTTGTTGAGGTCAAGAAAACTCGAAGTTCTGTTTGCTTCTTGAATTTGAGGCTTCTGCCCACTCAAAGACCTCTGGCTCTGCCACTCTCCAGTAACACAGGTGGGCACCCACTCCCGGTGTGCTTGGAGGAAACTCTCGCTCACTATCTGCGCGTGCAGACCAGGATATCAGGCCGGCAGTCTCACACTCTGAGTGAAACCTCCGCCTGCATGGAAAAGTTCCAGCGTTGGATTTGGCTCTCACTCCCTCCCCGTGTGCAGCTTTTTCAGGGCACTGGGGTGGCCTGGAGATTCCGCTTTTGGCCCACACAAAGGCCCCTGACTCTGCCCCTCTGTGAGATAACACAGGCGCGCACTGCCGAGGCACTCGGAGGAATCTCTCGCTCACTATCTGTGCGCGCAGTCCAGGATATCAGGCCGGCTGCCTCACCCTCTGAGTGAAACCCCCGCCCGCACAGAAAAGTTCCAGCATTGGAATTGGCTCTCGCTCTTTCCCCGTGTGCAGCTTTTTCAGGGCACTGGGGCTGCCTGGAGATTCTGCTTTTGGCCCACACAAAGTCCCCTGACTCTGCCCTTCTGTGGGATAACATGGGCGCCAACCCTTGAGGAGCTCAGAGGAATCTCTTGCCCACTTTCCATGTGCGCCAACCAGGATATCAGTCCAGCCGCCTCACCCTCTGAGTGAAACCCCCACCCACACGGAAAAGTTCCAGCGTTGGAATTGGCTCTCGCTCCCTCCCCGTGCGCGGCTTTTTCAGGGTGCTGGGGCAGCCCGGAGATTCCATACACAAAGGCCCCTGACTCTGCCTCTCTGTAGGTAATACGAGCACCCACTGCTGAGGCACTTGGAGGAATCTCTCGCCCACTATTTGTGTGCTCCACCCGGAGATCGGAGAAAATGGCTGTACCGCTTGTCTTTCTTTGTCTGGGTTTGGCGTGAGTGTTAGCTTTTATTGACTGGGTTGCCACAGGCACAGTTTTTCCTCGGCTTGGATCTCCGTGCCACAACCTGGTTCGGCCGTTTGTGCCACGGCCTGGATCTATTCACCCCCTTTGCCCGCCTTAGTTTCTATATTCTCAGTTCCCGGTGAAAGCAGCCCTGTTTAGGTTAGTGAGGAAGGCGGAGCATTTCTTACTCCCTATTTCCTTCAGGGTTTGATTATATATTTAGCCAATTTTTCACTCGACCATACCTTCGGGTGTATTGCGAAACATCTGGAGGCTCCAAGGATAGGTTTTTCTGTTTCTGGTTGAAGATCTTGTTGAGTTTTGGGGGAGATTTATTGGTATTGCTTCCTACCGCGCCATTACTCTGACGTCATCTCTCACTTTTCCCTTTGGTGTTCCATTTTCACATTCATAAGATATTATATACTCTATGTTTTATACAATCTTTTATTTTTTTTTCTATATGTCTTCCAATGTTAAATTTGGATAATGTTTTGAACTATCATTCTTCTCTAATTACCTCTTTAATTGTATAAATATTTTTTAAAAATTTGTCTTTATTTAAAAATTTTATCATATCACAAATTATAGACTTTTTATCTGATTCACTTTAATAGTATCCAATTCATTCAAATTCTGTTTGAGCTCTGGCTAGATAGCTTGGTTAGTTAGAGCACTGTCCTAAAGTGCAGAGGTTACCAGTTTGAACCCTGTCAGGGCACATAAAAGAATATACCTATATTACTGTCTGTCTGTCTCTTTCTCTCTCTTTCTCTTCCTCTATCTCTAAATTAATAACATATATATCTTTTAAAATTCCTTTAGAATTTTTATCATCTTATACATATTAGGCATATTTACTTTAAATCCTCTATTTTATAACTTCAATATATAGATCCCTTATAGGTCTATTTCAATTGTCTGTTTTCCCTGGCTTTACTTCATGTTTTCTTCCTTCTTTTTCTTTTAATGAGCCTAGATGTTTTTATTATGTGCCAGACATTGCATTTGTAATATATGTAGGAATAATTTTAGACTAAGAATGTGGTTTTATTTTTCTCCAGGGAGAAGAAGAGAAGCATAAGTTCAGGAATCATAAAAATTTGAAGCTGGTCTGCAGCTTCTGCAGGTGGTTTTCTGCTTCCAGATTATTCTTTTTCTGAGGAGGAGAACCATCCAATCATTGTTGCTGTACCTGGTAAGGCAGCCAAAAGTTCAGATCATTATTTTACACTCTCAGCACATTTGTTCTGAAAGCTTCAAATTTCTAAATAAAAAAAATTATAAATGCTAAGCTCATTTTCCTACTTCCACATTCTCCTCCAACTCATGGCCTGCTATTTACTCACTTTCCTTACTGTTATCTAATACTTTAAATATTTTATTATGTCACCCAGATTTTTTGTGCCACTATTCAAGATAAGGTCCAAACTGACTAGTGCAAAAGTATAAACTATAGAAGTTCTCATTTAATATTTGATAAATTTTAAGACTTTGAAATATGATCAACTTTTGACATATGAGGAACAAGAGTATCAAAAAAATTAATTGTTCATTATTTGATAACATAGCTAAGTGGAAAAAAATAGATTTAAATACCTTTATATCTGAACTAAAATCTATGCATTTTTATTTACTTTTATAAAGCATACTTTTTTGTTGTATTTTTCTGAAGCTGGAAACGGGGAGAGACAGTCAGACAGACTCCCACATGCACCCGACTGGGATCTACCCGGCACGCCCACCAGGGGCGATGCTCTGCCCACCAGGGGGCGATGCTCTGCCCCTCCATGGCGTCGCTCTGCCGAGACCATAGCCCCTCTAGCACCCGGGGCAGAGGCCAAGGAGCCATCCCCAGCGCCCAGGTCATCTTTGCTCCAGTGGAGCCTTGGCTGCGGGAGGGGAAGAGAGAGACAGAGAGGAAGGGGGGGTGGAGAAGCAAATGGGCGCTTCTCCTATGTGCCCTGGCCGGGAATCGAACCCGGGTCCCCCGCACACCAGGCCGATGCTCACTGCTGAGCCAACCAGCCAGGGCCTATAATGCACACTTTTTAAGTGCCTATTAACTTGCTAACTTTTTAATCCTTTTAACAAGACAATGAGAACAACTACAATGCGAATGTTTTTATACTTAAAGGTGTTCCAGAAGTCCCTTAAAGCAGTGGTCGCCAACCTTTTTTGGGCCACGGACTGGTTTAATGTCAGAAAATATTTTCAAGGACTGGCCTTTAGGGTGGGACGGATAAATGTATCACATGATTGAGACAAGCGTCAAGAGTGAGTCTTAGATGGATGTAACAGAGGGAATCTGGTCATTTTAAAAAAATTAAAACATTGTTCAGGCCCTGGCCGGTTGGCTCAGTGGTAGAGCATCGGACTGGCTTGCAGGAGTCCCGGATTTGATTCCCGGCCAGGGCACACAGAAGTGCCCATCTGCTTCTTCACCCCTCCCCCTCTCCTTCCTCTCTGTCTCTCTCTTCCCCTCTTCAGCCAGGCTCCATTGGAGCAAAGTTGGCCCAGGTGCTGAGGATGGCTCTATGGCCTCTGCCTCAGGTGCTAGAATGGCTCTGGATGCAACAGAGCAACACCCCAGATGGGCAGAGCATTGCCCCCTGGTGGGCATGCCAAGTGGGTCCCGGTTTGGCGCATGTGGGAGTCTGTCTGCCTCCCCGTTTCCAACTACATAAAAATACAAAATAAACAAACAAACAAACAAATAAATAAATAAAACATTGTTCAGACTTAAATATAAATAAAATGGAAATAATATGTTATTTATTCTTTCTCTGCGGACCGGTACCAAATGGCCCACAGACCAGTGCTGGTCTGTGGCCCAGGGGTTGGGGACTACTACCTTAAACAATCCTCATTTTTTTCCTGGCCATGCGGTAGCACAGTGTATAGAGCATTGGACTGGGATGCAGAAGACCCATGTTTAAAACCACAAGGTCAACAACTTGAGTGTGGGCTTATATGGTTTGAGCACAGCTCACCAACTTGAATCCAAGGTCACTGGCTTGAGCAAGAGGTCACTTAGTCTGCTGTAGCCCCCAGTTAAGGCACATATAAGAAAGCAATCAATGAACAGCTAAGGTGCCTCAGTGAAGAATTGATGTTTCTCATCTCTCTCCCTTCCTGTCTGTCCCTATCTATCCCTCTCTCTGTCTCTGTCACAAAAAAAAAAAAAAAAAAAATTAAAAAAAGCAATCTTCATTTTTTTTTCTGCTGTTCCTATTGGGTGTTTTCTACTGTTTTGTCTCCAAATCATTAATTTGATCCTCTGCTTTTGTTAATTTGTTATTAATTTTATCTAATGTATTTTTACGTTTGTTATTTATTCTTCATTTCTGATTAGTTCCTTCTTAAGTTTTCTATCTCTGTTTTTATGTTTCCTATCTTTTTGTTGAAGTTCTCACTGAGACCATCTATTCTTCTTCCCTGAGTATTCTTACCACAAATATTTGAACTCTGCATCTGGTACATGGCTTGGCTCTATTCTTTTTAGTTCTTTTTCTGGAGTTCTGTTCTGTTTTTTCTTTTGGCACATGTTTGTTTCTTAATTTTGGATGCCTCCCTGTGTTTGTCTCTATGTGTTAGGTAGATCTGCTATACCTCCCAGTCTGGACAGAGTGGTGTTATGAAGTAGGTCTTGTGGGGCCCAGAGGTGTAGTCTCCCTGTTAACCTGAGTCAGGTACCCTGTAGTGTTCCTTGTGTGGATTGTATGTCCTCTATTGTTGTTGTTGAGCCTTGACTGTTATTGGTACATCATTGGGTGGAACCAACCCTCATGTTGACGGGCTGCAAGGTCTTTTCAGAGTATACAGAACAAGTTGTTGTGATGGAGCCGATCCCATGGAATGGGAGTCACTTTAGCAAGACAATATAAGATATAGTACTTATTTTGGACTCATCTCAGAATCATTTTATGTCATGCCCTCATAAGTAAATGCTTAACTGGAAAAGTGGTAATGTTGGGACAAATATAAATAGAAATCTCTGTTTTAGTGACTAAAAGTACAATCTCCAAAACAAAATTATTACCGTTAAAGCTGTCAAAGTCATTTTACTACTTGACTTTTTGCTCTGCTTATAGTAGTATACAGACAAATGATTCTATCTTAAATGTTGTCCTTTGGGGTATTGAACTAATAATTCAGAAAAAGTGGCTGATAAGTATCTGATGAATAGAAAATAGCAGTGCATAATGTTTCTTAATGAGCAGCTTTCCTAGTGTGCGCTGGTTGAAATTTAGAGATTACCAGAAACATTAAATAAATCAGACATTTGATTAACAAACATGCTCTGCACACTTTCTTTTGACCTCCCTTCTTTATTCTTTTTAATCCTTGTTTAGATTAGGAAAGATTCTCTTTTTAGTAATATATAGACTTTATTCTGATGCGATGCACAGTATAAGTAGGAGCAAGATTTGTTTTTCTGATAACTTTTGACTAGATAACTTCATTCTAAAAAAATTAGCACTAAACCTGGTCTTAAAAAAATTAAAAGGCAAAGTCACCAACCTACTTTAGAGAGAACTAGGTGAGATTGTCTCTAAGGGCTTGGCCTGTATCAAAAGAGAATTTTGAGGAAGGAGAGGAGTAAAGCAGTGTGGAAGATAAAAAAAACAGAGGGAAACCATGAGTTATAAGATATCCCAAAGATCCACCAGAGCCTGTAGGTACTAAAAGGTACTTAATAGGAAGAATATAGAAATATTCACAACCTACAGACTTTGTAACAATTACTATTACTGATGGATTTCTGACACATTTTTTTTTAAGTACAACACCTTTCCAATTCTCTAGATATGCTGTACGGAAGAAAGAGAGAACTTATACCTAACAATGCTGTTGTCCCATTTCCACAAGTGATATAATGTTACATAAGGAATTTTCAAAGATGACTTGATTATCTAATATTTTAGAATGCAGACACTAGTTAACACTTATCAGGTTTAGGCATTTTCATATTAATTATCTTCCATTACATAATAAGAAATAAACAGTAAAATTTAATTTACGAAACCAGCAGGAGAAATACTGTCTCCATTTTATAAATAAGTTTAGAAAACATGGTACTCAAGAATGTTAGCTGAAATAGCTAATATTTTAATGGGGGGAAATAGCAGAAGATTGGGTGAAAAATGGAATCTGTCTCAGACTTCACAGGTCAAGTGAATGTTTAATCTGTTATTTAAAAAAAATTCTGGGGAATAATATTTATGTTTTTCTGTTTTGTTTTGTTTTTTTTTTTGTGGGGAAAGATGTTGCTAGGAAATAAATGCACCCTTGATAGCAATACTGACTCAGATAATTCCACAGGACAAGTGCCTCTAAGTCAGTGGTTCCCAACCTTTTTTGGGCCACAGACCGGCTTAATGTCAGAAAATATTTTCACGAACCGGCCTTTAGGGTGGGACAGATAAATGTATCACGTGACCAAGACAAGCGTCAAGACTGAGTCTTAGATAGATATAACAGAGGGAATCTGGTCATTTTTTTAAAAATAAAACATTGTTCAGACTTAAATATAAATAAAATGGAAATAATGTAGGTTATTTATTCTTTCTCTGCAGACGAGTCCCAAATGGCCCACGAACCGGTGCCGGTCCGCAGCCCGGGGGTTGGAAAGCAGTGGTCTCCAAGGACATTTAGTAAATGCTGATCATTTTGAAATTTTTATGCAGAAAATTTCAATTATATTTCTTTCAAATAATATATTTATAAAATAGTAAAATAATCCTTTGGGAGTCAGAATTTTATGTCATCCAAATAAAGCCAGAAGGCACACAATATACTCTCAGAAACATTACATTAAACAAATATGCCGTATATTTTACGCTGATGGAGGAACCTATAATATTTTTATTCAGATATAAACTGGTAGTATTATAGAGTATACATAAATGTGCCTATGTGTGTGAGTGTGGTGGTGAGAATAAATATACAATTATATGTTGTATATAAATTTATTAATAACAACTTTTATTTAGAATTTCTTGAAAATGATGCATTAAAATAATGCAATCAAGTTTTGGGAAAATTAGGTTAATCAATTCAATGTTACTGACATGGTTAACATATTCTATTTGGAAGAACAAAAAGAAAAGTATATTTTCTTATAATTATGCAGAAAAAAATGATACAAAGTTTCTTTTTCATACAAGGAAGGTTAATAAAAGACTCAGCTAGAAGAGTTTGTACATACAGACAAAATCACAGTGTTGAAAATTTAGGCGCAAGTATTGTAAGCATTGTCACAAGAGCCTTGGAAACAAGAAGGGTTGGCCCTGGCCAGTTGGCTCAGCGGTAGAGCGTCGGCCTGGCGTGTGGGGGACCCGGGTTCGATTTCCGGCCAGGGCACATAGGAGAAGCGCCCATTTGCTTCTCCCCCCCCCTCCTTCCTCTCTGTCTCTCTCTTCCCCTCCCGCAGCCAAGGCTCCATTGGAGCAGAGATGGCCCGGGTGCTGGGGATGGCTCCTTGGCCTCTGCCCCAGGCGCTAGAGTGGCTCTGGTCGCGGCAGAGCGACGGCCCGGAGGGGCAGAGCATCGCCCCCTGGTGGGCAGAGTGTCGCCCCAGTGGGCGTGCCGGGTGGATCCCAGTTGGGCTCATGCGTGAGTCTGTCTGACTGTCTCTCCCCGTTTCCAGCTTCAGAAAAATACAAAAAAAAAAACAAAAAAGAAACAAGAAGGGTTGTCAGTCCAAAATTGAAATTCATATTTCACTGAGAATTATAATAAATTGGTCAAATTCAATGCAAATATAACTTCTGATAAGCACGTTCCTAAAATATATGTAAAATGATATAGATGTTAATTTAATTAGTTATTTAAAATGTGACAATTTCTCCCCCAAATTCTGGTCTGTCAAATGTTAACAATCATTTTCTTAAATTTAGCAAACTAAATATGACACTGAACAATATTGAATGACACTATTGAGTAGAATAATATGAAATATGGTGTTTGATATTTTATGCAAAATATAAAGGTATCCAGACATGAATAATGCATAATATGGAAAGATGACACATTTCCACTATTGGTGGAAAATAAAACTTTGGAGAAATGTCACTAACATTATTTTCATAGATTCTCTGCGATGCTAATCCCAGGAGTAAATTTTATATTTCTGCAAACTGACAACATTTTTAACAGTGGTAAAAATTCAAGCGGTATCTATTGAGTGTCTTCTTATTCAAACAAAGGATCTATGAGAAATAAAAGAGGTTTTTCAATTCCTGGTGCTAGCGTATTCTCTTCTCATTTTCAGCGAATACATGGGCTTTCTACGTCCTATTTGCAGAAATAACCTGGAGTCCAGTTTTCATCACAGTAATAAAACTCACGCAACCACCAATTATACCAGGAAATAGAATTTTTCTGAGTTTGACCTGTGGTAGCTCAGTGGATAAAGCATTGACCTGAAATGCTGAGGTCACTGTTTCAAAACCCCAGGCTGCCTGGTCATGCATGGTACATATGGGAGTTGATACTTCTTGCTCCTCTCCCCTTCTTTTTCTCTCCCTCTTTTCTCTCTAAAATGAATAAAGTCTTAAAAATTGTTTTTTTTAAAGAAATAGAATTTTTGTAGGATTTTATGTGTTCTCAAAACAACTACCCTTCAGAATGTGCTCACTATCATAACGTAGTTTTTCTGTTCTAAACTTCACATAAAGAAGAGCATACTGTGTGTACTGTTTTAAATATGGATACTTTTGATGACATTGTGAGGTTAACAAAGATGAATATTTTTGTACACTTATGTTTCTGTGTGTTATTCTATTTTCTTAATATACCATAATTTATTTAGCCAGTTTTTAAATATTATTGGCATCTGGGTTTTTTCTATTTGGGGGTTATTATGAATACTATTGCTATGAGTGTATTTATACATGACTTTTAGTGGACATATGTAAATTATGAGGGAGTTTTAAATTTTAGGGAAATTATTGGTTTACTTATCAAGCATAATAATGTTTCTCTGCTGTATTAAAATTGCTGTTATTCATAGCCAATGTACTCCCAACTGTCATTGTAGTTTTCAACTCTGTTTGATTGTTGTCTTTTACAAGAAATTTTCTCTCATATGTCTACTTATCATTCTGAAGAGAAGGTATCAAACTATTATAACATATTTATTATCCATGTCTATGAGTCTAATATTCATATCAACTCTGGACTGTTTTCTATTGATTTATTTTTATTTTCTTCAGGGTTATATTTCCTACTTTTTTGCTTAGTAAGTTTTGACTGGACATCAGACACGTGAATTACATCTTTTAGTGATTTTTTTTCTTGAGCTTTATTCTGGGCACAGTTAAGTTACTTAGAAAATTTAATAATTTTGGATATTCCTTCTAAAAATGTGTTATTGCACATACAAGAATCAACCAATGATGGCCTGAATGGGTGGCACAACAAATCTTTCTCTCCTTTCTATCTTTTCCTTTCTCTTTCCATAAAAATCAATAAAATTTTAAAAAATAAAATAAAAATAAATGTGTTATGTGGAAACAGAGCAATTCTCATTTTTGGATTTGTTATTCCACATAATTGAGTCAAGACCCACCTGAATGCCAGTGGAGCACCTCTTGGATTATTAGGTTTGATTCTGGCTAGTGGGAACAAATCCTTTTCCCAGCCCTGTGTGACCATTGAGTGCTGATTTCTCTAGTTCTTTCACATAATTATTTTCCCAGATGGAGAAAGTTTTCTAACATGTATGCACTCATTAGTACTCTGCTAAATTGTTAAATTCTCAGGAGCAGAGAAGGGGTGATATTCTGCATATATATATCTTTGTTTGCCTCCATGCAGCTGATTCATTTTTGGGTATGCATACAAAAAATAAGGTTATATAATAAAAACACTGTGCAATGTGAGTTTTCATTATTGTACACTATGCCTATACTACAACTCATTGTGATTTCATTCTGTAAAAAAAAATCAATATATTTTATTCTATGGGTATTTATTTTAGTATATTTTTATTAACCAACAATAAAATAATTGAGAAAATTATAGTAATTTGCATAACACAAAAGCTCAACTAAAATAGAAATGTAAAAAACTGTGGATACTGCAATTAAAGTGCATGCATACCTTTTATATCCATAAGAAATTTGAAAACCCTGGCTGCTATTTGGCTATCAAAATTCTTATGCCTTCATAATGAAAACAGAAATGAGCAACAAATATTTTCAAGAATAAAAAAATTTCAAAATTAGAATGTTGTCTACCAAATTACTTCTGTAATACTGAGTACATCTAGTCTAAAATTAAAAAATAAAATATATAAAGCTTTATATAAAAACATACTATACTCTTGAATCAGAATTATAATGTGATGTCTTGTTTTATACTTGTATATAAACATGTATACTAACATGTTATCAGAAAAGGATCCTTGTTTTGTGCAGTGTAAAATAGAAAAATATGTAAAATAAAAATAAAACTAGAATCCTAACAGTTGGATACTTCTTACATGGATAACTTTCTATATAAACATTTTAAAAATGAATGAGAAAGAATCAGGGTGTCTGAGAGAGATATGATGGCCATGGAGTAGGTAGACGTTCCAACTCCCACATCCTAGAACCAAAGTGGATTACAACTTAATTTTGAGAACATTCATCTTGAAAGACCAACTTTGGACTAAACTAAGAGGTTTCTACAGCCAAGTACCACCAAAGAACCCACACTAAGACTGGTAGGGAAGGCAGAAACACGAAAAAGATTGCCCTACTCCCAAGAGCCAGCAGTCACCGGGAGGGACTCTCACCATAGAGAGGAGTGCCCAGCGAGTTGTGGGTTGTGGGTCCTCAGCCCCAGAACTGGAGCACAAGCCTAGAGCCCTAGAGCCTGGAAGGGGCAAACCGACTGTATTTGGCTGAGAAAGAAGCCTAGATACTTTTTGAGAGGAGGAGACAGAACTTTGGACCCAGGCTCCATATTAAAGGGACCGCACGGAAAGCCTTGCTCACAGACACCTGCCTGGGGCCTCAGGACCAGACAGCTCTGGGACAACTGGAGTTGCCAGGGGAGATTGTGGTCACAGAGGCACAGGGGGAGAAACTTTGAGGGATGGATACACTAACCCTTAGGCTAAGTGAAATCTAAAGTGAACATTTTCCTTGAAGCAGCAACATCAGCAAAGGGGAAGAAATTCCCCACCCACCAGAGGCTCTCCTGCTCCAGTAAGAACAAAGAGGTGCTTAGAGGCAAGAAGCAGGTTAGGGACACAGGTAGTGAGTGCTGGGATCTGAGCTACACTGCCCCCCACCCCCTGCTGCTGAGTGCTCGCTGGGAGCGGGCAGGCTGACGGAGGCAGAGAAGGCAGCGAATGTAGCTGCAGGAGCCAGGGATAAGCAAGTGCGCAAGGGCCTGCTCACAAAGGTGGAAGCCACGGCAGCCACTGTAGAGGTCAGAGCGAGCATGCAAGCCTGCCCCCGGCATGAGTTTCGGTGACTGTGGAGGTGGTGCAAGTGGTCGCGAGCTGTTCGCCCACGGAGGCAAGAGCAGAGCCAGAGGCATGATGGGTGCTGGGGAGGTCCAAGCTCGCATGCAATCCCACCCTCCTTTGAAGGCGGAAAGGGTCTGGACAACAGTGGAGGGGTCCCATGAGTATCATGCAGGCCCGCCTACAGAGGCCACACAGCAGCTGCGGAGGTCTGGGCTGGAAAGTAATCATGCCTGTGGTGTGGACCTGGCCCTGGCGGCAGCTGAGGCCCAGTCAACAGCAGTAGCAGTCCAAACGGGTGCACACAGGCCGCAGGCGGAAGCAGAGGCCAGGGCAGCAAGCTGCAGAGGTCTGAGCTTGTACGCAATCCAGCCCCAGGCATGAGCCTGCCCTTGGCGGCCATTGGGGCCTGGGTGACCTCTTGGGCAGTCCAAGCGGGTGCGTGCAGTCTCACCAGGGGCAGTGGAAGCCTCCGCAGCTGCGGAGTCAGGCTGGCAGCAGCAGCGCCCAAGCCAAACAGCTGAGGCAGGAATAGCGGTGGCAGGTGGCTGGCAGACAGACCACACATCAGGAGCACACAGGTCACACCAATTGGACCCCTGAGACCACACCCTGTGAGTACTGAAAAAGAGAAAAATAATAATAAAATTAATAAAAAGTTTGGATAGAAAGACATTTGAGGCTAAGGGCAAGCCACATCCAATACCATACCTAATCACTGAATTACAATACTGAGCCCAACCAGTAGCCAGCAATAAGAAGCAGCAGAAAGTAGATATCAAGGGAACTTGAACTTTTAAAGGAACTTCCCCCAGGCTAAGAGTAGATAAAAGCTAGCCTAGAAGTGCAGCTGATATTTAAAATGGCACCTGAGCCCAGCAGAGGCAGCCACATGATCTGAATTGCCTATAGCTCCAAAAAGATTGATAAGAGCCAGTTATAGGCAGTGACTCCCACTGATCTGCTCCAGGCTCTGGCCAGGGAAGTCCACTGCAGGCACATCCAGTGGCCATAGATGAAGAGCATCACCTCAGGAATTAACAACCCTTGTTCGAGTGGTAGCTTAAGGAAGGTCTGCTCACTGCTGACCAAGCTAAGACATAGAAAACGCCAACACAAATAGCAAAAAAATAGTGATAGCAGATAGGTAGTCCACAGCAGATTACAAACAACAGCTGATGCCAACCCAATAAGCCCTAGAAACAACAAAACTGAAAATTGGAGGAAGACAATAACAACCCTAGACTCAGCTAGCTACACAAACAACACACCCAAAAGAAGAGTGTACACACAGACAAAATGTGAAGACAAAGAAATGCAATCCAAATGAATGAACAAGAGAAATCCCCAGAAAAAAATTGAGTGATATGGAAATAACCAAATTTCCAATAATAATTGTTAGGATGCTCAAAGATCTTAGAGCAAAAATGGATGGACATAAAGAACACCTAAATAAAAAGATAACAAGCATCAAAAAGAACATTGAAATTATTTTAAAAAACGGACAGAAATGACAAACACAATATCAGAAATGAATACTACACTAGAAGGAATTAAAAGCAGGCTGGATGAAGCAGAGGATCGAATCAGTGACTTAGAGGACAAGATAAATAAAAGAATGGAAGCAGAACATCAAAAAGAAAAAAGGATCAAAAAGTCTGAGGAAATTCTAAGAGAGCTCTGTGACAACTTGAAGAGAAACAATATACACATAATAGAGGTTCCTGAAGGAGAAAAGGAAGAACAAGGGATAGAGAATTTAATTGAAGAAATTATAGCTAAAAATATTCCTAAATTGATGCAGAAAAGAGTCACACAGGTTAAAGAAGCAGAGAGAACCCTATTAAAAAAGAACCCAAAGAGACCCACATCAAGATACATTATAATCAAAATAACAAAGCTAAGAGATAAAGAAAGAATACTAAAAGCTGCAAGAGAAAAAGAATCACATACAAAGGAGCCCCCATAAGGATGACATCTGACTTCTCAATAGAAACACCTGAGGCCAGAAAGGAATGGCAAGAAATATTAAAAGTAATGCAGAACAGAAACCTATAACCAAGACTTCTTTATCCTGCAAGGCTATCGTTTAACATTGGAGAAATAAAGAGCTTCCCAAACAGAAAAAAAAAAGAGAAAAGAAAAAGAAAAAGAAACTCAAGGAATTCATCACAACCAAACAAGGCTGCAAGAAAGAACAAAGGGGGGGGGGAGAATTCTAGTAAAACAGGAATGTAGATTTAAAGAGTAAAATAGCAATAAAAGATACATATCAATAATAACCTTAAATGTAAATGGTTAAATGCTCCCATCAATAAACATAGGGTAGCTGAATGGATAAGAAAACAGGGTGCTTACATATGCTGTCTATAAGAGACATACCTCAAAACAAAAGATACATATAGACTGAAAGTAAAAGGCTGGAAAAAAATATTTCATGCAAATGGAAATAAAAAAATAGATTGGGTAGCAATACTGATATCTGAAAAAATAGACATTAAAATAAAGGCTATAGTAAGAGATAAAGAAGGTCACTACATAATGATAAAGGGAACAATCCAACAGGAAGAGATAAGATTATAAATATCTATGCACCTAAGTAGGAGCAGCTAAATATATAAAGCAGACTTCAATGGACATAAAGGGCGAGATCAACAGCAATACTATAACAGTAGAGGATTTTAATATCCCACTAACATCACTGGATAGACCCTCAAGAAAGAAAATTAACAAAAAAAACAGCAGAATTAAAGGACACACTAGATCAACTGGATTTAATACATATCTTCAGAACCTTTCACTCTAAAGCAGCAGAGTATACATTCTTTTCAAGTGCTTATGATATATTCTCTAAGATAGACCACATATTAGGGCATAAAATAAGCCTCAACAAACTTAAGAAGATTGAAATCATATCGAGCATCTTCTCTGCCCACAATGGCATGAAACTAGAAATCAACTCAACTAAAATAGAAAAACTGAAAAAAAACCTGGCCGGTTGGCTCAGTGGTAGAGCGTTGGCCTGGCGTGCAGAAGTCCTGGGTTCCATTCCCGGCCAGGGCACACAGGAGAAGCGCCCATCTGCTTCTCCACCTCTCCCCCTCTCCTTCCTCTCTGTCTCTCTCTTCCCCTCCCGCAGCCGAGGCTCCATTGGAGCAAAGATGGCCCCAGCACTGGGGATGGCTGCTTGGCCTCTGCCCCAGGTGCTAGAGTGGCTCTGGTCGCAGCAGAGCAATGCCCCAGAGGGGCAGAGCATCGCCCCCTGGTGGGCAGAGCATCACCCCTGATGGGCGTGCCGGGTGGGTCCCGGTCGGGCGCATGCGGGAGTCTGTCTGACTGTCTCTCCCGGTTTCCAGCTTCAGAAAAATACAAAAAAAAACAAAAAAAAAACTGAAAAACACTCAAACACTTGGAAACTAAACAGCATGTTATTAAATAACAAATGGGTCAACAATGAGATCAAAGAAGAAATCAAAAACATCCTTGAAAAAAATAAAAATGTGCATAAAACAACTAAAAATTTATGGGATTGAGCAAAAGCAGTCCTGAGAGGGAAGTTCATAATATTACAGGCATTTCTTAAGAAGCTAGAAAAAGCTCAAAGAAAAAACTTAACCTTGCAATTAAAAGAACTAAAAAAAGAACAGCAAGTAAAGCCCAGAGAAAGTAGAAGGAAGGAAATAATAAAGAACAGATAAAAAATAAATGACATAGAGACTATAAAACACTACAGAGGATTAATAAAACCAAGAGCTGGTTCTTTGAAAAGGTAAACAAGATTGATGAACCCTTAGACTCACCAAAAAAAAAAAAAAGACTCAAATAAATAAAATTAGAAGCGAGAGTGGAGAAGTTAAAACTGACAAAGCAGAAATACAAAGGTTTGTAAGAAAATACTATGAAGAACAGTATGTCAAAAAAGTAGACCATAAAGGTGAAATGGACAAATTCCTGGAAAAATATAATCTTTAAAAAATTAATCTGGCTTGACAAGGCAGTGGTGCAGTAGATAGAGTATTAGACATGGATGCAGAGGACCCAGGTTTGAGACCTTGAGGTCGCCAGTTTCAGTTCGGGCTCATCTGGTTTCAGCAAAGCTCACCAGCTTGAACCCAAGGTTGCTGGCTCAAGAAAGGGGTTACTTGGTCTGCTGCAGCCCCACAGTCAAGGCACATATGAGAAAGCAATCAATGAACAACTAAGATGTCACAATAAAAAACTAGTGATTGATACTTCTCTTTTCTCTCCATTCCTGTCTGTCTATCCCTATCTGTCCCTCTCTCTGGCTCTCTCTCTGTCATTGTAAAAAAAAAAAATCAATCTGGAACAATCAGAGAACATAAATAGACTGATTACAACAAATGAGATCAAAACAGTTATCAAAAAACTCCCAACAAACAAAAGCCTTGGACCAGATGGCTTCACAGGCAAATTCTACCAAACATTCAAAGAACAAACTTCTATCCTTCTCAAGCTATTTTAAAAAATTTAAGAGAAGGAAGAACTTCCAAGATTCTTTTATCAGGCAAGCAAAATTCTGATTCAGAAAAACAGGCAAAGACAGGACACACACACACACACACACACGCACGCACACAAATATAGGCCAATATCCCTGATTTATTTAGATGTTAAACTTTTCAACAAAATATTACAAACCAGATACAGCAGTACATGAAAAAAATGTATACATCATGATCAAGTGGGATTATTCTGCAGAGGCAAGGCTGGCACAATATTCGCTAATCAATAAATATAATTCATCACATAAACAAAAGGAAGTTTAAAAAATCACATGATAATGTCAATAGATGAAGAAAAAGCATTTGATAAAATCCAGCAACAATTTATAATCAAAATTCTCAGCAAAGTGGAAATAAAGGGAACATACCTCAACATGATAAAGGCCATCTATGACAGACCCACAGCTAACATCATACTCAATGGGCAAAAATTAAAAGCAATCCCTTTAAGATCAGGACAAGGCAGGGGTGCCCCCTTTCACCACTCTTATTCAACATAGTTCTGGAAGTCCTAATCACAGCAATTAGACAGGAAGAAAAAATAAAAGGCAAACAAATTGGAAAAGAAAGAGTAAAACTATCATTATTTGCTGATGATATGATACTGTACATAGAAAACCCTAAAGTCTCAGTCAAAAAAAAAATACTGGACCTCATAAATGAATTCAGCAAGGTGGCAGGATCTAAAATTAATACAGTACTCAGAAATCAGAGGCATTTTTATATACCAACAATGATCTGTCTGAAAGAGAAATTAAGAAAACAATTCCCTTCACTACTGCAACCAAATAAACAAAATACCTAGGAGTAATATAACCAAAGAGGTTAAAGACTTATACTTGGAAAATTATAAAACATTGATAAAAGAAATCAAAGAAGATACAAACAAGTGGAATCATATACTGTGTTCATGAATAGGAAGAATAAATATCATTAAAATGTCTATATTACCCAAAGCAATTTATAAATTCAATTCAATTCCTATTAAAATACTAAGGACATACTTCAAAGATATAGAACAAATATTCCAAAAATTCATATGGAGCCAAAAAGGAACACAAATTTCCTCAGCAGTCTTGAAAAAGAGAATAAAGTGGGAGGAATCACACTTCCTGATATCAAGTTATACTACAAGGCCATTGTACTCAAAAAAGCCTGGTACTGTCATAAGAACAGGCATATAGATCAATGGAACAGAACAGAGAACCCAGAAATAAACCCACACCTTTATGGACAATTGAAATTTGACAAAGGTGGTAATACCATACAGTGGAGTAAAAACAGCCTCTTTAAAAAATGGTGTTGCTAAAATTGGACAAGTACATGCAAAAAACTAAAAATAGACCACCAATTTACACCATTCACAAAAATAAACTCAAAATGGATAAAAAACTTAAGTGTAAGTCATGAAATCATAAGCATCTTAGAGGAAAACATAGGCAATAAGCTCTCCGACATCACTCAGAGCAATATATTTGCTGATTTATCTCCATAGACAAGGGAAATAAAGGACAGGTTAAACAAATGGGACTATATCAAACTGAAAAGCTTTTGCACAACTAAAGACAATATGAACAAAATAAAATCGCAAACCACACAATGGGAGAACATATTTGAAAATATGTCTGATAAGGTGTTAATAACTAAAATTTATAAAGAACTTGTAAAACTCAACACCAGGAAGACAAACAATCCAATCAAAAAATGAACAAAATTAATGAATAGATACTTCTCCAAAGAGGTCATACAGAGGCCAATAGGCATATGAAAAAATGTTCAACATCATTAATCATTAAAGAAATGGAAATTAAAACTACAATGAGATACCACCTCACACCAGTCAAAATGGCACTCATTAACAAAACAATACATAATAAGTGCTGGCAAGAATGTGGAGAAAAGGAAACCCTCCTGCACTGCTGGTGGGAATGCAGACTGGTGCAGCCACTGTAGAAAACAGTATGGAGTGACGTCACGGAAATGGCGCCGTGAGCAGCGCGTCCGACAGGTCTCCCCTAAATCACAACAAATTTATCAACTAGAAACAGAAAAATTTATCCTCGGAGCATTCCGGAGTTCCACACAAACTGATAGCGAAAGGACTGTTATCACTTGAATCTGAGAGACGAGGGTGTGGAGGAATCTACCACAGGGACGTTCTTTCAAACCGCAAGGAAGTGCGCCTGTGGTGAGTCAGCCCATATACTTGGGAACCGCGAGAGGCTCGCCGCCGCCGCGAGCAGCCGCGCGAGCGCCCGGTCCGGTTGAGCACCGCTGATGTTCCCAGCGGCCCGCACACTGCGAGTGGGGGTCGCCGGCCACCGGTGCCCGGAGCGCCCCATTCGCGCACGTGCCTTGGGCATTCCACGTGCCCAGGGCGCCCTGCTGGCCCGCACATCCAGGGGGCTCCATTATCATGCGCCTGGTGCGGTCCAGCCACCAGCGGCGGGGTGAGCGGGAGAGGCTTGGGAGATTCTCTCCGTGAGCGGGGCACCTCACCCAACCATTCAAGCTAACAATCAAGCGTTGGGGGAGGGGCGTGCGGAGGCAGCCTGAAATACCTTCGGAAGCACAGCTGCGTCCCAATCACTGAAATCAGCTTAACCCATGAAATCTGCGCACCCTCAGTTCTATTTGATAAGATCTCTCTCAGTTCAGAGATCCAAGACAAGAGGCATGATATTTTTTAGTGCCTCTCGCTAAAGGGGCGGGGGCAACTTCTGATTGATAGAGCCTCCATATTCAGGGATAAACGCTAACAAGAAGGACTTGGCAGATAATAAGGTCTATACTACACTAGTCGTAAGCAGAGACTAGTGCCTCTTCTTCCCTGCAAAAACAGGCTACAAAGTGTGGAAAGCCTGGGTTGAGAGGTCCAACTAAATGATAGGCGCTGAACAGTCACCTTGACAACAATTGACTCCCACCCCCGCCTGATTACACTGAAGGCCCTGACTGTCAGAGCCTTTCCCAAAGCCTTGCACTGAGTGGGGATAGAGTGGGGATTTCCCAGCTCTTTGAGCCTCTTACTCCCCAGGCAGAAGCAGTTGCAGCCTTATAGCTGGATCACCAGGCTGCTAATTCAGAAAGGGGGGACTAGGAGAGAGAATCCAGGAAGGCAAACTCTCTCATCGTTGGACCCTGCAAACGCCAACAAGCCTTTACTTCCAGCAAGACTAAAGCCAATTATATGACATTGCCATAGAATCCCATCAACTGCAAATCCCTACCTAAGAGTGACACAGGGGCAGAGCCTGGGGTACAGAGTCACCGACCAGGAAGAGGGAGAGAAAAGAAAAAGGAAGAAGTTAACCTCTCAAAATCAAGAAAAACCCACAGACTTTACAAATTGATCCACTAATTTTTTTTGTTGTTGTTGTTGTTTCTTCTATCTTTTTGCCTTTATATACTCCACCTCGGTCCTTCTATTCTCTGCCCATCTCATGCTTCCCCTTTCTTGAACTACACTACCCATGAGTGTTGCATTTTATTTTTCTTCTTCATCCTCACCCTCCTTTAAGGTTATACTCCAAAACACTTAACTCTCACTCTCTCCTCTTTTGTTTTTTTTTTTGTCTTGCTTTATTTTGTTTTTTTCTCTTCCTATTTTATGTCTTCCTTCGTTGTTCTCTTTTTCTTATTTTTTTCTTTCTATTTGATTTTTCTTTTCTCATTTTACTTTCATCCCATATAATCCTCAATCACGAACAAATAAGTTAATTTGGGACTCAAGGCTTTTTTTTGGCTTTATTTCTCTTTTTTGCTTTTGTTTTTATTTTTTTTTCTTTTTTCTTGTTCGTTTATTTTTGTGGCATTTTGGGTCCTCCCAACCCAAGGTCTCTATTGTATTTAGCCTTCGCTCCACTTAATACAACAGATTTTTACTTATTATTTTTATTTTTTCTTCTTTATTATTCTTTTTTGGTCCTTTTTTCTGGTTCCCTCTTATCCCTCTCATTATATCTCTTAGTTGACTATCACTTACAAGCAAATCATCTTATGCTTGTCTAAGATTTTCTTCCTTTTTTTTTTTTTTTTTTTTTTTTTGCATTTAGTAGGCCCCTACTTCCTTTTTTTTTCCCCTTGAACTCTTCAACCCAAATCTGGCCCTCCATTATAGGCATGATATTTCCCTGAGGAGGGGAGAGGAGGGAAAGAGAAGAGAGAAACAAAGGGGGAAATAATAAATTATTACTGGTTTTTTTTTGTGGGGTGTTTTACTTTTTTTTTTTTTTTTACTTTTTACTCTTTATTAATTCTAATTAGTGCTATCAATAAGACCACCCTCAGATGCCGATAAGAAAGAGGAAATCGAATATTATGGATACAAAAGAAAGAGAAGTAACACAAATAGATGTGGAAAAATCTATGGAGAAAAGACTTAACATATTGGAAGCCTTGGAGCTAAATGACAAAGAATTTAAAATAGAAATCTTAAAAATACTCAGAGATATACAAGAAAACACAGAAAGGCAATATAGGGAGATCAGAAAACAACTCAATGAACACAAAGAATATATTACCAAGGAAATTGAAACTATAAAAACAAATCAAACAGAAATGAAAAACTCAATTCACGAGCTGAAAAACGAGGTAACAAGCTTAGCTAACAGAACAGCCCAGATTGAAGATAGGATTAGTGAAATAGAAGACAAACAACTTGAGGCACAACAGAGAGAAGAAGAAAGAGACTCAAAAATAATAAAAAAATGAGAAAGACCTACAGGAATTGTCTGACTCCATCAGAAAGAATAACATAAGAATAATAGGTATATCAGAGGGAGAAGAGAAAGAAAATGGAATGGAGAATATACTCAAACAAATAATAGACGAGAACTTCCCAAGCCTGTGGAAGGAACTAAAGCCTCAAATTCAAGAAGCAAACAGAACACCAAGTTTTCTTAGTCCCAACAAACTCACTCCAAGGCACATCATAATAAAGATGACACAAACCAATGACAAAGAAAAAATTCTCAAGGCAGCCAGGGAAAAGAAGAGTACAACATATAAAGGAAGGCCTATTAGATTATCATCAGATTTCTCAGCAGAAACTCTACAAGCTAGAAGAGAGTGGACCCCAATATTTAAAGCCCTGAAAGAGAGGAACTTTCAGCCAAGAATACTATACCCATCAAAGCTATCCTTCAAGTATGAAGGAGATATAAAAACATTCACAAATACAGAAAAGATGAGAGAATTTATCAACAGAAAGCCCCCACTCCAGGAAATACTAAAGGGGGTTTTCCAACCAGATTCAAAGAACAAAAGAAAACAACACCACAAGTAACAGCTCCACCAAGAACACAATAAAACCAAACTTAAACTGTGACAACAAAGGAAAAAAAGGGGGGAGAGGATGGAGATTAACAGTAGCAAAGGATGATGAAGTGCAGAAATACTTATAAGATAGGGTACTACAATGAATATGGTAGGTACCCTTTTCATTACTTAATGGTAAACACCCTTAAAAAAACCACCACAAAAACACTTGACTTAAAAAAGGTAGCAACAGAGGAAAGAAGTATGGAACACAAACAAACAAAAACAAATGATAGAAAAACAAAAGAGAAGAATCAAACTAGATACAAAACTAACAGAAAGCAATTTATAAAATGGCAGTAGGGAACCCACAAGTGTCAATAATTACACTAAATGTAAATGGATTAAACTTACCAATAAAAAGACACAGAGTAGCAGAATGGATTAAAAAAGAAAATCCAACTATATGCTGCCTACAAGAAACACATCTAAGCAATAAGGATTAAAACAAATTCAAAGTGAAAGGCTGGAAACAATACTCCAAGCAAACAACACCCAAAAAAAAGCAGGCGTAGCAATACTCATATCTAATAATGCTGACTACAAGACAGAAAAAGTACTCAGAGACAAAAATGGTCATTTCATAATGATTAAGGGGAAGTTGAATCAAGAAGACATAACAATCCTTAATATATATGCACCAAACCAAGGAGCACCAAAATATATAAGACAGCTACTTATTGACCTTAAAACAAAAACTAACAAAAATACAATCATACTTGGAGACCTCAATACACCGCTGACGGCTCTAGATCGGTCATCCAAACAGAGAATCAATAAAGATATAGTGGCCTTAAACGAAATACTAGAACACCTGGATATGATAGACATCTACAGGACACTTCATCCCAAAACGACAGAGTATACATTTTTCTCTAGTGTACATGGAACATTCTCAAGAATTGACCATATGTTGGGCCACAAAGACAATATCAGCAAATTTAGAAAACTTGAAATTGTACCAAGCATATTTTCTGATCATAAAGCCTTGAAACTAGAATTCAACTGCAAAAAAGAGGGGGAAAACCCACAAAAATGTGGAAACTAAACAACATACTTCTAAAAAATGAATGCGTCAAAGAAGAAATAAGCGCAGAAATCAAAAGATATATACAGACAAATGAAAATGAAAATACGACATATCAGAATCTCTGGGATGCAGCAAAAGCAGTAATAAGAGGAAAGTTCATATCACTTCAGGCCTATATGAACAAACAAGAGAGAGCCGAAGTAAACCACTTAACTTCACACCTTAAGGAACTAGAAAAAGAAGAACAAAGACAACCCAAAACCAGCTGAAGAAAGGAGATAATAAAAATCAGAGCAGAAATAAATGAAATAGAGAACAGAAAAACTATAGAAAAAATCAATAAAACAAGGAGCTGGTTCTTTGAAAAGATCAACAAAATTGACAAACCCTTGGCAAGACTCACCAAGGAAAAAAGACACAGGACTCAAATAAATAAAATCCAAAATGAAAGAGGAGAGATCACCACAGACATCATAGAAATACAAAGAATTATTGTAGAATACTATGAAAAATTATATGCCACCAAATACAACAATCTAGAAGAAATGGATAAATTCCTAGAACAATACAACCTTCCTAGACTGAGTCATGAAGAAGCAGAAAGCCTAAACAGACCAATCAGCAGGGAGGAAATAGAAAAAACTATTAAAAACCTCCCCAAAAATAAAAGTCCAGGCCCAGACGGTTATACTAGTGAATTCTATCAAACATTCAAAGAAGACTTGGTTCCTATTCTACTCAAAGTCTTCCAAAAAATTGAAGAAGAAGCAATACTTCCAAACACATTTTATGAGGTCAACATAACCCTCATACCAAAACCTGGCAAGGATGGCACAAAGAAAGAAAACTACAGACCAATATCTCTAATGAATACAGATGCTAAAATACTAAACAAAATACTGGCAAACCGAATACAACAACATATTAAAAAAATAATACATCAGTGATCAAGTGGGATTCATCCCAGAATCTCAAGGATGGTTCAACATACGCAAAACGGTTAACGTAATACACCATATCAACAAAACAAAGAACAAAAACCACATGATCTTATCAATAGATGCAGAAAAGGCTTTTGATAAAATACAACACAATTTTATGTTTAAGACTCTCAACAAAATGGGTATAGAAGGAAAATATCTCAACATGATAAAGACCATATATGATAAACCATCAGCCAACATCCTATTAAACGGCATAAAACTGAGGACTTTCTACCTTAAATCAGGAACAAGACAGGGTTGTCCACTCTCTCCACTCTTATTCAACAGTGGTGCTAGAAGTTCTGGCCAGAGCAATCAGACAAGACAAAGAAATAAAAGGCATCCATATCGGAAAAGAAGAAGTAAAGCCTATCACTTTTTGCTGATGATATGATCCTATACATCGAAAACCCGAAGGACTCCACAAAAAGATTATTAGAAACAATAAACCAATACAGTAAGGTCGCAGGATACAAATTAACATACAAAAGTCCATAGCCTTTCTATATGCCAACAATGAAATATTAGAAAACGAACTCAAAAAAATAATCCCCTTCACGATTGCAACAAAAAAAATAAAATACCTAGGAATAAACATAACAAAGAACGTAAAGGACCTATATAATGAAAATTACAAAGCATTGTTAAGGGAAATCGAAAAAGATACAATGAGATGGAAAAATATTCCTTGTTCTTGGATAGGAAGAATAAATATAATCAAAATGGCCATATTACCCAAAGCAATATACAAATTTAATGCAATTCCCATCAAAATCCCTATGAGATTTTTTAATGAAATGGAACAAAAAATCATCAGATTTATATGGAACTATAAAAAACCCCGAATAGCCAAAACAATCCTAAGGAAAAAGAATGAAGCTGGGGGCATTACAATACCTGACTTTAAACTATATTATAGGGCCACGATAATCAAAACAGCATGGTATTGGCAGAAAAATAGACACTCAGACCAATGGAACAGAATAGAAAGCCCAGAAATAAAACCACATATATATGGTCAAATAATCTTTGATAAAGGGGCCAACAACACACAATGGAGAAAAGAAAGCCTCTTCAACAAATGGTGTTGGGAAAACTGGAAAGCCACATGCAAAAGAATGAAACTCGACTACAGCCTGTCCCCGTGTACTAAAATTAATTCAAAATGGATCAAAGACCTAAATATAAGACCTGAAACAATAAAGTACATAGAAGAAGACATAGGTACTAAAATCATGGACCTGGGTTTTAAAGAACATTTTATGAACTTGACTCCAATGGCAAGAGAAGTGAAGGCAAAGATAAATGAATGGGACTACATCAGAATTAAAAGTTTTTGCTCAGCAAGAGAAACTGATATCAAAATAAACAGACAGCCAACTATATGGGAACTGATATTTTCAAACGACAGCTCAGATAAGGGCCTAATATCCAAAATTTACAAAGAACTCATAAAACTCAACAACAAACAAACAAACATTCCAATAAAAAAATGGGAAGAGGACATGAACAGACACTTCTCCCAGGAAGAGATACAAATGGCCAACAGATATATGAAAAGATGCTCAGCTTCATTAGTTATTAGAGAAATGCAAATCAAAACTACAATGAGATACCACCTCACTCCTGTTAGATTAGCTATTATCAACAAGACGGGTAATAGCAAATGTTGGAGAGGCTGTGGAGAAAAAGGAACCCTCATTCACTGTTGGTGGGACTGTAAAGTAGTACAACCATTATGGAGGAAAGTATGGTGGTTCCTCAAAAAACTGCAAATAGAACTACCTTATGACCCAGCAATCCCTCTACTGGGTATATATCCCCAAAACCTCAGAAACATTGATACGTGAAGACACATGTAGCCCCATGTTCATTGCAGCACTGTTCACAGTGGCCAAGACATGGAAACAACCAAAAAGCCCTTCAATAGAAGACTGGATAAAGAAGATGTGGCACATATACACTATGGAATACTACTCAGCCATAAGAAATGATGACATCAGATCATTTACAGCAAAATGGTGGGATCTTGATAACATTATAAGGAGTGAAATAAGTAAATCAGAAAAAAACAAGAACTACATGATTCCATACATTGGTGGAACATAAAAATGAGACTAAGAGACATGGACAAGAGTGTGGTGGTTACCAAGGGTAGGGGGGGAGGGAGGACATGGGAAGGAGGGAGGGAGAGAGTTAGGGGGAGGGGGAGGGGCACAGAGAACTAGATAGAGGGTGACGGAGGACAATCTGACTTTGGGCGAGGGGTTTGCAACATAATTTGATGACAAAATAACCTAGACATGTTTTCTTTGAATATATGTACCCTGATTTATTAATGTCATCTCATTACCATTAATAAAAATTTATTAAAAAAAAA
Organism: Saccopteryx bilineata; assembly: GCF_036850765.1. Lineage (NCBI taxonomy): Eukaryota > Metazoa > Chordata > Mammalia > Chiroptera > Emballonuridae > Saccopteryx > Saccopteryx bilineata. Next base: position 43,179,595 of record NC_089494.1, read on the forward strand.
AAAAAGAAAACAGTATGGAGATTCCTCAAGAAATTAAAAATGGAACTGCCTTTTGACCCAGCCATCCCACTTTTAGAAATATATCCAAAGAACACCACATCAAAGATTCAAAAAGAAAAATGCATCCTCATGTTTATGGCAGCATTGTTTACAATAGCCAAGATCTGGTAACAGCCCACATGTCCATCAGTGGACAAGTGTGTTAAAAGCAGTGGTACATATACACAATGGAATATTATGAGACCATGAAAAAGAAGGAAATCTTACTTTTTGCGACAACATGGATGCACCTGGAAACTATTATGCTAAGTGAAATAAGCCAGGCAGCGAAAGAAAAATATCATATGACTTTACTCATTTGAAAAATCCTATGAACAATATGAACTGAGGAACAGAATAGAGACAGAGGTGGGATCAAAAGGCCCAGAGGAAAAATGGATAGAGGGAAAAGGGATGACAGGATGGGATGAAAGCAGAAAAGCAAATCATGGGGGAGGGTGTTGCAGGGAGAAGGGCAAGGGGGATGTGGTGGGAAACATGAGGGAGAGGTGGAGGTATTCAGGGGACACTAGAATCTATGTACAAACAATAAATTAATTAAAATAAAATTTTAAAAAATTAAAAATAAAATGATAATACAACCATTTAAGTAATGTTTTATATCTAAGTTTATTAAAATGGAACAATTTTGAAATTATATGATATAAATAAAAGGAAAAGAAACATTAAATAGTTATAATGCAATAGTATTTTAAAACAAAATTTCATGGTGGTTTATATATGTATATGCATGTATATGTGTGTTTGCAAATAAAGATACCTACAAAAATGGTCATCAGATAATTGGCTTGCAAAATTAATGAGTATTTTTTATATTAGCTCATATTATTTTTGTATTATTAACTATAAAATACATAAATCACTTTTTGTAATCAGAGAAAACAATAATAAAACTAGTTTATTTAAATAAAATAAATCTCAATATGTTTTCAACCGACATAAAAATTCCTAATAACTATGTTATTAGTAAGTTTATATTTTTAACTATTTTGGGTCTTACTAGGTAGTTCAGTTGGTTAGAGTATCATTCCAATATGCCAAAGTTGTGGGTTTGATTGATTCCTGGCCATAAAACATAAGAATTAATCAATAAATGCATAAATAAGTGAAGAAACAAACTCATGATTCTCTCTCCTCTCTAAATTTTTAAAATTAAAAAATAAAACTTTCTTGTTTAAATAATAATTTGTACTTGTTTTATAATTGGATATTACAATATTTGAGCCAATTCACAATTATCTTCCTTGATTAGTAAATTTCATATTTTAAAATATATGCTAATGAAGAAATGGGGATTTTTTTTCTTTTCCAAAGTAAAACATTTTTATTTCTCAACTTTTTAATGTGTATGTTATTCTGGATTTTGTTCAAGGCATAAGTTAGCTGTGTCAGAAAATACCAGATACAAAATTCCTATACAGCCATGTACAGACGTGTTTCTAAAGTTATATGAAATCAAGATACAAATTTTTTTTGTATCTTGCAATTTTTTTTTTGTATTTTTCTGAAGCTGGAAACAGGGAGAGACAGTCAGACAGACTTTCGCATGCGCCCGACGGAGATCCACCCAGCACGCCCACTAAGGGCGACGCTCTGCCCATCAGGGGGCAATGCTCTGCCCCTCCGGGGCGTCGCTCTGCCGTGACCAGAGCCACTCTAGCGCCTGGGGCAGAGGCCGAGGAGCCATCCCCAGCGCCCGGGCCATCTTTGCTCCAATGGAGCCTTGGCTGCGGGAGGGGAAAAGAGAGACAGAGAGGAAGGAGGGGGGCATGGAGAAGCAAATGGGCGCTTCTCCTATGTGCCCTGGCCGGGAATCGAACCCGTATCCCCCACACACCAGGCCAACGCTCTACCGCTGAGCCAACTCAAAGCATACTAGTTGCAATTTTTACTTTATTATTTAATTTATGTACATAATTTAAATTTTTTTAAAAGGATGACCTTATACTCTCTCTCCAATTTCTTGTGTTCAATCAATCAGTAATGATCCTCTTAGGAAGCTATGTCATATACATACATATACAAACAGTGCAAACACATACACAAACACATACATAATCTTTACCACCATTTTTAAAACATATTTTGCCTATTTGTATCTTCCTTTTTTGTGTTAATATATTATTCAGAATGTTTTATCTTAGTATATAAAGTATCTTCAAATTATTTCACTCTTAAGAATATATCAATATGTTATATTTAACTTACATTTTCTAATGAACGTTGAGGTTGTTTCTACTTATTTGCTATTACATTTTATAATGACCAACCTTGAACACACACATTTGCATTAACTTTATACTTGTTTTACAAACCAGTTCAGGGTACACCATTGGAGCAGATAATTTCATTAAAATTTACAACACATTGAGGCATCTTAGAAAAGTGTTTATCACAATAAAAATTCTTCCAATTAGTATTAAAAATTATGATTGGTTTTTAACAAAGTATTTGTTCATAACATTTCCTGGAAAACTATGTTTCCTGCTAGACTATGATGAATAGTTTCCCAGATAATACAATACTTTTCATATTTCTCAATTTAATCATTAACCAGTTTATCAAATTTAACTCAGAGCTTGGACTTTTAAGTGAGTAACTCCTACTTGTCATGCAGAGAGTTTAGTTACATTTTATGAAATAGCTCTTGTGTAATGTCTAAAATATTCCTATAAAAATAGGGTTTTTTTTATTTTCTAGACCCATTTATGAGTCTATTTTCCACTCATAAGTTTTTCTTTCTTTATTATTAGACCTGAACCATTCTGAAAATTAATGTAATTAAAAATGTAATTTGATTGGACTAAAGAGCTAATCTCCTACTCTGAAAAGTTGCAGTGACAGTAATGCATTAGTGACTGTAGATAATAGAGGTAAAATCAACAGCTATATAACTGCAAGTTTAGCCTTTTTGTTTTCCTAATTTTGAACAATGACCACACATTTGTATTCAGGTGACATAATTATGCATACAGATGTAGATTTCATTTTAGAAAAAAGCATCGCTTGACCTGTGGTGGTGCAGTGGGTTAAAGCATCAACTTGGAAAACTGAGGTCGCTGATTTGAAACCCTGGGTTTGTCTGGTCAAGGCACATATGGGAGTTGATGCTTCCTGCTCCTCCCCCTTGTCTATTTCTCTCTTTCTCCCTCTCTCTCTCTCCTCTCTGAAAATTGAATAATTAAAGTCTTAAAAAAAGCATCAATATATGCAATATAAAAGCAACAAAATAGAGACATTTTCTAATTTCTTGACTCATGATAATAATCAAAATATATTCATGAATGTGTGTTTATAGTTCTAGAGATGTTCTTGAGTGACAAGGACACATTGTCCTCTGACTTTTTGGCCAAAATCATTATTTAAACATTAATGTGATTAAGTTTCAGAGGCCAGAAATTTGTTGTTCATGATAATAAACATAAGATAGGTTTAGAAATAAGGATTTATTATTCTGAAGGGAACTTATACATCTGATTTTTTAATCATAAATAATAACCTTTTGAAAATTGATTAGAATAGTGGAGGTACAGATTTATTTGTTGAGAAATATGTAGTATAAGTTAAACTCTGCCATGATCATTGGAAAGGCATACTTTGTTTCTGAGATAAATTCATAAAGATTGCACACACCTTTATTTAGATAAATAAGAGGGATATTAATGAAGTATCCTTAGGAGTGGTATTAAAATTAATATTATCATATACTTTACTTTTTTGGGGGGGGGGAGTTTTTTGATAACTGTTTCAATTTTATTTGTTGTAATCAGTCTGTTTAGGTTTTCTGATTCTTCCAGATTGAGTTTTGGAAGATTATATGTTTGTAGGAATTTATCCATTTTTCCCTAGGTTGTCCAGTTTATTGGCATACAGATCTTCATAGTATTTTCTTACAATCCTTTGTACAATATTTGTGGGCTGTCAGTTTTTACTTTTCCACTTTCATTTCTAATTTTATTTATTTGAATCCTCTCTCTTTTTTTCTTGATGAGTCTGGTTAAAGGTTTATCTATCTTGTTTACCTTTACAAAAATCCAGCTCTTGTTTTCATTGATCTTCTGTATTGTTTTTTTAGCCTCTATATCATTTATTTCCACTCTGATATTTGTTATTTATTTCCATCTACTTCCTCTGAGCTTTATTTGTTGTTATTTTTTTTAGTTCTTTTAGATGTGAGGTTAATTTGTTTATTTAAGCTTTTTCTTGCTCTTAAGGTATTCTTATAATGCTATGAACTTCCCTTTCAGGACTGCTTTTGCTGTGTCCCTTAAATTTTTGGTTCTTGTATGTTCATTTTTATTTGTTTCAAGGAAATTTTTTATTTCTTCCTTGATCTCATTATTAACCCACTCATTATTTAATAACATGCTATTTAGCCTACAACCGTTTGAATGTTTTTCAGTTTTTCTATTGTAGTTGATTTCTAGTTTCATAATATTGTGATCAGAGAAGACACTTCATATGATTTTAATCTTCTTAAATTTATTGAGACTCATTTTGTGTTCTAACATATGGTCTATCCTAGAAAATGTACCATAAGCACTAGAATAGAATATATATTTTGCTGCTTTGGGATAAAAGATTCTGAATATATCTATTAAATCTAGTTCATCTAGTGTGTCTTTTAAGACCATTGTTTCTTTAATTTTTTTTCTTGAGGATCTATTTACTTATGTTAATGGGGTATTAAAATCCCCTACTATTATAGTATTGTTATTGATCTTGCCCTTTATGTCCATCAAAATCTGCTTTATATAATTAGGTGCTCGTATATTAGGCTCATAGATATGATATTTATTGATACAACGGTTATAACCTCCTGTTGGATTGCTCCCTTTATCATTATGTAGTGACCTTCTTTATTTCTTACTATAGCCTTTGTTTTAAAGTCTATTTTGTCAGATATAATTATTGCTACCCCAGCTTTTCTTTAATTTCCATTTACATGAAATACGTTTTTTCATCCCTTCACATTCAATCTATGTGTATCTTTTGTTCTGAGGTGTGTCTCCTGGGACAGCATATGTATGGGTCCTGTTTTCTGATTGGAACATTTAATCTATTTACATTTAATGTTATTATTGACATGTAATTGTTTATTGCCATTTTATTCTTTAAATTAACAATCCTTTTCTCTCTCTCTCTCTTTTACAACAGGCCTCAACATTTCTTGCAGTACTGGTTTGGTTGTAATGAATTCTTGAGTATGTTTTTTGTCTGGAAAGCTTTTTATTTCTCCTTCAGTTTAAAATGATAGCCTTGCTGAATAAAAAAGTCTCAGTTGTAGGTTTTGCTTTGCATCACTTTGAATATTTCTTGGCAATTCCTTCTGTTCCTTAAGTGTTTCTGTTGAGAAGTCAGATGTCATCCTTATGGGGGTTCCTCTGTTGGTAATTAACTGCTTTTCTCTTGCAGCTTTTAGTATTCTTTGTCTCTTAACTTTGACAATTTAATTATAATATGTTTTTTTGTAGGCTTCTTTGGGTTTCTCTTTAATGGAACTCTCTGTGCTTCTTGAACTTTTGTGACTTTTTCTATCATCAAATTAGGAATATTTTCAGCTATGATTTCTTCAAACTGGTTCTCTATTCCTTGTTTGTTCTCTTCTCCTTTAAGAACCCCTATGATGTGGATGTTGTTTATCTTCATGTTGTCCCAGAGCTCTCTTAGAGTTTCCTCAGATTTTTTGAGCCTTTTTTCTTTTTGCTGCTCTTTCTTCATGCTTTCATTTATCTTGTCCTCTAAATTTCTGATTTGATTCTCTGCTTTATCCAGTCTGCTCTTAATTCCTTCTAGTGCAGTCTTCATTTCTGGTATTATATTTGTCATTTCTTACTGGGTTTTTTTTTTATGATTTCAATGTCCTTTTTGATGCTTTCTATCTCTTTATTTAGGTGCTTATTATGTCCATCCATTGTTGCTCTAAGATTCTTGAGCATCCCAAATACCATTGTTTTAAACTCTGCATCTGATATTTTGGTTATTCTATCTCATTCAATTCTTTTTCTGGGGATTTCTCTTGTTTATTCATTTGGGTCGCATTCCTCTGCTCATTTTTTCTGTGTATTACATAGTGCTGTCTGACTTTAAAATGTTTGTGTGGTCTTTATGAAAAAGATGGGCTCAGTGGTACTGTTCTCCAGCCTACTTGTTTTCTTTCTTCTAGGAATGTTTCTTGAGGGTACTATTTTCTCTTTTATTGTATGTATTAGATGCAGTAGGTCTTTTTATGGGTACGTTTATCACTTCAGGCTGGCTGACTCTAAGGGTCAACTTTGATTGTGTGTATTACACACTGTGCAATGTCTGTCCTGTTGGGCATATTTATTCTCCACAGTGCCTGCTAGATTCCACCTATGGGTATGCTGCTTGTGTATATAGTTGAATCTAGGGTTGGTGCTGTCTGCCACCCAGTACCAGTAGTGTTGGCTCTTGTTCTTGGGTTGTAACCTGCTGTGGGCTAGCAGTCTGCAGCTACTGCACTTTTTGCTTTTTGTGTCTGCATTTTCTGTGTCTGAGTACTATGCAAAAGGCCAACCTTTGTATATGGATCAGCTTCCTCCTGCTTAGAGATGACAACAGCTTTGTAAAAGCCTCAATCTCTATAAGATTTGTCTCCACTTTTCAGCTGCTCCTCCTCCTCTTGCAGCTGCCTGGTCTTTCCATAGAGTCTTCTGTAGTAAGACTGTAGTGTGGGCTCAGTCTGGGCTCTCCCAACCAACCTTATATAGGTTGCACACTTGTTGGGTTAGGGCAATTGAGGTTGTGCATACAACGTTTGTGAGACCCCCTACTTCAGGAGTCTCTTGATCAGGAGCTCAGTACGGGAAATGTGGCCCCTACTCCAGAGTTTGATCTTTCAGCCACTGCTGGATACTCAAATTTTGTTTCTCCCTACCAAGGTGAGCAGCAGGTTCGGACTGAGTGTTGCTGACAGTCACCTCTTCAGAAGTTCTTTTAGCTGTTGAGGCCCCAGTCTCAGTGATGAAGACTAAGAGAGTCTTCTCCTGGTGCTGACTGTGCCCCTCCCAAAGGTGGCTAAGCCCCTTGACCAGACCAAATAATAGACTCACAGGGACCCACACTTTAAATGTCCATGCTCCAAGCCTCTCTCCCTTCCCCCTGTAGAATCTAGACTAGCAGGACAGAATATCCAGTGCCCAGACCAGCTGACTGTGAAGCTCCACCCTACCCAATGCACATGAGCCACTGTGCCGGTGCTGACAACAGAGAGTAGAACTTGTCTCAGCTGGGCCAGATGTGAGAAACTTTTCTTTAGGATAGAACTTTAGTTAAGATTGTTAGGTCCTGAATCAATGCTTTCCACAGCTGGCCCCTGTATGTGCCAGCCCTGGCCTCCCAAGCAAGAGCCTTGCATAGACCAGTGGAAGACACTGCCCATGACTGGCCCTCAGCAACCTTTTTGAAGCTACAAGCAATTTAGAGTTTGTACTGCCTTTTATGGGCTGAGGAAATAGAAAACTACACTCCTAAGCTGGCTTTTACCCACACTGGGCCTAGGGGAAATCCACTCAAATGGCCAAGTTTACCTTAGTCTCACCTCCTACATCCTTTCTGTTGGCTACTTGTTGGGGTCAGTCACTGAAAAAAACCTCTGCTAGAGTCTAGATCCTGCAGCAATTTAGGAAAGGTGGTATGTGTGGCTCTGCCTATTGGCCCCAGGTGTCAATCTCTCTAGACTTTTTTACAGTCCTTAGTAGAGTGTGGCCTCAGGAGTCTGGTGGTTGTGGCCTCTGAGACTCAGAGGTGTGGTCTGCACCCTCTCTGGACAGTTTCAGCTGAGTTTCTTGTGAGGTGGAACCGCCAGTCATAGACTCTAGAGAGTATTGGGGGAAGCTCCTGTCTCAGCACCAGAAAACTGAGTCACTGACATGCCCCCTATTTCCTGGCTTTTCAGAATGACCTGTTGCCATCCCTGAGGTAGGAGAGACTCCTGAAGGTGAAGCATCTCCAGGCTGATGCTGCACAAAGGGAATGCTCCTCCCAAGAAGATGGCAACTGCAGTACTAGAGAATGATTCAACACGGGGGTTCCGCTCGCCATCCTCCACAGTGTCATCCCCTGGTCCTCCAACTTTACACTCTTCTCTTGCAATGCCAATATCCTCAGCTCTCTCCTGCCAGAGCCCCAGGTAAGTGGCTGTGAACTAGGTTTTCTATGCGGGCCTTTTAAAACAGAGTCCGCATCTGAGAGGTGTGTCTCTTTCTCATGGCCAGAAACCCAGCTCTTTTCACAGATAAATGCTGTCTGGGTGTCTCTTCTAGGCTCTGGGGCTCTAGGCTGGGGCTCTGGTCTTGGGGCTGAGGACCCACACTTCTCAGGGCAACCCACCTCGTCATGAGAGTCCCTCCAGGCCTTTGCTCACTCCTGGGAGTGGGGCAGCTCTTTCCACGTTTGATCCCTTCCTACCAGTCTCAATGTAGCTTCTTTGGTGATCCTTGGTTATAGACTCCTCTTAGTTTATTCCAAAATTGGTTTTTTAAGATGATTGTTTTTAAATTAAGTTGTAATCCACTTTGGTCCTGGGAGGTGGCAGTTGGAACGTCTGCTTAATCTGTCACCATCTTTCTTCTCCTCAAATATTCCATGTTTTTAAACTGCATTTATATCCAAAAATATGTAATATTTATTTACTTATTTGAGAGAGAGTGTGAGAGAGAGACAGGCAGGTAGAGAGAGGAAGGAGAGAGATGAGAAGCATCAACTCATAGTTGTATCACTTTAGTTGTTCATTGATTGGTTCTGATATATGCCTTGAATGGGGGTTCAAGCCAGTGACTTTTGGACTCAAGCTTGTGACCCTGTGCTCAACTGGCAAAGCTGTTCTTAAAATGGTTACCTTAGAGCTTTGAACCTGAGAGAGACCTCAGTATTCCAAGCTGATGTTCTATCCATTGTGCCACCACCCATCAGGCAATTTTTTCTATTTAAAATATACTAAAAACAAAATTTAAATCAAGCATTAAAGTAAAAAAATGATTGTCATGAGATATATGTTTTGAGTCATATAATTGTTTTTTTAATATATGCCTTTGATATGTGTTTTAAGTTATATATGGATAGTTTTTTTTTAAAAGTATATACTTTGAAAGTGGCTTACTAAAAAATTGCATTTACTGTAATATAGGGTCTCACTGTATTAAGAATACAAAAATACAGTCATAGGTAACAGAATCTGTATTTTTATTAATATTTAAAACAGAAACAACATGCCATTACATTGCAACACACTAAACTAGTTAATAATGAAATAGAATTATCAATATTAGAAACCTAAATGGTGTCAATCAATAGTAGAGTTGTTTTTATTGATCCATTTATCAATGAACATCCATTAAATTTGTTGAATGATTTTAATGATTTAAAAATTTCTTACACAGTTAACAAAATATAATAGTATTGATTCTTATCACTATATTGTAAAAGCCCAAATATAATGACTAATGTTTTTACATTTTTTCTCTCAACTAAGCAGGGAAAGAAAGACAATTTTACTACTTTACAGAACAGTCCCTGAGTGATACTTCCCAGGAAAAAATATTCCTTATTATACATATGTATCAGGAATAAAATGGTTATATTTACAATGTTTAACTGCAATATAGGCTAAAATTAGCACAAAAATGACAACAATTATATTGTGTGGCATAAATTTTTTATAGGCTAAAAAAATAAACCAAATACTCATTAAGCAAAACAATTTTAGATCTTTGAGGTTTATGAAGAGGAAAATGAAGGGAGAAGCTTGACCTCCTGAGTAGCTCTCAGCCTCCTTTTTCTTGTTTCTCAGAAAACTAGCTTTCCACTCTCTGACTACTGAGGCAGATGTGTTGCAAGAAATGCTTAGTCTCTTCAGGACAAACCCTACCACAATCATTGCCTCTATTCCTACAATGACTGTGAGTATTGAGCATGCCTCTAGTGTATGGTTCAGGTCTCCCCTCATGTCAACATCCATGGGACCCTGCCAGGGGTCCACAAGCCAAAAACTATTTTCATAATACTACCAACACTTTATTTTCCCTGTTTGATCTTATTTAATAAATCAGCTCAAAAAGTTAGAAATCAGCTTTATTTTCTTTCTTTGTTTATTGACTGAAACATGGTCTCAGTAGTGCTGTTTATTTACTGAATTGCAATAGTTGCCTTTTTTAGAAGTTCTTCATAAATTTTGCTTATTAACCCCTTATCAGACATGGCAGCAAATATGTTCTCCCATTGTGTGGGTTGTCTTTTACTAATGGTGTCTTTTGCTGTGCAAAAGCTTTTTAGCTTGACATAGTTTATTTTATCCTTTATTTCACTTGCCTGTGGAGATAAATTGGCAGAAATATTGCTATGAGAGATATTGGAGAGTTTACTGCCTATGTATTCTTTCAAGATTTTTATGGTTTTGCAGCTTACATTTAAGTCTTTTGTACATATTGGATTTATTTTTGTGAATGCTGTAAGTTGGTGGTCAACAGAGCCAAATATCAGTACAACAATTGAATTTTTTTTGAGAGCCAAAATTTTTAAACTTAAACTATATAGGTAGGTACATTATTATTAACTTAATTAGGATACTCCTAAACTGGTCTTTGCTAAACTTACTCAAGGGGCCAAAGACCTGCATGTGGCTCATGAGCCATGGTTTGCTGACCAAGGGTTTAGTTTCATTTTTTTGCATGTACCTGTCCAATTTTTCCAACAACATTTATTAAAGAGACTGTCTTTACTCCATTGTATACTATTGTCTACTTTGTCAAATATCAGTTGACTATAAAGGTGTGGACTTATTTCAGGGTTATTTGTTTTGATCCTTTATCTGTAGGCCTGTTTTTATATCAATACCAAGCTGGTTACATTACAATGGCCTTGTAGTATACCTTGATATTGGGAAGTGTGATACCTCCCATTTTGTTCTTCATTTTCAAGATTGCTGAAGCTATCTGGATTTTTTTTGGTTCCATATAAAATTTTGAATAACTTTCTCTGGATCTGTGAAGTATGTTGATGTATACAAATGCCACTGGTTTTTGAATATTAATTTTATATACTGTTATCCAAATTTATTTATCAGGTCTAATAGTTTTTTGGCTAAGACTTTAAGGTTTTCTATGTATAGTATCATGTCATCAGGAAATAATGACAGTTTTGCTTCTTTTCCAATTTGGCTGTTTTTTTTTTTTTCTAGTCTGATTACTGTGGCTAGGACTGCAGAACTATGTTAAATAAGAGGGGTAAAAAGGGGCACCCCAGTCCTGTTCCTGATCTTAAGAGGGTTGCTTTTAATTTTTGCCCATTGTAGTGTTGGCTGTTGGTTTGTTATAGATGAGCTTTATTATGCTGAGGTATTTTTTCTGTATACCCATTTTGCTCAAAGTTGTTATCATAAATAAGTACTGAATTTTATCAGATGTTTTTTATTACCTATTGATATAATCATATATTTTAGCCTTTACTTTGTTTATGTGATGAATCAAATTTATTGATTTTCAAATATTGTGCCAGGCTTGCCTCTCCAAAATAAACCCCACTTGATTATGATGTATGATATTTTTTTTTATATATAATTTTATTTTTTTAATGGGGTGACATCAATAAATCAGGATACATATATTCAAAGATAACAAGTCCAGGTTATCATGTCGTTCAATTATGTTGCATACCCAACACCCAAAGTCAGATTGTCCTCCGTCACCCTCTATCTTGTTCTCTCTGTGCCCCTCCCCCTCCCCCTTTCCCTCCCCCATTCACACCTCCCCCCCGTAACCACCACACTCTTATCAATGTCTCTTAGTTTCACTATTATGTCCCACCTACGTATGGAATTATACAGTTCCTGTTTTTTTCTGATTTACTTATTTCGCTTCGTATCATGTTATCAAGATCCCACCATTTTGCTGTAAATGTTCCAATGTCATCATTTCTTATGGCTGAGTAGTATTCCATAGTGTATATGTGCCACATCTTCTTTACCCAGTCATCTATTGATGGGCTTTTTGGTTGTTTCCATGTCCTGGCCACTGTGAACAATGCTGCAATAAACATGGGGCTGCATGTGTCTTTACGTATCAATGTTTCTGAGTTTTGGGGATATATACCCAGTAGAGGAATTGCTGGGTCATAAGGTAGTTCTATTTTCAGTTTTTTGAGGAACCACCATACTTTCTTCCAAAATGGTTGTACTACTTTACATTCCCACCAACAGTGGATGAGGGTTCCTTTTTCTCCACAGCCTCTCCAACATTTGCTATTACCTGACTTGATAATAACAGTTAATCGAACAGGTGTGAGGTGGTATCTCATTGCCGTTTTGATTTGCATTTCTCTAATAGCTAAAGAAGATGAGCATCTTTTCATATATCTGTTGGCCATTTGTATTTCTTCCTGGGAGAAGTGTCTATTCATATCCTCTTCCCATTTTTTTATTGGATTGTTTGTTTGTTTGTTGTTGAGTTTTATGAGTTCTTTGTATATTTTGGATATTAAGCCCTTATCTGAGCTGTTGTTTGAAAATATCATTTCCCATTTAGTTGGCTTTCTGTTTATTTTGTTATCAGTTTCTCTTGCTGAGCAAAAACTTCTTAGTCTGATGTAGTCCCATTCATTAATTTTTGCCTTCACTTCTCTTGCCATTGGAGTCAAATTCATAAAATGCTCTTTAAAACCCAGGTCCATGAGTTGAGTACCTATGTCTTCTTCTATGTACTTAATTGTTTCAGGTCTTATGTTTAGATCTTTGATCCATTTTGAGTTAACTTTTGTACAGGGGGAGAGACTGTAGTCCAGTTTCATTCTTTTGCATGTGGCTTTCCAGTTTTCCCAGCACCATTTATTGAAGAGGCTTTCTTTTCTCCATTGTGTGTTGTTGGCCCCTTTATCAAAAATTATTTGACTATATATATGTGGTTTTATTTCTGGACTTTCTATTCTGTTCCATTGGTCTGAGTGTCTATTTTTCTGCCAATACCATGCTGTTTTGATTGTCGTGGCCCTATAATAGAGTTTGAAGTCAGGTATTGTTATGCCCCCAGCTTCATTCTTTTTCTTTAGGATTGCTTTGGCTATTCGGGGTTTTTTATAGTTCCATATAAATCTGATGATTTTTTGCTCCATTTCTTTAAAAAATGTCATTGGAAGTTTGATGGGAATTGCATTAAATTTGTATATTGCTTTGGGTAATATAGCCATCTTGATTATATTTATTCTTCCTAGCCAAGAACAAGGTATATTCTTCCATCTCATTATATCTTTTTCAATTTCCCTTAACAATGGTTTATAGTTTTCATTATATAAGTCCTTTACATTCTTTGTTATGTTTATTCCTAAGTATTTTATTTTTTTTGTTGCAATCGTGAAGGGGATTATTCTTTTGAGTTCCTTCTCAGTTGTTTCATTGTTGGCATATAGAAAGGCTATTGACTTCTGTATGTTAATTTTGTATCCTGCGACCTTACTGTATTGGCTTATTGTTTCTAGTAGTCTTTTTGTGGATTCTTTGGGGTTTTCGATGTATAGGATCATATCATCTGCAAAAAGTGATAGCTTTACTTCTTCTTTTCCGATATGGATGCCTTTTATTTCTTTGTCTTGTCTGATTGCTCTGACTAGAACCTCTAGTACCACATTAAATAAGAGTGGAGAGAGTGGACAATCCTGTCTTGTTCCTGATTTAAGGGGGAAAGCCTTCAGTTTAGTGCCATTTAATATGATGTTAGCTGATGGTTTATCATATATGGCCTTTATCATGTTGAGATATTTTCCTTCTATACCCATTTTGTTGAGAGTCTTAAACATAAAATTGTGTTGTATTTTATCGAAAGCCTTTTCTGCGTCTATTGATAAGATCATGTGGTTTTTGTTCTTTGTTTTGTTGATATGGTGTATTACATTAACCGTTTTACGTATGTTGAACCATCCTTGAGATTCTGGGATGAATCCCACTTGATCATGATGTATTATTTTTTTAATATGTTGTTGTATTCAATTTGCTAGTATTTTGTTTAGTATTTTAGCATCTGAATTCATTAGAAATATTGGTCTGTAGTTTTCTTTTTTTGTGCCATCCTTGCCTGGTTTTGGGATGAGGGTTATGTTGGCCTCATAAAATGTGTTTGGAAGTATTGCTTCTTCTTCAATTTTTTGGAAGACTTTCAGTAGAATAGGAACCAAGTCTTCTTTGAATGTTTGATAAAATTCGCTGGTATAGCCGTCAGGGCCTGGAATTTTATTTTTGGGGAGGTTTTTAATGGTTTTTTTCTATTTCTTCTCTACTGATAGGTCTGTTTAGGCTTTCTGCTTCTTCTTGACTCAGTCTAGGAAGGTTGTATTGTTCTAGGAATTTATCCATTTCTTCTAGGTTGTTGAATTTAGTGGCATAAAGTTTTTCATAGTATTCTACAATAATTCTTTGTATATCTTTGGTGTCCATGGTGATTTCTCCTCTTTCATTTTGGATTTTGTTTATATGAGTTCTTTCTCTTTTTTCCTTGGTAAGTCTTGCCAAGGGTTTGTCAATTTTGTTGATCTTTTCAAAGAACCAGCTCCTTGTTCTATTAATTTTTGTATAGTTTTTCTGTTCTCTAATTCATTTATTTCTGCTCTGATTTTTATTATCTCCTTTCTTCGGCTGGTTTTGGGTTGTCTTTGTTCTTCTTTTTCTAGTTCCTTAAGGTGAGAAGTTAAGTGGTTCACTTGGGCTCTCTCTTGTTTGTTCATATATGCCTGAAGCGATATGAACTTCTCTCTTATCACTGCTTTTGCTGCATCCCATAGATTCTGATATGTCGTATTGTCATTTTCATTAGTCTGTATATATCTTTTGATCTCTGCGCTTATTTCTTCTTTGACCCATTCATTTTTTAAAAGTATGTTGTTTAGTTTCCACATTTTTGTGGGATTTTTTTCCTCTTTTTTGCAGTTGAATTCTAGTTTCAAGGCTTTATGATCAGAAAATATGCTTGGTACAATTTCAATTTTTCTGAATTTGCTGATGTTGTTTTTGTGGCCCAACATATGGTCAATTCTTGAGAATGATCCATGTACACTGGAGAAAAATGGGATACTCAGTCACTTTGGGATGAAATGTCCTGTAGATGTCTATCATATCCAGGTGCTCTAGTGTTTTGTTTAAGGCCACTATTTCTTTGTTGATTCTCTGTTTGGATGACCAATCTAGAGCCGTCAGCGGTGTATTGAGGTCTCCAAGTATGATTGTATTTTTGTCAGTTTTTGTTTTAAGATCAATAAGTAGCTGTCTTATATATTTTGGTGCTCCTTGGTTTGGTGCATATATATTAAGAATTGTTATGTCTTCTTGATTCAGTGTCCCCTTAGCCATTATGAAATGGCCATTTTTGTCTCTGAGTATTTTTCCTGTCTTGTAGTCAGCATTATCCGATATGAGTATTGCTACACCTGCTTTTTTTTGGGTGTTATTTGCTTGGAGTATTGTTTTCCAGCCTTTCACTTTGAATTTGTTTTTATCCTTGTTACTTAGATGAGTTTCCTGTAGGCAGCATACAGTTGGATTTTCTTTTTTAATCCATTCTGCTACTCTGTGTCTTTTTATTGGTGAGTTTAATCCGTTTACATATAGTGTAATTATTGATACTTGTGAGTTCCCTATTACCATTTTATATCTTGCTTTCTGTTAGTTTTGTGTCTTGTTTGATCCTTCTCTTTCGTTTTTCTATCTTTTGTTTTTATTTGGTTGTATTCCATACATCTTTCCTCTGTTGCTATCTTTTTTATCTCATGTGCTTCTGTGGTGGTTTTTTCAATGGTGGTTACCTTTGAGTAATGAAAAGGGTCCCTACCCTGTTCATTGTAGCGAACTATTTTGTGAGTACTTTTGCACTCCATCGTCCTTTGCTACTGTTAATCTCCATCTTCTCCCCCTCTTTCTTTTTGTTGTTGTCACAGTTTAAATTTGGTTTTATTGTGTTCTTCTTGGAGCTTTTACTTGTGGCTCTGTTTTTTTTTTTGTTCTTTGTATCTGATTGGAGAACCACCTTTAGTAATTCCTGGAGTGGGGGTTTTCTGATGATAAATTCCCTCATCTTTTCTGTATCTGTGAATGTTTTTATTTCTCCTTCGTATTTGAAGGATAGCTTTGATGGGTATAGTATTCGTGGCTGAAAGTTCCTCTCTTTCAGGACTTTAAATATTGGGGTCCACTCTCTTCTAGCTTGTAGAGTTTCTGCTGAGAAATCTGATGATAATCTAATGGGCCTTCCTTTATATGTTGTATTCTTCTTTTCCCTGGCTGCCTTGAGAATTTTTTCTTTGCTGTTGGTTTGTGTCAATTTCATTATGATATGTCTTGGAGTATGTTTGTTGGGGTTAAGAAAACTCGGAGTTCTGTTTGCTTCTTGAACTTGAGGCTTTAGTTCTTTCCACAGGCTTGGGAAGTTCTCATCTATTATTTGTTTGAGTATGTTCTCCATTCCATTTTCTCTCTCTTCTCCCTCTGATATACCTATTATTCTTATGTTATTCTTTTTGATGGAGTCAGATAATTCTTGTAGGGCTATCTCATTTTTTTTAATTTTTGAGTCTCTTTCTTCTTCTCTCTGTTGTGCCTCAAGTTGCTTGTCTTCTATTTCACTAATCCTCTCTTCTATCTGACCTGTTCTATTAGCTAAGCTTGTTATTTCGTTTTTCAGCTCGTGAATTGAGTTTTTTATCTCTGTTTGATTTGTTTTTATAGTTTCAATTTCCTTGGACATATATTCTTTGTATTCATTGAGTTGTTTTCTGAGCTCCCTAAATTGCCTTTCTGTGTTTTCTTGTATATCTCGGAGGATTTTTAGTATTTCTATCTTGAATTCTCTGTCATTTAGCTCCAAGGTTTCTAATATATTAAATTTTTTCTCCATAGATTTTTCCTCATCTAGCTGTGTTACCTCTCTTTCTTTTGTATCCATGATATTCGATTTTCTCTTCCTTAATGGCATCTGAGGGTGGTTTTGTTGATAGTATTAATGAGATTTAATAAAGAATAAAAAGTTAAAAAAATAACAATAAAAAAAATAAAAAATTGAAGAGTTGTTTTTTTAAAAAAAAATTAATAATGAAATAAAGAAAAATAAAATAAAAATTAAAAAAAAGGAAATTATTCCCCCCCTTTTTTTTTCTTCTCCTCTCCTCTCCCCTCTTTTTTGAGAAAATCTTGTGGTGGACTGTGAATTATAACAAACAATGCCTGTGATGGAGGGCCTGAATTGGGGAAAAGTAATAAAGGGGCAAAAAAAAAAAAAAAGGAAAGAAAAAAAGAAAAAAAAAGAGCATATGGACCCACAAAAAGCAAATAAGGAAAAAATTTGGGTCAAGAATGAAATGATTTGCTTTTAGGTGTTGGTTGTCTAAGAGTTATGATGAGAGGAATAAGAGGAAAACGGAAAAATGGGGGGACAAATTAAAATATTACTATTGTATTTAGTGGAACAAGAACTAGATAATATGGAGAGCCAGGGATGAGAGCACTGCTAGTGAGTTAAAAAGGTGAAGTAAAAACCCCCCAAAATGCCACAAACATAGGTTTGAGTCCCAGATAAGATAATTTGTTTGTTAGTGAGGTTTGAATGAGAGGAGATGTAAAGGAGAAAGGAAGAAACTAATATAGAGGGAGAAAAGAAAGAGAGAGAAAAAAAGAGGGAACCACTAAAAGAAGAAAAAAGAAA
Source organism: Saccopteryx bilineata (assembly GCF_036850765.1). Lineage (NCBI taxonomy): Eukaryota > Metazoa > Chordata > Mammalia > Chiroptera > Emballonuridae > Saccopteryx > Saccopteryx bilineata. The sequence goes on from NC_089494.1 coordinate 43,197,345, forward strand.
GGAGAGAGAGAGAGAGAGAGTTAAGGGTTTTGGAGTGCAACCCTCATAGAGAGAAAGGAAGAGAGGAGAAAAGATAATGGGAGATGTAACACTTATGGGTAGTATAGTTCAAGGAGAGGAGAGAGTAAGACCGGTAGAGAGTTAATCGGCCAAATTGGAGGAGGAAAAAAAAGTATCAAGAATGAAGATAAGAGAAACAAACGAACAAATATAATAAAATGGGATAGGTTATAAAGTCTGCTGATTATTCTTGATTTTGAGAGGTTATCTTCTTGCTTTTTCTTTTCTCTCCCTCTTCCTGGTCGGTGACTCTGTACCCCGGGTTCTGCCCCTTTGGCACGCTCAGGTAGAGGTTTGCAGTTGATAAGTCTCTATGGCAATGTCATGTATTGTGCTTTAGTCTCGTTGGCAGTCGAAGCTCAGTAGCATTTTTAGGCTCTGACAGTGAGAGAGTCCGTGTTCCTGGAGCCTTTCTCCTAGTCTTTCCTTCCTTAATTAGTAGCCTGATAATCCAGCTATGGGGTTGCTGCTGCCTCTGCCTGGATAGTAAGAGGCTCAAAGAGCTGGCAACTCCCCACTCTATTTCCACTCAGCACAGGGCTCTCGGTAAGGCTCAGTCAGTCAGAGCTGCTAGCATAATCAGGCGGGCTTTCTGCCCACTCAAAGACCTCTGGCTCTGCCACTCTGTCCGGTAACACAAGTGGGCGCCCACTTCTGGGGCGCTTGGAGGAAACTCTCACTCACTGTCTGCGACCAGGATATCTGGCCAGCAGTCTCACGCTCTGAGTGAAACCCCCAACCGCAGGGAAAAGTTGGAGCGTTGGAATTGAGTCTCACTCCGTCCCCGTGCGCGGCTTTTGCAAGGCGCTGGGGAGGCTCGAGTTTCCGCTTTGGCCCACACAAAGGCCCCTGACTCTGCCCCTCTGTGCGATAACACGGGCGTGCACTGCCGAGGCACTCGGAGGAATCGCTCACTCCTTATCTGCGTGCGCAAACCAGGATATGAGTCCAGCCGCGGTTCCCTCTGAGTGAAACACCCTCCAGCACGGAAAATCTCCACCGTTGGAATTGAGTCTCGTTCCATCCTCGTGCACGGCTTTTGCAAGGCGCTGGGGCGGCTCGAGATTCCGCTTTGGCCCACACAAAGGCCCCTGACTCTGCCCCTCTGTGCGATAACACGGGCGCGCACTGCCGAGGCACTCGGAGGAATCGCTCACTCCTTATCTGCGTGCGCAAACCAGTATATGAGGCCGGCCGCGGTTCCCTCTGAGTGAAACACTCTCCAGCACGGAAAATCTCCACCGTTGGAATTAGTTCTCACTCCCTCCCGTGCGTGGCTTTCCCAGGAAGAAATTCTCGCCCACTAACTGCGCACCGACCAGGAGACCGGGTAAAATGGCCGCTCTGCTTTTCTTTCTTTGTTTGGGTTTGGCGCGAGTGTTAGCTTGTATTGCCCGGGTTGCCACAGGATCAGATTTTCCTCGGCTTGGATCTCTGTGCCACAGCCTGGTTCAGCCATTTGTGCTGTGGCGGCCTGGATCTATTCACCCCCTTTTCCCGCCTCAGTTTCTATATTCACATTACCAGAGAAAGCCACCCTGTTTAGGTTAGTGAGGAAGGCGGAGCATTTCTTACTCCCTATTTCCTTCGGGGTTTGGTTATATATTTAGCCAATTTTTCACTCAATCATACCTTTGGGTGTATTGCGAAGCATCTGGAAGCTCCAAGTATAGGTTTTTCTGTTTCTGGTTGAAGATCTTGTTGAGTTTTGGGGGAGATTTATCGGTATCGCTTCCTACTCTGCCATTACTCTGACGTCATCTCCCAATGTATGATATTTTTAATGTATTGTTGGATCCAGTTTCTAATTCCTTGTTGGGAATTTTAGCATCTATATTCATCAGGTATATTGACCTAAAAAATTTTTTTGTTGTCATGTCTTTACTTGGTTTTGGAATAAGAATAATGTTTGCCTTATAATATAAGTTTGGAAGTTTTTCTTTGTTTTTGAAGTTGTTGGGGAATAACATTAGAAAGATAGTTGTTAGTTCTTCTTTGAATATTTGGTTAAATTTGCTTGTAAAGCCATCCAGTACAGGACTTTTATTTGCTTTGAGTTTTTTGATAACTGTTTCAATTTCATTTGTTGTAATCAATCTGTTTAAGTTATCAGGTTCTTCTAAACTGAGCTTCGGAAGACTGTATATATCTAAGAACTTATCCATTTCACTTAGGTTGTCCAATTTTTTTTTTTGGCATACAGATCTTCAAAATATTTTCTTACAATCCTTTGTATTTCTTCACTGTCAATTATAACTTCTTCACTTTTATATTTAATTTTATTTATTTGGGTCCTTTCTCTTTTTTCTTGATGAGTCAGTCTGGCTAGGTTCATCAATCTTGTTTACCTTTTTAAAGAACCAGCTCTTGGTTTCATTGATCATTTTTACTTTTTATTTATTTTTTTAGTTTCTATGTCATTTATTTTTATGCTGATCTTTATTATTTTCTTCCTTCTACTTCCTCTGGGCTTTAATGATGTTCTTTTTCTAGTTCTTATAGTTGTGGCATTAGGCTGTTTATTTATAAGAGCTTTTTTTTTTTTTTTTTTTTTGCATTTTAATGTATGCCTGTAAAAATCTGAACTTCCTTCTCAGGATTGATTTTACTGTGTACCATAGATTTTGAGTTGTTGTATGTTTATTTTCATTTGTTTCAATTTTTTTTATTTCTCTTTAATCTCATTGTTAACACATTTGTTATTTAATAACATGCTATTTTGCCTCAAAGTGTTTGAGTGCTGTTCATTTTTTCTATTGTAGTTGATTTCTAGTTTCATGCCATTGTAATCCGAGAAGATGCTTGAAATAATTTCAATCTTTTTAAAATTATTGAGCCTCGTTTTGTGTCATAACATGTGGTCTTTTTAAAAAAATGTTCTATGAGCACTTGAAAAGAATGTATATTTTGCTGCTTTGGGGTGAAATGTTCTGAAGATATCAATTAAATCCAGTTTACCTAGTGTGTCATATAAGCCTGCTGTTTCTTTGTTAATTTTCTGGAGGCTCTATTCATTGATTTTAGCGGAGTATTAACATCCCCTACTATTTTAGTAGTGCTGTTGATCTCATCCTTAATGTCCATCAAAATCGGCTTTATTTATTTAGGTGTTCCTATATAAGTTGCATATATATTTACAAGGGTTACAGCCTCCTGTTGGAATGCTACCCGTATCATTATGTAGTGACCTTCTTATCCCTTATAGCCTTATCTTTATAGCCTTTGTTTCAAAGGCTACTTTGTTATATATATATATATATATATATATATATATATATATATATATATATATATATATATTGCTACCCCAGCTTTTTTTCACTTCCATTTGCAAGAAGTACTTTTTTTATTGCTTCACATTTAGTCTATGTGTATTTTTTGTTATGAGGTGGGTCTCTTGTGGACATAATATATACAAATCCTGTTTGTGTGTGTGTGTGTGTGTGTGTGTGTGTGTGACAGAGACAGAGAGAGAGAGTGGGTGACAGGTAGGGACAGATAGACAGAAAGGGAGAGAAATGAGAAGCATCAATTCTTTGTTGCAGCACTTTAGTTATTCATTGATTGCTTTCTCATATGTGCTTTGACCAAGGGGTTACAAAAAACCAAGTGACACAGACCGAATGACCCCTTGCTCAAGCCAGCATCCTAGAGAGTCCAAGCTTGTATTCTCTGCATCCCAGTCTGATGCTCTATCCACTATGCCACTGCTTAATCAGACCTGGTCCTGTTTTCTTATCCATGCAGCTACCCTATGTCATTTAATTGGATCATTTAATTCATTTACATTTAAGGTTATTTTTGATATGTATTTTTATTTATTACCATTTTATTCTTTAAACCTACAATCGTCTTTCTCTTAATTGCTTTATTCCTTTGCTTTTTTTTATAGCAGGCCACTTAACATTTCTTGCAGTACTGGTTTAGTTGTTATGAACTCATTGATTTCTTTTTTGTCTGGGAAGTTTTTTTACTTTTTCTTCAATTTAAATGATAGCCTTGCTGGATAAAGTAGTCTTGATTGTAGGTTATTGTTTTGCAACACTTTGTATATTTCTTGTCAATCCTTCAGACTTGAAGTGTTTCTATTTAGAATTCAGACATCATCCTTATGGGGGTTTGTCTGTAGGTAATTAATTGCTTTTTTGCAGCTTTTTGTATTTTTCCTTTGTCTCTTAACTTTGGCATTTTAATTATGATGTATCTTGTTTTTAAGCTTCCTTGGATTCATCTTTAATGGGACTCTCTGTGCTTCTTGAATTTGTGTGACTTTTACCTTTGTCAATTAAAGAAATTTTCAGCTATGATTTCTTCAAACAAGTTATCTCTCCCATCATGTTCATTCTCTTTTCCTTCAGGAACCCCTATGATGTGAATGTTTTTCTTCTAGTTATCGCAGAGATCTCTTAGAGTTTCTTCAGCCTTTTTGTGCCTCTTTTCTTTTTGTTGTTCTTTTTCTGTGCTTGCATTTATCTTGTCCTCTAAATGGCTGATTCAATCCTTTCTCTGGTTCATCCAACCTGCTGTGGATTCCTTCTAGTGCAGTCTTCATTTCTGTTATTGTATTTCTCATTTCTGATTGGTTATTTTTTATGATTTTGATGTGTTTTTTGATGCTTGCTATCTTTTTCAGTTCTCATTGTGATCACCCATTGTTGCTCTAAGATCCTTGAACATCCTAATAATTATTATTTTAAACCATGAATTAAATAATTTTGTTATTTCCATTTCATTTAGTTATATTTTTCTGAGGATTTCTTCTGTTGATTTATTTAGGTTATATTTCTTTGTCTGCTCATTTTGACTGTGTATTAGGTACCTCTGCTCTGGATTTGAAACTTGATGTGGTATCTTAATGAGGAATATTGGCTCAATGGTACTGACCTCCAGGCCACTGTGATTCTGGGTTATAAGCTCTTCTTATTTAGTCCAAAGTTGGTTTATCAAGATAATTGTTCTTAAATTAAGTTGTAATCTGATTTGGTCCTTGAATGTGGCCTTTGGAATGCTTGCCTGCTCCATAGCTATCTTGGAATCTCAGTATTTTTTATAATAATGTTGAATAAAGGTTTTTAATATAAGTTCTCAGATGTGTAAGGTCTCTCAGGTTCTTTAGGGATGTCCTTTCAGGGTCAAAATTTTCACAATAATGAGATAATAGTTTCCACATGGTTGGCATTTGTAGTGATGATGAAAAAGACACTAATAAGTGTAAGGACTGAAGGTTTGTGTACCTCTAAAATCTATATGTTTAAGTCCTAATCTCTAATGTGATGCAGCTGGGAGGTGGCATAGTTGGGAGGTAGGAGAGCTGGGAGATATTAGATTATGAAGGTGGAGCTCATTCATGAATGAGATTAGTGCTCTCATAAAAGGGACTCAGTAGAGTTATCTTTTTTTCTTTCCACCATATAAGGATACAAGGCAAAGTCAATGGTCTCAATAGAACCTCACCTTGCTGGCAGACTCCAGAACTATGAGAAATAAATTTACATTGGCTTAAAAAAACCTAGTCTGTGATATTGTATGTTTGCAGCCAGAAAGAACTGAGTACATGACATAAATCAATGATTTTCAACCAGTGTGCTGCAAGAACTTTTAAAACATGCAGTAAATGACTATTTAGTAAATGTGTACCTCTTTTTCTTTAGATTGTTTTTTTAATTAATTTTAATGTGGTGACATGGATAAATCAGGGTACATATGTTCAGAGAAAACATCTCCAGATTATTTTGACATTTGATTATGTTGCATACTTCTCACCCAAAGTAAAATTGTCTTCCCACCTTCTATCTGGTTTTCTTTGTGCCCCTCCCCTCCCCCACCCCCTCTTTTTCCTTCCTCGTCCCCTCCACCCACCCACCCACCCACCCGTTACCATCACATTCTTGTCCATGTCTCTAAGTCTCATTTTTATGTCCCATCTATGTATGGATTCATATGCTTCTTAGTTTTTCCTGATTTACTTATTTCACTCCATATAATGTTGTCAAGGTCCATCCATGTTATTGTAAATGATCTGATGTCATCATTTCTTACAGCTGAGTAGTATTCCATAGTATATATGTACAAAAGCTTTTTAATCCACTTATCCACTGATGGACACTTGGGCTGTTTCCACATCTTCACTATTGTGAACAATGCTGCTATAAACATGGGGGTGCATTTCTCCATTTGGAACAGTTCTGTGGTGTTCTTAGGGTATATTCCTAAAAGTGGGATAGCTGGGTCAAAAGGCAGTTCAATTTTTAATTTCTTGAGAAATCTCCATACTGTTATTCACAGTGGCTGCACCAGTCTGCATTCCCACCAGCAGTGCAGGAGGGTTCCCTTTTCTCCACATCTTCACCAGCACTTATTCTGTGTTATTTTGTTGATGAGTGCCATTCTGACTGGTGTGAGGTGATATCTCATTGTGGTTTTAATTTGCATTTCTCTAATAATTAGTAATGTTGAGCATTTTTTCATATGCCTATTGGCCATCTGTATGTCCTCTTTGAAGAAGTGTTTATTCGTTTCTTTTGCCCATTTTTTGATTGGATTGTTTGCATTCAGGTGTTGAGATTTACAAGTTCTTTAAAATTTTGGTTATTAACCCCTTATCAGATGTGTTGTCAAATATATTCTCCCATTGTGTAGATTGTCTTTTTATTCTGTTTTTATTGTCTTTAGCGGTGCAAAAGCTTTTTAGTTTGATATAGTCCCATTTGTTTATCCTGTCTTCTATTTCACTTGCCCATGGAGATAAGTCAGCAAATATAATGCTACAAGAGATGTTGAAGAGCTTACTGTTTATGTTTCCTTCTAAGATGCTTATGGTTTCAAGGCTTAATTTAAGTCTTTTATCCATTTTGAGTTTACTTTTGTGAATGGTATAACTTAGTGGTCTAGTTTCATTTTTTTATCTGGTAGCTGCCCAATTTTCTTAACAACATTTATTTAAAAAGCTGTCTTTACTCCATTGTATGCCCTTACATCCTTTGTCAAATATCAGTTGTCCACAGAGCTGTGGGTTCATTTCTGGGTTCTCTGTTCTATTCCATTGATCTATATGACTGTTCTTATGCCAGTACCAGGCTGTTTTGAGTACAATGACCTTGTAGTATAACTTGAAATCAAAAAGTGTGATACCTCCCACTTTATTATTCTTTTTTAAGATTGCTGAGGCTATTTGTGTTCTTTTTTGGTTTCATATAAATTTTTGGAATATGTGTTCTATATCTTTGAGTATGTCATTGGTATTTTAATTGGTATTGCACTGAATTTATAAATTGCTTTGGGTAATATAGACATTTTAATGATGCTTATTCTTTCTAACCGTGAGCACAGTATATACTTCCACTTTTTTGTATTTTTCTTGATTTCTTTTATCAATGTTTTATAATTTTCCTAGTACAAGTCTTTAGTCTCCTTGGTTAAATTTACTCCTAGGTACTTAATTTTTTTGGTTGTAATAATGAAGGGGCTTATTTTCTTAATTTCTCTTTCTGACAGTTTATTGTTGGTGTATAAAAATGCCTCTGATTTCTGAGTATTAATTTTATATCTCACCACTTTGCTGAATTCATTTATCAGGTCTAGTAGTTTTTTGACTGAGACTTTAGGGTTTTCTAGATACAATATTATATCAACTGCAAATAATGATAGTTTTACTTCTTCTTTTCCAACTTGAATGCCTTTTATTTCTTTTTCTTGTCTGATTGCTGTGGCTAGGACTTCCAGGACTATGTTGAATAAAAGTGGTGAAAGGAGGCACCCCTGCCTTGTTCCTGATCTTAAGGGTATTGCTTTTAATTTTTTCCCATTGAGTATGATGTTGGCTGTGGGTTTGTCATAGATGGCCTTTATCATGTTGAGGTATGTTCCCTGTATTCCCACTTTGCTGAGAGTTTTGATCATGAATGGGTGCTTGATTTTATCAAATGCCTTTTCTTCATCTATTGAAATTATCATGTAGTTTTTCTCCTTCCTTTTGTTTATGTGATGAATCACATTGATTGATTTGCAAATATTTACCAGCCTTGCCTCCTCAGAATAAATCCCACTTGATTATGGTGTATGATTTTTTCCATATATTGTTAGATCCGGTTTGCTAATATTTTGTTGAGGATTTTAGCATCTATATTCATCAGAGATATTGGTCTATAATTTTCTTTCTTTGTGTTGTCTTTGCCTGGTTTTGGAATCAGAATTATGCTTGCCTCATAATAGGAGCTTGGAAGTCTTCCTTCCTTCTTTGTTGGGAGTTTTTTGATAACTATTTTGATTTCATTTGGTGTAATCAGTCTATTTAGGTTTTCTGATTCTTCCATGGTTGATTTTTTGAAGAATTATGTTTCAAGGAATTTGTCCATTTTGTCTAGATTGTCTAGTTTTTTGCCATACAATTCTTTATACTATTTTATTACAATAGTTGGTAATTCTGTTTGTCAGTTGTTATTTCTCCAGTCTCATTTCTAATTTTATTTATTTGAGTCCTTTCTCATTTTTTCTTGGTGAGTCTAGTTAAAGGTTCATCGATCTTGTTTACCTTCTCAAAGAACCAGCTCCTAGTTTCATTGATCCTTTATATTATTTCTTTAGTCTTTATGTCATTTATTTTTGCTCTGATCTTTATTATTTCCTTCCTTCTACTACATTTGGACATTACTTGCTGTTCTTTTTTAGTTCTTTTAGATGCAGCATTGTTTATTTGAGCTTTTTCTATCTTTTTAAAGTATGCCTGTAGTGCAATGAACTTCCCTCTCAGTACTGCTTTTGCTGTGTCCCATACATTTTGAGTTGTCTTATCCTCATTATCATTCGTTTCTAGAATTTTTTAAATTTCTTCTTTGATCTCATTCTTAATCCATTTGTTATTTTACAACCTGCTATTTAATTTCCATGTGTTTGAGAATTTTTGAGTTTTTCTGTTGTGGTTGATTTCTGGTTTCATGCCATTGTGATCAGAGAAAGTGCTTGATATGATTTCAATCTTCATAAATTTATTGAGACCACTTTTGTGCCCTAACATGTGGTCTATCCTAGAGAATATACCATAAGCCCTTGTAAAGAACTTATATTCTGCTGCTTTAGGATGGAAGGTCCTGAAGATATCTATTAAATCCAGTTAATCTAGTGTGTCCTTTAAGTCTGCTGTTTCTTTGTTAATTTTCTTTCTTGAGGATCTATCTAGTGATGTTGATGAGGTATTGAAATCCCCTACTATTATAGTATTGCTGTTGATCTCGCCATTTACATCCATCAAATTCTGCTTTATATATTTAGGTGCTGCTATATTAGGTGCGTAAATATTTATAACGGTTATATTTTCCTGTTTGATTGCTCCCTTTATCATTATGTATTGGCCTTCTTTATCTCTTACTATAGCTTTTTTTTAAAGTCCATTTTGTCTAATATAAGTATTGCTACCCCAGCTTTTTTTTCATTTCCATTTGCATGAAATGTTTTTTTCCATCCTTTTACCTTCAGTCTATGTGCATCTTTCGTTTTAAGGTGTGTCTCTTGTAGACAGCCTATGTATGGGTCTTGTTTTCTTATCCATGCAGCTACCCTATGTTTTTTGATTGGATCATTTAATCCATTTACATTTAAGGTTATTATTGATATGCAGTTGTTTATTGCCATTTTGTTCTTTAAAGCTGTGTTCCTCTTTTGCTATATTCTTTTCCCATTTTGGTCTGTTTACAAGAGGCCCCTTAACATTTCCTGTAGTATTAGTTTGGTTGTAATGAATTTCTTGAGTTTTTATTTGTCTGGGAAGCTTTTTATTTCTCCTTCAATTTTAAATGATACCCTTGCTGGATAAAATAGTCTTGGTTATAGGTTCTTGTTCTGCATTACTTTGAATATTTCTTGCTATTCCCTTCTGGCCTTAAGTGTTTCTGTTGAGAAGTCGGATATCATCATTATGGAGGCTCTTTTGTAGGTGATAGCCTTTTTTTCTCTACCAGCTTTTAATATTTTCTCTTTATCACTTAGCTTTGGTATTTTAATTATGATGTGTCTTGGTGTAGGTTTTTTTGGGTTTCTCTTTAATGGAGTTCTCTGTGCTTCTTGAACTTGTGAGAGTTTCTCCTGCATTAATTTAGGAAAGTTTTCAACTATGATATGATCGGACAAAATCTCTATTTCTTGTTCTTTTTCTTCTTCTTCAGGAACCCCTATTATGTGGATGTTATTTCTTTTCATGTTGTTGTGGAGTTCTCCAAGAGTTTCCTCAGACTTTTTGAGTCTCTTTTCTTTTTTCTTCTCTGCTTTCATGCCTTCATTCAAATTGTCCTCCAACTTACTGATTCAGCCCTCAGCTCCATCCATCCTGTTTTTAATTTCTGCCATTGTGGTCTTCATTTCTGATATTGTATTTGTCATCTCTGACTGATTCTTTTTTAATATTTCAATATTTTTATACTTGCTTTTTCTTTAAGTGTTTGCAATGACCATCCATTGTTGTTCTAAGATCCCTAAGCATCTTTACAATCATTATTTTGAACTCCACATTCGGAAGTTTGGTTATTTCTATATCACTCAGTTCATTTTCTAGAGGTTTCTCTTGTGGTTTCATTTGGATTGCACTTCTCTGTCTTCTCATTATGTCTGTGTGTTTGGGTGTTTTGTTTGTAGAGCTGGTTGAGTCTAGGCTTGGTGTTGTCTGCCCCCAGTTTTCAATTGTGTTATTTCTAGGTCTTCTTGGGTTGGCATCAGCTATGATATTATTTGTAATCCACTTTTGGATTTGTGCTGCTTTGAAGTCTTTATTTGTTTGTTTTATTAACGGGTGATAGTCTTTTTTACTGATCTCAGCAGGAGGCTTATTTGAAACTGTATCCAGGAATGCAATGGTTATAACCTGAGACTCTGAAGACCTCTTCTGCCAGTTACTCTCTCTGGGGGCAGGATGTTTTCTCAGCTTTAGTAGGGGGAGGTATATCTCAGATCTCCATGGAGTCCTGAGTTACTGCCCCTCCTCTCCACTTCTTGTTTTAAGCTATGTCTTGTTGCACTGATTGGAGCTGGAGAGATTTCCAGAGATCTGTGATTTGGAAGCCCTTTAGTCTTTTGTTTTGTGGAAGGATCAACCCCTCCCCCAACTACGGCTGCCTCCAACTCTGGATGAGTCAGCTTCTCAGGCCATCCCCTGAATTCCTCTGCCTCTCACCATCTGTCTCCCTCTCTCCCCTTTCTTTTTGGAAGACAAACTGGCCCTTTCAACACACCTCATTCCCTGGTCACCAGGCAAGTGGCTGTGAACAGTATTTTCTGCTCTTTTCCTGGAGTGAGAGCCCTTCTGGGCTCTCAGGCTCACCCCCCCCCCCGTTTCTTTAAGCAGTGGAGATTCAGGTGCTCCCTACCAGGTTTGTTGTGGTTTCTTCTTTGCTCCTTGGTTTTTGAGAGCTGTTTTTGTAGTCCAGAGTTGGTTTTTCATGCTGATTGTTCCTAAATTAATTTTTTATCCAGTTCAGTGGTGTGAGCTGGGAGTCTATGCATCTGCCTACTCTACTACCATCTTCAGGTCCCCTTATTTAGATTGTTAAATAAAAAAATGACAACAAGCTGCCAGTGTGAATGCTCTGTCATGAACCATATCTATATTTGTCATGTAAATAGAGTCGCATCTTATTGGGCACATCTCATAATAAGGTTGCATTTGATTGGTTAATTCTTCCAAACAGGATTCCTTATATATAAGTACCTTTCCTGATTTTTAAAAAAATCAGTTTGAAGCAAAAAGTATAGGTCATAACTATTATCTTTTTTTTGTAAATCAATCAAAATTATAGTCTGACTAGGTGATGGCACAGTGGATAGAGCAGTATACTGGGATGTGGAGGACCCAAGTTTAAAACCCTGAGCTTGCTGGCTTGAGTTCAGCTCATTTGGTTTGAGCAAAGCTCACTAGCTTGAGCCCAAGGTCACTGATTTGAGCAAGGGATAATTCAGTCTGCTGTCACCCCCTGGTCAAGGCACATATGAAAAATCAATCAATGAACAACTAAGGTGCCACAACATAGAATTGATGCTTCTCATCTCTCTCCCTTCCTATCTGTCAGTCCCTATCTGTTCCTCTCTCTGTCTCTCTCTCTCTCTGTCTCTGGCACAAAAATAAATAAATCAAAATTTTGACCATTTTTTGTTAGGTTGAAAAAACATATATTTTTTTGGTGTGACACAGAATTTTAATAACCAATGTATGCCATAAGATGAAAATCATTGAAAATCACTGACATTACTCAAAAAAGTCAATCTTAACACCAATAAAATTTTATAGTGGGAATGTAAAGATAATTTTTTTCTATAAAATCAAACATGGGTCTCTACAATACTATTAAGAAATAAACATTTTGACCTTGGCCAGTTGTCTCAGCAGTAGAGTGTCAGCCTGGTGTGTGAAAGTCCAGGTTTGATTCTCTGTCAAGGCACAAAGGAGAAATAACTATCTGCTTCTCCACCCACAACCATGGCTCAAATCATTTGAGCGAGTTGGCCCAGGGCACTGAGGCTGGCTCTATGTCCTCACTCAGGAGCTAAAATAGCTCTATTGCCAAGTAACAGAGCTGCAGCCCAGGATGGCAGAGTATCCCCCAGTAGGAGACTTGCTGGGTGGATTCTGGTTGGGAACATGTGGGAATCTATCTCACTGCCTCCCCACCTCTCACTTAGTTAAAAAAAAATAAGCATGTCAAGTCATTTCTTCTTTAAAGTATTGTTAAATCCAAAAATTGAAAATATAAAATATATATCTCTTTGTGTACTATATTATATATGATGTAGAAGATCAAAATAACAGTATATACACTTTAATTGATTTAACCTAATAATTACAGGACAGATGTATGTATATAGCAAAACAGATAAATGCCTTTACTAAATGTATATGCATATATTTTCATTTTCTTCACTATATATTAAATTAAAGCTTTAATATATTTTGAAATTTTATTTCTGGACACTACATGAATATTTCTGATAAAATTTAAAATTCATGAAATATTAAGCAAAAATTGGAAATATTAATTTTTTCATTAATTAGAACATGGATTGTTAAACTTATCAGCTTGGCAGTGAAATCTTATTGAAATAGTCATATCCACTTTTTTATGCCTTGTATATGGCTTTTGTTACATTGGAAGAACAGAATTAAGTAGATGCAAGGGAGACATTATGCCCCATGGGAATAAAATACTAGCTAACCTTTAAAAGAAAATTTTCAAACTAGTGATCTAGAAAAAGTCATATGTAATTTCAGAGACTGTACAGACCCATACACACAACACATTTACCAATTAGAGCAGTGGTTTTCAACCTTTTTATATTTCTGGACCTGTGAAAATAGAAAAATTATTTTGGAGACCAATAAAGCAGAAATCACTCTAAACATTAGTGAATTCAACTAAGATCTTTGGATCTAAAAACTCCCTACACCATCAGGGTGGTTACCTCTTTCACAGAGCAGCATGAAATTTCTGGTTGACTGGAGGTTGAAAAACACTGAATTAGAGCATTTCAGATACAAATCTATATCCTTCTATATCTATATATCTATATATATATCTATCTATCTATCTATCTATCTATATATATATCTGTTTAGAATTTAAAAAGTTTTCATCTTTCTGACCCTGCTTTAAAAGAAAAAAAAATATGAGATTATTAAGGTGAGATGTATCTAAGAAGGACGAAGAGCTATATATTATCTTGTAGGTGGAACCAAGAGATGATCACAATGGAAAATTTATGTCAAGAAAGAATGCAACCCTTGATAAAATTTTACTTGTGAAAATAAATTTAGTGGCTATCATAATATTTATGAATTTATCATGCTTGTGTCATCATGGATTAAATCTAGAGAAGAAAAATTTAACCAAGAAAACATAGTCATAAATAATAACTAAAAAATTCACAGGCAAAAATTCTCAAAAGAAAAATATGTTTCATATAATACAGATCCTTTCATTAAAGAAAAAAATTAGGCAATAGAAAGTTTGACAAAAGTATGAGGATAATCCTGGAATTCCTTTTACCTGGCACTTGACCTGGTAGCAAGGGAAGGTGGAAAATGCTTAAGGTCTATTTCAGTTTCAGTGCAATGCTATTGTAATGAGGCAAAATGGTTTATTATCTATTAATAGTGATTCACCTTGATATCATTTCCTACAGGGAACTTGTTGGACTTATTGGAAATACTCAGGATCAGCACTGAAACTTAGATCTTCACAAACTGAAAGACTTCCTGTCCCAGGAGAGCCCCAACTCTATATCTATCAGGCATCCCTGATTCGACTTTCCCGTGCAATGGGACACTCCTACATAATAGCAGGGCTGGCAGTCTCTTTAAGACTACTCTTGAGGTGGCTATGAAGAATTCTACCTATTGGTACTGAGACCAATTGCCATGGGAGGAAAGACACAACCAACACACAAGTTAGTTGCAAGAAGCACACAGGCATTTCGTACTCACAAATCCTATGGCATGTCTTATTACAGTTTAATGGAGCCCTGTTGGCATGCTCCTCTAGGCTGTCCTTGGTTAGAGTGGTGTGTAGACAGGACAAGTTCAATGTTGGAGTCTGGATGACTATATAGCTGGGGGCCTCTTGGCTTTAGTACATTTTTGTGGCATATGCCTTCTGACAGGTGTTAATCTACGGGATTATCACATCAAATCACTTTTTTTGGGAGTTCCTGGCAGGAAGTCTTTTTATATGTTAATCTGAAGAATTGTCCATCTAGCCACTTTTTATCTATAGATAACTTTACACACACACTAATTGGACCTATGCTAAAGGCATAGTCTGCCTACCATATCTGTACTCACTAGATTAGTTCCACCCACAAGGCATAGCCTTATTTATTCACTTTCTTAATGACTTTTAATATTATACCCTAACTTATTTCTATATATCTTCTATATTTTTTATATTTCTATATATTTAATTACTATAACATTATATTACTGTAACACTTACTGAAACAACAAGATGTATTCCTCAGAAATGAACTTTCCAGTTCCATATCCCAAAAGCTAAAGGTGCAAATGTAAAAGCATTTTTTAATAGATTTGAAGTGGTGTGTGTGTGTGTGTGTGAGAGAGAGAGAGAGAGAGAGACAGACAGACAGACAGACAGACAGACAAGGGCAGACACACAGGAAGGAAGAGGGATGAGAAACATCAATTCTGTTGTGACACCTTAGCTGTTCATTGATTGCTTTTGCTTTCTCATAGGTGCTTTGATGGATGGGGGGCTACAGCAGAATGAGTGACCCCTTGCTCAAGCCAGGAATCTTGGGCTCAAGCCAGCAATCTTCAGCTTCAAACTAGCAACCTTTGGGCTCAAGCCAGTGACCATGGATGGAGTCATGTCTATTATCCCAAGATCGAGCCAATGAGTCCATGCTCATACTGGTGAATTCACGCTCAAGCCTGTGACCTTAGGGTTTCAAACCTGGGTCCTGCTCTATACACTGCACCACCGCCTGGTCAGGCGATGTGTAGTATTTTTTAACTGAACAATTTTAGCCCTTACAAATTCATGGAAAAGCAATTCAGAAATTTCATTTTCATACTAAATATGTATGTAGTATGAGTATATTTAGTATGAGTATATACTCATAAATGTGTATGAGTATATATGTCTATGTACATATTTATGTACATATATACATATCCAGAAATATTTCTTGAAGCATAGCTTGTATTCATATTTATCCCAGGGAATTCTCTCCTTAATTTAAAAGATATTTAATGAATTTTAATATACTTTAAGCTTTTTACTAAAATTTAGGATACATTGGTAATTAAAATAGCAGCTATCTTTGCTTCATGGAGTGTATATTCTACTAAAGGGGAAAAATTTATATATTAATATATAGATAACCTTTTGCTGTGTGTTATTACAGAATAATAAGTGTCAGGAGAATTTAAAAAAACGTTAACATGTCAGAGACACTTTTGCCAAAGAAACAATACTTAGAACTGGGGCTCTAAAGAAGAAGGTAGACTCAGACTTACAGAATTTATTGGCAGTTTCAAGTTGTAGCCAATGGTTGTGCCTATATGGCCATGTGTTAATTATTGCTTGTGAAGCTAGTGTTGGCTATGAACTAGCAAAATCTTGGGTAAAAATAAAGAAACAGCTAAGAGTATGTGTGAATGACTGAAAGCTGTGAGAAATATATAACAAACACTTGGAGAGCAAACTCATAAAACATTTTTGAAGAGCTAAACAATAAATAATAGAACATAAAATGCTTAATAGGGATAAAAGTAATATTTTGCATATAAGTTCAGAATAAGTTTATAATAGCAAAGATGGGTTTAGAGACCCCATGGGGAATGAAGATATAGGTTTGGTTTATGTTAGTAGTGCTATGTGACTTCCAAAAAAAATGAAAGTAAAGAAGATAAAAAAAAAGAAAAAAAACACATTATATAAAATTGAATTAATAAGGTAGGCAATAATCCTGCATTAATCTGTAGTGGTGGAATCTTAAATTTATTTTTATATATGTTTTTAAAGAAATATAGACAAGATTCTATTTTATTTAAAAATTATACACAACATTGTATTATATAACATATAATTTTTAAAAATGAGAATTTTTAACTTATTCCCCAAAAAGATTAGAGAAAAGACTTAGAAAACAAGAGAACTGCTACTACTTTCACTTACTCTTATTTATATTTTAATGATCTTTTTTACTAAATTATTTTGAATGATTCCAGATTATTCAATCATATAGTATTTATTATTTTATTTTATTTAACTTTATAAAAGAATTAGACTGGTTTTATTTCATCAATATAAGCAATGTACTACTGAAAAACCTTGTGACTACTGTAAGTGGGCACACTAAGCTAAAGAGCATATTTACTCAAAAGGATTTTGATAGGTATTTTAAATTTGTCCTCCCAAAATATTACACCACTCTCTATCCCACCAACAGTGAGCTAGATACCTGCTTCCTTACAAAAACTATTAGGTCAATAGACACAATATAAAAAATGATACAACCCAGATTAACTAGCTTGAAGGAGGTTCACAGTACTAATGAAATACAAACATTTGTGAAAAGAAAAAACTAACATTAAGTATAAAGTTACAATAAAAGTTGAAAAAGTTAAAACAGGAATGGGAATTAGACTTGGTAATTAGAGAGCAATATTATAAGAGTTGAGTTTTAAATGAAAATATTTTAATATCTATGTAGTATGCTAACAATTGCTGTTCTCTTACTTATAATGTATATTTATTATAATTATAAAATTATGTAAATGATCTACAAGCACAAATACAGCAAGAATCAATGCTAGGCCCTGGCCAGTTGGCTCAGTGGTAGAGCATCGGCCTGCCATGTGGAAGTTCCGGGTTCAATTCCTGGCCAGGGCACACAGGAGAAAAACCCATCTGCTTCTCCACCCTTCCCTCTCTCCTTCCTCTCTGTCTCTCTCTTCTGCCTCCTGCAGCCAAGGCTCCATGGGAACAAAGTTGGCCTGGACGCTAAGGACAGCTCCAGGGCCTCCGCCTCAGGCTCTAGAATGGCTCAGGTTGCAGCAGAGCAATGTCCCAGAGGGACCCAGTATCGCCCCCTGGTGGGCATACCAGGTGGATCCTGGTTGGGCGCATGTGGGAGTCTGTCTGTCTGCCTCCCTCTGCTTCTCACTTTAGGGAAAAAAAAAGGAATCAATGCTAAGCCATTTAGGAAGCTTTAGGGTAATTTTGTTTAGTTTTGTTTAAATCTTACTAAGTAAAAGTATGATTATAATGAGTAATAGAAAACAGTTTGTCTATGAACTAGTTAACCTAACCTCACAAAACCTTGGTTTCTTCATACTATGCAATGAGAATAATAGTATATCTCATATAATACTTAAAGTACATTAAGTGAAGTAAATGAGATGATGTGTGTGTGTGTGTATATATATATATATATATATATATATATATATATCCAGCAGTGTTTTGACACATGAAAATAGCTAGTATTTATTAAATCTTACTACATTTCAAGATTTTTATATCTTTTTACACTTACTAGATCATTGATTTTCACAAAAATGCTATGGAATAGATATTATGATCATACACATTTTATAGATGAGAAAGTACATTAACTAACTTGTCAAATCACACGCAAGAAAGTGGTATTGCCTAGATGAAATAGCTGGTCTCATTTTAGAGCTTTTATTTCAAATCTTTACTCTTTACTGCCTCTTGTAGTAATCACTAGATAATATCTTTCTAAATAAATATAAATTCTGTAAATTGAAGTTTTTATAATAGATTGGTATATAAATTTAATTGTATGTGTTATTTTGATGGTTTCTCAAAACAAGATGCATATGTAACTTGAATTGATTTTCTCTTTAAAAATGCTTGCACTAGAACTTTGCAAGTCATTGTAGCTATAGAAAAGAATATCTTGTAAGTTTTGTAAAGTAAAGAGTTTATTCTATCTAGTTGCAACATTCATAGCAACAAGCTAGCATTTTCATCCTTTAGGATTAATAATTTCAACAACATTACAAAACCTAATTTTTAACAGGAGAGTACTCTAGATATAATTAGATTTCCATTCAAAGCATACTTTCATCTTGGTTCCAAAGTGAACATATATTTTTAAGGGGGTATCATCAGCTAAACTTTTAGTCTCAAAGAGTCTTCAGGATAGTCCAGGGCAGAATTCGCCACAGAGCATTATGCAATGTGGTGATGGAATAGCCCCATATCCTAAGGCAGTGAGAATTTGGAATTGAGGTTTAGGTGAGACACAGTGAGAAATCGATACCTGACTTCAGTTTTCCTGCTTAGTAATATTGGTAAAATAATTCATAATAGTAGGATTTTGCTTTTAATCAGATATCCAAATTCACTTGTAAGTATCTTTACTTGTGTGGAAGGCAGGTGTACTTGATAACAGTGATATTAGAACTCCACATAAAAAGAGTAGTCTATTTTTCTTATCATATTTATCACTGTTTCAAAGAAGGCACTGTATGTTTCCATTTTTTACTCTACTAACAGAATGCAGTAGAACCTGTAAAGAGACTTACACTGGACTTAGAAGACTAATCTTCATACTCTACTATGCCCATCTGGCTCAAAGATAGTAGGCAAGTTAACCTCTCTAAATTTCAGTTACAGAACCTGGCCTTGAGTCTGATACACATTCATACATGCACACAAATGCTTATCCCATCAGCTCTGTATAGTGTGGTTTTTCTTTCCTTCTACTTCTTTCTCTTTTCTTTTCTTTTTTTTTAGCTTCTCTATACTATAAGCTGATGTTTTTTTGAAGGAAATTAATTTCTATAAATTTGTGAACAATTGTCAAAATGCATTAATGCTAGAAACTTTGTATCTCTTTGTATTGATTGTTACATTTATCTATTTCTTGGTGAAAAGGGAGAATTTTTCAATCTTCTGTGTTGTCTGCACCCCTTTTAGGTAGATGAAGAAAAGAAAAGAAAAGAAATGTTCCAGACCATGGAAACAGCATAGCCAGGTTAGTTGGGGTAAAATAAAGCACAGAGGAGTCTTTGAAAGACATTTAATACAACTGGAGTATAGATTTCATAAAAGAGGAGTGCAGTGTGGGGCTAGACATTAAGGTCAGGTGTAGAAACAGCAATATTGGAATCTAAGAAAGTATTTTGATTTTATTTAAGGTCATTTGGAAATCACTGAAATATTTTAAATTAGGAAATGACACAATTTGATCTCATTAAAAAATTTTTTTCTGTGATTCAAGAAAAGATGAAAGGAGAATAATAATAGAAGTGGAGACTGTGGATTGTCTGGTTTGGAGATGCAGTGACAGGATTAAGACAGTAATTGATTGGGAGTGGAGAGTGGTCACTCTCAAGTTTTCTGCTTTGGGTAATCCACAGTAAAATGTACTAGACCAGGAAACACTTGAAGAGAAGATAGCTTGGGAAACAAAAATGAGTTCAATTTTGGAGTTTAGATCCCTGTGAGTGTTTATTGCGATAAGCTAGTCTGTGTTGAAAAAATAAGTAAAGCCTGAAATATCAGTAGCTTAACCCATAAACATTGTCAGCTGTCAGATTTTACTCTATTTTCAAACTAAACACTTTGGATGAAACAGTTATATAGATAAAAAGGATTTCTGTGTCAGAGACAAAAGACATTAGTACTCATGACAGCAGACATCATGAGCTTCAGGTTCACATGTGTTCTCTTTGCTCCACAAACCCCACGGCAACACAGATGGATGTTGTGCACACAGTGGTTTCTTGTCACAGTAGAAGAACGCCAAGCTTAGAAAACCCTCAACTTTCAAAGTAGGCTACTTTTTCCACCCAACCTTCTCTACGGAGGCAGATAGATGTTTACCATGCTGGTCAGTAAACTAATTTACCCTCTACTCAGGGGGGAGACTAACTCCATTTCCAAGGCTATTTGCTATACAAACATCTTTTCAAAGATAGAACAGAAGCTGTCACAAATCATGTGAAAATATGTAGAGAAATTTTCCCCATTATAAGTTTATTTTCCTTTTATGCAAAATCAGGTATTTATAAACCACCTCTTCAGGGTAGCCTTGTTGTGTGGTGATCAGTGTAGCCAGCCAGGCTACTTCATTCAGGTTGCAATGACATTTTCAAGTGAAAGAAACTAAACAAAGATTTTTTGATGCCCATGCCAAATAATTATAAAAAAATATAAACAATCTGGTTATTTTTTTTCATATTCTTTGTTGATTCATGGTGGGAAGTTTTAAATGGGAGGAAGAAATCATAATTTACCAGCTTACTTTAGAATCAGATGTCAAAAAAAGCACAAGGTAAAAAGTTTAAATCGACACTTTTATAGACATAGACCACTGGGGGAAAAAATGGGAACTCCCCTAAGGCAATGCCAATATTCTCTGAAGGACTTCCCAAACAAATAGGGAATTTATCCTGAGAAAGACCATGAATTTTTCTTAGAAACTTAAGAGTTTTGTCAAGGCCTAGTGATGCAGAGTACAAAGTAAGTTTGTGTCCATTTAATGTCCTAGATCCAGTCCCTCAGCAATTCATCCCAAATTGGTTGTATAACAATTGCATGAAGGGAGATTATTTCTTTTCCTACCTTGGTTGCAGGAGTAGTAACATAGCAATGACTTATTGGCCCTTAGAACTGATGGAAAAAAAAAACACATGTGCTTTACCATGTCTATTGAAGCCACTATTGAACGAAGCAGACAAAAGATTCAGACACAGGTCACTAACAGTTCCTAGAAGGACCTCAGCCAACTAGGCCCCCTCAGTCAGGGGATTCTTGTGGGGCTTGGCTTGTCAGTGTTGGTCAAAGCACTTCAAATCATTTCCTAAGCTTGAATACCTCATAGTTTCTTTCATAAAAATATAATGACATCCACTTAATTAAACAGGATGAGCAGAGTTAGTGTTCTTTTAAGTCCATTTTTAAGTGTTAAATTGCTGATATACACAAGCTTAAACATTTACAAAGGAGATTTTAAATAATTTTGTTAATAAGTTGCCCATAATAAAACAAAACCAAAAACAAACAAAAAGTTTTTACCCTACCAGTCTCAGTCTGTAAACCAGTTAGCATGCCTGCCTGCAAATATTTTCTCAATTCATCTTATACTATAAATGTCACAGCAGTCATAATGCTGTATGACATTCAGTCACAGTATATAAAAAGTGACACTTGAACCTGATTTCCTCTCCTTAATCAATATTATATTTTTATGTTAGTTATAATAATGATCTTATAATAATTTGGAGAATTTTAAATTACCCATTAGATAAAACTGATATTAAACGGAAAGTATAAGTATCTATGTGAAGGCAAAAAGGTATTTATGTGGTATATTACTTGAGAAGAGTTAAATGGTTTGATAAGAACACTAATTTTAAGATTTATCATTCTGGCCAGTTGGCTCCTTGGTAGAGCATCACTGTGTGTGCTGAAGAAAGTCTTCAGTTCAATTTTCGGTCAGGAAAAATAACCACCTGCTTCTCCACTCCTCCAGCTTCCTCTTCTTCTTCTTCTCTCTCTCTTTCTTCCCCTCCCGCAGTCATAGCTCTATTGGATCCAGCAATGGGCCCCAGGAGCTGAGGATCACTCTATGGAACCTTTGCCTCAGGTGCTGAAAATAGCTCAGTTACAAGCATGGCCCCAGGTGGGCAGAGCATGGGCTGTAGACGGGGTTGTGGGGGGATTCATCTTGGCACATGTGGGAGTCTATCTCTTCTCCTCTCACATAAATTTAAAAATAAAATGATAAAAACTGAAGCAAATATAAAAAATATATAGAGAATATTTATATATATTTAAAATATATAGAATATATAGAGAAATATATGTTATATTCTCTATATATTCTAGTATATTTCTATATACTCTAATTTTTTAAAAATGCGAACTCATCAAATTTCATGAGGAGCAGAAGCATTTATTTACTCAGGCTCAAAATCTAATGCCAACTTTGTTTTTGAGTAAAATTTTTATCTTAGAACATTTTTAGATTTAAATAAATAATTCCAAATATAGTACAAACTCTCCGTATAACCTTACCTAGATTGTTTCCCACAGTATCTTACATTTAGTATGATACATTTATCACCACTGATGAACCAATATTTACATATGCTTATTGTACTAGTCAGGGTTCTCCAGAGAAAACACAAATTATAAGGAATTGACACAGGTAATTATGGAGGCTGAGAATTCCCAGTATCTGCAGCTGGGCGAGCGGGGACTCCGAGAGCAGCTGTGGAGTTCCCGTTGAAGTCTAAAGACCTGGAACCCAGGAGAGGTCCAATCCCAAACACCAGCAGGCTCCAGGCATGACTGAGTGGATGTTTTGGTCTGAATCCAAAGGCTGGAGAAGATTAGTTTCCTGCTCAGACAGTCAGGAGGAGTTCCCCTTCACTCAGCCCAGTCGACAGGATGATTCTGGTCCACATCAGGTTGCAGGTGGACACTGGTTGCACAAGCTTGAAGAGCTACTGTGTGACGGAAACCCTGTGACAGTCCAAACTGCACATGCCTGTATTTTGGCTCACCCATCAATGCACTTAGCCTGTCCTGATGTCTGGCCATGTAGATCAAGTCAAGGTCACTGGGCAAGGGTCCCATGAACTACAGCACCTCTGACAAAGTCCAAGCTTCCACCCTACAACAGAAGCAAGTCCCTTGAACCAGATACCACAAGATCATGGAAGTCTTAGGCAAACATGTCTGTGGTAATAGAGAATCCTGGGAACCTTGACTATCAGAGATGCCCCAGAATTCCTTAAGGCAACAGGACCGTGTAGGTTTTTATTTCTCATGACCTTTGCTGGTCCTAAGGTAGTAAGTTTTCCTGGGATGATAAAGCTGAATGTTAAAAACTATGTTTTTTTCATGTTGGAAAATAGCTTAAAGGACATTTTTATAACATAACAATGGGTTATTTCCTTCACAGAAAGGAAAACAAACTATGTCTGAGAACTAAGCTCATTTTAAAAAACATTCCTAAGGATATTTTTCTTGCAAGAACATATATATAACTGTTCTTGCTTTTAGCAAATGTAGCACAAATGCAGGAACATTTTACATATAGTGTGAAAACAGGTGCTAATGCCTTCACAATGGTTCATCAACCGTCTGGAACTGCCAAAGATTTATGTCTCTAGATACTTCATTGAATAAAGTTTATTATACCTGGTAAACTTGCCTGTCTCTAGAGTGCTTTTATAAGATCCTTGAAAAACTCTTTGATTGCATTTTAAAATTGTATTTGAAGAATAAGGAAAAACAAGCTACTAAGAAATAAAAATGAATCAAACTGCTTTGATGGCAAATTGGAAATAGGAGCAACATAATAAGAACAAACCTTGAAACACCATTGACCAAAAGGATTAAAAGCACAATTACAGGTCATGAAATAATTATTTGTGATAGCAATGGATTAAGGGCTTTTCAATGATTACTAACTAAATCAAAGACATGACAATCAACAAATCAAACCACTAGCAATATATACAGTTTCTATAACCATTTAGTGAAAGATTTATATATATATTATATAAATATATATATACACAGATATATATGCACATACACACATACTCACATGTTTAAGAAATTATAACCAGTTCCGTGTATAAAAAGAAAATTCTTTATCCAGTCACAAGTATTCTTAATTCTTCTGGGTCCATTTAGAAATGTGATCAAATGTGCAAAAAATAAAAATAACCAAAATTTATTTGACTGAATTTTATCTTCAGCAAGAAGCAGATATTGCAATAGGATATTTTCTACATTTTTATTTATTTATTTTTTCTGTGACAAATGAGCGAGAATAGCTCTTGAGGAAAATCCATTTCCAAAGTGCATTCATTAGGGCTTTACTCAAGTGCAAGGAAGAAGATGAAGTGACAAGTCAATTACAATATAATATGGGTTTGAAAGGATTTTTTTCCACTTTAAGTAATTATGAGACTAATTTACCAATGCTCACTCTATTACTAGGCCTAGAAAACTCCTGATTACATATTAAAATAAAAGAACAGTATTTTTGGAGCACAACATAAGAGGGTCTCATTTTAAATTGAGGAATTTAAGTATATTCATGCTTAAAATAAAAATCTGGCATACATTGAGAAAGAGAAACAGAGAGGAAAAGAACACAATCACTGGTCATTGTGGTAAAGCAAAAACTGCCTCAAATTCTTTATCTTCAACGAAACTAGCTAAATGGTATTTGTAAACTTGTTTAATCCTGCCAACCTTTTGTCCACATGTGAAATGGGATTATTATTTTTTTTTTTTTGTATTTTTCTGAAGTTGGAAACGAGGAGGCAGTCAGACAGACTCCCTGCATGCGCCCGACCGGGATCCACCTGGCACACCCACCAGGGGGCGATGCTCTGCCCATCTGGGGCGTTGCTTTGTTGCAACCAGAGCCATTCTAGCACCTGAGGCAGAGGCCACAGAGCCATCCCCAGCGCCCCAGGCCATCTTTGCTCCAGTGCAGCCTTGGCTGCGGGAGGGGAAGAGAGAGAGAGGAAGGAGAGGGGGAGGGGAGGAGAAGCAGATGGCGCTTCTTCTGCGTGCCCTGGCCAGGGATCGAACCTGGGACTACCGCAAAATGGGATTATTAATGCTTAGTTTGTATAGTTGCTATGACAAGTAAATGAAGTAAGTACAGAGCCTTGGTATCTGTCTAAAAATAGATAATAAATACCATTCCTCCCCTTACTCCATTTGTGAACTTAATAATTTAAGGACAAAATTTTGTCTGCTTCAACCATTATCAAGAAAATCTGTCTTCCTTTATGATTCTCAAAACTTGTAACTTCCCTCTTTGAGCACAAAATTCCATCCTTTCTCTCTGTCTTTTATCAGCCATGAAATTGTCCTCCGGTTCTTGATTTTGTTTAATCATGCTTTGCAAAACAGTACTAAGTATCAATTATTATCAGGCACTGGGCAGGCACTGGCAAAATAAATTTTTTTAAAACTCAGTACCTGAATTAAAGGGGCTTACCTGAATTAGAGGAGCTCACAGTTCTTTAAAATTAAATACCTCATTAGGAGAATATATTTTAAAATTGTGTGCAATTTTATTTTTATTTCCCCACTTTTATTTCCACAGATACAACTGGTAATAAATCTTCCATAAAGCCAACTAATTTCTGACTAATCTTCCACAAAGCCAACTAATGTTCTA
Organism: Saccopteryx bilineata; assembly: GCF_036850765.1. Taxonomy (NCBI): domain Eukaryota; kingdom Metazoa; phylum Chordata; class Mammalia; order Chiroptera; family Emballonuridae; genus Saccopteryx; species Saccopteryx bilineata. The sequence goes on from NC_089494.1 coordinate 43,223,097, forward strand.
GGGATTTGGCATTTCTCTCAAATCTTTTTTTCCCACACTCCACAACACCCATTCTTCAATTTCATTAAGGTATCTCTTTTCTTTAACTCTCTTTATTTTCCTAGTTGTATAATTTACCCCAGACTCTGTTATTCCTAATGGCCAGTCACTTTAATGATACTCTGATTAGAAACTTCAATTCCCTTATCCTTTTGGATGAGTTCAAGATGGTAACATCTAACCTGACCAGGTGGTGGTGCAGTGGATAGTGTCGGACTGTGGCGCAGAGGACCCAGGTTCAAAACCCTGAGGTTGCCAACTTTAGCATGGGCTCATCTGGTTTGAGCACAGCTCACCAGCTTAAACCCAAGGTCGCTGGCTTGAGCAAGAGGTCACTCACTCTTCTGTAACCCCCCCTTCCCCGGGTCATATGAGAAAGTAATCACTGAACAAGTAAGGTGCTGCAATGAAGAATTGATGCTTCTCATCTCTCTCCCTTTCTGTCTCTCTGTTCTTCTCTCTGTCTCTCCTTCTGTCTCTGTCACACACACACAAAAAAGGATGATAATATCTAGACCAGGGGTCCCCAAACTTTTTACACAGGGGGCCAGTTCACTGTCTCTCAGACCGTTGGAGGGCCAGACTATAAAAAAAAACTATGAACAAATCCTTATGCACACTGCACATATCTTATTTTAAAGTAAAAAAACAAAACGGGAACAAATACAATATTTAAAATAAAGAACAAGTAAATTTAAATCAACAAACTGACCAGTATTTCAATGGGAACTATGCTCCTCTCACCGACCACCAATGAAAGAGGTGCCCCTTCCGGAAGTGCGGTGGGGGCCAGATAAATAGCCTCAGGGGGCCGCATGCGGCCCATGGGCCGTAATTTGGGGACCCCTGATTTAGGCCATGAAATGGCCATTTAAAAAAATAAACATTTATTTAATATTTATTATAAGCAGAATTTCTTATAGATACTGTGGATACATACATAAACAATACAGGTTGTTCTATTAGTTATCTTGAATTTATTACCTAATCTGTCATAAATTAAGATTTTACAATTTTAAAATGGGACTAATAATTCTTATATTGCCTGTCTCCATGAAGATTAAATCAGGGAATGGATGTAAAACATCCTGCATATTGTCAGATTTAATATTTTCATTTTTGCCATTATTAATATTAATCTAGGTATTTCAATCACAGTAGTAGCACAATCATCCAAAAATATTTGCATGAATGAGAAAACACAATAAGACTATGTTTATTTTTTATTTTAAATGTTTCCTGTCCACCTGTCTCTCCACAATTATTTATTTTTTTTATCTACTAGCAAGTCATTAACATATGACCATGTATGGTCTAAGTAACATTTTAATACAGTTGTACATTTTTCTAAAGAACAATTTCTAGAATGCACATGTAAAGTTGCAGGATTACTGATGTTCTAGGGGTTTGGCATTTCTCCCAGAAGTGCTACAAATAAACACCTGAACATTTTCTCCCTCAGAACCAGTAGGTTTAAATAGAATTCTATTTAGGTCTTTGAATTGTGACATATGTTAATGCCAATGAGAATCTCTGCATGAAGGGAATGTTAGAAGAATTTTAACATGTTATTATCAGAAAAAAAAATTGCCTCTTTATAGTAAATATGCTATGAATATCCTGACCTTCATGAGTTTAAACCTACAGGAAATAATTCAACAAACTATAATTTGTTTATCTGAGATCAACTATTATTTATTAAGGGGTCAATAATGCAACATATTGTTATTTTTTCTATTTAAGTATATTACACACAACATTATTATATAAAAAATTGTTATTAACATATTTAATTTACCAGAACTTTTTTTTTATTTATAAGTTCTATCAAATAGCAAATCTTATATGTAAATTTATATGATTTAAAATGTATCTGAAATTGTGTGACCAGATAGTGGTGCAGTGGATAGAGCATTGACCTGGGATGCTGAGAACCTAGGTTCGAAACCCCAAGGTTTTCAGTTTTAAAGTGGGACTCATCAGCTTGAGTGCTGGGTCACCAAGAACATGGGATCATAGACATGACTTCATCATTGCTGCTTGTGCCCAAAGGTCACCACTGGCTTGAAGTCCAAGGTGGCTGATTTAGGCCCAAGATTGTTGGCTTAAGCAGTGCTTTGCTGGCTCAGCTGGAGCCTCCCAGTCAAGGCAAGTATAAGAAGCAATTAATGAACAACTAAGTGCTGCCACTACGAGTTGATACTTCTCATCTCTTGTCATTCCTGTCTGTCTCTCTGTCTCTCTCACACAAAAATAAAAAATAAATTAAAAGAAAATGTATCTGAAATTAAAATTTTAGGTAATGACTGGTAAAGTTTTCTGTATTCTTATCAAGTGTTTCCAATTACTTTAGATATTTGTTTAATACATTTTAAATATAGAGAATAGTAGAGTTTTTTCTAATGAAATTTAATGTCTTAGAGTTTCACTATTTATCAGTCAAGTCCATGCTTTAATATATAAACCAGAATCAACAAGAAAGTCTAAAAATATATCCATGTCTCAGTGTGTAAAACAGAGGGTACTTAGGCTCAAAGCTTCAGCGTGTGGACTAGTGTTTCTCTTTCATACAAAATGGGGAATAAAAGAAGTAGGGAGAAATAGAGAGGAAGAAAGAAAGGGAGTGAGGGAGAAAGCGGGGGGAGGAGAGAAGGAAGACAAAAATTGAGAGGAAATCTTGTCAACTACTAGAGCGCATACTTTTCCTTATCATACTTTTATATAAAGAAACAAACACAATTACAAACACTGATTTATTGAAATTAATGATGACCTGCCATGTTCCAGACACTGTGTTTGGTGTTACTGCTATTGTCTCTTCTTAATAAGAGCTCTTTGACTTGAGTTGACATAGAGGAGGCCACTAAGGATACGTATGGTTCACCCTCCTTCTCTGGGAGTTCATGGGATGACAGTCAGAGGCCATTGCTTTACAAGTGCTCCGAGCCAGCTTCATGGTGGTACTTGAAATGACATTTTGAGATTTTTTTACATCATTACTGTGACTCATCTAGAATTATAAAATAATAAAATGAAATAATAGTTATCACTTGTGTGGTTTCCATATGATCAGGGTAGGAGATATTAATATGCACAGCAAAAGACACAATCATATACTTATTTCAAGTAAGTGTACATAGAAGTTTTGATTCTTCTTTGCAAAGTGGATTAGCCTCTTTGGATTGTGATTATAAGACAGGCATTACTGGTTTACCAGTATGGGTAGTAGATAATTCATTCTTGAGCTTTGCCACTGCTCATTTAAAATATCTTCTGAATTAGATACCTTAGAAAAGAAGATGTTAATCATGAATTGGAGATGGTAGAAGGTATAGTTTCAAAATAAGAAGAACTTACATATTGTCTCAAATTAAAAATAAAAATTTGAAGCAGAAAACCTTTAGAATACTTTTATTCTAATGATTCTGGGAGCATCATGGGTAAAAAAATATTTTGGATACATAACCAAGTGAAAAAATATTTTATATCAAAAAATATATATGTCTATATAGTAATTCTTATTAGGACTTACAGATTCTTGCTCTAATTTTCAAATGAGAAGTAACAATGACCCTTTAGGTTATTTATTTTTTTATTTACAAAGTTTTCCTTTATATATCATGGAACAAAACCTTGTGATATATACAATGCAAGTAAAATGTATTTAAGGAAAATTGAGTTTGTTTACTGAAATTATGAAACATTTTTAAATGAAAGTGAATTTATTCACCTGAGTCATAAAATGAATTCACTGACTTTAACTAAGATGTAAGGAATAAAAGTTTTCTCTGAACCAGACTCACAATACAAGGTAAAATCTATGTGCCTACCCAAATATACCTAAATATATTCATGAAATATAATTACTTTTGTTTACATATATGTTTCAAATACAGATGACTCAAGACTTAAGACAGTTCTACTTACAATTCTTGACTTCATAATGGTAGGAGAGTAATACACATTGAGTAAAAACTCTAATTTAAATTTTGAACTTTGATCTTCCTGAGGGCTGGCATATTTGTCATGATATTGTCTCATGATTCTGGGTATTGTCTGCAAGCTCCTAGTCAGCCAAATCACAAGGATAGTACTTTAGAGCAGTGGTCCCCAACCTTTTTTGGGCCATGGACCGGTTTAATGTCAGAAAATATTTTCACGGACCGGCCTTTAGGGTGGGATGGATAAATGTATCACGTGACCGAGACAAGCATCAAGAGTGAGTCTTAGATGAATGTAACAGAGGGAATCTCGTCATTTTTTAAAAATAAAACATCGTTCAGACTTAAATATAAATAAAACAGAAATAATGTAAACTATTTATCCTTTCTCTGCAGACCAGTACCAAATGGCCCACGGACCAGTACTGGTCTGCGGCCCAGGGGTTGGGAACCACTGCTTTAGAGTACACTGCATTTTCAGTGTTTTCCAGATGTGGTGTTTTGTATTTTAACATCTCATCATGTTGACAAAATGCTCATCTGTGTTTTCTGCTTCTGGTGAGAAGAAGAGGAAGGCAATTACTCTGGAGATGAAACTCAAGATTAATTGTCTAGCTGTAGGCTAATGTGAGTTGTTTTTTTGTTTGTTTGTTTTTGTTTTTTAGCACATTTAATATTGGCTGGGCTAACTGTGATGTTTGGTAGGTTAAGTATATTAAGTGCATTTTAACATAACAATATTTTCAACTTACGATGGATTTATTGGGAACATAACAACATAAGTCAAGGAGCATCATTATTCTCAATTACCTCGTGTTAAAATATACTTTATTTTAAGCCCTAGATAGTTGGCACAGTGGTAAGAGTGTCTGTAGGGGGTGTGGATGTCCTGGGTTGGATTCTTAGTCAGGGAACACAGGAGAAGTGACCATCTGCTTCTCCATCCCTTCTCCTCCTCTTTCTTTCTTTTCCCTCTCCTGCAACCGTGACTAGATTGGCTCAAGCGAGTTGGCCCCTGGCACTGAGGATGGCTCCCTGGCCTACGCCTCAGGTGCTAAAACTAGTTCAATTGTCCAGCAATAAAGTAATTCCCCAGATTGACAAAACGTCCTCCTACAGGAGACTTATGGGGGGAGGGGGTACAGAGCTGGGGTTTGTCTCTCTGCCTCCCCTGCTCTCACTTATTATATATAAATTTTAGTTTCTAAATAGCAAATCCTATCTTGCTCAGTTAGGCAAAAGTGATATGCTCTGGGTAAAAATTCAGCTTCACCTGCTACATCACCTTCACCAGGGTTAATGGGGCACCCAGAGTGTTTGTGTGCTCTCCCTTTGCCTCAACTTACCCCTTACAAATTGAAGGAATGATCACTAAGAAGGCCACTACTTTATATAGCACTACCCCCAATCTTCCCAGCCACTCCAAAGTGTTTCCAATAAATTTAGGCTCTGAAACCAACTAGATAAAAAAAAAGAATATGAATAGCAAAATCACAGAAGATAAACTAAAACATGTTAATAATTAACATATGAATAACATTTTTCTTACATTTATTTTCATTCCTTCACTGCACTGATTATTTCTCTTAACCTTTATAATTTTTTTTAATAAGCTACCCAAAATGTATTGAAGGTCACTGTAGACCTTCTGAATACTAAATCTAATCTTTCCCAAATTCTCTTGATCTTTCTGAAAATTTTAACCTTATGACTGTAACACTGTAATTTTTTTCTCTCTGGATATTTGTTACACTGGGTTATCCTACTTCTAATGAATTGTCCTCTTCTTTCTCTATCTTCTCACTGGGGAATACAATTGATTTTACCAGTGTTGCTTATCTCCATCTAAAGTAATTTATTCCATACCATTATCTTCAGATCTGAACTCTTTCTGAGAGGTCAGTCACAAATTGCAAATTCCAATTGACTTCCGGTGTTACTTTGTAAATATGCTAGCCATTTCACTCTTAAAAAATAGAAAAAAGGAAAGTCAGTCTGTGCTTCACACTCACACTCAAAAGCCTATGTGTGTAATATAAATAGCATAAATTTTGGTGCGGAATATTTGAAGTTCCCTGTACTATTCTTGCAACCTGACTATGAGTTTGAAATTATATTCACATAAAAATTTACCCAAACAGATGTCAGTTGACTTTGTACTTTTTTCTCTTACATATCTATAAATGGTTTTCCACACTTCTCATAATCTGGATTTGAGATTAGACTTTTTAAGAGCCAAGAGTATGCCTTAGATGGATATTTCAGTTGGTTAGAGCATCATACCAATATTCAAAAGTTGTGCCTTTGATACAAGATCAGGACACATATAGAAACAGATCTATGTTTCTCTCTGCCTGCATCTTCTTTCCTCTCTCTCTCTAAAATTAATCAATATTTTTTTATAAAGAAGGCAAGAATGTAACATCAGATTATTCATTTCAATACCAGTTTTTCTGTTTACAACTAAGATGACCTTTGCCTTCAGGTTAAAACTTTCTAAATAGTATTTTTTTTCTGTAAATTAGGGGTGATACTAGTATTTACTTTATAGGATCATTGTGAAAATTAGGGAAAATAAGCCCCATGAAATGGCAAATTTATAGTAAAAATTTAACAATCAGCTTATATAATTTGTAATATTGTTGCTATTTCTCCCTGTAATTTCACATCTAATCAGCTGCCACATTTATGAATCCTATCTCTGCAATACCATTATTTGTCTTTTTTATCTAGTCACATTACATAGTTTTTATCTGAGAATATTATTGCAGAGTTTTATAACTCCCTCCTTTAAACCTTTTTATAGTTGCTAGATCAATAAGCATATACTTCAATTCAAATTGTGTATTTTCTTTTATTGATAATCCTTTATTATTCCCCCATCACCACCAAAATGGGTCAAAGGCCTCTGCTTGGCACTTGAATTCTTACAAAATATGGCCCCAATATATTTTATACTATTATTTGTCTTCCATTATGCTCTATATCTATCTAATAGTACAGTTAGACTACTTGAGGCTCTGCACATATAACTTGTGCTTTTCTGTTTGTGCATCATTCTCAGGCTGTGCTGAACTAGTCTCCCATCTTGACTTTCTTCCCGACTTGTTTCTTCTGTCCTCATCCTTCATATAGGTAAGATCACATTAAAGCAACAAGATAAACCCCAAATGTCAGTAGTTCGTTTCATTTTTTAATTAATTAATTACTTGATTGATTTGAGAGAGAGGAAGAAACATCAACTTGTTATTCCATTTAGTTGTGCCTTCATTGGTTGCTTCTTGTATGTGCCCAGGCAGGGAATCAAACCCACAATCTCTGCATATGGGAACGACTCTCTTACCAACTGAGCTACCCAACCGGGGCCAGTAGTACATTTCTTATTCATGGGAAGCTCCCAATAAGTGACACTGCCTAGATGGTAGCTCTTTTATACAAGGCAACTCAGAGTACCAGACTCCTTTGGTCTTGTGGTTCTGTCATTTATAATCATAATTTTCAAGCTTACCATGCCTATTTGCATCAAGTCAATGAAGAAGAAAGAAATAAAGAGGGATCAATGAGTCAGGCTTGGAGTTGTACATATCGTGTTCTCTCTCATTTTACTGTCAACAAGTCAGTTACATGGTTACACTTAATTTCAGTGGAGTCAGGCAGTATAACCTATGTGTAACCAGGAAAAAGAAGAAACAAGCTTTGGTAAATATACAATACCACACTACATCCTGGGCACATTCAAATATTCTCTCTTTCTATAAAGCTCTGCCTCTACCTCTCAGGAAGATGTCATTTATAATACACAATGCATAGATGAGAGTAAAAATCAAATTTACATTTCTAAATTTGAAGTCAGGTATCATAAGTTTTTACTGGTGAAATATTTTTATTAAGTTGCTATTAAAGTAGATTGTAAACCAAGATTATGCTTCCTATTTTGTAGAATCTGTATAGAACAGAATATGCGTTCATCTGTATAGAACAGAATATGAATTCATACCAGATGGTAAAAGGATGAGTTAATTAATCACTTAAGGTCCCTAATGACCTTCTAGTTCTAGTGATTTAAATGCTTTTGAAAAGGTATCTCCAAGTGTCATTTCATTTTCTATTGTGACAGTATACACAACTTATGTCAGGTTTTTAAGCTTTTCAAATGTCAGTGCAAATGGCATTTCGATAGAGTGGATGTTTTTAAACAATGTTCATATTATTTTACTGAATTAAAGGAAGCTGAATAAAACTAAAGAGCATACTCTCCCCATGTCATATTTTGGAGAAATAAACCTTACTGTAATTTAGTAATCAAAATCTTATTGCCCAGATTTTGAAAATATGCTAAGAAAGCCATCTGTATTGCAAACTGATTCAGATAATGTGGACTATTAGGGGACTTACCAGACAATGCTGCACTGGTGTTTTCACTAGCTCACAGATAGCTTTCTCCAGATGTTGCCAAGCAACAGCAACCCATATAAAGAGATTTCTTGTTCATAAACTAAATTTCATTGGTAATACAAAAAGAATCAAGGCATTTACCACCTGTACAGGCAGAATTACATGTAAAATAACTTTAGTCATTTTAGTCAAAAAAAAGAATAAATGTACACATTTTTATTTAAAAATATGACAATGACCTTAAGAGAGAGACCTGAAGTAAGAAAGAAAAGCATCACATGAATCACATGCATGTGTCTATATTAAGGAACTAAATGGGAAACTTCAGGAAAACATTTTCAAATTATATATATATATATATATATATATATATATATATATATTCCATTATTTGAATAGAAAATTAATAGAAGGCAAACTGATGTAGTGATCCTTGTAAAAAAATTATTAGACTTATAGTTTCAATATAAAAGAACACATGGTCTGTTCTGATCTGTGGTGGCACAGTGGATAAATGTTGACCTGGAAAGCTGAAGTCACCGGTCCAAAACCCTGGTCTTGCCTGGTCAAGGTGCATATGGGAGTTTATGTTTTCTGCTTCTCCCTGCATCCTCTTTCTTTCTTCTCTAGAATGAATAAATAAAGTCTTAAAAAGACTACCATGTGTTAAGAAACTGAGAAGAAAACAAACAAATCAAGACTTCAAAGTGGCTCTACTAGAAAAGCCAAATCTGACAGTGGATTACAAATAACAGCTGATGCCAACCCAAGAAGACCTAGAAATAACAAAACTGAAAAGTGGAGGCAGACAACACCAAGCCTAGACTCAACCATCTCTACAAAAAATACACCCGAACACACAGACATAATGAGAATATAGAACAGTGCAATTCAAATGAAACCACAAGAGAAACCTCCAGGAAATGAACTGAGTGATATGGAAATAAACAAAAGTCCAGATGCAGTCATGATTGTAAGAATGCTTAGGGATCTTAGAACAACAATGGATGGTCATTACAAACACCTAAATAAAAAAATAGCAAGTATAAGAAAGAACATTGAAATATTAAAAAAGAATCAGTTGGAGATGACAAATACAATATCAGAAATGAAGACCACAATGGAAGAAATTAAAAACAGGATGATGAAGCTGAGGACTGAATCAGCAAGTTGGAGGACAAGTTGAACCAAGGCATGGAAGCACAGAAGAAAAAAAAAAGAGAGACTCGAAAAGTCTGAGGAAACTCTTAGAGCGCTCTATGACAACATGAAGAGAAATAACATCAGCATCATAGGAATTCCTGAAGAAGAAGAGAAAGAACAAGGGATAGAGACTTTGTTCAATCATATCATAGCTGAAAACTTCCCTAAATTAATGCAGGAAAAACTTTCACAAGTTCAAGAAGCACAGAGAACTCCATTAAAGAGAAACCCAAAGAAATCCACACCAAGACACATCATAATTAAAATACTAAAGCTAACTGATAAAGAGAAAATATTAAAAGCTGCTAGAGAAAAAAAGTTTATCACCTACAAAGGAGCCCCCATAAGGATGACATCCGACTTCACAACAGAAACACTTGAGGCCAGAAGGGAATGGCAAGAAATATTCAAAGTAATGCAGAACAAGAACTTACAACCAAGACTACTTTATCCAGCAAGGCTATCATTTAAAATTGAAGGAGAAATAAAAAGATTCCCAGACCAAAAAAAAAAAAAATCAAGGAATTCATTACAACCAAACCAATACTGCAGGAAATGTTAAGGGGCCTGTTGTAAACAGATTAAAATGGGAAAAGAGTATAGCAAAAGAGGAATACAGCTTTAAAGAATAAAATGGCAATAAACAACTACATATAAATAATAACCTATAATGTAAACAGATTAAATGATCCAATCAAAAGACATAGGGTAGCTGCATGGATAAGAAAACAGGACCCATACATATGCTTTCTACAAGAGACACACCTTAAAACAAAAGATGCACATAGACTGAAGGTAAAAGAATGGAAAAAAAACATTTCATGCAAATGGGAATGAAAAAAAAGCTTGGATGGCAATACTAATATCAGACAAAATGGACATTAAAATAAAGGTATAGTAAGAGATAAAGAAGGCCACTACATAATGATAAAGGGAGCCATCCAACAGGAAGATATAACCATTATGAATATCTACACACCTAATAGAGGAGCAACTAAATATATAAAGCAGACTTTTATGGATATAAAGGGTGAGATCAACAGCAATACTATAATAATAGGGGATTTCAATACCTCACAAACATCACTAGATAGATCCTCAAGAAAGAAAATTAACAAAGAATTAGCAGACTTAAAGGACACACTAGATCAACTGGATTTAATAGATATCTTCAGAACCTTTCACCCTAAAGTAGCAGAATATACATTCTTTTCCAGCGCTCATGGTACATTCTCTAGAATAGACCACATGTTAGGGCACAAAAGTGGTCTCAACAAATTTAAGAAGATTGAAATCATATCAAGAGCTTTCTCTGATCAAAATGGCATGTAATTAGAAATCAACCACAACAGAAAAACTCAAAAATTCTCAAACATGTGGAAATTAAATAGCAGGTTGTTAAATAACGAACGGATAAACAATAATATCAAAGAAAAAATAAAAAGTTTTCTAGAAACGAATGATAATGAGCATACAACAACTCAAAATGTATGGGACACAGCAAAAGCAGTACTGAAAGAAAAGTTCATAGCACTATAGACATACTTTAAAAAGATAGAAAAAGCTGAAATAAACAACTTAACGCTGCATCTAAAAGAACTAGAAAAAGAACAGCAAGTAAAGCCCAGATGTAATAGAAGGAAGCAAATAATAAAAATCAGAGAAGAAATAAATGACATAGAGGCTAAAGAAACAATACAGAGGATCAATAAAACCAGGATCTGGTTCTTTAAAAAGGTAAACAAGATCGATGAACCTTTAACTAGACTCACCAAGAAAAAAAGAGAGAGGACTCAAATAAATAAAATTAGAAATAAGAGTGAAGAAATAACAACTGACACAACAGAAATACAAAATATTGTAAGAAAATACTATGAAGACCTGTATGCCAAAAAAACTAGACAACCTAGATGAAATGGAGAAATTCCTTGGAACATACAATCTTCCAAAAATCAATCTAGAAGAATCAGAAAATCTAAACAGACCGATTACAACAAATGAGATAGAAACAGTTATCAAAATCTCTCAAAAAAGGTAAGTCCCGGGCCTGATGGCTTCACAAGTGAATTATACCAAATATTCAAAGAAGTAACTTCTATATTTCTCAAGCTATCTCAAAAAATTCAAGAGGAAGGAAGACTTCCAAGCTCCTTTACAAGGCGAGCATAATTCTCATTCCAAAACCATGCAAAGACAACACAAAGATAGAAAATTATAAGCCAATATCGCTGATGAATATAGATGCTAATATCCTCAACAAAATATTAGCAAACCAGATCCAGCAATATATGGAAGAAAACATACACCATGATCAAGTGGATTTATTCTTGGGAGGCAAGGCTGGTACAACATGCACAAATCAACCAATGTGATTCATCACATAAACAAAAGGAAGGAGAAAAACATATGATAATTTCAATATATGCAGAAAAAGATTTTGATAAAATCCAGCAACCATTCATGATCAAAACTTTCAACAAAGTGGGAATACAGGGAACATACCTCAACATGATAAAGGCCATCTATGACAAACCCACAGCCAACATCATATTCAGTGGGCAAAAATGGAAAGCAATTCCCTTAAGATCAGAAAACAAGGCAGGGTGTCCCCTTTCACCACTCTTATTCAACATACTCCTGGAAGTCCTAGCCACAGCAATTTGACAAGAAGAAGAAATAAAAGGCATCCAAATTGGAAAAGAAGAAGTAAAACTATCATTATTTGCAGATGATATAATGTATATAGAAAACCCTAAAGTCTCAGTCAAAAAACTACTGGACCTAATAAATGAATTCAGCAAGTTGGCAGGATATAAAATTAATACTCAGAAATCAGAGGCTTTTTTTATACACCAACAATGAACTGTCAGAAAGAGAAATTAAGAAAACAATCCCCGCCCTGGCCGGTTGGCTCAGCGGTAGAGCGTCGGCCTGGTGTGAGGGGGACCCGGGTTCGATTCCCAGCCAGGGCACATAGGAGAAGCGCCCATTTGCTTCTCCACCCCCACCCCCTCCTTCCTCTTTGTCTCTCTCTTCCCCTCCCGCAGCCAAGGCTCCATTGGAGCAAAGATGGCCCGGGCGCTGAGGATGGCTCCTTGGCCTCTGCCCCAGGCGCTTGAGTGGCTCTGGTCGTGCACAGCGACACCCTGGAGGGGCAGAGCATCGCCCCCTGGTGGGCAGGGCATCGCCCCTGGTGGGCGTGCCGGGTGGATCCCGGTTGGGCGCATGCGGGAGTCTGTCTGACTGTCTCTCCCCGTTTCCAGCTTCAGAAAAAAAAAAGAAAAAGAAAACAATCCCCTTCACTATTGCAACCAAAAAGAAAAAGTTTCTAGGAGTAAATTTAACTAAGGAGATTAAAGACTTGTACTCGGAATATTATAAAACATTGATAAAAGAAATCAAGGAAAATACAAGAAAGTGGAAGCATATACTGTGCTCATGGTTAGGAAGGATAAACATCATTAAAATGTCTATATTACCCAAAGCAATTTATAAATTCAGTGCAATACCAATTAAAATACCAATGACATACTTCAAAGATATAGAACACATATTCCAAAAATTTATATGGAACCAAAAAAGAACATGAATACCCTCAGCAATCTTGAAAAGGAAGAATAAAGTGGTAGGTATCACACTTCCCAATATCAAGTTATACTACAAGGCCATTGTACTCAGAACAGCTTGGTACAGGCATAAGAATAGGCATATAGATCAATGAAACAGAAAAGAGAACCTAGAAATGAACCCACAGCTCTATGGACAACTGATATTTGACAAAGGAGGTAAGACAATACAATGGAGTAAAGACAATCTCTTTAATAAACGATGTTGGGAAAATTGGACATCTACATGCAAAAAAATGAAACTAGACCACCAACTTCCACCATTCACAAAAATAAACTCAAAATGGATAAAATACTTAAATGTAAGCTATGAAACCATAAGCGTTTTAGAAGAAAACATAGTAAGTAAGTAAACATCTCTTGCAGCATTATATTTGCTGATTTATCTCCTGGGAAGTGAAATAAAAGACAGGATAAACAAATGGGACTCTATCAAACTAAAAAGCTTTTGCACAGCTAAAGTCAATAAGAACAGAATAAAAAGCCAAACTACACAATTGGAGAACATATTCAACAATACGTCTGATAAGGGGTTAATAACCAAAATTTATAAAGAACTTGTAAAACTCAACACCAGGAAGACAAACAATTCAATCAAAAATGGGCTAAAGAAATGAATAGACACTTCTCCAAAGAGGACATACAGATGGCCAATAGGCACATGAAAAAATGCTCAACATCACTAATCATTAGAGAAATGCAAATTAAAACCACAATGAGGCCTGACCTGTGGTGGTGCAGTGGATAAAGCGTCGACCTGGAAATGCTGAGGTAGCCGGTTCGAAACCCTGGGCTTGCCTGGTCAAGGCACATATGGGAGTTGATGCTTCCTGCTTCTCCCTCTTCTCCCTCTCTCTCTCTTTTCTAAAATGAATAAAAAATAAAAAAAAACACACACAAAAAACGTATCCTTAAAAAAAAAACTACAATGACATATCACTCACACCAGTTAGAATGGCGCTCATGAACAAAACATTATAGATTAAGTGCTGGTGAGGATGTGGAGAAAAGGGAACCCTCCTTCACTGTTGGTGGGAATGCAGACTGGTGCAGCCACTGTGGAAAACAGTATGGATGTTACTCAAAAAATTAAAAATCAAACTGCCTTTTGACCCAGCTATCCCACTTTTAGGAATATACCCTAAGAACACCATGGCACTGTTTTAAAAGGAGAAATGCACCCCTATGTTTATGGCAGCATTGTTCATAATAGTGAAAATCTGGTAACAGCCCAAGTGTCCATCAGTGGATGAGTGGATTAAATAGCTTTGGTACATATATACTATGGAATACTACTCAGCCATAAGAAATGATTACATTGGATCATTTAATAACATGGATGGACCTTGATAACATTATATGGAGTGAAATAAGTAAATCAGAAAAAACTAAGAACTATATGATTCCATACATAGATGGGACATAAAAATGAGACTCAGACACATGGACAAGAATGTCATGGTAGCCAGAAGGAGGGGAAAGAAGAGGGAGGAGGTGGGAGAAGGGGAGGGGCACAAAGAAAACCAGATAGAAGGTGAGTGAAGACAATTTGACTTTGGGTGAGGGGTATGCAACATAATCAAATGTCAAAATAATCTGGAGATGTTTTCTCTGAACATATGTACCCTGATTTATCAATGTCACTTCATTAAAATTAATAAAAAATGTAAAATGAGAAAGTAAAAACAAAACAAAAAAACAAAAGAAAATAATAAAATAACACATGGCCTGAAAGAATTTTGCATTTGGGAAATGTGTAGTCACATGATCACTAGAGTACAGATAAATGAAATACAATATAAAAATGTAGAATATGAATATAGTACTGATACATTATGGAGAATATTTTCATTTTTAAAAATAGTTTATTTTTAAAAGTGTTTTGAGTTTTTTTTTTAGTTTTCTTTACTCATTGATTTTTAGAGAGAGGAGAGAGGGGGAAAGAAGGAGCGAATCGCAGAGGAAAGCATCAGTTCAATAGTTGCTTCTCATATGTGCCTTAACCTGACAAACCTGGGGTTTCTAACTGGTGACCTCAGCATTCCAAGTCGATGCTTTATCTACTGCGTCACCACAGGTCAGGTGTGTGTGTGTGTGGGGGGACGTATTTTTCAAAGTAACATTAATGCCTGACCAGACAGTGGCACAGTGGATAGAGCATCAGACTGGGATGCGGAAGACCCAGGTTCGAGACCCTGAGGTCACCACCTTGAGTGCCGGCTCATCTGGTTTGAGCAAAAGCTCACCAGCTTGAGCCCAAGGTCGCTGGCTCGAGCAAGGGGTTACTCGGTCTGCTGTAGCCCCTGATCAAGGCGCATATGAGAAAGCAATCAATGAACAACTAAGGTGTTGCAACGCGCAACATAAAACTAATGATTGATGCTTCTCATCTCTCCATTCCTTTCTATCCCTCTCTCTGACTCTCTCTCTGTCTCTGTAAAATAAAAAAAAAAAATCAAAATAACATTAATGTAAATAATAACTTTTTAAAGTGCTTTCTATCAATAATAAAAATATAAACAATTCTTATCGTCTTTCTGAACATTTTTATAAGAAAATTGAAGAATTTATTTATTTTGCATATTTCTAGTTATGGGAAAATATTTTATATCCTAAAGAACTGCAAAAAGATGTAGGTCAGCTGAGAAGAGAAAATAGAGCCTCTTCAGTGTGAGTCAAGCAAATACAATTTTAATATTTGAATAGTATTCTAAGTTCAGAAAATAGTTTTAAAAATATTTACTTTGACTATTGGACACATATATTTTTTAATTCTTAATATATCCAGCACTTCACACATTTTTAATTTAGAATGACAATTTGTTCATATTCTGCTTTTCATCTTTTTGTATTCACATAATTTCAAATGCAAGTATCTTCACCCCATGTTCACCCATAGACTTACTCCTCTTAATTACAATCAGTTCTCTGTTATCTAATTTGGCAGGGCAATCTTATGTTCTCATTATTCAAATTTTCTGGTTCTCATCTACATTATACATGGATTGCTAATTTTTAAAGTATAGTAGTATAAAAATTACTTCAGTGTTAACATGATACTAAGAAAAAATATTACTTTTTATATGTATAGAACTTGACAGTTTTACTTAATTTAATCATAATTTCCTCAAAATTTGAATATGCATGGCAATAATTTAGAGTGTTTAAAGCTACTGTTAAAGTTACTGAGTTTTTTTTTTCTTAGTAGGAATACCGTGTATCAATTTTATATAATAAATTTCAAAACAGTAAAAATTACAAATACAAAATTATATGCGTACTTACTGTAGATTCATTCTCCATAGTGATTTATCACAATAACATTTTTTGCAGTAATGCAGAATCAAATCTTGTTATCAGTCTTTGATGTCCTGAAAGCTTCATAATGTTTTATAGTATTCTTTGTATTCTATAGTTTCTCAGCTTTGTTTTATCTATTCACAGATGCCTTCTGAGGACAATGAGTAGGGAAAAATTTTTAGTTTACCGAGTCATGCATTTTAATTTTTCAAACTCTGACACAGCTCTGTCACTTCACTGGCAAACCTCACTGCAAAACCAACATCTCAGCATTTATATCTCTATGCTGCATGGTGGCTATAGTTTAAACTTAAATTCATGTCTTGTGGTGAAGTAGTTATTATTATCCCCATTTTTGTAGGTGAATAAAGTGAAGAGACATATTGCAATAATTATGAGATGGATCATTTGTGAACATTGATTTTATCTGAGACTTCCATTTTCAACGTGAAGAAATAGCTGATATTTGATTAACCTTCTGAAAATGGCCAAAAAGCTGCATAAAGAAGAGAGAGAGAAAAGGAAAAA
Source organism: Saccopteryx bilineata (assembly GCF_036850765.1). Classification (NCBI taxonomy): domain Eukaryota; kingdom Metazoa; phylum Chordata; class Mammalia; order Chiroptera; family Emballonuridae; genus Saccopteryx; species Saccopteryx bilineata. The sequence goes on from NC_089494.1 coordinate 43,240,129, forward strand.
GAGAGAGAAAAGGAGCATAGCTGGACTTGAGGAGCCAATACCCTAGACAGAGCATGCATGAAATTTTTGTTGCCACTGTAACAAAATACCACAAATGTAGTAGTTTAAAATAATAAAAATGTACTATGTTACACTTCTGGAGATAAATCTAAACTGAGTCTTATGGGGTTAAAATCAATGTGTTAGCAGAGCTGCATTCCTTCTAGAAGCTCTAAGGGTGATTCAATTTCCTTTTCTTTTCCCACTCCCAGAGTATGCTCACATTCCTTGACTACTGCTCTTCTTTCAGCAAGCACGTCACTCTAACTTCTGATTTTGTCTTCACATCCTCCTTCTCTGAGTCTCATACTCTTGCATCCCTTTTATGTAGACCCTTATAATTACATTGAGTTCACCCAGATAGTCCAGGATAATCTCCTCATTTCAAAGTGCTTAACCTATTCAAGCCTTCAAATTCCTTTTGTCACAAAAGGAAACATACAGATTTCAAGAATTAAGAAATAAACATCTTTAGGGAACATTATGCTGCTTGTCACTGAAGGAAAATGGCATTGAAATGAGGCAGCATGCACCATTGTTTTATTCCTCTCTTGGTATTGGATCTTACACTGCATAAAGGCACTCACAGTCTTAAGACTCACAGTCAATTGCTTAAAGGATAAACAGAATTAGGCAACTTGTGGTTCCAGCACCATCTTTGGGTTGGGTCAGGGGTCCCCAAACTACGGCCCGCGGGCCACATGCGGCCCCCTGAGGCCATTTATCTGGCTCCTGCTGCACTTCCGGAAGGGGCACCTCTTTCATTGGTGGTCGATGAAAGGAGCACATTGACCATCTCATTAGCCAAAAGCAGGCCCATAGTTCCCATTGAAATACTGGTCAGTTTCTTGATTTAAATTTACTTGTTTTCTATTTTAAATATTGTATTTGTTCCCGTTTTGTTTTTTTACTTTAAAATAAGATATGTGCAGTGTGCATAGGGATTTGTTTATAGTTTTTTTTATAGTCCGGCCCCCTAACGATCTGAGGGACAGTGAATTGGTCCCCTGTGTAAAAAGTTTGGGGACCCCTGGGCTGGGTAAACAAGCCAGATTTCATTGTTACCAAGAAAGCCAGGAACTGAGGGTCTGATACTAAAGAGAAAGGAGACTGAGAGAAAAAAACCCTCAATATTTTGCACACAATTTTCCCTCAAGACAGAAAATGAACCTTAATTTGTGTGCACAGCATTAGAAACCAATTACTGAGAGAGAAATCAAGAAGAAGACAACTGACAAAAGTTAAAATCAGGTTATAGACAAACCTTGAAGTTTCCTCTGCTTCGTGATCCATGTTTTGGTATTCATGATCTTGTAAAAGCTCCTTCCTTGAATATGGGTGAGGTTTATTATTTCTTTCTACACAATAAAATAGAGCAAAAATAAGAGACTGTCACTGTTATAATTACTTTATATTATATAAAACTTTATCTATTTAGGAAACTTATTCTAGAGACTCTCTTGCTGGTTTTAATGAAGCAAGTGGTCATGTTGGAGATTCCAACATGGTAGGGAACGTCTAGGAGAGCTGCCGGTCCAACAGCCCACAGCCATTAAGCAGTTGGGCTTTTTATTTAAAGTCACACTGCCACAAGGAAATGAATTATCAATCTGTTAGCAATCTGAATGAGCAGAGAAGTGAAGCTTCCTCAGTCAAGCTTCATGAGAAAACTGCCTGGCAGATATGTTGATTGTAGCCATGTGAGATCCCAAATAGGACCAACAAGCTGTGCTCAGATTCCCAACCTATAAAAACTGTGAAATAATAAATGTGCATTTTAAAATGTATCTTATTTTTTGAGCAGTTTTAGGTGTACAGAAAATTTAAGCACAAAGTATAGATAGAGAGTTCCCATATACTCCCTCACAGTGTTTCCCTCATTTTCCCCTATTTTTATGAATTTGCAGTAGGGTGGTGCATTTGTTACAAATGACCCAATATTGAAACAATATTATCATTAACAAAAGTACACAGTTTACATTAAGGCTCACCCCTTGTATAACACATTCTGGGACATGCATTCACAGTGACTATATCATACAGAAAAGTTTTACTGCTCTAAAAATTTCCTATGCTTCACCTACTCATTTCTCCCAACCCTTTAGTCCTGAAATGCACTAGTCTTTTTACTTTTTCTATATATTTCTTTCCTTTTCTGGACTGTTGTAGTTTGAACCATATAGTACATAACATTTTCACACTGGCTTCTTTCATTTAGCAATATGTCTCTTTGTGGCTTGATAGCTCTTATTTGAATACTAAATAATAGAATAAGTTTGTAGCATTTTTACCAAAGACTTTTATTTAAACAAAAAACAATAATTATATCAATAAGTTAATCAATTATATATTTGCCGTTGCTGTTTACAACCTCTTCCCACCTCTCGACCAATTTGTTGATGCCGTTCCGCCAAAAATCGCCTGGTCTGGTGTCAAAGAAGTTGTTGAGCCAGTTTTTAAGGACCTCTTTGTTATCGAAGGTAACGCCCTTCATATGGTTTGACAAGGACCTGAAAAGATGGTAATCGGTCGGTGCAAGGTCCGGAGAATACGGTGGATGCTGAAGGACCTCCCATTTGAGCTCTTGGAGTGCGGCGTTGACGACTTGTGCAACATGGGGCCTGGTGTTGTCATGAAGGAGTATGGTTTGACCATGTTGATCAGGTCTTTTCAGTCAAATAGCCTCATTCACGTGGTGTAGCTGGGCAATGTAGAGCTCCTTGTTGACCGTGGCATTCTTTTCGAGCATTTCCCAGTGCACCATGCCCTCCCAGTCTCACCACAAACACATATCATGATCTTCTTTGGATGAAGGTCCGGCTTGACTCTTGGCTTTGGCGTATCTCCTGGAGCCACCCACTCCTTTCTTTGCTTCATATTGATGTATAGGCACCATTTCTCATCTCCCGTGACAATTTGGTACAAAAAGCGCTGTTTATTACCGCATGTTGCTCGATGGCGGGCGAGATGCTGAGAAGCAATTTGAAGGCGACTTTCTTTGTTTTTTTGGTTGAGCTCGTGAGGCACCCAGGCTCCCAATTTTTTGGTAAATCCCATTGAATGAAGGTGATTGAGAATCGTTTTATGATTGCAGTTCATTTTTTCTGCCAATTCACAACTGGTTTGGCGACCGTTCTCCTTCAAAAGTGATTTAAGATGTTCTTCATCAAATTCAGAAGGCCTTCCGCTGCGGGACGTGTCATTGATGTCAAAGTTGCCATTTTTGAACTTTGCAAACCATTTCCATGCTGTAGACTCGCCTATGACACCTTCTCCATACACATCGCAAATGTCCCGGGCTGCTTAGGCAGCTTTTTGACCTCGATAAAAAGCAAAGAAGAGCAGGTGTCGAAAATGTTGATTTTTGCCTCCTGGGTATTCCATTTCTAAGCCTCAAAACTAATAAAAAATTAAATAACTCAAAAATACAATTAACATGGTTTTGTAGAGCAGAAAGAATTTTATCGAATGAATACTTACCCTTTGCCAAACAGCAAACAAATCATTGTAAAATAAAAGAAAATATAAAATGCTACGAACTTATTCCCCAACCCAATATTATCTAGCATAAATGTACCAGTTTGTTCATCCAATGACCTACTGAAGGACACTCTTCTTTTTAGTGATTGGCTGATCATCTTTAGAGAGAGGGAGTAAGAGAGAGAGAAGCCTTAATTTGTTTTTTTCCACTTAGTTGGGCATTCCTTGGTCACTTCTCTTATATGTTCTGACCAGGGATTGAACCCGCAACCTTGGAGTTTTAGAATGATGGTACAACTGACTGAGCTAACTGGCCAGAGCTTGAAGGACATTTAGCAATTCATAAATAAAGTTGTTATTCATGCATATGTTATTCATCCATACAAGTTATGTATGGATATAAAGTTTCCAGGTCACTCGATTACATACCAAGTACCACAATTGCTAGATCATATGATCAGGTCATATGTTTAGTTTAGTAAGCAGCTGCACTGTCTTTAAAAGCAGCTGTACCATTTTGAACTCCTAGCAGCAATAGATGACATATCCTGTTGCTCTACTTTCTTGCCAACATTTGTAGTCAGTTTTTGGATTTAACCATTGTAATAAATGTGCAATGGTGTCTCACTGTAGTTTTATCTCATAATTACCTAATGAAATATGATGCTGAACATCTTTTCACCTACTTATTATTGGTTACCTTCTTTGGTGTGATGTCACTTCAGGGCTTTGCTTATAATTCAATGGGGTTAATTGTTTTCTTATTGTTGAATAAATGTGTATTACTTAAATTGCTAAGTTTGTGGTAACCTTTGTTCAACAATAGAAAATTAATACAAAACATAAACAGAGAAAGTAATAATCTCAGGATGTTGTTGTAAAAAAATAGATTTGACTGCAAAGCAGTAAGTCTTGTAACAAACTAAAGATGGCACCAGAAAAGTTATCACCTAGTAGTAAGAGCAAACCAAAAATACACCAACCTCTACTAGATTAGGAGTACAAGGGAATAAATTATCTGGTTGAAAATACAAAATTAACTTCTTCTAGAATAAAATAATATTATGAGAATCTGTGCAACTTTATATATAATATCTATCATTCAATTAAGAAAAATATCAAAAATTAGTCCAACCTAATCAAATTGAATTATCTTTTCCAACAAATTTATATAGCTTTATTTAATCATATGTATGTTTATATATACAATACATAGCATTTGCTTTACTGTATTTTCAAAATGCACATGCAATAACTTGCTTTATATTTGTATCTAACATGGATAAACTGCAAGTTATGTACATAGAGACATTGCAACCTAGCATTATATATAACATAATGGTCACTCTGATAAGAACAGATATTAGCATGAAGAAACTGATGTGGCTTAGTTGTAACTAAATATCAATCATGAATACATCATATTTTTATAGCTGCATAATATACTATGATTTATGTAACATATTTCATTCCATTTTTTCTTATAGAATTATTTACATAGACTTGAATTTTGTATCATGTAATGCTTTATAACAAACCAATGAAATAAAAATTTTTTAATATATTTATAACAAGAAAAAGAAAATGATGAAGAGATTAAGCAAAAACAAAAACTTGGACCCAGACAATAGTATGAGGATTACAAGAGGGGAAGGGAGTAAAGGATGAAGAAGATGGCAAAAAGGGGTATAAATGGTGATAAAAGGAGACTCAACTTGGGGTGGTGAACATATAAATACCATACAATATACAGTTGGTGTATTATAGAATTGTATGCCTGAATAAAAAAGTAAAATAATTTTTAAAAAGAAAACAAAGATGAAAAAGAAAAATTATGACATGTCAAGTTTTATATTTTTTCAAGGATTTACAGTAAACCATGTGGTTGCCTTTCTATGATTTGCACATGTAAGAAAAATTGAATTAAAATTTTTATTTACCAAAATTCCTATCTACCAGTGAGACAGTGTGAAGGAAAAAAGAAAAAATATATGTCTCTAGCCCTATCTTTCAAAAAAGGAACAAATTTAAAGGAGTAAAATGAGCCATGTAAATCATTGTTTATAGCTGATTTTGTTTAGAGAGAAGGTACAAATTATTGCTTCTGGGGCTAAGAGAAACATAGGGATTTAATTTTGCCCTCAGAACAACACTACTAAGTAATTATTGTCATTTTTATTTTGTTAATAAAAAATATGAGACTCTAAAATTTTATATATATATATATATATGATCTTATGTCCCTAATAGAAATAATAAAAAATTCTTCTTTTATCTTAAAACAAACAAGAAATAAAAATACTATCAGAAAAATTTCAAGATTATTTATAACCTAACTTTAAAAGTCTCACAGAGTTATTTCTGGAGTGTTCTATTTATGAAGTTGTCACTGACACCAGGGAAGATTCAAAAAGATGGTAAGAATGGACTCTATCACTTGATGTGGGGATTAAAAGTCAGGAGATGAACAGATTAATAACATTTATCTAGAAAATAAGCTACCAGACCCCCTACCTTCTTGCTGACTGTGGTCAATGTTAAATTAGGACTAGGGCTATTAGGAGAGTGGAGAATACATTCTGGTATTTGTTCCATCTGTTCACTCCCTGTTTGATCATGGTTGTCAATACCTTCTTTTGTCTTCTTTCACCAATGGGCATATTCTCTTATTCTCTGTTAGACATTTCTTCTAATTCTACTATAAATCTTTCCATTTGTTGTTGTTTTGTTTTATTTTGTTTTTAACCTCTTCCAAATACATTTCAATTATTGTTAAATCCTGGGATTTGGGGTTGGAATTGAGGGAAAAACTATCCTGTTGCTTTTCCTTTATCAATCTCACACACTTGTGGATAATTTATTTACACACATACACACACACACACATATATATAATTATTATTTTAGTCATTTTTTTTACTGACATCTATTTACTGCAGACTTCAAACAATACACACAGAAACTTTTATAGAAGTCAATTTAGGAAAACACACAAGGTAATAATATATTGTTTGTATTCAAAATTTTGTTCTGGAGCTTAAATTCATTTTACTGAGACATAATTTACATATAATAAAATGCACAAATTTTAAGTATATAGTTAGAAGATTTTTGAAATTATATTCAATTGATTAACCATCAATCCAGGCAAGATATAGAACTTATATATCACACTAAAAAATATTGTGTGCCTTTCCAGTCAACTTTACTATTTTTTCTTAAAAATTTTTAGGGTTGTACAAAATCACGTGCTTAACATCCATGTAGGAGCATACTGTTGGGAGTCTTTATAGGTGTAGAAAGTGAAAGCATTTTATAGTAAGAAAAGGGCATTAAACCTTGATACAGCAAGCATTGGTAAAATTATAATAATACATAAAACACAATTTATTGTGGAATTGTTATATGTAGAGAATAAAAAAAATTTAATTAGATGAAGCACACCTATAAAGTCATGTAAGTGCCACTGACTCCAAGAAAATTGATTTAGCTAATCTAATCATTAATTCTGTATGGCGATAGCTAAGTTTTCATCAAAAGTAGACTCAATTTTAAAAGAAGAATATCCTTGTTTTTAATTAATTAAAATATATTGCATCTTTTATTATTTTTATTTACTGGTGTTTCTATTGAATGTGTGTGCACCATCATAGAAATAGAATATAGATCAAATGAAGAAAAGGTAAGATTCAGTCTGACCAGGTAGTGGCGCAGTGGATAGAGCGTCGGACTGGGGTGCAGAGGACCCAGGTTCGAGACCACGAGCTCGCCAGCTTGAGCGCGGGCTCATCTGGTTTGAGCAAAAGCTCACCAGCTTGAGCCCAAGGTCACTGGCTCGAGCAAGGGGTTACTCAGTCTGCTGAAGGTCCGTGGTCAAGGCACATATGAAAAAGCAATCAATGAACAACTAAGGTGTTGCAACGCGCAATGAAAAACTGATGCTTGATGCTTCTCATCTCTCTCCGTTCCTGTCTGTCTGTCCCTGTCTATCCCTCTCTCTGACTCTCTCTCTGTCTCTTAAAAAAAAAGAAAGAAAAGGTAAGATTCAAGCTTAAGTTAAAAACAAATTGTATCCACAGACAAATATAAAAGCAGCTAGAAGAAGCCACTCTCTTGGATTATTATTGCAGCAAAATAAATTATCTTAAAATTTAGCAGCTAAAAACAACCATTTTATCTTGGTCACCACTTTGTGATAGAGAAATCTTGAAATGGTCGAGTGGCTGGTTCCTGCTTGGACTTTCATGTTTCAGATGTTGGATAGGGCTACAATCATCTGAAAGCTCAAACGATTTGGGCTCGAAGGTGGCTTACACAAGGGGCTGGCGATTAAATCTAAGTGACAGCTGAAAGCTTAGTTGGAGTTATTTAACAGATTATTTACACATGGCCTCTCCAGCATTGCAATCTCATGGTGATCATAATTTTTACATGGTTTATGGCTTTTCCTAGAGAGAACACAACAAAAATACATGTAGAAATTATGCTTTTTAAATATCCTTAGAAGTTACAAAGCCTTACTTCCACTATCCTCTGCTAATAAGAATTCTCATAAGGGCGACCAGAATCTATGGCAGGAAAGAGAGATGCCCAGATGCCCTCAGCATCTGTGCAAAGAAAGAGTGTTAAAAAAATAAATAAATAAAAATAAAACACTGGAATGAGTTAAAGGGCTCAAGGATCACATAATTTTTAGATAATTTATTTTGAGAATGTTTTCCTTGATGAAGTCCTCAGAAAGTCAAATGTTAGAAGTTGAGTCTGTGATGATTTGGGTTTTAGAAAGCCACTGTAAATGCTTCAGTTTTAAGGAGCCAGATTGAAAATATATGATGGTTTTATGCTACCGAGTTGAGAAAAATGACTTGCTTTATTTAAAAGTTAATGATTTATCTGTTTTTCTCCTTATTTATATATCACAGAGTATCAAATTACCTTAAAACATAGTGGTTTCAAAAATAATAATTATTATCTCAGTTTCTGTGGGTAAGGAATCTGGGTACAGCGTAGCTGAACTTACGGCTCAGGGTCTCTCAAAAAGTATCAATCAGCCTGAGCTGATCTCATCTCAAGACTAAAGGAGAAGCCACTTTCCAGCTGGCTTGTGTGATTGTTGTCAAGATTTTGTTCCTTGCCTTGAACTAAGGGTATCAGTTCTCTATTAGCTTTCGGCTGGAGGCTATCATCAGTTTATTGTCACGCAGGTATCTCCATAAGGCAACTCACATCATAGCAGCTTGCTTCATTAATAATAGCTAGTGAGTAGAATCAGAGAGAGTCAAAAGGAGAGGAGGGAAGGAGAGAGATGCCATCGTCTTTCATAACCTATTTTGGAAGTGACATCTATCACTTTGCCATCTATATATTTTTATTAGAAGCAAGTCACTAGGTCTAGAACAAACTCTTTGCACAAGGGCACAAATCCCAGGAGGCAGGGATCATTGGAAGTCATCTTTGAAACTATTACCAGAATTTATACTTGCTTTCATTTCATTAATATTTTTGTATATTATTTGTATGTGCTTAGTCATTGTTTTCAACCATAGGTTTCATCAGAACTGTTTTTACCTGCTTTCTTTTTTATGTTATTTTATTTTATTTTTTTTATTTTGCTTTTCTCTTTATTCAAAAATATTTCTGTTAACATTTTCATCAATTTAGTTACTTATTACATTTTCTCTTCATCTTTTTTCTTGACAACTACTTATTTTTCTGGTAAACTTTTTGTTCTAGTAGCTTTATAAAAGGCAGTAGAGTAACAAACATTTAAGAATATCTACCCTAAGCAAAAAGATTGGACCTACGGGGTATAAAATATATTTATTCTACAAACTTCCAGATTTCCTTATTTTGTGCGTTAACACATCTTCCAAAAAACATTTTAATCCTATTCTTTCAAGTGTGAAATAATTTTTATTAAAATCTTAACTCATGAACATCTTCCAAATTCTATTAAAAATTTGACAAATTGTCAATGCTCATGTTTATCTGACAAACAGGCTGTATTTACCAGTAATGTTTGCTATAGCTCTGTTTGCTTGAGCCTTCAAATTCCAGGGCATCATGTCTTTTTCTTTCTTTTTTTTTCTCCTATTTTCATTAGACTACTTTAATTTCTACTAGAGTTTGCTTCTTTAGGCCTTTAACTTGTGATCCACTGCAATTATACTGCAGCAGTATTGATGTATTGAAAAGTGTGGGAGAGGGGCCATTTCTGTAATTAAATTATTATGAGACTCATTTTGTGTCCTAACATGTGGTCTAGAGAATGTTAGGACACATCCTAGAGAATGTACCATGAGCACTTGAAAAAAATGTATATTCTGATGCTTTAGTGTGAAAAGTTCTGAAGATATCTATTAAACCCAGTTGATCTATTGTGTACTTTAAGTCTGCTGTTTCTTTGTTAATTTTCTCTCCTGAGGATCTATATCCAGTGATGTTAGTGGAGTATTAAAATACCCTACTATTATAGTATTGCTGTTGATCTTGCTCTTTATGTCCATTAAACTCTGCTTTATATATTTAGGTGCTCCTCTATTAGGTGCATAGATATTTATAATGGTTATATCTTCCTGTTGAATTGCTCCCTTTATAATTATGTACTAATCTTCTTTATCCCTTATTATAGCCTTTGATTTAAAGTCTATTTTGTCAGATATAAATATTGCTACCCCAGCTATTTTTTCTTTTCTATTTGCATAAAATATTTTTTTCTATCCCTTTACTTTCAGTCTATGTGTATCTTTTGTTTTGAAGTGGGTCTCTTATAGACAGCATATGTATGGGTCCTGTTTTCTTATCTGTGCAGCTACCCTGTCTTTTCATTAAAGTATTTAATCCATTTATATTTAAGGTTATTAATGATATGCAGTTATTTATTGCCATTTTATTCTTTAAATCTATATTTCTCTTTTACTAGATTTTTTCCCCTTTGTTCTGTTTACAGCAGGCCCCTTAACATTTTTTGTAGCATTGGTTTGGTTGTAATAAATTCCTTGAGGTTTTTTTTTTTGTGATGTATCCTTAAATTTTAAATAATAGCCTTGCTGGATAGAATAAGTAAAACTATCATGATTTGCTGGTGATATGATACTGTACATAGAAAACCCTAAGGTCTCAGTCAAAAACTTTTAAACCTGATAATTGAATTCAGGAAGGTGGCAGAATATAAAATCAATATTCAGAAATCAGAGGCATTTTTATATACCAACAATGAACTGTCTGAAAGAGAAATTAAGAAAAATCCCCTTCACTATTGTAACAAAAATAATAATTAAGTACCTAGGAGTGAATTTAACCAAAGAGGTTAAAGACTTGTCTTGGAAAATTATAAAACATTGATTAAGGAAATCAAAGATGATACAAACAAGTAGAAGCATATACTGTTTTCATGGATAGGAAGAATAAACATCCCTAAAATGTCTATATTACCCAAAGCAATCTATAAATTCAATGCAATTCCTATTAAAATACCAATGACATACTTCAAAAATATAGAACAAATATTCCAAAAATTTATATGGAAATAAAAAAGAACATGAATAGCCTCAGCAATCCTGAAAAAGAAGAATAAAGTGTGTGGGGAGGTATCATAATTCCTAATATCAAGTTTTACTACAAGGCCATCATATGCAAAACAGCTTGGTAGTGGCATAAGAACAGGCATACTGATCAATGGAATAGAACAGAGAACCAGAAATAAACCCACACCTATATGGACAATTGATATTTGACAAAGAAGGTAAAAGCATACAATGGAGTAAAGACAGTCTCTTTAACAAATGGTGTTGAAAAATTAGTCAACACCATTGCAAAAAAATGAAATTGGATCATCAATGTACACCATTCACAAATGTAAACTCAAAATGGATAAAAGACTTAAATGTAAGTTGTGAAACCATAAAAATCTTGGAAGAAAACATAGGCAGTAAACTTTCCGATATCTGTCATACCAGTATTTTTGCTGATTTATCTTCATGGGCAAGTGAAATATAGGACAAGATGAACAATTGGGACTATATGAACCTAAAAAGCTTTTGCACAGCAAAAGACATCATTGACAAAAGAAAAGACAACGCACACAATGGGAGAATATATTTGCCAATACGTCTGATAAGGGGTTAAAAACCAAAATGTATAAGAAACTTGTAAAACTCAACACCAAGAAGATAAACAATCCAATCAAAAAATGGGCAAAATAAATGAATAGACACTTCTCCAAAGAAGACATACAGATGGTCAATAGGCATATGAAAAAATGTTCAACATCACTAATCATTAAAAAATGCAAATTAAAACCACAATGAGATACCACCTCATACCTTTCAGAATGGTGCTCATTAACAAAACAACATATAATAAGTGCTGAAGAGGATGTGGAGAAAAGGGAACCCTTCTTCACTGCTGGTGGGAATGCAGACTGGTGCAGCCACTGTGGAAAACAGTATGGAGATTCCTCAGAAAATTAAAAATGCAACTGCCCTTTGACCCAGCTATCTCACTTTTAGGAATATATCCTATGAATACCAAATCACTGATTCAAAAGAAGAAATGTACCCTCATGTTTATTGCAGCATTGTTTAGAATAGCCAAGATCTGGAAACAACCTAAGTATTCTTCAGTGGATGAGTGGATTAAAAAGCCATGGTATATATACACAATGGGATACTACGCGGCCAAGAGGATGAAGGAAATCTTACCTTTTGTGACAACATGAATGGATCTGGAAACTATCATGCTATGTGAAATAAATCAGGCAGAGAAAGAAAAATATAATATAAAATATGACCTCACTCATTTAAATAATCAAGGAACAATGTGAACTGAGGAACAAAACAGAGGCAGAGGTGGAATCAAAGGGACCAGAGGGAAAGCAGTCAGAGGGAAAGTGGAAAAGAAGATGGGATCAGAGAAGGGAAAGAGATTAGTGAAATTATGTACATAACACAGCATTATAGAGAACAGGACAGCAAATCCTAGAGGAAAGGGGGAAGGCATTGGGGAAAGTGGGCAAATGGGGGAGGCTAGGAGAACACAGGAGTGGGGGAGATATAGTATTTGGTGGTACACTTGAATCTATGGTAACACAATAAATTAAAATCAAAAATAAAAAAATTGATCATAAAAAATTATTATGACTACATCTTAGCATTTAAATTGGCTTGTATCCCTGGGTTGTGAACTTCAGGAGTATTTCTTAACTTTTATTACCCTTAGTAAGACAAGAAGGCTAGAAGACATTGGATAGAACAGGAATATCTTCATGCAAATGAGGACTTCTGATATTTGACAGCGGACAAATGTAAGGAAAGGTGGACTTTTCAATAACAGTGCTAAGACATAGAGTATCTATGAGTATTGTGTGGCTGCCATTACAAAAAACTATAAATTCAATGTCTTAAAACTAGAGAAATTTATTCTCTCTTGAAGTGTAGCCGGAAGTGCCTTTTGGTTACTGATTGTCAGAGTGTTTAATCTAGTATGTATTCATATGTATAGTACCAATTCTTTTAAATTTGTTCATGCTTCCATGACCGCCTTTCCTCTGAAAGACCGAGGAGACAATTCTTTCTTTGTTCTTCCAGTTTCTGAGTTTCTGTTATACTCAGGTGTCCTTTGGTTGTGCTTTCAGCCTAATTTCAATCTCTGTCTTTGTTTTCACATGGCCTTTACCTCCTGTGTGTCTTCTTTCTTCTCTTCTTTAAAAAAGACACATCCTTTATTTAAGGATCAGACTAATCCAGAATGATCTCATTTTACAAACTTTTATTATATGTGCAAAGACCATTTTTAAAAACAAGATCACATTCACAGGTTCTGGGGATTAGGGTTTGCACACATATTTTGGGAAAACCATAATTCAACTCATTACACTGTGTCAAAAAGGCAAAGTTCAAAATAATAAATAAATAAATAAATATATATATATGTATATATAATCTTGTGGAATGATAGGAAATTTATCATAACATTGATATTATAAGATAAATTAATAAATACCAAATTTAATATGTCAAGAGGTTTAGCAAACAAAAGGAGAAATTAAAGACCAAATACAGCCTGACCAGAGAGTGGTACAATGGAAAGAGCATTGGACTGGGATGCCGAGAACCCAGGTTCAAAACCGCGAGGTTGCAGGCCTGAGCCCGGGCTCATTCAGCTTGAATGTGGGGTCACCGGCTTGAGTGTGGGATCATAGACATGACCCATGGTAGCTGACTTGAGCCCAAAGGTCACTGGCTTGAAGCCCAAGGTCATTAGCTTGAAGTCCAAGGTCGCTGGATTGAGCTCAAGATTGGTAGCTTGAACAAGTGGTCACTCACAATGCTGTAGCTCCCTGGTCTGCCTTGCCCAGTCAAGGTACATATGAGAAAGCAGTCTATGTACAGCTAAGAAGGTGCAAGGAAGAATTGATGCTTCTCATCTCTCTCCCTTCCTGTCTGTCTGTCCCTATATGCCCCTCTTTATGTCTCTGTCACACAAAAAAAGACCAAATAAAATAAATAATATCATTAGTGATTCAATCAATAAATTAAAAATAAGAATAATAAATATTGTTATTTTTCAAGAAAAATGACTTACATAATCTAATGAATAGGCTGGATAAAAATAAAGAGGTTAGAAAAATAAATAAATAAAAATAAAGAGGTTAGAGCTTTTGTCTTCAAACAGGGGCTCGCGAGCCACATGCGGCTCTTTGGCCCCTTGAGTGTGGCTCTTTGGCCAGCTTAGAAGTACCCTAATTAAGTTAATAACAATGCACCTACCTATATAATTTAAGTTTAAAAAATTTGGCTCTCAAAAGAAATTTCAATTGTTGTACTGTTGATATTTAGTTCTGTTGACTAAAGAGTTTAATGCCATTAGAGCTATTAGAAGGGTACTAAAAGATGTGAAATATAAAGCCATGTAGCATGTAAATATTTTGTTCAATGGCAGTGAGGCAACCTGTGAAGCTGTCATCTGGGAGCTGGTTTATCTTTTTGTAACTTTTTATATCAGGCTTCATAGGTGACCATTTAAACAAGAAGCTTAGTTTTATTTCTCAATTTCTGTATGCAGCACCACTTTTTAATATGGAGTAAAACAATATTTTATTATACATATATATTTTTTTCTCCCATTATAACTTTCTCATGACTCACTTTTGTTTTTATTTTATATCTCAAAATGCTTAATTACTTATTTAATAATTTACTTTAAAATTTTATGAATACATCTACCGGAACATTTGAATTAAGAGGAGAGAAATATTCACTAACATTCTATTTCATTCATTAATTAAATTTTTAGGATTTTAAAATAGAGACAGACTCATAGAGTGCAGGCTGAGATCTGTGAGGAGAGTTGAGGGCGTAGGAAGCTGGAAGGGGATTGTAGGGTTTGAATAAAAAAGGAAGAAAAAGAGGAGAAACTCCTGGACACAGACAATAGCGTGGTGATTGTGGGATTGGGGGATGAAGGCAATATAGGGGAGATAAATGATTATGGGCAGAGATGAAGACTTGACTTAGGGCAGTGAGCACATAATATAATGTACAGATGTGTAGTGGATTTGTGCACCTGAAACCTGTATAATTTTGTTAACCAATATCATCCCCATAAACTTAATTAGAATGAAAAAAATGTTGATATGTTTGCTACAAATAAAAGCATTATACGGGAATTGAGACACCAGGAATAGAATATTTTTATGCCATGTATGAAATTCATCATGAATAAAAACTTTAGAAAGATTTAAAATGTATTTTAATAGTGAACATTGACATTCTGAGCTATTTCATTCTTTTTTAATCCAGATTTTTAACAGCCTGTAGCAGCATTTCAGGGGCACTACAATTTCTGCCAATAACCTTTCACCAAAAAATAATTTCAGTCAGCATTATCACTCAGTGTACCCAACAGAAACCAGAATCCACTTCAAATGTCCTTCAAATAGCTAGAAGATGAATTCAAAGAGATAGGAAATGTAAAACTCAGAAGATGAGGACTGACTTTGATACTTACTTGGTCTGATAGAGTAATTTTGTCTCTATATAGATCTCACTGTATAAGAAAAAGAAGGGGGAAAGGAAGCTGTAATGTGTCACCTTATCTAAATAAGGTACCTGTCATTTCTGAAATTCTGTTTAAACTATGATAGATGTTCTTATTCAACAACAAAAAAAATCTATTTTCTCACTAGAAAACAAGTTTTTTAAAGGGAAAGTAGTTCAATCAAACTTTCTTTACTTGCTGAAGATGCTATGAACAATGGAAACTTAAGCCTTGATTAAAGATTCCCTAGTATTTAGAGGGAAAGATACAAACTATGCACAGTGAACTTACCAAGCGAATTGTTTCCTTTAAAGTGAGTATCATATTGACTTACTGTTTTTTTTTCTCCACATACTTTACTACCTTTAATATTTTTCACTATATTACACTTTTATATATGTGGTCTACATGATAACTGTAGCTTACAATAAGAAATATATATATTTGACCTTAAATATATCCTAAAACCCTTGTAATGTGCTAAGTGATAAGAGTCAAAAGGTGTCATTTGTTCTGTTAGTAAGGTGACTTTTAGAAAGAACTTAAGGATAGATGCTGTTTGCCAGTACAACCAGTTGTGACTTCTTGTCCTTCCCTGCTGACCTCCAAGGAAGGGATTAACCTAAAATTGAGTTCAATCACCAATGGCCAAGGATTTAGTCAATCATATCTATGTAATGAAGCTTCAGTAAAAACCCAAATGATGAAATCTGAGGAGCTTTCAGGTTGGTACACACATGACGGTGCTGGGAGAGGGGCACTCTTGGAGTCAGGGTGTTCATGGAGTTCTGCACCCTTCTCCCTTACCATTCCTTCTGCATCTCTTTCATCTCTTCCTGAGTTACACTCTTTTATGATAAACCAGTGATTTAGTAAGCTATATATTTTATACTAGTATAAAATAATTAGTCTTTCTCACTTCTTATTGAAGCATGACATATTCGCAACTTCTGCTTACTCCTGCATGTAGAGAAGCTAATTGTTAAAGGAAGCTAACCAGTAGCCTAGAAATTACTGAAACAACCTCTCTACTCAAATCTTCCACTACAAGTAGATAAGAAAGGTGTGTACAAAATATTTATAAGAACCTTATGACTGAGACCAAAGAACTTGGAATTTGGAGTTTCACTATCACCTTGGTCCCTTGCTAACTTCCAGAGTCTGTAGTCATCAACCTCAAATCCCTCTCATGCCTTTCTTCCCTTGAAAAAAAAAAAAGGGCTTAATGCTATACTTTTTCAAGGTGGTTTGTTAGGACACTGCTTCTCTATCTTCTTAATTTTCAGGCTTTCTAAATAAAGTGCTTTTCCTTACCCCAACTCCCTGTCACTTGACTTAATTGGCTGTTGTGCAGCTGGCCGAATGAGCTTTCCCTTGATTACATTTCCTGATTTGTGTGAGCCATCCCAGAGAATTTATCAAACCTAAGGAAGGAAGCGGTTGTGAGACCATACAATTTATAGCCAGTTGGTAAAAAGTGTATGTAACAACCTGGATTTGTGACTAATGTCTACAGTGGGGGATTAGAGAGAGTCTTGTGGGACTGAACTTTAACCTAAGGGATCAAATACTATCTCTTGGTAGACAGTGCCAGAACTGAGTGGAATTCTCAGATACTCTGTTGGTGTTGTAGGAGAAGCCTTCCTTCCCATCCCCCCATCCCATACATATTGAAATTTGGGCTACATATATTAAAAGGTATAAAGGAGTGTACTTTTTCTGCCTTCACAGAATTTGAAACATTTTTTTAACAGAAAAATATGCTAAGCACATTATAAAAGTATAATATGCTTTTTACCTGGCTAGAACTGAAAAGAAATAAAGAAATTCTTGTTAAACAACAGGTGACTAGTACTGGGAAATCTGCATTGTTTTATTTTGCTCTACTACAGCTACTCCTCTTATTTCTAATAATGACACTCTATAAAAAGTGTGATCCATTTTTTCAATTATATATATTTTAATTACATATACATTAAAATTTTTTCAATTATATATAATCATAATGATGTAAAACCAGGCCAAATAGTTATCTCCTCTGATTTTTCAAAACATGAACTTGGATTGAATGTGGGGAAATTGGCAAAGAATAGAAGTCCACAGTTGTAGGGAGCTCATTTGTATTGAAATCTCAATATTGTCTAAGCAAGTTTAAGACAGTTTTCAGGAGCTAGCAACTAACTGACTCAAGACTAATACATGTATTTAAAAAAATCAGATTTATGCCTGACCTGTGGTGGCGCAGTGGATAAAGCGTTGACCTGGAACAATGAGGTCACCGGTTCAAAAACCCTGGGTTTGCCTGGTCAAGGCATATATGGGAGTTGATGCTTCCTGCTCCTCCCCCCTTTCTCTCTCTCTCTCTTTCATTCTAACTCTCTCTCCTCTCTAAAATGAATAAATAAATAAATAAATAAAAAAATCAGATTTCTAATGTCTAGCTTTAGTAACTAATTGGAGATGTGATAGTATTTGAATTAAATTCTTGGCAAAGTAAAACATTAAATCAATATTTTTTACATATGGTGCAATGGCTATGCAAATGTATATGTACATACATACATAAATACATAATGCATACTAGTTCCAAAAATGCGAAATATTTTTACAACTGAAATATTTTCTATCTAATGCTTTTCCACACATACAAATGACATTTTTAAAATGTTTTTCCAACTCTTTTGCAAGTATCTAACATCAAAATCATTGCCTTTTTTAATATATATTTTCATGATTAATTATAATATGGAATAGAGCAGGCAGTATAGACTTACTTATTATTCCTGGTAAGAGCTGATTCAGTGAGTGCTGATATATTCAACCTCAATTAACAAAAAAGGCAATATAATAGTTATATGCTAGTAAGTATGTGGAATGTATTTACACTTTGGAGATTCTGATTTTACACTTAATATTTAAAACTTTTCACACTTTGGCTAAAACCTTTAAACTGTACATATCACATAATATTAAACAGAAAATATGTAAAAATATTTTTTCACTAAACCTTACAATTTCACTTGATTGCAGATTATATAAAATTATTTTTAACTTTCATTTTTTAAATAACTGACTAGATACCATATATGGTATCTAGCTTAAATATAAATACTATGGCCTGACCTGTGGTGGCACAGTGGATAAAGCATCAACCTGGAAATGCTGAGGTTGCCAGTTCGAAACCCTGGGCTTGCCTGGTCAAGGCACATATGGGAGTTGATGCTCCCAGCTCCTCTCCCCTTCTCTCGCTCTGTCTCTGTCTCTCCTCTCTAAAAAAATAAATTAATTAATTAAAAAAATAATAAAAATTAAAAAATAATAAAATATAAATACTATGCCTTTTTTTAAGTAGATACATGATTACAATTACAATTTCAGATCTAATATACTGTAACTGCTCTGCTAATTTTATTATTTATTTTTTCTTCTCTCCTTTTCTATTACCATATTTCCCCAAGTATAATACACTCCCATGTTTAAGACGTACCTTAATTTTGTGGCCAGAAATTTGAAAAAAAATGACAACAAGGGCGAAAAAGTGGAAAATACAAGTAAAAAAGTCTACAACCATAGTATGAGATGCACCCAGTATCTAGACACCAAATTTTTCAAATAATTGGTGCATCTTATACATGGCAAATATGATATATTTTCTTTATCTATTTTGTCTTCTCTTCTTTCTTCTTCTTCCACCTCCTCCTTCTTCTTCCTCTCTCTCTTCCTCTGTCTCTCTCCTCTCCCTCTCCCCCTCCCCATCCTGTCTCTTTCTCATATTCTTACATGAATGACGGACAATGTCAGCTGCTGAAATTAAATAATTAAATAAATTAATAAATAAATAACAGTAAAAACAGAAAATGTAGCAGTTTTTACATAATATACACAAAGACCTTTTCAGGAGAAACTTGACATATATCATGCTTAACTACTGACCTAAAACAAAATAAAAATAAAAGTGTGGCTTGATTTAAAAATTAAAATTAATCAATAAATACAATCATTACCAATGAGAAAAATAATATAGCTGACATATATCCATTAGATTCTTGTATTTCAAGATTAAAGTAAAAGTGAAAAAGAAGGAAACAAAAACTCTAATTACCACACATTCTATATTCAGAAATGGCAAGTAGTTGATCTCATCTTTCTGCAAATAAGAATTATAAACTCTGAATGAAATATAAAATAAAAACAAATATAAAAATATTATCATTTAAATCTCCTAAATAATTAATTATTCAAAGCCAAGACAATTACAGTGTATTTTGGGTTTTATAACATATAAAAGTAAAATAGATCAGAAAAATGCACAAAATCTAGGAGTGGGAAATAGAAGCATACTCTTACAAAGCTGTTACATAATACATAAAGTGCTTTATTGCTAGAATGCATACAGTAATAAGGTAAACATGTATAAAAAATAAGCCATAAACTCACTGACCACTAAAACAAACAAACAAACAAACAAAAAACCCACAAAGAATTATAGCTAATATGACAACAGAGAAGATAAATCTAATATTAAAAATACTCAACCCAAAAGATGGCAGATAAAGAAGACAGGTAAAATAGAACAGATAAACAAATAGAAAACAAATAGCAATCTGCTAGATTTAAATCCAATCAATAGTCACATTAAGTATAAGTGATGTAAACACATCAATTAAAACAAAAAGATATTCTGACCAGAAAAATTCAAAACCTAATTATGTGGTGGGTACAAGAAGCCAAGTTTAACATTAGTGTTGTATATTTGTAGCCTGAAGCAAAAGAAATAGTGGCAATAGTCATCTTATTTTACTTAAAATTTTATTTATTTATTTGCTTATAAATTTATAAATTAAATTTGATTTTTAAAATATTACATTAAAATATTGTTTTGATAGCTGTGAGATTTTTGTTTGGGTTTTTTTTTTTTTTGGTGCCTCCTGATAGTTTACATTCAGTGTAAGTGTCTTACTCACTCCATCCTACTTCCTCTACTGTAAATATAAACATGCATATATTTTAAAAGCAAAAAGATAGAAAAAAGACATACCATACAAACATTAATGAAAAGAAAGCTGAGTGTCTATGTTAACATTAAAGTAGATTTCAGATCAAAGAATATTATTATCAATAAAGAGGGTCATTTCAAAATAATAGCAATGTCAATTTTAAAAAAAACCCAACAACATTAGATGCTATGTGCCTAATAAAAAATCTTAAGAATACCTTAAATAAAAAAAAAAAAATGAGTAATCCACATTTGTAATGGGAGATCAGAAAATCAGTTAGGATATTAAAGAATAGTATAGCATTATCAAGTAACTTAACTTAATTGATATTTTTAGAACACAACAATCAAAACCAGAAAAATAGCCTGACCTGTGGTGGCGCAGTGGATAAAGCATCGACCTGGAAATGCTGAGGTCGCTGGTTCGAAACCCTGGGCTTGCCTGGTCAAGGCACATATGGGAGTTGATGCTTCCTGCTCCTCCCTCCTTCTCTCTCTCTCTCTCTCTCTCTCTCTCTCTCCCTCCCTCCCTCCCTCTCTCTGTCTTCTCTAAAAATGAATAAATAAAATTAAAAAATAAAATAAAATAAATGAAAAAAAAGGAGATTTAAAAAAAAAAAACCCAGAAAAATACACATTCTCTACTTGCGCACATGGAACATTTGCCATATGGGCCCTAAAACAAGTTCAAAATATTTAAAAACTTCAAATCATACAAACTCTGTTTTTGGCCCAATGGAATTAAATTACCAATCAACAAAGAAAACTATGTGGAAAATCTGCAAAAATCTGAAAACTAAATAACACGCTTTTACGTCACTTATGCGTAGAAGAAATCAAAAGAAAATTTGAAAGTATTTTTCACTAAAGAAATATAAAAAATATAACATATCAAAGTTTCAAAATTTATTTCAATCTAGCCAGACTGATCATTTAAAAAGAGAAAAGACAGAAATTATAAAAATCAAAAATGAGAGATGTAACATTAGTGCAGATTCTACAAATGTTAAAAGAGCGATTATATGAAAATCTTATTTGTCAATTGATTTGTCAACTTAAATGGAAAGCACAAATTATTAAAGCTCTCTTAAAATAAATTGATTACCTAAACAGCTAGAATTGAATTTTTATTGTTTAAATTACAAAGTTTTTTCTTTTTATATCAATAACTCTTTACCTCTCTTTTTTTGCTTTCATCTCTACTACTTTAATTCATCCTGTGTTTAATAGGCTCAGAACTGCTAATGTATTATTTTCATCAAATTCTATGATCACAAATAAAAAACAAAACAAAATTCCAATTGGCTCCTCATAGTAAAATGCTCAAAACTTTTTGGTCTTGCTTTAAAAAAAATATTTTATAGAATTTATTGGGGTGACATTTGTTAATATAATTAT
Source organism: Saccopteryx bilineata (assembly GCF_036850765.1). Classification (NCBI taxonomy): domain Eukaryota; kingdom Metazoa; phylum Chordata; class Mammalia; order Chiroptera; family Emballonuridae; genus Saccopteryx; species Saccopteryx bilineata. The sequence goes on from NC_089494.1 coordinate 43,262,081, forward strand.
ACAGGTTTCAGGTGTATAATAATATAATATATCATCTGTATATTGCAATGCGTGTTTGCCATCCCAAATCAAATCTCCCTCCATCACATCTATATTCTCCCTCTACCCTTCTCTGCCTCCCTCATTCTTCTTACTCTCTTGCAATCATCACACTGTTATCTGTGTCTATAAGTTTTTTTTTCTTTGTTAAATCCCTTCACCTCTTTCATCTAGCTCCTCAAACGCCAACCCTATGAGAGTTGTCCATTTGTTCTCCATATTAATGAGTCTACTTCTTTTTTCTTGTTAATTTTTTTCACTAGATTTCATAGATATGTAAAATCATGTAGTACTTGTCTTTGTCTGATTGGCTTATTTTTCTCAGACCCAAAAGTCAGTAGAAAATTTCACCAACTATTTAATGGTGAAATAATATGACTTGTACATAAAATCTTTCAGAAAATTGAAGAGTATAAAATAGTTGTAAACTCATTGTATGAGGCCAGCATTATGCTCATACTCAAAAGAGACAAAGATACTACAAAATAAAAAATCTACAATCCAGTTTTACTCATGAAAAAATTTCCAACATAAACTAGGTGTTTAGTTTTACTAAGAATATTTCAGGAAAAGTAATTTTTCTAATTTTTAAAATTTTCATATCAATAAAATTTAACAATCTAGATTTTGTTTATAAGCATACATAATTTAATGAGTTTCAGTACAAATTAAAATTTGATAATTGATATAATATAGAATTTTCTAATTTTGACCCAAATGTATTTTTTACAGAATGGATTTTTCTTCCTGTGCTATTACATCAATTATTTTTATAATTTTAATGAAATAATTATCATTAGAAAAATCTGGCTAAAATGTTTATGAATGTTTGTTATTATAATTGAACAAATGGTTCCTTAAGTTTTATTGACAACACATTAAATTCTAATATTTTACAGTGCAACTTACTGAGAATGAAATACATGGAAAATGAATAGCCATGGCATATATTTGTATAACTCAATGAGAAATGATGTGAAATATTTTCATGTATTTAAAAGAGCTGAAACAATGTGATTTTATAAAGTTAACTATAATAACACTTGTAGTAGAAATTTACTGCAAATAAGATAATTTAAATACTTCATACCACATTAATAAAAGGAAAAATAACTAAAATTTTATTTAATAATGTATTTTATTAACCCAATATTTCAAAAATAGTTATATTTAAACATGTAATCATGTGAAAATATTTTAATGTTTTCTTTTGTGCAGGTGGCTATAATACAGATCAGTAGAACTCTAAATAATATGTAAATATGAATTCATAAATATGTTTTAGTAAAAAATAAGTTTAAATAAAAATTTATATAATTTAATTACATAATAAGAATCAATCCAACATAATAATTAAGAGGCTAATGTCTAAAGCTAGTTTGTCTGAATTCATATCCTATCTTCAAAGATTACTAGCTGATGTCCATAAGCCTCAATTTAATTTATGTAAAATCAAGATTAAAAATAGTACCTAATTTATAGATTATATTGTGTAGACTAAACAAGTCAGGATATATATAAACCACTAAATTAGTACTTAACTCATAAGTAGCTTATGCTTGTATTAATTATTATTATATATACACTGCAAAGTATTTCTCCACTGAGGACTCCTATTAATGCAAACAATGACAGTAACAAAAGAGCCCTCAAAAATTAGTTTTAAAAGAAACAAAACTATCATTCCTTCATTTGTTTCATATGAAGAAAATAAAATTAAAATTCATAGCATATTATACATCCTCATATATTTTTAGTCCTTCAAATAATTTAAAAGGTTAACTTGACTATGTCCTTTTATACTTCTCTTTTTCCTCTTGTTACATCTTTCTTTTCTGACAAATACTGAAAATGCTGCACAGTCTTATTTCTGCCTTACAAATACAGAAAATACTAGTAGAAGAGGTCTTTGAAACTTCAAAGAATAACTTGGTCAAATCGTCCTTGCACCGGCTCTAGGAAAGAATGACATCATCAACTCTATGGACAGTTTTCAGGCACTTTTTATGCTAGACTAAAACATAGCTAGCATTTATATTTAATGAGATGGTTGTGTTATATCAAAACCCAGGTGCTGTAACTTTTTAAATATATTCAAAGTCTTTTTTGGGCTATCAAACAGGTGAAATAAATAAGATTAAGGGAAAATTTTTATTTCTGTTGTTGAAGAGATTTAAAAATACAAATCTGTTTATTGGGATGGTTCGCCACTAATCTGGATTCAGGGTGCTGTTACCTGCTCCCTTCTGAAGGAGCATCCTTCTGTCAGCCTTGCTTTTTCTCCTGTAAGCTGAAGCAGTCTTCATGGTAGACAGTGGAGCAGCAACACAAAAACTACCATTTATATTTGGCTAAAGAGGGTGGTGATTTTATAGCATCCAGGGTATTTCAATACATAAAGTAGGAGTTTGGTCTCTTCATCAGGCAGTTCTTCCTGTGTTTGTTTTTGTCTTCTGGAGAGAAATAAAGGAGATAACATGGGGGGAAATCTTTTTTGTTGCATCCACAAAAACATTTGTTCTTACCTAATTCGAGTGTGCTGATTTCAAATCTGACATTAGTTTTTCTCGGTAAGCTAAAGTTTTTTTTGCAATTCAAGATTTTAGGTTTTTGTCTTATTGTAAAATTTTCAATGTTTAATTTAACATAATGAAGTAGAATGTCTTCTTGGGCATCATCTTTGTGAAAATATAATAATTTATATAATGCAGTAAATACACTAATACACTAAGAGATGTGATTGCATCAAAATTTGTCTACAATTTCAAAATAGAACATATTAAACACTTATTTAATTATAAAATTTGCATAAAACTTATTTAAATTCAATTCAGGCAAAAATTTGCATTTGTAACTCTTGCATTTGTGTACTTGTTGAGGACAACCTCATTTGATGCTCCAGCAGTAGTCTGCTCATCACTAACAGCTCCAAGATTTTTGGGAAACTTATCAAGGTGACTGTTCAGGAAGTGAATCTTAACACTCATGTTACATCCAATGTCGTGGAAAGCTTTTGAACAAGAAGTTCATACTTTTCTGCTTTTTTGTAGCCAAGGAAGTTCTTTGTAACCACCACAAGGGACTGCCATGCTGCTTTCTCCTCCTTATTCATCTTCCTGGCAAATTCTTTGTCATGTATGAGGGTTTGAATCAGAGGTCCATCGAATACACCTGCTTTTATCTTCTCAAAACACAAGGCAAGAAAAGCAGAAATAATATATTAAAAGCATTCACTTTCTCTATTCAAAGCCTGAACAAACTGCTTCATTAAACCAAGTTTGATGTGAAGTGGGAGAAAAAAGATCCTGTCTCGATTAACTACAGGTTCATTCACAATATTTTGCATCCCTACTTCCAGAGCTTCACGTTTTGGTCACTCCTTCTGTGTCCAGTGTTTCTCCCAAGCTCGCTCTCCCACAAACACAGAAAGCAAGGATATTTCGTGAAAACTCTCTGTTTTCTTACCAAGAAATTTACCATTTTAAAGTCCACAGAAATGATCCAGTTATGCTCCTCATACTTCAGAAAGTTGAGAACAATTTTTATGTCATTATAATCTTCTCGCAGATGAGTTGAATAACCAACTGGAACCACTGCATAAACATTACCATTGTGTAGGAGAACGTATTTCAGACTCTATTTAGAGCTGTCAAGAAATAGCCGCCATTCTGTTGGACTGTAAGTGGTAACACCTACCTGGCTGAAAAGACTACTGATATCATGACAGTAAACAAAGTGTTTGTCTTTGGAAAAAAAAGTCCACAAAAATTTGTTCATGCTTCCTGAAATGGGATACTTTAGCTGACCAGCAAAGTACATCCTTTACTTGAAGCCTAGAGGCTAATAACTCAGCTGCTTTCTTTGATAGGCCCAAATCTCTTATTATGTCATTCAATTCCAGTTGGCTAAACTGCTGAGGAGTTAATGACTGCTTGGCATCAGAAGAAGACCCTTCAGATTCTACAATCATTTCCTCAAGCATCTTATCAAAATATACCTGATCACCATGTTCACTTTCTTTGTCCTTAGAAGAAATAAAACCATTGAAAACTGAAACCGAGAGTGTCTCAGAGTGTGGGATAGGTTGTACTGCTGAAGGAATATTAGGATATGTGATCATATGCCGGCCGTTTTTTTTCTTGCTGGTGCCGTTTGTATGGATCAGACAGAAATAATAGTCACTGCTGTGGTCCTTAGGTTCACGCCAAACCATAGGAATACCAAAAGGCATTCCTTTGCATTTTCCTTTTGTCTAGTTATGAAGCATTTTCTCACAATTCTGACACACAATATGAGGAGCCCAATTCTTGTCTTGATCACTAAAGGAAACTTGAAAATAGGCAATATATGCACATGTCACAAATGATGAAATATTGCGCCTTTGACGTTGAAATGTGTAACAGCCACATATATAACAGAATGTGTCAGGACTATTCTTACATTTACACCTACTCGAAGAAGCCATGATTCAATCTTAAAACAAAATAAGAGGGTGTTTTTATCAATTTTTTACATTTAGAAACAACTACAATTATGTAAGAGTGATGTTTGTAAAAATTAATTGTCTTGTGGTTATGTTCAATCCAAGAGTTGTTGCCCTTTCACTCCAATTTAAAAACCAATGCATGCCATTAAGTTTAACAAAAAGAAATTAAATTGCATAAAAACTAATGCATGCACCGGAAAACGGATTTCTGATTTGGAATTAGTGATGTAGGAATATATAGTAACAGTTCCAAAACCTCATGCAACAGAAAATGAGAAAAAAAAATTTTCCCCAGTGTAATTTGTGTGAGGCATGTTGTCATGGGGAGGTCATAACCACTGGGAAGTTTTGTTGACATTTTAAATATTCTTAGTTTAGTAACTTTTAGAACATAACACATTGATGCTCTCCTAACTATATAAAATGCAATTAGAAAATGAGAAGTTATAACAAAGTATGTTATTTAAATTCAATTAAAATCTTCACTGCCTTAACTAATACCTTATTAGACTAAAGTATTTCTTAGCATATAAAGAGGGAAGTAATATTCTAATCTTTGTCCTCTCAACCTGTCAATCTTTGAGAGGTAGATAGAGAAAGGGATAGAGAAAGGCTTAGAAAATTCAATTTGGGGTACATGGCAAATAAGATGAGCAGTCCTAGACTGATGTGATTTCAAATATTACTTTTTGCCAAGTAATTACGTAAGTAAAACATTGTCCCTCAAAACAACATTAATTTTGTAATTGAGATTTATTCTAAAATATAAAAATAATTGCCAGCAATCAAGACTAAAATCAGGGATAAAAAGACACAGAATGAATGATGTTACCAACTACTACAGAAATGCTTTTAAAAAGTGATAGCTTCAGCCTGACCATACAGTGGCATAGTGGATGGAGCATCGCACTGGGATGTGCAGCATCCGGGTTTGAAACCTAAGGTTGTCTATGGCCATACCACCCTGAACGTGCCCGATCTCATCTGAAACCAGGGGTTGCCAGCTTGAGTGAGGGCTCATCTGATTTGAACACGGCTCACCACCTTGAGCCCAAAGTTGCTGGCTTGAGCGAGGGGTTACTCAGTCTGCTGTAGGCCCTCAGTCAAGGTACATATGAGAAAGCAATCAATGAACAACTAAGGTGCCGCAATGAAGAATTGATGCTTCTTATCTTTCTCTCTCTCTGTCACCCCCCCAAAAAAAATAGCTTCAGTAAAAAGTAAAAAAAAAAAAAAAAAAAAAAGATCAAAATTTGCACTACTGAATGTTCCCTGGACTCTCCCACTTCCTTTTCCTTGGCATTAATATTCCATAGAATTTCAGACATAGTTAAGTGGTGCAAGACACGTTTATCCATCTTCTTAAGCAGCAAACGATTTTAGATTGGAAAATAGTGTTTCATTGTTGGAAAATAAGTCTACTTTATATAAGTAAAACCTGATTGTATTTATTTGTTTAATATCTGAAGGAGATATCAAAAATTAAAAACTTTCAATTACATTTTTAAAACAGATTGTTAATAACTCTGAGAATACTAGGTACTAACCTACTTTTTATTATAAAAGTGTTAAAAATTAATGTCTATCAATGGGAAGAAAATATAAATAAAAACCTCACTTTCCATTAAATAAAGTTATAAAAAGCAAAATAAAATTATATTTGTATTGCCACACAGTTTTTATATTAAGAGTAGCTGTCATAGTCTTAAAAATCTTGGACCTTTTTTGATTCACTCCTCAGAATTCACTAGAGCTTATACATACAAGTTTTTGCCTAAAATTACAAGGAACTCACAGTTCATCCAAGAACTCTATGTTAAAATGACCTGTTCCAAGCCCTGGAGGATTGGCTCAGTTGTAGAATATCGGCCCAGTGTGTGAATGTTCAGGGTTCAATTCCCCATCATTACACAAGATATGCAACCATCTGCTTCTCTAATCCTTCCTCTTCTCCTCCTCTCTCTCTCTCTCTCTTCCCCTCCTCCAGCCATGGCTTGATTGGTTCCAGTACATGGGCCCTTGACAGCAGGCACTAAAAATAGCTCAGTTTAGAGCATGTCCCCAGATAGGCAGAGCATTGGCTCCAGACAGGGGTTACCAGGTAGATCTGTTAGAGATGCATGTGTGAGTCTGTCTCTCTATTTCCCTACTCTCACTTGGAAAAGAAGAAAGAAAAAATGAAATGAAATTACCTGTTCTGTTTAAATGAGGTGAAGATATGTTTGAATTTTCACCAGGGAAGATGAATAAGCCCCATTCTCTGAAGACAGATTGTTGTGACTGGTTAAATCTAATTTTTTTTTGTAATTTTCACTTTGTGATATTTTAGTTGATATAGAGCAGTTAAAATGTGAAATTTCTAGGACCTTTGTCACGGAGAAAATATTTAGACTTATAAAACTGCACTTTCTACTAATAAGTTTTTTTTTTAGATTTTTAAAATTTATTCATTTTATAGTGAGAGAGAGAAGAGGAGAGGAGAGGAGAGGAGGGGAGAGGAGAGGAGAGGAGAGGAGAGGAGAGGAGAGGAGAGGAGAGGAGAGGAGAGGAGAGGAGAGGAGAGGAGAGGAGAGGAGAGGAGAGGAGAGGAGAGGAGAGGAGAGGAGAGGAGAGGAGAGGAGAGGAGAGGAGAGGAGAGGAGAGGAGAGGAGAGGAGGAGGAAGCATCAACTCCCATATGTGCCTTGACCAGGCAAGCCCAGGGATTCGAACCTGCAACCTCAGTGTTCTGGGTTGACACTTTGCAGTTTCTAACGGTTGCTATAATTTGCCTTAATACAGTAGGAATCTGGACAAAACAGTCATATGAGAAATATTTAATGTAAAGAATCCTTTCACATTGCTATATACATTTTTTTTACTTTAATTTGCTTCCATAAAACTACCTGACATATCATTCTGAAAATAATGTTATTGCTAAATAGGGCCTGCTGCCCAGAAATTGTACACATTTTTATTGAGAACCATGTTTCTTTTCTCCTTTAGCACAGTATGGCAATCTGAGAATGTATGCTAATAGACTACATTTAGTAGGTCTTCTATAGTCATCTGAAATTTTATTAAGTGGGTTATGATAAAAAGTGAAGTTTTAAAATCAGTTCTGATAATCTTGATTGAAGCCTCATCTAACAGTTTAATGACTTGTAGATTCTTTTTCTCTGGACCCTGGATTCAAGCCTTATGATACTATTATATTCCCTTAGGTAAAAATATAATCTTGACAAATGGAGAGATTACACCTGTGACATCTATAACATTGAACTGGAGGTAAAAAGTATAATTTTTAAAGTTTATCTTCGGAACCTTCTCACCCTTCCACATCCCTTGTTGCATCTTATCTCAGCATTTCTCAAGCCTACAGCTTCCTCATCTCTCTTGCCACTAACATTTTACGCAGGGAAAAGGTCTTCACTGACTGCAGCACTATCAATTTCTACCTTGATGATATTGATAACTGCAGATACATTACTTCACCTCTGAAAAATTCATCAGCTCTGTTATAAAAAGAGTAAAAGAATGCTAGGTAATGCTAGGTAATACAGACAAAATGATACAATATATGGAAGAGAGTTCCTCACATATATCAAGACCTAGAATTTTGTGTTATTTTTAAGAAAGTATTTTTTGCCTGTCCAGGCGGTGGCACAGTGGCTAGAGCTTCACGCCGGGATGAGGAGGACCCAGGTTCAAGACCCCGAGGTAGCCAGCTTGAGAGCAGGCTCATCTGGTTTGAGCAAAGCTCACCAGCTTGGACCCAAGGTCGCTGGCTTGAGCAAGGGGTTACTCGGTCTGCTGAAGGCCCATGGTCAAGGCACATATGAGAAAGCAATCAATGAACAACTAAGGTGTCGCAACAAAAAACTGATGATTCTTTCCTGTCTGTCTGTCTCTATCTATCCCTCTATCTGACTCTCTGTCTCTGTGGAAAAAAAAAGTATTTTTATGTTAGAGTATGTTTTGTTTTTGTTTGTTTGTTTTAGCAAAAGAAGAAGGAAGAGAAAGAGAGAGAGAAAAAAAAAAGAGAGAGAGAAAGAGAGAGAGAAAGACAGAAATACCAAGTTGTTCCTGTATGCACCTTGACTGGGGTAGGACCAGTAACTTCTGCAATTGCAGACAATGCTCTAACAAAGCTATCTGACCAGGGCTGACCTAGAATTATGTTTCTATTGGAAGAAAGTATCGGATAATAAAACAGATGAATTAGAAATCAATTAGGGTTATTTATTTTTGAGCAGACAGGTATGAAGGCCAAAGACATGACGTCGCATGTAGAAATGTGTTGACGTAAGAGATCTTCTCAGCATCCATCAGACTGTACCCTGTTCAGCCACCTTTTCCAAAGGCCTGTTTCAGAGATTGGTCCAAGTAAATAATGGCTAAAGGCCCTGGCTTGTTGGCTCAGTGGTAGAGCGTCGGCCTGGCGTGCGGAAGTCCCGGGTTTGATTCCCGGCCAGGGCACATAAGAGAGACGCCCATCTGCTTTCCCACCCCTCCCCCTCTCCTTCCTCTCTGTCTCTCTCTTCCCTTCCGGCAGCCAGGCTCCATTGGGGCAAAAGATGGCCCGGGCGCTGGGGATGGCTCCTAGGCCTCTGCCCCAGGCGCTAGAGTGGCTCTGGTCACGACAAAGCGATGCCCCCGGAGGGGCAGAGCATCGCCCCCTGGTGGGCAGAGCATCGCCCCCTGGTGGGCGTGCTGGGTGGATCCTAGTCCGGCACATGCGGGAGTCTGTCTGACTGTCTCCCTGTTTCCAAAAAAAATACAAAAAAAAAAAAAAAGGCTAAAATTGTCATAAAAGTAACTTAATAAAGTATATTAATTTCTGAACCATTTTACCAGTTTCAAATTTTCTTTTGTCTTGTTTACTGGTAGCATTCAAAATGGCATCATTGAGAAATGAGAAAACTCATATTTTGCAAACATCTCAGCTGATAAGAAAACACAAGAAAATATAATATATTTAATATATTGTACTAGGTTTGCAGGACAAACATTTTAAAGAAGAAAGAGATAAGTAATAGTGTAAAAGTATTAAAAATATTTTTTCATTGATAAATTTCACTCTGTTGTAAATGTGGCCCACTGTGCTCACTGGCTGCCATGGTTGGGTAAGTTTTGCTTTTAAAAATCTAAATTCTTGGCCCTGGCTGGTTTGCTCAGTGGTAGAGCATTGGCCTGGCGTGCAGGAGTCCCAGGTTCAATTACCGGCCAGGGCACACAGGAGAAGCGCCCATCCACTTCTCCACCCCTCTCCCTCTCCTTCCTCTCTGTCTCTCTCTTCCCCTCCCGCAGCCAAGGCTCCACTGGAGCAAAGTTGGCCCGGGCGCTGAGGATGGCTCTGTGGCCTCTGCCTCAGGCGCTAGAATGGCTCTGATTGCGGCAGAGCGATGCCCCAAGATGGGCAGAACATCGCCCCCTGGTGGGCATGCCAGGTGGATCCCGGTCGGGCGCATGCGGGAGTCTGACTGCCTTCCCATTTTGAGCTTTGGAAAAATACAAAAAAAAAAAAAAATCTAAATTCTTATTTGTTTTATCGTAACAAAGTACTGGTTGTTCCAAGTAATTCTGAATGATACTTATGTTCAGGTACCACATGAAAAGTGCACATGAAATTAGTTCTCTCTGTAAACAACAGTTTTAAAATATCAGATTTCAATGAAATCTTAAATATAAAACTTCAGTTAAGTACCTGAGTATTTTAAGTCTGTCAAGATATTAAATCCTACAAGGCTATGTCATAAATGGCATTATTCATTTCAGGTTTGGATACAATGAGGATGATGTAAAAACATTAAAGAAAAGGTACATTGAAACAAAAAAATATGTACAGTACATATATATTTACCTGTGAAATCTTGTTTCTAATACCTTTGCAGTAAATGTGAAATAGAAAAGGCAACAGCTCATGAGGCATATTTTCAATCATCTTGAAATGCCCTTTACCCTGGTAATTTACTTTCTCACTCTGCATGCATTTTAAATGACTACTTTGCTAAAATGTGAAAGATGTTTAAAAGTAAAATGAGTATATCATGCACTGAAGAAGAATGTGGAGAGAAACTGAGGTCATTCAAATTATTGGTAAGAGGCTTATAACTCATAATGATGATCATGAAAATGAAAAGACGGCAAGCTGGCAAGCAACCATGAACAAGCTGATTGCACAAGAATGATGTCATCCCCTTGATTGGGCAGCAGAGACCCTGTGGAAGTAGTTGTCACTCCTATAAGTGACATTTCCCAATGTCAAGCCAGAACATAAACCAATCATAAATCATCATAACAAGCAATCAGAAATGGCAAGTTCAGAAATATTAAAAAGGCTCTTTTTGTTCCCAGATTTTTTTTCAAAATTGATCCTTTATGGTCTCTAAGTACACAAGTCACATTTTCAGAGTGTTCAAATTGCCTAAGTGTGATTTCTGTACCTATTCAGATGAAACATAATTTATACTCTTTATGCTAAATTATAGAAAAATTTCTACTTTTTCTCCCCCTAAGTTCTACTATTTCTACTTTTTCCCTAGAAGGCTGACATGGTTTGATATTTATTGCAGTAGCACTTGAGCTAGAAAGTTCCCTCTGCTCTTACTGTGGAAAATAAATAATAAAAAATATTGCAGGAACCATTGCAACTAGGATATTTTATTAACTTGGGACAATTCTCATTGGAGTTTAAGTTAAAGCATCAAAGAAATCTGCCTGAGATAAAATAGCTCCAATAACTGTCATTGTACAGGCCAGTAAAATGAGGCTGAGAATGTCAAGTAGTTTTCCAAATGTGTTACAATAAAATTCTAATAAAACCAGAAACATAAATGTAAGAGGAACATGAGAAAATATCTCTCTGAACTCTCTGACTTCATTATTATTTCATCTCTTTTGATGAATAAGCTTGTTTCATTTGAGTACAAGCCTCTATAACCTAGTATGTCAGAGTTACTGTTTTTCATAACAAAGTTCAGAGGAAAATTTAATGCTTAAACATAACAATTATATTAAGCAAGATTTTTGGTTCACCATGTTTTGGCATTGTATTTCTAATTTATCAGGTTTAAATTTATATGTGTGCTATAATTTATAATTTCACATTTTTTTCAGAAGCAAACTTTGGGAAAAAATATCCAACAACAGCACCTACATAACTTATTTTGTGTTTTAATCAAAAATAAAAAGCAATTGATATTATCATCACAAGGTACCCAAGTTTAGAATTTTAAATATATGACCTTTCTGTCTAATCTTTTAGAAACAATAACTATATTTCATTACATTTTTTAAAGTAGTATACTTTCCTGTCTGTGGGGAAAAATGTGTAAATTTTAATGTAATAAAGTCTGCTTAAATAAATAAAAAATATTTATAAAAACTATTCATATACCTTTCATAGGTTTGGAGTCTGCTGTCCTATTTTTGTCCACTTACCTTTAGCTGAGATCTCTGCATTTAAATCCTTTAATCTTTTTTATAAATTAGTACCTCAGTGCCTTAATCATATTTGAGAATCTTTTTATAATTCCCTTCAATTTTCCTGTTCCTGGATCTGTGTTTGAAATCAACTTCAAAATCAAGTAGAAAAATTTCTCATAGCACAAATCCAGGACAATTTTTCTACTTGTCATATTAGTTTTTTTACCCCCCATTGCTTTAAAAAGTCTAATATACTGTCTGCTGCATTTCTTAGGTCTCTTGGTATTTTTACTTATCAGGCATTTCCATTTACAACGTATCTCTGTTTCCAAAAAGATTATTTTATTTCTGCCTTAAGTCTAATAATTTTAACTGCACTTTATATTGCTGTCTGCCTATTTCTCAGTTTAGTAGTATTGCAGATTTTTTACTCTGATTTTCTTCCTAGTCCTTTTGCTCTTAAAGTAGAAAGCAACTTTTTTAAGTCTTACAGACACTACTTTTTAAATCAATTTGAAAGCATTTTTTTTTCTCCAAGTATACTGTCAGTTTTACTTAAGATTGTTTAGTAACATTGCTGAGAAATATAATTTAAACTTGTTCAGATGTGGTTATGAGTGAAAGAATTCCTGAAAGCAGGTAAAAATGCTGGATGACTTACAGATGACATTATTGGTCCTCCAAGTAGGAGAAAAATGAAAAAGAGACTCCATCTATATCATTTAGCCTTTGCTGCACAGCAAACAATTCCAAAACTGATACCTTCAAACAACCAACTCTATTAAGTCATAATCCTGTTGGTGGGAAAGTTGATCTGGGCTCAGCTGGGACTTCTTTTTCTGCTATTGCCTCAGTTCACTTATGCAGCTCCAATCTTCTGGTAGGTAAGGGGCAGTTGACTGAAGGATCGGGGCATTTGCATCACAAGTACCGAACATCCAACAGGCTACTGTTAACTTTAGATTGCAGCTGTGTTATCAAAGCTACAAAAAAGGGAATCTCCCAATGGCTGTGTTTCAGAAGCAGCAAGAAAAAGCATGCACTAATGCACAAACATTTCCCAACTCTCTGTTTGTGTCACATTCACATATGTCACCTTAGCTAAGACAAGTCACGTGATCATGCCCAGATCCCAGAAATGAAGATTTAGACCACACTTCTTGAGAGAAGATTGACAAACTCACACTACAAAAGGCTAAATCATAATAAATCATTAACTATTTGGCTCTTTTTAGACCTAGCTTTTTCTTGTTTCCTTTTATTTGCTTAGTCTATTTAAGAGATATCTTTCACTAGTGATTAAGTGGAATTCGTTCTGAGTCTTCTCTTTGAACATATGATATTTTCTAAATTTATAAAAAATTAAGAAAATTTCTTAGTTGGGAGGATACTTATTAAGAAATTCTTTGCATACACCAAAAAAGCTCTGCATGCAAAGACTGTTTGAAATTGCAGCCCTGAAAATGTTTTAAATATTTAATTAGTGGTATCTTAATTGAATCACCAAATCAGAATACTGCTTCCTATTCTCATAACAACAACAACAACAAAAAAAAACCCTAAAATGCAGTGATGCTTTTTATCATTTAAATATAATTTTGACTTTCAAAATGTTGGCATTGTTCTTGTATGACTGATTAATTGGACTGATCACAATTATGACATATCAAAATCCAAGAGGAAGAAGAAAAGAATGGTTTTCTATCTTGAAAGATTTTGTCAAATATTTAAATTATAAACTGGCCTATCATGTGAGGGGGTGGGAATAAGAGCATAACACAGAAGCAGAAACTTTGGAAAAAACTAAGCATCTGGATTTGTGAGGCCCAAATCAATAATGTGGATTTTAAAATAAAAAATATATAATTTAAAAGAGTAATTGGATGCCTATATCATATATTTAAAAACTTATTTGAACAAATATATAAGAAAAATTAAAGAAGAAGCTAAAGTTAAATAATGAAAATATTATTAGATTTTGTTTTCACACACATTTTCTATTGAAAATTGACTTTCTATAATAAATAGATGGCTAGTTTTTCTAAAGGTATATCAATATAAAGAGACAAAATGGCTTTTACACAATTTATAATAATGATAGTTATTGCAATAATCAGTTGAAGGTTTTTCATATGCTTTATTGTCTCTAGTTAAATTATCTACCATTTACTATCAAGTCAGAGAACAGAGAGAGAGTGTGTTTACATCTTGGCAGTATTGGCCTCATGTATTAGTGTTCTCCAGAGAAATAGAAATAATAGAATATACATATTAAAAGATATTTATTATAAATAATTTGCTCATGCAATTATAGAAACTGAAATGTCTCACAGTCTGCTTGCTGTCTGCAAACTGAGGACCCAGGGAAGTTGGTTGGTGTGATTTAGCTTGAGTCTGAAAGCCTGAGAGCCATGACCATGGAGGACCCGCAATGATCCATTTCACAGCTCAAGCAATCAGGCAACATGGGCTAAATTCTTGCTACCTCTGCCTCTTTGTTTTATTCAAGCTTTTAATAGATTGCACGATGGCCATTCACATTGGAGAGGGCAAATTGCCCACCAATTAAAATGTTAATTTTATCCAGAAATATCCTCATAGACATACTCAGAAGTAATGTTTAACCAAATACCCAGACACATTGTGATCCAGTCAAATTGCCACATAAAATTAACCATCACATTTTACTTTCACAATAATCTCTTGGCAGAAATCAAGGAATAAGATTTAGATATACTGTACATTTATACTGTACTATTCATTTATTAATATAGTTTTCATTTCTGTGTTTGTCTGACTTCTAGAAGATTATATCTAAGATTATATAATACATTTTCTCAAAATGATTAATATCACAACAATACAAATATTTAGTACAGATAACATTATTTTCTCTGTGATATTAAATACCTTGGATGTGAAATATTCATTAGAATTTTCTAATGCGACTTAAATGTTATTTTTACCTATATATACCATATTTCAGTGAATATATAGTTACAATATCTTAATGGAAAATACAATCCATGTAACTATTTTCAGGATGCTTTAAACCACATGTATTTCTTTTTAATGTACATACTTTTTTATAGTCTAGAATATCAATATGAAAATAGTAATAATCAGTAATGTCTTCTGTCACTGAACAGGTTTAGTTTTCAATGTAAAAAGTTATCAATAAAAACACTCTTTAAAAAACATAAAGACACATTCCTGGGACTATAAAGACAACTTGTATATATAACTCATAAATTAAATGGCATCCATATATATTTATGAAAGAATAGAATTGTATATCAACTGTAAGCCATAAAATACAATTAATTCCCTTACATATTTTTAGACTACTATAAGCTCTTTTCTTGGAAAACCACAGACAATAGTAGCAGTATAACTTTCCTATCAGAAGTAAGTAAAAAATTACTTTTGATGTAATATATACTTTAACAGGGATTCAAAATGATATTTACCATGGAGTTCTTGTATCCTTAAGCACTTTTCTTCCTCTATGCTACTCATTAAAAATGTATTTCAGATGATCACAAGCAATTTAAAACAACCTTAGAAAATTAAGGTATTGTATTCAGTGTCATGACTGAATTGTCTTTTTTTCCCCAAAAATTAGAAGGGGGTGCAGCAGACAGACAGATTCCTGCATGCACCAGACAGGGATTCACCTGGCATTCCCACTAAGGGGCAATGCTCAGCCCATCTGGGGCATTGCTCCACTGTAACAGAGCCATTCTAGCATCTGAGGTGGAGGCCATTGAGCCAATCTCAGTGCCTGAGCCAACTTTGCTCCAATGGAGCCATGGCTGCGGGAGAGGAAGAGAGAGATAGAGAGAAGGGAGGAGGGGACGGGTGGAGAAGCAGATGGGCGCTTCTCCTGTGTACCCTGGCCGGGAATCAAACCCCAGACTTCTACAAGTAGGGCCGACACTCTACTACGAAGCCAACTGGCCAGGGCTTTAATTGTCTTAATTCAGAGATATGTCATATTTCCCAGGAGAGTACTTGCTTCTATGACTTGATAGAAATGATAAATCTATCCTATCCTATTAATTTGTATCATTGCAAACAATAATTTTTATCAGAAAATATATCTACATATTCTATGCTATACAACAAAATCCTGAAGGTATAACAGTAAAAACCTTTATTTAGCAGATTTTGTTGTACAAACTTTTACATTAATATGCAACTTAAACTTTCTCATCACCGAAACTCTTTGGCAAACAGTCTATTTCTATACCTTCATGAAGAAGGCTTCTATCCATCATAGATAACAAAAATAAAAATAAAATCAGAGTAATATCTTTGACATGCAGAACTCTTGGCATTGAAAGGAGATGCATAAGAACATAAGATTCCAGTACTGTTAAAAACTACATGGAAGGCCCTGGCCGGTTGGCTCAGCGGTAGAGCGTCAGCCTAGCGTGCGGAGGACCCGGGTTTGATTCCCGGCCAGGGCACATAGGAGAAGCGCCCATTTGCTTCTCCACCCCTCCGCCGCGCTTTCCTCTCTGTCTCTCTCTTCCCCTCCCGCAGCCAAGGCTCCATTGGAGCAAAGATGGCCCGGGCGCTGGGGATGGCTCTGTGGCCTCTGCTTCAGGCACTAGAGTGGCTCTGGTCGCAACATGGCGACACCCAGGATGGGCAGAGCATCGCCCCCTGGTGGGCAGAGTGTAGCCCCATGGTGGGCGTGCCCAGTGGATCCCGGTCGGGCGCATGCGGGAGTCTGACTGTCTCTCCCTGTTTCCAGCTTCAGAAAAAAGAAAAAAGAAAAAAAAAAAACTACATGGAAAATCATAAGGCATTAGAAACAGTCTATCAGATTTTATTTGAATCTTGTCTTCATAATGAAAATGTAATTTTAAATAAAAGAAAATGTGTGTGAATAAATCTAAAAAAATTCAATAAGAGAGAGGATAAACATTTTGTCTAAAAAAAAAAAAAAAGGGAATACAGGGATATGGAAAACTCAAATGTGAAGACATTCTATTACCTGAAATCTTAGGTGATATCCTATGACTTTCAAATGAGCTAGCCATACTTCAGATGCCTAAAATAGCAGAGAAAGGTCTTAAATGAATGACTTCACCCAGTTATAAAATGAAATATAGCAACTGAAATAGAATCAATGTAATAAAGATTTGTGGGGACAAACTGGAAAAATAACCCTTCTACTAAATGAAGACAATTGTTACATTGCAAACTTGTGAACTCATTATAGTCATATGTAAGTTGTTATGTAAAATATCCTTTTACATTAAATATCTAACTTTTCAAATACTGGTAGAAATATACTACATGTATCAATATAAAACAAACCTGATGGTAAACAGTCTTAACTTTTGATCTAAAGTGGTCTAGAAATAATTAAATGGTTTACTATGACAGTTTTAAGAATTTATTCTGATGGATTTTGAGAAACATACTTGCTGAAATATATCCAACTCTTTTGTCTAAAACAATGTTTTGGTTCAGTTAAAGTAGAAACATCTGGTTCTTCGGGGTTTAAAAAGTAAATTTAGTTAGTGATTGTGTGTGTGTGTGTGTGTGTAGAAGAGAGGAAAAATAATTATGGGATGATACATCTCTCTTCTAAGTGCTTATTTGGTGAATTTCTTGTGATACACATAGAATTCTCTTTTATTTTTTACAAGACAGTCAACAATAGATAAAAAAAAATTGACAATTCCTGGGAAACACCAGTAAGCGTTACAATATTACATGCTCTCAATTACAGGGCAGAATTGTGCTTAAAACAGGTGACTGAGGATCGATGATGCTATCTTTTTGCTTCATGGGATTAATATTTTAGAAAACTTTATTCTATTTGAAAAATAACAAAATATAATTTCTTACAGAAAAGTTTACCATGTTCTTAATAATATATGAAATTCAAATATGATTGGGCTTTCATTGTGTTATTATTCACACATTTGACCTATGCCAAGTCAATATTTGGATGAAAACATATTTGCACAATAGGTATGAAAGGGTATGTTTTAGATGGTATTTACTGAAATTGAAACTCTATTTTGGCACAAATCTTTTATGTAGAACTACTGCCATAGCTTCTATACTGTGATAGAATTATCAAATATTCCTATGGATGTGTTATAATGACTCCTCAATGATGTTTTTTAATAGAAAAAAAATGAAATTTATAGTTGATCTTAAATGGTACTACTACTAAAATTACATTACTATATTTAACAGAAATTAAGAAAAAAGTTTTCAGTGTTTGTACTACCCATACTAGAGAATAGAGAGCTCTTACCAACAGGGTATATTTTATTCATGTTTTATTCTTGTAGCGTCTAACCAGAACAAGGGCTGCAAGGTTGCATGTATCCAAATATGTGTAACTGGAACAAAGAAATGAGTGAAGAAATAAGTCAACAGCATGCAGGATATATAAATGCTCAATATCTTTAAATCATTTCACACACACTTTTTCTTTATTAGACTACAGAGTGTTATAGCCTGATACTGTTTACAGATTCTGCAGGAAGAAACCATTATGCACTATAAAATGTTCAGAATGTATTCCACATTTTGTCCCTTGTAGCATTTCACATTTTTCTTGAGAACAATGTTTTTGATTACTTGATTTTATTTTTATTTTGGTTTTGTTATCAGCCAGGGAAGCTCAGAAACTGAGTTATAGTTAGAGGGCTTATAGTAGCAGAATAACTATATGAGTAATGAAGTATATACCAACAGATGAGAGAGTTTGAAAGTGAACTCTTCACTCACTGACATCATTAGGCCGTGGCCAGCCACCTGAATATTTAGGGGAAAAATGCAAAACAAAAAAATAAAACAAAGATTAAAGAGCAGTGACAACAACAAAAAAACAAACAAAAAACCTAAAAAGCAAACAAAATATTGCAAAGGTGAATGTTATATAGCAATTATAAACAACATGCCAATTTCAAACATCTCAATGTGAGTGATTGCATTTTCCATTAGATACAGAATAAATACTATTTGGATATAAAACTGTCTGTGATATAAATAAGAAAAAAAGTGCAGAGGTGTATTTTCTACCAATGACTAGTTGAACAATTTCACCCAAAGTTTTGGCCTAGGGTTGATAAACTAATAGATCTATGATTGGAAGGATGCAATCTTATTGCCTTCACTTACTTAATGAATAAGTGTTAGAAGCCTGGTGTGGAGAACCTTGTATACCTAATCATCAAAATCCTTTACTTTGTGTTGGGGCTTTATTCTTATAGAATTTCTTATGACTTTAAATTATTATTATTGCTGCTGTTTTTATACCTCTGTAATTGTCATTCTAAATCCCCTTATCTAAAATCTTGCTATAGACTCGTTATGTTAGTTCTTAAAGATAATTGCTATATTCTAATTCCCCTTACAAAGAAACTACAAATGATTTATGACATTTTATAATATTCATTAACCTGTCATCAGCCTTTTTTTAATTGGTGAAAACCACAGGTAGATAAGTAAATGCTTCTGATGACAACTGCATATTCTAATCACGATGTTATGTAACAGGTGTATGCTACAAATGGAATTTCAATGGAGGCTGTATCTTTATATGTCTTGAAATAAGATCGAAAAAGCAAAACCAAAACAGAACAGCTCATAAATACAGAGAACAACTGATTGATGGTTGTCAGATGTAGGGTCTGGGGGTGAGCAAAATGGGTGCGGGGAGACAAAAGGTACAGATATCAAGTTATAAAATAAATATCTAAGCATATCTGTTAACTCCTAAAGAAAATAAACATATTTAATGTTTCCCTTTTAACCAATTACCATGGTCAATGTCCTGCATATACTAGCACCCTTCTTAATGAGGATAACAGAGTAAATTATGCCATTAATGAATTTCCCTTTTGAAAGAAAGAGTAAGAATCCTTTTGACTCTTACTTCATAACCAGCAGCCTATAACCTATAACACCTTTAGGAAATGTACTAGGGATGATAACAGATATAATTCATTGTTTTTATCTTTTATAATAGAGTCAGTTATACAGACATTATCCATGAGGAAGATACACAGTTACCATATCACCAAAAAGTCCAGAGTTTTGTCCATTAAGCTTGGTTAACTCCACCAATGGCAATCACCTTTACAATGTGTCTAAGGTATTCTGTTGATGACTTTCACTTTATCCTCTCTTCTAATTCTTGCCCTTTTGCTATTGGAATATCCAACTACTTCCTTATCTATATTATTTTTATATCCCTCTGTTATTTTATTTGATGCTATCTTTCTTATAGTCTCTTTATTTACTTCCTTTATATTTACTTATACCATTATATTAAGTCATGAATAATTGTTTTACATTTAAAAAGTGACACACCTTTAAGAAAAAAATGTTATGTTTGGAAATTAAACTATACACATTGTAAACAGGTGACATAAACCTTAAAAGCTCTCAAAAATATCCATATTCATAAACTCCAGAAAATATTCAGCTAACTCTCTATTCTTCTATGATGATGCCTGCATTCCCTTAGGCAAAGAATTAGAGGCAATTAATATTTACATATAATTCAATTTCTCTTAAATGCATACAAGTGTTTTAGCATATTTTCTTGTGTTTTTTTTTTTGGTAAGGATTACATGTACATTTTTGAAAAACATGGTAAATTATTATTTACAACATTGTTTCTAAAAGATTAATATATTCACATAACCAATCATGAAATCTACAGGTAAATATTTAATCTAAAACTAGGTTTTAAATTTGGGGGTTTACATTAGTAAATACATCTTCTATTCTAAGGATGAACTTTTCATTAGTATTACAGTCTAGTGCATTCAAAGGTTAAAAAATCACTGGCAAGGGACATTGGACAAATGAGATAGTGAAAATCTTTTCCCCTGACATTTAGATATAACAAGCAAAACTCAGTTTCAGTAATTGTGATCTATTTAATGCAATATTTAGAAGATTGATACTTAATGGTTTGTCATCTGGCATTTGCAAACAGACCAAAGTTTTCTTTAACTTTTTTTTAAGAATCAGGTTGAAGAAATATAATTTAACTAAGATAAAACAAAAAAAATGTAAAATAAAAAACATATTTTTCTGATAACTGAGAAAAATATATTTTCATGAATAATTTGGATTTTTTCTAGGTAGTCAAATTTTGTAATGAATATAATCAGTCAAAATTATTGTTAATAAATTTTTTGTTACAACATATATATCATCTTAATTATACATCTCAAAATGAATTAGATTATCTACTTTAATAATTTTTAGTATGATTGTGTCCATTTTACATTATATGCAGTTTTGTGATATTTTTATGAATGTGTCACTTTTATTGTATAAGTATAGCTTCTGAAATTATTATTTTACAGGTTTTTCTTTCCAGACTAGACAATTCATTAGTTGATATTATTTGACTACTGCTTTCAATCACCTAAGAAACGGCAATATTAGGTAAGTTATTATTTTTTTCTAAAAACTTAAATATCTAGTTTAAAGCTACCTTAAACTTTTAAGTTATTATGATAAAAGCAAAACTCTATTGACCCAGATAACTCTTTGTTCCTTTACAACAATTACTGGCATGGAGCAAATATATAATCCCTATGGCTTGTTTCATCACCTTGTGTTTTTAATTGCTATTTTTGTGTAAATAATAAAGTACACTTCAGTTGGCTGGTTCATCCTCATATTTGTGACCTAAGGATGATAAATCATAGTATCAAATAAATCACTTACAGGGATGTGTATGAGATATTTACGTAAATTCATGCTTGTATTATTTTTGTTCTTCTTAACAAAAAGAAATCAATAGGGCTGCTGTTTAAATTTTACTTCAGCAGTGATCAATTACATTTTGAAAAGTCCTTTTTCATATAAATTACATTGTTTGAATTGACTGTCACTCAATTCCACGGATGATTATCAGTCCATTACAGATAAACTTAAGAATGCAAATAAATTAAGAAAGGCATAACTTTGTTTAGATATCACCATGTTTTCCTTCCTTCATTGCTTCTTTCCTTCTTTCTTTTATTTTTCTTATATTTTTAGTGTAATAATTAATAAATAATAATTATATTAATCAGTAAATAAAACCATAACGTGGCACAGCATTGTAAAAAATTTTGTGGAAGTCACTTAAGGGCTCAGACACACGATAAGTAAGAGAGAAAGTGAGTTTGAAGGCCATTTTGTTTTTCACGGTAACTGGGTTAAAGTAAAGGAACCTTAGTTTGTTTGCAAAATCATACTCTCCATACAGCTAGAAATATAATTAACCTAAGATATCAAAGCTATGTTTCCAGAAATGAGTTTCAGTTCTCCTAATACCCTGGATATTAAAAATATACACAGTCAAACAAATCAGAAGATTTCTACTTCTCTGATTATTAGTACTGAAAAGCTACTGTGAATTTGAGAATATTATTGTAGCATTACAAAGGTCATGTGTGTATAACGAGTATGCCCCAAATTGTTGTCATATCTCTAGTCATCTAAGCAGCCAGATAGAATTTTTGTTCATATCTTGTAATTTTTGTTTTACCTATTTAAATTTACTTTTTCATTAACATTCTGGGACTTCAGGGAAAAGAAAGAAGATACAAATCACAGTTTAGAAGAATTTTAGTTATTTGACAGAGAAGCCTAAATCTCTAAAAATATTTAGAAACAAAAAACATTTCCTTAAGGGTAACTTATGATTTTATTAGGAAAAAAAATGCTACTCTCATATCTATGATTCATCTCTTTTTTACAATAGTAATAAATAATTAAGCACCAGATTTAAATATTTTATGTTGTGTTATTGGTTGATTTTGGCATATGTTGCATAACAAATAACATGTACCTTCAAGATGCCTAGTGGCATGAGAAAAGAACATACCAATAGTTCTAGTGCCTTGTAGAAAAAACAGAACACATGGCATGCAGAAGAGAAGAGGGGAAAGAAACTGAAAATCTTAAATAAAGGATAAAATATTTGTTTCATGTCTCTTTTTTTTTTTACTTTTTTCCCTCTATCTCCCTCCCAGTAGATGCAGAGATCCACGTCATTGGTGGCAGAAGGGGAGAGTTTGAGTTGAGTGTATTAGATGAAGGTGAGTTAGAAAACAGCCAAGACAGCAGAGATAACAAATGAAGAGTATAGATTCCTTAGAGACAGAAGGCACAGCATCATGAAAAATGACAGAAACAGCAATAAGAACGATATACAGAGGCCATTGAAGCTCAGAGAAGTCTCCTAACTCTTTTCAGTAACTCCATATACCCTCAGTGTTCCCATACCACTGCTTCTTCCCTGGACTGACAGTTGAGTGCCTCCTGAGGACACCACAGCCTTCCTTCCCTTGGACAGAGTGATGATTCCCAAACACGATAGATCAGGATTGGGTAGTAAATTGATTATGTTTCCTTCATGCTAATTAATGTAACTTCCACCTTGAAGTTCTATGTCTGTCATTAAAAAAAAAATAAGGTGGAAGATATAAAACAATGGTTCACACACAGATGGAGGAGCTGAATCAGCAGGTGGTAACCAGCTCTCAATAGCAGCAGTGCTGCCAGAAGGAGATTATCAAAATGAGCTGAACCATGAATGCTCTAGAGGTTGAACGACAGGCCCAGCACCAAATGAGAGACTCCCAGGAATGTATCCTGGCAGAGACAGAAGCCTGCTTCACAGCCCTGCTGACCCAGATCCAGTGTCTGTTCTACAACCTAGAGGCTCAGCTGGCAGAGATCCAGGTGCTCTTGAAAGGCAGAACCAAGAATATGATATTCTGTGGACATCAAGTCCCAGCTGGAGTGTGAGATTACCACATACCACAGCCTTCTGGAGAGCTCAGACACCAAGCTTCCCTATAACCTCTGAGCCACCAAAGGTGAGCCTTCTATTTGCACAGTAAGGCCAAAGCCAAAGAATGCACAGCCTCTGTTTACTTCTCATCTTCAGCTTCCCATGGGATACCTGAGCCCAGCAGTGCCTGCAGGGCCTCCCCCCAACTACTCATTAAAATCTGCACCATCACCAAGGAGGTTAAGCATGGGAAAGTCATTTCTTCTCACGAGCGTATGCAGCCTTGCTTCAACAGAGCTGCCAAAGTCTAATATCTCATGTTGATGAAAATGACCCTCCTTCATGAAAGAGAGGTCAATATTTGC
The DNA here is from genome assembly GCF_036850765.1 of Saccopteryx bilineata. Lineage (NCBI taxonomy): Eukaryota > Metazoa > Chordata > Mammalia > Chiroptera > Emballonuridae > Saccopteryx > Saccopteryx bilineata. Next base: position 43,286,165 of record NC_089494.1, read on the forward strand.
TCCTGCCAGAAAGTTTTAAAAATTCCCCAATCTTTTCTTGGTAAAGGATTTGGTTCTGATTGTTTTATAAGATGGAGCTCTCAAGACATAACCCTGCTCCTCAACCTCCCTGTGATGGGTAACTATGAGAAAATAATCTTGATGCTTGCTTCAGTCTATCCACCAGAAATAAATGGAGTTAATATTCACAAAATTTGCAAGAAAGTAACCATGAATAATGCTACGTGCAAGCACAAAGCTGTCCCAGAGTGAAAAGGCATCATTTCCGTCCCAGCCATTATCAGAGCTTCTGACAATAAGGTCACAGAGTGTTAAAGTCATTTCCCACAAAAGTTAGTTGACATTTCTAGAGGTTTCAGTAAATAACTCTGAATCAAACATAGAATGTGGAGCCAAAAGCCTGAAGTCCTAATCTTGCCACTTCCTTCCTAACTGTGCCCTTGGGCAAAATATTTAGCCTTCATCAAATTTAATTTCCTTGTTTGTTAAATGAGAACCATGCCTACTTCACACAGATATCAAGAAGATTAAATGAAATTGTTTATGTAATACTGCTTTGTATGCTGGAAAGCACTATATAATTGTAATTTCTTTATATAAGCTTTGTTTTTAGCCATAGAACTAGACTAATTGTGTCATTATCTCAAGTTAAAAATTTTTTCCCATTAAATAAATAAGGTGGAAAAACAGTTTTGATACTTATGCAGTCTGACCCCATAACCCTCTCCCATTCTATTTTCATAGTAAAAAAACTTCTTGATTATTACCCACCTTGTGAAAATTCTTCCTCATTTATTAAAAACATTAGCAAATACATCTCATTCTTCTATTCCTCTGAACCTATTGTGTCATTCACATTGCGCTTACCATGCACATAGATAATCCATCCCTCTCCTGCATCCCTCTTCCCCCACTGCTTAAACTTATTTTCAATTATTTTTCTTAAATTACTTTATAGCTAAACCTAAATTTTGTCACTAATAAGAACTATGACACCTATAAAATCATAGTTTCAAAGAGCCACTTGACTACCACTGACTTTTTCCTTAGTTCATTGGCTCAGTTGATGAATTTCTTCTCTCACTAAGTTCCTTGACCTCACCCCTTTTCTACCATTTATCACTCTTTTCCTGGGTTTATTTTCCTTTTTAAACAGCCTTGATTTTGTGTTGTATCACACCCAACTTTACAGATTCTTATAATTTCTTCACTCCTCTTTCCATTCTATTTGCACTAAATAGAACTCAACACACTTCTATACACACATAAACACAGTTGAACTTTGCTAGAGAAAATCATAAAACAAGTGTCTGATTTGATTTTTCTGTCAGGCTCATTGAGCTACAATTTACATAGAATATAATTCATCCTTTTTAGGAGCACTATTCTATGATTTTAACAAGTGTATATGGATATGGCAACCACATCCACAATCAAGATCTAGAAAATTTCTTCCTGCCCCTTTGTAGTCAATCATCTTCCCCCATTGCCAAAACTTAGCAATTACTTGATAGACTATACTGTGACAACAGTCAGATCATATACAAAAAAAAAACTCAAAGTAAACCCCAAATCTGCAGCAACAGCACTGAAAACCAAACCAGAACCTTTGTAGCAATCAGTCCAAAACAACCAGGACTTTACCAGTGACTACCAGATTCCTTTTTTTTTTGCCTACCAACTTTCTTAATGCCTTTATTTTCAAATTAGAACCAACCATAAAAAGCCAACTATGCTCCCTTAACTAATCACATAGGATTATGGCTTCTAGTTAGCTCATCTGAATACTAAAACCTCCAATCAGGGCAAACTGAAACCTCTTTTTCCCACCACACAGATTTCTAACTTCCTAGTCTTTGAGTCTCTGCCAAGTGCAGGTAGTAATCATGCGTGACTGACTCCCTTGCAAACTCTGAATAGATAGGCTTTTCTTGCTCTCATTTTGGTGGTCTTGTTTATTTTTCATAATTTTCCTTGAGATCTCATCAAGACATTGTGGCAACAGACCCCAGCCTTTGACCAGGTTTGGTACCTATAGAGGCTTCATGCCTTACTGATGGAAGCTTGTTGAGTTTGTGCTGATGTTGTAAGGTAGCACCTGGTCTGAACTCTGCTCTCTTTGCATTGAGTTCCTTGGCTCTTTATTTTCAGTTTGGTATCCGGGTTTGGTTATCACTTTTCATTTGCTTGGCATTCTTAGTGAAAGCAAGCCATTCCTTTTTTTACTTTCAGTGTCTTTTTTTGTTATTGTTTTGTGTTGTGCTATCTAAAAGTGCTGTTTGTCATAAAATGGTAAATCACAGAGTAGAACACAGGCATACATCATACAAGTCTTATTGTTTGAACTTGCCTCAAAGACTAATGAGTTTCCAGTTGTCACCAGACTGACATCCACTCGGACAAACTTTTTTGTGGGTCACCAATAAAACAAAAAGAAAGGTTCTCCTTCACCTAGACTTTGTGCCCTGATAACCCAATCTTCAGCCACAGACAAGGTTATCTCTGGTTTTCTACTTGCCAAAAGGCACAGATTTTTGTGTCGGCATTCAAAAGTGGCCAACTGTTGTGTTGTCTGTCTGAGGCAACAGGCGTACCACAAGTATTATATTCCCACTATTGCCAATTCTCATTATGTCATCCAAGTCTAAAAATTTTCCTCTTAAAAAAAAACAAACAAAAAAAAACACTTGCTTTTCATATGTATACTCTTACCACAATACTAATTCTTAAGCCTTTCTTTCTAAATAGCATATATTCACTAAAGCTGATTTGGGTTCTCAGTGGCAATTCTATGATACATATTGTTTATTTCAGAGACTCCACAGGAAAAACAGTAATAAGATTTTTCAGGTCCAGTGGATGGCAATTTTTTTATTGCTATGCAGAAGGTTCCAAATAAAATTCTGAATAAAAGTTTAATTCACTAAAATATTCTTGGCCAAAGTTATTGAGCAATTTGATCATCTTAGGCTACAACAAATTAGATTAATTTTTCTAGTGAGTTCTCACCCTTCTGTCCTCAATGGCTTCTTTTTCTTCAGCTTTTTCTTTTCCCCTTTATCATTCTAATTTTTCTTCTTCTGGGCCTCAACAGTCTTATTCCTTTTCTCTTCTCCAGACTTCTTACCTCCCCCACCCCCACAAAAAATCTATTAACCAAATAAACAAACAAAAACAGTTGCTTCAAAAGATGCATCCCTCTTCTAAGCCAGATATGCAAGCAAATATAGGATTTAAATCTCTCTTAAAAGACCTGAGTTGAATTATGAACTATAATGAAACACTTTCTTAAACTTAAACACGATTACCAATATGCATACAAGAATTTTTCATTTTGAGGGGTGCATAAACTCAAGGTTCCATGATTTATAACAACTTATACACATGTCAAAACCTTAGAAGCTAACTCTTGGAAGACAAAAGCTGATTGGACTGACCCAGAATGGGACCTTCAGGATCCTTCTTTCTAAAATAAACACAAAGATAAAGAAAAGGTCCCAAATTAAGGCAAAGCATTTTAAAAGCCATACCCAAAACATTTGTAATGAGAATTAATAAACAATAATTTAAATGATTTAATTGATTTAAATAATTTGATTGACTAAAATGCTCAATAACAATGAGAAGATAAAACTACAGATATTTTTATAATTAACAGGAATATAATTTTGACAACATTTGAGAGTTAAAGAAAGTACTGATGTAATAACAGATTTTTCATCTCATTTTGTCAGTGAAGTTAATACTGAAATCTGATACCTAATTAGTAAATAGAAAATAGAATGAAAAATAATCTATTTATCTTAATGATGATACTTGCAGAACATTTTGAAAGGACTTGAAGGCTAAAGGAGATGGGTCTTAAACTGTTGCCCTACTAATTAAACACCTAGTTGATCCACTTTCTAACAACCATCTACTGACAAAAAACTTTTGTAAAATTGTGAACATAATGGACACTGAAAAAAGTAAATGTTCCATTCGTACCAAAGGATAACAAAAACAAAAAAAAATTCTTCAATTCAAATTAGTGAGAGTGCCCCAAAATGGAAAACTTGCTCAATAGCTTACATTAATTACCTTAAACATTAAAAGTCAATTGACTACAAATCTAGTGATCATCCTCTTCAATTCTTGGTAGATATGGTTTACTACTCTTTCTCCAATAAACCCTACTACTTTTGCTCAACCTGTCTCAGAGTAAGCACATTATATAGGTGATAAGCACTGCAAATAAACCACAATATTTCTCTCCCATCTAAATCTTAACTATAATCCTAGGGCTCTTATTGAAAAACATTCCCTCCTGCTTTGTGATGCCACTTTTGTAAGTTTACTAAGGAAAGACTTATTTTACAAATGCAATTATAATATTAAGGACACACTAGAGGAACTATTTCTTGAGGTTTCTTAGTACTTTTCTATTCATAATTAAGTGTGCCTACTCTAGATATACATTTGATTCCTTCATTGTATTTGATGTTGACATTATATATGACATTCTATGGGCCAAAAATTCTACCAACACACACACAAAAAATAATTAGAACATAACTACAAAAGTTCAGATAGATCCTATCAAGCCATTACTCAGATTTCTCTAATATCTCATAAAGAAGAAGCAAAGTAAGGGCTTAAACCTATAAAAGTCTTATAACAAAGGTTTTCTAATACCTAGTACTAGCTCTTGTAACACTCCCATCTGGCCATGAAAGAAACCAAATAGATGTAGAGATTGGTTTGTCTGAGACGTTGGGGCCATCGCCAAGTATATTATCCCTCATTTCCTGGTAGAATTTAACCCAAATAACATCCTGTTATCAATTCTCCCTAAAGCTTCTTGTTTCACCATGGTAGACCTTTATTATTTCAGTGTGTCCCTTGACCAAGAAAATAAGTACCTTTTACCTTTACCTTGTGAACCTCAATATACATGCATAGCTGTGTTCCACAAGTTCACAAAGTCCCTCTCCTATTTTCTCCAGGTCATCAAACAAGACTTAAAAGATCTAAATTTTCCTTATGATTTAGTTCTGATATAAAATGTAGGTCTACTTTGTTCAGAGAATAAGGACACTTATACAGAGAAGTCTATTTACTTGCTCTCAGTCTTAGCAGGAAAGGGCCAGAAAATTTCAAAAGATACATTACAGTTTTATCAAGATTCAATCTATTATTTAAGATATGGCTTATTCAATGAGAGAAAACCATTTTTTAAAAATAATTTTGGCAAAGAGTATCCAAAATTATCCTAGATCCCTCTAAAAACGGTAATCATGAGGATTTCCTTAAGTGAATACCGCAGACAAAAGACAAATATTTCTGAGACTGCAACACTCCTTTACTAAGTCCTCAGTAAGAGACTCTTTCCTTTGAGAACCCAAATAAGAACAAGCCTTCTTTAAACTGAAGAAGTCTCTTCAGCAGCCTCATTCTATAGGTATCCTTAACTCCAAGAAACCATTTTAGCTATTTGTGAACAAGTGATTCAGATGGGTCCTTGCGGCTTAATTCAACTTCATGAAAACCATTAAAAATGCTTTGTTTAGTATAGCTGCATCCTTGACATGATTGCAAAGGCTTATCTTCCTTATCTAGGGTGATAGCTGCTGCTGAAAAGTTTGTTGACGCTTCTGCTGAACTAGGTCTAGGCTACATTCTTGGCTTTATGGCTTCTCATGATATACAAATATTACTACTGAGAATAGACAGTACTCTTCAGATAGTTAATTATTTAACTAAGAAATTCTGTTATTGTCTCTTTTTCACATTACTATTCATCACTGCAACATTCTGAATCTTAGAACAGGGATGTTATAGTTGTCTTATCTCAGTAAAGAAACTTTCTGTACCTCACTCAGATTTTTTAAGGACTACCAATAAGACCTTTGATCTGATATTACCTGTTGATGGATCATACTCCAAAATTAAAAGTGAATTTTATTAAGCATTGATAGAGCTATTGGTAATCTAAAATCCCCTTTGATATATAGTCCTGTAGGTGAAATAAAATTTATACATTATAGCTTTAAATCATAGCCTTTTCCCTCTTAGCATGATGTTCTTGAAATTTATGCAAGGTTTTGCATGAATCAGGAATAATTTGTCTTTATCACCAAGTAGTATCCTGTTACATTGATAGAAAATAATTTGCTTATCCATTTACCAATCAATGAGCACTTCATTTATTTTCAGTTTATAGTAATAACGAAAATTTTCTATAGACCTCCGTTTGTAGACTTTTACTTACGCTTTGTTTTTATTCACTAAGATAAATATGTAGGCATAAGATTGCTTTTTCTATTGTAAGTCTGTGTTTAATTTTATAAGAAATTCTCAAACTGTTTTCAAAATGTTTGCACTGTTTCTCATTTTTACCAGCAACTTAAAGTTTTACTTATTTTTCATTTTCATGAGCACTTGGTATTATTACATTTTATTTGCTTATTTGTTTCTTAACCCTTCTAATATGTATGAAGTGATATTTAAAGGTGTTTTTTTGTTGTTTTGTTTGTGGGGTTTTTTTGGTATTTCCCTAATAACTAATGAGACATAACATACTGTAATAGTCTTACATAATAACTTTATTTTTAGTAAAATATATATTCAGAGTTCTTCCTCTTTTTTTTTTTTAAATTGAACTGAGACTGGCATTCTAGATACCAGTCTCTAATCAGATAAATAATTGCAACTACTTTTTTTATGTATTTGACTTTTCTTTTTATTTTCTTAACTGAGCCTTACTTTGTAAATTTTTTATGACATTTGAATTGTTATTTTTCTTTTACGGTCCTTTTGTATCTTAAGATACCTTTGCCAAACCTAAAGTCATAAAGATGCCCTCCTATGGTTTTTTATGAGTTTATAACTTCATATTTAGCATTTAGATTTATAATGCAGTTCAAGTAATTTTTATAGAATATTCATGTTATGCATAAAGCAATGTTCATTAATTAGAAAATGGAAGTCCAATGCTTCCAGTACAATTTCTTTAAATACTATCTATTTTCTATTAAATTTTTTAGTACCTTTGTCAAAAATTTTTGCCCATATATAATTTCATTTACTTTTTAAGTTTTTATTATGTTCCACTGTTATATATCTAAACTTTCACAATTCTGCATTATCTTGATTTTTATAACTTTATAAGATAGTAAAATTATAGTAAGAAATCAGATAGTACAACTCCTCTAACTTTCCTATTTTTTTATTACAAAGACAGAGAGAGGGACAGATACGGAGAGACAAGTAGAAAGGGAGAGAGATGAGAAACTTCAATTCTTCATTGTGACACCTTAGTTGTTCATTGATTGCTTTTTCATATGTGCTTTGACCATTGGACTACAGCAGAGTGAGTGACACCTTGCTCAAGCCAGTGACTTTGAGCTTTAAACTAGTGACGTTTGGGCTCAAGCCAGTGACCTTTGGATTCAAGGCAGCAACCATGTTGTCATAACTATGATCCCACATTCAAGCCATCGATCCTGTGCACAAGCTGGTGAGCCCGTGTTCAAGCCAGATGAGCCCACACTCAAATCGGTGTTCTCAGGATTTTGAACCTGGGTCCTCTGAGTCCCAGGCCAATGCTCTATCCACTGTGCCACTGCCTGGTCAGACTAACTTTGCTCTTTTTAAAAAATAATTTTGGCTATTTTATTTCCTCGGCCTTCCCCCAAAACATTAGAATCAGTTTCCCATTAATTAGAAAACAAACAACAAACAACACAAATATTTTGATGCAGAATGAATGACTCATTTTGGGGATAATTGATAGCTTACCAATATTGATTCTTCCAATCAAGATACTGATTCACTCCTAATACATCTGTTTTAATTCCTAACAAAAGCCAAGCAGAAATCTACCTAGATATAGCTAAGCAGTTTCTAAATTTATATGGTAAAACAACAGAACGAGAATAGACAAATATTTTTGAGAAAACATAAAATTGAAAGTTTTTTACTGCTTAATTTTTGTATTTATATAACTCTAGTTATCAAGAGAGTGTGGTATTATTTGATGGATAAATACATAGATTAGTTGCCCTGGGGTAGAGCATCAGCCTGGCATGCAGAAGTCTTGGGTTCAATTCCCGGCGAGGGCACACAGGAGAGGCACCCATCTGCTTCTCCACCCCTCCCGCTCTCCTTCCTCTCTGTCTCTTTCTTACCCTCTTGCAGCCAAGCCTCCATTGGAGCAAAAGATGGGCTGGGGGCTGGGGATGGCTCCTTGGCCTCTGCCCCAGGTGCTAGAGTGGCTCTGGTCCCGATAGAGCGAAGCCCCGGATGGGTAGAGAATCGCCCCCTGGTGGGCGTGCCGGGTGGATCCCGGTCAGGCGCATGCAGGAGTCTGTCTGACTGCCTCCCCGTTTCCAGCTTCAGAAAAATACAAAAAACAAAAACAAAACAAAAACAAAACATAGATCAATGAAACATAATAGAGAATTCAGAACTAGACTCACACAATTACATCTAACTGATTTTGAGAAAGGTACACAGACAATCCAATTGAAGGGTAAACTTTTCAACAAATGATACTGAGACAACAATTGGATATCAAAAAGAAAATCTCAACCTAAACTTCACTCCTTGCAACACAATTAACTCAAACTATATAACAGAACAATCCGTAAACACAAAACTATAAAATTATTAAAAGTAAACATAGGAGAAAATTTTTATAACCTGTAGTCAGGTGAAGAGTTTTTAGACTCAATATAAAAGGCACACTTCATAAAAAAGAAAATGAAGATATAAATTTTACTTCATTAAAATTAAAACCCTGTTAAAAGAATAGAAAGATAATCCACACTAGTAGAAAATATTTGTTAATCACATATCTGATGAAAGACTTGTATTCAAAAAGTTTTTTAGAAATTCTGTCAACTTAACTGTCAGAAATAATTGCAAAATATGAAAAATATTTGAACATGTATTTCTTCAAAAAGAATGTATGTATACATAGCAAATAAGGCAATAAAAATTATCAGTATCATTAGCCATAAGGGTAATATAAATTAGAATTATGATGAAAGCACTGTACAGTTATTAGAATGACTAAAATAAAAAATACTGATATATCAATGCTGGCAAAGATGTGGAACAATTTAATTACACTTTGTTGGTGGTAATGTAAAATATTACAGTCATTCTCATAAAGAGTTTGGCTATTTCATATAAAGTTATGAATAAACTTACCACATGACCTAGCAATCATACTGTTATATAATTTACCCAGAGAAATAAAAACTTATGTTCTCACAAAATCCTTTACAAATGTTAATACTAGTTTTATCTATGATGAATAAAAATTAGAAACAACCTAAATGTCCTTCATCTGTGGTAACTCTATATGATGTAATATTACTGAGCATTCAGGGAAACAACTAATGATGCAACTATTGATGAAATGTCTTGGATGAATCTCAAAGGCTTTCTCCTGAAACAAGGAGTACAGAAAGAGAAGGCCATCTTGAAGAGTTACCTACTATATTATTGTATTTGTATAATAATCCAAAACATGATTGAGATGCAGTAATGGAAGATATATTTGTTGTAACAATGGGTTACAATTGAGAGAGTGTGTGGAATTATTAAGAAATAACATAAGAGAGTATCTTTGTGGTGATAAAAGAGTTCTCTATCGATTGTGGTGATGGTTACTAAAATCTGCATATGTGATTACATTTTTTTGTAGAAAAAAAACACACAGTGAATAAGTAAACTAATGAAATCTGAATGTCTGCTCTTTATAATATTTCATCACTATCAATTTCCTGGTTTTGATAATGTGTGATAATTTTGTATGATGTTATCATTGGGAGAAACTTGATAAATAGTAGTTTGAAATTTTCTGTAATGTTTCTGCAACTACCTATGAGTCTTAAGCTATTTCAAAATCTGATGTCATTTAAAGATCATTATTGAATTCGGTAGATGTTTCCTGTTTTAATTTGTCCTCTATTCATAGTATAGGTGTTTATTATTAGTATTTTCTCTATTGGATTGAATGGCTACCAGAAATTCTGCTACCATCACTTCAACATTTGAAAGTTTTCTATTTTACTCTGCCTCTGAAATGCATAGATTTTGTTTTAAGATGTTTTTTAAAGATTCATGAATGTTTACTGTCCCTAGTTCTTTCCTGTTTGAGCAGGTCTGCCATCTTCTTTTATATCAGATAGGAATCTTGGCTGGACATAAATATGTTAAGTCATAGTATATTTGCATCAGAACACTATTGCTTAATTGTTTTCTGGCATTCGGCATGGTTTTGGAAAGATCTGAGAACCAGATGTATTCCATCTCCTCCACTTATAATGACTTACTTTTCTTTGCCAAGATTTTAAAATTAATAGTTTATAAAATATACTGATCATTTTATTTTGTATTATGTCTATCAAAATGTCAAATTTCCTTTTATTTTATTGACCTTATCATTTTTAAAGATTTTTCTCTAAATTTTTATTTTTGCTCTTTCTTTGTTTATCAATAATCAATCTTTTCTATCACTATTTGCTTTTATTCTGTGCCTCACTGTTTCTGGTTTATTCCTTCTCTATCAATTCTGAAATGGTCTAATTTTGGTTCTCAATATTTTGACTATGTTTGAAAACTCTTCTTTAGTCCCATTGTGAGCTTTGTTTTCATAAGATTTATGTTCTATTGATTTAGCATGAAGGAGTTTTGAGAAATACATTTTTCATTAATTATATGTACAACTTATATGAAATCCCTCTCGGTAGCATAAAAGTTAATAGTGAGCTTGAATATATTTTCATAGACATGAGACATCAATGAACACATTTAGTGATATTGTCCAGATCTTCCTCTATGGGAGGATTTGCTGCCCAGCCGTGAGGAACACTGTCACCAGCTTCCACTTGTCAGTTGTTTCAGGATGTGAATCAGCTACAGAGAGCTGCCTCACTGGGGACCAAACTCTCCCCAAGGAGACCACAATCAGTGGCTGAGATCAGTAGTCATATAAATGAAACCCCATTTGTAGCATATGTAGGACAACTCTAATAGACAATATGCACTTCAGATGCCCTCAATGAGTTGAGTCAGTCTTCATGAGACTGCATCATGATTCAGTCTATCCTACTGCCTAGTCCTAATTCCTCTTTTTTACATTCTCAATATCACCTTGGTGTCTGCTTCCAAGTAAGTAGTCAAATGTGATAATACTTTTGATTCACTTTTAAATTTTAACTTCCACTAACTTATCAGTATAGTTTTATACTGTTTTGCTTATTTTAATATTTATTGATTATACAATATCAATTATGAAATATATACACAAGCTATAAATATATTTTTGTCTCATTATAATATGTTCTCTCATTTTTACTTGCTTAGTTTTCCATGTGGTATTCACTAATTCATCCCAAAAGGCTAAAGAATACTTATGCATCTTCATTAAATATTTTATTTATTTTATTTCATTTTTCATTCAGTGAGAAGAGGGGAGGCAGAGACAGATTCCTACATGAGTCTGACCATAATGTCCCCACTCCCCAGTTCACACACCCACACCACCCACCCCCGACAAGCCTACTGGGGGGAAGCTCTGCCCATCTTGGGCACTGCTGAATTGCTTAGCAATCTAGCTCTCTTTAGTGCCTGAGGTAGAGGCCATGGAGCCGATCATCAGCACCCAGGTCAAATCGCTCCAATCCAGCCATGGTGCAGGAGAGGAAAAGGGAGAAAGAGAGAGAGAGAGAAGTAATTAATAGGTGGTAGGTTGGAGAAGCAGATGGGAGCTTCTCCTGTATGCCTGACCAGGAATATAACCTGGGACTTCCACATGCCAGGCCAGTGCTCTACCACTGAGCCAACTGCCCAGGGTCAAGTATTCTCAAATATAAAAAGTAATCATAATTATTCTAAAATAAACATCTACCATTTGCTTAATAGTTTAAATGAGTATAACATGCTAGATTGGAAATCATAAATTTCAAAACATTGAAGTCATGTCTTATTTTCTTCTGATTCCTGGTTTTATAGTTCAAAAAATCATCCCACCGAGATCCTTATTCTTGTACATATTCCTATTCAGTTTTCATTCTGGGAGACTTAAACCTCTATTTTATGAAATTCAACAATGTTGTATTTTTGTGATGAGTTTTTTATACTTATGTGTAGGATATGCCATAGATCCTTTCATTTCAAAATCAACTTATTAGCTCTTTAATAATTTTAATCTTCTACTATCTCCTTCTAAACATTATTGTTCATTCCTACAACCTATACTTTAATTCCCTTATTGTTTCTACCTTTAGCTATTTTTTTACAGAGACAGAGAGAGAGTCAGAGAGAGAGATAGATAAGGATAGACAGACAGGAACAAAGATAGATGAGAAGCATCAATTATCAGTTTTTCATTGTGACACCTTAGTGGTTCATTGATTGCTTTCTCATATGTGCCTTGACTGTGGGACTACAGCAGACCGAGTAACCCCTTGTTCAAGCCAGCAACCTTAGGTCCAAGCTGGTGAGCTTTGCTCAAACCAGATGAGCCCATGCTCAAGCTGGCATCTCGGGGTCTCAAACCTGGGTCCTCCACATCACAGTCCGACACTCTATCCACTGCACCACTGCCTGGTCAGGCTTTAGCTATTTTTTTAACCTTGTATTATTTTGAAAAGTTTTCTCAAATTTATTATTTAAACTGCTGGAATACTAATTTCTAATCTCATATTGTAGATTTCTAAGTGTGCTTTTATATCTAAATATTATTTTAAAATACTATAAATTCATGATCCATTGTCTTTTCTTCCTCTAAGACATATTGAATACATTGGAAAACAATTTTATTTTCATTTTTTGTTGCATGAGGTTTTAGAACTGTTTCTATATGTTTCTGCATCGCTGATTCCAAATCTGAAATTTGGTTTTTGGTGCATGCTCTAGTTTTTATGCAATTGAAATGTCCTTTTATTTCAGTCAATGGCATGCATTGGTTTTTAAATTGGAGCTACAGGGCAACAACTCTTGGATTGAACATAACCGCAAGGCAATTAATGTTTTACAAACATCACTTTTACATAATTATAGCTGTTAAAAAATGTAAAAAATATCTGATAAAAACACCCTCTTATTTTGTTTTAAGATTGAATCATGGTTTCTTTGAGTAGGTGTAAATGTAAGAAGAGTGCTCACACCTTCTGTTATATATGTGGCTGTTATGCACTTCAACGTCAAAGGCACAGTATTTGATCATTTGTGACACGTGCATATAATGCCTATTTTCAAGTTCCCCTTGGCAATCAAGACAAGAATTGAGCTCCTTATATTGTGCGTCATAATTATGAGGAAATGCTTTGTGACTGGACAAAAGGAAAATGAAAAGGAATGCCTTTTGGTATTTGCATAGTTTGGCATGAACCTAAGGACCACAGCAGTGACTGTAATTTCTGTCTGATCCATACAGAGGGCATCAGCAAGAAAAAATGGCATATGATTGAGTATCCTAATATTCCTTGAGCAATACGACCTATCCCACACTCTGAGACACTCCCAGTTCCAGTTTTCAATGGTTTTATTTCTTCTAAGGACAAAGAAAGTTAACATGGTGATCAAGTGTATTTTGATAAATGCATGAGGAAATGGTTGTAGAATCTAAAGAGTCTTCTTCTGACGCCAAGTAGTCATTAACCCCTCAGCAGTTTAGCCAACCTGAATTGAATAACTTAGTAAGGATGACATAAAAATTGTCCTCGACTTTCTGAAGTATGAAGAGCATAACTGGATCATTTGTGTGAATATTAAAATGGTAAATTTACTGCTAGGAAAACAGAGAGGTTTCACGAAGTATCCTTGCTTTCTGTGTTTGTGGAACAGCCAAGCTTGGGAGAAACACTGGACACAGAAGGAGTGGCCGAAACATGAAGTTCTGAAAGTAGGGATACAAAATATTGTGAATGAACCTGATCGAGACAAGATCATTTTTTCCCCCACTTCACATCAAACTTGGCTTAATGAAGCAGTTTGTTCAGGCTTTGAATAGAGAAAGTGAATGCTTTCAGCATGTTATTTCTGCTTTTCCTGTCTTGTCTTTTGAGAAGATAAAAGCAGGTGTATTCAGTGGACCTCAAATTCAAACCCTCATAATGACAAAGAATTTGCCAGGAAGATGAATAAGGAGGAGAAAGCAGCATGGCAGTCTTTTGTGGTGGTTATAAGCAACTTCCTTGGCAACAAAAAAGCAGAAAACTATGTACTTCTGGTTCAAAGGATGCTGTTAGCTTTCTGCGACATTGGATGGAACATGAGCATTAAGATTCACTTCCTGAACAGTCACCTTGATAAGTTTCTGAAAAACTTGGAGCTGTTAGTGGTGAGCAGACTACTGCTCAAGCATCAAATGAGATTATCCTCTACAAGTACACAAATGCAAGAGCTTCAAATGCAAATTTTTGCCGGAATAAAATTTAAATAAGTTTTGCACAAATTTTATGATTAAAATAAGTGTTTTAATATGTTCTATTTTGAAATTGTAGACAAATTCTGATGCAATCCTATCATTTAGTATATTTATTGCATTATATAAATCATTATATTTTACCAGACATGATGCCCAAGAAGACATTCTACTTCATTAAGTTAAACTAAATGTTGGAAATTATACAATAAGATGAAAACCTAAAATCTTGAATTGCAAAAAAGCTGTATCTTACAGAGAAAAACTAATGTCAGATTTGAGATCAGCACACTTGAATTAGGTAAGAATAAGTGTTTTTGTGGATGCAACAAAAATTTTGTTCCCAAGTGTTGATTTGAGACTCTTCTCATACTCTGCATTGCTTCTATTGTCTCTGAAATAATTTTTATTTGATAGTTTTTGTTTATATGTTTCATAAAAGTTACCTATTCTTTTTATTTACATTTTAAAAAAAGGAACTTAGAAGGTAATTGAAAGCTCTCAGTTCTTTTTTTTTTTTTAAATAAATTTTTATTAATGGTAATGGGATGACATTAATAAATCAGGGTACATATATTCAAAGAAAACATGTCTAGGTAATTTTGTCATTAAATTATGTTGCGTACCCCTCGCCCAAAGTCAGATTGTCCTCCGCCACCCTCTATCTAGTTCTCTGTGCCCCTCCCCCTCCCCCTAACTCTCTCCCTCCCTCCCTCCCATGTCCTCCCTCCCCCCACCCCTACCCAGTAGAGGGATTGCTGGGTCATAAGGTAATTCTATTTGCAGTTTTTTGAGGAACCACCATACTTTCCTCCATAATGGTTGTACTACTTTACATTCCCACCAACAGTGAATGAGGGTTCCTTTTTCTCCACAGCCTCTCCAACATTTGCTATTACCCATCTTGTTGATAATAGCTAATCTAACAGGGGTGAGGTGGTATCTCATTGTAGTTTTGATTTGCATTTCTCTAATAACTAATGAAGCTGAGCATCTTTTCATATATCTGTTGGCCATTTGTATCTCTTCCTGGGAGAAGTGTCTGTTCATGTCCTCTTCCCATTTTTTATGGGATTGTTTGTTTGTTTGTTGTTGAGTTTTATGAGTTCTTTGTAAATTTTGGATATTAGGCCCTTATCTGAGCTGTTGTTTAAAAATATCATTTCCCATTTAGTTGGCTGTCTGTTTATTTTGATATCAGTTTCTCTTGCTGAGCAAAAACTTTTTATTCTGATGTAGTCCCATTCATTTATCTTTGCCTTCACTTCTCTTGCCATTGGAGTCAAGTTCATAAAATGTTCTTTAAAACCCAGGTCCATGATTTTAGTACCTATGTCTTCTATGTACTTTATTGTTTCAGGTCTTATATTTAGGTCTTTGATCCATTTTGAATTAATTTTAGTACACGGGGACAGGCTGTAGTCGAGTTTCATTCTTTTGCATGTGGCTTTCCAGTTTTCCCAACACCATTTGTTGAAGAGGCTTTCTTTTCTCCATTGTATGTTGTTGGCCCCTTTATCAAAGATTATTTGACCATATATATGTGGTTTTATTTCTGGGCTTTCTATTCTGTTCCATTGGTCTGAGTGTCTATTTTTTTGCCAATACCATGCTGTTTTGATTATCGTGGCCCTATAATATAGTTTAAAGTCAGGTATTGTAATGCCCCCAGCTTCATTCTTTTTCCTTAGGATTGTTTTGGCAATTCGGGGTTTTTTATAGTTCCATATAAATCTGATGATTTTTTGTTCCATTTCATTAAAAAATCTCATAGGGATTTTGATGGGAATTGCATTAAATTTGTATATTGCTTTGGGTAATATGGCCATTTTGATTATATTTATTCTTCCTATCCAAGAACAAGGAATATTTTTCCATCTCATTGTATCTTTTTCGATTTCCCTTAACAATGCTTTGTAATTTTCATTATATAGGTCCTTTACATTCTTTGTTATGTTTATTCCTAGGTATTTTATTTTTTTTGTTGCAATCGTGAAGGAGATTATTTTTTTGAGTTCGTTTTCTAATATTTCATTGTCGGCATATAGAAAGGCTATGGACTTTTGTATGTTAATTTTGTATCCTGCGACCTTACTGTATTGGTTTATTGTTTCTAATAATCTTTTTGTGGAGTCCTTCGGGTTTTCGATGTATAGGATCATATCATCAGCAAAAAGTGATAGCTTTACTTCTTCTTTTCCGATATGGATGCCTTTTATTTCTTTGTCTTGTCTGATTGCTCTGGCCAGAACTTCTAGCACCACGTTAAATAAGAGTGGAGAGAGTGGACAACCCTGTCTTGTTCCTGATTTAAGGTAGAAAGCCCTCAGTTTTATGCCGTTTAATAGGATGTTGGCTGATGGTTTATCATATATGGCCTTTATCATGTTGAGATATTTTCCTTCTATACCCATTTTGTTGAGAGTCTTAAACATAAAATTGTGTTGTATTTTATCAAAAGCCTTTTCTGCATCTATTGATAAGATCATGTGGTTTTGTTCTTTGTTTTGTTGATATGGTGTATTACGTTAACCGTTTTGCGTATGTTGAACCATCCTTGAGATTCTGGGATGAATTCCACTTGATCATGATGTATTATTTTTTTAATATGTTGTTGTATTCGGTTTGCCAGTATTTTGTTTAGTATTTTAGCATCTGTATTCATTAGAGATATTGGTCTGTAGTTTTCTTTCTTTGTGCCATCCTTGCCTGGTTTTAGTATGAGGGTTATGTTGGCCTCATAAAATGTGTTTGGAAGTATTGCTTCTTCTTCAATTTTTTGGAAGACTTTGAGTAGAATAGGAACCAAGTCTTCTTTGAATGTTTGATAGAATTCACTAGTATAACCGTCTGGGCCTGGACTTTTATTTTTGGGGAGGTTTTTAATAGTTTTTTCTATTTCCTCCCTGCTGATTGGTCTGTTTAGGCTTTCTGCTTCTTCATGACTCAGTCTAGGAAGGTTGTATTGTTCTAGGAATTTATCCATTTCTTCTAGATTGTTGTATTTGGTGGCATATAATTTTTCATAGTATTCTACAATAATTCTTTGTATATCTATGATGTCTGTGGTGATCTCTCCTCTTTCATTTTAGATTTTATTTATTTGAGTCCTGTGCCTTTTTTCCTTGGTGAGTCTTGCCAAGGGTTTGTCAATTTTGTTGATCTTTTCAAAGAACCAGCTCCTTGTTTTATTGATTTTTTCTATAGTTTTTCTGTTCTCTATTTCATTTATTTCTGCTCTGATTTTTATTATCTCCTTTCTTTGGCTGGTTTTGGGTTGTCTTTGTTCTTCTTTTTCTAGTTCCTTAAGGTGTGAAGTTAAGTGGTTTACTTTGGCTCTCTCTTGTTTGTTCATATAGGCCTGAAGTGATATGAACTTTCCTCTTATTACTGCTTTTGCTGCATCCCAGAGATTCTGATATGTCGTATTTTCATTTTCATTTGTCTGTATATATCTTTTGATCTCTGCGCTTATTTCTTCTTTGACCCATTTATTTTTTAGAAGTATGTTGTTTAGTTTCCACATTTTTGTGGGTTTTTCCCCCTCTTTTTTGCAGTTGAATTCTAGTTTCAAGGCTTTATGATCAGAAAATATGCTTGGTACAATTTCAATTTTTCTAAATTTGCTGATATTGTCTTTGTGGCCCAACATATGGTCAATTCTTGAGAATGTTCCATGTACACTAGAGAAAAATGTATTCTCTGTCGCTTTGGGATGAAGTGTCCTGTAGATGTCTATCATATCCAGGTGTTCTAGTATTTCGTTTAAGGCCACTATATCTTTATTGATTCTCTGTTTGGATGACCGATCTAGAGCCGTCAGTGGTGTACTGAGGTCTCCAAGTATGATTGTATTTTTGTTAGTTTTTGTTTTAAGGTCAATAAGTAGCTGTCTTATATATTTTGGTGCTCCTTGGTTTGGTGCATATATATTAAGGATTGTTATGTCTTCTTGATTCAACTTCCCCTTAATCATTATGAAATGACCATTTTTGTCTCTGAGTACTTTTTCTGTCTTGTAGTCAGCATTATTAGATATGAGTATTGCTACGCCTGCCTTTTTTTGGGTGTTGTTTGCTTGAAGTATTGTTTTCCAGCCTTTCACTTTGAATTTGTTTTTATCCTTGTTGCTTAGATGTGTTTCTTGTAGGCAGCATATAGTTGGATTTTCTTTTTTAATCCATTCTGCTACTCTGTGTCTTTTTATTGGTAAGTTTAATCCATTTACATTTAGTGTAATTATTGACACTTTTGGGTTCCCTACTGCCATTTTATAAATTGCTTTCTGTTAGTTTTGTATCTAGTTTGATTCTTCTCTTTTGTTTTTCTATCATTTGTTTTTGTTTGTTTGTGTTCCATACTTCTTTCCTCTGTTGCTACCTTTTTTAAGTCAGTGTTTTTCTGGTGGTTTTTTCAAGGGTGGTTACCATTAAGTAATGAAAAGGGTACCTACTATATTCATTGTAGTACCCTATCTTATAAGTATTTCTGCACTTCATCATCCTTTGCTACTGTTAATCTCCATCCTCTCCCCCCTTTTTTTCCTTTGTTGTCACAGTTTAAGTTTGGTTTTATTGTGTTCTTGGTGGAGCTGTTACTTGTGGTGTTGTTTTCTTTTGTTCTTTGAATCTGGTTGGAAAACCCCCTTTAGTATTTCCTGGAGTGGGGGCTTTCTGTTGATAAACTCTCTCATCTTTTCTGTATTTGTGAATGTTTTTATATCTCCTTCATACTTGAAGGATAGCTTTGATGGGTATAGTATTCTTGGCTGAAAGTTCCTCTCTTTCAGGGCTTTAAATATTGGGGTCCACTCTCTTCTAGCTTGTAGAGTTTCTGCTGAGAAATCTGATGATAATCTAATAGGCCTTCCTTTATATGTTGTACTCTTCTTTTCCCTGGCTGCCTTGAGAATTTTTTCTTTGTCATTGGTTTGTGTCATCTTTATTATGATGTGCCTTGGAGTGGGTTTGTTGGGGTTAAGAAAACTCGGTGTTCTGTTTGCTTCTTGAATTTGAGGCTTTAGTTCTTTCCACAGGCTTGGGAAGTTCTTGTCTATTATTTGTTTGAGTATATTCTCCATTCCATTTTCTTTCTCTTCTCCCTCTGATATACCTATTATTCTTATGTTATTCTTTCTGATGGAGTCAGACAATTCCTGTAGGGCTTTCTTGTTTTTTATTATTTTTGAGTCTCTTTCTTCTTCTCTCTGTTGTGCCTCAAGTTGTTTGTCTTCTATTTCACTAATCCTATCCTCAATCTGGGCTGTTCTGTTAGCTAAGCTTGTTACCTCGTTTTTCAGCTCGTGAATTGAGTTTTTCATTTCTGTTTTATTTGTTTTAATAGTTTCAATTTCCTTGGTAATATATTCTTTGTGTTCATTGAGTTGTTTTCTGATCTCCCTATATTGCCTTTCTGTGTTTTCTTGTATCTCTCTGAGTATTTTTAAGATTTCTATTTTAAATTCTCTGTCATTTAGCTCCAAGGCTTCCAATATGTTAAGTCTTTTCTCCATAGATTTTTCCACATCTATTTGTGTTACCTCTCTTTCTTTTGTATCCATAATATTCGATTTCCTCTTTCTTATTGGCATCTGAGGATGGTCTTGTTGATAGCACTAATTAGAATTAATAAAGAGTAAAAAGAAAAAAAAAAAGGTAAAACACCCCACAAAAAAAAAACAGTAATAATTTATTATTTCCCCCTTTTTTTCTCTCTTCTCTTTCCCTCCTCTCCCCTCCTCAGGGAAATATCGTGCCTATAATGGAGGGCCTGATTTGGGGTGAAGAGTTCAAGGGGCAAAAAAAGGGAGTAGGGACCTACTAAATGCAAAAAAAAAAAAAAAAGAAAAATAAAGGGAAGAAAATTTTAGACAAGCATAAGTTGATTTGCTTGTAAGTGATGGTCAACTAAGAGATATAATGAGAGGGATAAGAGGGAACCAGAAAAAAGGACCAAAAAAAGAATAATAAAGAAGAAAAAAATAAAAATAATAAGTAAAAATCTGTTGTATTAAGTGGAGCGAAGACTAAATACAATGGAGACCTTGGGTTGGGAGGACCCAAAATGCCACAAAAATAAACAAACAAGAAAAAAACAAAAACAAAAGCAAAAAAGAAAAATAAAGCCAAAAAAAGCCTTGATCCCAAATTAACTAATTTGTTCATGATTGAGCATTAAATGGGAGGAAAGTAAAATGAGAAAAGAAAAAACGAATAGAAAGGAAAAAATAAGAAAAAGAGAAAAATGAAGGAAGAAATAAAAAAGGAAGAGAAAAAAAACAAAATAAAGCAAATCAAAAAAAAAACAAAAGAGGAGAGAGTGAGAGTTAAGTGTTTTGGAGTATAACCTTAAAGGAGGGTGAGGATGAAGAAGAGAAATAAAATGCAACACTCATGGGTAGTGTAGTTCAAGAAAGGGGAAGCATAAGATGGGCAGAGAATAGAAGGACCGAGGTGGAGGAAATAAAGGCAATAAGATAGAAGAAACAAACAACAACAAAAAAAAATTAGTGGAACAAGTTGTAAAGTCTGTGGATTTTTCTTGATTTTGAGAGGTTAACTTCTTCCTTTTTCTTTTCTCTCCCTCTTCCTGGTTGGTGACTCTGTACCCCAGGCTCTGCCCCTGTGTCACACTTAGGTAGGGATTTGCAGTTGATGGGATTCTATGGCAATGTCCTATAATTGGCTTTAGTCTTGCTGGTAGTCAAGGCTTGTTGGCGTTTGTAGGGTCCAATGATGAGAAAGTTTGCTTTCCTGGATTCTCTCTCCTAGTCCCCCCTTTCTGAATTAGCAGCCTGGTGATCCAGCTATAAGGCTACAACTGCTTCTGCCTGGGGAGTAAGAGGCTCAAAGAGCTGGGAAATCCCCACTCAATCCCCACTCAGTGCAAGGCTTTGGGAAAGGCTCTGGCAATCAGGGCCTCCAGTGTAATCAGGCGGGGGTGGGAGTCAATTGTTGTCAAGGTGACTGTTCAGTGCCTAGCATTCAGTTGGACCTCTCAACCCAGGCTTTCCACACTTTGTAGCCTGTTTTGGCTGGGAAGAAGAGGCACTAGTCTCTGCTTGCGACTAGTGTAGTATAGATCTTATTATCTGCCAAGTCCCTCTTGTTAGCGTTTATCCCTGAATATGGAGGCTCTATCAATCAGAAGTTGCCCCCGCCCCTTTAGCGAGAGGCACTAAAAAATATCATGCCTCTTGTCTTGGGTCGCTGAACTGAGAGAGATCTTATCAATTAGAACCGAGGGTGCGCAGATTTCATGGGTTAAGCTAATTTCAGTGATTGGGTCGCAGCTGTACTCCCGAAGGTATTTTAGGCTGCCTGCACACCCCCTCCCCCAACGCTTGATTGTTAGCTTGAATGGCTTGGTGAGGTGCCCCGACCACGGAGAGAATCTCCCAAGTAGAAGACCACCCTGGTGCCTCTCCCGCTCGCCCTGCCGCTGGCGGCTGGATCGCACCAGGCGCAGGATAATGGGGCACCCTGGGTGTGCGGGCCAGTAGGGCGCTCTGGGCGTGTGGAATGCCCAGGGCACACGCGCGAATGGGGTGCTCCGGGCACCGGTTGCTGGCGACTCTCACTCGCAGTGCGCGGGCCGCTGGGAACGTTAGCGGTGCTCGCTCTGCAACCGTACCGGGTGCGCGCCAGCGGCTGCTCACCGCTCCGGAGTGTGGAGTGTGGGCGGTGCTCGCTCTGCAACGGTACTTGGTGCTTGCCAGCAGCTGCTCGCTGCTCCCGAGTGTGGGCGGAGCTCTAAGTTCTTGAATGGGATATGTTGAATGTTAAGCTTCAAAGCAAATTGATGACAACAAATTAGATTTTTCAGTGAGCAATGACAAATTTTTCCACATAGGGATACTATAAATGTCTGCATAATGGGAAAGACAGAAGTGAATGTCCATTGCAGATTATGAGATCTATGCAGTACAAAGGTATTTTCATTGGTAAATATGTAAACTTAGTCTTCCAAACTATGTTCACAATGGCATCTCACAAATATTCTCAATTTTTCAAGGCTCTTCAGAAAATAAACTCGCTCTTTGGGGGTAGTAGTCAATACTGTTTGAGGTTTGAAAAAGTATTTATTCACTTAACAAATTTTTAAAATTCAGATTATGTGTCAAACACTGATATAAGTAATTGAGATCTATTTGTGAAATAACAGATAAGATCCCTACCCTAATGGAGCTTATTTTCTGGAGATCAAGGGTCCAATTATTTTTTAATAAAATTTTGAACAAATCTTTATGTTTTTAGCCCTACCCTAATCCCCTGTTTTGGACATTTCTCTTCAAATCTTGAGCCTTTAGGGAGTTTCTACATTGTAAATCATTTGCTTCTGCCTAGTTTCTGTTTGGGACCGAATAAATAAACAGGGTATCTTTGCAATCTGCACAGAGGTGCTGGGCCCAAAACCCACCTCGTTCACCTAGTTAACAAAAGCTACACCTGATTCTCATTTGTCTCACCTATGTTCTCCGGAGCAGGCTGGAAGCTAGTTTCTTATTAGTGTAAAGTAATTTTGGATGGTATGGTGAGGTATGTCTTTGAGTTGCTTTGGAAACTTAATTGAATTGCTGATGGACCACATTTTTTCTATGAATAAAAGTGGATGTGCTTCTGGGAGCACGGACATTACGACTAAGGAACAGTAGAGAATGTTTGCCGTGGCGTCCTCCTGAACCCATCTGTGTAAATATATCTTTAAGTCTCTGTCTATCATTTATTTAATTCCATACCTTTTCCCATTTGAAGACCCCATAATAGACTTCTTGTGGCTGGACTGCGACAGATTTCCCTTCCTGCAGGTGTAAGTATCAGCTTTATCTTGTCAGCTAAGGCAGTTGCAATATCCATCTATTTTTTGCCTTCATGACACTGGGGAACAATTTTTTTTTTTTCATTTTCTGTTGCATGAGGTTTTAGAACTGTTTCTATATATTCCTGCATCGCTGATTCCAAAACTAAAATTTGTGTTTTGGTGCATGCTCTATTTTTTATGCAATTTTAATGTCTTTTTGTTACAGTTAATGGCATGCATTGGTTTTTAAATTGGAGTTATAGGGCAATGACTCTTGGATTGAACATAACCACAAGGCAATTAATGTTTTACAAACATTGCTTTTACATAAGTTTAGTTGTTTTTAAATGTAAAAATTATTATTTGATAAAAACAGCCTCTTATTTTTTTATTAAGATTTTGTTTTAAGATTGAATCATGGCTTCTTCAAGTAAGCATAAATGTAAGAATAGTCCAAACACCTTCTGTTACATATGTGGCTGTTACACACTTCAACGTCAAAGTGCAATATTTCATCATTTGTGATACATGCATAGATTGCCTATTTTCAAGTTCCCCTTGGTGATCAAGACAAGAATTGGGCTCCTCATATTGTGTGTCATAATTGTGAGGAAATGCTTCATGACTGGACAAAAAGAAAATGCAGATGAATGCCTTTTGTTATTCCCATAGTCTGGCGTGTACCTAAGGACCACAGCAGTGACTGTTATTTCTGTCTGATCCATACAAAGGGCATCAGCAACAAAAAACGGCATATTGTAGATAGAGCACAGAGTGCATTCCTAGCAGCTGTGGCTGATGCAGTACTGTAGGAACACTCCAGCACTGAAAACCCTCTTAGGCACACCCAGAAGGGAGCTCATCTGCTGTGGGGAGGTGGCTCAATGCAAACCAGGCAGCTCCCTGACCTTTTCAGTCATTGGCTTTGAAGAACATGCTGTAACACCCTATAAGCTGGACCTGTGTATATAAGCTAGCTTGCTTCCTGAATAAAGTGAATCTGCATCACTGATCCTGGTCTCCGGAGTCAGGTCTCAGTGTCTCCGTCATCCTCACCCATGGGAGGGTCTTGTCCACAGCATATAATTGCATATCCTAATATTCCTTCAGCAATACGACCTAACCCACATTCTAAGGCACTCCCGGTTCCAGTTTTCAATGATTTTGTTTCTTCTAAGAACAAAGAAAGTGAACATGGTGATCAAATGTATTTTGATAAGGTGCATGAGGAAATGGTTATAGAATCTGAAGGGTCTTCTTCTGATGCCAAGCAGTCATTAACCCCTCAGCAGTTTAGCCAACCTGAATTGAATGACTTAGTAAGAATGACATAAAAATTGTCCTCGACTTTCTGAAGTATGAGGAGCATAACTGGATCATTTGTGTGGATCTTAAAATGGTAAATTTCCTGCTATGACAACAGAGAGTTTTTACAAAGTATCCTTGCTTTCTGATTTTTTGGGTCAGCCAAGCTTGGGAGAAACACTGGACACAGAAGGATTGGCCGAAACATGAGCTCTGAAAGTAGGGATGCAAAATATTTTGAATGAAACTCTAGTTAATCGAGACAGGATCATTTTTTCCCCACCTCACATCGAACTTGGCTTAATGAAGCAGTTTGGTCAGGCTTTGAATAGAGAAAGTGAATGCTTTCAACATGTTATTTCTGCTTTTCCTGTCTTGTGTTTTGAGAAGATAAAAGCAGGTGTATTTCATGGACCTCAAATTCTAACCCTCATACCGGATAAAGAATTTGCCAGGAAGATGAATAAGGAGAAGAAAGCAGCATGGCAGTCCTTTGTGGTGGTTACAAAGAACTTCCTTGGCAACAAAAAAGCAGAAAACTATGCACTTCTGGTTCAAAGTATGCTGTTGGCTTTCTGCGACATTGAATGGAACATGAACGTTAAGATTCACTTCTTGAACAGTCATCTTGATAAGTTTCCCAAAAATCTTGGAGCTGTTAGTGATGAGCAGACTACTGCTGGAGAATCAGACGAGATTGTCCTCAACAAGTACACAAATGCAAGAGCTAGAAATGCAAATTTTTGCCTGAATAGAATTTAAATAGGTTTTGTGCAAATTTTATGATTAAAATAAGTGTTTTAATATGTTTTATTTTGAAATTGTAGACAAATTCTGATGCAATCATATATTTTTGTGTATTAGTATATTTATTGCATTATAAAAATTATTATATTTTACCAGACATGATGCCCAAGAAGACATTCTACTTCATTATGTTAAACTAAATGTTGAAAATTTTACAATAAAATGAAAACCTAAAATCTTGAATTGCAAAATCTATAGCTTACAGAGAAAAACTAATGTCAGATTTGAGATCAGCACACTCGAATTAGGTAAGAACAAGTGTCTTTGTGGATGTAACCACATTTTTTTTCTCCAGGGTAATTGTTCTATAGTTAAGTGATGACTTTTTCAAAGGCATAATTGCAAATGTCCTAGGTTTTCAATGTCAGTAATTTTCAGAACAAAGTTTTAATTTCAGTATGTGATTATGTAAATAGACTTTCTTGGTAGAAAAGTCAATGCTTAAGCCAGAATGATTTAAATTTGTTTTCAAAAGAAGAAGGAAGCTGCAGCAGTCTTACACTATGCTTTTATTTAGAATACAAATACAGAATTCATTTTCAGATTGATGATACCAGTTGCAACATCAATAACTTCACAAATAGGCAAACATTAATATCTCTGTTTATAACTGATTTTGCATTTTCAATGTAATGTTTTCTTCAGAATAAACAATTTTAACTTTATGATAAAAAGAATGATGACATTCTGACCTCTCAGGATTAGAGTGAACCATCTTAGCAAAAATAAAATACATTACAGCTATATCCAGATGTTCTGAATCACTAGCATAGCAAACGGACAGTTACTGTGTTGACATCATATATAAACAATAAATTCTTTATACAAATTATATTAAGATCAATTTCTAAAATAAACAAAATTATTTTTAAATTATTGTAGTATAAATGGATTAGACAGTGATTTGAAATTTTTTCCTCTCTCATTTCCAAGAAATATGTAAACATCCCCATTCTTTGTGGACTCAATGTCACCATTCTCTGACTATAACTTTAAGAATGTGACTTTCCTGAGCCAGTTAGATGTTTAAAAATATGAACAAACCAACACTTAAAATGGGTTTGTACAATAGACTAGCTCTCTGATATGTTTCTCACAGTTATGAGATGATATTCTAGGTAGCTGTTGATATTTCAGTCTCTATCACAGAATGAATACAAGCAGGGCACCTGCTGCAGTATGAAACATAGAAACTGCCAGTATATCATCAAAACTTGAATCAGAATCACACCTGTTGTTCACAGTTTACTGTATAAAATAAATGTTTGAATTTTATACTGGTAGTATTTTATAAACATTTGTTATTAAATTAAAACAAAGATGTGGAGTGCTGCTGCTATAATAAAAATGAAATACTTGGCATTGGTTTTCAGACTGAATATAGGAGCACTTTTTTAAGAAGCAGGAGAAAATGGCAAGAGAATGGTTAAGAAAATTTCTGACATGAACTAATATAGTGGTGAAATATTTGGCAAACCATAGCCTGCTGGACCTTACAAGATATAAAATGTACTTTTGAACTTGTAGACTCAGACACGAAGGTTTACAGGCAAAATATTAAAAGTTTGTGCTGACTGTTATTACCTGCATTTTGATAAGATATTGCTGAAGTATAAGCAGAATTAAGTGTAAATACAGTATGTTCAGATTTCTAGAATTTTTTGAGCTTGAAAATAGAAGTTTCTAATCTCTAATTTTTTGAGCAAGTAAAAGATTCTTAAATCAAAGTCAAAGGGACAAAGTTGGGGGACAGAGACCATATCTAGGATGCTCCCAATAAACATGGTTTTAAAGTTAAGGGAAAAAAGAGTATGGCTGTAACGCTCTTTATGATGACCTAAAAATAAAAGTTGCTATCTAGTAGACCTGTCCAGCTGCACAGGAAGACTTCTATAAAGAAGAATCTATATATAAAAGAGAGAGACACAGGCATGCCTCAAAAATAACTGACTACATAATTTATGGCTCATAGGCTTGATGGGATTACACATTTTAAAGACCCACATCACTTTGAGAGAGCTGTATTAGAAAAAAGTTTTGTCAGCCTGAACTAAATTAGAATGACATGTATTTGAATCAAGACATTCACACCTCAGTCTAGATGACTTAAATTAGAGTCTCTGGATTGAGACCCCAGCATTGGAATTTGTTAAGACTTCATAGGAGTTTAAAATTAGCAGCCAAATTTGAGAACCAGTGGACTAGCTGATTGTTTTAGGATCACTTCAGGAAATAAAAAGGAATAACATGTACTAGTAATAGGAAAAGAGCTCTGGTTCAGGCACTTTCTACAGTAAAGAAGGAGGCTTGTAAATCTGCACGGTATCACAAAAAAAAGTATATTTTGTGGTGCCATCTTCAACAATGGCCAATAAAAAATATTAAAAAAAAAAGCTTTTTCAGAATTGCTATGGTTCATTCTCTATTTGTATCTCCTACTTTTTCTTTTTTTTTTTTTTTTTTTTTTTTTGTGTGTGTGTGTGTGTGTGTGTGACAGAGACAGAGAGAGAGACAGGCAGACAGGAAGGGAAAGAAATGAGAAGCATCAATTCTTCATTGTGACACCGTAGTTGTTCATTGATTGCTTTCTCACATGTGCCTTGACCAGGGGAGCTACAGCAGAGAGAGTGACCCCTTGCTCAAGCCAGTGACCTTGGGTTCAAGTGGGTGAGCCCTGCTCAAACCAGAGGAGCTTGCACTCAAGCTGGCAACCTCGGGTCTTGAACCCAGGTCCTCTGTGTCCTAGTTCAACGCTCTATCCACTGCGCCACTGCCTCCCACTTTTTTAATTTTCTCATTTTTCTCTTACCCATGTTGCATTATTTTATGCTGAGTTTCTAGGAGAGTACACGAGGACAGATAATTTGAGTGTAATAGGTCTCCAGATAAAAAAAGAGCCACTTTTAAAACTGATTTAAAATACCAGATTCAGGAATTCAAGTCATATACCATCATTGACTCAGATTTGGTTGGATATTGGGATGGGGCTGGTATCTTTTTCACATAGAATAACTGTGAATATTTATGAAGACTGTGTTATATTAAATTATTGTTGAAAACAATTTATTCTGTCTCACTTCCCTAACTTAGTGGGAGGAGTATACTCCCTGTAACTTTGATTTAGGACTCAACATAAAACTTGATTAGTCAGTGAAGTGTTAGCTGAGAAGAAAAAAGCAAAGGCTTGAAATGTACCTTAAGCTAAGGATTTGTTCTCTTGTGTGGCTGCCATTACCATGAGAAGACCTCCAAGAAGGCTGATGATACATCAGCTGGGATCCTGGGAAAAAAACCTTCGGAATAGAAATCCCCAGCCATGTTAACTTGAAGCAGAGACACTTTAAGTAAATTGAATAACCATTGGAAAAATAAATGCTTATTGCATGTCATTGAAATGCTATAAATGTTGATTATGTAGCAATAGTTTAAAAATACATGAAAAGTCTGGCCAGGAGGTGGCACAGTGAATAGAGCATCAGCCTGGGACGTAGAGGATCCAGGTTCAAAATCCTGAGGTCTTGGTTTGAGCGTGGGGTCACTGGCTTGAGCCCAAAGGTCACTGGCCTGAGTCTAAGTTTGCTGGTTTTAACAAAGAAAGGTTCACTGCCTCAGCAGGAGCACTCCTGTCAAGGCACATATGAGAAAGCAATCAAAGAACAACTAAGGTGTAACAATGAAGAACTGATGCTTCTCATCTCTCTCTCTGTCTCTGTTTCTCTTGCTAGAATAAATAAAAATTTAAAAAAAATTAAAAGTATGTGAAAATATGAGCCAGTGACATTAGCAGGGTGATGGTATAAAAGTTTCCAGTCTTTGCTCCCTGAAAGAAAAATTAATTTGAACAACTACCTATGCACAAAAATACCTTCAGAAAAGCTAAGAATTCCAGATAAAAATGAAAGTATGTAGGTGGAACAAAAAAATAAGAAAAGATGCATTGAAAATGGTAGGAAAAGTTCATATTACTCTTATCACACTGCACCTTAAGTCCAGGCAGCTCAGAGGAAGGAGTGACATCGTCCGTATGGGCAAGAAATGTAAACTGATCACTAGTCCTACCTACACCAGAGCCAGGCCAGTTCCCACAGACCCAGACTTCAGGAGAGCTTCTGAAGCCCAAGCATAGCATATTATGTTATATACTTTAAATACATACAATTTTTATAAAATATATAAATAAATAATTTCTGGTAATATGGCAAAATACTAATGGTACTCTTGTTTAGGTGTGTGGACCTGGCTAATTTTTGTTTCTTTAAATATATTTTTATGCTGCGAATCAGCACGGCTAATAACACTGGGGAACAATTTCTATTTTTATTTTCTGTTGTATAAGGTTTTAGAACTGTTTCTATATATTCCTACATCGCTGACTCCAAATCTGAACTCCGTTTTTTGGTGCATGCTCTAGTTTTTATGCAATTTTAATGTATTTTTGTTATAGTTAATGGCATGCATTGGTTTTTAAATTGGAGTTAAAGGGCAATGACTCTTGTATTAAACACAAGGAAATTAATGTTTTACAAACGTCACTTTTACATAATTTTAGTTGTTTCTACTGTAAAAATTATTATCTAATAAAAAGACCCTCTTATTTTGTTTTAAGATTGAATCATGGTTTCTTTGAGTAGGCATAAATGTAAGAATAGTCCTCATACTTTCTGTTATATATGTGGCTGTTACACACTTCAACGTCAAAGGCACAAAATTTAATCATTTGTGACACGTGCATATATTGCTTATTTTCAAGTTCCCCTTGGCAATCAAGACAAGAATTGGGCTCCTCATATTCTGTGTCATAATTGTGAGGAAATGCTTTGTGACAGGACAAAAGGAAAACGCAAAGGAATGAATGCCTTTTGCTATTCCCATGGTTTGGTGTGAACCTAAGGACCACAGCAGTGACTGTTATTTCTGTCTGATCTATACAGGGCATCAGCCAGAAAAAAAAGCATATGATCACATATCCTAATATTCCTTCAACAGTATGACCTATCCCACATTCTGAGACACTCCCAGTTACAGTTTTCAATGGTTTTATTTCTTCTAAGGATGAAGAAAGTTAACATGGTCGATCAAGTGTATTTTGATAAGATGCATGAGGAAATGGTTATAGAATCTGAAGGATCTTCTTATGATGCCAAGCAGTCATTAACCCCTCAGCAGTTTAGTCAACCTGAATTGAATGATTTAGTAAGAATGACATAAAAATTGTCCTAGACTTTCTGAAGTATGAGGAGCATAACTGGATCATTTGTGTAAATATTAAAATGGTAAATTTCCTGCTAGGACAACAGAGAGGTTTTACGAAGTATCCTTGCTTTCTGTGTTTGTGGGATAGCCGAGCTCAAGAGAAACACTGGACACAGAAGGAATGACCGAAACGTGAAGTTCTGGAAGTTGGGATGCAAAGTATTGTGAATGAACCTGTAGTTAATCAAGACAGGATCATTTTACCCCACTTCACATCAAACTTGGTTTAATGAAGCAGTTTGTTCAGGCTTTAAATAGAGAAAGTGAATGCTTTCAACGTATTATTTCTGCTTTTTCTGCCTTGTCTTTTGAGAAGATAAAAGGAGGTATATTCGATGGACCTCAAATTCTAACCTTCATACCTGATGAAAAATTTGGCCCTGGCCAGTTGGCTCAGTAGTAGAGCATCGGCCTGGTGTGCAGGAGTCCCGGGTTTGATTCCCGGCCAGGACACACAGGAGAAGCGCCCATCTGCTTCTCCACCCCTCCTCCTCTTCTTCCTCTCTGTCTCTGTCTTCCTTTCCCAGAACCGAGGCTCCATTGGAGCAAAGTTGGCCCGGGCACTGAGGATGGCTCTATTGCTCTGCCTCAGGTGCTAGAATGGCTCTGGTTGTAACAGAGCAACAGCCCAGAGGGGTGGAGCATCACCCCCTGGTGGGCATGCCGGGTGGATCCCAGTCAGGCACATGCAGGAGTCTGTCTGACTGCCTCCCTGTTTCCAACATCAGAAAAAAAAAAAAAGAATTTACTAGGGACATGAATAAGGAGGAGAAAGCAGCATGGTAGTCTTTTGTGATGGTTATAAAGAACTTCCTTGGCAACAAAAAGGCAGAAAACTATGAACTTCTGGTTTAAAAGATGCTTTTGCCTTTCTGCGACATTGGCTATAACATGAACGTTAAGATTCAATCCTGAACAGTCACCTTGATAAGTTTCCCGAAAATCTTGGAGCTTATTGATGAGCAGACTACTGCTGGAGCATAAAATGAGATTGTTTTCAACAAGTACACAAATGCAAAGCAACAAACACAAATTTTTGCCAGAATAGAATTTAAATAAGTTTTGCACAAATTTTATGATTAAAATAAGTGTTTTAAAAAATAAATTAAAAAAATAAGTGTTTTAATATGTTCTATTTCAAAATTATAGACAAAAATTTTTAAATTTTTTTGTATTTTTCTGAAGTTGGAAATGGGGAAGCAGTCAGACAGACTCCCACATGCACATGACCTGGATCCACCCGGGCATGACCACCATGGGGCAATGCTCTGCCCATCTGGGGCATTGCTCTGTTGCAACCAGAGCCATTCTAGTGCCTGGGGCAGAGGCCATAGAGCCATCCTCAGCACCCAGGCCAACTTTGCTCCAATGGAGCCTTGGCTGCAGGAGAGTAAGAGAGAGACAGAGAGGAAGGAGAGGGGGAGGCATGGAGAAGCAGATGGGCACTTCTCCTGTGTGCCCTGGCTGGGAATTGAACCCAGGACTCCTGCACACCAGGCCGATGATCCACCACTGAGCCAACCAGCCAGGGCCTGTAGACAAATTTTGATGCTATCATATCTTTTAGTATATTAGTGTATTTACAGCATTATATAAATCATTATATTTTCACAAAAATGATGCCCAAGAAGACATTCTACTTCATTATGTTAAACTGAACATTGAAAATTTTACAATAAGATGGAAACCTAAACTCTTGAATTGCAAAAGAACTGTAGCTTACAGAGAAAAACTAATGGCAAATTTGAGATCAGCACACTTGAATTAGGTAAAAACAAGTGTTTGTGTGGATGCAACAAAAAATTTGTTCCCTAGTGAATTGTGTAGGTCCTGAGTGAGAACAGTGCAGAATGAAGGAATAGCCTCAAAGAGAAAAAGGATGGGATAGGGAGGTCTCTGCAATGCCTTTAGTTCACAAGAGCTTGCCAGAGTCAAGCAAAGCTCCCAGTCTGCTTTACTATATAGTACAGAGCCATATGCAAGTAAGGAAATCTGTGATACAAAGTCACACATACCTGAGGCATAAATGGGAATCCTCATAAGAGTGCACCATCCTCCACCATGCAACAGTCAAGGGCGTGAGGAAGATCTTAAAAGGGTGTAGGGAAGTTCTTTGTGTTAAACTAAGCCCTAACCAGGGCCCTGTCCGGTTGGCTCAGTGGTAGAGCATCGGCCTGGCATGCGGTAGTCCTGGGTTTGATTCCCAGCCAGGGCACATAGAAGAAGTGCCCATCTGCTTCTCCACCCCTCCCCCTTTCCTTCCTCTCTGTCTCTCTCCTCCCTTCCTGCAGCCAAGGCTCCATTGGAGCAAAGTTTGCCCGGGCACTGAGGATGGGTCTGTGGCCTCTGCCTCAGGCGCTAGAATGGCTCTGATTGCGGCAAAGCAACGCCCCAGATGGGCAGAGCATCCCCCCTGGTGGGCGTGCCGGGTGGATCTCAGTCTGGCGCATGCGGGAGTCTGTCTGACTGCCTCCCTGTTTCCAACTTCAGAGAAGTACAAAACAAACAAACAAACAAACAAAAAACAGTAAACTAACCCCTAACCTATAAAGACTTTGTCAGCCTACAACCTGTCTCCCACATTGTTATGTATATTTTACATAGTATTTAGCCCTTTCACTCATGCAAATCTTATTGCCTATGTGGTCAAATATCAGAAAGCTCCATTTTGCCAGTTCTATAGTTTTAAAAATAGACCACATACTGCCTATTCACATGAATATATGTTATTTTATATGTTTGATTATTTTACTAGATAACTTTGTATTTGTTGATTTTTTGGGAAGGTAAAGCATACTGTAAGTTTTATGTTATTGTCATAACATGACTAGAAAATCCTATTCTCCTACAATCTTTAGTTCTTTAGGTTTATTGTCCAAGTTAATCTGCTGACTTTTATAGATCTAAGATTTTTTTTTTTGTATTTTTCTGAAGTTGGCAACGGGGAGGCAGTCAGACAGACTCCCACATGCATCAGACTGGGATCCACCCGGCACACCCACCAGGGGGCGATGCTCCGCCCATCTGGGGTGTTGCTCTGTTGCAACCAGAGCCATTCTAGTGCCTGAGGCAGAGGCCATAGAGCCATCCCCAATGCTCGGGCCAACTTTGCTTCAATGGAACCTTGGCTGCGGGAGAGGAAGAGAGAGACAGAGAGGAAGGAGAGGGGGAGGGGTGGAGAAGCAGATGGGCACTTCTCCTGTGTACCCTGGCCGGGAATCGAACCCGGGACTCCTGCATGCCAGGCCGATGCTCTACCACTGAGCCAACTGGCCAGGGCTCTAAGATTTTTTTTTTATTTATCTTAGCTATAGACTCCAAACATGTAGTTATTTTAAAATTATTTTTGAGACTCTATGAAACATTCAACTGAAGGATGCTCTAGGTAATATAAAAAATATGATTGTATTAATAAATGAACTCCAAAATATTACAAACCAGGTAGTGTGTTCATCAGTAATATGTTTCACAGAGTATTTTTGAAACTTCATTTGCCAGGTGTATCATTTCACTTTAGGTTTCCTGGAATTGAGGGGCCACATGAAAATATGTAGTTCCTGATAATGAGTTTTGAGCATATTGTTTGTATCATTACTAATAAAAGCAATGGGTGTTCAATGCCCATGTATGTATGTTCTATATTCATGTTAGTATGTTCTAACAACATAACAATGTATTCTGAATATACACCATGTTTGCTAACAGAAATAAAAGAGTGATAAGAAAGAAAACTAGCAGATGTCAAATGTATGGAGTAATATAAACTGTAGCACACCTATAAAGAAAATAACCAGTTTGAAGGCATCATTCAGTTAAAAAAGTTACTAACTGGCATATTCATTTTTAGCAATTAAATCTCAGCTGTTACAACTGTTCCTCAGAGGAGGTTTTTTTGATACCTCATATTCATCAGACCATGTTATTTCCCCGTATGATATCCTCACTGAAGCTACTGTTCTTTTCTCTTCATAAAACCTTTGAAACACCATTATAATTATTCTTTTAATATCTATAATATCCAGATGAACAAGTACCAGTTTTGTTATGTGTGTATTCATGTGCCTACAAATTAGTAGCACATAATAGATTATATATGTATTTATTTTGATCCACTAAAATAGCACAGTACTAAACTCTTGTCTTATTTTTACCAAGGGTTTTATTGCAATATAGAATACTAATTGGCCCTGGCTTGTTGGCTCAGTGGTAGAGTGTCAGCCCAGTGCGTGAATATTCTGAGTGTTTGATTCCTGGTCAGAGCACACAGGAGAGGCACCCATCTTTTCTTTTTCTTTTTTCCACTCTTCCTCCTCTCTCTTCTCTTTTTCTCTCTCTCTTCCTCTCCTGCAGCCATGGCTCAGTTGGAGAGGGTTGGACTTGGGCACTGAGGATTGCTCCATGGTTTCGACCTCACGTGCTGAGAAGAGCTCAATTGCTGAGCAAGAAGAGAGCAACACCTCAAAAGGGCAGAGCATCCCTCAGTAGGGAGCTTGCCAGGTAGAGCCTGGTAGGGATGCATGTGAAAGTCTGTCTCACTGACTTCCCTCCTTTCTCTGAAAAAAAAAAAAAGAATACTAATTGATTTCCATATTGTCAATGGCTGATTTCACTCTACAACTGCAGTTGAGTAGTTGTGACAGAGATGCTATGGCCCTGCAAGGTCGACAACATTTGTTATCTGGTTCTTTACAGGAAAGGTTGATTAAGCTTTGCTCTAATGGCCAGTCAGAAGATGAGCTAAGTCAATTCATTGGGGAAGGACAAAAGTAAAAAAATGGTAAGACCAAGTATAAGCACTATTTGTAAAAGTCTAAGGAGAATATAAATATGTAAATTATGAAAAAGTACAGATGACCATAAGCATGGTCAGTAAGACACAAGACAAGTACAATATATTAATAATTGCTCCAATAGTCTATGCAAAAATGAATCTATAGTACATAGATAAGAAGACTGATTTAAAGGACAGAAGAACTGAAAAATTTATAACACATATTTTATCTGGCTTTGGATGAAATTTTAATAAAAATACTATCATGTTAATTCTTCTTGTGACATCTACAATATATACCTTCTGCCTCTTGGCTTCAGTATTTCTGACTTTATTATTTTCTCTTTTCTTATACCAAATATGTGGAGTGTGTGTGTGTGAGTGAGAGAGAGAGATACAGGTACAATGTTTTTCTTGATTTAATATTGATAGTAATTCATATTTGTTCTAATAGATTAATGTTTTAATACTTAACTATTTACTGGACTGAAATCAGACGGAATAATAGCAGCATGAAAGAAGAAACAGAAGCAGCCATGTTGACAGGAAGAAATGGGTAGAGAGATTTATAACTCATCAAAATGTTCAAGGTGCCTCATTTCTATAAGACATGCTAAGACCACCTGTCTGAATTATGCAAGTTAAGAGCTTTTCATAAATATAGTTTATTAATGCTATATAACATTTTCTTAGCCCCGTCGTACTGATTAATTGGAAATCAAATTTTTTTTTCCACATAAGCTGCAAACTCGTTTTTATGAATTCGTTAATTTGAGGGATGTTGCTAGATTCTAGCAGGTTAAGAAAGAAGATACATTACAGATGTCAAGAAATTCACAGTTAATGTTGGAAATAGACATGTGAATAAATGCAAGTCATATATTAGAGTGCTAGTTTAGAAATAAGGCAT
This sequence comes from Saccopteryx bilineata, assembly GCF_036850765.1. Classification (NCBI taxonomy): domain Eukaryota; kingdom Metazoa; phylum Chordata; class Mammalia; order Chiroptera; family Emballonuridae; genus Saccopteryx; species Saccopteryx bilineata. Next base: position 43,322,432 of record NC_089494.1, read on the forward strand.
AAGAAAGAGATTCAGTCTTACTAACACAAGGAGTAAAAAGAAGGTGTTAAAAGTTAGAGCTGGTTTCTTTTTAAATACCTTCCCATTTTTTTTTTGTTTTTTTTATTTTAATTTTTAAATTGCATATATCGGAGTCACATTGATTCAGCGATGGATTCTTAAAAGAAATCGAAATGCAACTTATTTACTCAGGGTTTAAATAATTGTTCTCTGACACAATATTGACTTAGAGTTAAATCACTCTTACCTACTCCCAAAGACAGAGGTTATATATAACATAAACATGATTATGATCAAATTATTTTACATGTTTATTTTGAACTCTCAACCAAGATGTTCAAAGAAAAAATAACTAAACTGTATTTTCTCAAAAATTAAAGAGGGTTTGGCCTTTAATCAATCCAAACTTTTTCAGTTTTGTTAGGAATACTAAAACAGCAACATAAAATTTGAAAGAAAGTGTCTTGGAGAATATAGCAAAACTATAATGTTAAAATATGGTGTTTTTTTTTATCACTACAAGGATGGGAGGGGCAGAAATGCTTAAGTTGCAATTTCAAGCAATGTGAACTTGTTTCAAACATTCTCAATTACAGTAAATTGAGGAGTTGGAAAGACATTCAGAAAATCTGGAGATCTTCTCTAACAAATTTATTGGAACACAAGCTGTTTTAATTTGTGTTTCAATATGTCAACTACTAATAAGACCTTAGTAACTCCCTCCAAAGGAAGGAGGGAGTCTTCATTAAAAAGACATGTAATTTAGAAATATTTTTATACTACTTTTATGTACATAAATTTCTGAAGCAGAAAGTTCAGATAGGTGACAGAAAGTGTTTTTTTTTAGCTATATCTAATTTTCAATATGCTTAATAACCATTACAGAATTATCAGCATAATGTTTTAAAGTATAAAACTTATTTTCTTTATGTGATATTTTAGAAAATATAAAGGCAAGTAGAACTAAAATTTGTGTACTGTATTAATAAATAATGAATCAAAACAGGATTTTAAATATTTCTATTGACTTATTGTGGGAGAAAAATAAAATGCACTTAAGAGAAACTGAGAACAGAAGATGTGGATGGTCACCCTGGCCAGACAGTTCAGTTGTTTAGAGCATTGTTTCAATCTGCCACGATTATGGGTTTGATTCCTGTTCAGGGTACATACAAGAATAAATTTTTGTTTCTTTCTGTCTGTCTGTTTCTCTCTTTCTCTAGAAAAGATGTAGATGGCAAAACTAAAATGATGAGTGTAAAGCCAGTAGCCACCATCGTGGCCATTCACATGCAGGTTCGCATAGGATTCGGACAGTTGGTAATGAAACAACGGAGCCAAGAACTGGTGGGCCATTAGCTTTAATCCTAGCTTGCACCCAGCAGGCAAGTAAAAACACACACTGGGCTCCAAAACCCACTCATTCAGTGCTCACAAAGCTACTGACTTATCCGAGTTTCCTAGAATTAAAGGTTTCTAGCTCACCAGACTTATTCACCTCTGTTCCCCATCTCCTTCCTTTTCCCTACACAAACTCTGCACAAACTGGCTTCTCCCTCAGCACTCCACAATCTAGGCTGCTTCTCCTGGCCTCCTCCATATGGCTTTTGTCGGCTCTCCTCTCTAATGCTAATCTCAGGAACCAAGAGAGAGCAATCTCCTGGTCTGCCCCACTTTATAGTGTAGAAATCCAAACCTTTAATCCAATATACAAACAAGGAAGTCTCTGATACAAAGTCACTTATCTGAGGCATAATGGGATTACTCATGAGCATGCACCACCCCACATCATGTAACAGTCAAGGGTGTGGGGAAAAGCTTAGTTTTAAAACTACGCCTTAGGCTATAATGACTTTGCCAGTTTACAGCCTGTCTGCCACACACAATGCAATCTATAAGCGAGCAAACATATATCATATTTACAAACTTACTTGACCAACAATGAGTAAAGACAAAAAGGCGGTATCTGTACAAAACAGCTAAGTCTTAGATTGAAATCTGCTTATCAGGGAGGGCTGGCACTGTGTGTGTAAAGAGTGGGTCAAGGTGGAGTGCCTTGATAGTGTCTCTTCAATAAATTTATCCCATGAGTGTTTATAAAGCTTTACATTTCGCTTCAGACTTATAATCTTTCATTCCAGGGTAAATAAAAGAAAAACTACCTATACTCAAGAAAGTTAAATTCAAAGTTACCCAAATTTTTAATGTTTCTCTTCCTGTTCTTGTTGCCTAACAGAAGTTTCTAATAGAAGACAGAAGCAAAACTTTCAGATCTAAGATATAGTATTCATAATTCTATTTACATTATGCTTTCATTTATACCTTTGATATGTATCATATTCCATATAGAATCATGTGAAAAAATGAGAACTGGATTAAAACAGTGATTATATTTAAGAATTTCTAGTCTAGCCTGACCGTGGTAAGGTGGATAGAGCATCGGACTGGGACACGGAGGACCCAGTTTCAAAACCCCAAGGTCACTGGCTTGAGCGTGGGCTCATCTGGCTTGAGTGCAGGTTCACCAGCTTGAGCGCAGGTCGCAGGTTTGAGCATGGGATCATAGACATGACCCCATGGTCCCTGGCTTGAGCCCAAAGGTCACTGGCTTGAAGACCAAGGTTGCTGGCTTGAACTCAAGGTCACTGGCTTGAGCACGAAGTCACTCGGTTTGCTATAGCCCTCCAGACAAGGCTTATAAGAGAAAGCAATCAATGAACAACTAAAAAAGCCACAATAAAGAGTTGATACTTATCATCTCTCTCCATTCCTGCCTGTCTATCCCTATTGGTCCCTCTCTCTGACTTTTCTCTGTCTCTGTCACACACACACAAAAATAATTTCTTTTTCTAGTCTACAACTTTCAGTTTTATGTTTACCAGTCATTTATTTTAAACATTATGATAGTTTTCTTATTTCAAAATATGAGGTTTGCAATAATAAATTCAAAGCAGTTATCTAAAGATTACATTTAATTTTTTGAATTTCAACTGAAATCTCTTCATGCTCATCTTGAAGGAGAAAAGATTTTAAAAAATACTTGCCCCCATTAAAAGAAAATATTATACAAGCATATAGAAGTTATGAGTATAAATAATGTAGTTTTATAAATGTCCATTACAGGTATTATATATTGGAAATAAAATTTCATCGGGCTTTTAAACATAAAATGTGAACATAAAAAATATCAAAGAGCCAATTTCTGTGACTATTTGTTTTCAAATAGAACTAAACATATTTATTAAGAAAACCACTCTAGGCCCTGGCCAGTTGGCTCAGCGGTAGAGCGTCAGCCTGGCGTGCGGGGGACCCGGGTTCGATTCCCGGCCAGGGCACATAGGAGAAGCACCCATTTGCTTCTCCACCCCCCCTCTTTCTCTCTGTCTCTCTCTTCCCCTCCAGCAACCAAGGCTCCATTGGAGCAAAGATGGCCGGGCGCTGGGGATGGCTCCTTGGCCTCTGCCCCAGGCGCTAGAGTGGCTCTGGTCGCGGCAGAGTGACGCTCCGGAGGGGCAGAGCATCGCCCCCTGGTGGGCGTGCCGGGTGGATCTCGGTCGGACGCATGCGGGAGTCTGTCTGACTGTCTCTCCCCATTTCCAGCTTCAGGAAAAAAAAGAAAACCACTCTATACAAATAAAATCATTAAATCAAATATAAACATTAAATCATGATGTTGGACCTCTGAAATTTATATGCCATTTGTCAATTACACTTAAATAAAATATTTTTTATGCCACTAAGCAATATTGCACTTGGCAGTAAGTTATGTGATTCTTGTCAAAGTTCCCATACTTATTTTTTATTGTTATTATTATTTTTTTGTGTGTGACAAAGACAGAGAAAGAGACAGGGAGAGGAACAGACAGGGACAGACAGATAGTAAGGTAGAGAGATGAGAAGCATCAATTCTTTGTTGTGACACCTTAGTTGTTCATTGATTGCTTTCTCATATGTGCCTTGACCGGGGGGCTGTAGCAGAGCGAGTGGCCCCTTGCTCAAACCAGCAACTGTGGGCTGAAGCCAGTGACCTTGGGCTTCAAGCCAGTGACCTTTGGGCTCAAGCCAGTGATCATGGGGTCATGGCTATTATCCCACTCTCCAGCCAATGACTCCACAGTCAAGCCAGATGAGCCCGTGCCCAAGCAGATGACCTTGGGGTTTTGAACCTGGGTCCTCTGTGTCTTGGTCTGATGCTCTATCCACTGTGCCATTGCCTGGTCAGGCTCCACACTTATTATTGAATGCATATCTATAGTTTATAGTTCATACATACTAGCAGTTAGTTCTCTGACTTATATAAAACATCCCCTAAGAGATTACATAAATTAGTATATAAACAAGTGGATTAGAAAAATATACTTTATATAAATTATAATACATAGTTAAAGGCAATATTTTATAATTTCAATTAAAAATCTCAAGAAGCAATTTATTTTCCTAGTAGTTACATTGAAGTACTACAAAGCCTAGTGCTAGAGGCATGTGTTATGTTGTTTAAATGACCTCTGTAAGATGATGAATTCTTTGCACCTCTATCTCTTTTCAGAAACCCTTAAAATCTTCAAGAAAATAGTTTGAAAAATAAGATGAAGTTGTGTAGTTGAAAGTTAAAATATCATCTATTTCCGTTTCTCACTTCTAACTTCAAAAACATTTTATATTACTTCATTGTTTTCCACAAGATTCAGATTTACTGTACACTCAAATTTATAATGTTGCTTTAAAAATATGGTTGGAGATTATAGTATGGAAGTGTCTAATTATAATGCTGAATATGCTGCAAAGGAGACTTGAAGTTTTCTCTCTTGTGATTCTAAATTTTAGAGTAGCTGCATTTTAGTTAGCACACAAGAATCTAAAATTGGGCTAGCCAATGAAAGATTTTATAATTTGAAGTTTTGAACACTGTGTCACAATTCCTTTATTGTTGTTGTGTTTTTTTTAATTTATTTAGGCTTAGCTCCTTTAGTCCTGGTTTCTTTGCTGAATAACTATGTAGTAACTAAATTTGTTTCAAGTTATTGTATATCTAATTGTAAAATTATCTATAGAAGGATTAAATTGTTTTGCAAAACTTCATAAATTGCTGGAATAAATTTTAGTTGTATTTTAATATATTTTTTATAATTATGTTTTAATGCTAACAGATTCACGAGATACTAATTTGCTAAATCAATCACTGAGGATTAGTGCTAAAAATGTTGACAAATACAATGGAGGATAAAACAAATTGTCTTTCTAGCCATCAATAGGTGAAGGGATTAGTAAAATTATAAATACATAACACACAGATACAGATAACAGGACAGCATATCCCAGAGGGAAGAGGGCAGGGAGTTAGGGGGAGGGGGGCAAAGAGGGTGCAATGGAGGACACAGGAGTGGGGGGTAAGACTGTTATATTGATTGGGACATTTTAATCTATGTTAACACAATTAATTAAAATGAAAAAATAACCTATTGTTTAAAAGGGAATATTAAACTACATATATACACATACATTTGATTTCAAGATAAATATTCATTAATTCAAATAAAATATGTTAATATAACATTAGAAATTAGAAGATTTTTAGTTTATAGCTAAGGTGATCAAATAAAGAGTTAGGAAGAAGTTTGTATTTAAACTCACATTAACAGGCAAGTTAAAATGGACAAATGGAGCATGGTAAAAAAAAATGGAAAATAATTGCTTTAATCAAGCAAAAGAAATAAGAAGTCCAGATATTATGAGAATATACAGTTTGTTTTTGTCTCTTGCTGGCATGGATTCTAGATTTAAATGATTGAAATGCATATATTGGCCAGAAGTCAAAGCTGAGCAGGATATTCAGATTGAAGATTCATGGATAAAGTCAAGCTTTAAAGGATGGATTTTAGTTCTGCCTTAGTAGATGGATATCATTAATAACAATGCAATACAAATGATAAACCCATGATGCAGAAGGGTATGTTGTCTGTATTAGCATGGCTCTTTCTAGGTGAACAGTTCAACAAAAAAGCCTTTACTTTCCACAACTGCTTACTTACAAACAAGTTTGAATTGGAATCCTTAGTACTTATGTCATCTAAAAACCACCAATTCTGCCCGACCAGTGGTTAGAACACTGGCCTGGGATGCAGAAGACCCAGGTTCAAAACACAGATGTTGACAACTTGTGCATGGGGTTGCTGGCTTGAGCAAGGGGTCATTCACTCTGCTGTAGTTGCCCTCCCCGGGTCAAGGCACATATGAAAAAGCAATCAATAAACAGCTAAGATGCCACAACAAATAATTGATGCTTCTCATCTCTCTCCTTTCCTGTCTGTCTGTTCCTATCTGTCCTTCTGTCCTTCTTTCTGTATCTCTCTCGCAAAAACAAACAAAAAGAAATACAAATACAAATCTACTCTGAGGTCTATAATTGCTGTGAGTAAATTATTTCTTTATCCTCTGCAAGGAGAAAATAATAAACCTCTTCCAAAGACATCTTCAAAAATGAGGTCTCAAAACATCTTTCAGATAAATTTTAAGGTACATGAGATGACAATTTTAAAAATTTATGGGGCATATGATGAATGAAAAATTTTAAAAGTACCAATTAAAGAATGTAATTCACAGAGAAAGCAGATATTGAATTTATAAGGTAGAGTTTATAATAGAACATGTTTAATATATTTGAAAGAATAAAATAATTTATCACAATAAAAGAAAACAAATATAAAAATTGCCCAAACTTAAAGAAAAAAAGTTATTTAAAATAAAACATATAACATAAAATGAAACATAAAGCCATTAGACATGCTAAAGAGAATATTAATAAAACATAGGATAGCTTTCATATAACTATTCAGATTATAATAGAGATGGATAAAAATAGTAAATATAAAAGTAAGTTTAAGAAACAAACATAGTAGAATTCTAATTTGATTTCTAGATGAAATAAAAAAATTTTGATATAGAAATATTTTAAAAAATAAATTAAAAGAAATATTAAAAGAAAAAATTACTTACCTTTTTCAAATTGAGAAAAGATATAAGTCTTTATATTGAGAGAGTTCAACAAAACCATTCACAACTAGAGGCATTATATTAAAATTAAAATGCTAATGAACTAAGATATGTTTTAAATAGAACCAGAGATTTAAAAAAAAAAAACTACCTTTAAAAAGAAAATATCTGTGACGTCACGGAAATAGCGCCGTGAGCAGCGCGTCCAACAGCTCTCCCCTAAATCACAACAAATTTATCAACTAGGAACAGAAAAATTTATCCTCGGAGGATTCCGGAGTTCCACACAAACTGATAGCGAAAGGACTGTTATCACTTGAATCTGAGAGACGAGGGTGTGGAGGAATCGACCACAGGGACGTTCTTTCAAACCGCAAGGAAGTGCGCCTGTGGTGAGTCAGCCCATATACTTGGGAACCGCGAGCCGCCGCAAGCGGCCAACGCGAGCGAGCCCCCGCGAGCCGAGCGGCCGCCGTGAACCGCCACCGTGAGCGGCCGCCACGAGCCGCCGCCGCGAGCCACCGCGAGCCGAAGCGCGCGCGCCCGGTCCGGTTGAGCACCGCTGATGTTCCCATGGGCCCGCACACTGCGAGTGGGGGTCGCCGGCCACCGGTGCCCAGAGCGTCCCATTCGCGCGCGTGCCTTGGGCATTCCACGCGCCCAGGGCGCCCTGCTGACCCACACACCCAGGGGGCTCCATTATCCTGCGCCTGGTGCGGTCCAGCCGCCAGCGGCGGGGCGAGCGGGAGAGGCTTGGGAGATTCTCTCCGTGGGCGGGGCACCTCACCCAGCCATTCAAGCTAACAATCAAGCGTTGGGGAAGGGGCGCACGCAGGCAGCCTAAAATACCTTCAGAAGCACAGCTGCGACCCAATCACTGAAATTAGCTTAACCCATGAAATCTGCGCACCCTCGGTTCTAATTGATAAGATCTCTCTCAATTCAGCGTTCCAAGACAAGAGGCGTGATATTTTTTAGTGCCTCTCGCTAAAGGGGCGGGGGCAACTTCTGATTAATAGAGCCTCCATATTTAGGGATAAATGCTAACAAGAAGGACTTGGCAGATAATAAGGTCTATACTACACTAGTCGTAAGCAGAGACTAGTGCCTCTTCTTCCCTGCAAAAACAGGCTACAAAGTGTGGAAAGCCTGGGTTGAGAGGTCCAACTAAATGATAGGCGCTGAACAGTCACCTTGACAACAATTGACTCCCACCCCCGCCTGATTACACTGGAGGCCCTGACTGTCAGAGCCTTTCCCAAAGCCTTGCACTGAGTGGGGATAGAGTGGGGATTTCCCAGCTCTTTGAGCCTCTTACTGCCCAGGCAGAAGCAGTTGCAGCCTTATAGCTGGATCACCAGGCTGCTAATTCAGAAAGGGGGGACTAGGAGAGAGAATCCAGGAAAGCAAACTCTCTCATCGTTGGACCCTGCAAACGCCAACAAGCCTTTACTTCCAGCAAGACTAAAGCCAATTATATGACATTGCCATAGAATCCCATCAACTGCAAATCCCTACCTAAGAGTGACACAGGGGCAGAGCCTGGGGTACAGAGTCACCGACCAGGAAGAGGGAGAGAAAAGAAAAAGGAAGAAGTTAACCTCTCAAAATCAAGAAAAACCCACAGACTTTACAACTTGATCCACTATTTTGTTGTTGTTGTTGTTGTTTGTTTCTTCTATCTTTTTGCCTTTATTTCCTCCACCTCGGTCCTTCTATTCTCTGCCCATCTCATGCTTCCCCTTTCTTGAACTACACTACCCATGAGTGTTGCATTTTATTTTTCTTCTTCATCCTCACCCTCCTTTAAGGTTATACTCCAAAACACTTAACTCTCACTCTCTCCTCTTTTGTTTTTTTTTTGTCTTGCTTTATTTTGTTTTTTTCTCTTCCTATTTTATTTCATCCTTTGTTGTTCTCTTTTTCTTATTTTTTCCTTTCTATTCGTTTTTTCTTTTCTCATTTTACTTTCCTCCCATATAATCCTCAATCATGAACAAATTAGTTAATTTGGGACTAAAGGCTTTTTTTTGGCTTTATTTCTCTTTTTTGCTTTTGTTTTTATTTTTTTTCTTGTTTGTTTACTTTTGTGGCATTTTGGGTCCTCACAACCAAAGGTCTCCATTTTATTTAGTCTTCGCTCCACTTAATACAACCGATTTTTACTTATTATTTTTATATTTTCTTCTTTATTATTCTTTTTTGGTCCTTTATTCTGGTTCCCTCTTATCCCTCTCATTATATCTCTTAGTTGACCATCACATACAAGCAAATCATCTTATGCTTGTCTAAGATTTTCTTCCTTTTTTTTTTTTTTTTTTTTTGCATTTAGTAGGTCCCTACTCCCTTTTTTTTTGCCCCTTGAACTCTTCACCCCAAATCAGGCCCTCCATTATAGGCACGATATTTCCCTGAGGAGGGGAGAGGAGGGAAAGAGAAGAGAGAAAAAAAGGGGGAAATAATAAATTATTACTTTTTTTTTTTGTGGGGTGTTTTACCTTTTTTTTTTTTTCTTTTTTACTTTTGACTCTTTATTAATTCTAATTAGTGCTATCAATAAGACCACCCTCAGATGCCGATAAGAAAGAGGAAATCGGATATTATGGATACAAAAGAAAGAGAGGTAACACAAATAGATGTGGAAAAATCTATGGAGAAAAGACTTAACATATTGGAAGCCTTGGAGCTAAATAACAGAGAATTTAAAATAGAAATCTTAAAAATACTCAGAGATATACAAGAAAACAAAGAAAGGCAATATACGGAGATCAGAAAACAACTCAATAAACACAAAGAATATATTACCAAGGAAATTGAAACTATAAAAACAAATCAAACAGAAATGAAAAACTCAATTCACGAGCTGAAAAACGAGCTAACAAGCTTAGCTAACAGAACAGCCCAGATTGAAGATAGGATTAGTGAAATAGAAGACAAACAACTTGAGGCACAACAGAGAGAAGAAGAAAGAGACTCAAAAATAATAAAAAACGAGAAAGCCCTACAGGAATTGTCTGACTCCATCAGAAAGAATAACATAAGAATAATAGGTATATCAGAGGGAGAAGAGAAAGAAAATGGAATGGAGAATATACTCAAACAAATAATAGACGAGAACTTCCCAAGCCTGTGGAAGGAACTAAAGCCTCAAATTCAAGAAGCAAACAGAACACCAAGTTTTCTTCACCCCAACAAACCCACTCCAAGGCACATCATAATAAAGATGACACAAACCAATGACAAAGAAAAAATTCTCAAGGCAGCCAGGGAAAAGAAGAGTACAACATATAAAGGAAGGCCTATTAGATTATCATCAGATTTCTCAGCAGAAACTCTACAAGCTAGAAGAGAGTGGACCCCAATATTTAAAGCCCTGAAAGAGAGGAAATTTCAGCCAAGAATACTATACCCATCAAAGCTATCCTTCAAGTATGAAGGAGATATAAAAACATTCACAAATACAGAAAAGATGAGAGAATTTATCAACAGAAAGCCCCCACTCCAGGAAATACTAAAGGGGGTTTTCCAACCAGATTCAAAGAACAAAAGAAAACAACACCACAAGTAACAGCTCCACCAAGAACACAATAAAACCAAACTTAACCTGTGACAACAAAGGAAAAAAAGGGGGGAGAGGATGGAGATTAACAGTAGCAAAGGATGATGAAGTGCAGAAATACTTATAAGATAGGGTACTACAATGAATATGGTAGGTACCCTTTTCATTACTTAATGGTAACCACCCTTGAAAAAACCACCACAAAATCACTTGACTTAAAAAAGGTAGCAACAGAGGAAAGAAGTATGGAACACAAACAAACAAAAAAAAATGATAGAAAAACAAAAGAGAAGAATCAAACTAGATACAAAACTAGTTTAGAAAGCAATTTATAAAATGGCAGTAGGGAACCCACAAGTGTCAATAATTACACTAAATGTAAATGGATTAAACTTACCAATAAAAAGACACAGAGTAGCAGAATGGATTAAAAAAGAAAATCCAACTATATGCTGCCTACAAGAAACATATCTAAGCAACAAGGATAAAAACAAATTCAAAGTGAAAGGCTGGAAAACAATACTCCAAGCAAACAACACCCAAAAAAAAGCAGGCGTAGCAATACTCATATCTAATAATGCTGACTACAAGACAGAAAAAGTACTCAGAGACAAAAATGGTCATTTCATAATGATTAAGGGGAAGTTGAATCAAGAAGACATAACAATCCTTAATATATATGCACCAAACCAAGGAGCACCAAAATATATAAGACAGCCACTTATTGACCTTAAAACAAAAACTGACAAAAATACAATCATACTTGGAGACCTCAATACACCACTGACGGCTCTAGATCGGTCATCCAAACAGAGAATCAATAAAGATATAGTGGCCTTAAACGAAATACTAGAACACCTGGATATGATAGACATCTACAGGACACTTCATCCCAAAGCGACAGAGTATACATTTTTCTCTAGTGTACATGGAACATTCTCAAGAATTGACCATATGTTGGGCCACAAAGACAATATCAGCAAATTTAGAAAAATTGAAATTGTACCAAGCATATTTTCTGATCATAAAGCCTTGAAACTAGAATTCAACTGCAAAAAAGAGCGGAAAAAAACACAAAAATGTGGAAACTAAACAACATACTTCTAAAAAATGAATGGGTCAAAGAAGAAATAAGTGCAGAAATCAAAAGATATATACAGACAAATGAAAATGAAAATACGACATATCAGAATCTCTGGGATGCAGCAAAAGAAGTAATAAGAGGAAAGTTCATATCACTTCAGGCCTATATGAACAAACAAGAGAGAGCCGAAGTAAACCACTTAACTTCACACCTTAAGGAGCTAGAAAAAGAAGAACAAAGACAACCCAAAACCAGCCGAAGAAAGGAGATAATAAAAATCAGAGCAGAAATAAATGAAATAGAGAACAGAAAAACTATAGAAAAAAATCAATAAAACAAGGAGCTGGTTCTTTGAAAAGATCAACAAAATTGACAAACCCTTGGCAAGACTCACCAAGGAAAAAAGGCACTGGACTCAAATAAATAAAATCCAAAATGAAAGAGGAGAGATCACCACAGACATCATAGATATACAAAGAATTATTGTAGAATACTATGAAAAATTATATGCCACCAAATACAACAATCTAGAAGAAATGGATAAATTCCTAGAACAATACAACCTTCCTAGACTGAGTCATGAAGAAGCAGAAAGCCTAAACAGACCAATCAGCAGGGAGGAAATAGAAAAAACTATTAAAAACCTCCCCAAAAATAAAAGTCCAGGCCCAGACGGTTATACTAGTGAATTCTATCAAACATTCAAAGAAGACTTGGTTCCTATTCTACTCAAAGTCTTCCAAAAAATTGAAGAAGAAGCAATACTTCCAAACACATTTTATGAGGCCAACATAACCCTCATACCAAAACCTGGCAAGGATGGCACAAAGAAAGAAAACTACAGACCAATATCTCTAATGAATACAGATGCTAAAATACTAAACAAAATACTGGCAAACCGAATACAACAACATATTAAAAAAATAATACATCATGATCAAGTGGGATTCATCCCAGAATCTCAAGGATGGTTCAACATACGCAAAACGGTTAACGTAATACACCATATCAACAAAACAAAGAACAAAAACCACATGATCTTATCAATAGATGCAGAAAAGGCTTTTGATAAAATACAACACAATTTTATGTTTAAGACTCTCAACAAAATGGGTATAGAAGGAAAATATCTCAACATGATAAAGGCCATATATGATAAACCATCAGCCAACATCCTATTAAACGGCATAAAACTGAGGACTTTCTACCTTAAATCAGGAACAAGACAGGGTTGTCCACTCTCTCCACTCTTATTTAACGTGGTGCTAGAAGTTCTGGCCAGAGCAATCAGACAAGACAAAGAAATAAAAGGCATCCATATCGGAAAAGAAGAAGTAAAGCTATCACTTTTTGCTGATGATATGATCCTATACATCGAAAACCCGAAGGACTCCACAAAAAGATTATTAGAAACAATAAACCAATACAGTAAGGTCGCAGGATACAAAATTAACATACAAAAGTCCATAGCCTTTCTATATGCCAACAATGTAATATTAGAAAACGAACTCAAAAAAATAATCCCCTTCACGATTGCAACAAAAAAAATAAAATACCTAGGAATAAACATAACAAAGAACATAAAGGACCTATATAATGAAAATTACAAAGCATTGTTAAGGGAAATCGAAAAAGATACAATGAGATGGAAAAATATTCCTTGTTCTTGGATAGGAAGAATAAATATAATCAAAATGGCCATATTACCCAAAGCAATATACAAATTTAATGCAATTCCCATCAAAATCCCTATGAGATTTTTTAAAGAAATGGAACAAAAAATCATCAGATTTATATGGAACTATAAAAATCCCCGAATAGCCAAAACAATCCTAAGGAAAAAGAATGAAGCTGGGGGCATTACAATACCTGACTTTAAACTCTATTATAGGGCCACGATAATCAAAACAGCATGGTATTGGCAAAAAAATAGACACTCAGACCAATGGAACAGAATAGAAAGCCCATAAATAAAACCACATATATATGGTCAAATAATCTTTGATAAAGGGGCCAACAACACACAATGGAGAAAAGAAAGCCTCTTCAACAAATGGTGTTGGGAAAACTGGAAAGCCACATGCAAAAGAATGAAACTTGACTACAGCCTGTCCCCGTGTACTAAAATTAATTCAAAATGGATCAAAGACCTAAATATAAGACCTGAAACAATAAAGTACATAGAAGAAGACATAGGTACTAAAATCATGGACCTGGGTTTTAAAGAACATTTTATGAACTTGACTCCAATGGCAAGAGAAGTGAAGGCAAAGATAAATGAATGGGACTACATCAGAATTAAAAGTTTTTGCTCAGCAAGAGAAACTGATATCAAATAAACAGACAGCCAACTATATGGGAACTGATATTTTCAAACGACAGCTCAGATTAGGGCCTAATATCCAAAATTTACAAAGAACTCATAAAACTCAACAACAAACAAACAAGCAATCCAATAAAAAAATGGGAAGAGGACATGAACAGACACTTCTCCCAGGAAGAGATACAAATGGCCAACAGATATATGAAAAGATGCTCAGCTTCATTAGTTATTAGAGAAATGCAAATCAAAACTACAATGAGATACCACCTCACCCCTGTTAGATTAGCTATTATCAACAAGACGGGTAATAGCAAATGTTGGAGAGGCTGTGGAGGAAAAGGAACCCTCATTCACTGTTGGTGGGACTGTAAAGTAGTACAACCATTATGAAAGAAAGTATGGTGGTTCCTCAAAAAACTGCAAATAGAACTACCTTATGACCCAGCAATCCCTCTACTGGGTATATACCCCAAAACCTCAGAAACATTGATACGTGAAGACACATGTAGCCCCATGTTCATTGCAGCACTGTTCACAGTGGCCAAGACATGGAAACAACCAAAAAGCCCTTCAATAGAAGACTGGATAAAGAAGATGTGGCACATATACACTATGGAATACTACTCAGCCATAAGAAATGATGACATCAGATCATTTACAGCAAAATGGTGGGATCTTGATAACATTATAAGGAGTGAAATAAGTAAATCAGAAAAAAACAAGAACTACATGATTCCATACATTGGTGGAACATAAAAATGAGACTAAGAGACATGGACAAGAGTGTGGTGGTTACCAAGGGTGGGGGGGGGATGGAGGACATGGGAGGGAGGGAGGGAGAGAGTTAGGGGGAGGGGGAGGGGCACAGAGAACTAGATGGAGGGTGATGGAGGACAATCTGACTTTCGGCGAGGGGTTTGCAACATAATTTGATGACAAAATAACCTAGACATGTTTTCTTTGAATATATGTACCCTGATTTATTAATGTCATCCCATTACCATTAATAAAAAATTATTTAAAAAAAAAAAAAGAAAAGAAAATATCTTACAAATGACTTCTCAATAACAAGAATTGAAAGTCAGTAAAATAATAAAAAAACTTTTCAAGGGCTGAAAATAAAACTAACCTAAAATATAAGCACAAAATATTAATTTTCCAAAATGAAAGCAAGTGAAGAAATTTCAAGTAAAAATTGAGAAAACACTATCAACAGACTCTCTCTGCCCTCTTTTTTTCTATACATATGTATATACAAATATATGCAAAATAATCTATATTAAAATAATAAATAATGAGCAGAATAAATAAATAAAATGGTCTATGTATATTTGTATAAATTTTGCATAAATCAACAAAATAATGTTTACTTTTTGGTATTAAAATATCAATGTAAGTAAAATTACATACAAAGGAGGAGAGATAAAATAGGAATGAAACTTTGCTAAGATTTATGAGTTAATATAAAGGTTAAATATACAAATTAAAGTAAAAAAATTATATTATCTATAAATTTGACTAGCAGCCTTATCAGTAACATAAACAGCCAATAACATATTTTGTATGCTTTATATATTACATACTATAATCTTAAAGTAGACCAGTGAAAACAAAATGTTATTAGGAAAATCACAAGGAAGAGAAAAATCATTTACTGGAAAAAACCCAAAGTACACCCACGCATTTCAATCCTGTGTTCAAGGGTCAACTGTATTTAAATTTCAGTTCTAAGAAGTTTCAGGAATCTTTTCTCACCTTCTTTTTTCACAATATAGTTAAAAACCTTATCATCACTAGACTTTCATTCAATCATTCAATGTAGCCATCAGGCTTCTGAAGTTGAATATATATATATGCCATCTTAAGAATTTAAATACAAACAATACAAGAATTAAAAAATATATTTATACTTCACACCATTTTCTTTTGTTAAATTATAAAATTTATTTATATAAAGTTTAACTATAAATGATAGTAATATAGAGAAAATATATTTTACCACTGATGATTTGTGATAACAGATTTCCATTTTTGTTTTGTTTTCTTTTATAAATTTTATATTAAAATATGTCTTCGTTTGGTATTACATACATCATTTCAATTACTTCTAATGAGAAAAGTTCTTATGACATGTTTTTATGGAATTCTTCATTCTCCTGAGTGATAGACAGATAGATATTTACTCAAATATGTGCTTATCTATAATGACATAGCTTTCCATCTGATCAGATATAACATGTATCAATTTATAAAACCTAAAGTTATGTCTTCAATATGTGACTAATGCATTTCACTGAATATGGGTCATGTAATCAAGAGCTCTTTTATTTTATGTTCTATTACAGAGGACAAAGCTAGGAAAAAATAAAATTATATGGAATTTAGTTCTCTACTTAAAAAGCGCTCTATAAAATGAAAATTCTCTGGCAACGGGGTGAGCTGCTTCCAACTAGTGAAAGCCCCAAACTAACTTATGGAATAAATTTTTTAGAAAAGATTTCTTCACTGAATATGTGGCATCTTCCAAAATTAGTTATGACATATATACCCTCCCCCACCACTTTTAGTAACTCTTACCCCACCTTCACTGCCACCACCTTGACAAGAACCCATAATGACTTAATACAGCAAATAAATGTAAAAAAAATGAACAAAACTAATACTTCATTGGTACCCAGGAATTCTGTTTCCAACATTGACTCACTATATAATTTTGTAAAGTTAATCACTGCTAATGTCATTTCTTTCACTTGAGAAATGAAGGAATCTCCAAGGTTAATATATTTTATTGATTATGTCCTAAAAGTCTGATATCTTTAAATACTAGCTCAAACCTATATATAAATCAGTGCACAAAATAAGTATGTCTTTTACCCACTCTAGAATAAAAATATGTTGAGAAAAGAATGATGTTAATCAGATAAGCAAACAAAAATGTGAATGCTTTTAATATCATTTCAAATTGAAATGAGATGAAACACAGTAAGATGTAAATAATTTTTGTTGTAATAACAGTGACTGCTTTTCTGAAAAATTGATTTTTAAGTTTGATGCAAGAATGAGAAGCAGTCAATCAAGAAAAAAAAAAGTAAAAAAAACAGTGATGCCAAGCAGAGAAACCTGGACGTTCAAAGGTACTGAGACAGAAACAAACTTCAGTTTTCCCACTAACAGAAACGAGACCAGAGTGTCTTAGTCATTGAGAGTAAAATGAGTGAGACAGGTATATTGGAGAGGTTAGCAGAGCAAAGTCAATCATGATCTTATAGGCCATGCTAAAAAGAATTCTATCCTAAAAAGATAAGAGGCTATTGAAGGATTTTAATGTGAGGATGGACATATTTGAATTTATACATTTAAAAAATGTTCTGCTCTGCATAATGAATGAATAGAATTGTCCAGAGACCAAAGGAGGAAATGAATTGGAGGGCTATGGTAATTACTACTCAAGAAATGATTCTTTCTTGGACTGGAGTCTTGGCAGTAGAAAAGGAGAGAAATGGAAAGATTTATTTTGGAAATTTTATTAAAATGATTAAAATATGTATTTTTGTGGGTATAAGGTTGATACAGGTTTTAAGAATGTCTTTCAAGTTTTTGATATCAGCCAGATTTTTTCCTACTAAATGGGACAAAGACTGAAAAGTTTAGTTTTAAGCAAGTTAATTTTGAGATGTCCACAAATCTCTTCAAGATCAGTAAACTAAAGAGTTAACTCCTCTGTCTAGCTTTCCATAATCATTGTGGCATCTCACTTCCCATAATTAAGTATGCTTTTTTTAGTCTCCAGCTCACTCTTTTGATTGTTCCTTATAAATGTCTGGTGCATCTATTTCTTTCAGGGTGGTTACTTCTTTGTCATATCTTTTTGGAATACTCTGGATACTTTTCTTCTTCATCTACCCTCACATGAATATCGTTATAGTATATAAACATTCCCTGACTCAAAAAGACTTATCCTTTCAGACAATTACAGGTTATGGATATAAGTTTACTCATGCTTTCCAGTAATCAACCACTGTTTTGTATAATTTGAGGTAGATACTCTTTTCCTACCATGGTGATCTTTGTCATATGTGCTTTAGCCTGGCTGTTTGGTAGGAAATAGATGACTCTGAACAGTCTTAATGGATACCCCTTAGGCCTTCATAATTGGTTTCAATTTGATGATCAGAATAGGTCAGAGGTGACACTGATTCACAGAGAGCCTATTCTAGCTGAGGACTACTTTTCTGTTGAGTCACTTTGTATAGTAGCTTGCCAAGGATTACATGCATGAAGACTTCATGAGTGCTTTTGATGATGAAAGGGTCTAAACTTTGTTTCAGGCAACTCTAAATGTGCCATTTTCACAATAAACTTTGCATTTAGCATTGGAAATAAAGTTCAAGAAAAGGAATTTTCTCATTTTACAGTAGTTTTAAAATGACTATGTCTAAGTTTTGGGGAATAAAACTCTGTTGATAACAGTATATTTATCAAAATTTTTCAATCAATAAATTGAAGATTAGATAAACATGACAATTATAGGCCAAATCAAAGCAGAAATATTTCTAATAAGTAATTGTTCTGCATTATATCAGTTGTTTAATATCTGATAGTCTTAGCAGAGGTAAGTTGCAATTTACCTTTCAGGTACTTACTACCAGGGCCTCTATAGAAGTCAACATCTGTTTACTGAGAAGTGAATAAAAATAAATCTTTCTGTTTTTATGGTAATGTCAGCTCAAGTTAATTCCCTGCTGAGATGGAAAAATATGATTCAGACAATAAAAAACATATGTTTTGGAGAGACAGTTTGCCATCAAACTACATCAACAATTTAAATGATTTAAATGTTTCTATAAACATCCTGTTCCTTGTTAGTAATGGATGAAACACACTTGTTCCCTGTTGTTTTATTTTGATATAGACAGCTGTTAATGTCATAAAGAAAATTTATTTTTACAATGTTATAATTAAAATCATATATTATTACCTCTTTTGTCACATACATTAAAGAAACTCAATATTTTAGTAGCTAAGCATATAAATAAGATTAATAGACAAGTAGTTCAGACTATAGACCATTGTTCAGATACCAATATGCTTGCTTATTTTGGCTGAATAGTGTAAAATATCCTTAATTAAAATAAAAAAAACAAATTTCAGAATAATTTTTTTGGCTAGTATATTATAAAAATTAAACTGAAAGAGTTAATCGTGTCTTATATGGTTATACTGCTTGATGATTATGCTCATACAAATTCCTCTTAAAATCAAAAGATGTCAAAGTGTATAATGCCTCTGCAATTTCACATCTCAATACATAGCTTCAATGTGGTGTTCCCTTTGAACTGCTATTATAGAATGAATTACTTATAGTTTAAATGTTACATTTACATTTATTATTCTCTGACATAACATGCAAAGCCACTGAAGATTAAAGCAGTCGTATCTGAAATTAGTTCTTTGGATAAAGGTTTGATCTATAAAAAGAAGTTTCTCAAAAGTTAGACAAGAAGTAAAATTTATCTATTTATAGGCTATATATTCTATGATTTAGAAGATACCATGACATTTTTTAAAATCACTTCTTTTCATATTGACTACAGTCCTTTTTATCATCATAAGAAATGGGAGGGTGATTTACAGTATACTCCAACAAAAATGGCATGTAGCAGGAAAAAACTAGTTGTTGGTAATCATTCTAAGTTCTGCAGTCTTTTCTATAATTCTCAATCTGTGGCAAAACCAAAATTATCTCAAAATTTTATGACTTAATTGAGAACTAAAGATTTTTATTTAAAATTTTTACATTTTGGAGCACCTCCATTTCCCAAGATTTTTGTGCATTTGTATGCATTTGTTCAGCTAAGTTCAGAGTCAGCTATAGCATTCATGTTACAATGACTTAGTTACAAAAGTTATATTTAATTTATAAAAAAGATGTTAAAGCAATGTCTACTTAGATGCACTACATTTGCATTGCAAGAAAATGGAATTAACCAAAGGAATAGGTACGATAAACTACACATAAAACACCTTCAGAGATTAAGACTAGTCATGAAAAATGCAGTAGCTTATGATATTGAGTAATGAAAAATAATGTCCCATTTGTTCTGCTTCTTTGTTTTTCCATTTGTAATGAAGTAGATTGATCTCTATTATGACCCATCAATGGTAGAAAAGATGGATCTTGATTAGTAGATTAATATTTCCTACTACATCAAGAACACTCTATATTGAATGCAGTTCCCAACATTATAATGAAGCCAAATGTTGTTGCTTGTAAAATCAAATGCATTGTGTCCTGCTACAGCTAAAACTTTTGCAAAACCAGATTTCTAGAAACTCAGACTTTTTATGTCTATATTCTTCAAATCAGTAATGGTACCTAGTGGAAAAATACAGATATAGCCATCTGCTATTTGCATGGCATAAACTAAAATATGTATTAGACTTCATTCAGCCATGTTTTCTCATTCACAAAATGAAGATAACAATAAATATATATTAGTTTTCTGGGTGGTTAAATGCTATATTATATGTGAAGTCCTAGTAATTGAATTCATGACATATGTAATATTTTATAAATGAGAGATATTTTCATCATCTGGCTAAATTTCAAATAAATCACATAAAATTTCATAGGGTTACTTGATTCATTTCAAGAATAATTTTCAGTATGAGTCAAGAAATTTGAATTGAGTACCTACTCCATATAAAGCAGTTTTTATGTTGTAAATATGATTTAAATAGTTAGTAAAAAGTCATATAGATCCTTACAATATTGACAGAATATAGCTAAACTTTGCCGTATACTTCCCAGAATTCACACCACCTGAGAATGATAAAAACAACTTCATGCATTGCCATGATTAGGTACACATTTTAAGATACCAATCCCTGAAATGTTTCTACTTGATGACAATACTCAATCAAGAGAAACCTTCTACTTCCTTGAAGCCTTACCAAATTTACCAAATACAATCACATCTCCTATAATATTCCCCACTCAATACTTTTTTACTAGGACATTTCACAGTTCTTCATGATGAGCAATCTTCCTTAGTATGGCAGAAAATTCACATAACTTTGTCTAACTACATGTGTATCCCTAGTGGTCTATGACTACTAGGCATCGGTACACCTTTAGTCATTTGAAGAGAATCTTCAGAGATGAATAAAATTGTTTTATATTCAAATAAAAAGTTGAACCTGGCTGGGTAGCTCAGTTGGTTAGGGTCATCTCAATATGTCAAGGCTACGAGTTTGATCCCCCATTGGGGCACCTACAAGATTCAAACAATGAATGCATAAATTAGTGAAAAAACAAACAATGTTTCTCTTTGTCTCTCTCCAAATCAATAAATAATAATAATAATTGAAACTTTGTTTAGGGTACATAAGTAGAAGGGACCTATACCTCAGTTCTTAGGCAAATAGTATAAAACATTTACGTAATCACAGTGACTTGTTAAAAGATGGGTGCATAACTCAAACTAGACTAATCAGAGTCAAAACAGTATATTTATATAATCACTGTGAAAACTTGGAATCCCTTTACCATCTGGGTTTTATGGTGTGAGTGTGCTACACTGGAATTACTATAACAATTTTCTTGCTATACTAGTAGCCATCTTGAGTAATAAAATAAAATAAAAAGTAAGGCAAAAATCCTAAAACCAAAAAAGAAACAAACAAGAAAATCATAAAGAAATGAAGCAGAAACCTTAATCAAAGTACATCGATATCTTCCCTATTTCTGGAAATTGAAGACATGCAAATAAGTGATTTATTTTCAGCCAGCTTTGGCTCTCTCTCTATTATTTGCAATTAAGACTATTCTGACAGGTATACCCACCTTATAATTTACAGAGTATTGACAATCATTATTGAGACAAGATCTACTGGAGGTACTAGCCATTACTTTGACGTGATGGGAATGAGTTAGCAGTCAATGAATATTATGACACCAAGATTTTATGCCTGAATAATTAAGAAGTTTTTGTTTCTTTATTTGAAATAGAAGACATCAACTTTTGATACTAATAAAGAAATAAAGAGAAAAAAACAGGAATGACTAAGTTAAGAGATGCCCAAATATTAGTGTTACAACTTTAGAAATATGAATAAAACCCTGAAACCTTAAAAAATGCAAAGCCCATAGAGCCAATTATAATTGAATTTGTTTTAGTATTTGGAGATAAGCTCTGTTTCCAAATTTATTTTTTAATAAAATAAATAGAACCAAAAATATGAAAAATGATTGCAATATGGATTCAGATCTGTCAGAATACTGAAAAGTTGAGCAATTTAAAATACAATACTTATGTAGCAATTATTATTTTCAAGGATTGGTCTAAAGGCTTATAGCATGTATTATATATTTTAACATATCAAGCTCTAATGTAATTAAGAGTAGCCCTCCTTTAAAAAAAAAGAGTAGCCCTCCTTTTCATTTTATTTATATTTTTTTTCTTTATTTTTCAGTGAGAAGAAGGGAGACAGAGATAGACTCCCACATGAGTCCTGACCCAAAGACCCAAATCCACCCGGCAAGTGCACTAGGAGGCGATGTTCTCCCCATCTGGGGCATTGCATTGTTGCTCTGCAACCAAGCTTCTTAGTGCCTGAGGCAAAGGTGATGGAGCTATCTTCAGTGTCCGGAGCTAACTCACTGTAATGGAGCCATGGCTGTGAGAAGGGAGAGAGAGAGAAGTGAGAGGGGGGAGGAGGAGGGATGAAGAAGCAGATGGGCACTTCTCCTGTGTGCCCTGACTGGGAATCAAACCTGGGATATCCATATGCTGGGCCAAGACTCTACCACTGAGCCAACTGGCTAAGGCTAGCCCCTCTTTTCAGATTGACATAAAGGTGCCTGTCTTTTACATATTCTAATTTGTTCTAAACAAATAATTATACACGTTTATAAGTAAAGTTAACATATGTATGTATTATAATATTCAAATAAATCTATTTAAAACATGCCATTTCTTCAGATTACATACCATTTTGACACTGAAGAAGTAAAGGAATGATGAAAATTTTCATTAGAGTGTAGTTTCTAACATACCACATTAATGATCAGGTCTATAGTTGAACAGAAGTTTCTCAAGCTTTGCCATGTCTGAAAACAAAAATGGATATAATCCAGAAACATGCTTGATTGAACCTTTAAAGACTCATGTGCTCCCTTTCACCTTTAACCTGACAATTTAAGCTGTCTCTGCATGGAAACCCCTATTGATATTTATATTTTTCCAGATATAGCCCCCTGACAAGGGTACATGAGCTGTGATGGCAACTCCTTTCCCAGATGTAAGAAGATGGTTTTCATTCTTCAATAGCAACAAAAAGGGAGGTTGATGCCTGTGGACACAACAGCTGCCAGCTGCTTCCATTTCCTCACTCCTGGTACTTAGTGTTACTGGGCTGGAAGCCCAATCTTCATGTTAGCCTAGTAAAAGTTTGTGAGCCAACATTTTCTAAATGAATCCCCCCTGAGTGTGCACCAGACACTGTGAGAAATGGTCTGTGGGGTGCTCGACAGCCCTATTTGGAAAATTTTAAATTCAAACTATTTGGGAAAAAGGCTGTGTCTCTAAGAATGTGCGACACCACCAATGAGGCTTCAGTTGACTTCTGTCCAAATTAGGTCTTGTAATTTGACTCTTCAGTCCATTGGTCAAGTCAGATGTTTCAAGAAACTTCAAGTTTCCAAAGATAATGATATAATTTTTTTGTTTATTTGTTTGTATTTTTCCAAAGTTAAAACAGGGAGGCAGACAGACTCCTGCATGTGCTCTACCAGGATCCACCTAGCATGTCCACCAGGGGGCAATGCTTTGCCCATCTGGGGTGTTGCTCCATTGCGTCCAGAGCCATTGGTCTGAGGCAGAGGCCATGGATCTGTCCTCAGTGCCTGAGGCCAACTTTGCTCCGATGGAGCCTTGGCTATGGGAGGGGAAAAGAGAAATAGAGAGAAAGAAGAGGGGGAAGTGTGGAGAAGCAGATGGGTGCTTCTCCTGTGTGCCCTGACGGGGAATAGAACCTGGGACTTCCACACGCTAGGCTGATGCTCTACTGCTGAGACAACCGGCCAGGGCTGATACCATTTTATTTTAATCTACCAATATGTCATCTCATTTTGTTAGATACCATATATACTTATTAATTTGTACACAGTAAGTATATTTTAAATTTGAGTTTTAATCCTGAAAGACAAGTCTTGACTGGTTTACCATGCCTAATTCATGGTAGATACTCAATAATTGTTAGCTAATATTATTATTAGAAGAGAGTGCAAGCCGCCACCACGAGCCGCCGCGAGCCCCCGCGAGCCGCCACCGCGAGCAGCCGCCACGAGCCGCCGCCGTGAGCCGCCGCTAGCAGCCGCGCCGCACGCGCGCACCGCTGACATTCCCAGCGGCCCGCACACTGCGAGTGGGGCTCGCCGGCCACCGGTGCCCGGAGCGCCCCATTTGCGTGCGTGCCTTGGGCATTCCACGCGCCCAGGGCGCCCTGCTGGCCCGCACACCCAGGGGGCACCATTATCCTGCGCCTGGTGCGGTCCAGCCGCCAGCAGCGGGGCGAGCGGGAGAGGCTTGGGAGAGTCTCTCCATGGGCGGGGCACCTCACCCAGCCATTCAAGCTAACAATCAAGCGTTGGGGGAGGGGCGCGCGCAGGCAGCCTAAAATACCTTCGGAAGCACAGCTGCGTCCCAATCACTGAAATTAGCTTAACCCATGAAATCTGCGCACCCTCAGTTCTATTTGATAAGATCTCTCTCAGTTCAGCGATCCAAGACAAGAGGCGTGATATTTTTTAGTGCCTCTCGCTAAAGGGGCGGGGGCAACTTCTGATTGATAGAGTCTCCATATTCAGGGATAAACGCTAACAAGAAGGACTTGGCAAATAATAAGGTCTATACTACACTAGTCGTAAGCAGAGACTAGTGCCTCTTCTTCCCTGCAAAAACAGGCTACAAAGTGTGGAAAGCCTGGGTTGAGAGGTCCAACTAAATGATAGGCGCTGAACAGTCACCTTGACAACAATTGACTCCCACCCCCGCCTGATTACACTGGAGGCCCTGACTGTCAGAGCCTTTCCCAAAGCCTTGCACTGAGTGGGGATAGAGTGGGGATTTCCCAGCTCTTTGAGCCTCTTACTGCCCAGGCAGAAGCAGTTGCAGCCTTATAGCTGGATCACCAGGCTGCTAATTCAGAAAGGGGGGACTAGGAGAGAGAATCCAGGAAAGCAAACTCTCTCATCGTTGGACCCTGCAAACGCCAACAAGCCTTTACTTCCAGCAAGACTAAAGCCAATTATATGACATTGCCATAGAATCCCATCAACTGCAAATCCCTACCTAAGAGTGACACAGGGGCAGAGCCTGGGGTACAGAGTCACCGACCAGGAAGAGGGAGAGAAAAGAAAAAGGAAGAAGTTAACCTCTCAAAATCAAGAAAAACCCACAGACTTTACAACTTGATCCACTAATTTTTTGTTGTTGTTGTTGTTGTTGTTTGTTTCTTCTATCTTTTTGCCTTTATATCCTCCACCTCGGTCCTTCTATTCTCTGCCCATCTCATGCTTCCCCTTTCTTGAACTACACTACCCATGAGTGTTGCTTTTTATTTTTCTTCTTCATCCTCACACTTCTTTAAGGTTATACTCCAAAACACTTAACTCTCACTCTCTCCTCTTTTGTTTTTTTTTTTGTCTTGCTTTATTTTGTTTTTTTCTCTTCCTATTTTATTTCATCCTTTGTTGTTCTCTTTTTCTTATTTTTTCCTTTCTATTCGTTTTTTCTTTTCTCATTTTACTTTCATCCCATATAATCCTCAATCACGAACAAATAAGTTAATTTGGGACTCAAGGCTTTTTTTTGGCTTTATTTCTCTTTTTTGCTTTTGTTTTTATTTTTTTTCTTTTTTCCTGTTTGTTTATTTTTGTGGCATTGTGGGTCCTCCCAACCCAAGGTCTCCATTGTATTTAGTCTTCGCTCCACTTAATAAAACAGATTTTTACTTATTATTTTTATTTTTTCTTCTTTATTATTCTTTTTTAGTCCTTTTTTCTGGTTCCCTCTTATCCCTCTCATTATATCTCTTAGTTGACTATCACTTACAAGCAAATCATCTTATGCTTGTCTAAGATTTTCTTCCTTTTTTTTTTTTTTTTTTGCATTTAGTAGGCCCCTACTTCCTTTTTTTTGCCCCTTGAAATCTTCACCCCAAATCAGGCCCTCCATTATAGGCACGATATTTCCCTGAGGAGGGGAGAGGAGGGAAAGAGAAGAGAGAAAAAAAGGGGGAAATAATAAATTATTACTGGTTTTTTTTTATGGGGTGTTTTACCTTTTTTTTTTTTTTTACTTTTAACTCTTTATTAATTCTAATTAGTGCTATCAATAAGACCACCC
This sequence comes from Saccopteryx bilineata, assembly GCF_036850765.1. Taxonomy (NCBI): domain Eukaryota; kingdom Metazoa; phylum Chordata; class Mammalia; order Chiroptera; family Emballonuridae; genus Saccopteryx; species Saccopteryx bilineata. The sequence goes on from NC_089494.1 coordinate 43,348,798, forward strand.
TCAGATGCCGATAAGAAAGAGGAAATCGGATATTATGGATACAAAAGAAAGAGAGGTAACACAAATAGATGTGGAAAAATCTATGGAGAAAAGACAACATATTGGAAGCCTTGAAGCTAAATGACAGAGAATTTAAAATAGAAATCTTAAAAATACTCAGAGAGATACAAGAAAACACAGAAAGGCAATATAGGGAGATCAGAAAACAACTCAATGAACACAAAGAATATATTACCAAGGAAATTGAAACTATAAAAACAAATCAAACAGAAATGAAAAACTCAGTTCACGAGCTGAAAAACGAGGTAACAAGCTTAGCTAACAGAACAGCCCAGATTGAAGATAGGATTAGTGAAATAGAAGACAAACAACTTGAGGCACAACAGAGAGAAGAAGAAAGAGACTCAAAAATAATAAAAAACGAGAAAGCCCTACAGGAATTGTCTGACTCCATCAGAAAGAATAACATAAGAATAATAGGTATATCAGAGGGAGAAGAGAAAGAAAATGGAATGGAGAATATACTCAAACAAATAATAGACGAGAACTTCCCAAGCCTGTGGAAAGACTAAAGCCTCAAATTCAAGAAGCAAACAGAACACCAAGTTTTCTTCACCCCAACAAACCCACTCCAAGGCACATCATAATAAAGATGACACAAACCAATGACAAAGAAAAAATTCTCAAGGCAGCCAGGGAAAAGAAGAGTACAACATATAAAGGAAGGCCTATTAGATTATCATCAGATTTCTCAGCAGAAACTCTACAAGCTAGAAGAGAGTGGACCCCAATATTTAAAGCCCTGAAAGAGAGGAACTTTCAGCCAAGAATACTATACCCATCAAAGCTATCCTTCAAGTATGAAGGAGATATAAAAACATTCACAAATACAGAAAAGATGAGAGAATTTATCAACAGAAAGCCCCCACTCCAGGAAATACTAAAGGGGGTTTTCCAACCAGATTCAAAGAACAAAAGAAAACAACACCACAAGTAACAGCTCCACCAAGAACACAATAAAACCAAACTTAACCTGTGACAACAAAGGAAAAAAAGAGGGGAGAGGATGGAGATTAACAGTAGCAAAGGATGATGAAGTGCAGAAATACTTATAAGATAGGGTACTACAATGAATATGGTAGGTACCCTTTTCATTACTTAATGGTAACCACCCTTAAAAAAACCACCACAAAAACACTTGACTTAAAAAAGGTAGCAACAGAGGAAAGAAGTATGGAACACAAACAAACAAAAACAAATGATAGAAAAACAAAAGAGAAGAATCAAACTAGATACAAAACTAACAGAAAGCAATTTATAAAATGGCAGTAGGGAACCCACAAGTGTCAATAATTACACTAAATGTAAATGGATTAAACTTACCAATAAAAAGACACAGAGTAGCAGAATGGATTAAAAAAGAAAATCCAACTATATGCTGCCTACAAGAAACACATCTAAGCAACAAGGATAAAAACAAATTCAAAGTGAAAGGCTGGAAAACAATACTCCAAGCAAACAACACCCAAAAAAAAGCAGGCGTAGCAATACTCATATCTAATAATGCTGACTACAAGACAGAAAAAGTACTCAGAGACAAAAATGGTCATTTCATAATGATTAAGGGGAAGTTGAATCAAGAAGACATAACAATCCTTAATATATATGCACCAAACCAAGGAGCACCAAAATATATAAGACAGCTACTTATTGACCTTAAAACAAAAACTAACAAAAATACAATCATACTTGAAGACCTCAATACACCGCTGATGGCTCTAGATCGGTCATCCAAACAGAGAATCAATAAAGATATAGTGGCCTTAAATGAAATACTAGAACACCTGGATATGATAGACATCTACAGGACACTTCATCCCAAAGCGACAGAGTATACATTTTTCTCTAGTGTACATGGAACATTCTCAAGAATTGACCATATGTTGGGCCACAAAGACAATATCAGCAAATTTAGAAAAATTGAAATTGTACCAAGCATATTTTCTGATCATAAAGCCTTGAAACTAGAATTCAACTGCAAAAAAGAGGGGGAAAAACCCACAAAAATGTGGAAACTAAACAACATACTTCTAAAAAATGAATGGGTCAAAGAAGAAATAAGTGCAGAAATCAAAAGATATATACAGACAAATGAAAATGAAAATACGACATATCAGAATCTCTGGGATGCAGCAAAAGAAGTAATAAGAGGAAAGTTCATATCACTTCAGGCCTATATGAACAAACAAGAGAGAGCCGAAGTAAACCACTTAACTTCACACCTTAAGGAGCTAGAAAAAGAAGAACAAAGACAACCCAAAACCAGCCGAAGAAAGGAGATAATAAAAATCAGAGCAGAAATAAATGAAATAGAGAACAGAAAAACTATAGAAAAAATCAATAAAACAAGGAGCTGGTTCTTTGAAAAGATCAACAAAATTGACAAACCCTTGGCAAGACTCACCAAGGAAAAAAGGCACAGGACTCAAATAAATAAAATCCAAACTGAAAGAGGAGAGATCACCACAGACATCATAGATATACAAAGAATTATTGTAGAATACTATGAAAAATTATATGCCACCAAATACAACAATCTAGAAGAAATGGATAAATTCCTAGAACAATACAACCTTCCTAGACTGAGTCATGAAGAAGCAGAAAGCCTAAACAGACCAATCAGCAGGGAGGAAATAGAAAAAACTATTAAAAACCTCCCCAAAAATAAAAGTCCAGGCCCAGACGGTTATACTAGTGAATTCTATCAAACATTCAAAGAAGACTTGGTTCCTATTCTACTCAAAGTCTTCCAAAAAATTGAAGAAGAAGCAATACTTCCAAACACATTTTATGAGGCCAACATAACCCTCATACCAAAACCTGGCAAGGATGGCACAAAGAAAGAAAACTACAGACCAATATCTCTAATGAATACAGATGCTAAAATACTAAACAAAATACTGGCAAACCGAATACAACAACATATTAAAAAAATAATACATCATGATCAAGTGGGATTCATCCCAGAATCTCAAGGATGGTTCAACATACGTAAAACGGTTAACGTAATACACCATATCAACAAAACAAAGAACAAAAACCACATGATCTTATCAATAGATGCAGAAAAGGCTTTTGATAAAATACAACACAATTTTATGTTTAAGACTCTCAACAAAATGGGTATAGAAGGAAAATATCTCAACATGATAAAGGCCATATATGATAAACCATCAGCCAACATCCTATTAAACGGCATAAAACTGAGGACTTTCTACCTTAAATCAGGAACAAGACAGGGTTGTCCACTCTCTCCACTCTTATTCAACGTGGTGCTAGAAGTTCTGGCCAGAGCAATCAGACAAGACAAAGAAATAAGGCATCCATATCGGAAAAGAAGAAGTAAAGCTATCACTTTTTGCTGATGATATGATCCTATATATCGAAAACCCGAAGGACTCCACAAAAAGATTATTAGAAACAATAAACCAATGCAGTAAGGTCGCAGGATACAAAATTAACATACAAAAGTCCATAGCCTTTCTATATACCGACAATGAAATATTAGAAAACAAACTCAAAAAAATAATCCCCTTCACGATTGCAACAATAAAAATAAAATACCTAGGAATAAACATAACAAAGAACATAAAGGACCTATATAATGAAAATTACAAAGCATTGTTAAGGGAAATCGAAAAAGATACAATGAGATGGAAAAATATTCCTTGTTCTTGGATAGGAAGAATAAATATAATCAAAATGGCCATATTACCCAAAGCAATATACAAATTTAATGCAATTCCCATCAAAATCCCTATGAGATTTTTTAAAGAAATGGAACAAAAAATCATCAGATTTATATGGAACTATAAAAAACCCTGAATAGCCAAAACAATCCTAAGGAAAAAGAATGAAGCTGGGGGCATTTCAATACCTGACTTTAAACTATATTATAGGGCCACGATAATCAAAACAGCATGGTATTGGCAGAAAAATAGACACTCAGACCAATGGAACAGAATAGAAAGCCAAGAAATACAACCACATATATATGGTCAAATAATCTTTGATAAAGGGGCCAACAACACACAATGGAGAAAAGAAAGCCTCTTCAACAAATGGTGTTGGGAAAACTGGAAAGCCACATGCAAAAGAATGAAACTCGACTACAGCCTGTCCCCGTGTACTAAAATTAATTCAAAATGGATCAAAGACTTAAATATAAGACCTGAAACAATAAAGTACATAGAAGAAGACATAGGTACTAAAATCATGGACCTGGGTTTTAAAGAACATTTTATGAACTTGACTCCAATGGCAAGAGAAGTGAAGGCAAAGATAAATGAATGGGACTACATCAGAATTAAAAGTTTTTGCTCGGCAAGAGAAACTGATATCAAAATAAACAGACAGCCAACTATATGGGAACTGATATTTTCAAACGACAGCTCAGATAAGGGCCTAATATCCAAAATTTACAAAGAACTCATAAAACTCAACAACAAACAAACAAACAATCCAATAAAAAAATGGGAAGAGGACATGAACAGACACTTCTCCCAGGAAGAGATACAAATGGCCAACAGATATATGAAAAGATGCTCAGCTTCATTAGTTATTAGAGAAATGCAAATCAAAACTACAATGAGATACCACCTCACCCCTGTTAGATTAGCTATTATCAACAAGACGGGTAATAGCAAATGTTGGAGAGGCTGTGGAGGAAAAGGAACCCTCATTCACTGTTGGTGGGACTGTAAAGTAGTAAAACCATTATGGAGGAAAGTATGGTGGTTCCTCAAAAAACTGCAAATAGAACTACCTTATGACCCAGCAATCCCTCTACTGGGTATATACCCCAAAACCTCAGAAACATTGATACGTGAAGACACATGTAGCCCCATGTTCATTGCAGCACTGTTCACAGTGGCCAAGACATGGAAACAACCAAAAAGCCCTTCAATAGAAGACTGGATAAAGAAGATGTGGCACATATACACTATGGAATACTACTCAGCCATAAGAAATGATGACATCAGATCATTTACAGCAAAATGGTGGGATCTTGATAACATTATAAGGAGTGAAATAAGTAAATCAGAAAAAAACAAGAACTACATGATTCCATACATTGGTGGAACATAAAAATGAGACTAAGAGACATGGACAAGAGTGTGGTGGTTACCAAGGGTGGGGGGGGAGGGAGGACATGGGAGGGAGGGAGGGAGAGAGTTAGGGGGAGGGGGAGGGGCACAGAGAACTAGATGGAGGGTGATGGAGGACAATCTGACTTTGGGCGAGGGGTTTGCAACATAATTTGATGACAAAATAACCTAGACATGTTTTCTTTGAATATATGTACCCTGATTTATTAATGTCATCCCATTACCATTAATAAAAATTTATTAAAAAAAAAAAAAGAAAAGAGTGCAAGTGGAAGAGGAAAATAGGCCATAATCAAGGCAGGCTGATAATGTCTCCTGATTCTGTTTTTCAAGACAGGTCAATATTTGGTTATCTCAATTATTATGTTTCTGTCAAGACATAAGTGTACAGAGTCTGTAGTCAAACTCTTAGGCTAATCCTTAGAATATAAAAACCTCTGTAGCATAAATGCATTTTATAATCTGTGAAATATGTTACATGTATTTCATTTTATGACATATTTTTTATTTCTGGTGAATGTAGAAATATACTCTTCACCTAATGTTAGCTCCCTAAACTCTGCAACCTTCTTGTATGTAGCTGAGTGGATCCCAGAACACTCACTGAACTTGAGCCGTGACTCTGTCTTTGCATTATCAAGGACCTCTTCAGCTTCCATGTGCTGTGGGGCTGACCTCCCCAGGGGAGCCCTTGTCACTTTGAAATTTCCTTATCCATTGTCTTGATATTTTTTCATCAACTAACTTTTACTGCGAAATCTTCTGTCCAAATCTTCTAATAACCTTACAGCTATTACATGTTGAATTATTAGTCTTTTTGTTTTGCTTTATTGCAAGTTAGCATGCATGAAAACTTAAAATGATAAAGGATAACATAAACAGAAGAAAGTAGAGACTACAAAGATTTTGTGGCCATCATCAAAAAGATATTTGAAGACAAGAGAGAATGTATTAGTTGACTTGAAGAAAAGACCATTAGAAAAAGTGGGAGAAATAACATAGTGACAAAAAAAATGAAATATTTATTTTCAACCCTGTCTCTTCTTAAATATCCTTCCCAAATATTAAACTGTATTTTCAGGTCAGCACTGTTCTTTCTATGCCCACTGTCACTACCCTAAGTTATTCATACAAATTCTCAATTGTGTGTGGCTTATCAAATAAATAATAAATTTTTTATTCATACTCTTCCATGGGCTTATTCATGAGCCTAGGATCATTCTACCTTGTATTTTACTCTCTTACAGGTACTGGAAGCCCCATCTAGTCATCTGGAAGTTAATTCAGAGGCCCAACATTGGGCATGGGAGATTTATAAATTTATAAAGCCAGTCCTGGTAGTGGTATGTATCATTTCACTCACAGTTCATTACTCAGAATTTAGCACAGAGTCACATCAGATGACAAGGGATGCCAGAACCTGAAGCCCACTTGTATAACCAGGAAGCAGAATCAATGAGATATATGTGAGCCACAAATCTATTTATCATGTGACTCTGGTTCTTCTTTTATTGCATCTTTCTGGAATATTTAGAGGTCAGAGATTAAGTTAATTGATGGAGTTAACACAGGTACTTTTAGACTAGATCTTTTTTCCATTTCTTAGTTATTAGTGTGGTTGATAGCAAAGGAATTACTTGACAATAGAGATGGAAAGATGTGTGTGCACATATATGCTCAAGTATAACTGCGTATACTTGTGTATAATTTTAAAAAGGTCAGGAAGTTTTAGTATATGATTATTTAAAATCATGTTTCTTCTCATTTTAAAAATATTCTAGGAGAAAAAAAATAGCTAAGAGCTATGTAGTAAGAGGGAGAAAGCACTAGAATTGAAATAAAAAATGTGGAATAGCAATGCTCTCACATACTTTTTGATCCAATTTAAATAATTCAATTTCTCTGACCTCAGATTTTAAATATGAAACATGAGAATTAAAATGTCAAATATGGTGAGTGTCTCCAATTTTTTACTCCACCTACACCTCACAATATATACTTTATCTTTACCAACTCAAATTTTCCCTTTTCCCCCTACAATTTTAATTCAAAGGAAGTTCACTAGTCTTCAGTACATGTCTTATGGTTCTGAATTAGAAGACTGGGATAGAGAGCAAGTGATAAGGAGGCAAAGAATAAACAGAGGATAAAACAAACCTTCACAGTGCAATCCGGGAAATAAAAAGACAAAGGTTTTAGAATTGGGAAAGGAGGCAACAGGGAGGACAGAGACAGCATTTTCATTAAGAAGTATTGTCAGCTATGAAGTGAATTTACTCTAAAACTCTTGGAGAAATAAAAGTAAAACTTTAAAAACAATTTTAAAATTACTTTAAGTCCTGTACTGATTTGTTACATATGATTCTGTGCATAGAGTAGACCATGTGCATTCTATGATTTTAAGTTGATTTAAGTCACTTGAAGGATTATCACATAGAAATTCAAAGTAAAAGTTACTTCTAAGATATAAAGATCATATACAAATGACAGTATTATTTTTAATAGTTCAGCTTTATGAAATCTTAAATTTATAAAAGAAAGTGAAATGTAATTTATTTTAGCTAACTATTGCAGCAATGAAGTCTGTAGCACTGAGGAAATATTACATTGAAGGTCACAGTGAATACTATTTTAAGCAAATATAAACAAAATCTATATAGAAATAATCATCTCTATACTAATACATGTTTATACAAGTCTAAACATCTCATTTTAGGATTTTCATAATGAGTATGCTTAAATTGCATGCTTATTAATTAGAATTATATTAATATGCTAACAGTAAAGATTTGAGTTAACCAAACCTCTTTTTTATAATTATTCACTAGTGTCATTACTAGTAGGAAATAATATGTAAGAATTTTACTAGTATCAGGCCCTAGCCGGTTGGCTCAGCGGTAGAGCGTCGGCCTGGCGTGCGGGGGACCCGGGTTTGATTACCGGCCAGGGCACATAGGAGAGGCGCCAATTTGCTTCTCCACCTCCCCCCCCTCCTTCCTCTCTGTCTCTCTTCCCCTCCCGCAGCCAAGGCTCCATTGGAGCAAAGATGGCCCGGGTGCTGGAGATGGCTCCTTGGCCTCTGCCCCAGGCGCTAGAGTGGCTCTGGTCGCGGCAGAGCGACGCCCCAGAGGGGCAGAGCATCGCCCCTGGTGGGTGTGCCGGGTGGATCCCGGTCGGGCGCATGCGGGAGTCTGTCTGACTGTCTCTCCCCGTTTCCAGCTTCAGAAAAATACAAAAAAAATAAATAAATAAATAAATAAATAAAAATAAATTCTTGCCCTGGCTGGTTGGCTCAGTGGTAGAACATTGGTGGGAGTGTAGAAGTCTCAGGTTCTATTGCTCATCAGAGTACACAGGAAAAGCACCCATCTGCTTCACCACCCTTCCCCTTCTCCTTTCTCTCTACCTCTCTCTTCCCCTCCCTCAACCAAGGCTTCACTGGAGCAAAGTTGGCCCAGGCAGTAAGAATGGCTCCATAGCCTCTGTTTCAGGTGCTAGAATGGCTCTGGTTGCAATGGAGCAACGCCCCAGATGGGCAGAGCATTGTTCCCTAGTGGGCATGCTGAGTGGATCCCGGTCAGGGGCAGGCGGGAGTCTGTCTGCCTCCCTGTTTGTCACTTAAGAAAAATACAAAATAAATGAATAAATAAATAAATAAATCCTTTCTTGTTCAAATAGAACTTCAAATAGTATCTTACTAAGTATATTAGTTAAGATTGCTTCCTCATATATCCAAATTTGTCATCTAAATCCAAATGTGACCTTATTCTTTACAAATTACATTTTTAGGTTATTTAAAAACCATTCACAGATGCTCAAAGATTACCTAATTAGGGAGATACTAAAGTAGTTTGCATCATCATTAAAATCTGTGAATGAACTTTTGACCTTATAACTATACATCAATTTACATGTTATTTGAAAATCATTGGATCTACAAAACTAGATACATTAATCTAGCAAAGATAATGTTTCTCCCTGTTTCTATTTTCTTAACCTACACTCACAATTTTTAAAATAAATTACTATGGTGACAAAATTATTTTACTGACTTCAAAAAATGGAAGTAGTAAAAACTTCTATAAACAATCACTTGGCAATAGGTACAATAAATGGTTTTCAATAATGAATTTACAACTAGTTGGCAGATACTACCATAAAATTTAATACTCAGAAACACTGAGAGGCAGGCACTGAGGTTATAAACACCAGTAAAATTAGGCCAATTCTTCTAAAGATATAATCCTTTCATTTTGTAATAAATGCAGAAATTTAAAATTTTATGCTAATTTAAAAAATTATTACTGAAAACTATAATAGATCAAAATAGTTGAAAAAACAGAAGTTTCTGAAATTCTTAAATATATACCTTTCTGAGGGTGTTGAAGTCATTATTCATCCAGAAAATGACTATATATCAGATTGAGGGGTATGTGCTAGTGTCGAAAGACAGTGGGTAATGGCTCTGCTCCATCAGCAACCAGTGATAAGGACAGAGCTGCCTCCTACCACACTCTCACGCCCTCATGTATTTCTTCATTGGGCTCATGACACACAGCCCTCGGCTGCCTTTTCCAATAGCCAGTCTATCAAATTTATTTTTGATTTACTTTCTTATTTGCTTAGCCTTATCTCAAATGTGCATTTTAAATATTAATACATTGTCACCAATTTCCTCAAATTTATCAGCCCTTAACACAATCACTTTGAAAATTCTCCAAACCTGAAAACACCATAAGCACATATTGTTGAAGAAAACGTTGATCCCAAGACAAAAGTATTCATTAATTCCAGCATCAATTAGACCTTCACAACCGCCCTTTCATAAACCAGTGGGAGGCTCTCATTCCAATGCCAGTAGCAACTGTTGAAACCCTAGGCCCTTCATAGGCCTGCATTTCACCTCCACCTTCTTCACACTCTGATCATGACCTGAGACTGTAAAGTTGGAGGGTTTGCCATGAAATAGAGTGCGTCCTTCACGCAGTTTATTTATCCTTACTCGCAATTAAAATGTTACCTCTATCTTACTCATCCTCATCTTTTTGTCCATTAAAAAAACAAAAAGCATTTATCTTTCCATTTGGACTTCAATCTTTGACTTGTGCATTTGCTCTGGACTGCATCCCTCTGCTTCCTCCAAACTTTTGCTTCATGAAATATCTTAAATTTCATCTATTCATTGGACTCTTTTCGCCTAGAAACCTATTCTACATTTTTGTTTAGTTTTTATTTTTTTAATTTAAATTTTTTATTATTTTTTTATTTATTCATTTTAGAGAGGAGAGGAAGAGACAGAGAGAGAGAGAGAGGACAGACAGAGAGAGAGAAGGGGGGAGGAGCAGGAAGCATCAACTCCCATATGTGCCTTGACCAGGCAAGCCCAGGGTTTCAAACCAGCGACCTCAGCATTTCCAGGTCGAAGCTTTATCCACTGAGCCACCACAGGTCAGGCTATTCTACATTTTTGTATCAAAAAAAAAAAAATGAAACAAAAACAAATCAAGACAAAAAATACAGGGCAAAAGTTAAGAAACAATTCAAAACAACCCCTTTATGTTTTACTTAGATACTTATTGAAATACTTTATGTAACAAATATATTTATGTTTGGTAAAATAAATGCTATATCTTGTAGCTTCCATCACCTGACCCAATGCTATACATCTTTTTTCTAAATTCAAAAAATGGATATTGATTATCAAGTTGATTTTTATATAATAATAACTCATAGTTACTGGAGAAATTATAGCATGTAAAATATTTTTATAATAAAAAAATTTCAAATGTACTATTAGATATAACAACTGTTAAAGTTTAGGTTCTTTCTTAACAATTTTTTTTTAATCTAGGACCATTTACTTCTATTTTATCTTTATGATTTTTGACAATAAAGAAATTTTTAATTGCATCATTTAATCTCTTCTATCACTTGCATTTTAAAAGTCTTCCCTCTCAAGACATTTGAAAATGCATTTTATTATTTTTTTCTAATTTTGTACATATCTTTTTTTTTCTCTGTGTAATTCCTTAATGTATTTTGTGTGATATAAGAACTTAAGTGGATTGTTTCCAAATATCCATGCCCAGATTTTTTGAGACATCTTTTTATCACATTTAAAATTCTTATGCATATAAAATGGTACAATAGTATTTTACTGCCTTCTGTTCACCCCATGGGTGAGGGAAGGATTCTCACTCAGAATTATAGGGTTTGCCAAACACAGGACACCCAACTCTAGACACATATGATAGACAGCAGCAGTTTATTAGTCACATGCATTTACAGGGAGCATCTACACAGAGGTTGCACTTGGAAACAGAGTTGAAAACCAGAGGCTGTGGGAGGCAGGCTTTGCAGCAGCAAAAAAGTGAGTGACTCCCTAATTTCCATGGGTGGATGTGATTGGCTTGTTTGAATAATTCTGGCAGTTGGCAGGAAACTGACACTTGCTACTCACAGATAAGTAGGAACAGTACTAGGTTCATCTCATGATGAGGGGAGTAAAGAAACAAGTTATATGACCAGGGCATCTTTTCCCTGGGGCAGAGTGAGAAAGAAAAATTCACAGCTAAGCAATTTGAGGCTCTCTTACTTTCTCACCTTTTTTCAAGGCCCACATACGGTAATATTGCAACAGGTTCATAAGTGTCCACTTTAAAATCATTCTTTTAACTGCACGCATTTTGTCTTTCTGCTTCTCTCTGTCTGTCTTTATCTCTCTCTTTTATAGAAATAATTTCAAAATTTATAAAAAAAGTTGTGCAAAAGGAATAAAGTTGAGCCATTCTAAATTAACATTTTTCAGTTTAAGTAAAATTTTTCATATCTTGAGGAAAAAAATAGATCTTTTATGTGTGTTTATTGTTGTTGTTGAAGAGAAAGACAACAAGAGGTAATTAGTCATTTATAGATCAAGCAGATGGTGACCACATGAAATCATGTCTGGGGTGTCAGCTGTGAGGGTGATGTCACAGGAATCCCTAGGACAAAGGGTTTTGTATCATGAGCCATCTTTAGCTCAAAAACAGTGCTTTGGAAGGTGTCTTATTTTTGGCAAACTACCTTTTATCTTTCATCATCTTTAAGCTTATATGTTAAAATCCAACTTACAAAAAAAAAAGACCCTGATTTTAAATCAATATGCACTATTCATTATTCCATTCACAATTCCAAAGTAGCAATATATAAAACTAACAACAGCTTGTGTGAGTACCTCAACAACTTAACTCACATTGTTTAATTTATAATTTACTAAGATTTTACATCTATTACAATTTCCAATTCAAAGCACAATTATACTAATGAAGATATAATGTGTTTATTTATTTCCTAAACCAAAATGCCATGTCTTTGACATTTGTTTTCATAGACAATTTATATGTCTATAAGACACTAATCAGTTAACTTAGTGTCTTACATGTAAAAAAAAAAGTGATGCTCAATATATTTTTTTAATGTTAAATGTTAGTGTCAATATCTAGTTTATATAAAACTATTTTATATTAAGAGAAAATATTCCAGTGAATATACTGTAGTTTCCTTAACTTCCTCTTCCTGTTTGTCCTGCTTTTTTTGTCTTTTGACTTGTCTTGTCATGCTTCTAGTGCCTGGAAGAGTGCCCGGCACACAATTAAAACTGAATAAAATTTTTTTTGAGTGAATGACTGAATAAAAGTTGTTAAACATTGAAATCTTTATTAACAGGATAAATTAAAATAAGGCAAAGAGGTCCTGGCTGATGGCTCAGTAGATAGAGCATCGGCCTGACATATGGATATCCAGGTTTGATTCCCCATCAGGGCACACAGGAGAAGCAACCATCTGCTTCTCCCCCTTTCATTTGCTCCCTTTTTTTTCTCTCTTCCCCTCCCACAGCCATTGGCTCAATTGGTTCAAGTATCACCCTGGGCGCTGAGGATAGCTTGGTTGGTCTGAGTATATTTAGATATAGCTCAGTTCATGAGCATTGGCCCCAGACAGCATTGCTGGGTGGATCCTGGCCAGAGTGTAGGAGTCTGCTGTCTCATTATCTCTCCTCCTCTCACAAAAAAAAAAAAAAAGCTAAATAGGTCCAAGATACTGTATTACTAATAATACAATAGTCATTCTCCACTTGTTATTAGTATTCAATAAATAGTAATTTCAGAAAAATTAAACCTGTTGCTTAAAATGTATCTAAAATTCTTCAATAATATATAACCAGTAGCTAAAGTTCTGTTATTTATAAACAGTAATAAAAAAAAGAAAATGAAAGCACTTCTGAGAAAAATTATTTATAGCATTTTGCCTTAGTTGTTTCTACCAACACTTTTAATGAACATGAACAAAGAAAGAAACATTTTTATGAGGGCCCCTTAGCATTATGATGATAGGTTTCTCCTGCTCTCTTGTGTACTTTCTTCATACCTACCATAATCAGACAACAATAATTGAGCAATAAGTGTAGAAATATTTTCCAGGAATTTCAGTAATATGGTGGGGCTTAATAAAAGACTTGATATGTATACAAACAAATTTAAGGGGGAAAAGAGAATAATATCAGCCCTCATACTAAGAATTTTTTAGAATTAATATTTAAATAATCCATCCATGTTGATTTAAATATTGGGTTATATGTATAATTCTTTACCTTTTACAGGTAACTGCAATTCTAAAATTAAACTCGTTTTTTAAATATGTCTTATTTGCACATTTAATTTTGAAATCATTTAGCTGTCTATGCTGTGAATTGAGATGTAAAAAATTCCTCTTTTTTTAAAGGTATCTTTTGAAGAAACTTGCAGAATGTCTAGAACATTAACTAGAACCATTCATCAATGTTTAGGTAGGATAATCCTCTATTAAAAAGCATATATGATTTCTGAGAAAATTAATACAGCACTGTTTTTCAGTAATAACAAAACATTTTTCAAATGCTGACCTCATACAAAACATTGAAGCAGGCTCTTATATGTTACCTTAATACAGAGACAGTCTTTAAACACAGTATTATTTATTTAGGAAGAAACTGCATATTGTCCAAAAGTGGAAAAGAAAAAATGCTACTAATTATGGAACAAAATTATCTCAGTTTCAAACTAAAACATTGCTGTTAAAACAGGGGTTGCCTTTTATTCCTGCCCTAAAAGTTGAGTGCTTTATCCAGAATCTGAAAATAGAGAGATTAAGAGCTCTGTGTTTTGAATTGGCACTCTATACGGTAGTTTCTGAAAATAGGTCTCCAGACAGATTTGAATGGAGATGTAACTAAGGGCATGCTAAGAGTGGCTGTTTGGCTTGCCCTGGACCGACTAAGATTATGTGCCAAGACAAAATGTTCTCCCATTTGGAGAATAGCTTAAGAATTTCATGAGCTGGACTCAGACCGTATGATGTGAGTAAGCTGGAGAAGGGCATGAAAGAAAAGAAGTTAAAACCACACTAAATTTCATTCACCAATAAGACTTAGGATCAGCTTTGTAAAATTATATCCAGCATCCTAGAAAATTAGCACCAACTTGGTATTCCATTTTGTAGATTGGCCAAAAAATTAATTTCCATTTGACTGAACTGAAGCAATTGAACTGCAATGAGGTTAACTTGTGTGAAGGCTACAAACTAAGACTTCTAAAACTTTCATATTGAATTAACTGCTGACTTGAGCTTTGATTCTTGACATCAAACCATTTGGGAGAAGAGACATAGAAAAAAGATAATTTGAAGAAATCTATATATCAGATACTTGGCAGTCACAGATTTTTAAAGATTAACTAGATGAACTTTCTAAAATGATTTTATAGTTTTCATAGTTTACATTTCTAATAATGATTTTTTAATTGTGTAGATAATCCGGCTTGAGCTCTTAACAATATACTATGTATAAAATGTTCGCTTAGCCAAAAAGAACATTAGACCTCATATATACATATTATCTAACTTAAAATCTGCAAATTGGTAACTATTGTCATAAATACCATACAAGCTGATATTAGATGTGAAGGGACATATTTAGATTCTAAATTCAGAACAATTTACCCACTCAACTTCAAATCATGCCCATTCCTATTGTATCATTAAAAATAAGATGTCTGGATCCCTTTGTTGAGAAGGAAGATAGAAAGACAGGAGAAGAGACATGGACAAACAGGACTAAGGAAGACCTAAGGGTTCGTTGGATAACTACTATGGAGATGTTACATCCTGGGAATGCTTCTGCCTGAGGGGCAGAGCATAGACCTGCAGATTGTTGGAGTGGACTAGTTGAAACACTTACAATGGAGCGGACCTCAGAGACAAACACAGAGCGGTCACAGGCCAAAGGAAAGAAGGAGGAAACTATCACAGATGACATTTTCCAGTGGTTAGACTAAAAAATAAATAAATAAATAAACAAATAAATAAATAAATGGAAAAAAAATAAATTCTAGAAGCCAACAGACAATTATGCTATTAACAATTATCCTATTAAATATATGTTCTAACTACAAGAACATGAATATTTTTTAAGCTGGACGTTTACAGAGACTACTCCATTTTATTTCATTAAAATTATCAACAAGTAATTTTTAAATTCTCATATATACAGCATAAAAATAAGCTTTCATGCAAAGCAAATTAAGTAGGCTTTCTCTGACTTCCATGATTGTACATTTTAATGGACAACAAATTAATGGGAAAGCACAGGGTGAAAGTCAGTGAATATGTGCATCTGGAAGGTGTTCCCTTGTCCATCCCATGTTGTCTGGAACACAAACATAGCATTCAGGAGAGGTTGAAATAAGTCCATATCACTCCTGTAATTATCTGCGGAAAGGAAGCAAGTGTGAGAATCTTAATCAGCCAGTCTGGCTAGTGGCAGTGGTTGAACAAGAAGACCTATCTTGTATATTCATACCAAGAATGCATTCTGACAATAGTGGTATCCCTAATGGAAAGAAGTCAGTACATTAAACTTGAAGCACTGTGATTTTTGTTTTGTTTTTCAAACAGATCTATTCTCCTAGAGATTCTGCACATCTGTTCTTTGATACAGTTCAGTTGGTTGAAGCTAAGGTCATCAGACATCCTTTGTTTTAATAAGATCTCAAACTTCAAAAGAATATTCTCATGAGATGAACATTCTCAAATAAAGACTCAGATAATATTAGATAACCAGAGTATGTTTAGGTGGAAAGAATGTCCCAAAAGGGAAAAAGTGGTTTAAGTTAATTGTCACTCTGTCATGAGGCATTTTTCTTCAGTTAGAAAAGAGCACTGGGAGCCTGCAGAGACCTTTGTGAGTTTCTCAGTCACTATGGGCTGACAAGGTTGGCTAAAGCTTCAGACATTTACAGCGTACACTCTATTTGACCCCCACCCAACAATAAAAAGGATAAACTATGGGGCCAGAACGTATTTTAACTGTTGCAGGAAGGAAGCTTATTGCTCTTAATGAAAAGACACAGGCATTTTATTTGCTAGAAGGAAATTGCAGCGACCTGAAAGACACAAACATGATTTGTTTAAACTACAGAAAGAGTTAAGTTAATTAGTTTGGCAACAGGAAATTTTGATGATTCTAATAAAAAGTACTCTTTCCTGTTCCACAGTGCATGAATCAGCCTCCTATGTTTTCCTTTATTACACTTATCAGCTGCAATCCCTTTATACTGCTGACCCTCATTAATTAATAATTGTATGTCATGGGTAAGATGAGTCTGTAAGTCAGCCTCTTTGTCGGGCAGGTTTAAGATCCATTAAGATATATTTAACCCTGAGTGGGGAAGAAAAATAATTAGGATCGATGAGCTGGAAATAAGCACCTTGGAATAGTCAGGTTGCAGTTGTCTGGGAAAAGTCAGCCGGGCTGCATTTGAAATGTGCAGACATTATTCCTTGTTACAGAGAAGGAAAAAAAAAAAAAAGTTAACCTCTGTATATGGCAGGGGCATCAATTTTTAATACCGGTTTATATTCAGTGTATCTTGTATGTAACTACATCACTCTTTTTAGGAAGAAGCAGCCTGGTAGATAAAACTACATATTCAATTATGTATAACTTGGTTTCTTTTGTATTTGCTTTTGTAAGCCCACCTGTTATTAAATGATACATTTTTTAATTACCTTTGTCTGTTTGGTGCTCAGAAAGTTGTCTGGGTTATCTCTGGAGTCCTTTTAGCCAAATGGCCTGTTTCAGGTTATGGGTTTTTTCCCTCCCTTATGCAGGACTAACAACATGTACTTTATTCACATATTGGTCTTCAGTATAATTCCTATCCATCCTCCACACCTACCTCTCCACCTCATCCCAGTTCCTTCCAGCCAGATCCTTTCATCGTTTTACCTGCTTTCTTACTTCTTCAGGCTAACTTGCTTGCTCATTTCCACACTCACTATGCCTTTTCTTTTAGCTAGGTTTTCTACCATTTGCCTCACAAGTCTCTCTAGATTCAAAATCTCCTCATAGTCAGAGCCTACAGGGTATAGTAATACTGTACTCTTTCATTGAGCATTGACATTTCTGCTTCTATGTATATGTAGAAAAATATATAACCAATTTATATGTTGCATATATTATAAAACTTGGCTGGAAATTTTATTTCTAATAATAAAATAGAACTTTAAATCAACATTAGACTTCATAAAGTTTCATTGAATTATCATTGTCTTAGTATTACATCACCGCCAAAACAATGTTTATGCAATATGTTCAAGATTCTTCATGAATACCAGTGTTTTCAAGAAATCAGATGACATCAAGGTGTTGATCTGTTAGGAGGGAGATAGATGGGCCCTGGCCAATTGGCTCAGTAGTAGAGTGTTGGCCTGGCATGTTGAAGTTCCGGGCTCAATTCCTGGACAGAGCACACAGGATAAGTAACCATCTGCTTCTTCACCCCTCCCCATCTTCCTTCTCTCTCTACTTCCGTTTTCCACTCCCGCAGCCATGACTCAGTTTCCTGGGGCCGTAAATTAGCTTGGTTGCTGAGCAACAGAGCAAGGGCCCCAGATGAGCAGAGCATGGCCCAGTAGGGGGTTCACCATGTGGATCCTGGTAGGGTGCATGTGGGAGTCTGTCTCTCTACCTCTCCACTTCTCACTTAAGAAAAAAAAAGGAGAGGCCCTGGCCGGTTGGCTCAGTGGTAGAGCGTTGGCCTGGCGTGCGGGGGGACCTGGGTTCAATTCCCGGCCAGGGCACATAGGAGAAGCGCCCATTTGCTTCTCCACCCCCACCCCCCCCTCCTTCCTCTCTGTCTCTCTCTTTCCCTCCTGCAGCCAAGGCCCCATGGGCGCTGGGGATGGCTCCTTGGCCTCTGCCCCAGGCGCTAGAGTGGCTCTGGTGGCCGCAGAGCGACGCCCCGGAGGGGCAGAGCGTCGCCCCCTGGTGGGTGTGCCGGGTGGATCCCGGTCGGGCGCATGCGGGAGTCTGTCTGTCTGACTGTCTCTCCCCTTTTCCAGCTTCAGAAAAATACAAAAAAAAAAAAAAAAGAAAGAAAGAAAAGAAAAAAAAAGGAGAGAGACAGATTATAAGCAACATGGTTTGACAACCTGGAAGAACTTAATGTTTTTACTAAAATCAGATATAATTGACCTAGTATTACTTGTTTACATCCACCCATTTGAAAGTATGTAAGAGAAATTTAATATAATCATGTAGCAACTGAACCATGACTAATAGAACCAAAGGAAAGTGAGAAAAAGAAAAAAAGCAGTGTTAAAAAAACAGGTTTTGTGTGGCTTTGTCCCTAAAGTAAAGGATGATTTTTCTCAGGTTTAGTGACTTTATCCTTCTTTTACACCGCATACAGAAAGATTAAGGAGAACAGTGATAGTAAATTATTGGATAAATGGACAAACTATAAAAGATCATTTGAAAGGAGAACCATAACGCCTCAAGAGCCTCTGCATACCCTAACGTACCAGTCCCACAAAGATAAAAAAGAGTCCCTCTAGCTGTCTATATTTCCACCATTAGAGACATTCATTTATTCATAAATCAAGGCAGTACACAACCTGATGAATGCCACTTTTTAAAATGTAAACTTAAGTGGAAGGACCCTATGGCAAGATACTTTTCTTTCAACATCTCTTATTAGCAAGTTAGTATAAATATTTTCATCAAATTTCCTTAAAAGCCCCTAAATTTCCACTGGAAAGAAAAAGAGTGCAAATCACTGGATACAAAGTATGTAGCAAGACTCACTGACCTGTGAGTCAAGACATGGAAAAACATCAAAGTGAGAATGTGAAAGTAGTATTTGGGAAACATGCCAGGAGTTGGTATAAAAGTCCATTGGTTGAGTGAGATTGCAGAACAAGACTTTTTATCACCCCATTATCGTCAGTTTATATTTTCATGTTCTCTGGCTTTTTTTTTTCTTTTTCTCCCTTAGGTTTATTTTAATTATTGTTAAAACACCAAATTTTGGCCCTGTCCAGTTGGCTCAATGGATAGAGCATTAGCCCAGCATATGGATGGCCCTGGGCAGGGCACAAAAAATAAGCAACCATCTGCTTTTCTCCCCCTTTCCCTTCTTTTTCTTTACCCTCCTTCAGCCAGTGGCTCCACTGGTTTGAGTGTGGGCCCAGCTGGTTGGTCTCAGCAGGTCAGCCTCAGATACGAAAAATAGCTCAGTTGATTGGCACATCAGTCTCAGACAGAAGGAGAGGGTGTTTTGCTGGGTGGTCAGGGCTCATGTGGGAGTCTGTTTCACTATTTCCTCTCCTCTCAATTAAGAAAAAATATGTACGTATAATATAAAAAATTGTAAAAGGTAAATAAAATACCAATTTTTTCTTTTAAAATCTTAATAATATACGGACAACATAAAATTACTTTTAGAAAGTTAAAATTATGCAATTATTCTACTCAAATAAAATTAACAAAATAATAAAGAAATTTTATTTTCACCCATTTTTTGCAAGAATATATCATTTCTGGGCCCTGGCTGGTTGGCTCAACGGTAGAGTGTCGACCTGGTGTGCGGGGGACCCCGGTTCGATTCCTGGCCAGGGCACATAGGAGAAGCACCCATTTGCTTCTCCACCCACCCCCTTCCTCTCTGTCTCTCTCTTCCCCTCCCGCAGCCAAGGTTCCATTGGAGCAAAGATGGCCCGGGCACTGGGGATGGCTCCTTGGCCTCTGCCCCAGGTGCTGGAGTGGCTCTGGTTGCGCAGAGCGACACCCCGGAGGGGCAGAGCGTCGCCCCTGGTGGGCGTGCTGGGTGGATCCCGGTCGGGCGCATGCGGGAGTCAGTCTGACTGTCTCTCCCCGTTTCTAGCTTCAGAAAAAAATACAAAAAAAAAAAAAAAAAAAAAAAAGAGAATATATCATTTCTGGAAGGAAAAGATTATTAACATAAACCAATGTATGCGGGAAGAACAGGTAATTTATTTCTGAAAAATTTTGCTTCTTAGTGTTTTTTATAAATAGTGCAAAAAATACTACCTTTCTATTAAAGGCCGCTATTCAATAAATTCAAAAGTATCAATGGCAGAACTCACCTTGGTGTTGTGAGTAAAAAGAGCGATAGTAACTAGTGTTTTACTGGGTTAGACAGAAATTAGCAAGTAAAAAATTTAATGTAATATTTCAACTAGTGAGAAATATTATGAAGAAAATGAAAGAATAACGAGACAGTATCTGGATGAATATTAGCTGTTGGATGAGGAGAATATTTAAGGGGTTGATAGGTGGGACCCAGCCTTGTGAACCTCTGAGGATACCAGGGTACTGTGCTCTAAACAAGGTGACAACAAGTGGCTTTGAGGCAGGCACAGGACAGAGTATGTTTGCGCAAATAAAGGGAGTCTTTGTGCTGGATGTGGATAGAGTGAATGGAAGAACAGGAACTTCAATGTACACCTGAAAGGCCTTGTGGTTCATAGTAAGGAGTTTGAATGCTATTCTAAATGTAGTGAGAAGCCATTGGAGAATGTTATGCAGTTTACCTACAATTTTTAACACCACAAAGTGATATGACTCCAACCTTATCTTTATTTTCAATAAAAAGAAGTCAGAATAAGAAGTTCAAATAAAATACAATATTTTGACAGCTATTTACCATAAAATTAAACTACCCAGCTATGTTCTTTCTTCTTCCCTTTATATTTTTGTGTATTTTGTTTCTGGGTAGAAAGCAATGGAGAGAAGTTTTGGGGAAAAGATTCTTTGGAGAGGCAGAAAAGTTGGAATTAAATTATTGGCATTGGAATAAAGGTTCTGATTTGGATTCATTCCCTAATTTTTTTCTTTTCATTTCCAATGGGAAAAAATGGAAGAGTGTGAGCTCATCTGTAGAAAAGCCAAGTTTAAGTTGTTTTTCCCTGTAAATCCCCCATAATTATAATAAAAACTTATGTCATTCTTGTATATTTTCTCTGTTCAACTGAAGAGTGAGAATATCATTTTGGGGAGAGAAAGAAACTTTTAGAGAGAAAAAGAAAAGGTGAAAGTTGGAAGAAAAATTAGAAAGAAAAATGGATTGACAAATAAAAAGGAAATGGCCAAAATATGTTTTATCTAATTTAAGATTTTGTATGCTAGTAATAATCAGTTCATCAATAAATATTTAGTTTAATAGAAGAATCTGCATATTGGGAGATAAACGGTTAGGAAATGTGTTTGCAATTTCAGTGTAAGAATACATTTTTCATCCAAAAAAAAAATAGAGATAGAGATATAGAGAAGAAGAGAGTAGAGAAAAGAGGTAAAGAAAATGGCTCCGGCAAAGGTAACAAGCTTGATGCATTTCTTAAAATTAAATACAAAACCATTCCAGCTATGCAAGTGAAACTAAATCTAGCTTATTTCATGAACATAAGTGAAACGTAACTTACACTGCTCACAAAAATTAGGGGATATTTCAAAATGAATATGAAGTGATAAAAAAGAGCACTTGATTTTTTTATTAAACAATAACATCAGAAAAGCAAATGAGCCCGACCAAGCGGTGGCTCAGTGGATAGAGTGTCGGATTGGGATGCAGAAGACCCAGGTTCAAGACCCCGAGGTCACCAGCTTGAGCATGGGCTCATCTGGCTTGAGCAAAAAGCTCACCAGCTAGACCCAAGGTCACTGGCTGGAGCAAGAGGTTACTCAGTCTGCTGAAGGCCCATGGTCAAGGCACATACGAGAAAGCAATCAATGAACAACTGAGGTGTCCTAACAAAAAACTGATGATTGATGCTTCTCATCTCTCTCTGTGTTCTTGTCTGTCTGTCCCTATCTATCACTCTCTCCATCTCTGTAAAAAAAAAAAAAGAAAAAAAAAAGAAAAGCAAATGATAAGTCAGAGAAAGTTGTTTGATTTAGTGTGGGTGGAGTGCAGAGTGCATTCCTAGCAGCTGTGGCTGATGCAATGCTGTGAGAATACTCCAGCTCCCAGAACCCTCCTGGGTATACCGAGGAAGGAAGCTCACCCGCTTTAAGGAAGTGACTCAGCGCCAACCACGCAGCTCCCTGATCTTTTCAGCCATTGGTCCATGTATGTAAGCCAGCTTACTTCCTGAATAAAGTGGATCTGTATCACTAAACCTGGTCCCCAGAGTTGGGTCTTTGCAGCACTGTCGTCCTCACCCCAAGCAGGATTTGTCCACAACTGGCACCCAACGTGGGGCAGGAACCTAACTGGCATCCAAGGGACAGGTGAATGACCCTCTGCAATGGGAAACCTTCTCACTCACTCTCGAGCCCAGCAGGTTCAAGCCCTCTATGCCCTATTGCAGAGTAGGCGAGTTAAAGTTAGTGAAAAGGATCTCTGTACTTACTGGTAAATTCTCTCAGGTTTCAACCCTTGTCTCCGGGACTTGCCTCTTTGGGACCCTGATACTTAGGCCCAAGCTTTCCGGCATGTCCATTCGGCTAAAGTACATGGGGGACAAATTTTCTCTCTCAGCCTTATTCCTTCCCAGTTAGCAATACATGCCGGCCTGACTAGTGCTCCTACTGGGGACCCTCCGCCAGTGTCAAAGATATTGCAGGCTGCCTCTCTCTCTGGGGAGCCCCCACCTTCCTATTCGCCCCCTACACTGAGGAGGAAAGTAATTTAGCCACCAAGTTTGATGGACTTGCAGGCGAGTGCACAGAAACAAAACCAACCGAATTGCTAACTGCCATCAGCTCTGCTGCTGGAAAAAGTGGAAATTGCTATTCCGCATTCCCTGCCAGGACTCAATGCCCCACCTCAGCCTCTCAAACACCATTTTCTCCAACACGTGTTCCTGCTGCAGTCCCATGGGCCAGCCTATATGCCCCCATGTTTCTTTTTTCTTTCTGTCTGTCTTGTCTATTTTTCTGTATCTCTAACTCTCTCTCTCCCCCGCCCCTCTCTCTGAAATGATGCTGGAAGAACCCAGCCATGGCACAGTGGCAGGAATCACAACCTCTTCTAATTCAAGGGAGAGGTTATGCTTGTGTTTTTCAGCCAGTTTGGATCCCAGAAACCCCCCAACCTGTTTGACAGGGTTTCTTGGGCACCCATTAAATGATTCGGTCTTCACTGGTCAAAGCCACAGCCCTGGCCTTCTCCATACTGACTACGCCTGAGGGGAGGAGGTCCTCAGTGCTCCAGAGGAAGACCTCGTGGCTGGCGTGTGCGCCCCATCACCTGTTCTTGCTTATGTGTGCTATAGTAACCGCTGATTCCCAGACACAGGCAGCGGCAGCCTGGGGTTCAAGCCCAGCAGTGCAAGCTGGTGTTTTCATTTCATCTTTGGAGGATGAGGAGAATTGGGCTGGAGTTGCGATTCGCAGACTCCAGAAGGTAAACAGTGGCAGCTGCAATGGGAGGATAAATGGAAGCCAGGCTTGCCTCGCTGAGTGGCCGCTGGAACGGCAGGGAGTGCCTGCTAAGCCACTGGTGAGTTCACTGACATTTTGAAACATAAGGATGAATGCCATCATGCTCTCCAGAGAGAGATGAAAATGCTGACTGCCATTGCCACGTGCTCCTCTTTGGGACAGTAAAAGACCTGCCAAAGATGGCAGGGATGAGGGGGGAGGTTGAATCCTCATGTGCATGGTATGATTTCCTGGACTATGACGCGAGTGAGCACTGGCTCCTTTGTTGGATGGACTTACAAATTTTGGACAATGTGAAATACCCTGATGCGGGTGGGGGTTGGCTTTGTTGGAGGCCCTTCCCCTGCCCCAGGAAGCTTTTCCCATGGCTAGAAAGAAGGCCGAGGACATTTTGTGCTTTTGGCAATGTGCTCAGAGACTGGTGAAATGTACCTTTGTAACTGTTAAAATTGTATGATTTGTCATGTTGTTGTAATTTGTGTAATGTGCCTTGCAACCATATGCAGTATGCAGCCCGCGGCAAGCCATTTGTTTCATGTTTAGACGCTGGGACCTTTGTGGGAAGGGAGTGTGCATGGACCTACGTCCATTTTTTACAATCAAAATGGAACTGTGTTTAATGGCACCTAGAAGTTCTCTGTAACACAATGGGAGGGAAATGATATCCCGACCCCTAGGAGGAATCCCCTGTTTAAGACCCCTGTTCTATTTTCTAACTAGTCAAACATTACAGAAGCTTGCCTCATTGTTTAATCCAGCTAATCTATTAGTATATAGTATAATAGGCATTATAGTTGTTTTAATTCTACTAGGGTTCCATTGCATTATGCGTAGCATTCAGAAGGTACAACAGCAAGCTGTCATTCATCAAATCCAATTGGCCTTTGTTAAAAGAGAAGGGGGTTGTGTGGGTGGAGCACAGAGTGCATTCCTAGCAGCTGTGGCTGATGCAATGCTGTGAGAATATTCCAGCTCCCAGGACCCTCCTGGGCATACCCAGGAAGGAAGCTCTCCCGCTATAAGGAAATGACTTAGCACCAACCATGCAGCTCCCTGAACTTTTCAGCCATTGGTTATGAAGGACACACTGTTACACCCTATAGGCTGTTTACGTCCTGGTCCTGAATAAAGTGGATCTGCATCACTGAACCTGGTCCCCAGAGTTGGGTCTTTGCAGCTCCATCATCCTCACCCCCGGCAGGACTTGTACACAATTTTGCAAATGAGATGCAAAACCAACTTTTATTTTATTGGTGAAAATGCACTATACAAAAGACTGGAATTACTGGAGTATCTTCATGTTCCCTGGTCTTGAAAGTCCATTTTGAAATATCTCCTAATTTTTGTGAGCAGTATATTTCTTAAAAATGTTTCTCAAAATTATAAAATAATTTCCTAAAAATGGCATATGGTAATCACTTTGAACCAATCTCCTGCCATCTGGCAATCCCATTGTAATAAACAGTCATCACAAAGGTGAAAAACTCCCTCATTTGCTTTATAAACTATCCTGTAACATTATGTCTCTGAGCTTGATATCTTTTTGTTTAAAAGCTCCCATTTTATGTACTATTCTTCTAAATGCTTACTAAATTCTGTTTTTATTGATCTATTGATCTAGGAGCTTTAATTTTGCATTTTTTCAGGATTTTTAACACACTAAAAGCAGAAAAATTACCAAGTACATATAATATTTATTATGGTGATTTTTAAAATTTGTTGTTGGTTTGTTTATTTTTGTAAATATGTTGATACATAACGATTACAAAAAAATAGATGAACAACCTCTTCTGGACTTTAATTTTACTCATAGAATTTATATAGCAGAAGTTTCTGATAGGAGCTCTGTAAGAGTGGTCTGAAATGGACTTATTAGAAATACCCCTCAACACTCAGAAAGCATGCCTGTGCAATAATTTGAACTAATTTACTCTTAAGATGACAGAAACATATGTACTTTAATGTAAAATAAGAGAACTGATTTTGATAGTTATTACATTGATTTAAAGTTATCATTAATAATTCTGTGATCATTATTACTTTATAAAGAGCACCTTAGTCTCTTAGGGCATTGCAAATTATTACAAAGATGAGAAAGAGAACTAAATGTGTTGAATGGTTGAGAAACAGATTTGGTTATTTCTTCAAGCATAATTTGAAGTAAGTATGGCACAACCTGAATTTCTAAATAATAAAAGGAGGCTCAGAAAATGGACTATTTTCTTAAAGGGTTATATCAGAAAGGGCTAGAAATAACTTTTAAACATTAATCTGCATAACTCCGTTTACTATCAAGACATTTTAAATTAAAAGAGACATAGGATTATACTTCCACCTTTCAA
This sequence comes from Saccopteryx bilineata, assembly GCF_036850765.1. Classification (NCBI taxonomy): domain Eukaryota; kingdom Metazoa; phylum Chordata; class Mammalia; order Chiroptera; family Emballonuridae; genus Saccopteryx; species Saccopteryx bilineata. The sequence continues at coordinate 43,375,071 of NC_089494.1, forward strand.
CCCACTGCTGGATTGCCTTTTAGAGTACCCATCATTGATGATAATGCAGCATCACCTCAAGAAACTAATATATAATGTTCACTCAACCTTGATATTTTCCAATATCCCTGTTGTGAAAATCTATATAAACAAAAAATCCTCATACAGTGGAAAATACAACATCTATGCCATTCATCTCCATCATTAATTTATAATAATAATACAATTCTAATAAAAAAATCCTAACAGATAATGATTAATGGTCTGATTTCATATTGCAATAGAAGAAACTTAAGTAGTCAGAGAAAATATAAGAAAGAAGAAAGAGTGAGAAAAGGGAAGGGAGGGAAGGTTAGAGAAGGGAAGGGAAGGCAGGAATAAATCACTTAACTCTAAGTAAAGATATTAACAAAAATAATGACTGTTTACTAAAGTCATATAATATCACAGGTAAAAAGAAAAAAAAAATACTATATCTAAATACCTGTACCCAGAAATGTAAAAAACAAAAACAACATAATGTTACCTAAAACAAATCACTTGATAAAGATTTAGTAAAATGTTAAAACATCATTTAAACTTATAAAGACAAAATAATGCTATAAAGTTGAAGACTCAAATATGTATAGCAAAAGTTCAAAAATTATGAAAATATTGCAAGCTGATCTAGACTGCCTCTATGAGAATTTTTTTAAAGGCAAAGAAAATTACAAACCAAGAAGGAGGAAAGAAGAGCGGAAGTGAGAAAAAAAATTCTGGAGAACACTTAGTTTCCCTTGCTTATCCAATAAAAGTTGCAGAAACCCAGCATCTCTGCCCCAGTTGCTGAACTGGTCATGAAGCTGGGCTACACTACTGTTACTACTAGTAGAGAAGACAGAGTTACAAATTAAAATAAAAACAAAAAATACTCTGGGTCTTCCTAAGAAATGTTTCTGTCCCTGGATTCTTTTGGAAGCAGAGCAGAATGACACTGGTGAAGTCTTGAGAACCACATTTCTATGACTCTGTGAGCAAGGAAGGCTAGTTATCTCAGTGTGCTTCTGTATTATATAACATAACCATCCCTTAAAGGCAAACTTAGGAAGCTTGGGTGAGGAAGAGTTTGGATTTAAAGGAGGTAGGCCCATAGTTAAAGTTCCATTTCAACTCTAGTCTTTGGTGGATAAGACATCCTTCCTGTTCTCTTATTGAATTCTGTTTAATCAGTTTCATGACCTTTCCTTGGCATCTGGTTCCATTAGAGACTGTTTCAGCCATTTGACATGTGATAATAACTTTTAAACTGTTACTCCACTGGTCAGCATTTCCATCAGTTCTCCCCAGGAGAACATTTTGCTTGTGTGTATAATATATATATTACCTCAACACCTTCCTATGAATGTATTGATCTCCATTATACATATGAAATGGAGAGATGAAAACATAGGTCCTATTCAGTCAAAGTACCCTCTTTTGTAAACAAAAGTATAATAAAAAGCAAATATATTCATAAAATCAAATATAAACAAAATAAAAATAATAACATATAAGTGTCTTTTAAATGAGTTTTTATCATTAGTGTTTTGTGTGAGAGGAGTGGTCTTAGAATATCACTGTTTTAAATAGAAAATTATTTATTACTTGGTGTTAAGATGTAAATTTCAAATAATCCAATGACAAAAATGTAAGTAATGAAGGACACATAAATATTAGAAGTTAGGAAGTATATGTAAAAAAAAGGGAGGTCAGTGGAGTGCGATTTCTCACAATAAATTTCAGAAAAAGAAGAAAATATGGAAAATATTTGTCAAATGGATTTATCATAGACCCACAGTCATAAAAATCTTAAAACAGAAAATTCTGTTTTAAGAAAATATAGTGGAGCTTGACAGAGCCATGGCGCAGTGAAGAGAGCATGGGACTGGGATGTGGAGGACCCAGGTTCGAGACCTCGAGGTCACCAGCTTGAGCGCAGGCTCATCTGGTTTGAGCTAAGCTCACCAGCTTGGACCCAAGGTCGCTGGCTCGAGCAAGGGGTTGCTTGGTCTGCTGAAGGCCCATGGTCAAGGCACATATGAGAAAGCAATCAATGAACAACTAAGGTGTCGCAATGAAAAACTGATGATTGATGCTTCTCATCTCTCTTCGTTCCTGTCCTGTCTGTCCCTATCTATCCCTCTCTCTGATTCTCTCTTTGTCTCTGTAAAAAAAAAAAATAGGAGAAAGGGAGTCTGTACATATGCAAAAGTGGTTAGGGGAGGAATTAATATTCACTGCTGGTTTTTAAAGTTAATAGTTGCTGAAATAAATAAAAATAGCAATGAGTAAAATATGATCTTATATATCCTCTTTTTATTTTTTAAACATTTTATAAAAATACTTGCAACATATGATTTTCATTAATGAGAAAACCGAGTTAGCTTATAATATATGCTAAAAAGATTTTTATATTTCTTAACTAGTAATACTTTTGCTAAGATTATGTGAGCAGTCTCTGGAACCTGAGTTTTATTAAATATATTTCAAACAGACTATTTCAATCGAACATCTTTTGTGGAAATTAGTTTATTTTCAAGCACACCCAGAAAATTTGTGTATAATCTATTTGCACACTTCAGGCTTTTTCCGTTACGCCTACCTCTGTTAGGTCTGTGCTCAGGTTGAGGTGTGTGAGTGGTCATACTTTCCTCTGAGTGCCTTTGTTTTTACAGAGATGATAAGCTTTTGCCAGTCTGTCAGGTCTGCTTGAAATTAGCCTCTGGGATCAAAAGTTATTAGTGGGAAAGGATAGAGCAGACTGACACAGTGATTTTATAATTCTATTGTCCTAGGAAAGTAGGCTAATGAGGGTTGACTGGTGCAAATAAAAATGATCATGAAATGCTCCAGGCACCACACCTCTATAAATAGTGAGGAGAAGCATCCTTCAAAGCCTCTCCTGCTACCACTGATGCTGGGCTGATAAGGTGAATTCAGTCCAGTTAAAAAGGAGAATAATAGAATTCTCTCCTCGTTTCCTGTCCTCTAAATCTTTTTGACACTGAAATGAACGTTACCATTTTTTAACAAAGGATAGTGATAGATATATATTTCAGTCATGTTCTTTTTCTGTTGTTCTCTTATATAATTCAATATTTTCATTTCCCTTTTATTATGAACATGTGTGACTGTAAATACAACTCAGAAATACAGTTGAGTGATTCTTATCTAGTGAAGGCAATGTTGAAAAGGTGCATGGAGAGAACAGGATCTCCTCTAGACAGTAAGTAAATTTAAATTTATATGAATAATGCCATCTTGAGGAGCTGCTAAGGTCCAGTGAGACCCCGCAAATTACAGCATAAAACTATTCAGAAAAGTTTTTTGTTCAAGTACCCTGGACTCTTTAAGCTTTATTAACCAATTTAATATATTTTATGAGAAGATGCTGATAAACAGTATGAGATCCTAGTATGTCAAAGATACAGAATTCCAGTAAGGGAAAAATATTCATTGAAACTGAAGAGCACATTTCCATGGCTTTATAGTACTTCAGATAAAGGGGGCAACTTAAATTAATAGGAAATATAGGTTGCTGAATGGGTGGTGTTGTGGAAATTTGTTCACTATTTAGAGAAAAAAAAAGTAGATGCCCATCTAATATTACATAATAGATTCTATATAGATTAGAGATTTAAATTGTGTATATCTCTGTGTATCTATATTTATAACTAAAATGTTAATACCTATTTTTTGTATATAACACAGAAAAATGTAGGCAATTGTCTTTCCAAATTAGGAGTGTGAAAGAACTTGAAAAACATTATTTAAAATTTGACCACATCCAAAAATGAATCATTTGTGTTCACTATCTTTTCATGACAAAAGGCACTCACTTGGCTCTCTCAGGTATCTAACACACTCTAGTAACTTTGGACCTCTAACACAACTCTTTCAACATCTCTGTCAGGTTGCCCCCAGAAAGACATGTTGTTCCTATATGAATTATCTTAATTTCTCCTTAAAAGTGTAGCCATCATATATTTGTAAGTATATTAGGGGACTCCTGGTTATAGAAAGAATACAGTGACCAAATTTAAAATATAATGATACATTGAGAGAAGATAGATATTTGAAATGTCTAAAACCAATGAGAGAATAATATCATACAATGACACCCTACACTTACAAATCAAGTTATTAAATTTTTTAATATAATTTTTTAAATTAGCATATTATAAAGTTCAAATTTGTTTATATTAATGCAAATTAAGATAAGGGTAAGTCAGTTTAAACCTTTGACAGGCTACAGTCAGAAAGCTGAATAATATCAAATGTTCCTGGAAGCATGGGCCCAAGTATCTTCATACCATATTGGTGGGATTGGCGCAGACAAAGCATGGAGATGCATACTCTATCAGGTAGCGATTTGACTCTGGCTTTATACTTCTAAATAAATTACCTCATGCTGTATAAAAGATATGTATAAGGGACATTCATTGCAGGCTTGTTCATGGTGCTATGAGGATGAAAAAATGTGTCTATGTCTGAAGAAGTGGATGGATAATGAAGGATGGGGCAAAAGTAGGTTTACAGTTATGAGTATATGAAACACAAAGTTATTCTTGTATTATATTTTTTTAAGTATGATTTGATTTTTACTAGTTTTTTAATTTTTTTATTTATTCATTTTAGAAAGGAGAAAGAGAGAAGAGAGAGAAGAGGGGGAGGAGCTGGAAGCATCCACTCCCATATGTGCCTTGACCAGGCAAGCCCAGGGTTTCAAACCAGCGACCTCAGCATTTCCAGGTCGACGCTTTATCCACTGTGCCACCACAGGTCAGGCCTTGTATTATTTTTTATTAACTATTATTATTTTCCTTGCAAACAGCTGTAAACCTACATTTACCCTACCCTGTATGTGGTGGATGCATACCACACAACAGTCAAAAGATCATGAAGCAGCCTGACCAGGCGGTGGCACAGTGGATAGAGCATTGGACTGGGATGCCAAAGACCCAGATTCAAGACCCTGAGGTTGCCAGTTTGAGCGTGAGCTCATCTGGCTTGAGCAAAATAAAAAATGCTCACCAGCTTAGACCCCAGGTCACTGGATTAAGCAAGGGGTTACTCGGTCTGCTGAAGGCCCGCGGTCAAGGCACATATGAGAAAGCAAACAATGAACAACTAAGGTGTCGCAACAAAAAACTGATGATTGATGCTTCTCATCTCTCTCCGTTCCTGTCTGTCTGTCCCTATCTATCCCTCTCTCTGACTCTCTCTCTCTGTCTCTGTAAAGAAAAAAATAAAAAATAAATAAATAAATAAATAGCCCTGGCTGGTTGGCTCAGTGGTAGAGTATCGGCCTGGCATGCGGAAGTCCGGGTTCGATTCCCCACCGAAGCACACAGGAGAGGCGCCCATCTGCTTCTCCACCCCTCCCCCTCTCCTTCCTCTCTGTCTCTCTCTTCCCCTCCTGCAGCCAAGGCTCCATTGGAGCAAAGATGGCCTGGGCGCTGAGGATGGCTCCATGGCCTCTGCCCCAGGCGCTAGAGTATCTCTGATCGCAACAGAGCGATGCCCCGGATGGGCAGAGCATCGCCCCCCTGGTGGGCATGCCGGGTGGATCCTGGTCAGGTGCATCCAGGAGTCTGACTGCCTCCCCATTTCCAGCTTCAGAAAAATACAAAAAATAAATAAAAATAAATAAATAAGTAAACTTACTTAAATTTTTTTAAAAAAAATAAAAAAAGATTATGAAGCAGATATACATATACAAACTCTTTAAAAATATAGTTTCATGTAAAATTATGATTCATATTAATAAATAGAATGATATATGTTATATAACACTACCTAAATATATACCTATATACTTAGGTATTATATTAATTATATACTCAAACAAAATAATACACATTTTTACAAGATCATAAACCAACTACATATCAGTATCTATATTGGTATGGTTGCCTACATGATGGGAAAGAAATAGTAATAAAGTGAAACAGGCCCTGGCCGGTTGGCTCAGTGGTAGAGCGTCAGCCTGGTGTGCAGGAGTCCTGGGTTTGATTCCCGGCCAGGGCACACAGGAGAAGCATCTATCTGCTTCTCCACCCCTCCCCCCTCCTTCCTCTCTGTATCTCTCTTCCCCTCCCACAGCCAAGCCTCTATTGGAGCAAAGTTGGCCTGGGCGCTGAGGATTGCTCCATGGCCTCTGCCTCAGGCGCTAGAATGGCTCTGGTTGCAACAGAACAACGCCCCAGATGGGCAGAGCATCTCCCCCTGGTAGGCATTCCTGGTGGATCCTGGTTGGGCACATGCAGGAGTCTGTCTGACTGCTTCTCCATTTCCAGCTTCGGAAAAAAAAAAAAAAAAGTGAAACAAAAAACTTCACCAGTATGGTAAGTATTTAAGAGAAGATTGTTGTCTTGAACAATAAGAGTATTGTATCATCATATAAGGAATATAATTAACTAAATCAGGTGGTTCTGGGTCTCAATAGTAAAAACTAAAGCAGGTGTTGTCTTTATTCTCATAGCCCATGTTTGAAATCTCTGACTTTCACAGTTTTTTATAGAATTGGTGAAGAAGCAATTTTCCATTTGGATAAATACAAGGAATGATTTTATGTTGCTGTTGTATGTTTCTACTGTGAAACAATCAGACTCAGTTTAGTTTTTTAATTACTGTTTATTCTTCTATAAAGCTCATTTTCTCCTCAACTATTTAACTATTTACCTGGAGGTAGTCTCTTGGTGTCTTTTTCTCTCTCTCTTTCTCTCTCTCTCTCTTATTCTCTCTCTCTCACTTTTTACCGCCCTGCCCTCTCTCTCTCCTAATCTTGGCCTCAACTATTGTAAAGAGAATAAAAGTGTTAAGCAACTTATATTCTGTGGGCATAAAATTCTTTGGAATAGCACAGGCAAATACTGAATCTGTTCAAGCGTCTGAGTGCCAGGGCATGCTGGTAAGAGCAGCCACAATGCACTTCACAAGCACAATAGCCAACTGCTTACGGTAGAGTAAGCACTACTAAATGTTCTTTATAGTGCAAGGATTTGGCATTAACAAATCATTAGGCAGGCATAAGTGTTAATTCTTGCAGACAAAGAAATAATCTCTTGAAATCTGCCCAGAATATAACCTTTTCATTTTAACCTTGGTTGAATTAGGAATCAGAAAATTTATGAGCCATGCAAGTTTGAAAGACATTGTAACATTTCTGAGCTTTGTTTTATTTCATTTAAATATGCATTTTATAATACTCTGATTACCTTAAAAATGGAATTTGAATAAGTGATCCCTTTATCCTTGAGTTGGACTGAATGAACTGAAATGATAATAAGGTCCACATTTAATCCTCTTCTTACAAGGATGGACTATTATGCAATTACAGACTTATAAAGAAACACATGTAAAATACTACTGAAGGGTGGATTGAAAAAATGACCTGCTCCAACTTTCTTAGTAGTTTAGAAAAGGGAGAATGAACATCAGAGAGCTTTTCCAAGATCTGACAGGTGCATAGTGCTGGAGCTGGGACCAGAAGCCATATCTTTCTGACTCCCAGATGAATGTTTCACATCTAAGATTAACTCTAATATTTTGTGGTTAATCAACTATGCTATCTGATCTTAGAAGCTCAAAAATTTCTCTCACATACATGAAAACCCCAATATTGAAGTAATTAAATATTTAGAGAAAGAAAATAAAATAACATTTCTTATATAAGGAATGATCAAAATACTTGCAACAAGAGCATATTTTGTGATAGGCACTAGGAAAGATTAATTTATCAGTTTAGCAGAAATATCTTTGGTCTTACAGATATGAGCTGTCAGGCAGACACCTGTTTACGTTGGTCACCATGACCATGGCAGTCTTAGACAGGAACCCTTGGAGTGTTGAGAAGAACAGTATATTGTTATGAAGACCTGAGATGACATATCACTTGGAAATGAGGACTGGATTAGAGGAAAGCGAAAGAAGAAAAGCTATTGAAAGAGAAGAATGTCAAGGAAAACCAGGGTTATCTAAATTGGCACTTGTGCCAACAGGCAGTCATGCATTTGAGCTTCCCTTATGCCAGATAAAGTTAGCCTAATAATTAACTTAAATAACACTCCTGTGCAATATGAAATAACGAGCAATGCATTTTCACATATAGGTAGCAAGGTACCTTTGCAGTTAAGAACGCATATTCAAAAGAAAAAATGAAAGTTTGTGCTACTGAATGTGCTTGCTTCAACTGACTGCAGACTCCAGAAGAAAAAAATCATTAAAATCTGTCCAGAAAACAATCTCTGAGCACACAGTACTCTTTATTAGTCAAGGCACATGCACATGCAAGCATGCGCGTGCATACACACACACACACACACACACAGACATTCATATAATTTTATAATTTTCTTCAATATTTTTAATTCCTTTACATTTAAAAAAGACACAGCTTTTGTGTTTTATTTTACTCTAAGGCTTAGCATTCATTAGCTCTTTCAAGCAAGCATAAGAATTATTAGCACTTGTGAAATTTTACACTATTAGAACTTGTGAATATTTATGCTACTGCTACCATAGCATAGATAGGACTTTTCAATATTAACTTTATATTCTTATGATACAGGTATGGTAAGCAAAGATACGACTATCTCATTTTGGTTTAATAGACGAAATGTCAGGAATTTCAGAGGCAATCTAAACTGAAAGAGAGCAGCTATGTACATGGTTCTCTGCATAATTTTTCACCACAGTTAAAACATGACTCTGTAACAATTTAGTCATTAGTAAATATAATTAAAAGATGCACAATGAAAGCAAAATTTAAGGAAACAAAAATCCTATAGAAAGCTAAAAATCTGTGTCATGCTAAAATGGAATTCAAAATTGCCTTAATTGAATTTAAACATTGATGAAATCAATCAGGCACTAAAAGAGCAGAAACTCATCTGAGCCCTTCCCAGAAAAGATCTTCTGAGAATATGTAAACTAACCTGGATCTATTTTCCAGGAGCTCAGGAGTGTTCCTTAAAACATATCGCTACATTTTATTTATTTATTTATTTATTTATTTATTTATTTATTTATTGTAACAGAGACAGACGAACAGACAGGAACAGACAGACAGGAAGGGAGAGAGATGAGAAGCATCAATTCTTTGTTGCAGCATCTTAGTTGTTCATTGACTGCCTTCTCGATAGGGGGGGTGCTACACTAGACCGATTGACCCCTTGCTCAAGCCAGCGACCTTGAACTCAAGCTGGTGAGCTTTGCTCAAACCAGATAAGCCAGCACTCAAGCTGGCAACTTTGGGGTTTAACCCGGGTCATCAGCGCCCCGGTCCGAAGCTTCATCCACTGCACCACCACCTGGTCAGGTTATTGATACATTTTAAATGGGGCTACTAGGAGATTTAGCACATATTAAAATAAAGGAATCCATTTCCAGGGCGACACATTCCTTTACCAGGATTTATGAGGTGACAAACACAACAAGGAATGGATTTTAGTCACCACTCACTCCCCTTTCTTGGACACTTTTGTGGAGGGAAAAACTAGTACATGAGAGTTCTGCTCAGAAAGTTTTTCATTTTCAGATTCATAACATGTGCCATTTTCTTGTTCAAAACCAGAGACGAAAATGATAAATGATTGGGGGAAATTTTTCCATACATGATTATGTGTTATCTCTTATGAATGTAAAAACACTAAATCATACTTATTTAAAGAAAAATGTTTTTAAGGAGTTCCCATGGTTTGTTAAGCTCCCACTGTGTTGCTGGATTGGCAGTTCCCTTCAAATGGCACACTAAAATTGTTGTGTAATACTTATAAATTTTAGCCACCTTAGAAACATGTGTGTGTGTGTGTGTGTGTTGTTTGTTTCTTGTCTAACAAATGCGTAAACATGAAACAAAACAAAACACACATTTTTAAGGCTATCAAAAAGAAATAACAAGGACTTTGTGACTAAGTACATTAAACAAAAGGGACACTCAACTATATATAAAACTCAGTGTATAAAACCCTCAGCCTCTCCACTCCTCCAGTCTTTCACATTTCCTCTCCTTTTCCATGAGACTCCAAATCTCAGCTTGAAAATTTGATACATTTTCTGTTGAAGATTATAAGACTTTAGCAGCTGAGAACTAGTTGTACCTATTTTTGAATAAAATGCTAAATATCTAAAATATGAATTTCATTATGAGCAAAATTAATTCAATATTTAAGAAATTATTTTCTCATTTTAGAAACTCCCACAATAAAATTCTATGTTTTATTTATTTATTTATTTTTGTGGCAGAAACAGGGAGAGTCAGAGAGAGGGACAGATAGGGATAGACAGAAAGGAAGGGAAAGAGATGAGAAACATCAATTCTTCGTTGCGGTTCCTTAGTTGTCCATTGATTGATTTTTCATATGTGCCTTGATGAGGGGGTGGCTACAGCAGACCAAAGGACCCCTTGCTTGAGCCAGCAACATTGGGCTCAAGCTGGTGAGCCTTGCTCAAACCAACTGAGCCCGCACTCAAGCTGGCAACCTCGGGTCTCGAACCTGGGTCTTCCACATCCCAATCCGACACTCTATCGACTGCGCCACTGCCTGGTCAGGCTGTATGTGTGTTTTAAATGTCCTTGTTTTGCTTCTCAGAAGATAATGCATTTGTTTACTACTCAGAACACAACCATATGTAGACAGCAAAACACTATGTTCTGAGTATTGGTTGGACTGGTTTCTATCAGAGTAATCAAATAAAGGATATTTGCCTGATCTGTTGTGGCACAACCTGGATAAAGCATCAACCTGGGATGCTGAGGTTGTGGGTTAGAAATCCTGGGCTTGCCTGGTCAAGGCACATATAGGAGTCGATGTTTCCTGTGCCTCTCCTCTTTCTCTCTGCTCCCTCTAAAAATGAATAAATAAAATTTTTGGGGAAAAAAGGATATTTGTTTCAGTATACAAAAAAAAAAATCACTGGGCTTTTGTTCTGATAGTCCATTAGCTCAATAAACTAGTGGATTGATTAACTGTTCTTTTCCAGCAAATGTTGGATTATTTACTGATCCTTTTTTTAGATGTTCTATAAGCACATCTACTGAAATACATGGCATTCTAATGGAGTGGAAAGAGTCCTCCATGTGCATGAACTTGTACCATGGCAATCCATGGTAATTGTCTTTTCTAGACGTAACTATAATTTTTCCTCTTCTCTAAAATGACCCATCTCCTTCTAGAGTTGGCCAAATTAAATTTTTTCTCCATATTTCAGCTATAGTAATGGTGGAATATGAATAAAATAGATGATTGGAAGAGATATTCAGAAAGTAGAATATGCTGGGCCTGGAAATTGACTGAATGTGAAAATGTGTGTTAGAAATATTGCCCTTGGATAGAGTTTTGGCCCAGCATATAGACATCCTGGGTTTGATTCTTGGTCAAGACATGAATCTGGAGGAGTGACCATCTGCTTCTCTCCCCATCCCTCTTCTTCTTCTCTCCCTCTTCTTTCAGGGCCAGGGGCTCGATTGGTATGAGCATGTCCCAGGCACTTAAGATAGCTCCATTGCAGCATATCAGCCTCAGGTGCTGGAGATAGTTTGGTACTCAAGCATCGACCCTAGACAGGGTTGCCAGGTTGATACTGGTCAAGGTGTACACAGGAGTCTGCCTCACTTTCTCTCCTCCTCTTACCTTAAAAAACATATATTGCTCTTTGAAGTTTCCTAAATTGTGCAGAGAAAGTATAAATGACATAGTGTGATATAAAATGTCATGACATAAATACATGTATACTTCCAGAAACCTAGATACACTAATGTTGGGCAAATACATTTGTAAAATTTGTGTCATTTGGTCTTGCTCACTTTTATTGTTAAAGATGGCCACTGCCCATGCGGGGTGGCTGATTAACTTCCTGCTTGGGAAGGGGCTTCATTATACTAATGTGTGCTGGAGGAGGGCTTTCCCGAAAAAAAGTTTTAAAAGGAGGAAATAGGAGGCCATTTTGGTAGAGAGGAGAAGACCACATTGTTGCAAGGAGAGAGGCCACGTGGTGGCAGAGAGGAAGCAAGCAAGATGACGGGGGGCTGAAAAGGAACAGAGGTGAGCGACTTTGTAAGCTCCGCTGAACTGGTGAGGTGGGAGCCTTTGATTCTAAGAAAACTAGGATGTGTCAGTAGCTTTGTGAGCACTAAATGAGTGGGTTTTGGTGCCTGTGTGTTTGTTTTTTCTCGTCTGCTGGCTGCTAGCTGGAATAAAGTATGGCCCACCAGTTCTTGGCTCTGCAGTTTCATTACCATCTATCTGAATCAAATGAGAACCTGCACCAGCCAGGTGGCTGTGATGGTGGCTGCGACTACTGGCTTTACAATCCTTACATTAGGATTCAATGTACTTGAATAGAAGCACCTGTAAAGAAGGGACTTGGATATAAATTTAATGTGGAGGAGGGAGAATAGAGAAGAATAGAAAGAAGAATCTGAAGAAGTCCCTACAGTTGCTGAATGAATGCATATATTAATGAAACAATGGATGGTGGTGCTTCTGATACATGCACACTTGAAGAGGACAAGGTACAGATTTGATTCAAATATGAGGTGTTAAAAGTTGTTTTTTAATATAGGTAAAGTCATGACTCTCATACAAGTATAAAATGAGCATGTGTTAGAGTCTATTTAACTTATTAATTAATGAGGAGACCTTCAGATGTCACAACAGTTCAAAAGAGCACGCAAAGGAGGAGACACACATGGAAGCAATTATGACCACTAAAATGAACTTGCACAGTAGATGCAAAGCACGCATCTTTTACAAAGGAGAAGGCAAATCAATTGTACTTTATGAGACAACATTCATTTGCATGTCTAAGGACAAGAATAATTGCATTTCTATCACTCATCCACATTTTCCAAAGTGGTGAAGCTTAGAGACAATGAAAGGTATTGAGACACTTAAAAAACAGAAAGGTGCATTACACATTATTTAATCACAATTGAAGATGCCCAACAATTTTTCAATGTATTTGAAAATATTTCATAATTTTGACATACAAAGGTGATTTAGAGATAACAATGTGTAGATATTAAGTAGCACCTAGATTATCAGTCCACTTTCTTCCTGTCATGCTAAGGGTTAAGTCAAATTTACTTAAAGAAGCCCCTCTTTTATTCTAATCTTGAACAATTGGTAAACCATGGACTCCCTAAATCTTCATCTAAAGGGCGATGCTTTCATGATTTTTCCTCAATGGTAAACAAAAAATAAATTATTCTTGATAAAAACAAATGAACAAGGAGAACACTGCACCATCCCAGACATTCATTTTTTTTTTGCCTTTCCAGCTCAGCTGAAATATGTATCTGCTCCAAATATCATTCACAATATGAAACATGTATCTTCCTGAATACTTGACTCTAAAATGAAACAAAGGGGAAAAGTACTGTTGTGAGAAATATTTATCAATTGGAAAGGAATTGAGTTTCATAAAAAGACAACACTGGATTATTTTTAAAATTATAAATATGTGTGTGTATTAGTCTTTTGTCCTTAATAGAAACATATGTTATGCTCCTAGAATTAAACACTATATAAATTTTAACTTACAAACAATATAAGAAGATAAAAACATAATTTTAAATATAATAATTCTAATTTCTGTATGTCAATTTAGCTATATTACTACTCAGGTATAAATATCTGCCAAAAGTAGTAGAAATAACTCTGCATTTGAAATGGATTTTAAAAGCTTGTTTCATGCTTAACAGGCAAGTAAAACTGAGAAAGTACCTTTATGTGTTCTTCAAAAATCATTGCACTATATAAGATTAGCTAATAAAAATCACAAATTTGGCCTTGGCCAGTGGCTCGGTGGATAGAGTGTCAGCCCAGCATATGGGCATTCTGGCTTTGATTCTGGTCAGGACACACAGGAGAAATGACCATCTGCTTCTTCCCCTCCCTCTACCCCTTCTTTCTCTCTTGCCTTCTCGCAGCCAGTGGCTTCATTGGTTTGAGAGTGGCCCTGGGCACTGAGGATAGCTCCGTTGGAGTGCGTTAACCTCAGGTACTAAAAATAGCTCAGTACTTGAGAATCAGCCCAAGACTAGGTTGCCGGGTGGATCCTAGTTGGGACACATATAAGAGTCTGCCTCACTATCTCCCATCCTCTCACCTAAAAAAAGAAATCACAGGCTTTATGGGGAAAATGGACTTAGTGGCACCTCTCAAATAAGCGAGGAAAAAAGTAAAGATATAAAATGATTTAAATTATAGTACAATTTTATACTTATTAAATAATTTTTAAAATAATTATATTTTTTAAAAGATTTTCATTACTTATTAGGTAAAGGCAAATGAAAACTACAATGAGATACCACTTTACACTTTTTAGAATAGCTATCTTTAATCAGACAAGTAATAATAAGTTCAGGAAAGGTTGTAAAAAAAAAAGAACCCTCATTCACTGCTGGTGGGAATGTAAACTGGTAGAATCAATACAGAAAATAGTATGGAGGTTCCCCTAAAAAATTAAGACTAAAGTCATCATATGTCCCAACAATCCTTTTGGGTATCTACCTCAAATTTTGAAAACATTTATTTGTAAATCTATATGGGCCCCTATCTTCACTGCAACATTATTCATGATGGCCAATACATGTGAACAACCAAAGTGCCCTTTGATAGATGATTGGATAAAAAAAGATGTGATACATATATACCATCAAGTACTATTCATCCATAAGAAAGATGGAATACTGCCATTTTTGACAACATGGATGGATCGTGAGAACATCATGCAAAGTAAAATAAGTCAGATGGAATAAGTCTAGAACCATATGGTTTCACTCATATGTGATATAAAAACTGAAAACAGGCCCTGGCCGGTTGGCTCAGCGGTAGAGCATCGGCCTAGCGTGCGGAGGACCCGGGTTCGATTCCCGGCCAGGGCACACAGGAGAAGCGCCCATTTGCTTCTCCACCCCTCCGCCGCGCTTTCCTCTCTGTCTCTCTCTTCCCCTCCCGCAGCCAGGGCTCCATTGGAGCAAAGATGGCCCGGGCACTGGGGATGGCTCTGTGGCCTCTGCCTCAGGCGCTAGAGTGGCTCTGGTCGCAACATGGCGACGCCCAGGATGGGCAGAGCATCGCTCCCTGGTGGGCAGAGCGTCGCCCCTGGTGGGCGTGCCGGGTGGATCCCGGTCGGGCGCATGCGGGAGTCTGACTGTCTCTCCCTGTTTCCAGCTTCAGAAAAATGAAAAAAAAAACAAAAAACTGAAAACAACAAATGAATAAACAAACAAAAACTCATGGACACAGACAACAGTGTGATGATTATAAGAAGGAAGGGGCATTGAAGAAATATAAAGGGCAAAGGAAGGGGGTAAAATATGTGGTAACAGAAGGAGATTTCACTTTGGGTGGTAAACACACAATGCATTGTACAGATGATTCATCATAGAATTGTACACTTGAAACCTATCATTTCACTAACCACTGTCACCTCAATAAATTCAGATAAAAAACAAAAAAGAGTGTGTAGCACTTACCTTAAAAAAGACCTAGAGTTTGCTTGTGGTGGTTGCCACTGGAAAGGTTGCAACTTTTTGGCTACTGTGAATTGGTGAAGGAAGGATGGTTATCTAAAATTAGAATGAAAGTTATACCATTAGAGCTAGTTAATAGATGTTTGAGTTGTGTGTGTGCAGTTTATGTAACCCTATGTGTTTGGCAGTGCTGTGTTCTGCATTTACCTAGTATTGTTCAGTTGAAATCATGCATAAACAACCTGAAATTTGCATTATGTCAAAATTGTTTTCTAATATATCAATTTCATTGGGATAAATGTGCATTTTGGAAAGAAACATATAGGAAAACTGACTACACTACCATCTGCCCTGTCTATTGTAGTGGTTGAGATCACAGGTCATATAGTCTGACTGAATAGGTTCAGATTCCATCTCTTCAGTGTATGATCTTGGACACAATATGTAGGATCTAACTGTCACAACCCTCATTTATAAAATAGAGCTAATAATTGTTTTCAGCAAATAGGTTTTTTGGTATAGATAAAATAGCTAATTCATGGAGAAGATTATGAACTAAGGGTTTGAAAATTTTACCTATAAATATTGTCTTTAATAAGTAAGAAAATGCCTGCTGTGTGGAAAATATTTTGTAACCTAGAAAACAACGAATAAGTTATTTTTGTATTAAGTTGTATTATACATAAAAATTGTGAATATTTGGTCATTTCTTTTTAACAAATAGTCACTTCATATGGATCATGCTAGTATTTCCTGTACTTTTTATAATACAATACTAATTTATAAAAAGTAATATTTTAGAATTATATAATATTAACAAAGTTAAAAAGGTAGAAAATATGTTTAATACCATATATAATATAATTTATTTAATGGTGCACTAAACTAAACTGGATTATATTAGCTATTTTTATTACTAACATTCTGATCCTTAATTTGCACTTCTTCCAATCCTAAAGCATTGAAAATATAAAATAACATGTAAACTTTTTTTATAAAAGAAACTTTGAAGTGTTCTATTAAAAAATGCATAAGAAGCTTGACCAGACAGTGGTGCAGTGGGTAGAGCACTGGACTCGGATGCAGTGGACCCAGGTTCAAAATCTCATGGTTGTCAGCTTGAGCCCAAAGGTTGCTGGCTTGAGCCCAGGGTAATTGGCTTGAGCAAGGGGTCACTCGCTCTACTGTAGCCCCCAGTTAATGCACATATGAGAAAGCAATCAATGAACAACTAAGGTGCTACAATGAAGAATTGATGCTTCTCATCTCCCTCCCTTCCTGTCTGTCTGTCCCTACCATTCCCTCTCTCTGTCTCTGTCACACACACACACACACACACACACACACACACACACAAAATACACAAGAAGCTAAATTAAAGATTAAAGGTAATATTTCCCTTTGGAGAAACTGAAATGTTAATAGACAAAAGCTCACTGAGGCCTTTGGCATAAAGTGTTTTTTGATACTTATGAGACATACTGTTAATCAAAACTTAGAGTTCCAGACATTTGTTTCACATTTTAATGCAGTTTTTATGCTATTTTGTTAATTATTTGTTTTAAGTATAGTCAATTATATTATTTAGCATTTATGGATAGAAGCCCAATTTATCTGGCTCCAGTGTTCTGAATTTGGTGCAGTATTATAAATATCTGAATATGACAGAGGCATTTTTAGACTCCACTAGTAAAGTATCAAGTAACATTAATTCTGAATTTTGTTTCTTGACTAATAGTTGATATCTGCATCAGATTGTGATGTTTTTTTCTTTCAATGTCCTGTTTTCTTTCAATAAAATGACTAAGTGATGCACCCAAATGTTTATGGCAGCATTGTTCACAATAGTGGAGATCTGGAAACAGCCCAAGTGTCTGTCAGTGGACAAGTGGATTAAAAAGCAGTGGTACATATACACAATGGAATACTATGGGGCCATGAAAAAGAAGGATATCTTACCTTTTGCGACAACATGGATGGATATGGAAACTATTATGGTAACAGACAGAAAAAGAAAAATATCATATGACCTCATTCATTTGAGGAATCCAATGAACAATGTGAACTGAGGAATGAAATTGAGACAGAGGAGAAATCAAAGGGACCAGAGGAAAAAGAGGACAGAGGGAAAGGGGATGATAGCAGGGGATAAACCTGAAGGGAAGGGGAGAGGGTGCCATGAGGAGGTGGGAAGGGAGATATTGAGAAGAATACAGGGTGGGGAATGCATTCAGGGCAACACTAGAATCTGTGTAAACACAATAAATTAAAATCAATAAAAGAAAAAAAAAGAGGGATTAAATAAGTGTACTTTTACTTTCTGTGGGAAAAGACACCAGAACAAATTTTATTGGGTTCTTAAGACTTAACTGTGTTACTTTTCAAAAAGGATATAAATATTCAAACTATTATTCATATACACCAGATAAAATCTAATATTCTATCTATATCTTTAAATGATGGTATATCTGTAAATCAAAATTTTATTATTGTGCTATTTTCTGTGTATATAAACCCAAGAAAATTAAATTATAAAGCTGATAAACTATTCACCAAAATATTATATCAATTTTAAGTCATACACAGACAACTGTACTTCAATAGCTTGTGAAAGTATTTCATAAGTCATCAATTTGAAATGATAAAAATAGCAAATGGTTGTAAAACCAGTATTTTTTTATTTTTTTTATTTACAGAGACAGAGAGAGGGATAGATAGGGACAGACAGACAGGAACGGAGAGAGATGAGAAGCATCAATTATCAGTTTTTCATTACGACACCTTAGTTGTTCATTGATTGCTTTCTCATATGTGCCTTGACTGCAGGCCTTCAGCAGACCGAGTAACCCCTTGCTTGAGCCAGCAACCTCGGGTCCAAGCTGGTGAGCTTTGTTCAAACCAGATGAACAGGTGGTCAAGCTGGAGACCTCAGGGTCTCAAACCTGAGTCCTCTGCATCCCAGTCCAATGCTCTATCCACTGTACCACTGCCTGGTCAGGCTAAAACCAGTATTTTAAGAATGAGTTGTTGAACTTGACTGCTCAGTTGCATTCATTTTAGTGTTTAATGATGACCTATGGCTTTGTGCTAAGTGTTATTGCAAGCAAGTTTCTCTGAATAAAAATTAATCAGAATTAGCTTGCCCCATAGTGGCACGGTAGAAAAAGTTTCGACCTAAAACAGCGAGGTCACCTTCAAAACCCTGGGATTGCCTGGTAAAGGCACATTTGGGAGTTGATGCTTTCTGCTCCTCCCTCCTCTCTCTCTCTCTCTCTCTCTCTCTCTCTCCTTCTGTCCCCTCTCTAAAATGAATAAATAAATAAATTAATTAATAAAAAATAATCAGAATTAAATCTATACGTTTAGCAAAGAGATTTTAACTCCGTTAAAATTCATATGCTTTGCAAGTGTCAATTTCTTAAAACAAGAAAATTCATATTTCCGAAAGACACCTATCTAAACCCAACTTAAATATGTTATTTTTCAATCAAAAAACAATGACAACAACAACCAAAATGAATAAAATTTTCAGTGCTTACACTTATTAAATAATATGATAGCTTAAATTTTATATTGCATAATTTATCAACATTATTTTTCATAATTGAGATCTTAAGTATCTAGTTAATTTTTCAGATTAGATTTCAGTGGGTTGAGGGAGAAAGATTAAATGGGACAGAAGTAATTACTCTGAGCTTTGGAAGAAAGTAAGAATGATCTCTATAATAACTGATAGAAGAAGAGCAATTTTCACATCTCCTATCTCTTAGGAAAATGGAGAAGTGAATGTGTTATGCTGTCATGTCTCACAAGTAACCTACAAACTTTCAGGCTCACTGACATACTTCTAGTTGCAAAGGGTTTTTCCAAAAGGTATTCTGAATTAACTTCTATTATGTCAAACACGATGCAGGACCCTTAGGGTGCTGTTCAGGATGAGAAACATTTTCATAGAATTGCAATGTAGATACTATAGGAAGAAGTTAAAACAAGGATCCATTTCTCTTCCTATTCTGAAACCTTTTATTATCTGTGAACAACAGAAAATTATACTTCCATATATTGAGTTGAAGTAAAACTAAGATTAATCTCTTGTGAGTGCAATAATATAATATAATATAATATAATATAATATAATATAATATAATATAATATAATATAATATAATATAATATAATATAATATAATATATAAAAATGATATTAATGTATCGCCTGACCTGTGGTGGTACAGTGGATAAAGTGTCGACCTGGAAATGCTGAGGTCGCCGGTTCGAAACCCTGGGCTTGCCTGGTCAAGGCACATATGGGAGTTGATGCTTCCAGCTCCTCCCCACTTCTCTCTCTCTCTCTCTCTCTCTCTCTCTTTCTCTCTCTCTGTCTCTCCCTCTCCTCTCTAAAAAAATGAATAAGTTAAAAAAAAAGATTAAAAATGATGTTAATGTATCGTATATATTAACATTCAGTAGAAAGAAAAAAATAAAAAGAAGGCAGTGTTCCTTAGTAAAAAAATAAATTAATTTAAAAAAAAAAGCTTGTCATTTAAATTTTGTAAGTGATAAATATTATTCCAGTTACAGATAAGGAAATTGAAGTTCAGTGTTATTTATTTATTTATTTTCATAGCAGTTTTCTTCAGACATGCAAACTTCCTGTTGAGGGCATTGATACAACTATGTCTCAACAAACTGTGTTGGTCTTTATGCATGATATTAAAGTAATTAGGAAATATCTCAAATTTAAGATTATAAAAATAAAGATTGCAGCCCAGCCAGGCAGAGTACCACCTGGTAAGAGCTTGCCAGTTGGATCCCAGACAGGGTGCAGGCAGGAGTCTGTTTCTGCCTTCCCGCCTCTCAATACATAAATAAATAAATAGATATCAAAACAATATGTCAACATGGTATTAATTTGATAGTTCCCAGTTACCCATAAATTTTAATCTTTATCATTGTTCTAATATGATAATATTTACTAAAAAATGAGTGTTTTCGAAAACATAACTTTGTGTACTTGCAAACGAAAGAACGAAATACTTAAGTAATAATTTAATTCATAATTTTATGTTGGTCAACATACATGGACACTATAAATTAAACACAGGTTCAGACAGCAGAGGATCTATAATTTTTAAAAACACAAAACCAATGATGTTGACCCTTAAAAAATATGTTTTGCCTGACCAGGCAGTGACACAGTGGATAGGGTATTGGCCCGGGATGCAGAGGACCCAGGTTTGAAACCCTGAGGCTGCTGGCTTGAGTGCGGGCTCATTTGGTTTGAGTGTGGAATTGCTGGCTTGAGTGTGGGAGTTGCTGGCTTGAGTGTGGGATCATAGACACAATCCTGTGGTCACTGGCTTGAGCCCAAAGGTTGCTGACTTGAAGCTCAAGGTTGCTGGTTTAAGCAAGGGGTCAGTGGTTTGGCTAGAGCCCCCTGGTCAAGGCATGTATAAGAAACCAATCAATGAACAACTAAGGTGCCACAAGGAAGAATTGATGCTTCACATCTCTCTCCCTTTCTGTCAGTCAGTCCCCATCTGTCCCTCTCTCTGTCTCTGTATCGCTCTTTCTCTCACTAAATATGTAAACATTAATGTATGTGTTTGAATTGCATAGGTCCATTTACATTTGGAGTTTTTTCAATAAATACTGTAAAAATATTTTCTCTTTCTTATAATTTTTTAAATAACATTTTCTTTTCTTTAGAGACCTTTATTGTAAGAGTACAATATATAATACACACAATATGCAAATATTTTATTGTTAAGGCTTCCAGCAACAGTAGGCTATTAGTAGTTACATTTTTGGGAATCAAAAGTTATATGTGGATTTTTTAAATGTACAAGGGTGGATGACCCTACTCATCATGTTGACCAAAGGTCAACTATATTTAGCTTTTGGCCTTCTGATGACTCAGTTACAGCAACTGTTCCAATTAACACAAAAGTAAATCTAATTAATTCATCTAAATGCATGCTCAGCAAGATGAAAATCATCTGTTTTTCATCCTCAAGCAACTCACAAATTACTAATATGGGAGTAATTTATATTCTTTCTTGAAATATATTTACTATATAAGAGTAATTTATACATATCCTGAAAAGATAACTTTTAAAGCTCTGAGGAAACTAAGAACAGCTTTTCTGGTAAGATTCTGTTTGAAAAATTATTCACTAGAATTATATCAGTGCAAGCTGAAGAGGGGACTGCAGAGTTTTTATCCAACATCTGGATCAAAAATACACATATACACACACACTATCATTCGCAAACATGAAGCATACCATGTCAAATACATAGCCAAATGGAATAAATTTAGGGAACAAAAGTGAAAAATGAGAAAGGATATAGATTTAAAAGTTGTTGGCAGTGCACAAGGTGACTGGTCTGAATCACAAGGATGGTGAAAATTCAAACACTTTTCTGACTGTCTTTATCATTACTGAAAAATCTCCTGATCAAAATAAGAGAATATAGTAGTTTGATGTGGTAGAATTATAATTTCTGGAAAGATTTTTGTTCCTTCCAAGGTTTACTGTAAGTATCTTGATTTCAGTGGTTCCAGTGTTCTACTGTAACCAGGTGGCCTTATATAGGAACATGCCAGTGACATCTATTCACTACACATGACTATATTCTCTTCCAACAAATACCTACAGAAGAGAATAGTAGTATCTGGACAGCAAACTTCACACTTGTCCTCTGAGAATTGAAAAATTGATGCAATAGCTTTAAGCATCCACACCTTTGGTCTTTTTCAATAATGTATGAAGAAATATGTCAGAAAAATCAAAACTCCTATTCTCTAAGAATCAATAATCCTATGTGTTCAGCCTTCCAGCCTGATTATTCATCAAGCAAAGACATGCTTTTGCTGTGAAATTAGGTGTCAGTTTCTTCTAGATATCTTTTGCTTGTTCTCTCTGTATTTACCCTATATCTACCCACATATTTCTACATGCACAAGTATAAGATGCTGTGCAGAAACCTAAATTTTTTCCTATGCCAACTCAAGAATTTTTTTAACTTATTCATTCAAGTAAAAGTAGTTGAAAATATGATTTTCAACTACTTTCTCCTTCTATTTTTTAGTTTTCTTTTTATTCCTTTTAGATCATCTTATTTCAAACATATTCTTTCTTTAAAAAAAAAAGTCTACTTTCAAAATTTCCCTAATTATAAATTTTCTGAAAAGGAAGACAAAAATGAAACTACCTAAATATATAGCGCTATGTATATATTTTCAAACTTATTTCTGAAACTCTTTATCATGGAGGTAGTAAAGTATTTGAGCATATGTGAGAAAACCAACATGAATTGAACCCAAGCATAATTCTATTTTGTTTCTGTTCAACACTTTCACTGAATACCTATTCTGTGCAAGTATGAAGCCATACTCCAGGGCTAATTCTTGTTCTTCAGGATTTCAGAGGTTAATGTGACAGAGTGACATACATAAAAACAAATCTCAAAACAAAATGCTACACAGTGTATTTAAAATATGCAAAAAGTATCTGAATTTTTAGAGTCAGAAATATTAGTCTTTGTGATTTTAGGGGCATTGTACAAGTTTGTACACCTTTATTTTTAAGTTTCTGAAAGTTCTATTTAGTATCAGTATGATTGATCTTCAAATAATCAGGGTTAAGACTAATTCAGTTGTAATGGATTAAAGTTGGTTTATATTTTGTGCCTTACAGCTGAGTTGTCAAACAGAGGTTTCATGGATAGTTGTGAATTTTTGTTAGTTTTTATATTATTTAGATTTCTCCCCAATATAATCAACTTTAGTTACACTAACTTTTTTTGTGGGTTCTATTTTACATGTTTCAGAATGAACATAGTGACAGTGTTTTTACCTAAGCATGGGCTATTAATTATGCTAATTCACATAGTGGTTTTTGCAGGGTATCATGATATTTTAGGGCACCTAAAATATACATTTAGCTTTCCTTTTCCAGTAGAGAAGATAGAAAGGTACAAGCAAAGAGAAGAAAATAAGTGTAAATAAATATATAAAATGTATTACATATTCTAAATATATTAAAGATATTTATGATAATATATTAAAATAACAGTGAAAACATGTTATATATTTTACTATAAATTTTTCAGTATCTACCATCATTATTTTATAATTTTAAAATAATCCTATGGTTCCATGGTCTCTGTTTCAGGTGCTAAAAAATAGTTCTGTTGCTGAGCAATGGAGCAATGGCCTCTGATAGGAAGAACATTGCCCTCTAGTGGACATGCTGGGTGAATCTGGTTCAGTGTGCATTTGGGAGTCTGTCTCTCTACTTAACCTCCTCTCACTAAAAATAAAAATAAATAAATAAATAAATAGATAGATAGATAAATAAATAAAATAATCCTAGAGTCAAATTTTTGACAGTATAACTTCTACATGATGCAAAACAACTTTATAAATAGTTCTCTTGTTTTCTAGTGTTTCCAACTTTATAATAAAAAGAAACAGGAATCTGTAAATCTAAGAGAAGGAAAAATATTAATTTATATAACACAAAGGTCTTACCTAAAGTGAAGTAAAATAAACAAAATTATGGATAAGTATTGAGAAGTAATATATTCATTCCAGCTTTTGTTCAGTTATGTATACATAAATTTGTTACCCTCTTTCTGTTAATAGTTACCACAATGGCTACATAACAATAGCCAAAGGTTACTTTTTACATAAAAGGATTTTAATTGATTTTTTAAAAACCAAAATAGTCTTTATGTATCAGAGCTACAGCAAATTAATTACTCCTTGGAAATAAAGAGCAGAAAGAAAATGCAAGTGTTTACTGCATATGATAGTTGAGCTTCACTAAATATGCTTTACCATGAATCAGTAAAAAAGAGGACAATTAAATAAAGTTGGTAAGTGTTTCAGAAAAAAATATCAGTAAGGAAATTTCTATAAGATAAATGGCAATATGGTCAAGAGATAAAATTTGATTCTTCTTCAAAAAATACATGTAAATCTTTCAGAGAAAACATGTTCAAAAGATTTTTTTTTCCCGTGGTACCAGAGCCCAAGTAAAGAAAAGTAAGTCAAGAAGGAAAGAAGAATGTAATAATAAATATCAAATCCAAATGTAGCATAGAGACAAAAATTATAATAATAATTCAAAGGTACGCCCAAAATCAAAAGCGTTAAACATATTTATACCTCACTGGGCTATGAACTATATTTCTCTATCTCCATGCCTCTTGTTTTAATTCCCTTTGTTCACATATCTCTAAGTGCTTTTCCATCCTCTTTGGTCCACTGACACCTGAGCTATGTTCTTCTTGTAGGGAATTTCACTACACAGGCCATATTTAAAACCTCCATGCACTGTGTCTTGTCACATTCTATAGCCTCAGCAAGTCACATATACAAACCTAAAATGAGGGATCAAAGAAGTAAAGGATAGTAATTTTTTTTGAAGAATAGAACTTATGGTATTAAAATTATTGCATCATTTTTATAGATAACTTAATGAGAAGTTAAAGATTTTAAGAAATTTGGATAGTTTTATAATTAGCAAGTAACAATTGGAGAATTCAATATGTTGCTTTCTGTTTCCAGTGCTTACAATCTTACTGTGTCATTTCATTTTGCCTTTTTAATCTTTTTTTGATTATATAGCCACAACACCACAAGAAATACACAAAGCACACAAACACATGCTTCAACACACATAATTTCTAGATTGTTATTAAATGATATGTTCTCATCGTTCAGTCAGCAATATTCAATGTTTCTGCACAATCTCTGTACTACTGGGAATCCTGTAAAAAACTCTAACAAAAAGAAATTTACTATTGTGTTATTATTCTTTTTGAACTTTTTGCAAAACAATATGACCCTAAATATTATTAAACTGAAATTGCCAGTAGAGTTAGTTCTCAATGTATACCTTTTTCATGAAATCTGTCTTATTTTTACTTTGTATCCTGAGACCAAATATATACAAAATTTAAACATATATTGAAGGCACATCATATGTACATGATAAATTTGGAGAAAATGATTCAATTAATTAACTAATTTATAAGAGGAGTTAAAATTTTCTATAAGTGATATAATTTAGTTAATGTGAAAACTAAAATATAGAACAAGCAACAAACATTAAGAATAAACATTAACTCACATATTTTATGTTGGTTTTAATAGAGTTCAACATTTTAATTTAAACAGGACTTAACTAGATATCAAGAATTTAGTTTCTATTCTGTTACTAACAAACTCAAGTAACATGGTCAAGTAACAGTGCTTTCTCTGAGATATAGAGTTCTAATTAATATATTAAGTTAGTTTACCAGGGGTCTCTTTTAGTATCAAGATTTTTGCACACAAAGTTCATTATCATAAAGCTGGTGGTAAAGGGAACTATTAAAATGACAGTACAAACAATATAGAACTAAGTGAGATGCATATATGAAAAGCAGTCAGATATACATATTTATCTATACCAATTACTATAGTTAAGTGACTCATGTATACATACCAATGCAAGTAAAAAGAAAAGATGTGGAAACAGTTAACATTATAACTGTTTTATCTTAAGGAATGCTATTAGATTTTATAATACTCACTTTAGAGATAGGAGAGAATGATAAATATGTGGAATAGACCAATATAAATGATGACAAAGTCAAAAGGCTGTTTGCGATGTATGCCACACCATCAAGAGCTTAATTACCCTCACCTGTGCTGGTGCAGTGGCTAAAGCATCTATCTGAAATGCTGAGGTTGTCGGTTCAAAAGCCTGGGCTTGCCTGATCAAGGCACATATTGGAGTTGATGCTTCTTGTTCCTTTCCCACCATCTCTCTCACTCTCTCTACTCTCTCTCTAAAAATGAATAAATAAAATCTAAAAAAAAATAGGCCCTGGCCAGTTGGCTCAGTGATAGAGCATTGACCTGGCGTGCAGGAGTCCCAGGTTCGATTCCCAGCCAGGGCACACAGGAGAAACGTCCATCTGCTTCTTCACCCCTCCCCCTCTCCTTCCTCTCTGTCTCTCTCTTCCCCTCCCGCAGCCAAGGCTCCATTGGAGCAAAGTTGGCCCAGGCACTGAGGATGGCTCCATGACCTCTGCCTCAGGTGCTAGAATGGCTCTGGTTGCAACAGAGCAACACCCCAGATGGGCAGAGCATCGCCCCTTGGTGGGCATGCTGGGTGGATCCCAGTCGGGCACATGCGGGAGTCTGTCTGGCTGTCTCCCGCTTCCAACTTCAGAAAAATACAAAAAAACAAACAAACAAAAAAACTAAACTAAAAAAATAGCTTCATTAAATTTTTACAAGAGATCTATACCATTTATTATTCCTGATTTCAAAAATCACTTTAGA
This sequence comes from Saccopteryx bilineata, assembly GCF_036850765.1. Lineage (NCBI taxonomy): Eukaryota > Metazoa > Chordata > Mammalia > Chiroptera > Emballonuridae > Saccopteryx > Saccopteryx bilineata. The sequence goes on from NC_089494.1 coordinate 43,401,897, forward strand.
ATTTTCCTCTAACACAAAATTTTAAAAAATAATGTCTCTTCTAGGCACAAATATTTCTTAGATTTCAAATAAAATCTTAATCCATATAAAAGATATTTAAATTATTTCTTAACTAGATATTACTTACTCTATTTGGACATTTAAGACATCTACAAAGGCAAATTTGGCAATATTACTAACATAATACTCATACAAACAAGAAGCAGTGACAAAATGCTGCTGATGAAGAAATAATTTATGATTGAGAAATTAATGAGCTTCATTTTTGTTGAAAAAAAAAAACTTTCCACTTGGATAAAATGTACATCATCCCTATTTATACATGGTTTCAATTTCCAAGCTTTGAATTACCAGAAGTCAAATGTGGCCCAAAAGTAGTAAAAAAAAAAATTCCAGAAATAAACAATGTATAAATTTTACATTTTTGTTATTCTGAGTAAAGTGATGAAATTGCATTCTGTCCAGCCTGGTTTGTGACTCCTTCCTTCACCAGCATATTCTTTTCTGTATAGCTACCAGTCCCTTAGTCACTTAGTAGTCGAATTGGTTATCAGATCGACTGTCCGATATCACAGTGCTTGTGTTCAAGTAATCCTTATTTTATTTAATAATGACCCTAAAGCCATTCACATAACTTTTTATTACAGTATATTGTTACCTTTGTTCTACTTTATTATTACTTATTGTTATTAATCTCATATTGTATGTAATTTATAAATTAAACTTTATCATAGGTATATATATATATATATGGAAAAAAACTACATATAGAATTCAGTACTATCATAATTTCACTACTGCGTGTCTTGGGTCTTGGCCATATCCTCCACTGATAAAAGACCACTATATACCTAAAACTTTGAGTTAGATTTTTAATCAACTTCCCTTTACATTTTTATGCATATAAAACAATACCTCAGTTGTTCATAATACTTCTCATTTTCCATCTAATATTGAGAAAATTCCTTTGCACACATTACATTTCTAGGGTGATTTAATAAATAGTTAAGGAATTAAGGTATTGTGCTCGGTAATACTGCTTGTATAAACAGTTTGCGTAAATGAAGGCGACCTAATATAAAGCATATCCTTTCTCTGTTTACATTTGTTCATCAGAAGCCAGTGGCTTAAATGGGAATCACCTCAAGCCATAAAGGAAAAAGAATATTAAAATGCCATGTAAGAAAGTACACTGCTGCACTATATTTGTATGTCTCCTTTTTTTGCTACCCATAACTTATCATTTGAGTTTTTTAAATTTTCATATAAAAGTCTACTCCATTTACAAGTGCATATTTCTATGCCTTCTCACATGTGTCTATGTTAACCCAAACTCAGTTGTCAGTGTTTGTCGGTCAATAATATAAAAGTTTTATTTGAAGATAAACAGATCTAAGAGCCTGGTTTGCTACTACTTGCTTTTATATATTGTTCTAACTAAGAGAAACTTTCAGAGGTACTAGAGAGTTTCTCCACATTTTGCTAGATGACATCCAATGATAATGGCCTTAACATGATGAGATATTAATTGAGAAAGCATTTTTACCCTGCCATAATTTTATCGTCTATTCTATTTGCTGCTATTAGCAGGAATCCATAAACCCATGGGTGTTTCAAGTGAATCTCTTTTAGCAGAGCTAACAGTCTGGAGGTCATACTGTTAGCTACTCTCATCAGCCGGGTGTCAAATCATTGTCAAAAGGAAATTACTGGTGTATTCATTTTTTAGCTTCTAGCCTTGTGCTGTAGTGGATGAGATGATTTGTACAGAGCCATTGGGGAAAAACGAGTGCTAGTGGTCATTGAAGGCTTTTTTCACGTCAGCACTTAGTCGAATCATTACAAATTAACTAGGATGTGTGAGGCGCAGCTTGTAGTTCAACTTGCTTTTCAGAAAGAGTTAGAAAATCCTGGATTCTAATTCCATCTGGACATCATTCTTTTTTAACTAAATGACACCATAGAGAGGATCAGTGCCACTTGTGCTATTAAACATGACTGGTAAGAATCAGTAGAGGGTTTCCCCATTATATTGAAAACATGCAAGTGCATTGTTATACAAACAATATTAAATGAAGCTTAATATATTTATGGCTGATATTCCCTGTTTTCATTTCACTCTGCACATAATGCATGACTTTTCATATATACATTTTAGATATTCTAAATGTAGTTAAACACACACACACACACAAGGCATGAATGAAATTCAAAGGAGAAAGATAATTGTGCAAAATATATTGTTTCTATTATTTTTCCCTCTGATATAGAGCAAACAAATCTTTAATCTTTAATAGCTGTTTGTTTTTTGTTTCTTTGTTTTGTATTTTTCTGAAGCTAGAAGAGAAGAGGCAAAGAGACAGACGCCCGCATGCACCCTACTGGGATCCATCCGGCATGCCCACTAGGGGGTGATGCTCTGCTCATTTGGGCAGTTGCTCTGTTGCAACCAGAGCCATTCTAGCACCTGAGGCAGAGGCCATGGAGCCATCCTCAGCACCCGAGCCAACTTTGCTCCAATGGATCCTTGGCTCAAGGAGGGGAAAAGAGATACAGAGAAAGAAGAGAAAGAAGGATGGAGAAGCAGATGCATGCATGTGTGCCCTGGCCGGGAATCGAACTTGAGACTTCCACACACCAGGCCAATGCTCTACCATTGAGCCAACTGGCCAGGGCCTAATAGCTATTTTTATGTCTGCTTTCACAATGAAACACTAAAGACTACAGAGATTTTTTACATACTTTTATAAAATACATGTTCCTAGGAATAGAGTTTGTGTAAATTGTCTGTAGACTACAGTTGATGTTTTCTTAATAAAATTTTTTCAGTGAGAGAGTATAGGAAGGGCCACTGTCTATCTTGCCTCCGCTGGTAGGTATTTAAGTAAATGGAAACAATTACTGAAACATGACATATGATAATAGCATATAAAAGGATTTTATGTACATCCTGAATCAATTGTACTTGGAAAAATAAAGTACTACTCTGACAAGCACAGGCGTACTGGTGTACAGTTAGTTTTGAAAAATCGTTCATACATATCTTAACAGTTTTTACAAGTTTATCATGAAATGACTGTGCCAAGACTGGAGCTTCTTCTTCTTAAGTGGACTTTCTAATTAAGTAACAATGTTAAACTCTTCAAAAAATGTTATATAGGCTAACATTTTTCTTATAAAGGCTAGAATGGAAAATGAAAATAACCAAAGAGTTAATTAAAAAGAATATATCGGAGTGTAGATATTTTTATAGCTAAGGATCACAGGCAATACTATCCATAATTGAGGAAATATTCTCTAAAATTTAAAAATAAATGTAAACAACTACATTTATACACATTGAAAAGTTATCTAGGAGAGGGGCATTACTTTCTACAAAATGAATAGTTGTCTCTTGATAACTCATATGGATCTGTCATTCAAATATTTATCAAAAATCTTTTTGAACATATTCATATATCTCTCAGAATATCTTTCATGTCTATTAATATCTGTTAAACATAAAGTGTTTCTGTTAAACATAAAGTGTATTGTCATAAAAAGGAATTTGAAAACAAAGATTACAAACAGATAAATATTCAAAATCTCCTGTGTATTGAACATAAAAGCATGTTTAATGGTTCTAGACTCTAAAAGTAGAGTATGTGCTGTAAGTTTCAAACATAATCTTTTTTTTTTTTGTATTTTTCTGAAGCGGAAACAGGGAGAGACAGTCAGACAGACTCCAGCATGCGCCCCACCAGGATCCACCCGGCACTCCCACCAGGGGGCTAAGCTCTGCCCACCAGGGAGTGATACTCTGCCCCTCTGGGGCATAGCTCTGTTGCGACCAGAGCCACTCTAGCGCCTGAGGCAGAGGCCAAGGAGCCATCCACAACACCCGGGCCATCTTTGCTCCAATGGAGCCTCGGCTGTAGGAGGGGTGGAGAAGCAGATGGGCGCCTCTCCTGTGTGCCCTGGTCGGGAATCGAACCCAGGACTTCTCCACGCCAGGCCAAAGCTCTACCACTGAGCCAACTGGCCAGGGCCCAAACATAATATTTTTATGCAATAAAAATGGTTATTGATTTAATGATACCAGCTTGTCATTTAAAATGTTTGCTACAACCAAGAATAAATAAAAATAAATGCTCAAGAAAATATCTTTTAAAAAATTTTAAGTGACCAAAACGTATACTTAATCACATTTTAATTTATTTTGAAATTAATGACAACTAAAATAGTGTCTAAATTGTTTAATAGTTAGTATTGGCAAGGATAAAAGTTTTCTCTGCATTTTAACCATAGTGATTCCAGAAATCATTGGGTAAAAAATTTTCCCAGGAAGCAATATAATGATGAAAACCTTTACTAAGTCGCAGAGTACCAGGCTATTATTGCTGGACAATTATATTAAACTTTAATGTAGAAAATGTGAATAATTTCCAAAAGAAATTATTCCAAATAATTTACAAAGAGAAAGAGACTTCAGTGTTATAAAAATAATAAACATATTTGAATTGAAGCTATATTCATTTTGTTTTATTTTCATAAATCTAATAAATATTGAATATGGGCTAAAAATATTTACATTAATTTTTTTGGTGATTTGAAGTGCTTACATTCACCAATCATCATCATGAAAATCTGGGTTTAGGAATATAATAAATTTCATCTCAGTTATTAATTCTAACTGAAAATGTATGGTTGTGTCTCACCTTTATTTTTTTTATTGTAATTACACTCTAAAATACTGTCTTTTATACATTATTCAAAAGCCATGGAAAATATTGATGCCAAGACTATATAAATATAGCACATTATTTTTCATGCTTTTACAATATATGCGTTCTTTCTAAAGGGAGTATGTGTCTTACCATTGAATGAAGAATTTGTTTTCTGCTCTGACATTTACTGTATGTTAAACACCATTAAAAAAAACTATTATCTCTTTGAGATTAATAAAGTTTCTTAAATAAAAATAATATTATACATGTGGTAAGAACAAAAAATTATTTCAGTATTTATTATGCATTATTTAATTAACAATATAATATATAATAATCTATAACTTAATATAATTGCATTTATTTTAACTATGCAAAAAGTAAATCAGAAAAATACAGCTTTGACTCAAAGCAGGAGATCTATAAGCAAACTTTTCTCAGAATTCATTATTAATATCATGTTTTCCCCAGTGATGTCCTTACACAGGAGCTGAACTTTTTCTTTGAATAACACATTATGAAATGCCTTGCTTAAAAAAAAAACCACAAACTTTTTTATCTTATTTATTATATTTTTTCATTTGTTCCTTTCTATGTTTTGCTCTGTCATCTGTTTGTTAGGAGATTTCTTTCGGGAAAAAATTGAACATTATATCCCTGGTCATAGATCACAGTGTGAATACGACTGCTGCACTGCACTTGGCAGGTAGGAATATCAGTGAATAACACTGAAATTAAATTGGCTTCAGCTCCTTGTGTTGTCCCCTGAAATTGCTTCATTCTTATATTGCCTGACCTAAGCAGCAAGGACATATTTTAAATTCAGGCTGCCTTAAATTGCTGTATTATAGCTTTTTTTCCTCATGAACAAGTGTTACTGAGGTGACAAAAATTGCCTGTTTTTCAAAATATTCTATATGTTTTGGTTAGGTGTATATGTGAAGGATATTGGAGTGAGAGAATGCTGACAGTGTTGAGTACATTTGGCTTATGAATAATATTCACTGGGTTTTGTGTTGATAACTATTCTCTTTGCATCTAAATTGCTTAAGACTTCTGCATTCATTATTATTAAAAGACAAAATGTTCTTTCTTTCCTCTTAATTGAAGTATTATTTATTGCTTATATTGTTAATATACTCGGCATGTGCTTGAAAATGGTCCTTGGCTAAATTTCATAGTCAGTGGTTAAGAACACCGAAGACACTCCCAACCTGATTAGCTAGTTCCCCATGACCGTGGGGGGAGGAGAGGGAGGAAGCAGCAATGGCAATTTTTCAGCTCATTAGGTGCATATTCATCTAATGGGGCATCAAAGTTTAAAACTATAATGCATTCCCCTCATTTAATCCACCAGAGAGTATGCGTAGTAACCACAAGAAAGCAGAAAGGATTTCAACACTTTGAAGCTGTACAAGCAGGTGTCATCTTTCCCTTTAGGCAAAATGGGAAAATGGAAACGGAAACTTGATTAGTCTCATTCGGCCTCAGTAACCCCCTTTGCTGCTCTCTCCACATCCGGACTGGATGTATAGCAGTGCATAACCTCAGATAAAACACAAATTGAATTGCCTTCAGCTACATTTTCAGATAGTTGGGGTGGGAGGGAAAGAAACATGACCTAGGTCATCTTCTCTCCAATAAAAGTATTTTTATCCATTCTCTCACACACATTCATTAGCACCCTTTTTACATAAAACACTCTTCTGGATGCTGCAGAGTAAAGAGTAGCAATATTTAGAAAGCACTGGAAAAGGACATAATTCTTTTAGCATCTGAACATACTCTTAATGATGTTAAATAAATATTAGACTTTACCACTTATTTTTCACAACTTAACTAGGCAGCTGGTCTGTCATTTAAAATTATCTCTTGAATGTTTGTTTTTATGCTCAGATAAAAATAATATCTTGTATTAATTTTGCTATAAAAATGTAAGGCTTAATATTCATCCTTTCCTAAAACAAATAAGTATTAACTCCCAACTGACGTCTGATTCAAATGAAAGACCTGAGTTCTTTTCAACTTAGTTCCAGGTAACAATGGAATACCAGCACTTTATTTGGGAGCAAGAGTAAGATATAACAAAGAAAGATAATATTTTACATAATATATTCCCCTCCTTAAATTTAGTTACTTATTTTAAATTAATGTGAAATTAAAAATAAAATAATTAATATTGGTTGGTGGTGTTAACTTATTAGATTTGTATAATAATCTTGTAATAGCTTAAATATTTTAGTTGGTTACATCTAAGTGCAATAGCACTGCATTTTCCTGAAATAACTTGATGCAAAGGAAATATCACCTGAAGATTGCATCCCAAAACCACTTTGTCTGGACAAAACATTACTCTTATGATCATACATTCCATATGAGTCACGTATACATTATAATTGCACTATACACATTTAAGTTGATAAAGGTCATTACTTTATTTTTATATTATTTTTATATGCATATGCAAGAATAGGTCCTAAAAATCAAAATGACAGTTGGATACAACCAACATAAAATGGGTCACAGCAGATAAAGTGTGATGTCTTGTTCTTTGTTTTCTCTTCTTTCTTTTATTTTCTCACTTAATCAAAGTCTCAACTTAGTTAGATTTCCATCTGATACTGATAGCCTGGCTGAGTCAGATAAAACTGATGTTTTTCCTTGTCATAACTCCAGGCATTTTTCTTAATCCATAAGGATATAGACACCTCCTTCTGCTTTCTACCATATATATCAAGTAAACCTGAGAAGAAATACATAGGAGCATACCACATGCTTGAACAATTATCACTGAAGAACAGAGAATCATTTTTAGCTTGATAGGTCAGCTTCTACATTGTGAGAAGAAAACTGACAGCTGTTTGAGTATATATGAAATGTATTATATCTTAATATTTAGTACTTCTATCAAGCTAAATAGAAAAGTAAAATAATAATGAGATAAATTGACAAAAGTTAATTATACAATAACCCCATTTTTGTTTAAAATACTCTTTGTTATTACCATCAAAGTAAGAGCAAACATCACTGCCAAATTTTGTGGGTTTTTTCTTTTTTGCTATTTTTTTTATTTCTACCCTTTATATAGTGTAAGTAAAATGAATATTAATTTAGTAAGTCTATTGAACTTCTATTAAAAATAGTCTTGAAAAGTGCTCTTTATGTGATATTATAGTTACTGTTTTTATGATTCACTGGTTTTAAACCTAAAGTTCTAAGATGATTCATTGCCTTGACTATTCCTTCTCCTCTACTCTGGTCCTGGATATCTCGGAGGTCCGCCATCATTTCAAACCCAATATATTCCAGACTTTTTATTTTCCCAGTAAAACAATCTTTCTCCTAAAGCTCCATACTTGACATTTATTTACATGAATTTTAAACCTAGCACTGCCATTTACTAGTTATATGGCCTTGAGAAAGTTATTCTGTTTTCTCATCTTTAAAAGGTAGATAATGCTAACTATCACTTAAGGCTATTTGATAAATTAATCAATATATGTAAAAACCTAGAATAATAGGCATATAGAAAGACTTCACACTAAAGTTACTGTTATCCAAACTAGAAAACTCATATTCATCTTTGTCACTTACTTCTTTATCTCAAGAATCTAGCTAACACATGAATAAAAAGCCTTTTTTTAATCACATCATTAGTTTATCCTTTGTACCCTCTCAATAACAAACTCTATTCATGTTATACCTTTATCTTTAGGTCTAAGTCTCACTATGCTCTACCAAAGAATCTATGCTGCATACACTGCCATGTAGTATTAACAACATCATCACTTTTAAAATTGAGAATGGTTCTTTATTTTCTCAAAGAGCCAGTTACAATTTTTGCCTGGTTTTCAAATTTATTCTAATTTTATCCTATAATACATATCAACCCCAAGTTTTTACTACTCCTACTTTTTGTATGCAAATAACAGGAAAGTTAACTCAAGCTGGCTTAAAAATACTAAAAATATAAATTTACAAAGGTTTATAAGTAGAGCAGCTGGAGTTAGAGTCAGTAGATTCTGAGGCTTAAAATATGATAAATGACTCAAGCACTTTCTCTCATTCACACTACCAGCTTCACTCTAAGGCTAGTTGCTCACAAGAAAGTAGAATGGGCTCATGTTTCCGTGCTCATCTAGTGGCCTACCCACCTATCTTTCCTTTCACTATCCAGGAAAGAGGGTTGAGATTAATGTGATTTCCTCATATTATCAACTAGGGTGAAATCAATATAGCAGACTCTACCACGGAATATATTAGAAATGCTAACATTAGTTGAAACTCACTAAATTCATGCTGATTTGTCAATAATTATATATATTTGACTGTGTTGCAAATTAATAAAATTGAAAAAAATCAATGTGTCATCAAGTTTCTTGCTTGATAAAGCATGATTTGAGTGATTTCATGCATTATATGAAATATTAGAACATGATTAATATGGGAGATAGAGATGTAGAATTGAGACCTAGCTTTACCATTCACTAATAGTTCCCCACACTTACCCTCAGTTTCTTCAACTATATCAATGAAAATAAATAAAAACATATTTAACAAGATTTCTGTGTGTGGGGGGGTGTGTGTGTGTGTGACAAAGACAGAGACAGGGACAGACAGATAAGAAGGGGAAGAGATGAGAAACATCAATTCTTCGTTGTGGTTCTTTAGTTGTTCGTTGATTGCTTTCTCATACAAGCCTTGACCGTGGGGCTACAGCAGACCGAGTGACCCCTTGCTCAAGCCAGCAACCTTGGGCTCAAGCTGGTGAGCCTTGCTCAAACTAGAGGAGCCCACGTTCAAACCGACGATCTCAGGGTTTCCATCCTGGGTCCTCTGCGTCCCAGTCTGACGCTCATCCACTGCATCACCACCTGGTCAGGCAACAAGATTGTTGTGTTTTTGTTTTTGTTAAATAAAAATAAAATACAGGCAATAAGATGGGTTTTTTTGTTAAATAAAAATAAAATCCTGCCTGACCAGGCAACAAGATTTTTGTTGTTGTTGTTGTCGTTGTTGTTGTTAAATAAAAATAAAATACGAGCAACAAGATGGGTTTTTTGTTAAAAATAAAATACTGCCTGACCAGCTTGAAACCAAGTTGCTGGCTTGAGCAAGGGGTCACTCAGTCTGCTGTAGCCCTCCAGTAAAGGCACATATATGAGAAAGTAATCAATTAACTAAGGTGCCGCAGTGAAGAATTGATGCTTCTTCTCTCTTCTTCCTGTCTATATGTCCTTATCTGTCCCTCTCTCACTGTCTCTCTCTGTCTCTGTCACACACACAAAAATAAATAAATAAAAACAAAATACTTGTTCCATTGTGTGGTACATATTAAGTCCATTTTATATCTTCTTTATTCTTTTTAAAATGAAATATAGCCAATTAAGCAAATATTATAAGAACATATTCTCAATTAAATTGAACTAAATTATAAAAATATTATTTATTGATTCAATTTTATAAAATATATCAGTTAAAAGGGGGTTTCTTAATTAAAAACATTGAGAAACGCCCTGGCCGGTTGGCTCAGCGGTAGAGCGTCGGCCTAGCGTGCGGAGGACCCGGGTTCGATTCCCGGCCAGGGCACATAGGAGAAGCGCCCGTTTGCTTCTCCACCCCTCCGCCGCGCTTTCCTCTCTGTCTCTCTCTTCCCCTCCCGCAGCCAAGGCTCCATTGGAGCAAAGATGGCCCGGGCGCTGGGCATGGCTCTGTGGCCTCTGCCTCAGGCGCTAGAGTGGCTCTGGTCGCAATATGGCGACACCCAGGATGGGCAGAGCATCGCCCCCTGGGGGGCAGAGCACCGCCCCTGGTGGGCGTGCCGGGTGGATCCCGGTCGGGCGCATGCGGGAGTCTGTCTGACTGTCTCTCCCTGTCTGTTTCCAGCTTCAGAAAAATGAAAGAAAAAAAAAAAAAAAAAAACATTGAGAAACCTACTATATTTTGTGTAAAAGAATGATTTTTTTAAATAATTTTATTTTTAATGGGACGACATCAATAAATCAGGATACATATATTCAAAGATAACAACTCCAGGTTACTTGTTGTTCACTTATGTTGCATACCCATCACCCAAAGTCAGATTGTCCTCTGTCACCTTCTATCTAGTTTTCTTTGTGCCCCTCCCCCTCCCCCTTTCCCTCTCCCTCTCCCCCCTCCCCCCATAACCACCACACTCTTATTAATGTCTCTTAGTTTCACTTTTATGTCCCACCTATGTATGGAATAATGCAGTTCCTGGTTTTTTTTAACCTATGCCGCAGCAGTAAGAGCACCAAATCTTAACCACTAGACTACAAGGGAATGAATGATTTGTAATGGCTAACTTTGCAATTATTTGTTTAAAATTGTTGATTCTAACAATATAGAAATTTATATAGTCTCAAAAATTTAAGCATTTATCTTGCAATTGATTAAGCAAAGATGTTTTTCCACAGGTAGTTCAAAAGAAGACATCAGGTTAGCAGTGTTTAAATTATTCTTATATTTTATGTTATGTGTCTAAATCCATGGGGTCCTAGTATATCCACTTAGCCTACTGTTAGTCATGGGTCTGCAACTTAAGATTTAGTCAACCTAAAGTATTGATCAAAAAGAATGACCCCATTCTTCATGGTTTCCCAGCAGTCCGTATCAAGGGAGCACTGCTTAAAGCTGCAATTCTGTTCATCCTTAAAACATTTGTTCTGCTCTCCCTGCTTGAACTTATCCTCTTCAATTCCAATTCAAAAACTCCCTGGGAATCCTGCTGCCTTCCACTCTTTACACATCTCTAGCCCAGCAGTGTTTTATTAATCATCAGCTCAGTTCAGGCAAAAACATTGTGTATAGGAATCTTGTCCTTTACATGCATTTGGTAAAGCTTATAGGTGATGCTGCTCAAGCAGATTTATTCAGTCTGTGCATATTTCAGTTATAAAGGCATTGAAGAAGTCTCACATTACCAGCTTGCTGTCTCTTTAAAGTCACTCCTCCCCCCCCCAAAAAAAAGTAGCTCTCCATATCCAACTTTGTGTGGAAATACAAACTTTTCAATAATATATGGGACTTTTTATATTATTGTCTATACCTGGGATTGTCATCTAAACAGAAGTTTGTTATAACTTGGAAAAATAAACCTTAAAAATCTTATCTTATTAGGTGTAGATATTAAGAGAACAGATATCAATATTTACCTTTCTTTCTATACTGTCTTTGAGATGTTCATCATTTTATTTATTTATTTATTTATTTATTTATTTATTGTGACCAAAACAGAGAGAGGGACATACAGGAAGGGAGAGAAGAGGAGCCTTAGTTCTTTGTTGTGGCTCCTTAGTCTCCTTAGTTGTTCATTGATTGCTTTCTCATATGTGCCATGAGGGGAGGTGCTGCAGCAGAATGAGTGAACCTGTGCTCAAGCCAGAGACCTTAGGCTCAAGCCAGTGACCATGGGGCCATATCTATGATCCCACGCTTAAGCCAGTGACCCCGCACTCAAGCCAAATGAGCCCACACTCAAGCCTAGACCTTGGGACTTCGAATCTGGATTGACCGCATCACAGTTCTACTCTCCATCTGCTACACAACCACCTGGTCAGGTGAGATGTTTATCTTTTTACACTACTGAGTTACCTCACTTGGAAAATAAAAGAAAACATAGGTTATAATAAAACTTAAATTTAAAAGGGTTATTAGTTATCAACCATCCTAAAGTCTCCCTTTTACAGATAAGAACTGAAGTTTAAGACTGCTTTCTCAGCATTAAACTTTAATATTATTATCACAGCTATGACTATTACTGAGTATACATTGTTTCTCAAAGTGAGGAAATGTCTTTGTATCAGCATGTTCTGAAATAACTTGATTGTGAAGACAGAGAAGAATATAGCTAATCTATCTTCCACAGTGGATGACAATAACAGAAGATATGTAAGAATATTTTTTGTTGTTATTGGAAATTGACAAAAGGCAAGAATGAGAAAATTTCCAATTATGGTTAATAACATAATAAATGCAAAATAAAAATTAAAATAGTATAAAAGTATTGGGAGAGGAAGTCTGATGTGTACAGTCTTTCAACCCCCACTCAGCCACATAAGAATGTGCCTTGGACCTGGAACACTTTCTTACCAAGGGGTAAGGAGCTCACAAGAGCTTATGTCCAGTTTATCACCTTGTGTGTAAATAGTTTTCTTTGTTACAGGCACAGTGATTATTCTTTTAGCCTCTGCTTAAAATGTGTGCCTCATATGGCACCAAGGCAACACCACAGTTATATCTCTCTTCTGCATTATAAAAAAATACTATATAATTCTGTATGAATACTTTATCGTGTATCACATCAGGTGACACCTAATGTCTACTGATATTACTAATCATTGTGTTCAAAAGATAGAATCAAGAGAAACTTCATGAAAGACACAAGCCTATTTCTTTGGTCCCTGGCCCTTCATTATTTTTCCTCCTCCCTCTTAAGAATGCTGGCATGATATCTGGAGATTTAACATCCATCTTATGAGCATGAAGACAAATCTACAAACAAAGCCAGAAGATAAAAAGGGCATTGACACATTATGGTGAAGTCATATGCAGTCCAGTGAAATTCTAAACCTTGATTTATTGTTCTATGAAAAAAAAATGAAGCTTATATTTAAGCTTTTATTATTTGAAATCTCTGCCAATCACTGCTAAATGCAATTTTGATTCACCCTTTTTCTTACAACAACACTAGTCTGTACACATCAGAGAAGTCATCTATCTGGGTTATATGGAGCTAACATCTGTTCTGATTAGTGAGTGACTGTCTCATCAGTAAGTTTTCATACGCATGTTCTATTTTAATTTTTTAACTTTGAAATTCTGAATATCAACAAAACCCACATCAGAGTTTTGTTGTGAGAATTACATTAAATAATTCAATTAAAACAATGCAGTTAAACTATAGCATCTGGAACACAGTAAGTAGTTAAAGAGTAATACCTATTGCTCTCTTCCCGTTCTCTCTCCAGATCATTGAAACTAATATCGGGTGACTTATAGTTATTATCACCAGGAACTTCACAACCATTTTCTTTCTCACTTTCTGCTTAATAATAATCTGAGGTATTCTCTTGTGAAGCTATTACAACCCCAAATTTTACATAAGAATCATTTGTTTATGAAAAGAAAACCATTGTAATTCAAAACTAGAGGCAAAAGGAATAGTAAATCATGTGTTAGCATCAAGAGAGAAGTCCAAAAACCGGGGACAAGAGAACCTATTACAAAAGTTCAATAAATTTGTCACCAACAGCTAAGTCCATGTTTGCTCACCATTTTTGTTTGTACATCAAAAACAAGGCCATCTTAAATATGTGAGACAGCTATGGCAGAGGTGGAGTGGCTAGCTGAGAATTATAAATTTATTAGCATGGTTGAAGAAATTTAAGACAAAATAATCTTCGGAGCAATATTTTAAATCCATTATAAGCTGATAAATCAATAAATCAATTTGATTTACGTAAAAAAAAAAAGACTCTGCCTTGACCAAGAGAGAGCAAATCTAAATCAAATCCACATTGAGAAGATAAACAATTAAGGGGGCAGTAAAACATCCTGCTGGTTCAGGGACTCAATAAATGTTCTGAAAGGGAAGTGTTTAGACCTCAGAGACATTTAAAATGCTTATGAATGAACAAAAAGAGCATAATCACTTGGCAAATAAGATTGCTTTATAAAGCATAGAATACAAAAAAATTATAATAGAGCCCTGAACTTCCACAAGATGAAGCAAGGAAGTTGACAAATCCACTTGTTAAAAAAGTCACTATAATGTGAAGCAAAATGTTCAAAATCAACAATTTCATTCACTTTGGAATAAATCAACGTTATCAACAAACTGAGAAGTGTTTACTCATGAAAAACATATAGATTAATACAATTTGAGTAAGAATAGGGCAGGTGTATGACATCTTGCCCACTGCTGCTTCCTTTTTCTTCTATCTGCAGCCTCAGTTCTCTAATCATGCTACTTCAAACAAAACATGCAAACTTTAAAAACTAGCAGGCAGGTTCACCACCACTTGTAGAAGAGACCTACTTGTGTTAACTGTTGTCAGAGCGTCAATTCAGTAACAAAAGAAATGGGGAAGGCCAGTGAACTGACTAAGTGGGGCTCTACAGAGTGTTCTGAGACGTGAGAGCCATAGAGAGAAAAATAAATTCACCACATATCCTTTATCCACCAGCAGCTATGTAAATAAAGTATGCACAAATGGCCAGTGGACACACATCATGAACACATATCTGATCTATAAGACTGGTGTGGCCAAAAGATACACAAAAGAATCAGGAGAGAGCCTGGCAGAACAAAACAGTGAAGCAGGTTGAATGTAGCCTTAAAACCACAAATCCATTAGCTGAGACTTTAAGCTTTACTGGCTTAAAGTTTTTGAGCACAAACTCGAAACAATCTTAGATGATCTCTAAGCTATGCGGACACAGGAACCACAGCTTATTAATAAAACCAAACAGAAATTTGAGCACAGATCAACAGCCATACATTAATGGGAGAGATAATTTATAGATTTAGTCTAGGCAAGATACTAAACAAGCAAACAACAATCCAGGTTGCGAGGAGATAGAAGTCAAATCCAGAGTTATGAATATGTTACCAAAAATATCTAATATTCAAGTAAAAATCAAAAGGCATCCAAAAAAAAGTATAACTCAAATTACCTAGAAAATAGAAGTATACAATAAAAAAAACTAGAGTTAAGATAGTTGAATGAAACTGATAATATGATGAGAATACAAAATTAATAATGGCCTCTCTTATGTACAATAAATATACTGCTCACAAAAATTAGTGAATATTTCAAAATGAATATGCAGTGATAAAAAAGAAGGATTTGATTTTTTTTATTAAACAAAAACATCAGAGAAGCAAACGACAAGTCGAAGAAAGTTGTTTAATAATGCAAATGAGATGTAAAATCAACATGTATTTCATTGGTGAAAATGCAGTATACAAAAGGCTGAAAGTACTGGAGTATCTGCACATTCCTGATCCCTAATTTTTGTGAGAAGTAACATATTCTATTAAAATAACATCCATACTAGCAATAAAAATGTAAGGTATTTTTGATAAGATGTGGGAAAATTGCAGTTTTTCTATAGAAAATTGTAAATCTTTACTGAAGTCAGAGAAGAAGCTTGAATGTATAAAAAGATACACATGTCTGTATGTTATACAGATGAAAATATTTTTCTATAAATTCAATACAAATCCAATCAAATTACTAGCATCTATTATATGAAACTTGACAATTTGATCCTAAAGTTCACAGGAAAGATAAGAGACAAGAATACACAAGGCAATTAAAATAAATGCACAAGCATATATTAAGGCTTATGATAAAGCTCTAGAAGTTGAACGTATAATAACTTCAGAGAGATGTACAAATAATCTAATATGAGTTAGAAATATGTACATAAAAAAACTCATATTGCAAATCATGGATGACTAATGGATGATTCTGTAAATCAGATTATGAATTATCAATTTGAGAAAACATTTACTTTTTAATCTCAAATTTTATATAAAATAAAATCCAGAAAAACAAAACAGTAATTTTTTTAAAAAAAGAATAGCAGAAAATATACTTTGGGAATTTTTTTCTTAGCTAATGTAGGAAATGTAATATTTTTTAAATTATGCATAAAAGCCTGACTAAGTGGTAGCAAAGTGGATAGAATGTTGGCTTGGGGCACTGAGGACCCAGGTTCAAAACCCTGAGGTGCCAGCTTGAGTGCGGGCTCAACACCTTGACCATGGGGTAGTCGGCTAGAACGTGGGATCATAGACATGACTCCATAGTCATTGGCTTGAGTCCTAGGTTGCTGGTTTGAGCAAGGAGTCACTGGCTTAGCTGGAGCCCCCAGTCAAAGCACATACGAGAAAGTAATCAATGAACAACTTAGGTGACACAACAAAGAATTGATGCTTCTCATCTCTCTCTCCTTTCCTGTCTGTATGTCCCTGTCTGTCCCTCTCTCTCTTGCTAAAAACAAAAAAAAAGCATAAAAGTCAAACTTAATAATGTAAAAAAACAAGTACCAAACTGAAAGAAGATATTTTCAATCAATATAACTGACAAATATTACATAAAATAAACAAAAAGCAGTTTGATATCATTTTAAAAAGAGCCAAATAGAAATTATACATATAAACAATACACATGAGAGAAAACTTAAATGGTCAGTAAATACATGAATACTTGCTTTAACTGATTGTTATTTAGGGAAATAAAAATTGAAAGATGAAACAGTATTAAATATATACCAGATTTTTTGAAATATAGATGTTAAGATAGTAAGGGGAGGATATAGAACAATGATAAATCTCATACTCTGCTAATGTAAGACTAAATCAAACTAATGATTTTCAGAGCCATTTTTATTAAATTTTTATTTAAAAAATTTTATGGTTTTCATTAAATATGCAAAAGTGGAAAGAATAATATGGTTAATCTCTGTATACATATTACTCAGCTTCCACAATATCAACAGTTTGCCAAATTATGTTACCTACCTTCTGCCACCCACACATCTTCCCAGTTTCTGCTTGTTTGTTGGACATTGGGGAACAAAATTTTTGTTGCATCCACAAAACACTTGTTCTTACTTAAATCAAGTGTGCTGATCTCAAATCAGACATTAGTTTTTCTCTGTAAGCTACAGTTTTTTTGCAATTCAAGATTGTAGGTTTTCATCTTATTGTAAAATTTTCAACATTTAGTTTAACATAATTAAGTAAAATGTCTTCTTGGTCATTATCTTTGTAAAAATATAATAATTTATATAATACAGTAAATACACTAATACACTAAAAGATATGATTGCATCAGAATTTGTCTACAATTTCAAAATAAAACATATTAAAACACTTATTTTAATCATAAAATTTGTGCAAAACTTATTTAATTCTATTTAGGCAAAAAATTTGCGTTTGTAGCTCTTGCATTTATATATTTGTTAAGGACAATCTTGTTTGATGCTCCAGCAGTAGTCTTCTCATCACTAACAGCTCCAAGATTTTCGGAAAACTTATCAAGGTGACTGTTCAGGAAGTGAATCTTAACGCTCATGTTTCCATCCAATGTTGTGAAAAGTCAACAGCATACTTTGAACCAGAAGTTCATAGTTTTCTGCTTTTTTGTTGCCAAGGAAGTTCTTTGTAACTGCCACAAAAGACTGCCATGCTGCTTTCTCCTCCTTATTCATCTTCCTGGCAAATTCTTCATCACGTATGAGGGTTCGAATTTGAGGTCCATCGAATACACCTCCTTTTATCTTCTCGAAAGACAAGGCAGAAAAAGCAGAAATAATGTGTTGGAAGCATTCACTTTCTCTATTCAAAGCCTGACCAAACTGCTTCATTAAGCCAAGTTTGATGTGAAGTAGAGGGAAAATGATCTTGTCTCGATTAACTACAGATTCATTCACAATATTTTGCATCCCTACTTCTGGAGCTTCACGTTTCGGTCACTCCTTCTATGTCCAATGTTTCTCCCGAGCTCAGCTCTCCCACAAACAAAGAAAGTAAGGATACTTTGTGAAACCTCTCTGTTGTCATAGCAGGGAATTTACCATTTTAAGATCCACACAAATGATCCAGTTATGCTCCTCATACTTCAGAAAGTCGAGGAAAATTTTTATGTCATTCTTACTAAGCCATTCAATTCGGGTTGGCTAAACTGCTGAGGGATTAATGACTGCTTGGCATCAGAAGAAGACCCTTCAGATTCTACAACCATTTCCAAATGCATCTTATCAAAATATACTTGATCACCATGTTCACTTTCTTTGCCCTTAGAAGAAATAAAACCATTGAAAACTGGAACCGGGAGTGTCTCAGAGTGTGGGATAGGTAGTATTGCTGAAGGAATATTAGGATATGTTATCATATGCCATTTTTTCTTGTCAATGCCCTTTGTATGGAACAGACAGAAGTAACAGTCACTGCTGTGGTCCTTAGGTTCACGCCAAACCATGGGAATATCAAAAGGCATTCCTTTGTGTTTTCCTTTTGTCTAATCACGAAGCATTTCCTCACAATTATGACACACAATATGAGGAGCCCAATTCTTGTCTTGATCCTCAAGGGGAACTTGAAAATAGGCAATATATACACATGTCACAAATGATGAAATAGTGCGCCTTTGACGTTGAAGTGTGTAACAGTCACATATATAACAGAAGGTGTCAGGGCTATTCTTACATTTACGCCTACTCAAAGAAGCCATGATTCAATCTAAAAACAAAGTAAGAGGGTGTTTTTATCAGATATTTTTTTTACATTAGAAGCAAATATAATTATGTAAAAGTGATGTTTGTAAAACATTAATTGCCTTGTGGTTATGTACAATCCAAGAATCGTTGCCCTTTCACTCTAATTTAAAAAACAATGCATGCCATTAACTGTAACAAAAAAGAAATTAAAATTGCACAAAAAGTAGATCATGCACCAAGAAATGGATTTCAGATTTGGAATCAGCAATGCAGAAATATATAGAAACAGTTCTAAAACCTCATGCAACAGAAAACAGAAAAAAAATTTCCCCAGTGTTATTTTAAAGACAATTTTCGAAACTTTGTTATTTTATCTGTTAAATATTTTTATATGTGACTCTTACTGACATGTATTTTTATACATATCCCGGACCTTGTCACTGACTTAAAAAATAAACAGTTAATCCCAGACCAGTATAAGATTGTTTCAATAGTTTTGTTGCTGTTATAGGTTCAAATTAAATCCAAACGTGTCCTGGCTGGTTAGCTCAGTCAGTTAAGAGTATCGTCCTGAAACAGCAAGATTGCTGTTTGATCCCTTGTCAGGATAAACACAGGAAGAAACCAAAAAATGTACGACTGGGTGGAACAACAAATTCTTCCTTTCTCTCTCCCCTCTCTCTCTTTAAAAATCAATAAGAATTAAACACTGGCTAGATAGCTCGGTTGATTGAAGCGTCGTCCCGGAGTGCAGACGTTGTTGGTTTGATTCCGCAGTCAGGGCACATACAGGAGCAGCTTGACGTCCCTGCCTCTCTTAAAAAATAAGAGAATCCAAATGAAGACTGCATATTGCATTCAATGGTTATGTCTCCTTGGTTTCTGAAAATAAATAAGATTCCTTTCCCTTTTTTATTCCCCAGTGTATGGTATGTTAAAAAAAAAAAAGTCATTTGACCTGTAGAATCTCCCACATCCTGGATTTGGCCAAATTGTTTCCTATGGTGCCTTATCATGTTCCCCTAACTTAAGCATTCCTGTGTACTGATAAATAGAAACTGCAGCTTTTTTTTTAGGTTGAGATGAACACTTTAGGCATGAATATTTCATAGGTGGTACTGTGTGCTTCCTATTTCCTCGCATCTTGAGAAACATAAGGTCTGTTTATCCCAATTTTAGTAAGACTGGAACACAGGTTACAAGTAGACAGAAATTTTGTGTTATTTAGTATAGTTGAAAAAATTTTCTTATCCAACCAGTTCATTTCTTACTCTAAAGAAATTCTAAACAAAATGAATAAGAAAATATGAACAAAAATGTTCATTGAAGCATTGTGCTGGAACTGCAAAGCTTAGTTGACCCCAACTGTGTTTGGGAGGATGAGCTGTATGAATGCTATCAGTGAGCTTTCTGGGCTCTGGCTGCTAGTTGTGTTTATCTGAAGATGAGCACAAGGATGAAATCTGAAGATGAGCACAAGGATGAAATCTGAAGAAAACAAGGAGAAAGATCAGGGTGTTTGACTCCCCATCCTATACCAGCCTCTGTCTTATTAAGTTACCTCTCTTTAAGGTCAGAGATAAGTTCTTCCTACATAGATTCTAGTTACCACTCGCTTCTCTTTGTCCCTTAGGATTAATTTTGCTAATTAGCCCTGAAATTGTGAAATAACCCTTAAGGTTTTCCCACATCTTGTCCACAAGTCCTTTATCAAACTCTTGCACAAAATAGTCAGCTTGAGCACAATATCTATTTCCTGTCAGAATTTAGACTGATATCTTTCTCAATGGCAAATTTGGATAAAATGTAAATGTTTTCCAATATATTTGTACACTCATTGAACAAATAATTACTGAATGCCAAGTACTTTTCTAAGCACTGTCAATATAGTAATGAACAAAACAAAGCCTCTGCTCTCAATGAGTGTACATTTTAGACATAAGCAAATATATGTATGCCCTCTGAATATAAGTTCATCAATAGGAAAACTGACCTTGGCATAGTCATACAGTAAACATCTATATAGCAATTAAATTACCTGTAAAATATAATATATATATTACATATATATATAAAATTACATATATATATGTAAATTTCAGAATGAAATAGTAAATTTCAGAATGATAAGAATAATTTTGATTATTTAAATGTTAAAAACATACAAAAACATATTCTGTATTAACAGAAACAAGTATGGGATTAGTACACATGACTCTAAAGATTGTGGTAAACTCTGAAAGGGAAGTAAGGTAATAGAAGCAGCTGACAAATGCAAAAAGTATTCAACTGCGCCTGACTCTGGTGGCACAGAGGATAAAGCATGACCTGGAATGCTGAGATTAACAGTTTAAAACCCTGGGCTTTCTTGGTCAAGGCACAAATGGGAATTGATGCTTCCTGCCCCTCCCCCCTTTTTCTCTTTCTCCCCTCCCTAAAATGAATAATTAAAATCTTAAAAAAAAAAAGAGTTTTCAATTGTACAGAACAAGAGCAGAGTGGATTTTGTGGACACCTTTGATAATTCAATATGGAGTTACTATTAGCCATGACAGTTATTTCAAGTGCTATGTAAAGACTCAGATAATGGAGTGTAACAAGAATGCCCTTAAGAGGACCCCACTCCCAAAACCACAAGTCTGGACACTTGAATAAGGACTCCATCAGGACACCAATATGAGTGGGACCACTGCCACTTCTGGGCTATAAGAACTTAGAGATCCTACCACCTGACGCTGGAGCTTGACTGCACCGAGGTTTATGCTGGGAGCTCTGCCAAATTTCCACTCCACAGATGTGTGACGCCTTTGTAGCCACCTGGTTTGAGACCTTAACCCAATTCTCCACTCCTGGACACTGCCGGTGACTGGGACTTTGCAGTAAATACTTGTTTGCTCAATTCTATTGCCTAAATGCCCCTTCTCTGTGTGTAACCTGAGTGTGACTATGGACTCATTAGGCAATCTCCCCTAATAAACCTGGCATTGTGTAAAAACACAAAAATGTGAGAGTGACTTCTTTTGGTGATGCTCCCTTACTCAAGACATCAACTCTACCTGTATTGATTTTATTTCTGAAGAAACTATGCACTATTTTTAAGTTATTTACTGGTACATAGATGTTTAATAAATTGTTGTTATATGTTTCTGTGATTTAAATGTGCAAGATCTAAGTAAAAGAGGAGGCTAAGCATATATTCTGAGAACAAATTAGTAATCACCAGAGGCAGGGAGTGCAGGGTTAAAGAAATGGGTAAAGAAGTATAAATTTATAGGGGAAAACAACATTTTCTCACTGTTTATATTTGAAAAAGAATAATAAAATAAAAATAGAAGAAATAAAGATCTAGTACAGAACTGCCTTTAAAAGCCAGTACTTGCAAATAATTCTGACTCTGGTCTGCCTCACTGATTCTGTCTCCTTTGGCTGCAGTTCTGATTTTCCTAACCTAGATGCTTCTACTACTTGTCCCACTCCTTAAAAGGCTTTGACCAGAATCCTCCCTGAACGATGGACTGCTCCCCTGCATCTGTCCATGGTGATATGATATTGGCCAAATCAGTGCCTGGTGTCATTTCACAGTCATTCCAGGTAGAAAGATTTCAACAACAACAAAAAAAGTTTATTTCAAAATTTATTAGCTAACAGTTACTGTTTTGGAAGCAAGTCATGGTAGAAAAGGCATGCACTAACAAAATAATGATAACTAATACCCAGTTTCAATTCTATGCATACTTTTTCAACAGTTAATTTTAAATCATTTATGAAAAAATAAAAGTGAATTCAATGGGATGTATGATCTATCAGATTTAATAAAAATGGGTTAAATATGGTAATCATCTCCTAAACAATTACTTTAATTAAGAATGAACATGAAAACAACTCACTAAAACATATTAAGAATTAGAAGACGGAGTGACATCACGGAAATGGCGCCGTGAGCAGCGCGTCCGACAGCTCTCCCCTAAATCACAACAAATTTATCAACTAGAAACAGAAAAATTTATCCTCGGAGCATTCCGGAGTTCCACACAAACTGATAGCGAAAGGACTGTTATCACTTGAATCTGAGAGACGAGGGTGTGGAGGAAGCTACCGCAGGGACATTCATTCAAGCCGCGAGGTTGTGCGCCTGTGGTGAGTCAGCCCACACTCGGGAGCCGGGAGCAGCCACGAGCCACCGCCGCGAGCCACCACCGCCGCGAGCCGCCGCGGCGCGCGGTACGGTTGCAGAGCGAGCACCGCTAACGTTCCCAGCGGCCCGCGCACTGCGAGTGAGAGTCGCCAGCCACCGGTGCCCGGAGCACCCCATTCGCGCGTGTGCCCTGGGCATTCCACACGCCCAGAGCGCCCTACTGGCCCACACACCCAGGGTGCCCCATTATCCTGCACCTGGTGCAATCCAGCCGCCAGCGGCAGGGCGAGCAGGAGAGGCACCAGGGTGGTCTTCTACTTGGGAGATTCTCTCCGTGGGCGGGGCACCTCACCCAGCCATTCAAGCTAACAATCAAGCGTTGGGGGAGGGGCGCGCGCAGGCAGCCTAAAATACCTTCGGGAGCACAGCTGCGACCCAATCACTGAAATTAGCTTAACCCATGAAATCTGTGCACCCTCGGTTCTAATTGATAAGATCTCTCTCAGTTCAGCGATCCAAGACAAGAGGCGTGATATTTTTTAGTGCCTCTCGCTAAAGGGGCGGGGGCAACTTCTGATTGATAGAGCCTCCATATTCAGGGATAAACGCTAACAAGAAGGACTTGGCAGATAATAAGATCTATACTACACTAGTCGCAAGCAGAGACTAGTGCCTCTTCTTCCCAGCAAAAACAGGCTACAAAGTGTGGAAAGCCTGGGTTGAGAGGTCCAACTGAATGATAGGCGCTGAACAGTCACCTTGACAACAATTGACTCCCACCCCCGCCTGATTACACTGGAGGCCCTGACTACCAGAGCTTTTCCCAAAGCCTTGCACTGAGTGGGGATAGAGTGGGAATTTCCCAGCTCTTTGAGCCTCTTACTCCCCAGGCAGAAGCAGTTGCAGCCTTATAGCTGGATCACCAGGCTGCTAATTCAGAAAGGGGGGACTAGGAGAGAGAATCCAGGAAAGCAAACTTTCTCATCATTGGACCCTACAAACGCCAACAAGCCTTGACTACCAGCAAGACTAAAGCCAATTATAGGACATTGCCATAGAATCCCATCAACTGCAAATCCCTACCTAAGAGTGACACAGGGGCAGAGCCTGGGGTACAGAGTCACCGACCAGGAAGAGGGAGAGAAAAGAAAAAGGAAGAAGTTAACCTCTCAAAATCAAGAAAAATCCACAGACTTTACAATTTGTTCCACTAATTTTTTTTTGTTGTTGTTTGTTTCTTCTATCTTATTGCCTTTATTTCCTCCACCTCGGTCCTTCTATTCTCTGCCCATCTTATGCTTCCCTTTTCTTGAACTACACTACCCATGAGTGTTACATTTTATTTCTCCTCTTCATCCTCACCCTCCTTTAAGGTTATACTCCAAAACACTTAACTCTCACTCTCTCCTCTTTTGTTTTTTGTTTGTTTGTTTGTTTTGCTTTATTTTGTTTTTTTTTCTTTTCCTTTTTTATTTCTTCCTTCGTTTTTCTCTCTTTCTTATTTTTTCCTTTCTATTCGTTTTTTCTTCTCTCATTTTACTTTCCTCCCATTTAATCGTCAATCACGAACAAATTAGTTAATTTGGGACTCAAGGCTTTTTTTGGCTTTATTTCTCTTTTTTGCTTTTGTTTTTATTTTTTTTCTTGTTTGTTTATTTTTGTGGCATTTTGGGTCCTCCCAACCCAAGGTCTCCATTGTATTTAGTCTTCGCTCCACTTAATACAACAGACTTTTACATATTATTTTTATTTTTCTCTGCTTTATTATTCTTTTTTGGTCCTTTTTTCTGGTTCCCTCTTATCCCTCTCATTGTATCTCTTAGTTGACCATCACTTACAAGCAAATCATCTTATGCTTGTCTAAAATTTTCTTCCTTTTTTTTTTTTTTTTTGCATTTAATAGGTCCCTACTCCCTTATTTTTGCCCCTTGAACTCTTCACCCCAAATCAGGCCCTCCATTATAGGCACGATAGTTCCCTGAGGAGGGGAGAGGAGGGAAAGAGAAGAAAGAAAAAAGGGGGAAATAATAAATTATTACTGGTTTTTTTGTGGGGTGTTACCTTTTTTTTTCTATTTTTTTTTCCTTTTTACTCTTTATTAATTCTAATTAGTGCTATCAACAAGACCACCCTCAGATGCCGATAAGAAAGAGGAAATTGAATATTATGGATACAAAAGAAAGAAAGGTAACACAAATAGATGTGGAAAAATCTATGGAGAAAAGACTTAACATATTGGAAGCCTTGGAGCTAAATGACAGAGAATTTAAAATAGAAATCTTAAAAATACTCAGAGATATACAAGAAAACACAGAAAGGCAATATAGGGAGATCAGAAAACAACTCAATGAACACAAAGGATATATTACCAAGGAAATTGAAACTATTAAAACAAATCAAACAGAAATGAAAAACTCAATTCACGAGCTGAAAAACGAGGTAACAAGCTTAGCTAACAGAACAGCCCAGATTGAAGATAGGATTAGTGAAATAGAAGACAAACAACTTGAGGCACAACAGAGAGAAGAAGAAAGAGACTCAAAAATAATAAAAAACGAGAAAGCCCTACAGGAATTGTCTGACTCCATCAGAAAGAATAACATAAGAATAATAGGTATATCAGAGGGAGAAGAGAAAGAAAATGGAATGGAGAATATACTCAAACAAATAATAAACGAGAACTTCCCAAGCCTGTGGAAAGAACTAAAGCCTCAAATTCAAGAAGCAAACAGAACACTGAGTTTTCTTAACCCCAACAAACCCACTCCAAGGCACATCATAATAAAGATGACACAAACCAATGACAAAGAAAAAATTCTCAAGGCAGCCAGGGAAAAGAAGAGTACAACATATAAAGAAAGGCCTATTAGATTATCATCAGATTTCTCAGCAGAAACTCTACAAGCTAGAAGAGAGTGGACCCCAATATTTAAAGCCCTGAAAGAGAGGAACTTTCAGCCAAGAATACTATACCCATCAAAGCTATCCTTCAAGTATGAAGGAGATATAAAAACATTCACAAATACAGAAAAGATGAGAGAATTTATCAACAGAAAGCCCCCACTCCAGGAAATACTAAAGGGGGTTTTCCAACCAGATTCAAAGAACAAAAGAAAACAACACCACAAGTAACAGCTCCACCAAAAACACAATAAAACCAAACTTAAACTGTGACAACAAAGGAAAAAAAGGGGGGAGAGGATGGAGATTAACAGTAGCAAAGGATGATGAAGTGCAGAAATACTTATAAGATAGGGTACTACAGTGAATATGGTAGGTACCCTTTTCATTACTTAATGGTAACCACCCTTAAAAAAACCACCACAAAATCACTTGACTTAAAAAAGGTAGCAACAGAGGAAAGAAGTATGGAAAACAAACAAACAAAAACAAATGATAGAAAAACAAAAGAGAAGAATCAAACTAGATACAAAACTAATAGAAAGCAATTTATAAAATGGCAGTAGGGAACCCACAAGTGTCAATAATTACACTAAATGTAAATGGATTAAACTTACCAATAAAAAGACACAGAGTAGCAAAATGGATTAAAAAAGAAAATCCAACTATATGCTGCCTACAAGAAACACATCTAAGCAACAAGGATAAAAGCAAATTCAAAGTGAAAGGCTGGAAAACAATACTCCAAGCAAACAACACCCAAAAAAAAGCAGGTGTAGCAATACTCATATCTAATAATGCTGACTACAAAACAGAAAAAGTACTCAGAGACAAAAATGGTCATTTCATAATGATTAAGGGGAAGTTGAATCAAGAAGACATAACAATCCTTAATATATATGCACCAAACCAAGGAGCACCAAAATATATAAGACAGCTACTTATTGACCTTAAAACAAAAACTAACAAAAATACAATCATACTTGGAGACCTCAATACACCGCTGATGGCTCTAGATCGGTCATCCAAACAGAGAATCAATAAAGATATAGTGGCCTTAAACGAAATACTAGAACACCTGGATATGATAGACATCTACAGGACACTTCATCCCAAAGAGACAGAGTATACATTTTTCTCTAGTGTACATGGAACATTCTCAAGAATTGACCATATGTTGGGCCACAAAGACAATACCAGCAAATTTAGAAAAATTGAAATTGTACCAAGCATATTTTCTGATCATAAAGCCTTGAAACTAGAATTCAACTGCAAAAAAGAGGGGGAAAAACCCACAAAAATGTGGAAACTAAACAACATACTTCTAAAAGATGAATGGGTCAAAGAAGAAATAAGCGCAGAGATCAAAAGATATATACAGACAAATGAAAATGAAAATACGACATATCAGAATCTCTGGGATGCAGCAAAAGCAGTAATAAGAGGAAAGTTCATATCACTTCAGGCCTATATGAACAAACAAGAGAAAGCCGAAGTAAACCACTTAACTTCACACCTTAAGGAACTAGAAAAAGAAGAACAAAGACAACCCAAAACCAGCCGAAGAAAGGAGATAATAAAAATCAGAGCAGAAATAAATGAAATAGAGAACAGAAAAACTATAGAAAAAATCAATAAAACAAGGAGCTGGTTCTTTGAAAAGATCAACAAAATTGACAAACCCTTGGCAAGACTCACCAAGGAAAAAAGACACAGGACTCAAATAAATAAAATCCAAAATGAAAGAGGAGAGATCACCACAGACATCATAGATATACAAAGAATTATTGTAGAATACTATGAAAAATTATATGCCACCAAATACAACAATCTAGAAGAAATGGATAAATTCCTAGAACAATACAACCTTCCTAGACTGAGTCATGAAGAAGCAGAAAGCCTAAACAGACCAATCAGCAGGGAGGAAATAGAAAAAACTATTAAAAATCTCCCCCAAAATAAAAGTCCAGGCCCAGACGGTTATACTAGTGAATTCTATCAAACATTCAAAGAAGACTTGGTTCCTACTCTACTCAAAGTCTTCCAAAAAATTGAAGAAGAAGCCATACTTCCAAACACATTTTATGAGGCCAACATAACCCTCATACCAAAACCAGGCAAGGATGGCACAAAGAAAGAAAACTACAGACCAATATCTCTAATGAATACAGATGCTAAAATACTAAACAAAATACTGGCAAACCGAATACAACAACATATTAAAAAAATAATACATCATGATCAAGTGGGATTCATCCCAGAATCTCAAGGATGGTTCAACATACGCAAAACGGTTAACGTAATACACCATATCAACAAAACAAAGAACAAAAACCACATGATCTTATCAATAGATGCAGAAAAGGCTTTTGATAAAATACAACACAATTTTATGTTTAAGACTCTCAACAAAATGGGTATAGAAGGAAAATATCTCAACATGATAAAGGCCATATATGATAAACCATCAGCCAACATCCTATTAAACGGCATAAAACTGAGGACTTTCTACCTTAAATCAGGAACAAGACAGGGTTGTCCACTCTCTCCACTCTTATTTAACGTGGTGCTAGAAGTTCTGGCCAGAGCAATCAGACAAGACAAAGAAATAAAAGGCATCCATATCGGAAAAGAAGAAGTAAAGCTATCACTTTTTGCTGATGATATGATCCTATACATCGAAAACCCGAAGGACTCCACAAAAAGATTATTAGAAACAATAAACCAATACAGTAAGGTCGCAGGATACAAAATTAACATACAAAAGTCCATAGCCTTTCCATATGCCAACAATGAAATATTAGAAAACGAACTCAAAAAAATAATCCCCTTCATGATTGCAACAAAAAAAATAAAATACCTAGGAATAAACATAACAAAGAATGTAAAGGACCTATATAATGAAAATTACAAAGCATTGTTAAGGGAAATCGAAAAAGATACAATGAGATGGAAAAATATTCCTTGTTCTTGGATAGAAAGAATAAATATTATCAAAATGGCCATATTACCCAAAGCAATATACAAATTTAATGCAATTCCCATCAAAATCCCTATGAGATTTTTTAAAGAAATGGAACAAAAAATCATCAGATTTATATGGAACTATAAAAAACCCCGAATAACCAAAACAATCCTAAGGAAAAAGAATGAAGCTGGGGGTATTACAATACCTGACTTTAAACTATATTATAGGGCCATGATAATCAAAACAGCATGGTATTGGCAGAAAAATAGACACTCAGACCAATGGAACAGAGTAGAAAGCCCAGAAATAAAACCACATATATATGGTCAAATAATCTTTGATAAAGGGGCCAACAACACACAATGGAGAAAAGAAAGCCTCTTCAACAAATGGTGTTGGGAAAACTGGAAAGCCACATGCAAAAGAATGAAACTCGACTACAGCCTGTCCTCGTGTACTAAAATTAATTCAAAATGGATCAAAGACCTAAATATAAGACCTGAAACAATAAAGTACATAGAAGAAGACATAGGTACTAAACTCATGGACCTGGGTTTTAAAGAACATTTTATGAACTTGACTCCAATGGCAAGAGAAGTGAAGGCAAAGATAAATGAATGGGACTACATCAGAATAAAATGTTTTTGCTCAGCAAGAGAAACTGATATCAAAATAAACAGACAGCCAACTAAATGGGAAATGATATTTTCAAACAACAGCTCAGAAAAGGGCCTAATATCCAAAATTTACAAAGAACTCATAAAACTCAACAACAAACAAACAAACAATCCAATAAAAAAAAATGGGAAGAAGACATGAACAGACACCTCTCCCAGGAAGAGATACAAATGGCCAACAGATATATGAAAAGATGCTCAGCTTCATTAGTTATTAGAGAAATGCAAATCAAAACTACAATGAGATACCACCTCACTCCTGTTAGATTAGCTATTATCAACAAGACGGGTAATAGCAAATGTTGGAGAGGCTGTGGAGAAAAAGGAACCCTCATTCACTGTTGGTGGGACTGTAAAGTAGTACAACCATTATGGAGGAAAGTATGGTGGTTCCTCAAAAAACTGCAAATAGAACTACCGTATGACCCAGCAATCCCTCTACTGGGTATATACCCCAAAACCTCAGAAACATTGATACGTGAAGACACATGTAGCCCCATGTTCATTGCAGCACTGTTCACAGTGGCCAAGACATGGAAACAACCAAAAAGCCCTTCAATAGAAGACTGGATAAAGAAGATGTGGCACATATACACTATGGAATACTACTCAGCCATAAGAAATGATGACATCAGATCATTTACAGCAAAATGGTGGGATCTTGATAACATTATAAGGAGTGAAATAAGTAAATCAGAAAAAAACAAGAACTACATGATTCCATACATTGGTGGAACATAAAAATGAGACTAAGAGGCATGGACAAGAGTGTGGTGGTTACCAGGGGTGGGGGGAGGGAGGACATGGGAGGGAGGGAGGGAGAGAGTTAGGGGGAGGGGAAGGGGCACAGAGAACTAGATAGAGGGTGGCGGAGGACAATCTGACTTTGGGCGAGGGGTATGCAACATAATTTAATGACAAAATAACCTAGACATGTTTTCTTTGAATATATGTACCCTGATTTATTAATGTCATCCCATTACCATTAATAAAAATTTATTTAAAAAAAAAAAAGAATTAGAAGACATTCACCACTAAAAGTTATTCTAGTGAGTTATTTTTGGAAGGATATACAACCCTGACTGATATTTGCTTTATACAAGCTAGAGAATTATTTACAGAAATGTTGAGCTCTAAATAAGCTGAACAAAACAATTGAGCACATGTCTGAACCAGATGCCTACCTTGATTATTTTTATGAGGAGCTATTCTGCTGCCCAGTTTTTATGTTGCCATTTTATTTTACATATGTGCACCAGAGAGAAAGAGAAATGAGAGAAAGTTCAACATTAACCATATTTAGCATTCCCTCAGGGCATAACGTAGTCACCAGTTCAGTCACAAATTGTTCCAGAGGAAACTGAAAAAATTATTGTAGCTGTTAAGCATGCCATTTTGTATTGAGAGCTAATATCATAGATAATAAAGTCCATAAGGATATTATCCTTAATTCTTGGAAAAGAAAATCCTATGTAAAAAAGAGAGAGAAACTAAACCAAAAGTCATCACCACCATCAACAAAAACATGAATCAGATCAAAGATAAATATTTCTTACTAAAAAATAAACACTCAAAATATATAGCACTTAAATCCAAACTGAATTTGAACATATTTATACAGCATGCACTCCTGTAGGTTAGTATGACAAGACAATAATTATTGCTCTAGTCAGTCTTCAAAGAGTAAAATCAACTAGTTATATCAATCATGAAATATTGACTTAGCCACCAGTATTGATTATTAACATGACCAGGACAGCTTTACTGGCCTTTTTTGCTCTATCATAATCCATTTGGTCAGAAGCCGACAATCTTGGTTGAAAGTGAGTTTCCAGCAGTGGCAGTCTTTGCAGACAAGCAGGTGCCAAAACCATGCTGACTTGAAAATGACAAATGACCTTGCCAAATCCACCTCAGACTTTCCTGAGTTCTTGGCCCCAAAACACATGTCTTAATGAATGATTCACAAGTTCTGTGAGATCTTTAACAAAATTCTTTTTAGAAATGTAGTAGGAAGCTATACATTTTATATCTTAGTAGAAATAGAAGATTGATAAACAGACGATCCTACCCCAGAAAATAATTATTCCTGTGTTATGGAAGATGGACATAATTTTTTCTAAAACTTGTTATTGAAAGATAACATACCAAACACAAGTGCAGACATAACAAAGCCACTATGTTGAATTTTCACACACTGAACAAACCTTGCAATAAGCTTTCAGATTAAAAAACAAAAAACGATAAGCACTCCAAACAGCCTGCTTTTGCTCCCCTCCTGTCACTGCCTATCCAATTCTGTGTCCAAGAACGTAGAGTAGCTTTACCTGTCTTTGTACATTGTAAAAATGAAATTACATGATATGGATTCTTTTATGTAACTACATTCCCACACCATAATTACATCAATGCTATCTATACTTCTTTATGTACATTTTAGTAAACTTTTTTCTGCTGAATTTCATCAGATATTTTTAAATCTAGGTCATGTCAAAGTGCAATTTCTGAAGTAAAATGTAATCAAAGGATATAGTTCTCAAAGTATAAATTTTGAAGGCTCTGTTGGCACACTCATGGGAATTATCTTAGTTTCCTAAGTCAAATAGAAAGTCACCAGAATAATTCAAATGAGTAGAAAGGTTATTGGTAAAAGTGCTGAAAATTGACCACTAAATCTACTTAAAAAGTACTGAACACTTAAAAAGGAACTGAACATTCTAAATAAATAACAATAATTGATCATTTTAAAGGTTTTATATACAGATAATTGAGCAATGAAGTGACACGTTTTGTACATGCAACCTCAGATACTCACTAAGTGAAGAGTAAAGTTCAAACCTTTATCTATCTCCAAAAAAACATATTGTGAGAATAAAAGTTAGTATTATTCACTTGAGCAAAGTTGTGAAGAAAAAGAGACAAGAGGAAGAAAGGCGATTCGGTAACCTTATTTCTAAATATGCATTAAAGACATTTATGCAATTTTTTTACACATAAAGTTTTATTAATTTTAATGGGGTGACATCAATAAATCAGGGTACATATATTCAAAGAAAACATGTTCAGGTTATCTTGTCATTCAATTATGTTGCATACCCATCACCCAAAGTCAGATTGTCCTTAGTCACCTTCTATCTAGTTTTCTTTGTGCCCCTCCCCCTCCCCCTCTCCCTCCTTCCCTCCCCCGCCCCATAACCACCACACTCTTGTCCATGTCTCTTAGTCACGTTTTTATGTCCCACCAATGTATGGAATCATGCAGTTCTTGGTTTTTTCTGATTTACTTATTTTACTCCGTATAATGTTATCAAGATCCCACCATTTTGTTGTAGATGATCCGATGTCATCATTTCTTATAGCTGAGTAGTATTCCATAGTGTATATTTATGCAATTTATACTTAGCATTAGATATTGTTGTGTTCTTTCATACATAAACATTTTGGAATTTTAAATTCTTTATAGTTACTGAAAGATCATTGGTTTAGTGCTGGGAATAATAAATTGTCTTAAAGTGTAAGTTGTCACCATATTTTGGATAATATTAATATTTGTAAAATATTTCTCAGACTTCATTGTAAACAGTGAAGCCCTTTATTCATTCCTTAATTCTGTCAACATCCACATAATGAGCATTGATGAACTAATCATTAAAAGTCACTGTGTTAGATATGGTCTTTAATAAAAAAAACCTATCCTGCTCTTAAGATGTTTTTTATTGATTAGTTTCTTGCCTTTCTTCTCCCTTCCTGTCTACTGTCTCCTTTTATTTTCTTTCCTCTTTTCTCTTTCCTTTCCTTCCTAACATAAATATTTAGCCGTCAAGCCATTATGTGAAACTGAACAAGGTGAACATTAGTGTGGTGAAGGAGGCATGATGGAGCTGGCTGAGGGTGTTGGAGCCTGACCACAGCTGACAACAACGTGTGTGCAAGAAGGGGTGAGGCAGCACTGATGACAAGAGATGGGCAAATATGAAGAGGATTTATATACACAAAGTATATTTATATATAAAGCATAAATATGCTATATATTTATCATAAAAATATATTTAAAAGTTGTATCACTTACATGAAGGGAGTTAAAAGTATAGGAAGGAAGAACACTGGAATAAATACCATGGTGATAACTGCAATTGGAAATATTGTTATGAACACATGATTTTCAATATTGCATATTAAGGGATAAAAAAATATGATATAAATAGGTGTCTGCCAAGAAGGCCTGGAGAAGTGACCCACCTCCTCCCCATGACAATGAGAGACCTGAAGCTCAGATTCTGGTTTTCAAATATGTTCTTCATAAAAAAGGAGCTAGGGTCTCACAGAAAAATTGCTGATTACAAGCCAAGGGCAGGGGATGATGCAAGGAATGACAGAACACTCTAAAAATATTCTTGTGTAAAAGGCAATGAAGAACCTCAAAACTAATTTAATATATCAAAATACTCAGAAGCCAACTTAAAGGAGTTTTTTTTTTCTAGCCAATCTAGGATGAATCCAGTATCATAAGAATAGTGATACTAACAGATTATAACCCGTTGAGTAAAATAGGAATCTATGGGAGTATTGAGACATAAATAAGCAAATAGATGGAAAGAAGTAAAATCTCTTTCATACAGTAGAAGGCCAACTTATAAAAGTAGATTAAAATAAAAACTACAACATTACATTTAGTTACTCTCATAGTCATCATTATTTTAGCCACTAAACATCAACAGATACTAAAACTAACATTTAAAAGATTGATGAGAATCCAGAAACATACATTGACTCAAGGTACCTCCCTAGAAAACACTGATTAATTACAAATTTTAAAAGTATGCCTTTAGGTTCTGGCTCATTGGTTCAATGGTAGAGTATCACCCAGCATGTGGAATGCTTGGGTTCTGTTCCCGGTCAGGGCAACAGGAGAAGCAGCCATCTGCTTCTCCACCTCTTCTCCTCTTGCTTCTCTCTCTCTCTCTCTCTCTCTCTCTCTCTCTCTCTCTTCTCCTCCCCTTCTGAAATCATGGCTCTATTGGAGCAAGTTGGCCCTGGGCACTGAGGAAGGCTCCATGACCTCCTCGTCAGACACTAAAAAATAGCTCTGGTTGCAACGGAGTAAGGGCCCCAGATGGGCAGAGCATCCCCCCATAGTTGGCTTGCCAGGTGGATCCCAGTTGGGGCTCATGTGGGAGTCTGTCTCTGCCTCCCTTCCTCTCACTAAAAATAATAAAAATAAATTAAATAAATAAAGTATATCTTTATAGAGGAGAAACTTAGCAAACACCACTTAATCTTGTGGTCAAAGTTAACATCATTACTAATAGGACAAATCAAAATCATGTACCATTTAACAGAATTTATTAAGAGGAATACAGCATTACTTCTATGGTTTTCTTGCAAGACATAACCTGATTTTAAATTGGGAGAAAACAGACCCAAATTTGAGGGAAATTCTAGAAAGAGGCCTATTGTCTTTGTAAGAGTCAAGGTCAACAAAATCAATACAGCATGTGATACTCCACTAGATCTCATTACTACAAAAGGCATTATTAAAATACTTGGTAAAATTTGAACAGGGACCGTGCACTTGATAGTAGTAACGCTTTAATGTTAATTTCTTGGTTTGGATTGTTGTGTTCCGGTTATGCAGAAAAATAGCCTTGTTTGTAGAAAATATACTGCAACTAAAGTTAACTTCAAATACTTTAAGAAAAGAAAAGCTTTCTAATACTGTACTTTCAACTTTCCTAGGAATTTGAAAGTTCTTCAAAATAAAATAATGGAAACAAAGGGGGGAATTCATGGGTTTAGAGTTTCAGTTTTACAAGATGAAAAAGTTCTAGAAATATGTTATACAACAATGTAAATTTACTTAACACTTCAGAACTAAGCACTTAAAAATAGTTAAGATGATAAATTTAATGGTTTATGGTTTTTAACCACAATTTTAAAACTATGGAAACAAACGGATCAACAAATAAAGAGTGGTATTGTTTAGGACCAAAGTTCTTGCTCATGAACAGTGTAGTTTTTAGAAAATACAGAAATACACATCACAATACTGTTGATATGGTTTTGGATTTGGGTCTGTATTATGGTTTGAGGTTTTATAACACATGACCAGGAATGTGAAAACAGTGATTATACTTCACAACTTGCAAGTGGGGACCAAGAGCTGCACTAGAGTAAAAAATGCATGTGACCCAGTTCAGAGCATTTCACTTACTAGTTTTATGACCTTGGAAAAATCACATCAACACTCTCAGCTTTAAAACCCTCATCTCTAAAATGGGGATAATAATTCCTGTTTCATATATTGCAGGCCTGCTCACAGGACAAAATGTAGATAAAAGCCCTGTAGAAATAGAAGGCAATATTGTAATCAAGAAATTAATGAATAAATTTCTCTACTATAAAAGGAGTCAAAGAAAGTATGATAACTATATCATGTCACTAAAGTGCAGCACCACACTCCAGTGAGCCATTCTGCAATCCCGGATGATACATCTGAGTGATTTTTGGCTTTAAAGCACATAAATTTAAAAGCTAGTAAGCAAATTACTGATAGAAACTCTCACAGTTTCTGTAAACATGAGACCTAAGTGAAATCCCATTAGCAAGCTAAAGACTGGTGACTTGTTTTTTGGTTTTCTGTTTTTTGGGTGTGTTTTTTTATCTCAGTGGGTCTTCTATTACAAGTTTTGTGGGATCTCACACTGGAGGAAAGATAAAAAAATAAAAGATAGTATATTTAATGATACAAAAGTTCTGGCCTCTCAGTCTTTAGTCAACATGGTGTCCTCCTGGTTTCCCACACAATCAGTGTCTAAAAATTGCTTGTGAGCACACTGAAGATTGTTGCCCTCAAACCATTAATGCTAAGACTGTACCTTTGGAGGCTTTAGATTAAAGTAGTGGTTCTCAAAGTGTGTGCCAGGGCACACTGGTGTGCCCTAGAAGATTTCTAGGTGTGCCCTATAGTATTCCAGAGAAATATGTGCCTATTGGAGACCAAAAAACCAACAGGGTTTTTGAAGTTCAGATTTTTGGGGGACAGAGGTGTGGGGAATTGTCTGTAAACTGACAGTCTGCTCAACCCCCCACCTCACTTGCCTGATTATATTGCAAAAGACTGTTAAACTGTGGTGCTGGATTGTTTACACTACCCCCCATGTTCCCTCAAAAGACTGGAGGCAAGTTTCTTCTATCCTTTGTTGTAAAGTTAAGATGATATGCATGGTGGAGGTTTTCTGCACTCAACACAATTAAAAGTAAAAAGAGAGGAATTCTTCAATGTATTGACAAGGAAATGAGAGTTTGCCTTTCAAATATATACCCAAACATTGAAGAAATTGGTGCAACACTTCAGGCTCATGTTTCTCATAAACACAAGAATGAAAAAAACTTAACACATTTGCACCAGGACCTGCCAAATTTACTAAATCTTACTAAGAATGTATCTATATATCTAAAAAGATAATTTTTGTCGTTTTTTAAATTTTTAACCCCTCTTTTTAACGAATTCTAAAAAGCATAACTCTAAAAATGTAACATAAAAATGTGTTTTAATGTCAGAATAAATTTAATTTTGTCATATTTATTTTGTTTAATTACCATAAAAGCATGCTTGGACTTTATTTTTTCTCAAATATTTGACTTAATTATTATAACATATTTCTTAGAAATTTGTATATAATGTGCCTACAATTATCTGTAGGATTTTAAATGCGCCTCGACTTCAAAAAGTTTGAGAACCACTAGATTAAGGAGACATAAGGTCAATTTCCAGCCAAACAGGGCAACTTTGGACATGTTTCTTATCTCTGATTCTCAGGTTCATAATTGATAAAAAAGATGATGAGGATAGTAAGAACTTCATGAGGTTGAATGAATAAAGTATAGAATAAAGGTTTAGTAAATGTTAGCAACCATGACTATTTGTAAACGATGTTACTCAAGCACAATTCCTCTTCTATCTTTTTTGTAACAAGTGTTAACACTTAAGACAGCAGCTGGGATTAGAGTCTTAAGAAGTTACTAATGAGGGCTTATAAAGTTACTAGATAGATGAATATTGCAAAAGTAAATTGATTAATGTAATAAGGCCAGTAGAACTAAAAATACAGTTTAAATTTGCAGAAAATACCTGTACAGTGTTTTAAGAAGTGTTAAATTAGGGAGGAGTGTGAGGGGGTTTTGAATATAAAATCTCCATAACCCAAAACCAAATTATGTACCTTCCTAAACATTCACCCAACACAGCATTAATTCTCAATATATTCTTTTTAAAAGATTTATATCACATCATTTCCAGGTTAAACTCAGAAAGCTAAAATTCCTATTGTTATGCTATGGGTCAATTAAGACCACTTATAATAGTTACTGACTGGTCTTTAAATATTTGCTAGTTAGCATTGTTATAAATCAATTCACTTTCTAGATAAAAAAATAAACATCATTTTAGACAGTAAGTTTCTTAACAATTCTTTGTAAAAAAAATTATGCTATCTATGTTACTTCTATACAATGTAGCTTATATGTTACAATTCAAATAATTTTCTATTGTATATAGTGATTGGCTTTAAAATACTCAGTTACTATTTTTGGAATAAGTAAAATTTTATTTCCTTACAGCTATTAAAAAGAATGATTTCTCATTTTAGTGACCAGAGTTACAGATTAATTTATTAAACCTTTCAAGGAATCCTGGAGTTCATAATTGCCAATGTTGCTCAGATTGTAATGTTACTTTGGTCTTTAATCACATAGTATCATTCATTAGGAATCTCTGCCAGGCTTTGAATCTTCAATGGAATGGTTATTATTTTAAATACATTGGTGAATAGATAGTTAAAATATTTTATAACTACTTGTATAAAAATGCAAAACATTTCTACCTTTTATTCCATCCCTGTTTAAATATACCATACATTTTCTAATCTTCTTCACTTTATTTCCATGAAAAAAATGACAGTTATACAAATGTCTGTAGGGAAAAAAATCATGCTGATTAGGAAGGGTTTCATGCTATCATTTTAGATTTTTCTACAAAAGTGATTAGCTATCTTTTGTTCCTTTACAATGGTCTGTTGATTTTCTTAAATAAAGCAAAGGAATTTAGAGAAAAGAAAAAAGAAAACTACACAACTAATTTGTAGATATATGTCAATGTATTGCCTGGCTGGGTTTGCATTTTTATTATGAAGGAATGTTGGAGAATTGGAGGAAAAAATGAACCATTGGTTTGATTGATCTTGGGTTGTGCAATAATTTATAGCATATACCTCCAAGGTTTGCATACACTATTTTGGCATTTTTTGGAGTAATTATCACAGTGAAACTTTCACAAGTATACCTCATTTCCACAGGTAATTAAGGTGACCTAGTTTTGTTTGCAGAAGGCATAGGCTGTGAATAATGCAGACCCAGGGAAAACTAACAGGTCACTACAAGCAATCAAACTGATGGGCAAAAGGAAGAATCTTGTAGATCATATTTGCTTTATATTGTTGTAAGGCTATTTTTAAGATGCATTATTTTTTTTTCACTGGCACTCTAAGAACATAGATTTCATTTCCTTTGAACTATTCTTGGCCTCAATTGAGGCTTTCTTTCTTTTTTTAGTTTGAACTGTTAAGCATTGGAACTTCTTATCATTAATCATAAAGAGTATTGAGATTCATCTTTCAAAACGAACTTCAATCCTATAGATTTTCAAAAGCACATTTAAAGAATTGTTTCTACTTACATATGATTAACAAATTTTATCTGGTGCTCTCATGTTTGTGGATTCCTGTTTGTCACCATGACCTTACAATTGCTACACCACAGCAAAGTGTTGTTTGCCTCAGATGGTTGTCTTCTTCCTAAGGACTACCCTGTACCCAAGGACCACTCCCCTATTCAGACGATGTCAATATTCTGGCAGCTATCTGTCTGATCTTACTGAAAGAAGTAGAGAATACAATTTCTTATACCAACCCACAATAAGGCACCTGCGTTCTTTTTTTTCACAACCTTGAAATTTGCAGCAAAAAATCAATACGTTGGAAACACTACACCAAGAACACAATCTTGTTTAAAGGTCACAGTGTGTTTATTTGAAGACTGCCTCAGGCTAATTAACAGATGTAATTTTTCAGAAAAATTAAACCAAAAGTCAATTGAAATATAAAATAATCTAAAGTAGATTTAAGCAAAGAATAATTTTTTTCAACTCATGGCATTATGGCTGGAAAGAAGACATGGATAAAATAGCTCACATTTTACTTACAAATGAGTTTTTTATCTCCACTTCTGGGAAATACTAGCAAATCAAATTCACTTTCTTAAATGATATTGTCTGTGCTCCTAGACATTAAAATTCTAATATAGCTCAAACTAAAGCATATTCAACAGAAAAATATATGCTTTTAACTATGCAAAGTACTCTTAAATCATTATTCAATTAATGAATGACTTATTATCATACCATAAATGGGGATGATGCTTGCATAGTAGATCTAGTTGCTTGAGGGTGAATGCCATGTGCATTTTTCCTGGAGTCCTTAATAAGTGACACGCTTGTGTCATTACATTTGAGGTGAAGCAGAAGCCTCAGTCAGATTCAATTCAAATGGGCAATCCCCAGTGGCAAAACATCTGATTAACTAACAAAGCCACTGTCGTTAACAGCTGTATCATTGGTGGCTTGGAAGTATTCAGCCTATTTAGTAACTGAATGTATTATCATAATTACTCTCTCTCTCTTTGGCTCTTCTCCAGGAAATATTAACTACTACCCAAATAAATTACTATTAAAATGGTTAGGCATACATGAAACAGTATATGTATAATTTACATTGAACTCTATAGGCTATATATTCTATTTGTCTCCAATAAAACCTATTTTAGTAATATATACATGGCAGTAACTTCAAGACAGGCTTTTGATGATTTCTTCATCTGTAAGTTTCTGGGTTGATATAACAAAAATCCTTTAAGTTTATGAAATACAACCTTGGGTCTTATTATCAGTTTTCTATGGGCCTATGGGTCTATCATTAGTTCTCTTATGCTAAATTAAGTATATTCTCCACCTTGTGAGCACAGACATATGCTTTTGTCTGACCTGTTAAGGCTCCAAAAGAATGAGCATTTTAATTATTTGTAATTTTTAATGAGACATTTTCCCAAGTCTCTCACATTTTTATAAACCACGAATATAAAAGAACAAAAATATAAATGATCTAAAATATTCAATTTTAAGAAAATCTTATCAATTTTATGACTGATGACCATATAAAATATCTGTAAAAAAATTTTCCAACATAAATATAGTGCCTGCAGGTAAATAAAACCTCCTAATATAAAATATAAAATGATACTAATTTTTTTGTATTTTTCTGAAGTGAGAAGCGGGAAGGCAGAGAGACAGACTCCCACATGCACCCCACTGGATCCACCTGGCATGCCCATCAGGGGCAATGCTCTGCCCATCTGTGCTTTTGCAAGCAGAGCCATTCTAACATCTGAGGTGGAGACCATGGAGCCATCCTCAGCACCCAGACCAACTTTGCTCTGATGGAGCCCTCGCTGTGGGAGGGGAAGAGGGAGATAGAAAGGAGAAGGGGAAGGATGGGGAAGCAGAGGGGCACTTCTCCAAGACTTCCATACACCAGGCCAATGCTCTACTGCTGAGCTGAGTGGCCAGGGACCCAAAATTTAATATATGATATTTTACCGACATGGAAAGAAGAAATAATTTATTTTATTTTATTCTATTTTTAACAAAATTTATTTTAATTTTAGCAAAGCATAAAATTCTATTTTAGTATAACATGCTAATTATAAATATCATTCTTATATCTTTTCTTGTCCACTACCTTATTTTGCTCAATTCATTAATCTGACATAACTTCCCATAGTTCCCTGGAACAAAATTTTAGTTCATAATTTAACAAAAAGATTCATAGTGCTTTTGTTTCCTTTGTTATAAGTAACATGGGTTTGGAAAGGGCACTCATATGTAAAAATATAATGAATTACAAAGCCTGTTTCAATAATGTAAAATAATTTAATAAACTTTGGAAATGTACAGTACTTCTATTTGTTAAGTCTTATGACTACATGGAATGGAAACTGCAAGAGGACATCACGGTAAAGAGCTTGTAGATCTTAATGACTTAAACAAAGTGAAATAAAATGTTTAAAAGTGTAATACTTTTCTGGAATAATAATTCCAGTAATATGTGCTGAGTCCCAAACATGTTATTTAAATATGGAGTGTAAGCAGTTCATTGCTATGAAGAAACAGAATGCTTTCACTTGTATATGCTCCTACGTAGGTAACTAGTGTAATAATATATGACCATTAGGTTTAGTGTTTTCAAAAAGAAATATTTCATATATATTTGTTCCTTTAAAAGAATAGTTTCTGATTACTTACTCTTTGCTTTTACATTTATAAGTATCTTGTATTTTCTCCAAAATTAGGTTTTCAAGAAGGAATTACAGCAAAGTATTTTTTAAATATATTATCTTCACCACTTTTGTTAAACAAAAATTTAGGCTTTAACAAAAATATAAAACAGCATTTATTTGAGCAGTGGAGCAATTGCAATCCAGATGGTGCAAACTCATGCAGAGACTTGAATAGTGCTCCAAAGAGAACAAAAATGGCAGGGTTTATAAAAGACAAAACTATGAGAATCATTCTCTTTTTAGGTCCTCCTTGTGAATGAAGAGCATATGCTAGGTCAGTTGAGATGGGTTAGGCCCAGCATGTAAATGACTGGCAGTCAAAATGGATTTGGTTTCTTTCAAGGTGAAGAATGAAGATGGTCTGGTTACCATGATGAGGAGGAGTTCATATATGTCTGTGTAGGAATCCTTGACCAAAATGTTCATTGTTTGGCCTTGAGCTGAGTTTAGCAACAGGTCAGCAACTTAAAAATATTTCAAAGGACCAGACATGAGATGTGCATAGGCCCCTTTCCCCAGTGGCTTCCCAGGTCCATTTTAAGTGACTCTCTTAGCAATGCACAGTCCATATTATTTATTTCACTATCATATTTAAAAATGTACTTTAAAAGCAACAAAATAGAGATAGATAGTATCAGCAATTAGTGGAAACTAACACAATTCGATTAACGCTATATGTTATTGTCTGGGATTGTGAGGAAAGCTTTCTCTTCATTCAATGTACAGTATGCTCTTCGAAATTGTTCATAGTATCTTCAAAGGACAGACTAATTACAACTGTTAATATTAAGAATACACTTGGGGCAGAAAAATAGGACTTCAATTTACAGTAATAATTTTGGAAAAGAGTTATTCTAGACATAAATTGTCACACCTACTCAACGTGTGATCACATCCATGAAAATAAAATAAATACAGTCATAACTACCTAGTAGGTCTTGACACACCATGCCAAGAAACATGAAGTATTTAGTAAACTTTCACAAACTATAGTGTGACTTAAACCTTATGTTTGTATAGAGATACAGAATTATACAATGTTTTTAGATATGACATGAATAAATATTTCAATTTAGATATGACATGAATAAATGTTTCAAACTTGAACAAAACTGGTATTTAGCATTTAATGGCCTCTCAACTAAATATTCTTTATAAAATATTTCTTATTTAGAATTACTAATAACCAAATATCTTGCAAATTGTTCAAACATAAACATTTTTATCTCAGACTAGTTTATATTTTTCAGACAGATTAAATGAATTTACTGATACCGCCCGCACCAGTCTTCCATCCTCAGAATATTTGCTTCAGTTAGCTGAAGGATTCCCAGTCTCCCAGACATCTGTTTTTGTAAAGACAGTCTTAGAGGCAAGTAAAAGAAGCATGTTTAAGTTAGCTGGCACAAAACTAACATGCTTCCTGACACTGAGTCTCCAGGCAAATTCAACACCCCATGCGTTTGAAAAAGTTTCAGAAGTGATCTCACTCTTCGTTAGGACAGAAGAATTTTTTTTTCTCCGTGCT
The DNA here is from genome assembly GCF_036850765.1 of Saccopteryx bilineata. Lineage (NCBI taxonomy): Eukaryota > Metazoa > Chordata > Mammalia > Chiroptera > Emballonuridae > Saccopteryx > Saccopteryx bilineata. Next base: position 43,445,512 of record NC_089494.1, read on the forward strand.
TTTGTTAATTTAATCTGGTCATCCCCTTGTACTATGATTTCTCTGTCTATAAAGGAAGAGACCAATCTCATCTCACAACTCTAGTCACTGCATTCGCAGACAATAGAAGGACTTACCACTGATTTGGCAGTTTAGTTTACAAAGTATTTGCACTGTATCATTGCTTTGCATCTGAACTAGATCCTGTGACATTGATAATTACATCTTTTCTCTAGACCAATAATAAGATTAAATGTGAATTTTTTGAAAACTATTCATATTTTTATTTACCATATTCAGTTATTTTTAATTGCAAAATTATTAGGTTTTATTAGAAGCTTTCTTTCCTTTTCTTTCTTTCCGACACAACTATTTGCTGTTTACTGCTGTCTCATATTGTTGTTCAGTGGCCACATGCTATTTATACGCTGTCATAGATCAATAATATCATAACCAAATAGAGCCTGCAGAAGCTAAAATAAATTTATGTTTGAAACCTGCCTTTTAAATCACTGCACAGTATAAGAAAATAAATAAATAAAACTTCTTAGAAGAATTTGTAATTTACTTTAGTCTCAATGTAGCAGTGATTCATACTGACAAAGTATGAATTTTGACCACTACTAAAGGAAACTTAAGATACCAACAGAATACATAGAAAATATTTTCTATATATGATGGGTGTTGTTCAAATAAAAGTTTCATTACCAAGTTATCTACTTATAACTCTCTACGTTCTTATTTCTTAACTCCTTCTAATTATATATTCATATTCTTTTGCATTCTACACTCTTATTTTACACATTAACATCCCTGTTATAAGGTGAATTCACTCATCTATCTATGACTTTATCCTTTTAAAAAAATTATTGAGTTTTGGCCCTGGCCAGTTGGCTCAGCGGTAGAGCGTCAGCCTGGCGTGCGGGGGACCCGGGTTCGATTCCCGGCCAGGGCACATAGGAGAAGCGCCCATTTGCTTCTCCACCGCCCCCTCCTTCTTCTTCTCTGTCTCTCTCTTCCCCTCCCGCAGCCAAGGCTCCATTGGAGCAAAGATGGCCCGGGTGCTGGGGATGGCTCCTTGGCCTCTGCCCCAGGTGCTAGAGTGGCTCTGGTCACTGCAGAGCGACACCCCGGAGGGGCAGAGCATCGCCCCCTGGTGGGCAGAGCTTCGCCCCTGGTGGGCGTGCCGGGTGGATCACGGTCGGGCGCATGCGGGAGTCTGTCTGACTGTCTCTCCCCGTTTCCAGTTTCAGAAAAAAAATATATATTGAGTTTTGAGAGAATGGAAGAGAGATAAATATGAATTTGTTGTTCTACTCATTCATATGCATTCAACTGACCAGGAATCAAACTCATAACTTTGGCAAATGGGACGATGATCTTACCAACTGAGCTAATGGGCCAAGGCTGGCTGTTTTCCCTTTAACTTGAAAAAATGCCAATATTTTAATTATCATCCCCTACAATTGCCGAAGGAAACTGCAGATTCACTTAGGAGATATGTTTCGATGGTGATAGGAACTGATTTGATACCTTTAATCCCCTAGGTTACTGTAGACTTTCTGTTAAATTGTTTATTCATTCATATATATTTAATTTTATTAGCTACATTTCTGTTTCTGAGTAGTTTTTCCAATTCTTCAATTTTTTTTATAATAACTTGGGAAACATCATGTACTTCACAAAGGAGATTTCTATTTTCCCTATGCCTTTTATGCTTAATGAAAAGCATAGTTTTAATGCCTCTCTTAGCCACTACTAACCAGACTGGGAAAGGGAAGACCAGGCAAAATAATCAGATGGTCAACAAGAACATACAAGGTGCAATAACTAGAAACAGCTTTCAAAGAAAATAATTTAATTGTAAAAGCTCCCAAAGGCACAAGGCAATAATTTTTTTAAATACTGTACAAGACTATGTTGTGTATAATCTAAAATATCAATGATATTTTTCAGTGACTAAAGAAATCACTCCAACTCTATTCATAAGGTTTTTTTTTTTTTTTTAAATTATTTTTATTTATTTATTCATTTTAAAGGAGACAGAGAGAGAGAGAAAGGGGGGGGGGGAGGAGCAGGAAGCATCAACTCCCATATGTGCCTTGACCGGGCAAGCCCAGGGTTTTGAACCGGCGACCTCAGCGTTCCAGGTCGAAGCTTGATCCACTGCGCCACCACAGGTCAGGCCATATTCATAAGGTTTTTACCAAAATAAAAAATAAATGTTCAACAAAACTCCTTCTACTTTTAGCTTAGAAGTCAGGAAATGCCTTCCTTTGGAACATTCCCTTTAACTGTAATGGTAATAATGAAATCCTTAGAGAAAGGAAAAGTACCTCAAATACATCATGCCACCCCATGCTTTTTATTTGTTTTATAATCAACCTTTTATAAAAGACAATCAATTGATATATTGATGTAATTGTTGAATTAATATAATTGCTATTATGTAGCTTTATTCTCAATCATTCTTTCTTTAGTAATAGTCCTTTCTTTAACACACCGTTAAACTGGACTGGCAATAAAGTAATCTTGACAAGTTAAATATCCCCTCTTTTGTTATCCAAAATGGAAGTTAATAGGAAACAGAAATAAGAACACATGTCTAGCATTATCTAATGCTATCAAGTCCTGCTACTAAAGCTCTAGCATGGTACAGTGAAACTGTGTTGTGGTGACACCAAAGACAGGCTGGAGCCTCTGCAAGGCTGGATAAGAGCTGTGTGAAAGCTTCTGTCTTGGACACTTCACAGGTTTGTTCCAAAGGACTCACTGGAATCCCAACTTGAAAGCATGTCCAACACATTATAGATTCTTATTCAACAATATTTTCATCCTATATTTTTTCAAATAATGTTCATATACATTACCTTATCGGAAACTCACAAACACCTTGCGAAGCAGTGTGAGCAAATAGTATCTCCACTCTGTAGCTCAAATGAAATCAGATCTCTAATTTTGCTGATTCTTGGTGTAGTGTTTGTTCCACTAGATGACTCCTCATTACATTCACGAATCTACTTGGTGAGGTTCTTAGCTCTCTAGCAAACTGCCTGAGCTCAGGCACAACCGGCCACGTAACCATCAGGAAAGGATCTAAATTATAAAAAAAAAAGGGGTCAGGGGAGGGGAACAATTATGTTCCATTGATTTAAAATGTTAGAATTCTTGAGGAAAATAATTGCACTTATGATTTGAAAATTTTTCATTAGGCTAAAGCTGATGATGATGGGAAGAAACACAACTGTTTAGGTAAAAAGTGAAGGATACCAAGGTAGTCAGTCTAGGAGTATGAGAGTCATTTGGAGTGCTAGAAAGAACATGGTCAGGAATGCAAACCAGTATTAAGAGACCCAAATAGATGGTCTGTTTCAGGAAAGTCCATTGCAAAAATAGCTAGGCTACTTCTTGTTTATCCCACTAATATCCAAAGTCCCTTGTCATGGTGCCTTGTACATAGTAAATGAACAAAACAATTAATAAATATTCAATCCCAATGAGTTGTTCAATACACTATCAAGAGGCATTCAACCTATGTATAAATGAATGGTATGTTTGGATCTCTGTGTGACTTTTAATAAGTCAAGTCAGAAAACTTTATATAGCAATAAATTATTTGCTGATAGCCTTTCATTTGCATACCTACTTTGATAACCATGACCTTTTGCTTAACATTAATTTTGATTGTTGACTCTTTATAATCAAGTAGCTAGTTAGCAGTGCACTCAGTCAGTTCTGATCTTTATGGAGCCCAACCTTAGCAATGTGCTGCTTCAACCAAATATAAAGCCAAATAAATATCAGACTCTCAGCTTCTGTTAAATCTATAAAAAATCCATTTAGACTTATAAAAATAAGAAAATCACAAGAAGTCAAAAAGGGGATCATGAAAGAAAATGAGAGGTTATTATCTAAATATACTTCAGGAAACTATAAGGCTTAAATGCATTTAATTTGCAATAAGCTTTTATACGAGAAAGCAAAAAGAGAACGGAAAAGCACATTTCCTAAAAGACATACATGATAAAATTGATTGATTTTCAATTAGTTAAAATAAATATTTAAATCTATTTCCAAATTATAGTACAATACAAATTAATCAAATGGTAATGGCAGAACACAATTTTTTATAGAAAATATAAAATAGCACTTCCTTCATAATAGTACACTGTACAAGGCTAAAATTGCCAAATAAGTTGTCTTAATAATAATCAGATTTAGAGCTTTCATGTAAAGGTTTTGAGGTCAGACAAAGCTTACTGTTATGTGGAAGCTTACCCTGTAACTTGGTACATTGAAGACATCTATAATATGATCATTTCCTTTCTCTTCTTTGAACTGACCACATTCCATCCTTTAAATGGTGCTGTCATCTCCCCTCACCACCATCTAACATCAATTTAAGCAAGAAATGCTTCCTGCCTTAATCGCAGTAAACTCTGTAATTTCATTTTGTATATGCTGATTAATTAGAAAAGAAGTAGCAAACTTTGAAGGTAATGAATTACTGTTCAAAAATTACATGACCATTCCCCAAAGAATGTTGTATCATATTATTCCCCAAAAGGTTTTCTAAAAGTAAGGTTCTAGGAACAAGTACATTTGAAATATTCTATAATCTCTCTTTTTTAGCTTTAATATATATATATTATAATACTAAAGAAAAATAGGAAGGAGTAGGAGTAGGCAGAGAGAGCAATTATATCAAGATGCAAACCTACAGCTATGGGAAAGAAGGATGAGTAGGATTGGGTAAGAAATGTCACAGGTCACAACACAGTTCTGGGAAAGTCTGGGATAGGCTGCTGTGGAGTCCCAAGAGCAAAGACTGCCCATTAAAGGATTCCTGCCCTGTCAGGAATGGTCTGATTCTCATAACCACATCATTCATAATCACTGGTGCAGCTTTGCCATGAAAACTGTAGCGCAGTGGTCCCCAACCCCCGGGCCGTGGACTGGTACTAGTTCATGGGCCATTTGGTACCCATCCGCAGAGAAAGAATAAATAACTTACACTATTTCCGTTTTATTTATATTTAAGTCTGAACGATGTTTTATTTTTAAAAAATGACCAGATTCCCTCTGTTGCATCCGTCTAAGACACACTCTTGACGCTTGTCTCGGTCACATGATACATTTATCCGTCCCATCCTAAAGGCCGGTCTGTGAAAATATCTTCTGACATTAAACCAGTCTGTGGCCCAAAGAAGGTTGGGGACCGCTGCTGTAGTGTATCCATAGGTACAGCAGTTGGGAGCTGCTGGTCAATTATGTCCCCCACAGCGGTTCTCTTGAAGAACATTCCCATTGTTATGCAACCAAATTTGTTAAAATAATAATAATAAAGAGAAGATCTCATGCTGAGACCAGCTCAGTCAAGGGCATGCACAAAAGGAAGGCACTGCAGTACTGAAGAAAAAACATGCAGAAGACACAACATACAGGAAAAGATGGCTACAGGGAACTCCCAGCCTCCAGGACTGAAAGCCCAGGTCACTGCAGCCTCATTGAATTTATTGTCCTCTTTGCTCATTAGGTAAATTAACAGAGCCTGGGTTCGGGTGCATAGGAGGGTAGTTAACTAATGTCTTCAGATGTGTAAGGAAAGGCCATGGGGATCAACTGTTTTCCTTTAAACAGTCTTTTCTAGTGCTTGCAAGGGAAGCGTTCTGCCCCCGCAGGACCCGGCATTCCAAAGTCCACACACAAGACTTTTCTCAGGACCACAGTCTAAACCCCAGCCATTTCCCCACAATCTTAGTTGAGCTGAAAGGCAAACCCAGAATATGAGGAGCCGCAGAGTAGCCGAGAGAAGCAGTGGTTTCAGTAGAGTTGGGACCAGCAAGCAGAATCTGGAACCATAACAGGTCCTGGCTGGTGATAGCTGGTCTGGAGCGGGAGGGACAGCCTGAGGAGAGCTGGGATCACAGCAGAGACTCAGTCCCTCTCGAAGACATAGACTAAAGCAGAGAGAGGCCTGACCTGTGGTGGCGCAGTGGATAAAGCGTCGACCTGGAAATGCTGAGGTCGCCGGTTCGAAACCCTGGGCTTGCCTGGTCAAGGCACATATGGGAGTTGATGCTTCCAGCTCCTTCCCCCTTCTCTCTCTCTGTTTCTCCTCTCTCTCTCCCTCTCCTCTCTAAAATGAATAAATAAATAAAAAAATTTATATATATATATATATATATATATATATATATATATAAAGCAGAGAGAGAAGGACAGGCTTCTCTCTTCCTTCCTCTTTCTTATGTCCTTCCTATGCCTCTGGTGCAATCAATGGAAATGGAAACAATCAACCAAGGACCCTGAGTATACTGCAGGATCAGCACCCTGCTATACAGAGCAGCTCAGAAGTGTCAGTAATAAATCTGAATGGGAATCAGCCCAGGACTGGCACCAAAAAATCATGTGAATAAAAAATTCTAGATTTATTCTCAGTTAACAAAAAATGAGTACACTGATCATCAAAATAATCAAGTTCCAATGAGTTTTCCAATAATTAAGTGCCCATAGCATATCGGGAAAGGTATAATGTGCCTTTAACAAAAACACGCCCAACATAAAACCCTATTCTTAACTGGTAATGAGAAGAAACAATGAATACAGTATTTTTAAATTTTAGATTTTTTTAATTAGATAAGAGATAGTTATGCTGATTAATAAGAATTTTATTCACAAAAATGTGCTGACAGTGGTTTGATAGTTTGGCGAACACAGAAATGTGGTTTCACAATTGGTTGCTTTAGACATGAACTTAGCATGTATATTAACAAAATTGTTGAAAATGGATCATGATTGAGAACGATAATCTCTGAATGAGTTGAATAAAAACTGTGTCAAAAGATAGGAACCATTTTTAAAATTCAGTAACATAAAGCCCTTTAATTTAGAATTCATGCCTTATCATTGTATATTTGGTGCACTTAAAATTGATTCATTGCCACAAGTAGTCCTTGTTTCCTGGGCTCCCATAAAGAAAAGCCTCAAATATATTGCTAGTTAGAGAGGTTTTTATCAGACTTGCTTATCACATTGTTACTCCTGCAAAATTAAATGACTACCACAGCCAATAGACTTGAAGTCTAACCTCAATATGAGCAAATTCTTTCTTCTCTACTCTGACTCTTCTTCTGGTCAAGCTCAGAATATATATCAATACATGGAGGTATAGAAGCAGTGCAGACATCTCTCTAATGCCAGCATACTATTCATCTGTTACACCAGTGCCTGTATGCCTCAAAATGAGAGAGGGTGAGAGATAGTGAAGTAGGAGGGACAAATGCCCAGCATGCCAGCTTTGTCAGGTGCTAAAAATACCACACTGGAAATGATGAGGCAGAGGATCAAAGACTATCCAGGTGTTGACGCCTTGGGGGTGCTCAGAGCAGCTCTGGTGTTAATGACCACCACCTCCATCACAGAGCTGTAATTGAGTGCCTAAGACAAGATTACAGGTTTGTCTCTTCTGCAAAAGGCACAGTGCCCTCCCCCTGTGCATGCACTCTCAATTTCACCATTGGATAACTAAGACCTGCAATGATGGGGTGATGTTTTAATGTGTTCCTTTGTAAAGGTCCATTGTTAAACACTGGCTTCAAAATAAAAAATTGGGAAAAGAAAGGTAATTTTCTGTGCTTGTTCAGCTTAGGCTGGCCAAGTTATTTTATGTAGTAAGAATATTGTATCCTGATCTCTGGTGATATGCCATTTAACTATCAGTCACCCACCTGTGCTTTGATGGCAGAGCTTGAGTGAGAACTTTGATGGAGACAGGGATGCAGTTTTAAGAGTAGTATTATAGTACTGCTGCCTATCTGCTGAGAGCCAATAGGCATCTAAATAGAGAGAGTGAGAAAAGCTTCTTTTTCCTTTCTTTTTTAACAAGAGATAAGGTTAAAGACAATAAAAGTGTTACTGCAAATGTTTCAGCAGTTATTTATAGAAATGGGAACTGCGAACACCACAGGAGCATACAGAGCAAACACATTGATGGAAGACTTCAGTCCTAGGACCTACTCTGAATCTCCTTGGGACATTTACTAAAATAAGTACAATATACTTTAAAAGCAAACCACTTAAATCCCCAGACAGGAAAAAGAGAAATGTTTGGAAAGAAAACTTCACTGGCTGAGACCTTCTGTTGAGATTACTCAAAGCACATGCACCACAGCTGAAAATAAATGATAGGCAACAAATTGGCAGGTGAGTCTCAAAGGACTAAACAACGTAATGTCATGTAGTTTGTAAAGGCATGGATATTTATCACTACAGCCTGCATGAAGGACACACACTGTGCAGACTTTTATTGTGTTCCATTACCTTGGTGTGTGTGACTTCTTCCCCAAAATCCATTATGTAAATCAGCCTGGCATTTGGCACACTGCTTAATAAAGATTGCAGTCAGCTATGCAAATACTTAATTATTAGGGCATGCACCTACACATTTAACTTCTTTTATGAATTTTCTTCCATATTAAAATTATTGAAACTTAACCCTTCCTTCAAACCACTATAAGGAGTCCTAGTCTGATAACACTCAGGATATACGCCTTATGCTTATAAAAATATAGGCGCCATCCTGCTCAACTGAGGGACCCACCAAGGGTTTTCCAAAGTAAGCAATGAAAAGAGTGGCTATAAACTATTTAATGAGTATGTTTTTCAGAGTCTAGACAATAACATCATTCTTAATCATATAATTTTTTTAAAAATATCTAATTATAATATTTAAGAGTGTTATTTTTTTATTCTTTGAAAGCAGATAAATAATTGATGACCAATGTTTTTCAATATTGTGGAATTGTAAGTGATGAAGAGAGTGAAGACATATTTCAAATATACTTTTTTATGTTAGGAAAACCATATTGATAACTGTATTGAATTATGGCTAATATGTTGTGTTCTCTAAAAGTAATCTTTAATGTGAAGTAAATGTGCATAAAAAAAGTTTTTCAGTATTACATTATTTTAATTAGAATACGTTTTAATATATATTGGCTTACTTGATTTATTTTTACTTGACCATGTCATGATTTATGATTTATAGTGCCTTATGAACATTACAAGAAATTTGGTTTTGCATTTAAAATGAATGCAACAAGGAGGAAAATCAGACTGATAGTATGATAAAGCTTGGGGTGCAATTAGGGCACATTATTTTCTACTAGAAAGTGAGTCATAACTTCACTCTGAATTTTCTGGAAGCTAACTCAAATTGGGAAACCCAATCACTAATATGATCCTCAGTGGCTATAAAATAAAAACAAAATATTTGATCAGAAACAACTACTCTTGATTCTAATACTTGCAATGAAAAAGTCTCAGTGTTTCTTTGTAACATCACATTGTCTAGTGAACAATTCATTCCTCATCATAATTAAAGCAAACAAAGTTCAACAATATGTTGCTTAGTGATGTTTCTCTTAATGTCTCTCAATGCAACCTTATTACTAACCATTAAATTAAATTCAGTAAATGATTTTTTTATGATGTTCTAAAATTATGCAGTCCTTAATCCCCAAATTCTGATATCTGACTCAAAGCAAAAAATGTATTTTAGACTCCTTCTTAGGTGTATATATTAAATTTACAATTTTTTTTGAAATTTACCGGATGTTGACATCTACAGTTGATATCTGAAAATTGAAGTCAGACAATGAAGAGTACTTGTACTGACTATTCTACAATCCTGGGGAGATAGAATTTTGAAACTAGAGATAAAAATTGGGAGTGTATTTTAGAAAATAAATATTTCAAGACCCACTAATAAATGGACCTAATAACGTGATAGCCAAGTCTTCAAGGGTACATTGTATTTAAAAGCCCTCATTCTGTCATTATATAAAGTTTTCACTTCTATCATATTGTAGATATTAATCAGATGTAACTAGGCAGAATATTTCATTTTTATATCAAAACCACCAAGTAAAAGTACAGTAGAAATCCTAAATAATTTCAGCAATAAATTTATAAGTAATTTTAGCCCATATAACACTACAACACCATTATCATAATTTTCAAGTAATATAGAATAACCTGGTGAGCTTATTAAAAATAAATATGCCTACCCCACTCATATTCATTCCTAAGACCTTCTGAATTGGTAGCTTGAGGAGCTTAATGCATGAAAATTTAACAAACGTAGTGATCCTGATGTACACCAAAGTCTGAGACTTACTTCTCTATAATGAGATTTTCCATTGAAAATATCCATGGAGATCTAAAATTTAGCATTATTAATAAAATTTTCAGGTTTTGTTTTTTCCATAAAACTGCAGTGTTTTTTTTTATTTTGGGACGATTGTTAAAAATTATGAGACTTCTCTCCAGATACTTAAGACACATATATGAGTTGGAGACATGGTATCTACATCTTTTCAGATAAATCTAAGGCATACAAATATTAAAGTGCCATTACCATATCAGCTCTAACCAGGAATTTAAAATATAAAGACAAAAATAAAGTGTTATGTGGATAAAGCCACAATTATACCTGTTTTTAAGATTTACCTTGGACTAATGCTCTCTGAACTCTTATTGTCTATTAATAAATACACATTTAAAAAAATTAAAATCCTAGAACTGTTTTTCAAATTGCATGGTAACATTGTTGATGAATAGGTAAAATAGTGTTATTAATCAGAAATAGCTCTTATAAACCTTCCATAGATCCCTTTCAATTCAGAAAAAAAACTATCTTAACAAGGAAGAAAAGAGTTAAGAAAAGTTCTCCAATTGTGGGGTCAGATATATGTTCTTTCAGTGCTAGTTCAAACATTACTTAGCTTTACAATCTTGGACAATCGATTTAACTTCTCTGAAACTCAATGTCCTGCCAATTAAGCAGCCATAAATAAATTGTGAATGTGAGGATAAATAATACTTTGTATACCTTCAATAAATATTTTCTTCTTTCATCTCTGCTTCCAGCCTAATGATGCTAATTTAAATAATGTATTCCACATAATCCATTATACCATGTGAGTTCCTGTCTCTGCATTCCTTAAAGTCTTTTGGGGCTAGAAGATAAACTACCATGTGCTCTCTCATAGCGTGCAAAAACACTGTGGTGTCATAAGAACAATGGGATCCTTGGAGTTTGATGTGAATTCAAAGTTTGACTCTCCTACTTGTTCCACTTGACTTAGACCAATCTCAGCCTTAGTTTTTAATCTTTAAAATTCTTACTTATTGACATTTTATAGGGAATAAATTAAACACCACGGCAAATGTCTGCATCATAATAGAAACATAATAAATGCTTTCATTCTGCAACTTTGCTCCCATCACCAGCTTTAAACAGAAAGTCATCATTGGCCATCAGAGAATTCAGTTGGAACTATTACTGAAATATCAAAATTTAAAAATTCATTTGACATAATATTAAAGAAAAATCCTCTTATAAGACATTGTTGTCATTTGGATAAAACACCTTTATGAAGATGTGAGCATTATAAGATCTTTTAAGGATGAAAGGAATACCCAAAGTAATTAGCAATTATTATTTCACAACATATCATAGTTGTCTACTCACTAAAGTATTGCATTGGGATTCACTAGACCTGAATTATATTCCCACTTCTGCTAGTTTCTAGTTTTATGACATTGGAAAGTCTCTTCACATTTTTTTTTGTCAGAGAAAACTTATAATTAACTTTCTTTGATATATTAGCCACCTTCTGCAGCAGCCTAGATAACTAGAATTGTATTTCCCATCAGAATGTAAAATATGAAATATTCCCTATAAAATATTTACTATGGAGTAAATTTTGGATTTTCATTTTGTTTTGTTTTTTGGACAAAGAGAGAAAGAGGGACTGACAGGGACACACAGAATGGAAAGGAGAGAGATGAGAAGCATCAATTCTTTATTGCGGTATCTTACTTGTTCATTGATTGCTTTCTCATATGTGCATTGACCAGGGGCCTCCTGCTGTGCCAGTGACCCTCTTGCACAAGCCAGTGGCCTTGAACTCAAAGCTCAAGCCAGTGACCCTTGGGCCCAAGCCAACAACCATAGGGTCATGACTGTGATCCCACACTCAAGCTGGCGACCCCATGCTCAAGCTGGTGAGCCCATGTTCAAGCCGGATGAGCCCATGCTCAAGCTTGTAACATCAGGGTTTCGAACCTGTATCCTCAGCATCTCGAGCCAATGCTCTATCCACTGTGCCACTGCCTGGTCAGGCTTGGGTATTTTTAAAGACTGAAATTTTATTGATGAAAAATGATGATTATAGATGTATTGCTGAATAATCTTATATTTGATTATATATTGTATATAGAAACATAAAAATTAAAATAATTTCTATGGACATGAAAATGATATAAAACTTTATTCTATAAATTATCAAGTTAATAATTAATGTACACCTATAGAAAAATGAGCAAAGTAATTGAGTAGCCAATACAAGAAAGGACAATATAGAAAATATATGATTTTATTATAATATAAAATTCACATTAAAGAAACAATGAGTTTCAATACTTTAATTATATATATGTTTTTGTTTTTGTATTTTTTGTATTTTTCCGAAGTTAGAAGCAGGGAGGCAGTAAGACTGACTCCTGCATGCGCCAGACCAGGATCTACCCAGCATGACCACCAGGGGGTGATGGTCGGCCCTTCTGGGGCGTTGCTCCTCTGCAACTGGAGCCATTCTAGCACCTGAGGCAGAGGCCATGGAGCCATCCTCAGCGCCTGGGCCAACTCTGCTCCATTGGAGCCTTGGCTGCAGGCGGGGAAGAGAGAGACAGAAAGGAAAGAGAGGAGGAAGGGTGGAGAAGCAGATGGGTGCTTCTCCTGTGTGCCTTGACCAGGAATCAAACCCAGGACTTCCACATGCCAGGTTGACACTCTACCACTGAGCCAACTGGCCAGGGCTATACTTATATTTTTAAATAGTTTAAATTATAAACTCCATAATTTTTATTGGATGAATTGGGCAGTAAATATGAAAAGTCTTATAGATATCTACACTCTTATACTAACTATTTTTATATTTAGAAATTTAAATTAAGAATAAACTTAAAGATACAAAAAATATTTCTATGTAAGAATATTCATAGCAACATTATGTATAAAGGGTTAAACAAATAAATTTTCAACAAAAGAGGATGTTTAAATAAAACAGTTTATTTTAGGAATAAAATTTATTTACTGGAATTGAGATATTCAAAGAAGTTTCAGAATTGACTGTTAAGGATTGAATTGTATACCACCCCACAATAAGCCTCCTAACCCACAATATCTCAGAACACAAACTTCTTTGGAGACAGGGTTTTTCCAGAAATAATCAATTTAAAATGAGTTCATAAAGGCTGTAATACATTATCACTCGTGACCTTAACAAAGGGTAGATTTGTACAGAGAGAGACACGCTCACAGTGAGAACGCCATGTAAACATGAAGTCAAAGATAAGGGTTATGCATCTACAGGCCAAGCGATGCTAAAGATAGAGAACCACTAAAATCTAAGGCAGAGGCATAGAATTCTTTCACAGACCTCAGAACCCTCAGAGGAAACCAACCCGGCCAACCCTTTGATCTCAAACTTTTATCCTCCAGAACTGTGACACAATAAATTTATGTTAAGTGACCAGTTTGTAGTACTTTGTTGGCAGCTTTAGCAAACTAATAAAACTGCTATATAATAGGTGATGGGAAGTCTACACAAAAATATATACAGGCAAAAATTCAGGCAATTCTTAAATTTTTAAAAGACATACAAGCAGAGAACATGACAGCAAGGGAACACTTCAAGTTATGTGATCATCTCTAGATTGTACGGTCATAGTTCTTTTTAATTTGGGAACACATATTCTACTTTTATAAAGCCAAAATATTTTCAAATATAAAAATAAACATTATTACATAATATGATTGTTTTTGTAAGTTCTACATTTCACCATTCTGTTTAAGATTCAATTTTGCTAATATTTTGTTGTTAATGGTGGTGATGGTAAAATTATGGAATGTCCCACAGAGAGGTGCTTTCTTGTATCTCAGAACTAATAGCTGCAGGAGGGTAGACGGCCCAGTGTCACTGTGGAGAGAAGTAAACCCAGCCGGCTCTTCCCTGCCCACACCAAAAAGAAGAAAGCAGATTGCAAGAAAACCCAAATGTTAACAGTTGTAGGTTGTTTGAACTATTGGATGACTACCAGCAATCAATGTAGGTGTGTCTCTCCCTCTACAATCTGTGTATTTTTTCACCCTTCTGTCTGTGCCTTTCTGCCCAACTTGAAATTTTGGATGTTGGCCTCTTTCTGTAAGTATACTTAGTCTCTGCCAGGGTCCTACTTCATGGTGGAGCTCCCCAGGCAGAGACCTTAGTCCAGCTCATTATTTTTCTTGTCTTCTTAACCTCTTTCTTCATTTGAGTATTTAATTGCTGACCTTGATTTTCTCTTGAGGATTTACAACATCTACAAAACTTTCTTTTCATATTAGTCAAACTCTTTGTAGTGGAAGATAATTTCCCCCAATCCATTGTGGACCAACTTTTCTGTAATATGGCATTAAAATACTAGAAGCATAAAATTTTAAAATAAAAGAGATAAAAAGCTGAACTCGTTCTCTATCAAAGACCAAGCATTCTATAAGATATATTAAAATAAATTATTAAATAAATGAAATTAAAAATTGAAAACAAAAATACAAGTTTATTTTCATCATTATTTTTAACAGACATAAAATTACTCTGCAAATTGCTATAAAAGTTTCTAAATGCTTATTCTCTGTTTTCATACTTACTTGTTTTGCATTGTAACTTCTTACTCGTTACTTGTTGCAGGCTAGCTCCTGTCCTGAGCACTTGCTTTGAAGTTCTCTTACTTTATATACTTAGTTATTTCCTTTACTTTAAAATATTATCCCAGGTTATAAAGTAGAGTTTTAAAATCAGACAATAACCATCACTGGTTAACTATTTTGCACTTCATCCTTCTCTGCTTTTTTCTTATTTCACATGTTAAGAGTACAGCTAGAGTTTGAACAGTTAACTCAATGCTAGTATCTAGCTGTTCAAAAATGGATCATAATTTAAAATTTTGGATTCTTCTTTAAATTAGCTTAAAACTTTTCAATTTTTGATTCAATTAAAAGGACCAAACAACTACTGATAGTGATTGTAAAAGTAGTAATTATAAAGGTTTTGCTATCAGAGACTGAACTCACATCTAAATTTTTGGTATTTATTATTTGCTTGAATCTGAGCAAGCTACACAACACCACTGAGGGTTGGCTTCCTTATTTATAAAAAGAGGATAATAACACACACATCGGAGGGTTAGGTATAGGACATGTATATGTAATGTAAGGCTCAGAAGCCTTTGAAATTAAAGGTCCTTTATTAAAGCATGGCTGTGTGGTTCATGGTCTATGTGGTTCCTGGTCTCTGTTCAACCAGAGGTCCCTTTTTCATTTTAATGAAAAACAGCTTTCTAAGGCCCATTTAGGTACTCTCAGGAAGCTCATAGATTCGCATCACTAACTTATCTTTCCTGGACCATATACCTTAACTATTTTTTCTAATTCAAAACTCCTGTCTATTTAATTTAACTAAGTAAGATTTCATTGTCTCCCCAAATTACTAAGTAATCCTCTTTACCTTGCCTTATATTCCAAAGTGTAACATATACCCTTTAGATCAGTGGTCCTCAACCCCCAGGCCATGGACAGGTACTGGTTCATGGGCCATTTGGTACCAGTCCACAGAGAAAGAATAAATAATTTATATTATTTCCGTTTTATTTATATTTAAGTCTGAACTATGTTTTATTTTTTAAAAATGGCCAGATTCCCTCTGATACATCCGTCTAAGACTCACTCTTGACGCTTGTCTCGGTCACATGATACATTTATCCGTCCTACCCTAAAGGCCAGTCCGTGAAAATATTTTCTGACATTAAACCGGTCCGTGGCCCAAAAAAGGTTGGGGACCACTGCTTTAGATAAAATTTATATTATTATACCATTAAATGTTTCTACAATTACCCAGGTTTTCTGACATCCAAGAATATAATCTGAATTTCCTCGATTAAATCTTCCATAAGTAATAAAGTTTCTGACAAGTAATGTTGCTTTAAAATGAATGCTTTTTTTTTATAAATTATAACATTTTACAGTTTCTTCATATTTTCTTTAGTGTTCAGGAATTTATGTACCTTGCTTCCTTTTTTACATTTCATTTATTGCTGTTTAAGTCTTTTCGTACTCAGTTATAAATGAGCATTGTACAGTATAAAGCCCTGTGAGAAAGTCCCAATTTCTTCAATAGGAAATAAAAATACCTATCACAAAAGATAATTTTTAAATTAAAGTAAAATTATAGAATAAAGAAACTAATAACTTGTTGACTTGTAGAAGGTAAATAAGATAAAATTCTCACTTAAATTCTCACTAAAATTCTCATTTAAATGAGCCCTTTGTCTATCTGACCTTTTCTAGTTATTTCAGAATTCTCTCATAAGAACATTATCTAATTATTACAGCACATTGAAAATCATATACATTATAAAACTTTAGCCTAAGGTTATAAAATATTTAAATTGCTAATTATCAGTGGTGTTTAATTTTATTCTGAGGATTCTTTTTGTAAATAAACAATTGATGTTGATTTATTTTTTTTAATAACTATTCCATCTTTCCAGGATTATGTAAATTACTGAATAAGCCAGTCCTTGGTAAAATTGTAAACATTTAAGTAGTATTTTTTTCTTATTTTTATTAATTTTAATGCAGTGACATTGATAAATCAGGGCACGTATGTTCCGAGAAAACATCTCCAGATTATTCTGACATTTGATTATGTTGCATAACCCTCAACCAAAGTCAAATTGTCTTCCAACAGCTTCTATCTGGTTTTCTATGTGCCCCACCCTCCCCCCACCCCCTCTCTCTCCTTCCTCACTCCCTCCCCACCCCCCATCCCAACCCCCATACCATCACATTGTTGTCCATGTCTCTGAGTCTCATTTTTATGTCCCATCTATGTATGAGTTCATATAGTTCTTAGTTTTTTCTGATTTACTTATTTCACTCAGTATAATGTTATCAAGGTCCATCCATGTTATTGTAAATGATTCTATGTCATTATTTTTTATGGCTGAGTAGTATTCCATAGTGTATATGTACCAATGCTTTTTAATCCACTCGTCCTCTGATGGGCACTTGGGCTGTTTCCAGATCTTCGCTATTGTGAACAATGCTGCCATAAACATGGGGTTGCATTTCTCCTTTTGGAACAGTTCTATGGTGTTCTTAGGGTATATTCCTAAAAGTAGGATAGCTGGGTCAAAAGGCAGTTTGATTTTCAATTTTTTGAGAAATCTCCATACTGTTTTCCACAGAGGCTGCACCAGTCTGCATTTCCACCAGCAGTGTAGGAGGGTTCCCTTTTCTCCACATCCTCGCCAGCACTTATTCTGTGTTGTTTTGTTGATGAGCACCATTCTGACTGGTGTGAGGTTATATATCATTGTGGTTTTAATTTGCATTTCTCTAATGATTAGTGATATTGAGCATTTTTTCATATGCCTATTGGCCATCTGTATGTCCTCTTTGGAGAAGTGTCTATTTATTTCTTTTGCCCATTTTTTGTCTGGATTGTTTGTCTTCCTGGAGTTGAGATTTACAGATTCTTTATAAATTTTGGTTATTATCCCCTTATCAGACGTATTGTCAAATATGTTCTCTCATTGTATAGTTTGTCTTTTTATTCTGTTCTTATTGTCTTTGGCTCTGTGCAAAAGCTTTTTAGTTTGATATAATCCCATTTGTTTATCCTGTCTTTTGGAGATAAATCAGCAAATGTATCACTGCAAGAGATGTCGCAGAGCTTACTGCCTATGTTTTCTTCTAAGATGCTTATGGATTCATGGCTTACATTTAAGTCTTTTATTCATTTTGAGTTTATTTTTGTGAATGGTGTAAGCTGATGTTCTAGTTTCATTTTTTTGCAGGTAGCTGTTCAATTTTCCCAACACCATTTATTAAAGAGGCTGTCTTTACTCCATTGTATACCCTTACTTTCTTTGTCAAATATCAGTTGTCCATAAAGCTGTGGGTTCATTTCTGGGTTCTCTGTTCTATTCCATTGATCTATATGCCTGTTCTTGTGCCAGTACCAGGCTGTTTTGAGTACAATGGCCTTGTAGTATAACTTGATATCAGAAAGTGTTATACCTCCCACTTTATTTTTCTTTTTTAAGATTGCTGAGGCTATTCATGTTCTTTTTTGGTACCATGTAAATTTCTGGAATATGTGATCTATATCTTTAAAATATGTCTTTGGTGTTTTAATTGGTATTGCATTTAATTTATAAATTTCTTTGGGTAATATAGACATTTTAATGATGCTTATTCTTTCTAACCATGAGCACAGTATATACTTTCACTTTTTGTATTTTCCTTGATTTCTTTTATCAATGTTTTATAATTTTTCAAGTCTTTAGTCTCCTTAGTTAAATTTACTCCTAGGTACTTTATTTTTTTGGTTGTAATAGTGAAGGGGATTGTTTCCTTCATTTCTCTTTCTGACTGTTTATTGCTAGTGTATAAAAATGCCTCTGATTTCTGAGTATTAATTTTATATCCTGACACTTTGCTGAATTTGTTTATCAGGTCCAGTTGTTTTTTTACTGAGACTTCAGGGGTTTTTTATATACAATATCATATCATCTGCAAATAATGATAGTTTTACTTCTTCTTTTCCAACTTGAATGCCTTTTATTTCTTCTTCTTGTCTGATTGATCATGAATGGGTACTGGATTTTATGAAATGCTTTTTCTGCATCTATTGAAATTATCATGTGGTTTTTCTCCTTCCTTTTGTTTATGTGATGAATCACATTGATTGATTTTTGAATATTGTACCAGCCTTGCCTCCCCAGAATAAATCCCATTAAATCATGGTGTATGATTTTTTCCATATATTGTTGGATCCGGTTTGCTAATATTTTGTTGAGGATTTTAGCATCTATATTCATCAGGGATATTGACCTATAATTTTCTTTCTTTCTGTTGTCTTTGCCTGGTTTTGGAATCAGAATTATGTTCACCTCATAAAAGGAGCTTGGAAGTCTTCCTTCCTCTTCAAATTTTTGAAATAGCTTGAAAAGAATAGGAATTACTTCTTCTATGAATATTTGGTAGAATTCACTTGTGAAGTCATCAGACCCAAGATTTTTCTTTGTTGAAAGCTTTTTGATAACTGTTCCGATCTCATTTGTTGTAATCAGGCTGTTTAGGTATTTTGATTCTTCCAGATTGATTTTTTGGAAGATTGCATGTTTCAAGGAATTTGTCCATTTCATCTAGATTGTCTAGTTTTTTTGGTATACAGTTTTCATAGTATTTTCTTACAATATTTTGTATTTCTGTTGTGTCAGTTGTTATTTCTCCACTCTCATTTCTAATTTTATTTATTTGAGTCCTCTTTCTTTTATTTTTGGTAAGTCTAATTAAGGGTTCATCAATCTTGTTTGCCTTTTCAAAGAACCAGCTCCTAGTTTCATTGATCCTTTGTATTGTTTCTTTAGCTTCTATGTCATTTATTTCTGCCTGATCTTTATTATTTCTTTTGTTCTAGTACATTTGGGCTTTACTTGCTCTTCTTTTTCTCATTCTTTTAGTTGCAGGGTTAAGTTGTTTATTTGAGCTTTTTCTAGCTTCTTAAATTGTGCCTGTAGTGCTATGAACTTCCCCCTCAGTATTGCTTTCACTGTGTCCCAGAAATTTTCAGTTGTTGTATG
Organism: Saccopteryx bilineata; assembly: GCF_036850765.1. Classification (NCBI taxonomy): domain Eukaryota; kingdom Metazoa; phylum Chordata; class Mammalia; order Chiroptera; family Emballonuridae; genus Saccopteryx; species Saccopteryx bilineata. The sequence goes on from NC_089494.1 coordinate 43,465,249, forward strand.
CTCATTATCATTCGTTTCTAGGAATTTTTTTTATTTCTTCTTTGATCTCATTCTTAATCCATTCGTTATTTAACAACCTGCTATTTAGTTTCCATGTGTTTGAGAATTTTGGGGCTTTTCTGTTGTGGTTGATTTCTAGTTTCATGCCATTGTGATCGGAGAAAGTGCTTAATATGATTTCATTCTTTTTAAATTTGTTGAGACCACTTTTGTGATCTAACATGTGATCTATCCTAGAGAATATACCATGAGCTCTTGAAAAGAATGTATATTCTGCTGCTTTAGGGTGAAAGATTCTGAGGATATCTATTAAATCAGGTTGATCTAGTGTGTCCTTTAAGTCTGCTGTTTCTTTGTTAATTTTCTTTCTTGAGGATCTATCTAGTGATGTTAGTGGGGTATTAAAATCCCCTACTATTATAGTATTGCTGTTGATCTTGCTCTTTATATCCATCAAAGTCTGCTTTATATACTTAGGTCTTCCTATATTAGGTGTGTAGATATTTATAATAGTTTTATCTTCCTGTTGGATTGCTTCCTTTATCATTATGTAATGGCCATCTTTATCTCTTACTATATCCTTTGTTTTAAAGTCCATTTTGTCTGATATAAGTATTGCTACCCTAGCTTTTTTTTTCATTGCCATTTGCACAAATTTTTTTTTTCCAATCCTTTTACCTTCAATCTATGTGCATCTTTTGTGTTAAGGCATGTCTCTTGTAGACAGCATATGCACGGGTCTTGTTTTCTTATCCATGCAGCTACCCTATGGCTTTTGAGTGGATCATTTAATCCATTTACATTTAAGGTTATTATTGATATATAGTTGTTTATTGCCATTTTATTCTTTAAAGCTGTATTCCTCTTTTGCTATACTCTTTTCCCACTTTGATCTGTTTACAACAGGCCCCTTAACATTTTCTGCAGCATTGGTTTGGTTGTAATGAATTCCTTGAGTTTTTTTTTTGTTTGTTTGTTTGTTTTTTTTTGGTCTGGGAAGCTTTTTATTTCTCCTTCAATTTTAAATATACCCTTGCTGGATAAAGTAGTCTTGGTTGTAGGTTCTTATTCTGCATTACTTTGAATATTTCTTGCCATTCTCTTCTGGCCTCAAGTGTTTCTAGCAATATATTTTTTAATAAACTTCTTTATGCAAAGCTTGTTTGCCAATTCAAGTGCCCTCAATAACCCTATATCTTGATGTAACCTATTAACCACATCACGTTAAGTTCATATGTCTATCAACAATCCCTCCCAAGCTATTATTTTGGGCCCTGATTTTATTTCTGTGACTAAATGATGATAAAAACACTTTCAAGAGGTAGTGGTATTACTGACAATCTCATTAACTAAAAAAACAGTTCTTCAATCAAACCATTCTGGTATATGCAATCTACAAAGAAATAATTTAATAGGTGTCAGTAATTAATAAAGTTGAAAAAATTGCTTAAATTTGTGTTTGTGCTGTATGATCTGATTCCTGTCAACATTGAAATATTTACCTAAAAAGAAATCTCTTCAAACTGCTAGAGACAAAGACTGCAATATATTTGTCAGATTAACAGTCTTCATTAGCCAACCTTACTGATACAGGCTTCTTTATCAGTAAAATGGCAAAAGTTTGGAGTAAAGAATGTAATACATATTAAACAAGTTAAGCCTCGGAAGAAGATACTCATGTTTCACTAACAACTATAATGTACATTATAAATACAAAGTTCTGGGTAAATGATATTTTATCAGGGATAGGTTACTACCAGAAGCAGAATAACATGTGTGATGGATGAAAGCCTTGATATAACCTGGCCAAGACTTAATTCCTAGCAACATCTCACCTCCCTGTAAGAATGATAGGGAATTTAGAAAGGGCCAGAGCATATCATTGGAAGGTCTCTAGCAGTCTCCAATCTTGCCACCTGCCATCTGGCATTTTCTGTGATCATCACCTTTAAAATACTGACAAGGGTGTGTATTACTCTGGTTTCTAGTTCCATTAAAATAGTTTTCTGTCTTATCTTCCCCAAGATGAATTATAGCAATATTCAAATATGCATGATGGCTTTAGCATAGTGAAACCAGAAAACAATTGAGCTGAAAGAACAAAATAAGCCCTTTATTCAGAATTTCTCCTCAATTGCTGTGGTAGTTCATACATAGAAATTTCTGCTTTTAAAATAAAGAATTCTGCCATTGTGGATATTGACATGAAAGTCTCTACTTTCTGTTTAAAAAATATTTATTTATTAATTATATTTAATTATAAGAAATACAGCATATTTCCTCTTCTTTGTACTTACTTATATCATTTTTGGATGCTGTGGTGAAAAATTCTTGGATCTATATTTCAACAAAATATAGAGACTCAAGTTTCTTTGTTATATGCCCATAGCATAAAAGATGACCTGCTCAGCACAGAGGTGACCAATGGGCCAAATGCACTTTCCATTTATAATCAGTTTAGCCATTATTACTGGTAGAAATCATTTTTAAATGAACATGATACTGAACTGTACACCCTAAGTCATGCTCTTAAAAATAGAGAGCATATCTTTAAACTTTATAACCCTTCCCCATGGATTTCCCAGAACTATAGAAACAGAAATAATAATAATCACTTGATCACCTATGTACAGTCAGCATTTTTTCCCTAAGAGTCCAAAGTTATAAAAAGATTATCATTTCAAATAAATCTATGTGATAGGTATTTTATTTCAATTTGAAAAAAATGTGAGCTGATTCCCAACTGAGTAATTAAGTGACATTAAGAAAATGTAAAACAGAAGAGAAAGCAGATTTCTTTTTTATTATTATTAAGTGAGAGGCAAGGAGGCAGAAAGACAGACTCCCACATGTGCCACACTGGGACCCAACTGACAAGCCCACTAAGGGCAGATATTCTGCCCATCTGGGGGCACCCCTCCATTGCTCAGCAACGGAGCTATTTTAGCAGCTGAGGCCAAGTTGCCCAAATGAGCCATGGCTATGAGAGGGGGGAAAGTGAGAGGGAAACAGAGAGAAAGGGGAAGGGGAAGAGTGGAGAACATGTGGTCACCTCTTCTGTGTGCCCTGACTGAGAATTGAAACTGGGACTTCATATGTTGGACTGAGGTTCTACTGCTGAGCCAACTGACCAGGGCTGCAGATTTCTTATAAATAAATATCTACTATAAGTAACAATGACTGTACCAATCTCATATTTCAAAATTATATGTGAAAGCTCATCATTTTTAAAAATTGAATAACTATACCTTAAGGTAGTGGTCCCCAATCTTTTTAGGGCCACGGACCAGTTTAATGTCAGAAAATATTTTCATGGACCGGCCTTTAAGGTGGAATGGATATATGTATCATGTGACCGAGACAAGCATCAAGAATGGGTCTTAGACAGATGTAACAGAGGGAATCAGGTCATTTTTAAAAAATAAAACATCATTCAGACTTAAATATAAATAAAATAGAAATAATGTAAGTTATTTACTCTTTCTCTGTGGACCGGTACCAAATGGCCCACGGACTGGTACCTGTCCACAGCCCGGGGGTTGGGGACCACTGCCTTAAGGTAAAGGGCCCTAGAATCCAATTTCAACATGTGTGGTGTTCTCCCCAACACCATTAAGCAATGCTCTGATACCAACTAGGTAGCCTATAATTTAACTTAATTCTGACATCTATCCAGAGATAAGTGTTAGATCACACAGATTAAAGCCTCAGTCTTCAGGACTGTTCCTCCAGAATACACACACACAGATGTCAGTTTCCAGTCCAAATTTTATTACCTGTGCTTCTGACTGACTAGCTATAGATCCCATGTTCCATGATTCCCTCCCTGGGTTCCACTACTTTGCTAGATTGACACCCAAAACTCAGGAAAACATTTTACTTATGAGCTCATCAGTTTGTTAGAAAAGAATATACTACAGTAACAGCCAGATAGAAGAGATACATAAACAAGACATGAGGAAATGCTTGGAAGCTTCCACACCCTCTCCCAGAACCAGTTCACAAACCTCCGAGTATTCACCAATCTAAAAGTTCTCTGAACCCTGTTCCTTTAGGTTTTCAGGTCATCTTTATTATGTTTGCATGACTAATTAAATCATTAGTTATTAGTAGTTAAATTCAATATCCAGCCCCTTTTTCTGCCCTGGAGGTCAGGGGCCTGAGATGGAAAGTTCCAAATCTCTTATTGCAGGATTGCTCCCATGGCAGCTAGCCCTCATTGTTTGGTAGAGTCCAAAAGTTACCTCATTGCCTGACCTGTGGTGGCACAGTGGATAAAGAGTCGACCTGGAAATGCTGAGGTCGCCAGTTCGAAACCCTGGGCTTGCTTGGTCAAGGCACATATGGGAGTTGATGCTTCCAGCTCCTCCCCCCTTCTATCTCTCTGTCTCTCCTCTCTCTCTGTCTCTCTCTCTCTCTAAAAAATGAATTTTAAAAAAAGGCCAAAAGTTACCTCATTAACATTAAAAAGACAACTTTCTCACTCCCAAAATTTAGAAAATTTTAAAGGGTTTAAGAGTTTCAGGAACAGCCTGACCTGTGGTGGCGCAGTGGATAAAGCGTCGACCTGGAATGCTGAGGTTGCCGGTTCAAAACCCTGGGCTTGCCTGGTCAAAGCACATATGGGAGTTAATGCTTCCTGCTCCTCCCTCCCCCTTCTCTCTCTCTCTCTCTCTCTCTCTCTCTCTCATTCTCTCTCCTCTCTAAAAATTAATAAAAGTTAAAAAAATTAAAAAAAAATAATTTCAGGAACAGAACCTAGAACAAATATATATATATTTAATAAATCATAATATTCAGTGGTGAGATTCAAATAATTTAACAACTGTTCTCTACCCTAATGACAGTTTTAAGTACAAGAAAATAATATATCAAAATGTTGTTTATTCTTTCATGTGTTAATACTTAAATAAGAACAATAAAAGAGGTATAGAAAACTAAATTATAAGAAAAAGTTTGCAAATATTAATCTTAAATTATTAAATGATGGCTGGCCAAAAAAACAATAAAACTGTTATTTAAGATATTTTCATATTGCTTCTTGATTGGTATCTACACTTGCACTTTTTTTCACCCTCGGATGGAATGAACATTGCTACAGGCACTTAGAATATGCTATTGCACAGATGAACGTTAATAAAGAGTAAGGATTGTAAATTTATGACTTCCACATTGGGCGGCTACACAGGCACCCACCTTAAAGAAAACCCTGATTACAAGTGCCATTTTAACAACTGGTTCGCTGAACTCAACAAAAATCAGCTATTGGTTTTGCTGAACCTGTGCAAATCAACTGAATCCCACCAATGATAATATCACATAATGCATCTATTATTAAACTGAAATTATGAATTCTGAAAATATATAATAAAGTTAATGAATTTCTTAAAATACAGTGTGTCCATAAAGTCATATTGCACTTTTGACCAGTCACAGAAAAGCAACAAAAGACGACAGAAATGTGAAATCTGCACCAAATAAAAGGAAAACCCTCCCAGTTTCTGTAGGATGATGTGGCAGTTTGTGCGCAAGCGCAGATGATGAAGTAACACCATGTATACTGTGGAGCAGCCCACGGTCATGCCAGTCGAGATGTGGATAGTACAGAGGAAAGTTCAGTGTGTTCTGTGGCTCGCTAAATTCAAATCCGTGACCGAAGTGCAACGTGAATATCGGCGCATTTATAACAAAGCACCACCACATAGGAATAACATTACTGGGTGGGATAAGCAGTTGAAGAAAACTGGCAGTTTGGTAGGGAAACCCCATTCTGGTAGGCATTCAGTCAGTGACAAGTCTGTAGATGCTATATGGGATAGCTACCTAAGGAGCCCTAAAAAATCTGTGCGTGAACCCACATCGAACTGCACTGAATAGGTATGAAACTGGGAAGGTTTTCCTTTTGTTGGTGCAGATTTCACATTTCTATCTTCTTTTGTTGCTTTCCTGTGACCGGTCAAAAGTGCACCATGACTTTATGGATACACTGTACAAGGCAGAATGCGGTGTGCATATTCACTATTTTTTATAAATAAAAAAAAAGTCTCTCCTTGTACAGAGTTTTTTTTTAAATATTTTTATTTATTGATTCATTTTAGAGAGGAGAGAGAGAAGGGGAGAGGAGCAGGAAACATCAACTCCCATATGTGCCTTGACCAGGCAGGTCCAGGGTTTTGAACTGGTGACCTCAGTGTTTCCAGGTCTACACCTTATCCACTGCACCACCACAGATCAGGCCTACAGAGTTCTTCTATTTGGCAACAAATATATTCTAATAACTGCCTCTTGACACAAAAATTCTCTTTTTTACTGTGTAAGTCCTCTTCTTCTGCTCCTCTTCCCTAATGTTTTAGCTTTTCTGCATAATTGAGCTCCTGGAACACATTTTATGTACACAGTCTCCTTTTCTTCTACTTCATTGTCTCATTCTCTCACAAACATTTGTCTTTCTTCTCAATGACACTGCAAAAATGTACCCTGGAGAAAGGCAACAACAGTCTTAGTTCTGTGTATTCATTGTCAATTCTAAGCATTTTCCTGGGAATTTTTAGTCGTTCAAAACAAATAGCATCTTACCAGATCCTTTCTTTCCTTATATTTCATATTTAAAAACTGCAGTACCTTTTAACTTTTCTGCCTTTTTATTTGTATTTTCTTTTGTTGTACAATTCACTTCTTAAATATTAAATGTGGGAATTCTTCAGCCTTGGTCATCACCCTTTCTTATAATCTCTTCCTAGAAGATCTCATCCATTACCAGGCTTTTACAAACCAGTTTTGCTCTAGTGATTCTCGAATTAACATGAAACTCAGACATCACCTTTTGGTTCCAGACTTGCATACCTAACTGTCTACTGTTAGTCCTCTTGGCAGTCAGTACAGTGAAACCAGCCTTCTCTCTGTCCCTCTAGCATTCTAAATTCTTCTTTTTCATGCATATTTTTACCCTTACGCTTAGCATATTTTTTCCCTCATTACCCAGATATAAACTTAAATGTCATAGCCTCAGTGATCTTTTCTTTGACTGTAATTTAAATTAGATTACATCTTATTACTTTTCCCCATAGCAACCTGGTCTTTTCCTTGATCATCCTTCACCTTCATATATATTTTAACCGGTTCGATATCTGTCTTCCCACCAGAGAAACTTACCTGATGGTCAGGATCATATCTGCTTTATTTACTGTTCCTGCAGAATATAGGACCTGGCACACAGTATGCATTTAGTATGAATTAAATTTATAGATAAATAAGTACATTTTAGATATTGTTTCCCAGTAAAAAGAGAAAATTGATCTTTGTTTCTGTGATTCTCGTATTAACTACTAATAAACGTGATGCTATTTAACTTTTACAATTTTATTATAACTAGGAATTAATCATCAATACAAATCATTCCAGATATTAAAATTTTATATTTCTGAACCCTAGCCAGTTAACTCAGTTGATGCATTTCCTTGATAGCCAAGATTGCAGGTTAATCTCCAGTCAAGCCACACACAAGAATCAACCAGTGAATGCATAAATAAGTGGAAAAACAAATTGATCTCTCTCTCTCTTACTCTTAAAATGAACTTTAAAAAGATTTTTAAAATTATGTTTATGATAAGAGAAAACCATGTGATAGCTTAGAATGGTAGCACTGAAGAAAAAATCTGATCTGTAGTTTTTGAGACTTGAATCCTTGGTCTGACTAAAACAGAAATTCAAATCCAGAGATTCATGAGGGCATCTAGAAAAGTTTTAGAAAGACAATTGTTTTTAGATTCAAGTGTAGTTGTTCATTGCACAACTCCTGTGAGTTTAGAAGTGAAGGGTTTCCATTCTGATATATAATAAAGACATATGCATGAATGTGTTCGTGTGTGTGTTTGTAAGAAGTATATACAACTAAACCATGACACTTCTATAACCTTAGATTCTAACAAATGAGTAGTTGTTGGCTTGCAACTTCTTAGCCAGTCAGAAGCCTAGAAGCCTACAGGAAATGAGAAGGCTGCCAGAGAAGCTGACCAATGAATTTATTGTTTCTCCCTGAACTGTTAGCATTCTTCTTTTCAGAGTTGACTTTTTCACTGGGCCAAAGTATCAAGTCATTAGTTCTTCTAACTCAGACTTGGTGAATCAGCCAGAGGGGGGAAAAAAAAAGAATATGTGAAAAGGAAACCATTAGGACTGCTTTTGCAAAACATTTTTTACGTGTCTGACTTGTCTGAGGTTTTTTTTTTCCTTTTTTGTTTTGGCAGCCTGGAGTCGTTTTGGAGTCAGACCTTGGCAAATTAATATTAAAGTTTTATTTTTAATTTCTTGAAATAAAAATAACATTTTATTACTCAATTCCTTGAATAAAAATAATATTCTATAACAGCGTATTCTTAAATTTTTCTAAAATAAAGGTACCCATTTTATATACCTAGAAAATTAAACAGATGCAGGACAGGTCAAAGGTTTAATTACATTATTTTTTAAGAATTTGTAGATGATTATTGTAAGGGTATTCTTAAAGATATTTACCCTTCTAGGCCCTGGCCGGTTTGCTCAGTGGTAGAGCGTCGGCCTGGCGTGCAGAAGTCCCGGGTTCGATTCCCAGCCAGGGCACACAGGAGAAGCGCCCATATGCTTCTCCACCCCTCCCCCTCTCCTTCCTCTCTGTCTCTCTCTTCCCCTCCTGCAGCCAAGGCTCCATTGGAGCAAAGATGGCCCGGGCGCTGGGGATGGCTCCTTGGCCTTTGCCCCAGGCGCTAGAGTGGCTCTGGTCGCGACAGAGCGATGCCCCGGAGGAGCAGAGCATCGCCCCCTGGTGGGCAGAGCGTCGCCCCCTGGTGGGCATGCCGGGTGGATCCCGATTGGGCGCATGCGGGAGTCTGTCTGACTGTCTCTCCCTGTTTCTAGCTTCAGAAAAAAAAAAAAAAGATATTTACCCTTATATGGAATAGTGTGTTCTCTTTAAGAGATTCATATGCAACTCTCTAGTATCAGTAGTACTTTTTCCAAAGAATTTGTTTTTAGAAACTGTCTTATAACTGATATATTCTTCTCTCGCTTATTGTTAATGTGTCCAATCTCTAGCCAAAAGTTTAGGACATAATATTGCTCATCTTATTTTTCTCCTCTCTTTTTTATTTGCTTAATTTCAAAATAAATTAATTTTACCTTGTGGTATATATATTCAATCATTATTAAACCAGTTTTGGAATAAATTGGGTTATAAATGAATGTAAGTGTATATTTTAAATTTATTTAGGATGTGTTAACAAAATAATAAAATAAAATGAAATACATGAGAATGTGAAGTAAGCAGACAAAAATTCTTCCTGTGTTCAGTGTATTTTGACACGGTAAGGAACCCATAATGGTAAGAGTATGGAAAGATCCTTCAAAACAACATTAGCAGTAAGCCTATAACAGGAGTAAAGATAGGCATGAGCTAATTGTGGTCACAAGACAGGGAGCAGTTTGATAGGGTTCAAAGAAAGTAAGACTCCAAATGAGCAGAGGACATCCAAAGTGTAGTGAATATCATGACACATAAGCCAAGAAAGACAACTGAGAATTAGTTAAGTGCAGAAAGAATGAATATGAAAATAGCATGTCTCCCAAAGGCAAAGGCAAGTTCAAAATTAATGAGCTCAGGTTAAATACTACCTAGGGTATAAGGGTCTGAATTTATTCAGGCCAGTGTAAATCCTTTAGGAGTCAGCTCAGAAAGAAGTTTGCAAACGCAGGGGTTCAAGTTGATGTCCCGAGGAGAGATAGGACATGAATACAGAGGCAGTGGCATGTCAAGGTGAACATCTAACAACTGAAACTCAGCATTAAAATTCTAGTGATAAATAGAATTCAGAACAACACAACAGCAAAAAGAAGCAAAACCTCAAAATTTGATAGAGATATGGATAAACTCATTACAGTATAAATAAGATGGCCTTCTAACCTAAAGACTTAACATGTATACTCTGTACTGTGCCTCTGGGAAGATTATCAAAGGCTTTAGTATAGATGGAAACCTATAGCCTGACCTGTGGTGGCGCAGTGGATAAAGCGTCGACCTGGAAATGCTGAGGTTGCCGGTTCGAAACCCTGGGCTTGCCTGGTCAAGGCACATATGGGGAGTTGATGCTTCCAGCTCCTCCCCACCTTCTCTCTCTGTCTCTCTCTCCTCTCTCTCTCCCCCTCTCTCTTCCTTTCTCTCTCCTCTCTAAAATGAATAAATAAAATAAAATTTAGATGGAAACCTATATACCCTGGGAGCTCTAGTCAGCCAAGACCATCCAAATTCAAAGGTGATTTTAGATCAAGACTGAGTCAAGAATAGCATTTAACAAGGAGGCCACAAGATAAAATTGGCTTTTCTTTTTATTATCAAGCAAAGACACTTATAATAAGATTTTCCCCTTGATCTCATCTTTTGCAATCTCATCTTTATGCAGTCATCTTCTGCGTATAGTATTCTGTAGAAAGCAGGAAGGAGTACCTTCCCTTTCTACCTCCTCTATCTGTAAGAGTAATTTTCACAAAGTGTCATTTCTTTCATTATTTTTCCCATTTATAAGAATAAACATAGTATTTTATTTCTTTGACAAAAAAAAAATCCTTGCACATTTTTGTCCTCATTCAAAAACTACACACTAGCTATCAAATCTTCTGCATTTTGCTGGCAAGGAGAGATATGGTACCGATGCTCGCTCTTCCACATACTCTCTTTGTCTTTTGAAAATCTATGAATTCATTGTCATTGTCACTGTCACTACTTTAAATTTGTAATTATATGACTTTAATCATTATTTAACTTTTTTCCATTGTGTGTATTTTATTTCCTTGACATGATATTAACCATCTAAGGAAAATTTCTCAGTTCAGTGTACACTCGATACAAGTCCAGCAAATACCTAGTGAATTGGACATTTTCAATTGACCAGAAGGACTTGATTAACTAACATGTTTTATTTTCTATTCTGTATGTTATACATTTTTCTCAATAAAGAAAAAAACATACAACTATTGGCTTTTTCTCTTAGCAATTTCTCTAAAATTCTAAAACTGTTCTCTTCTGTTTTTGTTTTTCTAATTTAATTTCTTGCCAACCTCTTCAACGTCCAGTTGGACAAAATTTTTAATGCTTACTTATGAAGTTAGAAATAAGATAATGGTTTAATCTGGAGTCAATTTTGAACATTTAAAAATGACAGTGGTGATAGTCATGCCATGGGAGAGTCTTTCTTAAGGAGGAACAATGCATAAACTTTTGTCTTGAGACACACCCAGAAGTCTCTTTCCCATTTCACCTTTCTATATATAACATGACTAACGTGGAACCCGTGGCTGTGAAATGAAATGTGGTTTCACTAAATGATTCCAGGATTGTATTGCACAAGTCTATCAGCATTCAGGTGTTCCCAGGTAAGGTAAAACCATGGGACCAAGGAGGAATGTATAAAGATTGTTTGACAACTCTATCAGTATCTATCAGTTTTAGTATTATGGCCTCTGCTGACTTTAGTCTCAGACTGATCCGTATCTCTCTTCTAAAACTCATTTACTTGCAAACTGTAAATGTCAAACTCTCCAGGTGATGAATGGAGAAGAAAAATATAAAACCAACAGTAACTAGATGTTGCAACATAGAATATGTGCATGTTTCCTTTTCTTTTATTTCTAAGCCCAGAAAGAAAATTCAGGAATACCCTGTTGAGGTTTTTTTAAGCCTCTTATTTACAACACAAATGATAATACTATAAAAGCCATCACAAGACTTGGTCTCCAATGAACTTACTACAATGAAAAAAAATTGCACATTTTTATATCATGTATATGGTCCTTTCATATCAAAGGATCCTGTAGCCTTTCAGTGACATAAGATACTATAAATCATTCTAGCAGTGACTTCTAAAGCATATAGCTATTTTTATTATCTTATTTTCTTCCTAAAAAGTTTCTATAATGTACATATTTTCACATAAAGTTAATGCAAGAGAAAAAAAATTAGCATCACCAGATAGGAATTTACCTTCAAAACACAAACATATGTACAATGTATATTCTTATTTTTGAAAGAAAGATTATTGTGGTCTGTTTATTTTTTCACAAAAACAAATATAAACTTTGACTTCCAATTATATTGGAGTGTATATTATTATATATTATATATAAAATTATATCATATATATATATATATGTAAAACTGAGGTCATGATAAACTAAAATATTAGCTACCTTAAGAATCAGGTTATACCCCAGATGTCAGATATCTCTGTCTAAGTTATCCAAATCTCAGTGCTAATGTAAATGCCTTCCCTGTTTTATTTTTCAATCCTATCATAATCACTTTTTCAGTTTTAGTTTTATTAAAGATTCTTTCAAGAAGATGAGAAGACATTTATTTACATCACATACCTTTACCATTTTCTGTTTAGGCACTCCATTCTCCTTTCTCTCATTCTTTTGTGTAGCCGTGCTCTGCTCCTCTCTTTTAACCCTTTCTCTGAGCTGCAGTAGTCTCTACCAGCTCCCCCTTTTTCTTCATTGAAAAGAGCTCAGTTCTCTTCCCTAAAAACCCTGAGCCTCAGACCAATATCCAGGACAGGGAAACTCTTCTTTGCATATCTATGACTAGATATGCCTCTCAGGCCACAAACTCAGTTGTGCCAGTAATCATTGCTTCTCTTTGTGCCTTATAAACTACTGTGATTTTACATGTGTGTCCTATTATCCCAAGCTGGAGGAAATATAAAACCTCATCATTGCGAAGGTTTTCTTCTTGTCTGTATTATACTACTCATATAGTTTTACACCACATTAGTGAGGCAGTTCTATATGTCACTGAGATGTCCCCTCAGGCTTGTCTCAGTGACTGTTTATGTCTGGTGATGCCCGGTATATGAGTAAAAGAATCTTGTGAAGGGTACTCTAACCCTGTCTTCCTAGATGTACTAAGTACCTATTCCTGCCTTGTAATTTTCCACATCCTTGGTGCCTCCACAAGAAAGTTTACTTCAAGACATGCTAGTTAGGAAAATGCAGTTCTCTCTGTACTTCTGTAGGGCAGGATAAACTATTTCAGTTCGGGAAACATTGAGGAAGAAGATTAACTCATTCACCAACCCTCTGTTCCTTTATAGACTAGATTTCTACCCAGTATTCTTTTTCTTCCATTGGAGTGAGCTAAGCCCCCTTAGAATTTCAATTTACAAAATACAAGCCGGTAAATGTTGCACATTATCTTGGCTTTCAGACTTAACACATAACTGAGGAGTTATGTGAAAAATGTCACCTACATCTGTGGAAAAGAAAAAAAAGAAGAAATTAAAATATACATTAATATTTCAAATTGAGATTCTCTATTCATTACCTTGAACTAAGGATGATATGTGCATAACTATTACCAGGTGAATGGTGGCAACTGTTCAAAGTATAGTAGGCTCAGCGGTTCAAGGAACTGTTCAAGGCACTGTTAGAAATGTACTGACATTTGAACTACATTTGCTCAAAATCTGTTATTTAAAGTAGTTATATTAAACATCAAACTTATGCAAGAGCTAATAAGACAAGACTGGTTTCAGAATCATCATTATCTGAGGGTCAATTTTCAAGTATAAGTATGACTTGGAGTGTAAATCTTAAGTCTTTAATGTGTTGGAATTATAAATCAACTAAAGTAAAAATTAAATTGAAATTTATGAGATGGAAACATATATTCGCACACAAAACTGTATATAAATGTTCATAGAATCTATACTTAGACAGCCAAAATAGGGAAATGGCCCAGATGTCCTTCCACAGATGGGTGGTTAAACAAGCTACAACAGCGCATCCATTCCAGAAAACACTACTCAGCAATTAAAAGCAGCACCTATTGATACATGCTGTACACTTGATGAATTTCCAGAGTGCAAAAAGCCAATCCCAAATAGTGATATAGTGGATGGTTCCATTTATGTAACATTTTTAAATGACAAAATTTCAAAAATGAAAAACAGTTTGGTTGTTGACAAGAGTTAGGAACAGTAAGGGTTGAGAACAGACAGAGACTGTAAAATGGCAACATTTGGATCATGGAGGGAATAGAACTTTTCAGCATCTTGACTGTAGTGGTAAATACATGAATTTATATGGGATAAAATTGTATCAGGCGAAATGTACACACACATGCACTCACAAATGTGTGTAATTAAAACTGAAGATCTCTGAATAAGGCTAGTGAACTGTATTAATGATAATATGCTGGTTGCAATATTGTAAGATAATTTTAGAAAGTACACCTTTGGAGACATGAGTTAAAGTGTACATGAAGGCTCTGGCCAGGTTGATCAGGTGGCTGAAGCGTCAACCCAGCACACCAGAGGTCACATCCCCAGTCAGGGTAAATACTAGAAGTGTCAATATGCACAACTAAATGAAACAACAAAGTGAAATAAGTTGACACTTCTCTCTCTCTCTCTATGTCTCCCTTCCTTTTCCCCCCTCAACTCCAAATCAATGGAAAAAAACACTTATTCGAAAGAGTACATAGACTCTATTACTATATGACATATATAATTATCTCAATAAAACAATAAAATATAACTCAAAAATTAGTCATTGTTATTGCGAGAGTAAAATACAATAAGAAATTATGATTGTAAGAGCTATTTAATTTTGTTTTTTAAAATTTTTATTTATTATTTTAGAGACAAAAGGGGGAGAAAGAGAGAGAGAGAAAGGGGAGAGGAGCAGGAAGCATCAACTCCCATATGTGCCATGACTGGATGAATGCAGGGTTTCAAACCAGGGACCTCAGGGTTCCAGGTCAACACTTTATCCACTGCATCACCACAGGTCAGGATGTAAGAGCTATTTTATATACAAAACTTATTAGTAATTACTTTAAAATAGTTAAGTAGAGAAATAGATTTGCAATTAGTACAACTCTTAAGACAGTTGTATGCAAAATAATTTAAGGATAATGCATTTGTGATTCAGCAATCATTTGTTAAAAACAATAGAATAAAAGAATAAAAGAGGTTAGGTAATGTGCTTAACCTGTGGTTGCACAGTGGATAAAGCATCAACCTGGAATGCTGAGGTTGCTGGTTCAAAACTGCAGGCTTGCCTGGTCAAGGCACATATGTGAGTTGATACTTCCTGTTACTCCCACCTCCTTTCTCTCTCTATCTTTCTCCCACCACCTCCCTAAAATAAATAAATAAATAATTTTAAATGTTTAAAAACATTAAAAAAAAGAGATTAAGTAATGCAAATCTTTACAGAATTATTTGTACTGCCATTATACAATAGCAATCAGTAAAACTGGCTAGATTTAGTTATTTATGCTTAGTCACAAGTTAAGTGAGGAAAGAAGAAAAAACAATTACACAATTGTGTATGACAACATTCATGAGCAAATTTTTTCAATCTAGATAATAAAAAATATAAATCATATGAAAAAAAGAAGTAAATGTTTGAGGGAAATAGGTTCTCCCCAAAGTAGCATGCTTTGCTGTTGTCATCACTTGAAAGTGAACTTGTATTTAATCAAAAAATATGCATTAAAATGATTACAAAATAAATGTATCTGTTGAAAGTGCTGGAGAAATTTATGTTCCCACACTGTCACATCAAACTTAAAATTTGACGACTGAAAGTTTAAAGATAAACCTATAATAAAAATGTAATGTCTTTTTCATTAATATTATTAATTTATATTTGCAACCCAAATTTTTTAGATGCAGGTGTTTGGAATTTGGAAGGCAAATACTTTCGTTACCCTCTGAAAACCAGTAAATTTTGATTACTAATCTTCATTAAAACAAAGATGACGAAAAGCCCTCAACAATAATTTTGCCAGTACATATAACATGTAAGCCATGTTAGATGTCAATGCTTCTCAATCCATACTGTGCATGCAAATCACAGGAAGAATTTGTTCATATGCAGCTTTCAATCTATTATCTCTGGAGGGGACCAGGGATTGTTCATTTCTAATATGCTTTCTGGAGATGCCAGATGAGCATGTCTGGACACATACTTTCAATAGCAAAATTGTAGGAGATAAAAGTCTTAAGCAGATATTTTTCTGTTAAGAATTCTGTAGACATAATGGGAAGATAAGACATAAAAACACACAAAAAATTTTGTTAAAGCTGAATATCTCAGTAATTTCATCTGTATAGAGAATTATTAAGAGGGGAAAGTAAAGTGAATTAGGTTTCCGGGTCTTATTGACCTAGATTCCCTTTATGAATACTTTTCTTTTGGGTTGCTCTCCTAGGGTTTATGCAAATTAAAGCCAAGGGAAATAAACTTAATTAATATGATTAGATTAATAAATTTTGTGATTTTAAGAAAAGTACAAGGAAAAAGAAACACCAAAAAAGTGAATTTTAATTATGCCAACCACTAAGAAGCTTAAGAAAATATGGGGACAGTTTTTAAGAAAGAGAATCTTAGACACAAACTAATTCAAGAGACAAAGATATTCTGTAAGACATGAAGAGTACAAGAAAAGTTTTCACTAACAAATAAAGAAACAATAAATATGAGAAGAAATCCACTTGATTAAACTGAAAGTTGATACTACTAAAGCCTGAAACTTAAGTAGGTAACTAGGTCAGGTTACTAGAAATAAAAACAGAAAAAGACTATTAATTTGATTTTTTTTAAAAAGGACAAGAAAAGACAAAAGTAAATTTAAGCACAACCTACAAAAATAAAGTGCAAGAAAACAAATACAGAGGAGAGAAGGATAAACAAATGCAGAGAAGAGAACTCAAGAACAGTAAAAATAGAAAATGCAAACAGTAAAAAATAAAGCAGCTATCTTTTTATGAGCAAAATATAAAGTCAAAAATTTAGAAGGTACAGGTCATAGCATTTATTAACATACTTTTTAAAAAGATTTTATTTATTCATTTTAGAAAGGAGAGAGAGAAAGACAGAGAAGGAGGAGAGGAGCAGGAAGCATCAATTCCATAAGTGTCTTGACTAGGCAAGGCCAGGGTTTCAAACCAGCAACCTCAGCATTCCAGGTTAATGCATTATTCACTGCGCCACCACAGCTCAGACTGTTAGCATACATTTTGAACAATAAGATTATTTGTGAATAAATTGTAAATATATTGATTTTCCAGTAAATTATTTTTAAAGTATCAAATTATTTCAAAATTATACAAAATAAATTGTAAGTAAAAAGGATTGAAGACCATAATTTTAAAAAATAAAATAATACATTAAAGAATAATTCTGGATTGCATTAAAAGAGGAATGTAAGAGTTTGAAACTTTCATCAAAAGTTACAACGAAAGTTTCAAACTCTTACATTTCTCTTTTAATGACTGGAGATGTTTTCTTTGAACGTATGTACCCTGATTTATTGATGTTACCCCATTAAAATTAATAAAAATTTATATTAAAAAAATAAAAGTTAAAACGAAACCTGACCAAGCAGCGGCCCAGTGGATAGAGCATTGGCCTGGGACATGGAGGACCCAGATTCAAAACCCCAAGGTCACTGGTTTGAGTGCAGGCTTATCTGGCTTGAACGTGGGTTCACCAGCTTAAGTGTGGGGTTCCCAGCTTGAGTGTGAGATCATAGACATGACCCCATGGTTGCTGGCTTGAGCATAAAGATTGCTTACTTGAAGCAGAATGTCACTGGCTTGATCCCAAAGTTGCTGGCTTGAGCAAGGGATCACTGGCTCAGCTAGACCCCCAGTCAAGGCACATATGTGAAACAATTAATGAACAACTAAGGTGCCACAACAAGGAATTGATGCTTATCATCTCTCTCCCTTCCTGTCTGTCTGTCCTTGTCTGCCTTTCTCTCTCTCTCTCTTCTCTCTCTCTCCAGAAAAAAAAAATTACAACTAAGAAAGGATCCTTGAATTGACAATATAGAGAAACAGAAATATATGTGCTTGCAAGAATATTTATATGACATATTCATGAGATTAGTAAATATATTAAATAAACCAGACCTAAATAATTCTGATAAAAAAGTGTTTCTTGAGAAGCAGGTAGTGTGACTAAATTATGATAATTAGAATAGCTGGTACATATTTATATTCAGATAGAAAACAAAAATTGGTATACAGACTTAAGAAATGGTTTCCCTAATAACCATAATTATAAAGAAATAATAAATAGGACTTATTTGTATAGTGATAGCAACTCTAGAGAGAGTAATTTCAGAAAAAGTAACATGTAATTAATCCAACAATATCACCATAAATGGGCACATATTGACAGATTTGCAGAATTTCCAATAGGTGAAAACATACAGATAGAGATAGATAAATGTAGCTAGATAGCTGGATAGCTAGATGATGATAGATACATAGATGATAGAGAGATGGATACTATCTGGAAAAATTACACCATACCAATATAAGTCTATTTATATGGTATAACTGTGTGTTGGAGATTCTTTTGTAGCCCAATCCACACTTCTTGACACTCACTAGTCTAGCACTTGTCAGTGTCAACTAAAAGTATCTGTGACTCTCCATGCTAAGACGTTTTCTAGGTTTACTTATGCAGGACAAGATGGTAGTGTCAGACAGATAATCTTCTTGGGAGCAGTCTTCTGCCAATAATAACTTTCCCAGCTTTTTGGTTCTTTGGGTGGGAAACTTTTATTAGTCTATTCTTTTTTTTTTTTTTTTTTTTTTGTATTTTTCTTAAGTTGGAAACTGGGAGGCAGTCAGACAAACTCCCAAATGCACCCGACCGGGATCCACCCGGCATGCCCACCAGGGGGCGATGCTCTATTGCAACCAGAGCCATTCTAGCGCCTGAGGCAGAGTCCAAGGAGCCATCCTCAGTGCCCGGGCCAACTTTGCTCCAATGGGGCGTTGGCTGCGGGAGGGGAAGAGAGATACAGAGAGGAATGAGAGAGGGAGGGGTGGAGAAGCAGATGGGTGCTTCTCCTGTGTGCCCTGGCCGGGAATTGAACCCAGGACTTCTGCACGCCAGGCCAACGCTCTACCACTGAGCCAACCGGCCAGGGCCTAGGTGGGAAACTTTTAGATAAATTGCACATAGTCCTTCAGAATTTTCCAGGAGACCTGAGCTTTAGTTTTAAATATGGTAACAACATTTGCTTCCCTGTCCCACACAATGGGTTTTATAATCAGTGAATTCTGGGACCACCTCTTAAAGTGATTCCTTTGCATTTAAATGTTTGTCTTGGTGTCTTCTGAAGGAACACAACCTATGACAGTGTTAGCACATATTTAAACCATTCTCAACAGATGTTACCTCTTCTCTTTTAAATGTCAATGATTTGATGAGAAAAATATTACATATCATGAGTATATAATTGACATTTTAAAAATTATTAGTAAATTAAATTTCACTTGTTTTATACTTATTGTTCATTTCAAGTGTCTCTTTTGAACTATATTAGGTTATTTTTCTTCTTTCTAAGTGAAAACAATTTATTTTTTTATTCTAGAAAAATACTTTGTTGTTTTTTATTGTTTGATTTGCTTAAATAATATATATACATATATATACTCACATGTAAAAAATAAAATCTTTTTAATATCATTGTGTATAAATTTGAAGACTCCCACAACATAATGTTTGATAAATAAGATGATTCTTCAAACCCAAGACCCATAAGATATACATTACAGAACACATTTTTTTAGAAAGGGCAAGAAGAGGTGTGGATTCATAAGCATTCTCTCACCAGCTCTCTCAGACTCACTATTTTAATAATGATGGCCTGAGGCAAAAAGCCATATAAACTACCTGGCTACAGGGTGAACTGCTTCTCAATATTGTCAAATCAGAAGGATTAATTGGAGCATTTGTTAAAAATATAAATTCTCAGCATCCACACTCACTCACCCCTCACTTCAGATTGATTTATTATAGATACATGATGGAGCACAAGAATATGGATTTTTAATAAGACGATTCTTTAAATCAAGAAATTATATGAAACACTCTTATGGGATATGGAATTCACAATTATTTATTCTTATTGATTTGGACAAAGTATATTAAGGAAATAAATATTTTGATTATATGTTTCAAAGTGTTTTCTAGTATGTTCTGGGGATACATTTGTGTGCAATGCATTTGTCATTCCAGATTATGTACTCCAATCAGTCAGATGTTTACAATATCTGATTTTTGTCACCTACCAAGAAAAACTTTGGTGACCCGTGATTTGTGTAAGAAAGAGAAACTAATGATGGTTTAGTACATGACTTAACTGTAAATGACACTTACATATTCATTTGTAACAATATGAATCAAAATAGTATATTTCAATCTAACCAAAATTACCAGAAAACTTTATTAGGAGAGTGATGAGAGGGAAAGAGTACAGAGTGTGAAAAGGAAGTATGAAAAAGAGATGTCTTTTTCCCCAACTAGAAATTTTAAAAGTATACTTAAAACTGAAAAAAACATGCACTTCATAGAGATGTGGAGATAATATTACATAATCCGATAATATAAATCAAGTTTGTTTTCTCTATATTGTTTTACTTTGTTAAGAGACATGAATTTTATAAATTGTACACACCCATTTGTGATTAAATTTAGCTACAAATAGAGAACTTATATGTATTTAATTCATAAACAGCTATTTTACTGTATTTTTTTGACACATAATATATTTGACTTGATTTTTCTTTGCAAATAATAAAAATTTTTATTTCCTCACTTTGGCTAGCTATATTTCAATTAATTTTGCCTAATGATTTAAGTTCAGAAATGATAAAAAAAAGGTCAGTTTTATAATTTGTTTCTGTTTTAAAAAATATTTCTGTTATTTTATTATTCAACATAGTACTTCATTTTAGAAGAAAGAAAGAAATCTTTTTGTCTTTTTTCACTAAGAATTTTTGTCAATACTGGTTTTGAATATTATCACATGCTTTGCTGGCATAAAGTATGATCATGCAGTTTATCACATTTAACCTATTAATATGGTACACTATAATAATTTATTCTTGAATATTAAGGCTCTATATAATTCTAAAGGATGTCGAGATGGTGAGGATCAGGTGAGGTTAAGTTTGATATACTACTAGAATTTAATTTTATTTATAATTAAATATTTTATGCTATCTTTTATACTATTTATACTTTTATAGTATTTATCAAAGTTACATAGCCCTTCTAAAATAAGTGAAATGTGGTTTTTTTTAGTTTTCATGCTCTTTTATTAAATTTATTGGGGAGACATTGGTCAATAAAATTATATAAGTTTCAGGGGTGCAATGCTATAATAAGTTATCTGTATATTGTGTTATGTGTTCACCCCCCAAGTCAAGTTTTCTTTTATCACCATTTATCCCTCCTTTAACCTCTACAACCTGTCCTAGCCCCATAGTTGTTTAATCCCTACACCTTTTACACCCAGTCACCATGCCCCCTCTTTTCTGATGGCTATCAATCTCTATGAGTCTGTTTCTACTTTTTTTTTTAGTTTACTAAATTCCACATATATGCAAAATCATGTGGGATTTGTCTTTCTCTGACTGGCTTATAATGTACCATAATGCTTTAAAATTGCTTAAACTTCAGCAAATGTATTTGATATATATTTAAAACTAACTGGACTTAGAAATTTTAATTTGCTTTATTTTTTTAGGAGCATATTAACAAGGAATGTTATAATAGACACATTTTCATTTAATTAGATTGGTCAATTTTTATAAAAAATAGTTCAATTTATACAGACTTTCATTACTGGTAGCATATTGTTATAAAATTCAGTTTGTCTTTTGTTTGTTTTTTTAGCAAGAGACAGAGAGGGACAAATGGAGACAGACAGATAGGAAGGGAGAGAGATGAGAAACATTAACTCATAGTTCAGCACCTCAGTTGTTCATTGATTACTTTCTCATATGTGCCTTGACTGGGGTCTCCCGCTGAGCCAGCAAACTCTTGTCAAGCCAGCGACCTTGGGTTCAGGCCCGCAACCATGGGGTCATGTCCATGATCCCACGCTCAAGCTGGCGATCCGTGCTCAAGATGGTGAGCCCATGCTCAAGCCGGCAATCTCGGTCTTTTGAACCTGGGTCCTCAGCATCCCAGGCCGACTCTCTATCCACTGTGCCACTATCTGGTCAGGCAAATTCACTTTGTTTTTATTCTTCCTCTCTCTGTGATTGTGCATGTTTTTGTTCCCAACTATAGGTACATGCATTTTTTCTCTCTCTCTTTTTGTTTTTGTTTTCTTGATTAATCTACGAAGTAGTTTATCTCTTTTGTTATCTTTAAAGAATTAGTTCCTAAATTCATTATTTTTCTTTTTTCTTGTTTTTCATTCATTTCCAATGTTAAGTTAATTTCTTCCTTCTTGTGTCCTAAATACCATTTTTCCCCAAATTTGTGAGTCTGTTTTAATAATTTTGCTTTTTTTTTACAAAACACTTTGTGATTTTTTCATATAATAATATTTATTGTCTTTATTACAGTTATTCTCTAGGTTCAGTTTTACACAGACTTTCTCGTTTGTGGTTGCTATTGTTTGACTTGTCTTTGGTTAACTTGATCATATCTTACTGTTTTGTTTTGTTTTGTTTTGAGCTCAGTCAAGCTCACAAGCTGAAAATGCACAGCTTCATAAGTACCATCATATACACAACAATGTGAGTGGCACCCCTAGAAGTGTTGCTAAGAAAAATCCTGAGACCTTTTTATCTTCCTGTTGCTTTCTCAATTCCTATTTCATTTAGTCTGCTTCCTTTTATTTCCTTGCAAATGTAACTTATTTTAGCATAATACCTTTAGCTGCTCTCTAGAAACAGTCTTCTGAGATGCTCTTTTGTTGGATATGTTTCTATTTCTTATATTTAAATTAAATTTTGTATTGGTGTTTTGTATGATTTTCCCCCCTCCATATTGTTTATGTTTAAACATGGAAAGTCCCATCGCATACTGTCCAATACTCCAAAAACTATGAGCAGACCAGCCGTGAATCTTCCCTTGGCACTTGGTTAAAAGAAACACTATTCTTCTTCTCTGATTTTTCCATGAGCAGATTTCTCATCACAGGCAATGCAAAAAGTAAACTCTTGGGTCCTCTCTCCACCTATAACAATCAAGTCAACTTTCTTTAATTTTAGGGACTGACAATTCTGGTCACTCCATCAAGTGAGATTAATATATTAGAAGTTATTGTCTGTGTGGCTGCATCTCTGATACTACTTCACTGTTAATACCGGGTCTCTTCTGTAATGTACACTCACCAGGGTTGCTCTGCCTCGGCAGCTTTCCAGCTGCTTTTCATGCAAAGGGGTGAGTAAAATCAATTCAGCTGGGTAACAAGAGAGCCATTTAGTTCTAGGGCCCAAGCTCTGTCTCCAACCCAGGGGAAAAAACATAACACTAAATTTCCTCTTAAATTACTGATATATCAATTAACTCAGAAAGTATATAAAAGGTTTTTAACCAGTCTTCTTTTTAAACCTTTAAACTTAATAATATGGATTGTCTGTTTTCCTTATTTGACTAAAAGAGATGGAAAAGGAGCTAGAGGCACAGAAAGATAAATTTGGGAAGTTTATAAGATTCCTGAATATATTTTGTAACCTCCTCAATTTCAGGGCATTTAATTTTTTATTTGGGAATATATATCTTCATGAATGATGGTGTATGGATGTGAGGTATCCTTCAGAATTTATTTATTTCTCACTTGTGGATCAGCCCTCATACTAATAATTAAACTTAGAGACTGTATGGCTATTGAAGAAATGCTAAGGTATTCTCGAGAGATGTAAGTGTCTTGCTTAATTTCCAAACACTGGATACAAAGCACTGGGGCACTAATAATATTATGCTTCTTCTTAAGATAAGATTTTAAGTTAGTTACAATTATATAAACTACAAATGTTAAGAAAGATAATAAATATGAACAAGTAAACTACACAGGTTCTAAAAGGAAATGGCATAAGATGATTGAAGCTGGCAAAATTAGTTAAGAAAATCATTTTACCGGAGGCAACTTTGGCATAGAAATGTTAGGACAGTAAATGCAACTGCTGGAAAGATCAGCTAAAAATTATGAGTAAAAGAAAAGGTCTAAAAAGAGAATAATACATTCAGTTCTTTTGGGAGAAAAATAGAGGTTACAATACGAGGAGCTTAAAATAAGCTTATAGAAATCTCTGTTGAATGAAGAGCAACCTTAATCTCCTCTATATCCAGAGACTAAAGAAAAATTGCTTTAAATGACTAAGATAAATTTAGAATCAAAATTATTAAAACTATGTATGTTAAATTCTTAAACACAACATTATGCTTTATAAAGTGCTAAATAAAGGTCTAGAATCCAACATTCAAAAGAAGATACTTGCCCTCTAAGAAATGTATTTTCAAATGAGAGTGTGCAAATGTTTAGGCACATATATTAGAAGCAGGTGTCCAGAGACAGGTTATAGCTGAGAGCTCTAAGTGAGGGACAAGAGTATGATTTTATAGCAGCACTTTCCTACACTAAATGTTGATCAATAAAATTTCTCAATAAATCATAAAACATTGATGTCCTCAATAAGAAAAGAGGCAATTCTGAGAAACCCACTGAACATATCAACATTCTTCCCCACTAGCCAATGACTTGAAGTATGGTTCCCACCATTCAGACTTTTGAATCCTTAATCAGAGCTTCTGTATTGCTAGAAACTACTTTTAAGTGCCTTTGGTATGATTATATTACTCTATTTTAACAAAATTAGTAATATCTTAGGGAGATCCAAGATGGCAGCAGAGTAGGTAGAAGCTATATTCACCTTCTCCCAGGACCAAACTGAAATCACAACTGAATTATAGAATACTCATCCTGAATAACCAAATGAAGAGTAGCTGAAGAGAAGTCTTATAATCAAGGATTTATAGAAGAAGTCACATTAAGACTGATAGAAAAGGAGGAAATGCAAAAAAAGTTGGCTATGCTCCCATGAACTTGTGGTTCCAGAGGAATATCTCAGCTGCAGTAGGTTCCCCCGAAGAAGAGTGGGGTCTAAACCCTAAACCAGACTCTCCAACCTAGAGCACCAGAGCCCAGGAGAGACACCCACATAACATCTGTCTGTAAAAAACAGCTAGATTTCTCTCTGACAAGAAGATATGGAGTGTACTTGAGACATAGGCACCTTCTTAAAATGCCAACATACAAAATTTTGTTCTTAGCAACTCACCCTGGCCTCCAACAATGCAAAAGCAGAGCAGACAAGTTTTTGAGGAGATACTGGGGTATGCGACACTGGTGAGTGAGGTGAAGAAATAGCTGGCAGGATTTCTACGCTGGGTTATACTTTAATTCTGGAGATGCCATCTTTCATGGGTGGATCTCTCTCCTCCATGCATCATCAGTCAGGTGGAAGCAATAGCCATACTCTCTGAATTTCTTCTCACTCTCCCTGTAGAGCTTACACCTTATTGAAAAGTGACTGAGCCTAACAGGCAGCTAGCAGGTAAAGGTGGATCTTGGGGTGCCTTTGTGGATCCCCTAGGTCCAGTGCCAGTAAAAGCCTACCATGGGGCACAGCTGGATCTGTGTCATGTGCACCAAAGCCCAGCAAAGGCAGCCACAAACTGTGGATCACTTATAGCTCCAAACAGGTTGCTAGGGTCAATCACAGGCAGTTTCTTTTGTTGACATGCACCAGAATCCCTTCCAAGAGGGAGGTTGGTTCACACAAACCAACACACCAAGTGACTAGCTTTATTATTATTTTTTTTTTACAGAGACAGAGAGAGAGTCAGAGAGAGGGATAGATAGGGATAGACAGACAGGAATGGAGAGAGATGAGAAGCATCAATTATCAGTTTTTCATTGTGACACCTTAGTTGTTCATTGATTACTTTCTCATATGTGCCTTGACCATGGGCCTTCAGCAGACCGAGTAACCCCTTGCTCAAGCCAGAGACCTTGGGTCCAAGCTGGTGAGCGTTTTACTCAAACCAGATGAGCCCACACTCAAGCTATCTACCTCGGGGTCTAAAACTTGGTCTTCTACATCCCAGTCCAATGCTTTATCCACTGTACCACCACCTGGTTAGTCAAGTTACTAGCTTTTGACAATGTCAGAAAAATATTCAATAAGCTTCATAAGCAGCATATCCAAAAGGAGTACTCAGCAGACATCAAACCCTGCTGAGATAAATTCCACTTCATATAGTTAGGCCCTGAAGAGCAACTTGCATACCATGATCAGGGTTGGGTCTCATAATCAGTTGGTCTGAGGGACAACCCTTGCACAAATGGGCCAATAGCAATCATGACTCAATAACAACAGGATGGCCTACATAATCCACACAAGCAACATTCCTGGAGCACACAGCTCAGGTGATCAGTAAGACTATAGGACACTTACTACATAAGACTACCCCATGAGAGTGGGAGTCATAGCAGATCTATCTAACACATAGAATAAACACAAAAAGGCAGCCAAAGGGAGAGAAAAAGAAACACAACTCAAATAAAAGAATAGAGAAATTTCTGGAAAAGAGCTCAATGAAATGGAGGCAAATAATTTATCAGATATAGAATTCAAAGCAATGGTTATAAGCATGCTCAACAGCATGAAAAAGGATATAGAAAGTATAAAAAAGGACCAGTCAAAAATGAAGAATACAATATCTAAAATGAAAAATACACCAGAAAAAATAAACAGTAGGTAGAATAAAGCAGATTGAATAAGCAATTTGAAAGCCAAGGTAGCAGTAAACACCTATTAAGAACATCAAAAAGAAAGAATAATTTTAAAAAATTAAGATAATTTAGGAAAATATGAAGTGTAACAACATTCTCATCATAGGGACACAAGAAAAAAAAAGAGAGAGAAAGAGATTGAAAACCCACTTGAAGAAATAATGGCTGAAAACTTTAACCTAGCAAAGGAAAAAGACACATAAGTCCAAGAAAAACAGAGTCCCAAACAAGATGAGCCTAAAGAGTCTTAGACCAAAACATATCCTAATTAAAATGACAAGAAGTTAAAAATAAAGAAAGAATCTGAGAAGCAGCAAGAAAAAAAAAGAGTTAGTTACCTACAAGGGAGCTCCCATTAAATTGTCCACTGATTTCTCAGTAGAAACATTTGAGGCCAGGAGTGATTGGTATAATATATTCAAAGTGATGAAAAGAAAAGCACTACATCCCAGATTACTTTAGCTAGCAAGCCTACCATTTAAAACTGAAGGAGAAAAATAAAACATTCCAGACAAGAAAATGGTAAAAGATTTTGTTACCACCAAACCAGCATTATAAAAAATGTTAAGGGGGCTGTTTTACGAAGAAGACAAAAAATAAAACAAGAACATAATTCAAAGAATAAAATGACAATAAGAACATACCTATCCGTAACCACTTTAAATGGAAATGGCTTAAATGCGCTAATCACAATAAATAATATAGCTAAATGAATTAGAAAGCAAGACTCATATATATGCTATCTATAGGAAACCCACTTCAGAATGAAAGATATACAAAGATTAAAAGTAAATGGGATGGGAAAATATACTTCTTGCAAATAGAAATTTAAAAAAACTGAAGTTATAATATTTATATCTGACAAAATAGACTTTAAAACAATAGCTATAGTAAGAGGCATAAAAGTACACTACATAGATATAGAAGGAGCAATCTAACAAAAAGAAGAAACTTTGTAAACATTTATGCACCCAAAATAGGATAATCTAAATATATAAAGAAAAGCTGGATGCACATAAAAGAAGACATTCACAGTAATATAGTTATAGTAGATTTTAACACCCTATTAACATCAATGGATAAATCTTCTGAACAGAAAATAAAGGAAATGGCAACCTTAAATGACACACTATATTAGACAGACTTAATTGCTATCTTCACAGCATTTTACCTCAAAGCAACAAAATATACATTCTTTTCAAGTGCATGTGGAACATTTTCTAGGATAGATGATATGTTAGGACACAAAACAAGTCTCAATAAATTTAAGAAGATTGAAATCATATTAAGTATCTTTTCTGACTATAATCATATGAAACTAGAAATTGATCATAAGAAAAAACTGAATAACACACAAAGACATGGAGGCTAAAAATCATATTATTATACAATGAGTGGTTTAACTATGAAATCAGGGAAGAAATAAAAAGATACTTCGAAATGAATGAAAATGAGAAAAAATCCCCACTATCTATGAAATACAGCTAAAGTAGCCCTAAGAAGAAAATTCATAGCATTACAAGCCTAATTTAAGAAATAAGAAAAATCTCAGTGAATCGTTCTCACTTTATACATAAACAAAGAAAAGAACAACAAAACCCAAATTAAATAGAAAGAACAAAATAATAAAGATCAAAACAAAAATAAACAAAATAGTCTAAAAAACAATGAATCAAGAGCTGAGTCTTTGAAAAGATTAACAAAATTGGCAAATCTTTCATCAGACTCATCAAGAAAAAAATAGAAAGAACTCAAATAAATATAATCAGAAATAAAAAAGTGGTAGTAACAACTAACAACAAAATAAAATAAAGGATTGTGAGGCCCTGGCCAGCTTGCTCAGTGATAGAGCGTCAACCTGGCATGCGGGTGTCCTGGGTTTGATTCCCAGTCAGGGCACACAGGAGAAGTGACCATCTGTTTCTCCACCCCTCCTCCTTCTTTCTTTCTCTCTCTCTCTCTCTCTCTCTCTCTCTCTCTCTCTCTCTCTCTCTCTCTCCCCCTCCTACAGCCATGGCTTAAATGGTTTTGTTCAAAGTTAGCCCCAGCCATTGAGCATGGCTCTATGGCCTCACCTCAGGTATTAAATAGCTCGGTTGCTGAGCAACAGAGGAACCCCAGATGGGTAGAGTACCACCCCTGTAAGGGGCTTGCCAATGGATCCCGGTCAGAGCATATGCAAGAGTCTGTCTCTCTGCCTTCCCACCTCTCAGTTAATAAAAAGAAAAGAAAAAAATATTATAAACAACTTTATGCCAACAAATTGAACAAACTGAACGAAATAGATAAATTCCTAGAAATACATAGCCTTTCAAAACTTAATCAAGGAGAATCAGTGAATCTGAATAGATTGAATACAACTAATAAAATTGAAGCAGTAATCAAAAAATTCTCAACAAACAAAAATCTTGGGCTGGTTGTCTTTAAAGATAAGTTTTACCAAACATTCAAAGAACTAACATTTGTCCTTCTTAAATTATTTCAAAAAATGCAAGAGAAAGGACAACTCCCAATCTCATTCTACAAGGCCAGCATTAACAAAATTCCAAAACCAGATAAAGACACTGCAAAGGAGAAAAATCATAAACCTGATGAACTTACTTGCTAAATTCCTCAGCTAAATATTAGCAAACTGGATCTAGCAAAACATTAAACAGATTATACACATAAACAGATCAAGTGGGATTTATTTTGGTAATGCTAGGTTGATACAATATCTGCATATCATAAACAAATATAAACAAAATAAGGAATAAAAAACATATGGTCATATCAATAGATGCAAAAAAAATTGATAAATGGTAGCACCCATTTATGATAACAATTCTCAGCAAAGTGGAAATAGAGGAAAGATACCTCAATATAATAAACACCATTTTGACAAATGCAAAACCAACAGCATAATCAATAAGAAAAACTACAATGGTTTCCCTTAAGATCAAGAACAGGACAGAAACGTCTGCTTTCAACACTTTTATTCAAAATAGTACTGGACGTCTTAACCATAACAATAAGACTAAAGAAGAAATAAAAGGCATCCAAATTGAAAAGAAAAGTTGTTTTTGTTTGCAGAAAATGATATTATATGTAGTGAACCCCAAAGATTCCACCAAAAAGTCTACTAGGACTGAAAGAGGAATTCAATAAAGTAGTGGGATACATAATAAATATCCTGAAATCAGTTGCATTTTTATACACCAATAATGAAAGAGAAACTAAGAAAACAATCCTAATCACACTTGCCTCAAAAAGAATAAAATATTTAGAAATAAATTTTACCAAGGAAATAAAAAGACCTCTAGTCAGAAATTATATGACACTGAAGAAAAAAAAATTAAGAAGATACAAATAAATGGAGATATATAACATGTTAATAGATGGAAAGAATTAATATCATTAAAATGCACATACTACATAAAAGAATTTATAAATTCAATGTAATTCCTATCAAGATATCAATGGCGCATTTCACAGAACTAAAACAAATGTTTCAAAAATGTATATGGAACTGCAAAAATAGCAACAGTAATCTTGAGAAAGAAGGACAAATTTTGAAAAATCATGCTTTTTAATCAAACTATACTACAAGGCTATAGTAATCAAAACATATTGGTAATGGCATAAAAACAATCCTATAGAATCTAGATCATAGAACAGAATAAAGAGCCCGTAAATAGACCCACACATTTATGGTCAATTAATATTTGACAAAGAGGTAAAAACATACAATTGGGTAAGATAGTTTATTCAATAAATGGTGTTGGGAAAAATAGATACATGCATAAAAATGAAACTAGATCAACTACTTATACCATATGCAAGAATAATCTTGAAATGGATAAAGACTTAAGTATAAAACTCAAAACTATAAAAATCCTAAAAGTAAACATAGGCAGTAAAATCTCAGACATTTCTCATAACAATATTTTTTTTTCTGATATATCTCTTCACACAAGGGAAACAAAAGAAGAAAATAAACAAGTGTTACTATATCAAACTAAAAAAAATTTTTTGCATTGCAAATGAAACCATAAACAAAATTAGAAAATAACCCATTGAATGAAAGAACGTATTCAATAATATATCTGATAAGTAATTCATAGCCAATATTTATAAAAAAAACTTATAAAATTCAACACCAAAATAAAAATCTAATTTAAAAGTGGGCAAAGAGCCTGAATAAACATTTCTTTAAAGAGAAAACATAATATTTGTGCCCCTCCCCTCCCCCAACCCCCTCCCTCTCCTCCCCCCACCCTGTAACCCCAACACTGTTGTTCATGTCTCTGAGTCTCATCTTTATGTCCCACCTATGTATGGAAACACATAGTTCTTAGTTTTTTCTGATTTACTTCTTTCACTCAGTATAATGTTATCAAGGCCCATCCATGTTGTTGTAAAAGATCCTATGTCATCCTTTCTTATGGCTGAGTAGTATTCCATAGTATATATATACCAAAGCTTTTTAATCCACTCGTCCTCTGATGAACACTTGGGCTGTTTCCAAATCTTTGCTATTGTGAACAATGCTGTCATAAACATGGGGGTGCATTTCTTCTTTTCAAACAGTGCTATGGTGTTCTTGGGGTATATTCCTAACAGTGGGATAGCTGGGTCAAAAGGCAGTTCAATTTTTAATTTCTTGAGGAATCTCCATACTGTTTTCCACAGTGGCTGCACCAGTCTGCATTCCCACCAGCAGTACAGGAGGGTTCCCTTTTCTCCACATCCTCGCCAGCACTTATTCTGTGTTGTTTTATTGATGAGCGCCATTCTGACTGGTGTGAGGTGATATCTCATTGTGGTTTTAATTTGCATTTCTCTAATCATTAGTGATGTTGAACATTTTTTCATATACCTATTGGCCATCTGTGTGTCCTCTTTGGAGAAGTGTCTGTTCATTTCTTTTGTCCATTTTTGGATTGGATTGTTTGTCTTCCTGGTATTAAGTTTTACAAGTTCCTTATAAATTTTGGTTATTTACCCCTTGTCAGACGCTATGTCAAATATATTCTCCCATTGTGTAGTTTGTCTTTTTATTCTGTTCTTATTGTCTTTAGCTGTGCAGAAGCTTTTTAGTTTGATAAAGTCCCATTTGTTTATCCTGTCTTTTATTTCACTTGCCTGTGGAGACAAATCAGCAAATATGTTGCTGCGAGAGATGTCAGAGAGCTTACTGCCTATGTTTTCTTCTAAGATGCTTATGGTTTCACGGCTTACATTCAAGTCTTTTATCCATTTTGAGTTTATTTTTGTGAGTGGTATAAGATCATGGCTTTTCAGCATTTGCCATATTCCCCCCTTAATCTATAGACAGACAGCAAATATTTACGTATGGTGTTCCCACTATAAAGACTGCTGTCTTAGGGACAAATGCTGATAAACTATTTCAGCAGTTCCTCCTTCTTCAAAGACTTATAAGTAAACATAGAGCTCCATGTTTCATAGGACATACTCAAGCTCACTCCATGCTCCCTGGAGCTTTAGCACAAGGGAATGCCCCCCCCTTTTTTTTTTTTAGTATTTTTTCTTTTATTTATTTATTTTTGTATATTTCTGAGGATGGGGATGGGGAGGCAGTCAGACAGACTCCTGCATGCGCCTGACTGGGATCCACCTGCCATGCCTACCGGGGGGAATGCTCTGCCCATCTGGGATGTTGCTCTGTTACAACCGGAGCCATTCTAGCTACTGGGGCGGAGGCCATGGGGCCATCCTTAGTGCCCAGGGTGGATTTGCTCCGGTGGAGCCTTGGCTGCGGGTGGGAGGAGAGAGACCAAGAGGAAGGAGAGGGGGAGGAGTGGAGAGGTAGATGGGCGCTTCTCCTGAGTGCTCTGGCCGGGAATCGAACCCAGGAATCCTGCACACCAGGCCAATGACTCCGACGGGTCTACCATATCATGCTTTTTACTTAAAAAAAAAAAATTTACATTTCTTTTGAATGCTGATGAACAGGAGACACCAAATCTTTTTCGCCTGCAAACTACTACCTTCTTTATTACATCTAGCTAATAACACTGTTCTGTCTTTTTTCCAAATAGCTCCAGATATATGGAAAAGATTTATATAGGTGGATGGGGATCCTCAAACCCCTCAGCGAGATCTTCTGAGAATGGCTTTTAAGATACCTAGAGACAGAAAAAGCCCAATAGAGATCAGGGGGAACTACCAGCTTTTAGGATACACCCTTAAAGGCTCCAACACCCCAAAGGGGTCTCATAGGATGCCATCTGGGTCTTGCTTCAATAGTGGAAAGGAAGGTCATTGAGCTAAAGCCTGCCAGGCTTACACACCTCTGCTGTGAGGAAACAGGGACACTGGAAGGTGGGCTTCCCCCTCGCTCCTCTAAGGGAGGGTTCAGTCTCTTCCAGCCCTGCTCCAGCCACCTATGACCTAACCTTGCCCAGAAAGCTGGGGTTTGCCACTGAAGGCTGAAGGTGCCCAGGGCCGTCAGCCCCATCTACGACACTGTGGACGTGCCTAGGGTATTTCTTCCAAGAAGCAGGTAAACTGATCTCATTCACACAAGGGCCACTTAACTATGTTTTGCCTGAATAGTCAGGTTTTTTATGCTTCCCTCAAAGATCTCTGTTGTGGGTGTTGATAGTCCTATTTTCTGCTGCTTTGCTTAATATATAGTGTTTCCTTTATCCCTCCTACCTCAATGCCCCACTCATATTTCAGGCTGGGACCTACTCTTAATTTAGAGCTCTCTTT
The DNA here is from genome assembly GCF_036850765.1 of Saccopteryx bilineata. NCBI lineage: Eukaryota > Metazoa > Chordata > Mammalia > Chiroptera > Emballonuridae > Saccopteryx > Saccopteryx bilineata. The sequence goes on from NC_089494.1 coordinate 43,498,622, forward strand.
CCTCCTTTTGCCATCTTGTATTATGAATTTACCTTTGCCACCCAGCTTAGTGTATCCCAAGGCTCTCTTTACCAGGCCACAGTCACAGAGCTCCAGGGAAAAGAAACCTGGTCTCAACTCTCCAGGCAGAGGAGAACAGAAGCTCCATATCCCCGCATGCTGCAAATGGCTTTTTCCAGTCTACCTGAATCTCTACCAGCTAGAAGCAGCGGTCATTGGGACTTGGACATGAGCTGCAAAGTATAGAATGGTGACAACAATTCCAGTGCCATGCGGACTTTTCCTGTGGGGAACTTTCCTGGACTCCTGCTCCCTGTGACAGCTCCTAACAGACTGAACTGTGGTTGGGTTGCATTTTTCAGGGATTTGGCATGGTGAGGGGGCCAACTTGGACTTGTGGAACATGTTAAGGACACTACTCATTTATGGATTCTTGCTGTATTGGCCAAGACTTCGCTTAAAGGCTTTTAATCACTGTAAAAAAAATAGAGGACTGGATGAAGAAGATGGGGCACATATACACCATGGTATATTATTCAACTAGGAGAAATGGTGACATCGGATCACTTATAGCGGAATGGTGGAGTCTTGGTAGCATTGGTGCGGGGTGAATCAGAAAAAAACAGGAACTGCAGGATTCCATACATTGGTGGGACATAAAAGCGAGACTAAGAGGCATGAACAGGAGTGTGGTGGCTATGGGGGGTGGGGGAGGGAAGGAGGGAGAGGGGGAGGGGGAGGGGGAGGGGTACAGGGAGAACTGGATGGAGGGTGGCGGAGGACGATCTCTCTTCGGGTGATGGGTATGCAACATAACTAAATGACAAGATAACCTGGAAATGTTTTCTTTGAATGTATGTACCCTGATTTATTGATGTCACCCCATTAAAATAAAAATTTATTTATTAAAAAAAAAGAGAGAGAGAGAAAACATAGATGGTCAATACAAATATGAGTAGGTACTCAACATCACTAATCATCAGAGAAATGCAAATTAAAACCACAATAAGATATCACTTCACATCTGTCAGAATGTTTGTTATCAATAAATCAACAAATAACAAGTACTGGCTAGTACGTAAAGGAAAGGGAACCCTCATACATTGTTGGCAGGAATGCAGACTGGTGCAGCCACTGTAGAAAATAGCATGGAATTACCTCAGAAAATTCAAAATGGAACTGCCTTATAAACTGGAGATTTCACTTCAGAAATTTATTGGATGAGTCACAAAACATTAGTTCAAAAATCATACACACCCCAACGTTCATTGCAGCATTATTTACAATAGCCACGCTTTGGAAGCAGCTGAAGTGTCTATCAGTAGTTGAGTGAAAAAAAGCTGTGAAATATTTACACAATGGAATATTACTCAACCATAAAAAAGAAGGTAATGTTACCCTTTGCAACAGTATGGTTGGACTTGGAGAACACTATGCTAAGTGAAATAAGGCAGAGAACGGCAAGTACCCTGTAATTTTACTTATAATCATATGTGGACTCTAATGAACAAAATGAACTAACAAGAAAAACAAAGACAGGCTTATAAATATAGAGCAGACTGACAGTTGTCAGAGGATGAGGGAGGGTTGAGCGGCTGGGTGGGGGTGGATGGCGGAATTGAGCAAAACAGAGAAAAAGCTCTTGAACATGAAAAACAATGAGATAATTGCTGAGAACAAGAGATGCTGGGGGATGTGGAAGAGGGGATAGGGGAAATAAATGATAATAAATGGAGACTTGACTTGGTGTTGTTAACACACAATACAGTGTATAGATGATGTGCTATAGAATTGTTTATCTGAAACCTAGTTTTGTTAACCAGTGTCTCTCCAATAAATTCATTAAAAAAAGAAAAACATACATTTAAAAAATGCAATCATGGCAACATCAATTCATATAGTAGCCAGAGTCTGACAAAGAAATAATATGAACACATAAATATGCAAAGTTTTCTTTGTTGTGTTTTAATATATGTATGTGCATTTAATTGACAGTTTGCCACCTAAGTGCTAGTCCATTTTTTGTCTCTGGATTGAAAAAGCTTATACCATGCTACTGAAGAGAAGCTAATATTGCTTTTTTGTTTACCAGGACCTGCTTTACAATCAATCTCATTTCAGCAAATACTTTGGGTGTGGAGAGTACATGAGTTTATGTGTAGTAGTGAAAGTCTACTATGACATGTAGCCTTATCAATTTCTCTTGTATTTCTGCCAAGTTTGTTTTTACATATTTCAAGACTCAGAAACCTTATAAATTTTTGCCTGACCAGGAAGTGGCACAGTGGATAGAGCGTCAGACTGGGATGCAGAGGACCCAGGTTTGAGACCCCAAGGTCACCAGTTTGAGCTCAGGCTCATCTGGCTTGAGCAAAAAAAGCTCACCAGCTTGGACCCAAGGTCGCTGGCTTGCGCAAGGGTTTACTCGGTCTGCTGAAGGCCCGCAGTCCTCAAGGCACATATGAGAAAACAATCAATGAACAATTAAAACATCGCACCAAAAAAACTGATTGATTTTTCTCATCTCTCTCCGTTCCTGTCTGTCTGTCCCTATCTATCCCTCTCTCTGTCTCCCTCTCTGTCCCTGTTAAAAAATAAAATAAAATCTTAGAAATTTTAATTTCTGCACTAAACTATAATAAACTTCAAATGACAACAAGGACCTTAACAAATTTTACTATGATTTTAACATTATAGTTTTGTCTTTATTTTTTGACTCTACAAGGCATTGTTTTATATACTCAATGTTTGTTTAAATACGCCCTCATATTTACTACTTTGCTTACTCATCACTGTTTTTGCATATTAGATCTCTCAACTGGGCTTACTTTTGCTGAAAAGAACAGTCTCAATATACTTCTTACTTAGAGTTTATTTGTAGCAAATGTTCTAGTTTTGTTTAAATGAAAATGCCATTAATTGGCTCTCATGTCTAAAATATAGTTTTGTTGATTATATAATTCTTTCTACATAGCCATTTTTTCTCTTTGTTTTAAAATATTATTTTATTGTCTCCAGTTTCTTTTGAAAAATTAGCTGAAAATTCAATTGTTATTTCTTTGATTGTAACCATTTGTGGTTTTTTGGGTTTTTTTTTTAATTTTTTTAAAATTTATTTATTAAATTTAATGCAGTGACATTGATAAATCAGGGTACATATGTTGAGATAAAACATCTCTAGATTATTTTGACATTTGATTGTGCTGTATACCCCTCCCCCAAAGTTAAATTGTCTTCTGTCACCTTCTATCTGGTTTTCTTTGTGCCCCTCCCCTCCCCCAACCCCTCTCTCCTTCTTCACCCCATCCCCCCTCCCCCCACCCCTGTTGCCATCACATTCTTGTTCATGTCTCTGAGTCTCATTTTTATGTCCCTTCTATGTATGGATTCATGTAGTTCTTAGTTTTTTTTCTGATTTACTTATTTCACTCCATATAATGTTATCAAGGTCCATCCATGTTATTGTAAAGGATCTGATGTCATCATTTCTTATGGCTGAGTAGTAAGTACTCCATAGTATATATGTACCAAAGCTTTTTAATCCACTCGTCCTCTGACGGACACTTGGGTTGTTTCCAGATCTTTGCTATTGTGAACAATGCTGCCACAAACATGGGGGTGCATTTCTCCTTTTCGAGCCGTTCTATGGTGTCCTTGGGGTATATTCCTAAAAGTGGGATAGCTGGGTCAAAAGGCAGTTCGATTTTCAGTTTTTTGAGGAATCTCCATACTGTTTTCCACAGTGGCTGCACCAGTCTGCATTCCCACCAGCAGTGCAGGAGGGTTCCCTTTTCTCCACATCCTCGCCAGCACTTATTCTGTGTTGTTTTGTTGATGAGCGCCATTCTGAACGGTGTGAGGTGATATCTCATTGTGGTTTTAATTTGCATTTCTCTAATGATTAGTGATGTTGAGCATTTTTTCATATGTCTGTTGGCCATCTGTATGTCCTCTTTGGAGAAGTGTCTATTCATCTCTTTTGCCCATTTTTGGATTGGATTGTTTGTCTTTCTGGTGTTGAGATTTACGAGTTCTTTATAAATTTTGGTTATTAACTCCTTATCAGGTGTATTGTCAAATATGTTCTCCCATTGTGTAGTTTGTCTTTTTATTCTGTTCTTGTTGTCTTTAGCTGTGCAAAAGCTTTTTAGTTTGATATAGTCTCATTTGTTTATCCTGTCTTTTATTTCACTTCCCCATGGAGATAAATCATCAAATATATTGCTCCGAGAGATGTCGGAGAGCTTACTGCCTATGTTTTCTTCTAAGATGCTTATGGTTTCACGTCCTACATTTAAGTCTTTTATCCATTTTGAGTTTATTTTTGTGAGTGGTGTAAGCTGGTGATCTAGTTTCATTTTTTTGCACGTAGCTGTCCAATTTTCCCAACACCATTTGTTAAAGAGGCTGTCTTTACTCCATTGTATTTCCTTGCCTCCTTTGTCAAATATCAGTTGTTCATAGAACTGTGGGTTTATTTCTGGGTTCTCTGTTCTGTTCCATTGATCTATATGCCTGTTCTTATGCCAGTACCAGGCTGTTTTGAGTACAATGGCCTTGTAGTATAACTTGATATCAGGAAGTGTGATACCTCCCACTTTATTCTTCTTTTTTAAGATTGCTGAGGCTATTCGTGTTCTCTTTTGGTTCCATATACAGTTTTGGAATATGTGTTCTATATCTTTGAAGTATGTCATTGGTATTTTAATTGGTATTGCTTGAATTTATAGATTGCTTTGGGTAATATAGACATTTTAATGATGTTTATTCTTCCTAATCATGAGCACGATATATGCTTCCACTTGTTTATATCTTCCTTGATTTCTTTTATCAATGCTTTGTAATTTTCTGAGTACAAGTCTTTAGTCTCCTTGGTTAAGTTTATTCCTAGGTACTTTATTTTTTTGGTTGTAATTGTGAAGGGGATTGTTTCCTTAATTTCTCTTTCTGACTGTTCATTGTTGATGTATAAAAATGCCTCTGATTTCTGAGTATTAATTTTATATCCTGCCACTTTGCTGAATTCATTTATCAGCTCCAGTAGCTTTTTGACTGAGACTTTAGGGTTTTCTATATACAATATCATATCATCTGCAAATAATGATAGTTTTACTTCTTCTTTTCCCACTTGAATTCCTTTTATTTCTTCTTCTTGTCTGATAGCTGTGGCTAGGACTTCCAGGACCATGTTAAATAAGAGTGGTGAAAGGGAGCACTCCTGCCTTGTTCCTGATCTTAAGGGTATTGCTTTTAATTTTTGCCCATTGAGTATGATGTTGGCTGTGGGTTTCTCATAGATGGCTTTTATCATGTTGAGGTATGTTCCCTGTATTCCCACTTTGCTGAGAGTTTTGATCATGAATGGGTGCTGGATTTTATCAAATGCTTTTTCTGCATCTATTGAAATTATCATATGGTTTTTCTCCTTTTTGTTTATGTGATGAATCACATTGATTGATTTACAAATATTGTACCATCCTTGCCTCCCCAGAATAAATCCCACTTGACCATGATGTATGATTTTTTCCATATATTGTTGGATCCGGTTTGCTAATATTTTGTTGAAGATTTTAGCATCTATATTTATCAGAGATATTGGCCTATAATTTTCTTTCTTTGTGTTGTCTTTACCTGGTTTTGGAATCAGAATTATGCTCGCCTCATAAAAGGAGCTTGGAAGTCTTCCTTCCTCTTGAATTTTTTGAAATAGTTTGAGAAGGATAGGAGTTAGTTCTTCTTTGAATATTTGGTAGAATTCTGTTGTGAAGCCATTGGGCCCTGGACTTTTCTTTGTTGGGAGTTTTTTGATAACTGTTTAGATCTCCTTTGTTGTAATCAGTCTGTTTAGGTTTTCTGATTCTTCCAGATTGATTTTTCGAAGATTATATGTTTCAAGGAATTTGTCCATTTCATCTAGGTTGTCTAGTTTTTTGACATACAGTTCTCCATAGTATTTTCTTACAATATTTTATATTTCTGTTATGTCAGTTGTTATTTCTCCTCTCTCATTTCTAATTTTATTTATTTGAGTCTCTCTTTTTCTTGGTGAGTCTAGTTAAAGGTTCATCAATCTTGTTTACCTTTTCAAAGAACCAGCTCCTAGTTTCATTGATCTTCTGTATTGTTTCTTTAGCTTCTATGTCATTTATTTCTGCTCTGATCTTTATTATTTCCTTCCTTCTACTAGCTCTGGGCTTTACTTGCTGTTCTTTTTCTAGTTCTTTTAGATGCAGGGTTAAGTTGTTTATTTGAGCTTTTTCTAGCTTCTGAAAGTGTGCCTGTAGTGCTATGAACTTCCCTCTCAGCACTGCTTTTGCTGTGTCCCATAAATTTTGAGTTGTTGTATGCTCATTGTCATTCGTTTCTAGGAATTTTTTATTTCTTCTTTGATCTCATTCTTAATCCATTCATTATTTAACAACCTGCTATTTAGTTTCCATGTGTCTGAGCATTTTTGAGCTTTTCTGTTGTGATTCATTTCTAGTTTCATGCCGTTGTGATCGGAGAAAGTGCTTGATACGATTTCAGTCTTCTTAAATTTGTTGAGAGCACTTTTGTGCCTTAACATGTGGTCTATCCTAGAGAATGTACCATGAGCACTTGAAAAGAATGTATATTCTGCTGCTTTAGGGTGAAAGGTTCTGAAGATATCTATTAAATTGAGTTGCTCTAGTGTTTCCAATAAGTCTGCTGTTTCTTTGTTAATTTTCTTTCTTGAGGATCTATCTAATGATGTTAGTGGGGTATTGAAATCCCCTACTATTATAATATTGCTGTTGATCTCACCCTTTAAATCCATCAAAGTCTGCTTGATATATTTAGGTGCTCCTATATTAGGTGCATAGATATTTATAATAGTTATATCTTCCTATTGGATTACTCCCTTTATCATTATGTAGTGGCCTTCTTTATCTCTTACTATATCTTTTGTTTTAAAGTCCAATTTGTCTGATATAAGTATTGCTACCCCAGCTTTTTTTTCATTTCCGTTTGCATGAAACGTTTTTTTCCATCCTTTTACCTTCAATCTATGTGTGTCTTTTATTCTAAGGTGGGTCTCTTGTAGACAACATATGTATGGTTCCTGTTTTCTTATCCATGCAGCTACCCTATGTCTTTTGATTGGATCATTTAATCCATTTACATTTAAGGTTATTATTGATATGTAGTTGTTTATTGTCATTTTCTTCTTTAAAGGTGTATTCCCTTTTTTTTTTTTTGCTGTATTCTTTTCCCACTTTGATCTGTTTACACCAGGCCCCTTAATATTTCCTGCAGCATTGGTTTGGTTGTAATGAATTCCTTGAGTTTTTTTTTGTCTGGGAAGCTTTTTATTTCTCCTTCGATTTTGAACGATAGCCTTGCTGGATAAAGTAGTCTTAGTTGTAGGTTCTTGTTCTGCATTACTGGCAGTAACTCAGGTCTCCATGGAGATCTGAGATACACCTCCCTCTACTGAAGCTGAGAAAACACCCTGCCCCCAGAGAGTCTAGCTGGCTAAAGAGGCCTTCAGAGTCTCAGGTTACACCCACCGCATTCCTGGATACAGTTTCAAGGAAGCCCCCTGCTGAGATCAGTAAACAAGACTATCACCTGTTAAGAAAACAAACAAATCAAGACTTCAAAGCTACCCAAATCCGAAAGTGGATTACAGATAATAGCTGATACCAACCCAAGAAGACCTAGAAATAACACAACTGAAAACTGGAGGCAGACAACACCAAGCCTAGACTCAACCAACTCTAAAAATAAAACAAAAAAAAGAGGATGAGAAGACAAAGGAATGCAATCCAAATGAAACCACAAGAGACACCTTCGAGAGATGAACTGCGTGATATGGAAATAATCAAACTTCCAGATGCAGAGTTCAAAATAATGATTGTAAGGATGCTTAGGGATCTTAGAACAACAATGGAGGGGCAGTTTGAAAACCTAAATAAAGAAATAGCAAGTATAAAAAAGAATCAGATGGAGATGACAAATACAATATCAGAAATAAAGACCACAATGGAAGGAATTAAAAACAGGATAGATAGAGCAGAGGATCGAATCAGTGAGTTAGAGGACAACTGGAATGAAGGCATGAAAGCAGAGAAGAAAAGAGAAAAAAGACTCAAAAAGTCAGAGGAAATTCTTAGAGAGCTCTGTGACAACATGAAGAGAAATAACATCTGCATCATAGGGGTTCCTGAAGAAGAAGAAAAAGAACAAGGGATAGAGACTTTGTTTAATCATATCATAGCTGAAAACTTCCGGTATATTAATGCAAGAGAAACTCTCACAAATTCAAGAAGCACAGAGGACTCCATTAAAGAGAAACCCAAAGAAACCTACACCAAGACACATCATAATTAAAATACCAAAGCTAAGTGATAAAGAGAAAATATTAAAAGCTGCAAGAGAAAAAAAAGTTATCACCTACAAAGGAGCCCCCATAAGGATGACATCTGACTTCTCAACAGAAACACTTGAGGCCAGAAGGGAAGGCAAGAAATATTCAAAGTAATGCAGAACAAGAACCTACAACCAAGACTACTTGGGTTTTTTTTTTTAATGAATTCTGCCTGTGTCTTTCCTGATGTATAATTTTACTATAAAGTATCTTTGTGCACATAACTAATAAGATAGGCTAGATCGAGGATTCTTAACTTTGGCTCTACTTGCTGCTTTGGACTGGATTACTCCTTGTTGTGGAACTTGACTCTTTGCTGCTGCCCTTTATTTTGTAGGATGTTTAGTAGTAATCCCTGACCTCTATCCAATAAAACGGGCATCACCAAAGCTACCCCTTCCCCAATTGTGTCAACCAAAAATGACCCAGACATTGACAAATATCCCCTGCAGGTAAAATCACTCCCTGTAGAGAAATAAGTGCTTAGCTAGTTTTAATTGCATTAACAAATGACTTCAAAATTCATCAATAGATTATAGCCATGAATGTTCTTATTTCCCCCATGCTACGTGTTCATTGTGGGCTGAATGTGGCTCTGCTCCTGTCTTTATTTGTCTGGGATCCAGGCAGATTTTCAATAATCATGGCAGATAAGAAAAAGCCTGACAAAGCATATGCTATCTTTTAAGGCTTCAGCTTATAAGAGACCCATGTCACTTCTACCTTCATTTCATTAACAAAAGCACATTACATTGTCACCTCAATATTAATTAAGGGGAGAAATACTGTTCCCTTTTAGGAAGGAGCGGGAAATATTTTGAAATAATTAATACAGTTTCACACAATGTGGATATGCTCTTATTTATTGGGCTTCTTGAATATGCAAATTGTAATCTATTGTTACCCCTTAAATAAAATATACATTCTTCAAATATTTTCTTTATCATTCTTTTTTCTTCTGAAACTTCAATTAGTGGCCAAACATATTTTCTAAAACCTCTTTGTCACTTAGAGTCTCTTTTATTTTTACAGAGGCTTATTCTTTGTACTGCATCCTAAATATTATTAAATAAATCTTCTATTTAACTCATCTTCTCTCTGTTAAAAATTCTATTTTTAATAAATTGTTCTTGATGTTTTTAATTGATCCCTCTTAAATTTATAATATGTGTATTTGACTTAATTAATGTATAAATTAATTAATATTTGTTTTCTTCCCAATAGTGAGGGTTTTGACCTACCCTCATTATCATTATTTCTTAATGTATTAGTTTCTTTTTGTATTTAAAAATTCTAAATTTGCTATTATAATCATTAAATTGTTATTGTATTTTATATATTTACCAGCTCTTTCCATTATACATTTTTCTGGGTCTAGTTTTTTTTTTCTAATACATTTCATCTTTTAATGGTTCTTTCAGCAAAATTCCATCACTAATAAGCATTTATGCTGTATTGAATATCTTTGTATTACCCTCACTGAAAGGATAGTTTTGGTTGATAGTTATTTTCTCTCAGTGTTTTTAGGATTATATTTTTTTCTGCACACAATTTTTGCTCCTGTGGTATTTACATTCAAATTATATAATAATTTCATGATTTATGGTTTAGAATTTGTATATTTAACACTGCTCATTTTACTATTTTTATCTTTACCTTTGTTGTTCAGTTTTTCCATAATATATTTCAAGGCCTATTTACTGATCAGAATTTGTTTTTTTCTGTAATCTGGGGGATTATTTATCAGTCTAAAAAAACCATCTATTATTCTTATTTTGAATTTTCTGTCTTCATTTGTCTCTCCTTTTGAAACCCTTATGAGATAAATGTGACCTTTGTTTAAGCTTACCTTTGATAACTTAAATATTTTATATTTTCAATCTCTGTGGGTTTTTTTCTATGCTCAAGAAATGAGAAAGATATATTCTTATACTGCACAAACAATATTATAAAAGATGCTTTGAACAGATATAATTAAATATAGCACAAACTGACCACTTAAATATGTAGACAAGGAAATGTTTTCTGTATCAGATAAATTATAAAAAAAAAACCTTTTAATTGTAAAGTTGAAAAACTTTGTTTTTAGACTAAGAATGTTAACAAAAAGTTCTTATACATTAAATGCAATCACTTTGAGAATGAAGCACATGACCACTCTTTTGTTTAAAATACATATTCATGTGATTTTTCTGTTGTTTGTTAAAAGAAATCTTAACATTGTAATGGTAAAGCATAACATGAATCTTTATAAAAATAGAAATAATCTAAGAATATTTCTAAACTTTGTGATTTTCTGCTTAGATTTCTGACTTCTTACCATCTTCTCATCATATCGATAAAAAAAGGCAAAATATAGCAAGAATAGTCTTGAAAAGTTTATTTCATTCACCAATGAAATATCCCTACAATAATCACTATAATTCTAAACATGAGATACCAGTCATGTATCATATGATACTACATGTTCATATAATACTTTTTTTTTTACAACTGATCCATTTCATTCTTTTTTCTCTTTCAGCAGGATTTCTTATAAGATCAGTCTCAGCTACACTGCAGTAAAATTGCTTTCCTACTAATCAATAGAAAATACAAACAAATTTAAACTTTTGACCTCTAGAACCAAAAAGTAGCAGACACATAATTTTTTTTTTCCAAACTCAAAAGAGTTGAAATCCTTAGTAGCTAATGCTATGTGCCAGAAGAGATGGAGACACAGTTGAACATAGGGAATCAACTAAAAAGAAGAAAACCTTGGGACAAGGCATACCATTGTAGCACAACAACAACAAAAACAGATCTAGAATTATCTTAGTTTGCCTGACCTGAACCATTATCAGCAAGTACAACAGGACCAATATGATGGGCTCACACTGTCCCAATATGTTCCATAGGGATGGGATACAGCCACGTTCTCCTGAAGAAGAAAAACCAGGAAAACATGTCTCTGCCAGGAAGGACACAAGACAGTGATTTTGGGCTCAACAGCTGAGGATATCTGCTATAGGAACCCACCATTAAAATTCATTTCCAGGAATGTTAAAATATGGGTTGAATATATAAAGTTATAATTTCTTAGCCTTAGCCCTACCTCTGAAATTTCAGTTTATAAAGTCGTTATGATAGATGTAAAAAAAGAAAGATGAAAGAAAGAAAGAAAAATAGAAAGAAAGAAAGAAAGAAAGAAAATAAGAAAGAACTATAAATATATCTTAGAATAAAAGGAACCGCACTAAACAGTTCTCAGCAGACCTTTAATTCTAGCACCATTCTTTGAATTATGCCAAATCATTTATTTACACACCGAGAGCTATAGATTTTAGATAGGCTCAATGCAAATATGGATAACTAATATTTAACTATTATTTTTTAAGTCTCAGTATTAATACTGCCAAAATCAGAAAAGAATATCCAAAATAGAACTGAATATTCTAAATCTGCTAGAAACTAACTCTGTCTCCCTCATTTTTCTCTAATCAGTTGCTAAGACTGACATGTCAAGGAATCATTGTGATTTTTTTTTTACTTTTAAACATTTAATTTTCTTCTTTGGTTAAATCTAAATAAATACTTCATGATTAGAAGGGACAGCTGGATATTTGAACAGGTGGTTGCAGAAGATTATGGAATAGCTTCTCAGAAAAACATTCCTAACTAGCTACACAGCCATCTGTCAGACAAATTGTTTAAAAATTCTTATGTGTAGGAAAAATTATGAAATGAGCTCTTAATGCCCACATATTGACATTTTTGATAATAAAACCATGGTCATGTAAAAAGATGGAAGTGGTAAATAATCCATGCCACTTTTTAACAATAACAAAAATTCCAAATGAGAATTGTACAAAGTGGGATCCATGAATTCTAAAATTAGAATTCTAATATATTTATATATTATTAATTAAAAGAAATTTTTAGAAAATGCAGCTAAGAAGTTCTTAAAGTTAAAGAAGTATATATATACTATTATAGTATATATATACTATATATATACTATATATATATAGTATATATATATTAGAAACCCTCAGAGCCTTTAGAACATATTACATATGTATAATGTGACTTGCTAAGTAAGAAGGGAATTCTGGAGAAAATTGACCATGAAGATAAAAATTCCTGAATTGGACAGGTAAAAACACTAACCAGAATTCAGAATAATAGATAATAGCTTCAAACTATTTCCAAAATCTTATAATGATTTAGAGATTGGGAAAGACAAGACAGATATCAGCACTCTTGTTCCAGTTTTCTGTGAGATAGGGAGTTTCTCCAAGGTCCTGATCCTTCCAGCTCCAACCTCTCACTACATCATTTTAGGGAGAAAATATTTGAGTAGAAATTACTAAAAGAAAACCAATATGTGTGGTCTGTACATTGTAGTCCTCATGTATACAGAATTATAGCCCAGGGACAGAGAAAGGAAGAATCATGTACTAAGCAGTTATGAAATCACAGTTTGATAAGAACTATACTGATGCAGTAAAAGATGGGGGTGGCGGGGGTTGCTTTCAGGAGGGCTGAGCGTACACTGGGAATGAGCCCAGTAACACAGATAAATGGGGCTGGGAGACATGCAGATTAAATTAAGAATACAAGAGTGGTAATTAAATTTACATAGGAGACAGTTAAAAGCAAAACTAATGTCGAAGAACATTTGATCAGTGACGTAGAAACAGACTTGCTTTGCGTATTATGCCAACATGTTGTTGTATAAAGATCTTTACCCTTCTTGTCAAAGTAAATTTGCTCTAACATATATCAATTAAATAAACTTCTTTGTTCTTAAAATAAATGACTATTCTTACTTTGAATTGTCTTTAACTTTATACGAGTGTTGCCTTTCATGCATTTCACAATTTTTCATATTTTTTATAGTCTTATTTTTAGTCATTGTGTCACAATTTTATGCATAATAGGAAATACTATATAGCCACAGGTATTTCTTATTTTGGGTGAACAGTGAAAGTAACAAACCTTGGCAGTTTCTGCATTTTAATCATAGTATTTAGCATACATTCAATAAAATAATTACCTAAAAGTTTTACTTTTTATTCTGTTCATCTTATTTTTTTTTAGCAAATGAGTAAATAGTATGGTGCTTGAAAGAAGGTTACTAGGTGGAAGCATCACATTTAAAGAAAATGACAAAATGAAATGTGCGAAATTTAGTAAGATGAAATTTCACTATTATTTGTTAAGTATTCTCCTTTGATTTTACTAAATAAATATTCTACCTTAGCTGCTGAATATACAGCTTAACAGCACATATAAAAGATATTTAAGAGTACTTGTTGAGATTAAGCTGAATCTGAATTGATAGTGAATGTCACAGCTAGTATATCCAATGGCACCTTAGGCTCCAGCCATGTTGGAAAGTTAAGAATGAGAAGGCTATCAGTTCTTTCACATCATGCTGGTTAGAACCAAGCGCAAGTTCTGTGTTCAGTTCATTAAAAGAGGACCATTAACAGACTAAAATGTCACCACAATTGTGAAGATTCAAATTTATTACAGAAAGTGGAGATATATTAGAGATCACAGGTTTAAATATGGACTACACAATAATTTTACAGTGCTATTATAATGATTTTTTTTCATTGAATAACCTTTTATTGGAAGTCTAAGCAGGACTAGTATCTAGGACAATATAAAAACAATGAAGTGTGTCTTTACCAGTCATGGACATTGACACAAATAACAGTGATATAATATACAATATGATCAGTTTTATTAAATATACTGATATCTATGTTTATACTATCAAGGAACTCAAACTAGATGTATTTCTTAGGATTCTTTGCTCTTAAAATTTTTACAAAAGGGAAAAACACTACCATAAAACTTTTCTCAAATATTTTATATCTTTTGATCAATGTTTCTCAACCTATTTTTATTATCATGCTTCTATGATAAAAATCTATTTTAATTTTTTTATTTTACATTTAATTTAATATTTAGTAAAAGATATTAAATATTAAGAAAAAAGATCTTGCCAAGTATGGTCGATTTTTGGACAACCACAAGCCATTGTAACATCTATTTTTTGTTTGTTTGTTTATCTTGTCCTCCCCCATCCAAACCAATTTTGTTCTCCTGGGGCAATAGTGTTCTACTGAGAATGAATGCTTTATAAAATTCATGCTTTATATAATTATTCAGCATCTTAACTGAGTGAACATCTTTATATATTCACTCAACATCATCAATTTCCATCTCCCAAGCTTTATTTATATTGTTCATTCAGTAACATTGTTTTATTCTCTCTGTAATTTATATAAAACATGTCCATACCAAGGACACAATTTCAATCCTCCTTTTTTGTAAACATTTTTTTATGATAATAGACATTTTATATGGATTGATACATTTAAATTTTTATTTAAATATATTTTATTTGTTTATTTTACTAAATATATTTAGTTTAAAATAATTATTTCGTTGGGAAGGTCAAATGAGACTGTATGTGAGGCAAATACTAGGTGAACACATAATAACAAGGCAAAAATTGATACCTATTACTTTTAATTATACCTTTATAATTTGTGTTACTTTACATATAAGCTATACAAATATTTTCTCATTAATATTTCAAATTGGGTGTTTTATTATATTAAAATTATGTATTTTCATATTGATTTATATATCTATATTCCAGTTATTTCATAACATATGTCAATAATCTTATAATCCCTGACTCTAGCCAATTCTCTCTGAAATTTCATTCCTATTTTTTTTAGAAACTTGATGTACAGTTATCAAATTATGGTATAAAACAGTAGTTTATAAGTATACAAGATGAAAAGAACAGATATAATTAATTCTAAGTGACAATTGTAGCTTTAAAAAATATATCGAAGTTCAATACCAAGCAGAGAGACTGGTGGTTCTACAGATGAGTGCCAGGAATTATATATGAGAATATAAAGGATGAGAAAAGGTATTTTAAAAAAAATAAGAAATGGTGACTGTTACTGCTCAGATATAAAACACGCTTCACTGCTCTGTGAGGGCTTGATTGTACATCTGTGACTTTTTCTCCCTCTGGTATTATGTATCCTTATCAGGAAACTGGTATTCAAGTCCCCACAGCTTGTCAAGATATAGTTTTAGTAGATTTTTATGTATGCTAATTTGTTTTTTCATCTATTGGTATCCTATTTTTATCCTTTACAACTAGACTGATAAAACAATTTTCCAAACTTTAATCCAAGATTAGATAAAAGAGAAATCTTGTTATATATATTACCTTTACAATTAATGTTTATGTTTTTGTACCATATACACTCCTTATATATTCAGAAATGCTTTCAATGAAAAAAGCTGTAAGGTGTAAAATTAAGAAAGCAGGATGGCAATTTTTTTTTCAGAGGTACATTATAAATGTCAAATTTCTGCTACAACTCGTAGCTATCTTCTTAAAAACTTTTGTATTCATCATTAATAAGCTAAAATTAGAGATACTCTCTCTGGCTATCTCATTCAGTTGTTTTTCAGCTAAGTACACAGCTAACTGTGAATAAATCTAGTCGTTATCAACCATAACTTTTATGTGAAAGATCTGATATTCATTTTTTCCAACTGAATTAACTAAGTAAAATCTTTTCTTGTATTATGATTCAATAAGGAACACATGGAAATAATATAGCAATTCTATTAATGACAAAATACTGATATGTGATATATTTAACATATCAAGGAAAGATTTAGTAGCTCATAGGTTTCCAGAGGCACAAAGCAACTGTCTAATTAACCTGGAATGTGAGCTCACAAATATATTTATATTTTGTCCATTATTCAAGTGGTTTTTTTTGTTTGTTTGTTTTTTTTTCCTGAAGCTGGAAATGGGGAGAGACAGTCAGACAGACTCCCGCATGCGCCCGACTGGGATCCACCCGGCACGCCCACCAGGGGTGATGCTCTGCCCACCAGGGGGCGATGCTCTGCACCTCCAGGGCGTCGTTCTGCTGCGACCAGAGCCACTCTAGCGCCTGGGGCAGAGGCCAAGGAGCCATCCCCAGCGCCCGGGCCATCTTTGCTTCAATGGAGCCTCGGCAGCGGGAGGGGAAGAGAGAGACAGAGAGGAAGGAGAGGGGGAGGGGTGGAGAAGCAGATGGGTGCTTCTCCTGTGTGCCCTGGCCGGAATCGAACCCGGGACTTCTGCACGCCAGGCCAACGCTCTACCACTGAGCCAACCGGCCCTGGCTCTTTTCTGAGTTTTTTTAAGACATAGAATTCGGTGTTTGTTACCTAAGAAACATTGAAAAATGTACCTTGTCTTTCACTCTGGGTAGAATTTGGAAGTTGAGCAGATGGAATCAATTGCAACTTTGTTTCCAAGAAGAGATTTATCCCAACATACTTCCTGATTCTGACTCAGTTGTATTTGAAAATATTAAAAAACAGAGAGACAAGAGACCATTCCAAAACTGTTTATAAACAGAATTGTAACATATCACAATATCACTTCTCTGCATGTCTCTCTCATACATCCTCCCTCTTTTCCTTTTTATCTTTTTCAACACAATATTTACCACAGTTCTTTTCATCACCAATGTCTCAGTCTTAATTATAAGCTCACCAGTTTACTAGTTTAGGACATACATTTGTAAATAAAGCTCATTAGAGAACAGGAAAAGCATAAATGCATTTAAATATGTTAATGGAAAGCTGTAGTTTAAGGCTGATTTTATGAAAATATAATTGGCTAGGACTAGGCAAAGATTACAAATCTCCAGTTCATTGGTGAAAAACTTACACACATTTTTCAAACCAGGTAAAGCATTAACTACTATATCATACCTTATACTGCATTATATACTCTAGGACATGAAAAATAAAAAGAATGGCATTATTGTCAAATAATTGACACTTCAGATAAAAGGTAACATAAAGAGTATATATAATGAGAATTTCAGAAGAGAAGTGTATTACACAATCAAAATTAAGAATACTTGTACAAAGTAGGTAAGTAGATGAAAAATTAGATGGATAGATAGATACCCACTAAAAATTATAATTAATTAAATCAGAAAAACTAAGAACTATATGATTCCATACATAGATGGAACATAAAAAGGAGACTGAGAGACATGAACAAGAGTGTGATGGTTATGGGGGGAGGCACAAAGAAAACCAGATAGAAGGTGATGGAAGACAATTTGACTTTGGGTGAGGGGTATGCAACATAATCAAATGTCAAAATAACCTGGAGGTGTTTTCTCTGAACATGTATATCCTGATTTATCAATGTCACCCCATTAAAATTAATAAAACAAACAAAAAATCAGATACAATTTATAAAAGAAGGTATATTTGCCTTAAAATTTAAAAACATAATAAGAGTTGTAATGTCAAAACAAAGCAGGAAGACTATATATATATATATTACAATATATATATAAGAAAGGAAGGAAGGAAGGAAGGAAGAAAGGAAGGAAGGAAGGGAGGGAGGGAGGGAGGGAGGGAGGGAGGGAAAGAAAATAAGAGCAAAAAAATAAAAATAGGCTTTAGTAAAGATGGTGGAGTCAGAAAATGCAATATTCCCATCTTTCCACAACTGATGAGTATACATTACCAAGCAAGAGAGAGAAGAGGAGAGGATGGCTCTTTGTTAAGTCAATAATATTGCCTTGGGCTTTGAGGACTAAGTTTCCTGTGAGCTAACCAATCAATTTTCCAATCTTTTGTAGGGTTGTGTTGGATCCTTCCCCTAATCAATCAATTTCTAGATCTTCCAGGGTTCTATGTTCCTTATGTAATCTGATCTTTTTTCCCCAGGTTAGATAAGAGAGGCCTCTGTGGCTGCCATGTTATTTCCTACTGAGCATATCTCAAAATGGTAGCACCTCTCCCAGAACCATCTTAACTTCTACTGGGCATTCACCCAGCAAAAGAATTTCTCCTGTTTATTCCCCTCACCCCACCGTCCATCCCCAGCCATCCCCAGTGATGACCGGTAAAGATCCTGCCTGCTTCAGGAGATGAGTTCCCCATGCAGTGGAGGATGCCTTGGGGAATGTTTGGAGCTGTAACTTCCTAGCAAAGCAAGCAGGTTTTTAAATGTCTGATTCTCTTTGCTCCCTTTCTTTATTAGTATTTAGCTATCTGTGCTCACACTACCAGCATGCTTTGTTTTGTGGCTGCATTACTCCCGTCTGTACATCCTTTGTCACAAATAACATCACCTTCTCCGACTGAATCTCCTACCTCCCTCTCATAAATGTCATTGTGATTACATTAGGCCTACCCAGATAATCCAGGATTACTTCCCCATTGCAAGATCCTTAATTTAATTACGTTTATAAAGTCTCTTTGCTATGTAAGGTAATATATTAATAGGTTCTGGGAGTTAAGGGCTCATTCTGTCTACACATTTGCAATCACACAAACATTACCCTTTAATTTACCTTTTATATTTCTTTCAAAAAGCTCAAACAAAAGCAGGTGACTTAACGATGTAAAAGCACCTATTCATAAAGTACGCAGGTTGATTTTAGCGTAGTGGAAAAAGGCAGAGTGAATTCTAAAATATCTATTTTTCCCCCTCTTGGATTCGAAGATTTCCTTTCATTGATTAATAAGTGATATCTGTAAATCATAATGAAATATTTACAATTTGTATAAGTACCTTAAAATTAAAAGTCATGCTAATTAACTTTTATTCTGAAATTATGTATAGAAATATTGTATAATTGAATAATTTTAAAAATACACTTGAGACGTCACGGAAATGGCGCCGTGAGAAGCGCGTCCGACAGCTCTCCCCTAAATCACAACAAATTTATCAACTAGAAACAGAAAAATTTATCCTCAGAGCATTCCGGAGTTCCACACAAACTGAAAGCAAAAGGACTGTTATCACTTGAATCTGAGAGACGAGGGTGTGGAGGAAGCTACCACAGCGACGCTCATTCAAGCCGCCAGGGAGTGCGCCTGCAGTGAGTCAGCCCATATACTTGGGAACCGCAAGCCGCCGGGAGCCGCCGACTGCGAGCTGCCGCGAACCCCGGCGAACCCCCGCGAACCGCCACCGGCACCGCGAGCGGCCGCCACGAGCCCCTGCGCGCGCGCGCCTGGTCCGGTTGAGCACTGCTGACGTTCCCAGCGGCCTGCACACTGCGAGTGGGGGTCGCCGGCCACCGGTGCCCTGAGCGCCACATTCGCGCGCGTGCCTTGGGCATTCCACGCACCCAGGGAGCCCTACTGGCCCGCACACCCAGGGGGCTCCATTATCCTGCGCCTGGTGCGGTCCAGCCGCCAGCGGCGGGGCGAGCGGGAGAGGCTTGGGAGATTCTCTCCGTGGGCAGGGCACCTCACCCAGCCATTCAAGCTAACAATCAAGCGTTGGGGGAGGGGCGCGCGCAGGCAGCCTAAAACACCTTCAGAAACACAGCTGCGACCCAATCACTGAAATTAGCTTAACCCATAAAATCTGCGCACCCTCCGTTCTAATTGATAAGATCTCTCTCAGTTCAGCGATCCAAGACAAGAGGCGTGATATTTTTTAGTGCCTCTCGCTAAAGGGGCGGGGGCAACTTCTGATTGATAGAGCCTCCATATTCAGGGATAAACGCTAACAAGAAGGACTTGGCAGATAATAAGGTCTATACTACACTAGTCATAAGCAGAGACTAGTGCCTCTTCTTCCCTGCAAAAACAGGCTACAAAGTGTGGAAAGCCTGGGTTGAGAGGTCCAACTAAATGATAGGCGCTGAACAGTCACCTTGACAACAATTGACTCCCACCCCCGCCTGATTACACTGGAGGCCCTGACTGTCAGAGCCTTTCCCAAAGCCTTGCACTGAGTGGGGATAGAGTGGGGATTTCCCAGCTCTTTGAGCCTCTTACTCCCCAGGCAGAAGCAGTTGCAGCCTTATAGCTGGATCACCAGGCTGCTAATTCAGAAAGGGGGGACTAGGAGAGAGAATCCAGGAAAGCAAACTCTCTCATCGTTGGACCCTGCAAACGCCAACAAGCCTTTACTTCCAGCAAGACTAAAGCCAATTATATGACATTGCCATAGAATCCCATCAACTGCAAATCCCTACCTAAGAGTGACACAGGGGCAGAGCCTGGGGTACAGAGTCACCGACTAGGAAGAGGGAGAGAAAAGAAAAAGGAAGAAGTTAACCTCTCAAAATCAAGAAAAACCCACAGACTTTACAACTTGATCCACTAATTTTTTTTTGTTGTTGTTTGTTTCTTCTATCTTTTTGCCTTTATTTCCTCCACCTCGGTCCTTCTATTCTCTTCCCATCTTATGCTTCCCCTTTCTTGAACTACACTACCCATGAGTGTTGCATTTTATTTTTCTTCTTCATCCTCACCCTCCTTTAAGGTTATACTCCAAAACACTTAACTCTCACTCTCTCTTCTTTTGTTTTTTTTTTGTCTTGCTTTATTTTGTTTTTTTCTCCACCTATTTTATTTCTTCCTTCGTTTTTCTCTTTTTCTTATTTTTTCCTTTCTATTCGTTTTTTCTTTTCTCATTTTACTTTCCTCCCATATAATCCTCAATCATGAACAAATTAGTTAATTTGGGACTCAAGGCTTTTTTTTGGATTTATTTCTCTTTTTTGCTTTTGTTTTTATTTTTTTTTTCTCTTGTTTGTTTATTTTTGTGGCATTTTGGGTCCTCCCAACCCAAGGTCTCCATTGTATTTAGTCTTCGCTCCACTTAATACAACAGATTTTTACTTATTATTTTTATTTTTCTTCTTTATTATTCTTTTTTGGTCCTTTTTTCTGGTTCCCTCTTATCCCTCTCATTATATCTCTTAGTTGACCATCACTTACAAGCAAATCATCTTATGCTTGTCTAAGATTTTCTTCCTTTTTTTTTTTTTTTTTTTTTTGCATTTAGTAGGTCCCTACTCCCTTTTTTTGCCCTTTGAACTCTTCACCCCAAATCAGGCCCTCCATTATAGGCACGATATTTCCCTGAGGAGGGGAGAGGAGGAAAAGAGAAGAGAGAAAAAAAGGGGGAAATAATAAATTATTACTTTTTTTGTGGGGTGTTTAACCCTTTTTTTTTTTTTCTTTTTACTCTTTATTAATTCTAATTAGTGCTATCAATAAGACTACCCTCAGATGCCGATAAGAAAGAGGAAATCGAATATTATAGATACAAAAGAAAGAGAGGTAACACAAATAGATGTGGAAAAATCTATGGAGAAAAGACTTAACATATTGGAAGCCTTGGAGCTAAATGACAGAGAATTTAAAATAGAAATGTTAAAAATACTCAGAGATATACAAGAAAACACAGAAAGGCAATATAGGGAGATCAGAAAACAACTCAATGAACACAAAGAATATATTACCAAGGAAATTGAAACTATAAAAACAAATCAAACAGAAATGAAAAACTCAATTCACGAGCTGAAAAACGAGGTAACAAGCTTAGCTAACAGAACAGCCCAGATTGAAGATAGGATTAGTGAAATAGAAGACAAACAACTTGAGGCACAACAGAGAGAAGAAGAAAGAGACTCAAAAATAATAAAAAACGAGAAAGACCTACAGGAATTGTCTGACTCCATCAGAAAGAATAACATAAGAATAATAGGTATATCAGAGGGAGAAGAGAAAGAAAATGGAATGGAGAATATACTCAAACAAATAATAGACGAGAACTTCCCAAGCCTGTGGAAGGAACTAAAGCCTCAAATTCAAGAAGCAAACAGAACACCAAGTTTTCTTAACCCCAACAAACCCACTCCAAGGCACATCATAATAAAGATGACACAAACCAATGACAAAGAAAAAATTCTCAAGGCAGCCAGGGAAAAGAAGAGTACAACATATAAAGGAAGGCCTATTAGATTATCATCAGATTTCTCAGCAGAAACTCTACAAGCTAGAAGAGAGTGGACCCCAATATTTAAAGCCCTGAAAGAGAGGAACTTTCAGCCAAGAATACTATACCCATCAAAGCTATCCTTCAAGTATGAAGGAGATATAAAAACATTCACAAATACAGAAAAGATGAGAGAATTTATCAACAGAAAGCCCCCACTCCAGGAAATACTAAGGGGCGTTTTCCAACCAGATTCAAAGAACAAAAGAAAACAACACCACAAGTAACAGCTCCACCAAGAACACAATAAAACCAAACTTAAACTGTGACAACAAAGGAAAAAAAGGGGGGAGAAGATGGAGATTAACAGTAGCAAAGGATGATGAAGTGCAGAAATACTTATAAGATAGGGTACTACAATGAATATGGTAGGTACCCTTTTCATTACTTAATGGTAACCACCCTTAAAAAAACCACCACAAAAACACTTGACTTAAAAAAGGTAGCAACAGAGGAAAGAAGTATGGAACACAAACAAACAAAAACAAATGATAGAAAAACAAAAGAGAAGAATCAAACTAGATACAAAACTAACAGAAAGCAATTTATAAAATGGCAGTAGGGAACCCACAAGTGTCAATAATTACACTAAATGTAAATGGATTAAACTTACCAATAAAAAGACACAGAGTAGCAGAATGCATTAAAAAAGAAAATCCAACTATATGCTGCCTACAAGAAACACATCTAAGCAACAAGGATAAAAACAAATTCAAAAAACAATACTCCAAGCAAACAACACCCAAAAAAAAGCAGGTGTAGCAATACTCATATCTAATAATGCTCACTACAAGACAGAAAAAGTACTCAGAGACAAAAATGGTCATTTCATAATGATTAAGGGGAAGTTGAATCAAGAAGACATAACAATCCTTAATATATATGCACCAAACCAAGGAGCACCAAAATATATAAGACAGCTACTTATTGACCTTAAAACAAAAACTAACAAAAATACAATCATACTTGGAGACCTCAATACACCACTGACGGCTCTAGATCGGTCATCCAAACAGAGAATCAATAAAGATATAGTGGCCTTAAACGAAATACTAGAACACCTGGATATGATAGACATCTACAGGACACTTCATCCCAAAGCGACAGAGTATACATTTTTCTCTAGTGTACATGGAACATTCTCAAGAATTGACCATATGTTGGGCCACAAAGACAATATCAGCAAATTTAGAAAAATTGAAATTGTACCAAGCATATTTTCTGATCATAAAGCCTTGAAACTAGAATTCAACTGCAAAAAAGAGGGGGAAAAACCCACAAAAATGTGGAAACTAAACAACATACTTCTAAAAAATGAATGGGTCAAAGAAGAAATAAGTGCAGAAATCAAAAGATATATACAGACAAATGAAATGAAAATACGACATATCAGAATCTCTGGGATGCAGCAAAAGCAGTAATAAGAGGAAAGTTCATATCACTTCAGGCCTATATGAACAAAGAAGAGAGAGCCGAAGTAAACCACTTAACTTCACACCTTAAGGAACTAGAAAAAGAAGAACAAAGACAACCCAAAACCAGCCGAAGAAAGGAGATAATAAAAATCAGAGCAGAAATAAATGAAATAGAGAACAGAAAAACTATAGAAAAAATCAATAAAACAAGGAGCTGGTTCTTTGAAAAGATCAACAAAATTGACAAACCCTTAGCAAGACTCACCAAGGAAAAAAGACACAGGACTCAAATAAATAAAATCCAAAATGAAAGAGGAGAGATCACCACAGACATCATAGAAATACAAAGAATTATTGTAGAATACTATGAAAAATTATATGCCACCAAATACAACAATCTAGAAGAAATGGATAAATTCCTAGAACAATACAACCTTCCTAGACTGAGTCATGAAGAAGCAGAAAGCCTAAACAGACCAATCAGCAGGGAGGAAATAGAAAAAACTATTAAAAACCTCCCCAAAAATAAAAGTCCAGGCCCAGACGGTTATACTAGTGAATTCTATCAAACATTCAAAGAAGACTTGGTTCCTATTCTACTCAAAGTCTTCCAAAAAATTGAAGAAGAAGCAATACTTCCAAACACATTTTATGAAGCCAACATAACCCTCATACCAAAACCTGGCAAGGATGGCACAAAGAAAGAAAACTACAGACCAATATCTCTAATGAATACAGATGCTAAAATACTAAACAAAATACTGGCAAACCGAATACAACAACATATTAAAGAAATAATACATCATGATCAAGTGGGATTCATCCCAGAATCTCAAGGATGGTTCAACATACGCAAAACGGTTAATGTAATACACCATATCAACAAAACAAAGAACAAAAACCACATGATCTTATCAATAGATGCAGAAAAGGCTTTTGATAAAATACAACACAATTTTATGTTTAAGACTCTCAACAAAATGGTATAGAAGGAAAATATCTCAACATGATAAAGGCCATATATGATAAACCATCAGCCAACATCCTATTAAACGGCATAAAACTGAGGACTTTCTATCTTAAATCAGGAACAAGACAGGGTTGTCCACTCTCTCCACTCTTATTCAACGTGGTGCTAGAAGTTCTGGCCAGAGCAATCAGACAAGACAAAGAAATAAAAGGCATCCATATCGGAAAAGAAGAAGTAAAGCTATCACTTTTTGCTGATGATATGATCCTATACATCGAAAACCCGAAGGACTCCACAAAAAGATTATTAGAAACAATAAACCAATACAGTAAGGTCGCAGGATACAAAATTAACATACAAAAGTCCATAGCCTTTCTATATGCCAACAATGAAATATTAGAAAACGAACTCAAAAAAATAATCCCCTTCACAATTGCAACAAAAAAAATAAAATACCTAGCAATAAACATAACAAAGAACGTAAAGGACCTATATAATGAAAATTACAAAGCATTGTTAAGGGAAATCGAAAAAGATACAATGAGATGGAAAAATATTCCTTGTTCCTGGATAGGAAGAATAAATATAATCAAAATGGCCATATTACCCAAAGCAATATACAAATTTAATGCAATTCCCATCAAAATCCCTATGAGATTTTTTAAAGAAATGGAACAAAAAATCATCAGATTTATATGGAACTATAAAAAACCCCGAATAGCCAAAACAATCCTAAGGAAAAAGAATGAAGCTGGGGGCATTACAATACCTGACTTTAAACTCTATTATAGGGCCACGATAATCAAAACAGCATGGTATTGGCAAAAAAATAGACACTCAGACCAATGGAACAGAATAGAAAGCCCAGAAATAAAACCACATATATATGGTCAAATAATCTTTGATAAAGGGGCCAACAACACACAATGGAGAAAAGAAAGCCTCTTCAACAAATGGTGTTGGGAAAACTGGAAACCCACATGCAAAAGAATGAAACTCGACTACAGCCTGTCCCCGTGTACTAAAATTAATTCAAAATGGATCAAAGACCTAAATATAAGACCTGAAACAATAAAGTACATAGAAGAAGACATAGGTACTAAAATCATGGACCTGGGTTTTAAAGAACATTTTATGAACTTGACTCCAATGGCAAGAGAAGTGAAGGCAAAGATAAATGAATAGGACTACATCAGAATTAAAAGTTTTTGCTCAGCAAGAGAAACTGATATCGAAATAAACAGACAGCCAACTATATGGGAACTGATATTTTCAAACGACAGCTCAGATAAGGGCCTAATATCCAAAATTTACAAAGAACTCATAAAACTCAACAACAAACAAACAAACAATCCAATAAAAAAATGGGAAGAGGACATGAACAGACACTTCTCCCAGGAAGAGATACAAATGGCCAACAGATATATGAAAAGATGCTCAGCTTCATGAGTTATTAGAGAAATGCAAATCAAAACTACAATGAGATACCACCTCACTCCTGTTAGATTAGCTATTATCAACAAGACGGGTAATAGCAAATGTTGGAGAGGCTGTGGAGAAAAAGGAACCCTCATTCACTGTTGGTGGGACTGTAAAGTAGTACAACCATTATGGAGGAAAGTATGGTGGTTCCTCAAAAAACTGCAAATAGAACTACCTTATGACCCAGCAATCCCTCTACTGGGTATATACCCCAAAACCTCAGAAACATTGATACGTGAAGACACATGTAGCCCCATGTTCATTGCAGCACTGTTCACAGTGGCCAAGACATGGAAACAACCAAAAAGCCCTTCAATAGAAGACTGGATAAAGAAGATGTGGCACATATACACTATGGAATACTACTCAGCCATAAGAAATGATGACATCAGATCATTTACAGCAAAATGGTGGGATCTTGATAACATTATAAGGAGTGAAATAAGCAAATCAGAAAAAAACAAGAACTACATGATTCCATACATTGGTGGAACATAAAAATGAGACTAAGAGACATGGACAAGAGTGTGGTGGTTACCAAGGGTGGGGGGGGAGGGAGGACATGGGAGGGAGGGAGGGAGAGAGTTAGGGGGAGGGGGAGGGGCACAGAGAACTAGATAGAGGGTGACAGAGGACAATCTGACTTTGGGCGAGGGGTTTGCAACATAATTTGATGACAAAATAACCTAGACATGTTTTCTTTGAATATATGTACCCTGATTTATTAATGTCATCCCATTACCATTAATAAAAATTTATTAAAAAAAAAAATACACTTTCCCCTCATATCTTTCTAACATCTCATGTACAAGATTCTGACCCTATAAACCTCTTATAAAATGTAGAAGTGAGGTGATTTAAGCTCAAAGTTCATGCCTTATTCACATTTATATTCTTAGTAACTTTTATAGGGTCTGTTACTTTGTAAATATCCCCCAAATATTCATGGACTTACAGTTCGTTGTTTCTAAGAAAGAACACCAGCACAGACTCATCAACAAAAAAGGTCTCTGGAGTGGTTGAAACCTAGAGAAAGAGGACATTTACATTTAAGCCTGAACCTCCATATTCTACTGGCTCAGTGAAGTGATATATTCCTCTTATTTATCTGGTGTGATATTCTACTACAGATTCTCTCTTTTTAAGAGCTCAAAGCCTTTTGTGCTTATTAAAATGATGAAGTTTTCAAAAGTAAAAAATGTTAATCCAGGTGCCTTGGCCAATCATTAGTGGTTAATATATATTCTGTCTATCTTAAGAGCCGTGCTTTGCCTGACCTGAAGTGGTTTGGTGGATAAAGAGAAAACCTGGAATGCTGAGGTTGCTGGTTCATATCTCTGGGCTTTCCTGGTCAGGGAACATATGGGAAGCAACTACTCTGAGTTGATACTTCCTGTTCCTTTCCCTCTTTCTCTCTCTCCTCTCTATAAAATCAATGAATAAAATCTTTAAAAAAAATTTTTTTTAAGAGCCTTACTTCCCAGTTCCCACCTAGTAAAGATTCTTTACCACTTGTTAATCACTTGTCATGTTTCACCCAAGAGATATATCTATTCCACAAGCAAGCGATGTCATTTCTATAATAAGTATATGCAAATTGGTAAAGTTTTTCCAAGTACTTTGAGACCTTTTCTGTTTGCAAGGTGATTTTTAAATATGGCATTATTACAATAAGATAATTCAGAAGTTGCTGACAGTAGCAAAATATGTTGTAGTTGATTGGAACAATTGACCCACTGCTCACTGAAAGAAATCAGATGCTAAGTAAAGAATACCAGTTCCATTCAGTATAAAATGTAAGATTCTTTCTACTGTGGTTTCCCAGCTATGAAGACATCAAGTCATATGAGGAGGTGCTTTGTCTTTTCAGTAGTGTTGGATGAAGTGCCAGTGTTTCCTGAACTACATTGTGTTCCTAATTAAAACTGTGTCACTCTCTCAAATTTGTTTAAGAAATTGGCGCTGGTCCTTGAAAGGGTTTGTTTCTATACCTCTTACTCATTTTTTGCTTTTTTGTTTTTATGTATGGTGTTTCTAATGGTTTAGTTTTTGTTATGTAAGTAGAGTAGTAACTACTATTAAAGTTCTCTAATTCATAATAAATGTATAACATCTACAAAGCAAGTTATAAAAATGTTGAGTGTTTAACACTGAACAGTGAGGTGTCAAATCAGATGCCAAGTTAAGAGAAAAAAATGGAGTCAAATGATTTTTAAAAGACTAAGAGAAAATAGGAAAGTTTACACTCAATGTGTAGTTTCCTTGTGTTGTTAAAAACCATAAAAGTTTCGGTTTAATACCTAGTCAGGTAACATACAAGAAAAACAACTTTTTTTTTATTATTCATTTTAGAGAAGAGAGAGAAAGGGAGAGAGAGAGACAGAGAGGGAGAGAGAGAGGAGAGAGAGACAGAGAGAGAAGGTAAGGAGGAGCTGGAAGCATCAACTCCCATATGTGCCTTGACCAGACAAGCCTAGGGTTTTGAACAGGCGACCTCAGCATTTCCAGGTCGACGCTTTATCCACTGTGCCACCACAGGTCAGGATAAGAACAACATCTTGATGTTCCTTTCTTCTCTCTCTCTCTCTCTCTCTCTCTCTCTTTCTCTCCCTGAAATCAATTAAAAATATTTTTCTAAAAACAATAAAAGTTTAATAAGTAAAAAGAAAGAGCAGTCAGACCATGAAAAATATTAATTACAGACAGTTTTAGGTTCAGTTTTACAACATCCCTGACTTAAAATATATATATTTCAACAATTGTAGAAACAAACTGCAACTTGTGTTTGGTTCTTTTTAGTGATTGTATAGCTCATTTTATATTGATAAATATATTTTATTTAAAATCAATCATCCATATGCCCAAAGAAATATCAATAAACTATGATGATTAAAAACAGCTAAATTTATTATTTGGCATAGTTTCTGGTATTGCAAGACAATTTTTTGTGAATCACATTTCTCCAAATCTTGTTAGTGAGGCATTGATTAGATTTGTAATGAACCATCTTTTTATAGATATTTGTGCCTCATATTGCCTTGGAAGATAGAGATAGTGTTTCTCTCAAAAGCAAAAGGTAGTCATAGCTACTGCCCATTAAGAAAGATCAGGTTCATTAAGCACCCAAATTCTCTCCTGAAATGCAAACCACTGCATACTCAGGGGCTGTCACTTTGCCCCTTAGCCTTACCTTAGGGAACCAAGACTCAGGAGACAAGTCCCCAAATGCGAATACACTGGCTACTGCTAGTGTTGTGGATAATATATTGTGGTTTCTTCTGAGGGATCCCATTGTTCTCTCAGAATCCATGAAATGGTGTCAAGATAACACATTATTTTGCAAATAGGGCAAAATTTCAGATCCATAGCATTTTTTTTCAGGCTGTCCATTGGCAAACTGCTTATAGATACCATTGTGTCTTTAGTATTATTCCCCATCCTTATCTTTCTGCGTATCCTCATCCTCAAGCCCATGCCATTCTTTTGCTCTTCAGAGGCCTGAATTATGCACTCTGACACACTGTCCAACACGCTTCTCCAATATAAGCACCCTTTAGGTTGTGCTTCTTAAATGTTAAACATATGTAGAGTTTCGGCAATACACTGGCCTTTGGTTTCCTTGTATTCTTCCCCTCAGCTGATCATTTCTTCTGTTACCTCCTCCTTTTGCTCCTATGCTGATAGCCTGCATCATAAATGCTATGCTCCCACAATTTTAATTTCATGAGTAATTTTTGATAATCAGCTTCTGTTTTTCCAGTAAACACCTTTTTCTCTAATTTTTAATTAATTTTAATGAGGTGACATTGATAAATCAGGGTATATATGTTCAGAGAAACCATCTCTAGATTATTCTGACATTTGATTAAGCTGCATTCCCATCACCAAAAGTTCAATTGTCTTTCATCACCTTCTAACTGGTTTTCTTTGTGCCCCTCCTCTCCCCCAACCCCCTCACTTTCCTCCCCCCCCCACCTCGTAACCCCCACATGCTTGTCCATGTCTCTAAGTCTCATTTTTATGTCCCACCTATGTATGGAATTATATAGTTCTTAGTTTTTTCTGATTTATTTATTTCGCTCAGTATAATGTTATCAAGGTCCATCCATGATGTTGTAAATGATCCTATGTCATCATTTCTTATGGCTGAGTAGTATTCCATAGTATATATGTACCAAAGCTTTTTAATCCACTTGTCCACTGACAGACACTTGGGCTGTTTCTAGATCTTCGCTATTGTGAACAGTGCTGCCATAAACATGGGGTTGCATTTCTTCTTTTCAAACAGAGCTATGGTGTTCTTGGGGTATATTCCTAAAAGTGGTATAGCTGAGTCAAAGACAGTTTGATTTTTAATTTCTTGAGGAATCTCCATACTGTTTTCCACAGTGGCTGCACCAGTCTGCATTCCCACCAGCAGTGCAGGAGGGTTCCCTTTTCTCCACATCCTCGCCAGCACTTATTCTGTGTTGTTTTGTTGATGAGCGCCATTCTGAACGGTGTGAGGTGATATCTCATTGTGGTTTTAATTTGCATTTCTCTAATAATTAGTGATGTTGAGCATTTTTTCATATGCCTATTGGCTATCTGTATGTCCTCTTTGGAGAAGTGTTTATTCATTTCTTTCGCCCATTTTTGATTGGCTTGTTTGTCTTCCTGGTATTAAGTTTTACAAGTTCTTTATAAATTTTGGTTATTAACCCCTTATCAGATGTATTGTCAAATATATTCTCCCATTGTGTAGTTTGTCTTTTTATTCTGTTCTTATTGTCTTTAGCTGTGCAAAAGCTTTTTAGTTTGATATAGTCCCATTTGTTTATCCTGTCTTTTATTTCACTTGTCCGTGGAGATAAATTGACAAATATATTGTTGCGATAGATGTCGGAGAGTTTACTGCCTATGTTTTCTTCTAAGATGCTTATGGTTTCACGGCTTACGTTTAAGTCTTTTATCCATTTTGAGTTTATTTTTGTGAATGGTGTAAGTTGGTGTTCTAGTTTCATTTTTTTGCAGGTAGCTGTCCAATTTTCCCAACACCATTTATTAAAGAGGCTGTCTTGACTCCATTGTATGCTCTTACCTCCTTTGTCAAATATCAGTTGTCCATAGAGCTGTGGGTTCATTTCTGGGTTCTCTGTTCTGTTCCATTGATCTATATGCCTGTTCTTATGCCAGTACCAGGCTGTTTTGAGTACAATGGCCTTGTAGTATAACTTGATATCTGGAAGCATGATACCTCCCACTTTATTCTTCCTTTTCAAGATTGCTGAGGCTATTTGTGTTCTCTTTTGGTTCCATATAAAGTTTTGGAATATGTGTTCTATATATTTGAAGTAAGTCATTATTGGTATTTTAATTGGTATTGCATTGAATTTATAAATTGCTTTGGGTAATATAGACATTTTAATGATGTTTATTCTTCCTAACCATGAGCACGGTATATGCTTCCACTTGTTTGTATCTTTCCTGATTTCATTTATCAATGTTTTATAGTTTTCCAAGTACAAGTCTTTAATCGCCCTGGTTAAATTTATTTCTAGGTACTTAATTTTTTTTGGTTGCAATGGTAAAGGGGAGTGTTTCCTTAGTTCATTGTTAGTGTATAAAAATGCTTCTGATTTCTGAGTATTAATTTTATATCCTGCCACCTTGCTGAATTCATTTATCAGGCCTAGTAGTTTTTCTGACTGAGACTTTAGGGTTTTCTATATACAATATCATATCATCAGCAAATAATGATAGTTTTACTTCCTCTTTTCCAATTTGGATGCCTTTCATTTCTTTTTCTTGTCTGATTGCTGTGGCGAGGACTTCTAGAAGTATGTTGAATAAGAATGGTGAAAGGGGGCACCCCTGCCTTGTTCCTGATCATAAGGGTATTGCTTTTAATTTTTGCCCATTGAGTATGATGTTGGCTGTGGGTTTGAATAGGTGGCCTTTATCATGTTGAGGTATGTTCCCTGTATTCCCACTTTGATGAGAGTTTTGATCATGAATGGGTGCTGGATTTTATCAAATGCTTTTTCTGCATCCATTTAAATTATCATGTGGTTTTTCTCCTTCCTTTGTTATGTGATGAATCACATTGATTGATTTGCGAATATTGTACCAGCCTTGCCTCCCAAGAGTAAATCCCACTTGATTATGGTGTATGATTTTTTTCATATATTGCTGGATTCAGTTTGCTAATATTTTGTTGAGGATTTTAGCATCTATATTCATCAGGGATATTGGCCTATAATTTTCTTTCTTTGTGTTGTCTTTGCCTGGTTTTGGAATCAGAACTATACTTGTCTCATAAAAGGAGCTTAGAAGTCTTCCTACCTCTTGAATTTTTTGAGATAGGTTGAGAAGAATAGGAGTTAGTTCTTCTTTGGCTATTTGGTAGAATTCACTTGTGAAGCCATCAGGCCCAGGACTTTTCTTTTTTGGGAGTTTTTTGATAATTGTTTCAATCTCATTTGTTGTAATCGGTCTGTTTAGGTTTTCTGATTCTTCCAGATTGATTTTTGGAAGATTATATGTTTCAAGGAATTTGTCCATTTCATCTAGTTTTTTGGCATACAGTTCTTCATAGTATTTTTTTACAATATTTTGTATTTCTGTTGTGTCAGTTGTTATTTCTCCACTCTCATTTCTAATTTTATTTATTTGAGTCCTCTCTCTTTTTTTCTTGGTAAGTCTGGTTAAAGATTCATCGATCTTGTTTACCTTTTCAAAGAACCAGCTCCTGGTTTCATTGATCCTCTGTATTGTTTCTTTAGCTTCTATGTCATTTATTTCTGCTCTGATCTTTATTATTTCCTTCCTTCTACTAGCTCTGGGCTTTACTTGCTGTCTTTTTTCTAGTTCTTTTAGATGCAGGGTCAAGTTGTTTATTTAAGCTTTTTCTAGCTTCTTGAGGTATGCCTGTAATGCTATGAACTTCCCTCTCAGGACTGCTTTTGCTGTGTCCCATAAATTTTGAGTTGATGTATACTCGTTATTGTTCATTTCTAAGAATTTTTTAATTTCTTCTTTGATCTCATTGTTAACCCTTTCATTATTTAATAACATGCTATTTAATTTCCAAGTGTTTGAGTATTTTTCAGTTTTTCTATTGTGGCTGATTTCTAGTTTAATGCCATTGTGATCAGAGAAAGTGCTCAATATGATTTCAATCATCTTAAATTTGTTGAGACCGCTTTTGTGCCCTAACTTGTGGTCTATCCTAGAGAATGTACCATAAGCACTTGAAAAAAATGTATATTCTGCTGCTTTAGGGTGGAAAGGTTCTGAAGATATCTATTAAATCGAGTTGATCTAGTGTGTCCTTTAAGTCTGCTGTTTCTTTGTTAATTTTTTTTCTTGAGGATCTACCTAGTGATGTTAGTGGGGTATTGAAACCCCCTACTATTATAGTATTGCTATTGATCTTGCCCTTTAAATCCATCAAAGTTTGCTTTATATATTTAGGTGCTCCTATATTAGGTGAGTAGATATTTATAATGGTTATATCTTCCTGTTGGATTGCTCCCTTTATCATTATGTAGTGATCTTCTTTATCTCTTACTATAGCCTTTGTTTTAAAGTCCATTTTGTCTGATATAAGTATTGCTACCCCAGCTTTTTTTCATTTCCATTTGCATGAAATATATTTTCCATCCTTTTATCTTCAGTCTATGTGCATCTTTTGTTTTAAGGCGTGTCTCTTGTAGACAGCATATGTATGGGTCCTGTTTTTTTATCCACGCAGCTACCCTATGTCTTTTGATCAGATCATTTAATTCATTTACATTTACGGTTACTATTGATATGTAATTGTTTATTGCCATTTTATTCTTCAAAACTGTATTCCTCTTTTGCTATATTCTTTTTCTCCTTTGATCTGTTTAGAACAGGCCCCTTAGCACTTCTTGCAGCCTTTGTTTGGTTATAGTAAATTCCTTGAGTTTTTTTGTTGTTTTTTTTTGTTTTTTTTTTGGTCTGGAAAGCTTTTTATTTCTCCTTCAATTTTAAACAATAGCCTTGCTGGATAAAGTAGTCTTGGTTGTAGGGTCTTGTTCTGCATTACTTTGAATATTGAACACCTTCTAATATATCAAGTCCATTAACACCTGAACTCATTTGGAATCTGCAATCCATTGAAAAGACAGTCTGATAATCTTCATTTAAATATCCATCTCACAGCCACTCTTCCTTATGGCTTAAGTTTGTTTGTCCAATACTTATATTATAATAATTTCTCTGTATATACTCTCAACCCTCATCCCCTATCATACACACATACACACAAACACACACACACACAACTGTTATATCATAAGTGTTGTTGTTAGGTATACAAATGTGTAACAAGTGTGTTAGGCTTCCTTGCCTTGTACTTTGCTTAATTGGTGCATGAGCACAGGGCAGCACCATGTGTGTATAGCTTATGTTAGGCTGTAGTGCTTGCCAGTCAGTGCGGCAGACTGCAAATTACGGATTGCCTGCTGCCACTGGGAGGGGCCATTGTATACTACTGTTTGCCTGAGAATGGGTTCCCCCCACCCCCACCCTGGCCTGTTTTGCTGTTGAGTCCTGAGAGAAAGAGGGAAGCAGTTTTCCCTGCCTGCTTGCTCATCTGCTCACTCTAATAAACGGATGGCCCACCATTTTCTGGCTCCACAATTCTTTTACCATTTGCCCAGATCCAATGGGAACCTGCATGGCCCCAACCACCAGCCTTACAGTTGTTATATGCTAAGATTTATATTTTTAAAAAGTCACACCAGACAAAACGAGAAGAAAAAGGTTAATTTTATTTCAGTACTATATTTAAGAAATAGGTAAGAGGGTAAAGGTATTTTGAGTCTAGATATACAGCTCCAAGAAGGAAAGAAAGGGCCAGAAAGTTTTTAAGAGCAAGGTAGGGGTATAATAGGGTATTTGTTTCTTAATTGGCCTTAACCAAAGAAAAGTAAACTTTCCCCTATCCTCATAATTGGAGGTAGTTTTAAAATTTGGAGTAAGATGGTCCCTTCCAAATTAAACTACTCCCTTCCCATAGAAACTGAGAGATACATACTCCATCATCCTCAATGATTACATTTCAGGTACCAGGTCTTTGAGAAAAACATTTTTTGGGTGGTAAAACTGACAAGAGGCTGAGAGAAGAATTATATACATTTCAAAGGGAAAGAAAAATAGTTTTACATTTTCTAAACTAAACGCTTTAAGATAAGGTAGCTAGCAGGCTAGCATGCAAAAAATTTATCTAAATTTTAGTCAAACTGCGGACAATGTTATGGCTGTCTTGGTCAGGCCTTATAAGATTGCCATAAGAATTGAATAAATAAGTGTTGGAAGAAGTGATTTAAACTATGACACTTTAACAAAAAGAGAATATTAACTCTAATATTTTGACAACCAATAATTATTTAGCTCACACTCTGCTATCCCTACCTAATATTCAGAGAGCTATACTAAATAAAGTGACTGTTGTCATTGCAGGTCTGCTCATTGGGGTGAGCCAGCTGACCTCTCCATCTGTAGTCTTATCATCTTCATCCATCTACTATATAGCCTCTGGAGTAATTATTTTTCAAACATAATTGGATAATTTTCTGTGTCCCTACCAATATCACAATTCCCATGTTCATCTGGTTTAAAAAATTTTTTTTTTCTGCCAGAGTTTAAAAGATAAAGTCAAACTTCCTTACCATGCCCCATCAAACAAGTATTTTGAATCTATCTCTAGACTACACTCCTGGCTTTGCTCTTACTGTGCAATGTTCTAGTTTTTCTTTCTTTTTTTTTTTTTTTTACCTGTTAGCAAGAACCCAGGAATCCTGTTTTATCCTATGAGCCATTGGACCCATTGTTTGCCTGATAGTTCCCATCCTTTTGTTATTTTTAGAGTGGTGAATGTTCTCTCATCTTTCAGGAGGTCACCAAGGAAACTTTCATGTCTGCATTCTAATTCCCCAGTGGTATCTGAGTTAGAGCATGCTTCTGTGCTATACCACCAAATATTTCTTTTCTCTTACACACAGTTACAATCTAGTAATATATAGTATTTCATATTAATAAATCTAATTTTAATATTGACTTATCTGTATCAGCTTCTTTATTATAAGCTCTTAGTGAACAAGAAATTCTTTTTTAGTCTTTATCCCCAAAACCCAAGAGAAGAATAAAATGGAAGTACATGAGTTTGGAGACAAAGCAGAACTGGGCTTGAATTATAATCATTGAATTTTATCAAAATAAATCAACTACTTATTCTTCAGTTTCCATACTATAATGTAATATTATAAATGCTATCCCATGGGGTTGTTACTGAGGCAGGATAAAAAAAAGTTAGGCAAAAATCCCAAAAGCAGAATGAGGGAGTAAGAGTCAATATCACAGGCTAATAAGCTAACATTTCCTCTCACCAGAGCCCCCATCCCCACACATGATAGATGGGGTAAAATTTATGGCAGGAAACTCTTGTGGTGGTCACAGAGGTCAACAACAAAAACTGGCTAGGCCCTGGCTGCTTGGATCAGCAGTAGAGCATCAGCTAGCTATGTGGAAGTCTCAGGTTCGATTCCTAGCCAGGGCCCACATGAGAAGTGACCATCTGCTTCTCCATCCTTCTCCCCTCTCCTTTCTATCTCTCTCTCTTCCCCTCCCACAGCCAAGGCTCCACTGGAGCAAAGTTGACCCCAGGTGCTGAAGATGGCTCCACGGCCTCCACCTCAGGTGCTAGAATGGTTTCAGTTGCAACGAAGCAATGCCCCAGATGGGTAGAGCATCCCCCCTTAGTGAGCATGCTGTCTGGATCCCGATCGGGCTCATGTGAGAGTATGTCTGTCTGCCTCCATGCATCTCACTTCAGAAAAATACAACAAATAAACAACAAAAAAATAGCTAAAACCATGTCAATCCAAGATGAAAGAAAAATTGCCCAGAAATAGGCCAATGGGTAGATTGCTATGATACTTCCTGAGTAGACCACATCAAGAACAAGAATCCCTCCCAACCAGAAGGTGAAGTCAGAATTTGGCATCATAAAGCTTAGAGGCAATCCACCATAGAAACACTTAAAATCCCAATAACTTCTGACCACATGCGCAACTCACTAATGAGCCACTCTTAGTTCTACTGGGAAATGTACTTTAGTTTCTTTCACAGTGGAACCTCAATCCTGGTCTCTCTCTCCTTCTTTCCTTCCTTCTTTCCTTCCTTCTTTCCTTCCTTCTTTCCTTCCTTCTTTCCTTCCTTCCTTCCTTCCTTCCTTCCTTCCTTCCTTCCTTCCTCTCTCTCTTTTTCTCTCTCTTTCTTTCTTTCTTTCTCTTTCTTTCTTTCTTGTAATTTTATTTTTTAATCATAGTTTACATTTAATAATATTGTGTATTAGTTTTAGGTATATAGCATATTGATTAGACAATCACATACATTACAAAGTGTTCTTCCCCAATATTTTCAGTATTCACCTTGTACCATACATAGTTATCACAATATTGTTAACTATATTCCCTGTGCTGTACATAACACAACATACAGATGATGTGCTGTAGAACTGGTCTCTCTTTGTCCCTATCTAAATAAACTTGCTTTCATTCTCACTCAGGTTGTTCCTTAAGTCTTTCACTCAGGAGTCAAGAATCTGAAGGTCCAAGACTTTGATGGAGCTGGACTAGCCACATGACACAGAACTCATCCAATGACATTATGATGATAATAAAATGAAGCAACACGTTAAGGCAAATTACACAATGCAATACACAGGGGTAAGCAACAGTATGTGTACAGTTGTTCGTATATAATTCTTGTAATATTATTTATTTATTAATATTGTATTACTTATTCATATTATTTATCTTCTTCTGTACATTTTCAATGAATATGATAGAGAACAAAATTGTTCACTCCTCCCAATTTAAGCCAGAACTATATAAGAAAATATACATGTGTAATCAAGTGTTAGGTTATATAATAATATTTGTATAGTATGCTTATTCATTCAGTTTCAAAGGATACTCTTTGTATTATCCTTTCACCAAAAGATTAACCATTAAATTATTATAAAATATGAACAGTATGGGTATTCCTAGTAAAAAGTGTTTGTTGTATACTGCTGAAAATATAACAAAATATTTTGAGTACTTTTATGTCTGTTAAAAATGTTCAATTCTGTGTAATCTTTTCAATTCAACTGAACAAACAATGACTTCTATTTTATTTCAGAGATAAATAAAACTGAATGATTTCAAAAAATCAATTTAATACTAATTGTCAAATATCATTTATTTTCAACAATTTATACTAGGTTTCTCAGATATTTTTTATATGTGCTCTGCCAGAACAATGATTACTTATAAAGTCTATTAGACATAAAAATTAACTAAAAGACATTTCTTTATTGGACATTTATTCAGAAATTTATTAAGTCATTTCTTGATAATTTAATTTAAGGCTTGGACTCTAGGAATAGAGGGGAAAAATCTGGATGCGCAAATAATTTGAAGCTTTCTTAAATTGAAATTTGATGATGAAAAATATTCAGAAGGGTTACTATGTTAAAAAAATTAATTCCTTATGAATATTGAAACTCTTAATAACTATAATTGGAGTTGAACCAATAATATAAGATAAAATGCTCTTTAAAGCATGCTTAGTCAAATGAAATTTTACCTCTGTATAATTATAGAAATTAAGTAGAATTTTGATAGTTACTTAAGCACTTCTCAGTATACTCAACGATTTATGATTGTGACAGTGTCTCCATGTTCATCTGATCTCAGTGTTCAAAATTTATGTTGTGTGTCTCTATAAAAAATATCCATGATTAATCATTATTCTCAGAAAAAAAATATACCCAAGAAGGAATACATTTTAACTAGAAATAAAAAGTCAAAGCATTAATTTATTTTATTTTATTTTTCAGTAAGTTATACTAAGTATAATAAATCTCTTCTATCATAAAGGAGGGATTTCTACAACACAATACTAAAGCATATTTTCAGATTAAAATTTTTGTTAATATGATAATGCTTATCATTTACAATAAAAAATTAAAATACCTTGATTTACTGTTCGTAAAAAACAAATCCAAGAAACATACTGGGAAGATACAATATATATTTTTGACTGTCCTTCCTTAACTACTAATTTTATAATTTTTCATTAATGTAATTTATATATTTTTGTTAATCACATTCTAAATGTTTCTGAAATTTTTTTAAGGTCTGTATTTCTGCCAATAGACACATAGAAAATTTGGCAATATTAATGGTGCTATCAGAATAATTAGGGAAAGAAAATAACTAGGCTTATCATACAAATATGCTTTGCCTTTATTTTCAAGTTTGAAATGCAAATGATTATTATAGTTCATTATAGATAACTTCAGGGTATTTATGTTTAAATTTAGCATGAAATAGGCACTCATATAAATATATTGTTAGAAATCTTTGTCCCACCAAGACTTATGTTAAATAAAGCAAAAAAGTATGACCTAATATTATACTTTTGTCCAAAACAATGAAAAAATGAATTAGGGCTCTGCTTTCCCTGTACTATCCTAACATTTTGGATGTAATATTTAATTTTAATATTTCACTAGGATATGAGAAAGAGGTAATTAACATGATTGTCTCTTAAAAATAAAACTATATCATAAGATTCCAAATTTTACAATAATTATATTTATTTTTATTTGCTTGAGAAATTTAT
This sequence comes from Saccopteryx bilineata, assembly GCF_036850765.1. Lineage (NCBI taxonomy): Eukaryota > Metazoa > Chordata > Mammalia > Chiroptera > Emballonuridae > Saccopteryx > Saccopteryx bilineata. The sequence continues at coordinate 43,538,428 of NC_089494.1, forward strand.
GATTGAGTAGAGAAGTAGCCAAAAACTTAGTGGTGCTTTTTCAACTTATGGTATCTATTAAAATCTTACATTTCATAGCCCTGATATTTTGAGACATATTTAGAAATTTAGCAGCTTTTATATTGGCTGTATGATTGCCATGCAATTAACATATTTAACTGGTATCATTTGTAAAATTCTGCATATGTTGATCATCATCACAATCGAAATATTGAACATACTGATTACCGTAAAAGTTTTCTCAGGCTCTTTTGTATTGCCTCCTACCCACCTATCCTCCCACCCCAGATCCCAAGCCACCAGTGAATTGTTTGTTGTCAGTATAAATTAGTTTGCATTCTGTAATATTTTATAAAAATAGAATCATACAATAATTTTGTGGTCTGACTTATTCCATGCACCATAAATATTTTGATATTTTTCCATGTATTTTATTATACTAGTTTATAAATTTTTATTACTGATTAATATTTTAATTTTTATAAATATCACAAATTGTTTATTCATTTACATGCTTATGATCATTAAGGTTGTATCCAATTTAGAAGTATTACAAATAAAAACTTGTAAACATTCATTTACAAGTCTTTGTATTGACATAAGTTCTCATTTCTTTTGGAGAAATATTGCTTAGATACATTTGCTTGTAAGAATCAAGGTCAATAGACAAAATCAACTTTATTTCTATATAAAAACAATGAGAAGGCAGAAAATAAAGTTTGAAAATTACCATTTATAGTAAAATATTTATGGGCCCTGGCCGGTTGGCTCAGTGGTAGAGCATCGGCTTGGCGTGCAGAGGTCCCGGGTTCGATTCCCGAACAGGGCACACAGGAGAGGCGCCCATCTGCTTCTCCACCCCTCCCCCTCTCCTTCCTCTCTGTCTCTCTCTTCCCCTCCCGCAGCCAAGGCTCCATTGGAGCAAAGATGGCCCCGGGCGCTGGGGATGGCTCCTTGGCCTCTGCCCCAGGTGCTGGAGTGGCTCTGGTTGCGACAGAGCAATGCCCCGGAGGGGCAGAGCAACGCCCCCTGGTGGGCAGAGCGTCGCCCCCTGGTGTGCATGCCGGGTGGATCCCGGTCAGGTGCATGCGGGAGTCTGTCTATCCCCGTTTCCAGCTTCAGAAAAAAAAAATACAATAAAATATTTAGGGTTAAATCTGATAAACAGTATGCAAGACCAGTATTGCACACAAAATACTATTGAGAGAAATTAGAACAGATGAATAAAGAGAAAGATACCTTTCACTATTGCTCTGAAGATTCAATATTGTAAGGCAGTCTTAAATTGGTCAATAGATTCAACAGAATTCTAATGAAAATGTCACAAAACTTTTTTTGGGGGGCGGGTGACAAAACGAAAACAATTTTGAAAAAGAACCTTAAATTTGGAGGACTTAGATTATCTACTTTTTTTTTTTTTTTTTTTTGGATTTTTCTAAAGCTGGAAACGGGGAGAGACAGACAGACAGACTCCCGCATGCGCCCGACTGGGATCCACCCGGCACGCCCACCAGGGGGCGACGCTCTTCCCACCAGAGGGCGATGCTCTGCCCCTCCGGGGCATAGCTCTGCCGCGACCAGAGCCACTCTAGCGCCTGGGGCAGAGGCCAAGGAGCCATCCCCAGCGCCCGGGCCATCTTTGCTCCAATGGAGCCTTGGCTGCGGGAGGGGAAGAGAGAGACAGAGAGGAAGGAGGGGAGGGGGTGGAGAAGCAAATGGGTGCTTCTCCTATGTGCCCTGGCCGGGAATCGAACCCGGGTCCCCCGCACGCCAGGCCGACGCTCTACCGCTGAGCCAACTGGCCAGGGCTGATTATCTACTTTCAAAATATTAAAAATCTACAATAATTAAGACAGTCTAGAATTGGTGTGAATACTGACAGTCTGATAATAGAAGAGAATAAAACACTCGGAAAAGGTGTCATAATTATGGTCACTGATTTTTTTATAAAGACATAAGAATTCAACAGATAAAGAATACGTAATTCAACAAATGATTTTGAAACAATAAAATTACCAAATAAAGATAAACTTCAACCGTATATTAAACCATAAACATTGGCTCAGTGGTAGAGTGTTGGCCTGGCGTGCAGAAGTCCCTGGTTCGATTCCCGGACAGGGCACACAGGAGAGGAGCCCATCTGCTTCTCCACCCCTCCCCCTCTCCTTCCTCTCTGTCTCTCTCTTCCCCTCCTGCAGCCAAGGCTCCATTGGAGCAAAGATGGCCCGGGCGCTGGGGATGGCTCCTTGGCCTATGCCGCAGGCGCTCGAGTGGCTCTGGTCGCGGCAGAGCTACGCCCCGGAAGGGCAGAGCATTGCCCCTGGTGGGCGTGCTGGGTGGATCCCGGTCGGGCTCACGCGAGAGTCTGTCTGACTATCTCTCCCCATTTCTAGCTTCAGAAAAATACAAAAAAAAAAAACATAAACAAAAAAATAACTTAAAATGCATTATGGGTCCAATATGAAACCTAAAACTATAAGATTTCTAACAGAAAACATTGAAAATAAATCCTTGTAATCTTAGTGAGGCAAAGACTTTTTAAATATAACACTGAAAACATGATCGATAAAGACAAGAAAATTCTTGAAAATGTTAAGTTTAAAAAACTGTCAATTTAATTAAAAATTATCTACAATATACTGGATGGAAGGGAGGGAAAAATAAAAAACAGAGAGAAAGCAAATAAACATTTAGATATTTGCACTATTTAGACACGGCCTATAAAATACACTATACTTTCGACCAAAATATAAATGAAATAAACATAAATAAAATAATAATAATTTTTTAATAAAAATATTAATACATCATGTGAAATATATAATTTAAAAGAAGTTATAGTATTATAATAGATGTAGAAATTTATTACTCCATGTGTTCAGGAAAATATATACTTATATTTTTCTAAACTTTACTGAGGTAAAACTGAAGTATCATTAACTATATTTTTCTAAATATGAAGTTTTTGACATATAGAAATAGCTGTCAAATAATCACCACAATCAAGATTAAAAAAACAAACAAACCATCACTACCAAACCTTTCCTCAAGCCCTTTGAAATGTCTCTTCTCCCAAACCTGTTCTGTGTTCTGACATCAGGATTTAGTTTGCCTTTAAAAAATTACATTAGCGAAAACATACAATATGTACATTTTTTCTGAATCTTTCATTCAGAAAAATAATATTGAGGTTTATTCCATGTGATTATTAGTAACAGTGTTTACTTATTGCAGTGTTCAATTATAAGATATACCATAACCTATTAGCCTTTTATCTGTTGATGTATATTTGGGGTAGTTTTCTGGTTTGGGCTATTACAAATAAAGATATGAACATTTTTAAACACTTCTTTGTGAGCTTTCTGTGAACATGCCTTCCTCTCTCTTGGGTAAATGCCTGTGAATAGAATGGCTAAGGGGTATGGAAAAAAAATCTTTTTTTTTTACTTTAAAAAGTGCTCCCAAATAGTTTTCAAAAGTGGCTGTTTCATTTTACAATCTCACCAGCACTGTGCGAGGGCTCCAGTTTCTGCAAACCTTCAAGGTAGGTTTCATGTTAAGTGTTCTTTTTTACTAAAAAAAGTAAAATAAAAACAATTTAAGTGAGATTTATTAATGCAACCCAGAACATTATAACATTTCCTGATTCTAAAAATTATAATTACGTTAATTAAGATTAAATTACCATTAGCTTTTGTGGGTACAATATAATATTATTTTCTCACATTTAGCATCTTGAACTCTAAAATTCATCAAGGCTAACAAGTAATGAGATCGCTGATGTAGGCGTATGAAACGTGCAACACCTCCAAAAATCAGGTCATAGGTATTTTTTAATTGTTGGAATTTGGAAGTTCATTTTCACAGTTTTATAGTTACAATTGGCTCCTATATTTCTGATCATGGTCTCTAAAACTCAGGAGAAAAGCAGCTGATGTCAACATGTTATTGCCAGCATATTCCCCAGTGACTTCAGCCTTCGTCTCATTGAATGTACCTGCAAGCACTTCAAGCAGTAATATTTTTTATTACATACAATGATTTCCCACCATGTGTCCACATTCCTTAAGGGTTGGGTCATGGGGGTTGGGGCGCAGTTTTCCAATGTGTAACTGTGCTCGATGTTCTGACACATCCCACCACATCTGAAGAACATTCCAATTTCTCTAAGTGCTTACAAAACCTCCTTTTATGAATCTATTCTATAAACCACGTTGTGTTCTTTGAATTTTATTTCAGAAACATGAACATTTTTTCTATTCCAAACTTCCATAAGCTTTTCTTGTCATCATTTTTTTTAGTAATTAAGGCATACAGTGATTCATTATATGAAGATAAATGTCTATGTTATGAAATGTCTCTTTGCTTTGAAATTAGTTATATTTCCAGAGGTTAAATGCCAAGAAACAAATCTCAACCCTTTTCCCTCCAGTCAGTTTTCTTCTGGAAGCAAGGAGGAATGAAACATTATTTTTTGGCGGCAAAGATAAGCAATATGATAAGCACTTAAAAAAAAAAACCTTATTCAATTGCTAGTATTGATTTGCACCTAAATTTAAAATTAGAGTTAATACAATGGAACAAAAGGAAAAACAGTAATCAAACTAGAAACCAGTATTTTATTTATGATTACCATTTATGTACATGTCATTTTATAATTCAATCCATATATCTTCATTTATAAAGTGGATTATGACAGTATTTGTGACTAAATGATTTATTCTTTATTGTATAGGAGAAAATAATATCTAACTTAGGTCATAATGTTTATATATGCATGGGAAAAATAGGAAATATAAAGAGATGATACAAAATCTAACAGGGAAAGGAGATTGCCATGATTTTTTTGTACTTATAGCAATACAGTAGTTACTATTAATTAAATGATAGGGTTGGAACCAGAAAATATATTAGAGTCCATGCTGCCTGTCACCAATTCAGAGACAGAGGTTCCATCTTTATGGGGACTTTATTCATATGGCTGGCAATCTGGGAGATGTGGGTTACATTCCCAAATCATCTCAACTCCCTTTTCCCAGCCAATCTTTCTATAAGGGGAAGAAAAGGGTAAATAGGAGTGTTTTGGATTTCAAGGTAGAGTTAACCAGATCATAGGCAGCTGGCATTGTGTCCCTGAAGTACAAAGGCTTTTTTTGCGGACCCCTGGAGCACAAGTCATGTAGGCCTGTTCAGATATCCCAGTTCCTGGCACAAAGCTCTTACTTGCATTAAGCATTATGCCCACTGATCATAACCAAAGCCACCATTACTTAAGCTAAATTTTAAACTCTTAAATTCCCCCTATCAGGGTAAATTGCAAAATTATAACATGATAACCTGCTGCAAAGGCCACAACTATAAAACTAGACCCGATACCTAACAATACAGCCTCCAAAATAATGCTATTTCTACTAAAATTTGAAAGTAGCTAGTAAACATTGATTTTGAGCAAAAAAAGCTCAAAGGTTAAAATCAAGTAAATATATACATTCTTTATAAAGCAGTATGAGTATTAATGTCTAATGATTTTTATTATGGTTATAAATCACAAAATATTAGCAGTGAAAATCTTCTATTGCTTTATAATATTTGACAGAAAATTCAATTTCCTTCTTTCTTGATTGGCAGAATGCTCAATTTCTGAGACCCACATTAAAAATTTTTTTTTCTCCTTAACAGATACAGAGGATAAACAGATAAAACTAGTCCCTCCAGTAATGTTACTCAGAAGCCTCTTTTCAGGAATTTATCTGAGCAAACACAATGATATTTATTCAAATACTTTAAACTCCTGATAAGCGAATACTATGTAAATGCAAACATTGATATCTATGGTTGTATTTTTCTCATAGGCATAATCTCCTTAGAATGTAATTAAAATTTGCATACTCTTATTAAATGAAATTATTTGAGGGTTGCTCTCAAAATAGAATTTTGTTTTCAGAAATGGTTTATAAATCTTATTTAATACATCCTCAAGACTTTAAATGGGCCCTGGCCGGTTGGCTCAGCGGTAGAGCGTCGGCCTAGTGTGCGGAGGACCCGGGTTCGATTCCCGGCCAGGGCACACAGGAGAAGCACCCATTTGCTTCTCCACCCCTCCGCCGCGCTTTCCTCTCTGTCTCTCTCTTCCCCTCCCGCAGCCAAGGCTCCATTGGAGCAAAGATGGCCCTGGGCGCTGGGGATGGCTCTGTGGCCTCTGCCTCAGGCGCTAGAGTGGCTCTGGTCGCAACATGGCGATGCCCAGGATGGGCAAAGCATCGCCCCCTGGTGGGCAGAGTGTCGCCCCTGGTGAGCGTGCCGGGTGGATCCCGGTCGGGCGCACGCGGGAGTCTGACTGTCTCTCCCTGTTTCCAGCTTCAGAAAAATGAAAGAAAAGAAAAAAAAAGAAAGAAGACTTTAAATGGAAAAAGTTAAGGGACTATCTGCAAGAGCCCTGTCAATTTGCTTTAGCAAAGCATGTTTAAATGAAGGAATGCTTTATGATTGGAAATGAAAAATCTTAGTCTACTATAAGAGGATCCAAGAGGATTTGAATTGTGTAACTCTATGTTTGTGTATGTATGTGTGAGTATATAATATATATTGGCCACATCAGCTACTTTTGAGCTAAAGACATGAAAGAAATATCAATGACCTTAATTGTCAACTTCCCACATGCTTGGTGCCAATTTGCAATATCGTGGAGCACAATACCTATTAAAACTTGATTTTTGATTTAGGATTTGTTGAGTAAACAAATTTTTTTTAGGTTTATTTGTCTGTGTTGGGGCAGAGCCAATTGTGTATCCTCTACAGCAGTGGTCCCCAACCCTTTTTTGGGCCACAGACCAGTTTAATGTCAGAAAATATTTTCACTGACCAGCCTTTAGGGTGGGACGGATAAATGTATCACGTGACTGAGACAAGCACCAAGAGTGAGTCTTAGACGGATGTAACAGAGGGATTCTGGTCATTTTTTAAAAATATAACATTGTTCAAACTTAAATATAAATAAAACAAAAATAATGTGAGTTATTTGTTCTTTCTCTTTGGACCAGTACCAAATGGCCCACAGACCAGTACCAGCCTGCGGCCCAGGGGTTAGGGACCACTGCTCTATAGAAGGCTGATGCTTGCTTGCCCTCAGGGTGGCAGATTGCAAATTGTGGATTGGGATAGCCTTTCTCCTTGGGAGAGGCCATTGTTTGCTAATGTTTACTGGAGAAGCGGTTTGTCCGCAGCCTGTTTTGTGAGAGAGTGCTGAGGCTAGTGAGGGCTTATTTTGCACTGAGTCTGGGAGAGTCTAGAGGGAAAAAAGGAAAGTGATCTCTCCTGCTTCTTTGCTCATCTGCCGGTCTGAGACTTTAATAAACGAAATGGCCCACCATCCTCTGGTTCCACTGTTCCTTTACCGTCTACCTGAATCCAATGAGAACATTCAAGGCCACGGAGATGGCCACTGGCTTTACAGGATTCAAATAAAGAACACAAAAGGGTTAGTGAGCACAGTGGTAGGTGAATATATTCAATACTTTCAAGGTGATTTCCAATTACGAATCTTTAACTGGAAAAAAATGCTCAATATAGTAAGTAAACTGGAGGGTCATTGGTAAGAAGAAAAGTCACTGATCTAAAAGGAGTATAAACAGGGAGTTCTTTCATATTTAAAAAGAATGAAAGGGAACTAATTTACTTTAGCTAAGAAAAATATTACCCAGTAAAGCAGTTTTACCCAATGTATTCATTTACTGTAAAGTGGAAAAGGAGCTTTACACATAAAAAGAGAGAGAGAACTTTGTTACTGCATCAAAAACATTCTGTAAAAGTGTAAATATAGAAAAGATGTAGAGAGAAATCAGATTCTAAATACCAGCCTTTGACAGTTCCTGTGAGTTTCCCAAAGTTGACAGGTATGTCCATTTAACTGTCTTAGAAAGGCAGGCAAACATGTATTCATCAGTACTTTTACAAAATGCTCCCTTGTTATATTTCATGATCTTCACATCAGCACAATTTACCCAAATCCTAAGAACAAAATACACAGAAGAATTTTATTGAAATAAAAAGCAGGTAAACACCACAATTTAGAATAACACAGATATAAAGAAATTAAACAATCAGGTACACAAAGCTTTATACTGAGTCTAGCCAAAAGCCAAGAAGTAATATAAAAAGATTTAAAACAAGAAAACTGATCCAGGAGAGAACCAGGCAACTTAATGAAAATAATCTTAAATAATTAGGATAATTCCATATGTAAATAAACATATGGGCTTTTTTAAACATTTTAATGTATCACATTATTCAATTCATAAGGCATTTTTATGCGTTATGTTTTGAAATAAGTCCAAAGGATGACTATTCATTGTAACGCCAGAATTATGTATTAACTCTTCCTCCTCAGTGAATATTTAAAAGTAGTAACATAAGAAAGGAATCTGTATTATTCTGTCTGATTTTCCAATCCAATATTAGAATACATGGAAAAATCTATTCTTTTTTGTGTGTTTTATTTATTTATTTATTTAATTAATTAATTGTGTTTACATAGATTCTAAGATTGCCCCCAATGCATCCCCCACCCCTGTATTCCCCTCAATATCTCCCTTTCCCCCTCCCTACAGCACCCTCCCCCCTTCTCTTCAGCTTTATCCCATCCTATCATCCCCTTTCCCTCTGTCCTCTTTTCCTCTGTTCCCTTTGATCCCTCCTCTGTCTAAATTCCATTCCTCAGTTCTCATTGTTCCTTGAATTCCTCAAATGAATGAGGTCATATGATATTTTCTTTCTCTACCTAGCTTATTTCATTTAACATAATATTTTCCAGATCCATCCATGTCGTTGCAAAAGGTAATATTTTCTTTTTTTTTTTCATGACCCCATAGTATTCCATTGTATATTTGTACCACCGCTTTTTAATCCACTTGTCCACTGACAAACACTTGGGCTGTTTCCAGATCTTCACTATTGTGGAAAATGCTCCCATAAACATGGGGATGCATTTCTTTTTTTCAGTCGATGATATGGTGTTCTTGGGATATATTCCTAAAAGTGGAATTGCTGGGTCAAAAGGCAGGTCCATTTTTAATATTTGAGTAATCTCCATACTGTTTTCCACAGTGGCTGCACCAGTCTGCATTCCCACAAGCAGTGCAGGAGGGTTCCCCTTTCTCCACATCCTGCTAGCACCTATTGTGTGTTGTTTTGTTATTGAGCGTCATTCTGACTGGTGTGAGGTGGTATCTCATTGTGGTTTTAATTTACATTTCTCTAATGATTAGTGATGTTGAACAGTTTTTTGTCTGCCTATTGGCCATCTGTATGTCCTTTTGGAAAAATGTCTATTTATTTCTTTTGTCCATTTTTTATTGGATTTTTTTGTCTTTCTGGTGTTGAATTTTACAAGTTCTTTTTTTTTAATCTTTTTTTTTCTTTTTTTTCTTTATTCAGTTTTAGAGAGGCGAGAGAGAGGGAAATAGAGAGAGACAGGAGAGAGAAGGGCAGAGGAGCTGGAAGCATCAACTCCCATATTTGCCTTGAACAGGCAAGCCCAGGGTTTCGAACTGGTGACCTCAGCATTTCCAGGTCGACGCGTTATCCACTGCGCCACCACAGGTCAGGCGAATTTTACAAGTTCTTTATAAATTTGGTTATTAACCCCTTATCAGCCGTAGTGTCGAATATGTTCTCCCATTGTGTGGTTTGTCTTTTTATTCTGTTCATATTGTTTTTACCTGTACAGAAGTTTTTTATCAATAGTTTGATATAGTCCCATTTGTTTATCCTGTCTTTTATTTCACTTGCCTGTGCAGATAAATCAGCAAATATATTGCTGCAAGGGATTTCTGTGAGCTTACTGCCTATGTTTTCTTCTAAGATGCTTATAGTTTCACGACTTACATTTAAGTCTTTTATTCATTTTGAGTTTATTTTTGTGAATGGTGTAAGTTGGTGGTCTAGTTTACTCAGAAAATTACAAAACACTAATAAAAGAAATCAAGGAACATACAAACAAGTGGAAGCACATCCTATAATCATGTCTAGGAAGAATAAACATCATTAAAATGTCTATATTACCCAAAGCAATTTATAAATTCAATGCAATACCAATTAAAATACCAATGACATGCTTCAAAGATATAGAACACATATTGCAGAAATCTATACGGAACCAAAAAAGAACACGAATAGCCTCAGCAATCTTGATTAAGAAGAATAAAGTGGGAGGTATCACATTTTCTGATATCAATTTATATTACAAGGCCATTGTACTCAAATCAGCTTGGTACTGGCATAAGAACAGGCATATAGATCAATGGAACAGAACAGAGAACCCAGAAATAAACCCACACCTTTATGGACAATTGATATTTGACAAAGAAAGTAAGAGCATACAATCGAGTAAAGACAGTCTCTTTAACAAATAGTGTTGAGAAAATTGGACAGCTACCTGCAAAAAAAAAAAAAGAAAAAGAAAAATCTATTCTTGAGGAGTGCTAAAGCAATCAGAATTTCTTTAGCCTATGTAGAGTGTTGCCATTCAATATAATATGTGAGCAACATATACAATCTAAAATTTTCTGGTAACTCCAGTGAAAAAGTAGAGATACATTAAATTAACTTAAGTAATGTATTTTGTTAAACCAAATCTATTCAAAATATTGCCATTTTAAAAAATAATAATTGATTACTGTGAAGCAAAAGCACATCAATTTAAACTTATTTCTAAGTTATTTATCTAACTCTTCTCTTATTAACACCTAATTTAAAGACTATTGAGTAAGTTGAAAAGCAACTCTAAATGTATAGGTATCAAAAATGTTCTTCAAATTTCTCTTGTAGTTTTGGAGTCAATTTGCATAAGACTACTTTACAATTTAAATCTTCTGCATATAGGTTTGTGGTATAAAATGTAAAATCTTGTGAGTGGAGTGCAGAGTGCATTCCTGGCAGCTGTGGCTGATGCAATGCTGTGAGAATACTCCAGCTCCCAGAACCCTCCTGGGCATACCCAGGAAGGGACCTCACCTGAAATAAGGAAGTGACTCAGTGCCAACCACGTAGCTCCCTGATCTTTTCAGCCACTGGCTATGAAGGAAACACTGTAATACCCTATAGGCTGAACCTCTGTATATAAGCTACCTTACTTCTTGAAAAAAGGTGGATGTGCATCATTGAGCTTGTCCCTGGAGTCAGGTCTTTGTGTCTCCATCATCCTCACCCCCGCAGGACTTGTCCACAACTGGCACCCAACGTGGGCAGGAACCTAACTGGCATCCAAGGGACGGGTGAGTGACCCTCTGCAATGGGAAACCTTCTCCCCTACTCTTGAGCCCCGCAGGCTCGAACCCTGCACACTGTATTGCAGAATAGGCAAGTTAAAGTTACTGGAAAGGATCTTTGTACCACTGGGAAATCCTCTCAGGTTTCAATCCTTGGCTCCGGGACGTGCGTCTTTGGGACCCCTATACTTGGGCCTGAGCTTTCCGGTGCATCTGTTTGGCTGAAGTACAATACATGGGGGACAAACCTTCTCTCTCAGCCTTATTCCTGCCCTGTTAGTGATACATGCCTGCCTGACCAGTGCTCCTCCTGGGAACCGTCCCCTGGTGCCAAAGATATTGCAGGTTGCCTCTCTCTCTCTGAGGAGCCCCTACCTCCCTATTTGCACCCCTCCACTGAGGAGAAAAGTAGTTTAGCCTCCGAGTTTGACAAAATCACGGCTGAGCGTGCAGAAACAAAACCAACAGAATTGCTAACTGTGCCATCAGCTCTGCCACCTGAAAAAGCAGAAGTCGCTACTTCTGTATTCCCTGCCGGGGCTCCATGTCCAACCCCAGCCTCTCAGATGCCATTTTCTACCCCAGCTTTAACTCCAACATGTGTTCCTGCTGCAGACCCATGGGCCAGCCTATATGACCCCATGTGTCTTTTTTCTTTCTCTCTGTCTGTCTTGACTATTTTTCTGTATCTCTTGCTCTCTCTCCCCTGCTCCTCTCTCTGAAAGGATGCTGGAAGGACCCAGCCATGGCACAGTGGCAGGGACCACACCCTCTTCTAATGCAAGGGAGAAGTTATGCTTCTCAGCCCATGTTTTTCAGCCCATTTGGATCCCAGGAATCCCCCAACCTGCTTGACAGGGTGTCTTGGGCACCCACTAAGTGATTGAGTCTTCACCCATCCAAAGCCACAGCCCTGGCCTTCTCCACACCGACTACACCTGAGGGGAAGAGATTCTCAGAGCTCCAAAAGAGGACCTCACTGCCGGTATGCACGTCCCATCACCTGAGGGGATGTGGAGACTTTGGTGGGGCAGGTTCAGAGAATTGGCCCTGATGGGTCCCCAGGCCCTGGTGCTCTGTTCTTGCTTATGTGTGCTATAGTAACTGCTGACTCCCAGACGCAGGTGGTGGCAGCCCGGGGCTCAATTCCGGCAGCAGGAGCTGATGTTTTCAGTTCCTTTTTGGAGGATGAGGAGAATCAGGCTGGAGTTGCTATCCACAGTCTCCAGAAGGTGAAAGCCCAGCATCAAGGAGTGCCTACGCTCCTGGCAGGTCTGCAATTTGGAGACATAAGAATGAATGCCATCATGCTCTCTGGAGCAGAGATGGAAATGCTGACTGCCATTGTCATGTCCTCCTTTTTGGGACAGTGTAAGACCTTCCAGGATGGCAGAGATGAGAAGGATGGCTGAGGCCTCATGTGCATGGACTGATTTCCTGGACTATGACCTGAGTGAGCACTGGCTCCTTTGTTGAATGTACTTACGGATTTTGGACAATGTGAAATACCCTGATGGTGGTGGGGGTTGGCTTTGCTGGAAGCACTCCCCTGCCCCGGGAAGCTTTTCCCATGGTGAGAAAGAAGGCTGAGGACATTTTGTGCTTTTGGCAAAGTGCTCAGAAACTGGTGAAATGTATCTTTGTGATTGTTGAAATTGTATGATTTGTCAGGTTGTTGTAATTTGTGTAAAGTGCCTTGTAACCATATGCAGTACGCAGCCCATGGCAAGCCACCTGTTCTGTGTTTGGACACTGGGACCTTTGTGGGGAGGGGGTGTGCATCAACCTACGTCCATATTTTACAATCAAAATGGAACTGTGTTTAATGGCACCTAGAAGGTCTCTGGAACACAATGGGAGGGAAATGACATCCTGACCCCTAGGAGGAATCCCTCGTTTAAGACCCCTGTTCTATTTCCTAACTAGTCAAACATTAGAAAAGCTTGTCTCATTGTTTAATCTAGCTAATCTATTAGCATATAGTATAATAGGTATTAAAGTTGTTTTAGTTCTACTAGGGTTCCGTTGCATAATGCGTAGAATTCTGAAGCTACAACAGCAAGCTGTCATTCATCAAGTCCAACTGGCCTTAATTAAAAGAGAAGGGGAAGATGTGGGTGGAGCGTAGAATGCATTCCTAGCAGCTGTGGCTGATGCAATGCTGTGAGAATGCTCCAGCTCCCAGAAGCCTCCTGGGCATACCCAGGAAGGGAGCTCACCTGGTGTAAGGAAATGACTCAGCACCAACCACACAGCTCCCTGGATCTTTTCAGCCATTGGCTATGAAGGACACACTGTAACACCCTATAGGCTGAACCTGTGTATATAAGCTAGTTTACTTCCTGAATAAAGTGGATCTGCATCACTGACCCTGGTCCCGGAGTCAGGTCTTTGCATCTCCGTCACCTCACCCCTGGCAGGACTTGTTCACAAAAATCCTTTTTGTTAATTTGCATTATGAAATTAAATTTTAACATAAATTCTTGTATCTTTATTTTGAGCTTTGAAAGTATATTTATATATAGGGGTTGGCAAAAGTACATTTACTTTTGTTTGTATGCAAAATAACATTAATTAATAAATAATAATACAAGAATAGACTTTTTTACATAGCCACAATGGTAAAGTTACTTTTTCCCACCCCTGTATAGTATAATATTAGTGAAACACTATAAATCACACTGCCATTTTCTGCATCTATAGATACTTAGCATTTGTCAATCATTCTTTTTTTAATAAAGCTATCTTGAAATGAAAACATCAAATAGCTCATTAGAAAACATTTTTGTCATTCAATCAAGCATTAGCAGAGGACATAATTATTATGGTTCTTGTCTTCTATATTTTTTCATTATTTTCATATACTAATGACGATTTATAGCTTTCACATATACTGAACAATTTCTAACAACTGTAACCATGATATTTTTCTTAAGCTCTGCCTCAGAAAACTGAGTACCAATATTTTTAATGTATATCACATAGTGGAATTAAGCAACCAAAGAAACATCAGTCTTGTGTTTTAAAATTTCAACTAAATAGTTTCATTTTACTTAGCTGTCCATAATAAATTAATGTTTTTATCTAGATAAAATTCTTCATTATTATGTCGAAGATTCAAAATATTTTCTCCACAAATATGATTTTTAGAATGTAAATTTACATGTCATCATATATTTGTAAGAACTTTATGACATAAAATAACCAGAATTTTAACTGTGCGGTACTTCATATTTTATGACTCATTGTGTATTTGAAATGTTTTAAATGTTTATATCATTTGGTATTTTACATTATTATAAAGAATTAATATCATAGGCAAATATTTGGCAACTTAATTGAAGGGTTTATTTTTTAATAAACATAGATTTTAATCTTTTTCTTATAATTTTATAATAAATTTTTTATAAGTGAAGTAATACTTTGTCATTTTTTAATTTAAAAATATGTACGTTCCGGCCAGGGCACACAGGAGAAGTGCCCATCTGCTTCTCCACCCCTCCCCCTCTCCTTCCTCTCTGTCTCTCTCTTCCCCTCCCGCAGCCGAGGCTCCATTGGAGCAAAGATGGCCCAGGCGCTAAGGATGGCTCCTTGGCCTCTGCCCCAGGCGCTAGAGTGGCTCTGGTCGCAGCAGAGTGACGCCCCCTGGTGGGCGTGCTGGGTGGATCCTGATAGGGTGCATGCGGGAGTTTCTCTGACTGTCTCTCCCGGTTTCTAGCTTCAGAAAAATACAAATATATATATATATGTGTGTGTATGTATGTATGTGCATATGTCTGTATACATAAAAGAATTTAAGCAACAAACAACTGGCCAAAATTGATCAGATCTTACTAATAATCACTTAAATTGTAGATTTAAGTGCTTATTAAGGCTCTGATAGCAGCTAATCTTAGTACAAAGCCTGGCTTTAAATCTACCTGTGTGGCCTAAAATATCTGCATAATTAATTTTCTCATGCTTTCTTGTCTCTCAAATAGGGATAATAGAAAAACACAGCTCAGTGGTGTGCTTGAGATAGTGAATTAAGCCAATATGCATTAAAATTGTAACATGGTACTCTAGATATACATTCTAAAAATGCTTATATTTTATAATCTTATTCTTTGTCATCACCCTTATTGTTTCTCTTACTATGTTGGAATCGCTCATTTAATTTTCCAGAGCCAGGGTAACAGTATGGCAAATTGATTAAATTTGTATCTGTTATAATACAAAATTGAGAATGAGATGATTGGGTCCATATCCATTTCCATATCCACTAGCCCAGGGGTCAGGAACCATTTTGGCTGAGAGAGCCATGAACGCCATATATTTTAAAATGTAATTCCATGAGAGCCATACAACGACCCATGTATATTACGCATTATCCAATAAAACTTTGGTGTTGTCCCAGAGGACAGCTGTGGTTGGTTCAAGCTACCCGCAACCATGAACATGAGCGGTAGAAAATGAGTGGATTGTAATACATGAGAATGTTTTATATTTTTAATGTTATTATTTATATTAAAGATTTGTCTGTGAGCCAGATGCAGCCATCAAAAGAGCCACATCTGGCTCGCGATCCATAGGTTCCTGACCCCTGCACTAGCCACATGGTAAGGACAAGTTACACAAGCTTTCCAAACTTCAACTCTCTTATCTAGCATAATGGGTTGGAAGAGATCATCAAGAGGATGTGACCTACTGCTTGTTAACCTGTGATTTGGATTCAGGCAATCAGAGGCTCCTCGCCCCCATTTCTGCCCTTCGAATGTATTATGTTCTGTTCACTGTTCTCACAGTGAGAGCCTTTCCAAGGATATAGCTTTGAAAGAGTATGACACTATTGAGACCATCTGGACAGAATTTGTGACTGAATCTAGTTAAGGTCTTTATATAAACTTTCAAGATTTGGCAAGTGGGATTGGAGATCTACCTGTAGTATGGTGGCACAAGACAAGCTTCTGTCAGTATTCTTGCTTTTGAAAACCGCCACCTCCCAACAGGAGAGGTCTGATCCTTTCGTAAGTCACTTCCTGCCTTCAGTTATAGATTTCACCCAGGAAGCTCCCATGATTGAGAACCAACAGAACAGTAATAACATCTGACTATTAAAAATTAGAAAAGAAAATATATAAAAGCATATATTATACATATGTGTACAATGTATTACATATAATAATTCAAAATAAATATTGTTTTTTATTTTCAATATTAAAACATTCTGCTAACTTCAAATAAATATCACAACAACTATAAATAGTGGTTTATCTAAGTTTAATTCTCTGAATAACATATATTACAAACCAATGAGAATGTATGTCTAAAATATTAACATCAAAAAAGTTATTTAAAATACACTGCATAAAATACACTTTGTAGTTTTTGGGAGTATAAAATTCAGTATTAAATGTTCAGTGTCTTTCAGAGTTCTACATTTTCGTATACTGGACTCATGTCCATAAATGTTAGAAATGATATGAATCAAAATTAAATCTATAGTATAGAACATAACCTTAAGAAGTTGTCTCCAAATTCAGGAAAAAAGTAGAATTAGATCTAAAATAGAGCAGATAGCAAAGCTCTAGATCACAATATCCTTTACCAAATGTCTTTTGGAAAGGTTAAAACAATTTCATTTCCTTTTAATAGCATAAGAATGATAAATTCATTAAACTTTTAGCAACACTAATATTTTTTAATCTTTTCAAGATAATAAAATAAAATTTCTCTATTATAGAATATTTCCCTTCTATGAAAAATGTTAAATCATTTATATAATTTTAGCATTGATATGTTTGGTTTTTTTCTGCCCTCTTGATTGATTCTTTACTGTGTCTTAGTCTATTGTTTTATATTCTATTTGTTTATCTTTTTTGCATGCAGTTGAAGCATATATTGATATTTTTATTCTTCTGAAAACAGAAAGTGTCTTGAAAATTTGCCTAGGTTTTTTTTTTTTTTTTTTTTTTTTTTTGTATTTTTCTGAAGCTGGAAACAGGGAGAGACAGTCAGACAGACTCCCGCATGCGCCCGTCCGGGATCCACCTGGCACGCCCACCAGGGGGCCAATGCTCTGCCCACCAGGAGGCGATGCTCTGCCCCTCTGGGGCGTCGCTCTGCTGTGACCAGAGCCACTCTAGCGCCTGGGGCAGAGGCCAAGGAGCCATCCCCAGCACCCGGGCCATCTTTGCTCCAATGGAGCCTTGCTGCGGGAGGAGAAGAGAGAGACAGAGAGGAAGGAGAGGGGAGGGGTGGAGAAGCAGATGGGCGCTTCTCCTATGTGCCCTGGCCGGGAATCGAACCCGGGACTTCTGCACGCCAGACCGATGCTCTACCACTGAGCCAACCAGCCAGGGCCTAGGTTTTTATGTCAATATGTCATATTATTTAATTAAAGCTATGTAAGATAAAATTAAACCCATACAATTTACCATTTTATTGTCTTAAATTGCCAAATAATTTTGTAAAAAACATAATGATAAATGTTTATGTATTTTAATGTTTATAGTAATCATCAGTAGATTCTGAGTATCTTAGGACCCCTTTAGTTTCAGGTGACAAAAACAATCTCAAATTTGCTTAAGCAAGTAACAAGCAGACAAAAAAGTTAAATGTCTGTGGGAGAGTGAACTTTATTAGCTGATATAACTGAAAATTTCAATTATATTATCAGTGCACAGTTCTCTTTCTTCTTCTCTTAGCTTCATTCCGTGATATTGTTGTGTTGGCCCCACACAACATGATCATGTTTTAATTGTTAACAGACACCATCCAAAACAAAAACAAAACAAAACAATAAAACACCTATTTCCCAGTATTTCCAGCCAAAGTCCTGAGCTTGACCCCTCTTTATTCAATTGGGCCATTTGTTTAGTGAACCAATCAGTGTGGCTATGAGAAAGGAATAAATCTGATTAGCTTAGGCTAGGTTGAGTGCTTGTTCCTTTACTACATGAAAAAAAAGCAAGAAATTGTAATTTTCTATAGAAAAGTTACTGAGTTGTTACCATAAAAAAGAGGAATGACTGCTGTGTTCAAAACCAGTCAAACAAACAATAATCCTACAATAAAATTATAGATACATTATAAATAATTTTTTTCTTTATGTATTATTCAAAATGTGCACAAATTAATTTAAAATTGGGAAAAATGTACAAAGGAAAATATTATAAGTAATATATTGCATGTTCTTTTACATGCATTGAAAAAAAAGAAGGTCCTATGAAAATATTAAACATACGTGTGTGCACTGGTAAGGATTACTATTTTTTAGGTTCTCTTACATCATGATATAAATGTACTTTACTAGCCTGATCTGTGGTGGCACAGTGAATAGAGAATCAACCTGGAATGCTGAGGTTGCTGATTTGAAACCCTGGGCTTGCCCAGCCAAGGCACATATGGTAGTTGATGCTTCCTGCTCCTCCCCTTTCTCTCTCTCTTCCCCCTCTCTAAAATGAATAAATAAAATCTTAAAACAAACAAAAAAATAACAATTTTTTAAAAAATCTACATTATTAGATTCAATACTAATAATTGAATTATGTACATAATTTTTAGTATAAAGTTAGAAGTAATTTTATAAATTAAATCAGGTAGAAAACTGGTCATCAAAATACTGTATTTTAGCTTTTCTATGAATATAAAAAATTTTCATAGGATATGGATACCTTACCATTTTGCTTGGGATGCCTAAAGTTTTTCTGTTATGTTGTGTCTGGTGTCATAGATAAAGGTGATTCACTTCTAAATTGCCTCAGCTTTTCCCAGCTTATCATCAAGATACACCTTAAGTTAATTACCTTAATGATAATTTCAAAGAAAGTTTCATGAGTTCAAAAAATTCAATGAAATAATTATTTGTTGACTATTTTATGCTTTTTATTCTGCTAAAATCTCAGAAAGTATTAAAATATTTCTTAAAAGTTAATAACCTTGAATAAATATGAATAATAGAATGATAATATAAAGAATTAAATTAATCACAAAACTGGTATATACATATATTTCAGAAAAACTTTTTTTATTGATCATTAGAATTTGCCAACATCTGAACATTTCACTTTCATTCCTTTTATTTTTAAAATTTTACTAGTGCAACAACATATTATTTCAGAAACATTTTTAACTACTTGCGCACGTTGCTCCAAAAACTCTTCCTAGAAATCTCATTGTTTTTATTATAATGATGTTAAATTCAGATAATAAATAATGGTTAATAAAAGATATACTGCAAGTAAATGTATATATAAAAGTGCATATGCAATATCAGAAATAATTTTATCTCTTGCTATGTATTCTGAATTTATCTATATTTTTCTATACAATAATCTTGATTTCTAGGTAGAAGCTATTGAACATAAGTACATGACATTAAAATCATTCTTAAAAGATGTAAACTAGAGTTTTCCTTACTTTTGGGGTCATTTAGGTATTTTGACAGTCAATAGAAAAGCTTTTCACTTCATCATTGAGAGTATAATTTGTTTTGGTAAATAAATGTTATTGGAATACAACCATCCCTTATTGTTTATGCGTTGACTATACAGAGTTAAACAGTTAAAACAGAGACAATGTGTTCCACAAAACCCATACTATTTTGACCCTGGCCCTTTATAAAATTAACAGTTTGCCAATGCCTGATTTACAGTGTTTGCTTACTTCCATACTATCAATGGGGTGGATAATATTAATATTCTATTTTAAGACAATTATATAGTAAGTTATAAGTTATATTTTTATACAGCTTTAATTAAACAAAATTAAAATGAAATAAGTACTAAAGAAAGGCTGAAATCTGGTAGCTTTAGTGAATGTACATTGGCTCTATATATCTAGTATTTAGCCAGTGATCAAAAGGCATTTCTTATGTTTATTCTTGGATTCCTTTTAAATAGGCATATGAATTTTTTTAGATACACTACCACTGAAACATTTATTTATCTACAAAATAGAAATAACGATACTACTGCTCCTTTTTATAAACAGGCAATTCCAGAATCAGATGAAATAAATTTTTATGTCTAAAGCTCCATACAAATATGTAGCAACAGCTGTTGATTTTTAATTATAAATGAATGCAGTGTAAACATTTTATATCATGTTCAGAAACTTTTTTCATTATAACATAGATTAAATCTATTTAAGTGGCCTGTTCCAAATTCAGACTGTAATGTAAGGCTCTACGGTATCATTAGACTTATTAACTCTTCTTGAGCCGAACAAGATCTATTATTTCTCTATACGTTAGAACCATGTGGCCATCCAGTCTTTATACTTCCTAAGTCTTTTGAGTATACCCCATATAGAGACTGCCTCACCTGCCAAGTTATTACTAATAACCCAAAGTCACTCTTAAAATAAGAAAAGTAATTCAGCACTAAAGACATATCTAATAAAATGTTTACTTGCATTGATTATAAGATTTTGTTCTTAACGTTAGTTTTGCGATTCTCAATTCTCTCATGGTCAGCATAAAAATTGTGTTAAGGCCTGGATTCTGCTTCTGTCCTCTCTAGGATTGAGAGAAATAAAGCTGGACGATTTTACAACCTGTCCTCTAGCCTAATGTCTAAGTAGATATTCCCTACCTTGAAATAGCTATATATATGCATAATATTCACCAGTATCTTATCCTATATTTATTGTTCTCCAGAATAATGACTAGGTTTAAACACAGACTCAATATTTAGGTATAGATATAAATAAAGTTTGTAACTCTTCTCAATCATTTGGTCTCAGCTTTGGGTTATGGCTTGTCTTGCTCTTCTTTCATTTGTTCTTTCTAGTGATCTTCTACATAGCATTGAGTCAAAACTTTTATGACCAGGTGACTTCAGAGTACTTTGAAATAAATTATTTAATTCATTAAATAATAAAATAAAATAAAAACTTTAAAATGTATTTGCCTATGTCGTTTTTTAAAAATTGGAATTTGATTCAATTTGCCCATCCATAATTAAGTTTGTTTTTGTAATGATGGGTGACCTCAGATCCATCAAAGATAAGAAAGTGGATAGATTCTGGATGATTTCATATTCTCATTCTCCTGCAGTAACCTTTTTCTACAGGATCTCCTACTATATTAAAGTGGTGTGAATCAAAATATAGACAAATAGAAAAATCAAAAAATAAAAATCAAGAGTTAACATTCTGGAAGAAGTGATGCCACACTACGAACCTCTAAATAAAGCTGCCTGCTAAAGAAATTAGGTTAAAACTGAAAAACATATCCTCAAACTTATGCTCTTTGTATTATGTTAAAGCTAAAGACCATGTTGATTTCTCTAAGTAGGAAGCAAACATTTTTTACTAAGGTAATTAGGATCCCAATTGTGATTCCAGTGTGAAAGATAACAGTCTATAGACCAGGTAAATAAGACTCTACCTGGGTGGTAAAAATTAGCATTAAAATTTAAGCACCCTGGGGAAGTTCAAAAGCACTAAAGGGTTGGTATGATCAGCTTGCTTTCTTTGAAGAAATGCTCATGGGTATGTAAACCGTGCATTGGTTGTGAAACACTTCTTAAAAGGAAATGGCTTTCTGACCAGTAAATTAAAGAATATATTTTGTTAAATAAAAATTTAAATATTTATATAATATCTTTGCTGAACTTAGTTAAAAAAGAAGCATATATGACATTAGTTAATGAATTCAGTAATAAGTTCTGATTCATAAACAGAATTATGTACATTACTGTCTTTCTTAAGATAATTAAACAGTAGGATATTAATACTTCCTGCAAATAATACACTTAAAACATTTCTTGACTTTATTTCTACCTTTTATTTCTACTACAGTTATTATGGTAAAACTTTTGAATATATATTTCTACTTTCTGGTAATGAAGAATAACAGAAGTTTGCCTTGGCAATAAAGTATGTAGCACTGAAATTTTAGAAAGTCACATAACTTCCTGATTCACATAATTGGTGACAAGTGATACTGCATGTAGTTCATTATTTTTGAAACCTATAAAAGGATTTTACAAAGGTGCATATTACCTCATAAAATATAGGTTCCAGTATCATTTATCTAGCCCATAAGTAATTAAAGTTCTTATTTTCCAAATTGGATTACTTTGATACAAATGCTTTCTGTTTCCATTACTGCTCACATTACCTAAATATTATGCTCAATCAAAATGCGTTAGATGTCTTAAATGGTTTTTGTAAGCTGTAAAGCCAGTAGCCACGGCCACCATCACAGCCGCCTGGTCCATGCAGGTTTGCATTCGATTCAGACAGATGGTAATGAAACAACAGAGCCAAGAACTGGTGGGCCATTCCTTTATTCTAACCTTGCACCCGGCCAGCAAGAAATACACACAGTGGGAAAACACTTCCTTCTCCATTCAGAGCTCCCAAAGCCACTGACTTACCCAAGTTTCCTATAATCAAAGGTTTGTACCTCACCAACTTTATTCACCTCTGTTCCCCATCTCCTCCCTTCACAAACTCTGCACAAACTGGCTTCTCCTTCAGCATTCTGCCATCTTGGCTGTTTCTCCTCTCCTCCACGTAGCCTTTCTCTGCTCTCCTCCAGCATGGGCTCCTCTGCCCATTTTATAGTATAGAAATCAAAACCTTTAATCCAATATTCAAGCAAGGAAGTCTCTGATACAAAGTCACTTATCTGAGGCATAATGGGATTCCTCAAGAGAGTTCACCACCCCCTATCATGCAACAGTCAAGTGCATGGGGAAAAGCTTAGTCTTAAAACTAAGCTTTAGGTTATAATGATCCTGCCTACTTACAGCCTGTCCCCACACCCAATGCAAACTATAAGCGAGCAAACATATATATCATATTTACAAACTTATTTGACCAACATAAGCAATACTATGTGCTGGCATGAAATTTTTATTCTTTTTATTTTATTTTATTTTATTTTTTGTATTTTTCTAAAGTTGGAAACGGGGAGCAGTCAGACAGACTCCCACATGAGCCCAACCAGGATCCACCTGACATGCCCACCAGGGGGCGATGCTCTGCCCATCTGGGGCATTGCTCTGCTGCAACCAGAACCATTCTAGCGCCTGAGGTAGAGGCCATAGAGCCATCCTCAGCGCCTGGACCAACTTTTGCACCAATGGAGCCTTGGCTGCAGGAGGGGAAGAGAGAGACAGAGAGGAAGGAGAGGGGGAGGGGTGGAGAAGCAGATGGGTGCTTCTCCTGTGTGCCCTGGCCAGGAATCGAACCCAGGACTCCTGCACGCCAGGAGCCAACCAGCCAGGGATAGCATGAAGTTTTTAAAAGGTAACTAATATTTTTATTCTCTGGGAAAGCATCTCTTACTATGGAATCAAAACTGATACAGAATTTTTAAAAATGATAGAAAAAGTAATTTTTCAGAACAAAAATAATGAGTTTTCTATACCTCTCACACCATCATTGTTTAAATTATCCCTTCACTTTCTCTTATGGAAATCAGGGAAACATTCCTTGAAGAGAGCTATATAAGGATCTGAAGAGAGCACAGAGGGAAGGATGAACTATGACAAAGTGAGTTTTGTAATTTCAGTGATTCTGCATATAAATTAAATGCCCTTATGTTTGCATTTAAAACAGATATTGCACTATATAAAGATATGTGGAAACAGGCTGTGAAAACATTCAGAGTTAGGGTAACAATCAGAGATAGCAAGTCTCCCTAAAGTGAAAGCCCTGAGCTGACGAGAGTCCAGGGGTCTCTTTGACCCTGCACTGGAAACAGTGCGTGCTGGAATCAGCAAAACAGCAGAATAAGATTTTGCAACAAACAAATGTTCAGGCTCTCAGAACAGAGATTAAGAGTCAGCATGTTCCTTATCCTTTACTTCACACCCTGAGGATATTTTTTGTTTGCTTCCTTTAGTTATTTGCACTTGCTAATAAATATCTAAGGAAGACTGAGGATGGGGCTTCAGTCCCTCAATCTGCTGACCAGGACTGTTGCTTCCCCTTGTCACCTTGGTGCATTTCATCTGGTCTCCAAGTAGTTTTTGTTTCTGTGACAAGTGGGGTGCCACATGTGAGGAACAGGAAATAAACGTCAGGTTTGCTACTTCTAGTAGTCATAGTTGCTACAAAAAAACATGAACAGTGAAATTTATGTTAATTAATATATATATATATAATTTTTTTTTCTGAAGCTAGAAATCGGGAGAGACAGTCAGACAGACTCCCGCATGCGCCCCACCGGGATCCACCCAGCACGCCCACCAGGGGGCGACGCTCTGCCCAGCAGGGGGCGATGCTCTGCCCCTCCGGAGTGTCGCTCTGTTGCGACCAGAGCGACTCTAGCGCCTGGGACAGAGGCCAAGGAGCCATCCCCAGGGCCCAGGCCATCTTTGCTCCAATGGAGCCTCGGCTGCGGGAGGGGAAGAGAGAGACAGAGAGGAAGGAGAGGGGGAGGGATGGAGAAGCAGATGGGCGCTTCTCCTGTGTGCCCTGGCCGGGAATTGAACCCGGGAATTCTGCACGCCAGGCCGACGCTCTACCATTGAGCCAACCGGCCAGGGCCATGTTAATATTTTAAATGCTTAATTTTTTTTTTACTTAAAATGACATCAAGTTGCCATGTTTTACTAGCTACTTGATGTATTTTACTGCACTGACTCTTATTTTTATTGAAATTATTGTAGAGACATTGGTTAATAAAATTATATCAGTCTCAGGTGTACAATTCTATAATACATCATTTGTATATTATCTTGTGTATTCACCATCGAAAGTCATTTCTTTGCCTGACCAGGTGGTCGCGCAGTGGATAGAGCGTCAGACTGAGATGTAGAGGACGCAGGTTCGAGACCCTGAGGTCGCCAGCTTGAGTGCGGACTCATCTGGTTTGAACAAGGCTCACCATCTTGAGCCCAAGGTCACTGGCTTGAGCGAAGGGTCACTCGGTCTGCTGTAGCCCCCTGGCCAAGGCACATATGAGAAATCAATCAATGAACAACTAAGAAGCCACAACAAAGAATTGATGTTTCTCATCTCTTTCCGTTCCTGTCTGTCTGTCCCTATTTGTCCCTCTCCCTGACTCTCTCTGTCTCTGTCATAAAAAAGAAAGAAAGTAATTTCTTCTTCTATCACCATTCATTCCGTCTCCCCCTTCTGCCTCTCCAACCCCCAGTTCTCTCTGGTAATCATCATACTGTTGTCTGTGTTTGAGTTATTTTGCTTAATCCCTTCACTTTTTCACCCAGCTTCCCCAAACTCCTTCCCCACTGACAGCTGTCAATTTGTTCTCTTTATCTATGAATCTGTTTCTATTTTGTTTGTTAGTTTATTATATTTATAAGATTCCACATATAAGTAAAATCATATGGTACTTATTTTTCCCTGACTGGCTTATTTCACTTAACATAATACTCTGCATGTCCATCCATGCTGTCACAAAAGGTAAGATTTTCTTTTTTGTTATGGCTGAATAGTATTCCATTGTGCAAATGTAACACAGCAATTAAAAAACAAATCAAGAGAGATCACTGGAAAAAGGTAAAAACTTTATGTTTTAGTACCTTTAATACAATTTTTATTTGATTTTTAAACAATGGGCCTGTATTTTTGTTTTATATTGGATGCTACAATTATATATCTGGTCATTCTTTGAAATTAACACTTTGGGAGAAAAGGATCGGATCAAGAAAAAAGTATGTGATACAGCTACAATAAAAGTTTCAGCTAACCACAGGAAGCTTTCAAGCCCACATAGCCTTCAGCGGTGCTCCCAGCTAGGGGGAGAGGATCAGCTTTTATACTGTGTGTCTGACAGTCAACAAAGGCAGGCTGCCCTGGGGAGACAGCTCTCCTGGGCCAGGGCAGTTCCTAGGGAGCAACTCATGTGCAAGCCATGAGCTGACATCCTTCCTGCAGCTGGGCTATGAGTTCCTCAGTCCTGAGGGGAGATCTGGGCAGAGCAGCCCAGCATCCAGATCAATAAATAAGGCAGGCTAGACCTTATGTCAGATGATGAAGTGCTGGAACTCTCTAACTAGCTTCAAGTGGTTATTGTTTTAACTTTGTGTGATTTTTTTGCTAGAGGCACCTGAAAAGAGGATTCTTTGCAATAGTTTTCATATTGCCAGGGAATAAACCCTCCAAAGGAAATCAGGAGGTATCTAACATCTGGCAGCCTGATGTCCCAAAAAATCAGTCTCTGAAATCAAAGCTTAAAAAAAGTTGAATCTGAAAATCTTTCAGATACAACATCCTGGAAGTAGACCCAGGAAAATGAAACTGACAAGTAAACTTTTGACTAGGAAAGAAATTGTTATTTGTCTGTTTATTTTGCCACAAGAGCTTTTATGTCAAGCTCAAGTGGAGGCACATAATCAAAGTTTTAACATCATCATATGTCCTCTGTTTCTTTAGGGCTATAGCTAATGAGATTGTATAGCCTTCAGTCCAGTGCAATACACAAGACATAGCTATGCCTGCTTGAAAAAAATTAATAATGAAGCAGTAACCTGCTGGACACTCATGCTCAAGTGACCCTACTAAGGGATGGATGCCTCCCAGGTCAGTTTGCCGCGTTTTAAATGAGTGTTTTAAAAATATTTCATTAATTCTTTCAATGAAGCAGAGAGCACTTTAAGAAATATGTAACCTATAAACAACTATTGGAATACTTTTCATTTCTCCTAGTTGAACATGTTAAAGATGACTTGTTTTTTTATTTTCCATCGGGACAAAGTTACAGTGGTGTGATTTCTGCAAATAGTGCCAGCATGTTAGTTAGTGGCTGAGAAGCTTGGCGGCAGCACCTGTGGCAGCGCTGGGGAGAGGGCACCCACAGACTCTGATAGGTCCTTGATAGCACGCTACTTCCATTCTCACGACCTTTGTTCAAGCACCAGCAAGAGAATCTTTTATATACAAGGGTGAGCAAAAGTAAGTTTACAGTTCTAATACTAATAAATAACACAATAATTAATAAATAATACAAGAGTAAACTCAGTTTTATGTACTCTCAACTCTAAAACTAGTTTTGCACACCTTTGTATGTTTCTGAGCCCATGACTGTCCCCTCTTCATGGTTGCTTATGGGTGTGGGTCCTGCACTGCCCCATAGAGCCCTTCACTTAGAAGATCCCCAAACTTGAAGAGCCCCAGATGTGCTTTAATACTCTGCTTTCATGTCTTGAAATCCTAATAATTTTTCAACAAAAGACCCTGCCTTTTCATTTTGCTTGGGACCCACAAATTGTGTGGCTTCCTCTGCCTGTCTTCTAAAATTCCTGGTAGGGTCAGAGAGTTGATAACATCTGGAAGCAAAATAGCAGCCTCCTACAAAAGATAAAATTTTCTACATAAATAAAAAGATGAATGTAAAGCTGCTCTGGGAGAAAAAAGATGAAATCTGACCCGTTGGGTCTTTGCTGCTAGAAGCCCCTAGGTTAAGTATGAAATCTTCAGAATCAACAAAACACAAATTGGAAACCATTGCCATGGGGTTTATCCTAATGACAACAGAAAAATAAATATTCGGAAAATAGTCACTCCACTAATCTAGCTACTACAATTCACACACATTTCTTTAAATTAACCATTTGTGGTTGGTTGGTGGGGGTTCTTTTTTATTTTCTAAAATATATGTTTAGGTTCCTCCCCCAAAATGGCACAATAAAGGTAATAAGTGTATAAATGACTTATGATAGCAGTTAGTGGGTGCTGCTTTTCTGCAATTCAATGTACTAACCTCTTTTTATAATTATATCATTGAATTCTCACAATGCTGAAGCCCAAAGAAGTGTCTCATAGTTACACAACTAATAGATTACACCAGTGGTGGGATTCAGCCATTCATACTGGCTTGGCAGGACTGACATCTAATTTTTTGTTGAATTCAGTAAACCGGTTTTTAATTTTTTTTAAATTTCTTTTCTTTTTATTAATTTTAATGGGGTGACATTGATCAATCAGGGTACATAGGTTCAGAGAAAACATCTCCAGGTTATTTTGACATTTGATTATGTTGCATACCCATTACCCAAAGTCATATAGTTTTCCGTCACCTC
This sequence comes from Saccopteryx bilineata, assembly GCF_036850765.1. Taxonomy (NCBI): domain Eukaryota; kingdom Metazoa; phylum Chordata; class Mammalia; order Chiroptera; family Emballonuridae; genus Saccopteryx; species Saccopteryx bilineata. Next base: position 43,566,677 of record NC_089494.1, read on the forward strand.
CTATCTGGTTTTCTTTATGCCCCTCTTCTCCCCCCACCCCCTCCCTTGTCTCCCTCCAGTAATCACCACACTCTTATCAATGTCCCTGAGTCTCATTTTTATGTCTCACCTATGTATGGAATCATATAGTTCTTAGTTTTTTCTGATTTACTTATTTCACTCAGTATAATGTTATCAAAGTCCATCTATGTTGTTGTAAATGATCTGATGTCATCATTTCTTATGGCTGAGTAGGATTCCATAGTATATATATGTACCACATCTTCTTTATCCAATCTTCTGTTGAAGGGCTTTTTGGTTGTTTCCATGTCTTGGCCACTGTGAACAATGCTGCAATAAACATGGGGCTGCATGTGTCTTTATGGACCAATGTTTTTGAGTTATGGGGGTATATTCCAGTAGAGGGATTGCTGGGTCATATGGTAAAAAACTCCAAATGAATTGGTTGTTAAAATGGCACTTTTAATTACGGTTCTCTCTAAGGTGGGCACCTGGGCAGCTGCCAATGTGAAAATCACAAATTTACATTCCTTACTCTATTTAATGTTCATCTGTGCAACCCATAATAATGCTCATTCCATCCATAGGCAAAAAAAATTTGACAGAACTATGCTTGTAATATTTATTTATTCATTTTATAAAACTCACTATACCTTTGAAGAAATACTACATTTTAATTCTCTTTTGTTTGTTTTTGCAGTAAACAAACATCTAACATAAAAAGTACCAAACAACCTAGGGGTAACAAGTTGTCATTTGTTTCAGGTTTGTGTTACAACCAAAATTCCCCTGAGATAGTATGAGTGCACTGTTGTTCTCTAAACAGTGAAACCAATTGGAAGATAGAACACAATGAACCAATAAAAATATAGATTTCAAGGGTTATCCTATCGCCCACTTCAGAAGTCGTGGAACAATGCTCACAACTTTCTTGAGACAAACAGGTTTGTTGTACACATTATTTGATCATATTTAATCTGCATAGCATATGCCATTTATTAATTCAGCCTTGAAATTTTCGCTTAGTATTGATGAAATGAAGAAAATATATGTTCTGACTTATGTTTATCAATAGTGTTAAGCACAGACCCTGACCAGTTGTCTCAGTGTTAGAGTGTCGGCCCAGTATGTGGATGTCCTGAGTATGATACCCTGTCAGAGCACACAGGAGAAGCATACATCTGCTTCTCCACCCCTCCCCCTCTTGCTTCTTTCTATCTCTTTCTCTCTCTTCTCCTCTTCTCCTGCAACCATGGTTCAATTGGAGCAAGTTGGCCCCAGGCACTGAGGATGGCTCTATGGCCTTCGCCTCAGGCACTAAAAAATGGCTCTGATTGCAACAGAGCAAGGGTCCCATATGAGCAGAACATCATCCCCTAGTGGACTTGCTAGGTGGATCTCGTTCAAGGCACATGCAGGAGTCTGTCTCTGCTAGCCCTTCTCTCATTTAAAAAAAAAAATAGTATAAGCACAGTACTTTGTTTATAAAAGTTTATGATATGACCACACATGGACAGAAAGTTCTCCCTAGAGTTTGAAGACAGACATCTTAGAACAAACAAGGTAATAATTTTTAATTTTTGAAAATCACCACATCAAATGAAGGACGGTGAACAAGTAAAATTTTTGCTCTCTAAGATTGATTCCCTTGATGTATCTGAGTTTACAGGTCACAGACTGGGTAAACCAGACTGCAAACAAAAAAGGTCTTGGAAAGTTTGAGCTGAAATGCCCCAAAGATGCACTGCACATTCAAGGCATTGTTAACAAAAGCATCAAACTGTTAGATTTTGTTTATCACCTCTCGAAGAATTTTTCTAACTTTAATGTGTTAAGAATTCTGTAATGTACCCTGGTTTGATCTACCTTGGAATTTAACACAACAGTTTGGAAGCCATATTACTAAATCATCAAAATATCATTGAAAGAGTACAACACAGATTCTTAAAATCAGTATCCTATAAATGTGGCCATGTTACTTATAATATACCTTACGGTGATGTTATGAAAGTACTAAACTAACAACAATACTGCATAGGAGAGGGTTGTTGACTTAAATTTTATATACAAACTTTGTAATAATCTTGTTGAATGTCCTGGTCTCCTTGAGACTCTGTGTTGTAATGTTATTAAAATCATTACAAGAGGAAGCAAGTTTTTAATGTGAGTTTCTGTAGGAGAAACTATACTTATTTTAGTGCTATGAAGAGAATGATGAGGAATATAATTAACTGGCTCTTGATATTGATGTAAATAATTTATCATTACACAGCTTTTATAATATTGCAAGTGAAGACACCAATCAAGAAGCAATATGAAAATATCTCAAGTAATAGTTTTATTGTTTTTTGTCAGGTATATTTAATATTTTTTCGTTAATATTTTAAAACTCTTTTTTAGATAAAGCAATCTTGTTTTGTGTAACTCTTTTATTATTCTTATTTAAGTACTAAAGCATGAAACAATAAACTACCTTTCAGTATGTCAGTTTTTATACTTAAAATGGTCATTAGGGAAGAGAATAGGTTGTCAAATTATTTGAACCTCACAACTGAATTACACAGCTAAAAAATGGCAAAGGTGTAATTTTAATCCACTTTGGTCTGACTTCAATGTCCTTGAACTAAACATAAAAATGAAAATCCCTGAAATTAATCATCTGTTGAATATACTTAAAACCTCTATTTGTTAGTATCTTTAGTAAAAGTAATTACAATTAGAAAAAGATCATTGGACTGAGTAGAATTAGAAGCAGTTTAAAATGTGTAGGAATGTGAGAGAAGTCATTAGAAAAGAAAAGTGAATGTCAGGGATGTAATGCTAAAACCTAACTGATATGCTTGGACTCTTGACAGTAATTCTTATTCATTTGTAAAAAGGGAGAAAAACATTAAGTAAATATCTTTAGAAATTTGGTCTGGGTCCAATGTTTGTTGATTTGCATGAGCTGAGTAGAACAGAAAAAGAGATTAGAATGAAATAAAAGGATATTGAAATGTCAATGATGATAAAATATGAGGCAATTCTACAACTGGACTCTTTATATAATGTGGAAGAGTAAATTTGCATGTGAAAACTGACTTTTCAAATATATAAATATTTTCTTCTGAAAACTCCATCAACAAAAATAACTCTTCTCATGAAATCATTATGCTTCTGGGAATTGAACAAGTCACATCACTTAGAATTCATTTCCTTGGGTTCCTTCACAAGAAAGTAATCAATTCAGTTCAAGAAAGCAAAGTGCTTTATGGTTGGCATCATCTGCATGATCAAATGAGTCACTGAAAAATGGTACTCCTGCTTCTATTTTGAAATAGATATATGTAAAAAAAAAACTATGTAGTGGAGTTAAATACAAAAAAATATATATACAGATATTTTATATAAAGAAAACAATTAATGAAGTACCATTCATTTTACTAAAGAAATGAAAATAACAATATAATACAAATTTTTGCCTAACAAATTGGCAAAGTTTTGTTTGGCTTTTGTTTGTTTTTGAAAATACCCAAGATTGAGAGAATGCAGTCAAAAGCCTATTATCATGCAGAATTTCTGGAAGTAAAATTTATTTTAGTCTCTTATAAAAGAAATTTACAATGGGTATTTAAATGCCATAAAAATACTTATTCTCTTTGAAACAATATTTCTGTTCCTGGGAATCTATGCTTTAAAAATAATAAGTTATTAAACATTAAAGAAAAATTTCAATGTAAAGATATTCAGAGTGCTCCCTTTATTAGAGAAAAATTGGAGGAAATTTCAATTTCATTAGAGAATGCCTTAAGGAAATTGTGATATGCAAATAAAAGTCATATAGTTCTTAAAATTATTTTCACAAGAAGTTTTTAATTGGCATACAGAATTATCTTAAAATATAAGTGGTAAAAAAAGTCATGTCATTTATAAATATATTTTTATCTCAATTATAAACTATTCAAAAAATCAGGGGATACTTCAAAATAAATATGAAACTATAAAATATTCCCTAATTTTTTAAATTTTATTTAGACAATTAGTTTTAACAAGATGACTGATCAATTAGAGTACATAGATTCAGAGAAAACAACTCCAGATCATTTTGACATTTGATTATGTTGTATACCCATCACTCAAAGTCAAATTGTCCTCTGTCATCTTTTATTTGGTTTTATTTATGCCCCTCTCCTCCCCCACCACCTCCTACTCCTCCCTTCCCCTCCCCCTAGTAAACACTGTGCTATTATCCATATCCCTGAGTCTCAATTTTGTGTCCCACCTATGTATGAAATCATACAGTTCTTAGCTTTTTCTGATTTACTTATTTCACTCAGTATAATGTTATCAAGGTCCATCCATGTTGTTGTAAGTGATCCTACATCAACATTTCTTATGGCTAAGTAGTATTCCATAGTATATATGTACAACATCTTCTTTATCCAATATTCTATTGAAGGGCTTTTTGGTTGTTTCCATGTCTTCGCCACTGTGAACAATGCTGCGATGAACATGAGGCTGCATGTGTCCTTACATATAAATGTTTTTGAGTTTGGGAGGTATATACCCAGTAGAGGGATTGCTGGGTCATATGGGACTTCTATTCTTAATTTTTTGAAGAACAATACTTTCTTCCATAATGGTTGTACTACTTTATATTCCCACCAACAGTGAATGAGGGTTCTTTCTCTCCATAGCCTCTCCAGCACTTATTATCTGTCTTGTTGATAATAGCTAATCTAACAGGAATGAGGTGGTAGTTTCATTGTAGTTTTGATTTGCATTTCTCTAATAGCTAGTGAAGATGAGCATCTTTTCATATACCTATTGGCCATTTGTATTTTTTCCTGGGAGAAGTGTCTGTTCATGTCCTCTTCCCATTTTTGTATTAGATTGTTTACTTGTTTGTTGTTGAGTTTTGTGAGTTCTTTGTATATTTTGGATATTAGGCCCTTATCTGAGTTGTTGTTTGAAAATGTGATTTCCCATCACTGTCTGTTTTGTTGTCAGTTTCTTTTGCTGTACAGAAGCTTCTAAGTCTGATGTGGTCCCGTTCATTTATCTTTGCCTTCACTTCCCTTGCCTTTTGAGTCAAATTCATAAAATGTTTTTTATGGCCAAGGTCCATGAGTTTAGTACCTATGTTTTCTATGTAATTTATAGTTTCAGATCTATATTTAGGTCTTTGATCCATTTTGAATTAATTTTGGTACAAGGAGACAAACTTTAGTAGAGTTTTATTCTTTTGCACTTGGCTCTTCAGTTTTCCCAGCACCATTTATTGAAGAGGCTTTCTTTTCTCTGTTGTGTGTTTTTGGTTCCTTTATCAAAGACAATTTGACCATATATATATGGTTTTATTTCTGGTCTCTCTGTTTTATTCCATTAGTCTGAGTATCTATTTTTCTGCCAATACCGTGCTCTTTTGATTATCATGGCTCTATAATATTATATAATTTGAAGTCAGGTATTGTAATGTCCCCAGCTTTGTTCTTTTTCCTTCGGATTACTTTGCCTATTTGGGGTTTTATATAGCTCCATATAAACCTGATGATTTTTTGTTTCATTTCTTTAAAAAATGACATTGGAATTTTGATGGGAATTGCATTAAATTTGTATATTGCTTTGGGTAATATAGCCATTTTAACTAAATTTATCCTTTCTACCCATGAACAAGGAATATTTTTCCATTTCATTGTATCTATTTTGATTTTCCTTAACAATGCTTTGTAGTTTTCATTATAGAGGTCCTTTACATTCTTTGTTATGTTTATTCCTAGGTATTTTTGTTGTTGTTGTAACCATAAAAGAGATTATTTTTTGGAGTTCATTTTCTGAAATTTTACTGTTGGCATATAAGAAGGCAATAGAATTCTGTATATTAATTTTGTATACTGTGACCTTACTGTATTGGTTTATTGTTTCTAATAGTATTTTTGTGGAGTCTTTGGGGTTTTCAATGTACAGATCATATCATCTGCAAAAAGTGAAACCTTTACTTCTTCTTTTCCAATATGAATTTCTTTTATTTCTTTCTTTTGTCTGATTGCTCTGGCTATAACTTCTAGCACTACATTGAATAAGAGTGGGAAGAGTGGGCAACCTTGCTTGTTCCTGATTTTAGAGGAAAAGTTTTAAGTTTTCTTGCCATTTTGTATAATGCTAGCTGATGGTTTGTCATAAATGGCCTTTATTATGTTGAGATATTTTTCTTCTATATTCCTTTTATTGAGTGTTTTAAACATAAAATGATATATTTTTTCAAAGGACTTTTCTGCATCTATTGATAGGATCATATGGTTTTTATTCTTTGTTTTGTTGATATGGTGTATTACATTAACTGTTTTATGTATGTTGAACCATCCTTGTGGTTCAGGGATGAATTCCACCTGATCATTATGAATTTTTTTAAGTTTGTTGTTGTATTCAATTTGCTAGTATTTTGTTTAGGATTTTAGCATCTATATCCATTAGAGATATTGGTCTGTAGTTTTTTGTGTGTGTTGTCCTTGCCAAGTTTTGGTATGAGGGTTATGTTGGCCTCATAAAATGTGTTTAGAAGTATTGCTTCTTCAATTTTTTGGAAGACTGAGTAGAATAGGAACCAAATCTTCTTTGAATATTAGATAGAATTCACTAGTATAGCCGTCTGGCCCTGGACTTTTATTTTTTGGGAGGTTTTTGATAGTTGTTTCTATTTCCTCACTGTTTATGGGTCAGTTTAGGTTATCTACTTTTCATGACTCAGTCTATGAAAACTGTATTATTCTAGGAATTTATCCATTTTTTTCTAGATTGTTAAATTTGGTGGCATATAGTTTTTCATAGTATTCTACGGTAATTCTTTGTATATCTATGGTATCTGTGGTGATTTCTCTTTTTTCATTTTGGATTTTATTTACATGAGTCCTTTCTCTTTTTTCCTTAGTGAGTCTTGCCAAGGATATGTTAATTTTGTTGATTTTTTTCAAAGAACCAGCTCCTTGTTTTATTGATTTTTTTATAGTTTTTCTGATCTCTATTTCATCTATTTCTGCTCTGATTTTTATTATTTCCTTTTTTTTTTGCTGGTTTTGGGTTGCCTTTGTTCTTCTTTTTCTACTTCTTTAAGATGTAATGTTAAGTTTTTTACTTGGGCTCTCTCCTGTTTGTTCATATAAGCCTGTAGCGACATGAACTTCCCCTTTATTACTGCTTTTATTGCATCCCAGAGATTCTGATATGTTGTATTGCCATTTTCATTTGTCTGTATATATCTTTTGATCTCTGCTTTTATTTCTTCTTTGACCCAGTCATTTTTTAGAAGTACATGTTTAATTTCTACATTTTTGTAAGTTTGTTTACTTCTGTTATGCATTTGGATTCTAGTTTCAAAGCTTTATGGTCAGAGAATATGCTTTGCATAATTTCAGTCTTTCTGAAATTGTTGATGTTAGTTTTGTGGCCCAACATATGGTCAATTTTGAGAATGTTCCATGTACACTGGAGAAAAATGTATACCTTGGCCTTTTGGGATAAAATGTTCTGTAGATGTCTATTATATCCACTTGTTCTAGTGTTTTGATTAAAGCCAATATTTCTTTCTTATTTATTGATTTTCTGTTTGTATGAATGATATAGAGCCATCAGCAGTGTATTTAGGTCTTCAAGTATGATTGTATTTTTGTCAGTTTTTATTTTTAGGTCAGTTAGTAGATGTCTTATATACTTTAGTGCTCCTTTGTTTGGTGCATATATATTAAGAAGTTTTATATCTTCTTGATTAAATGTGCCTTTTATCATTAAGAAATGACCATATTTGTTTCTGATTACCTTTGCTGTCTTCTAGTCAGCATTGTTAGATATGAGTATGGCTACATTTGATTTTTTTTTGGATATTCTTTGCTTGGAGAATCATTTTCCAACCTTTCACTTTAAATTTATTTTTATCCTTGTAGCTTAGATATGTTTTTTGAAGGAAGCATACAGTTGGATTTTATTTTTTGATCCACTATGCTACTGTGTGTCTTTTTATTGGTGAGTTCAATTCATTTATATTTAATGAGATTATTGACACTTGAGGGTTTCCTATTGCCATTTTATATATTGCTTTCTGATAGTTCTGTATCTTATTTGGTTCTTCTCTTTTGTTTTTCTGTCATTTGTTTTTCTTTGGTTGTATTTCATACTTCTTTCCTCTGTTTCTTTTTTTAAGCCATGTTTCTCTGTAGTAATTTTTCAGGGATGGTTACCATTAGGTAATAAAAAGGGTATAGTACATTATTTCATGAGTGCTTCTGTACTCCATCCTCCTTTGCTACTGTTAATCTTTGTCCTTTTTCCTATTTTGTTTTTGTTGTCACAGATTAATCTTGTTTTTATTGTGATCTTGTTGGAGCTTTTACTTGTGATTTTGTTTTGTTTTGTTCTTTGTATCTGGTTGAATAACCCCCTTTACTATTTCTTAAATTTGGAGTTTTCTGGTGATAAATGTTCTTATCTTTTCTATATCTGTGAATATTTTTATTTCTCCTTCATTTTTGAAGGATAGGTGTGATGGATATAGTATTCTTGGCTGAAAGTTCCTCTCTTTCAGTACTTTAAATATTGGAATCCACTTTCTTCTGGCTTGTAGAGTTTTTGCTGAGAAATCTGATGATAGCCTAATGGGCCTTCTTTTTTATGTTGTATTCTTATTTTCCCTGGCTGCCTTGAGAATTTTTTGTTGTTGTCATTGGTTTGTGATAATTTTATAACAATGTGCCTTGGAGTAGATCTGTTTGGGTTAAGGTAACTCAGTGTTCTGTTTGCTTCTTGGATACAAGTCTCTAATTTTTTCCACAGGCTTGGGAAGTTCTCATTGATTATTTGTTTGAATATGTTCTCCATTCCATTTTCTCTCCCTTCTCCTTCTGATAGACCCATTATTCTTATGGTGTTTCTTTCTGATGAAGTCAAACAATTCCTGTAGTGCTTTATTATTTTTTTAATTTGTGAGTCTCTCTCCTCTTCTCTCTGTAGTGTCTCTAGTTGCCTGTCTTCTATGTCACTAATTCTCTCCTCTATCTGGCTTGTTCTATTAGCTAAGCTTGTTACCTCATTTTTCAGTTCATGTATTGAGTTTTTTTTTTATCTCTGTTTGGTTCTTCTTTATAGTTTTAATTTCCTTGGTGAAGTATTCTTTTTGTTCATTAAATTGTTTTATAAGCTCTCTAAATTGCCTTTCGGTGCTTTTTTCTATTAATCTGAGTATTTTTAGGACTTCAATTTTTAATTCTTTGTAATTTAACTTCAAGTTTTCCAAGCAATTTAAATTTTTTTCTAAAGATTTTCATCATCTATTTGAGTTACATCTCTATCTTTTGTATCCATGATATTTGATTTCTTTTTTCTTAATGGTATTTGAGAATGACATTGTTAATAAAACTAATAAGAGATAATCATAAAAATAAAATAAAAATTGAAATAAAATAAGATACATTGAAAAAATGAAATCTCTATAATGATGAATGGAACAAAACTACAGAGAACAGGAAGCAGAAACTGAGGAAATAATGACAAAATAGATTAAAAATAAAGTAAAAAACATGCAAAATACCACTAAGGAAATATAATTCCAAAATATAATAATTTGTTGGTAAATGAAGATTGAATGAGAGAAAAAGAGGAAAAAAAAGAAAAATAAATTAATTAATTAAAAGTAAAGGTTTTTGAAATTAAACCCTCTTAAAAAAACAAGAATAAAAAATTTAACAACTATAAAAAATGAAGTTCAAAAAGAAAAGGAAAGAATAAAAAGAAAAGATAAAATGACCAAAATGGAAAAAAAAGTTATAAAAATTTAATTGTATCCTGGTTTTGAGGGTAGCTTCTTTCTTTTTTTTGGCAGGTGGAGCTGTACTACAGGTTTTGCCCCTGTGGGGCTTTTGGGCACAGGTTTGGTGTTGTGTCATGGTGGCAATGACGTAGACTGGGCCTCAGTCCCATTGGTAGGCAGGGCTTGTTAGGGCTTGGAGGCTCTGATAAAAGAGGTCACAGTTTTCCAGGTGCTTCTCCCCACTTTTCTCCCACCTGACCTAACAGCCTGGGAAGTTAGCTGTGAGCTTTGTCCCAGCCACTGCTTGCAAAGCAAGAGGCTCTAAGAGCAACCAAGTCCTTCCTCCAGTACCGCTCAAAGCACATTTCTGGGTAAGGCTGTGCCAACCAGAGCTGCCAGTGAGAGCAGGCAGGGCTGGGAGCCTATTGCAGATCAAGTGCCTTTCTAAGGGCCCCAGGCATGTCTAGTATGCCTCAGGGCTCCGCAGGTCTAATCTCCACAGGCTTCTCCATTGTACACTGTTTGATAGCCCACAGAAAGCCACATGCATGTCCAACTCCTGCGACTTCAGCAGTGCACATTGAGGCAGTCACCTACCTACTTTGGCGCACAGCGCCTGTGGTCTCAGTCAGAGCCAGGAATGCAGGAATGTGCTCAGAGGCCTGTATTGGCCCAGCAGGGGTGCCCGAGCCGGGGAAGTCCCAGGTTCAATGATTCTGGCTCTTGCGCACATCCCGTGCTGGTGGGCTGATGGTCGTAGAGCTGGGAATGCACAAAGATGCTGGCAGCAGCCCACACAGATGTCTATCACTGGTAATCTTGAGCTAAACCCTCCGGCCTGCGCACACGTGTGCCCTCTCTAGTGGTTCCAGGTGGAGCCATTTGCACAACGCCCATGATTGTGGAGCCGGGAGAGCACAAAACTGCTGGCACTGGTGCTGGCTCCCCTGGGCACCCCGCCGGCACTGGCTCTGGTAGGTACCCCGAACCTATAATCTTTGTCAGAGCCTGCCGCCCATGCGCACCCCTCATCTGCAATCTCAGGCAGAGCTAGCGTGTTCTTTCTTCTGCTTGATCATCCACCTTAACCTAGTTCCTTCCCTCTGCCGCAGACCCTCCGCTTTGCTCAAATTCAGATGAAAGCGTCCCTTCCTCAGATCCGTAAGGAAAGCAAAATAGCTTGTTCTCGTTCTCCCTCTTATTTTCTTCAGAGTGGATTAGATATTCAGCCACCTTTTCATCCAATCATACGTTTGTCTGTTGTGTGTATAGTTCAGGTGTTCCTGAGATTTTTTTCTCTGTCTTTAGTTATTGAATTTGTTGAAATTTCAAGGGGAAATATCGGGAGCACCCCTCAGGTGCCATTTCTCTGATGTCACTCTAACAGATTTCATATTCCCTAATTTCTGTGATCACAATTAGTGAATATTTAAAAATGAATATGAAGCGATAAAATATCCTCAATTTTTGTGAGTGGTGTAGATGAAAATATGTGTAGGTCTAAATGTATAATTAATCTAAAGAAGATTACATACATAAATTTTAGTATATTTACGAATAAAATATTATACAGTAGTAAATTGGGTGGATATATAGCCATAAACATCATGTTGATAAACCTTCTAAATACATATTTGAGAGGAAAAAAAAGTTGAGAAAAATACATTATGGTTTTATTGATGTAGAAGTTTAAAATTATGAAAAACTAAATAATCTTTGCTTAATATATATGTTCACATATGTGAAGTTGGAGGAAAGAAGACTGTAAACACACAATGCAATGAGATATAATATATTCAAATTATTATTATTTATTTGGGAACAGAAGGAGTTAAGATCTGAGAAGGTCCAGGGAATTTCAAAGTTATTGATAATTTTTTGTTAAGATAAGTGGTGACAAGCCACATGTTTGGATTTTTCACTAACACACCTTTTTTTTTTATTAAATAATTTTATTTTTTTAATGGGGTGACATCAATAAATCAGGATACATATATTCAAAGATAACAAGACCAGGGTATCTTGTCGTTCAATTATGATGCATACCCGTCACCCAAAGTCAGATTGTCCTCTGTCACCTTCTATCTTGTTTTCTTTGTGCCCCTCCCCCTCCCCCTTTCACTCTCCCATTCCCCCCTCCCCCCTGTAACCACCACACTCTTATCAATGTCTCTTAGTTTCACTTTTATGTCCCACCTACGTATGGAATAACGCAGTTCCTGGTTTTTTCTGATTTACTTATTTCGCTTCATATCATGTTATCTAGATCCCACCATTTTGCTGTAAAAGTTCCGATGTCATCATTTCTTATGGCTGAGTAGTATTCCATAGTGTATATGTGCCACATCTTCTTTATCCAGTCATCTATTGATGGGCTTTTTGGTTGTTTCCATGTCCTGGCCACTGTGAACAATGCTGCAATAAACATGGGGCTGCATGTGTCTTTACGTATCAATGTTTCTGAGTTTTGGGGGTATATACCCAGTAGAGAGATTGCTGGGTCATAAGGTAGTTCTATTTTCAGTTTTTTGAGGAACCACCATACTTTCTTCCATAATGGTTGTACTACTTTACATTCCCACCAACAGTGGATGAGGGTTCCTTTTTCTTCACAACCTCTCCAACATTTGCTATTACCTGTCTTGCTAATAATAGCTAATCGAACAGGTGTGAGGTGGTATCTCATTGCTGTATTGATTTGCATTTCTCTAATAGCTAAAGAAGATGAGCATCTTTTCATATATCTGTTGGCCATTTGTATTTCTTCCTGGGAGAAGTGTCTGTTCATATCCTCTTCCCATTTTTTTATGGGATTGTTTGTTTGTTTGTTGTTGAGTTTTATGAGTTCTTTGTATATTTTGGATATTAGGCCCTTATCTGAGCTGTTGTTTGAAAATATCATTTCCCATTTAGTTGGCTTTCTCTTTATTTTGTTATCAGTTTCTCTTGCTGAGCAAAAACTTCTTAGTCTGATGTAGTCCCATTCATTAATTTTTGCCTTCACTTCTCTTGCCATTGGAGTCAAATTCATAAAATGCTCTTTAAAACCCAGGTCCATGAGTTGAGTACCTATGTCTTCTTCTATGTACTTAATTGTTTCAGGTCTTATGTTTAGATCTTTGATCCATTTTGAGTTAATTTTTGTACAGGGGGAGAGACTGTAGTCCAGTTTCATTCTTTTGCATGTGGCTTTCCAGTTTTCCCAGCACCATTTATTGAAGAGGCTTTCATTTCTCCATTGTGTGTTGTTGGCCCCTTTATCAAAAATTATTTGACTATATATATGTGGTTTTATTTCTGGACTTTCTATTCTGTTCCATTGGTCTGAGTGTCTACTTTTCTGCCAATACCATGCTGTTTTGATTGTCGTGGCCCTATAATAGAGTTTGAAGTCAGGTATTGTAATGCCCCCAGCTTCATTCTTTTTCTATAGGATTGCTTTGGCTATTCGGGGTTTTTTATAGTTTCATATAAATCTGATGATTCTTTGCTCTATTTCTTTAAAAAACGTCATTGGAAGTTTGATGGGAATTGCATTAAATTTGTATATTGCTTTGGGTAATATAGCCATCTTGATTATATTTATTCTTCCTAGCCAAGAACAAGGTATATTCTTCCATCTCATTATATCTTTTTCAATTTCCCTTAACAATGGTTTATAGTTTTCATTATATAAGTCCTTTACATTCTTTGTTATGTTTATTCCTAAGTATTTTATTTTTTTTGTTGCAATCGTGAAGGGGATTATTCTTTTGAGTTCCTTCTCAGTTGTTTCATTGTTGGCATATAGAAAGGCTATTGACTTCTGTATGTTAATTTTGTATCCTGCGACCTTACTGTATTGGCTTATTGTTTCTAGTAGTCTTTTTGTGGATTCTTTGGGGTTTTCGATGTATAGGATCATATTATCTGCAAAAAGTGATACCTTTACTTCTTCTTTTCCGATATGGATGCCTTTTATTTCTTTGTCTTGTCTGATTGCTGTGGCGAGAACCTCTAGTACCACATTAATTAAGAGTGGAGAGAGTGGACAACCCTGTCTTGTTCCTGATTTAAGGGGGAAAGCCTTCAGTTTAGTGCCATTTAATATGATGTTAGCTGATGGTTTATCATATATGGCCTTTATCATGTTGAGATATTTTCCTTCTATACCCATTTTGTTGAGAGTCTTAAACATAAAATTGTGTTGTATTTTATCGAAAGCCTTTTCTGCATCTATTGATAAGATCATGTGGTTTTTGTTCTTTGTTTTGTTGATATGGTGTATTACGTTAACCGTTTTACGTATGTTGAACCATCCTTGAGATTCTGGGATGAATCCCACTTGATCATGATGTATTATTTTTGTAATATGTTGTTGTATTTGATTTGCTAGTATTTTGTTTAATATTTTAGCATCTGTATTCATTAGAGATATTGGTCTGTAGTTTTCTTTTTTTGTGCCATCCTTGCCTGGTTTTGGTATGAGGGTTATGTTGGCCTCATAAAATGTGTTTGGAAGTATTGCTTCTTCTTCAATTTTTTGGAAGACTTTGAGTAGAATAGGAACCAAGTCTTCTTTGAATGTTTGATAAAATTCGCTGGTATAGCCGTCAGGGCCTGGACTTTTATTTTGGGGGAGGTTTTTAATGGTTTTTTCTATTTCTTCTCTACTGATAGGTCTGTTTAGACTTTCTGCTTCTTCTTGATTCAGTCTAGGAAGGTTGTATTGTTCTAGGAATTTATCCATTTCTTCTAGGTTGTTGAATTTAGTGGCATAAAGTTTTTCATAGTATTCTACAATAATTCTTTGTATATCTACGGTGTCCGTGGTGATTTCTCCTCTTTCATTTTGGATTTTGTTTATATGAGTTCTTTCTCTTTTTTCCTTGGTAAGTCTTGCCAAGGGTTTGTCAATTTTATTGATCTTTTCAAAGAACCAGCTCCTTGTTCTATTAATTTTTTCTATAGTTTTTCTGTTCTCTAATTCATTTATTTCTGCTCTGATTTTTATTATCTCCTTTCTTCGGCTGCTTTTGGGTTGTCTTTGTTCTTCTTTTTCTAGTTCCTTAAGGTGGGAAGTTAAGTGGTTCACTTGGGCTCTCTCTTGTTTGTTCATATATGCCTGAAGTGATATGAACTTCCCTCTTATCACTGCTTTTGCTGCATCCCATAGATTCTGATATGTCGTATTGTCATTTTCATTCGTCTGTATAAATCTTTTGATCTCTGCGCTTATTTCTTCTTTGACCCATTCATTTTTTAAAAGTATGTTGTTTAGTTTCCACATTTTTGTGGGATTTTTTTCCTCTTTTTTGCAGTTGAATTCTAGTTTCAAGGCTTTATGATCAGAAAATATGCTTGGTAAAACTTCAATTTTTCTGAATTTGCTGATGTTGTTTTTGTGGCCCAACATATGGTCAATTCTTGAGAATGATCCATGCACACTGGAGAAAAATGTATACTCAGTCACTTTGGGATGAAATGTCCTGTAGATGTCTATCATATCCAGGTGCTCTAGTGTTTTGTTTAAGGCCACTATGTCTTTGTTGATTCTCTGTTTGGATGACCAATCTAGAGCCGTCAGCGGTGTATTGAGGTCTCCAAGTATGATTGTATTTTTGTCAGTTTTTGTTTTAAGGTCAATAAGTAGCTGTCTTATATATTTTGGTGCTCCTTGGTTTGGTGCATATATATTAAGAATTGTTATGTCTTCTTGATTCAGTGTCCCCTTAGCCATTATGAAATGGCCATTTTTATCTCTGAGTACTTTTCCTGTCTTGTAGTCAGCATTATCCGATATGAGTATTGCTACACCTGCTTTTTTTTGGATGTTATTTGCTTGGAGTATTGTTTTCCAGCCTTTCACTTTGAATTTGTTTTTATCCTTGTTACTTAGATGAGTTTCCTGTAGGCAGCATATAGTTGGATTTTCTTTTTTAATCCATTCTGCTACTCTGTGCCTTTTTATTGGTGAGTTTAATCCATTTACATTTAGTGTAATTATTGATACTTGTGAGTTCCCTATTGCCATTTTATATCTTGCTTTCTGTTAGTTTTGTGTCTTGTTTGATCCTTCTCTTTTGTTTTTCTATCTTTTGTTTTTATTTGGTTGTATTCCTTACATCTTTCCTCTGTTGCTATCTTTTTTATCTCATGTGCTTCTGTGGTGGTTTTTTCAATGGTGGTTACCTTTGAGTAATGAAAAGGGTCCCTACCCTGTTCATTGTAGCAAACTATTTTGTGAGTACTTTTGCACTCCATCATCCTTTGCTACTGTTAATCTCCATCTTCTCCCCCTCTTTCTTTTTGTTGTTGTCACAGTTTAAATTTGGTTTTATTGTGTTCTTCTTGGAGCTTTTACTTGTGGCTCTGTTTTTTTTTTTGTTCTTTGTATCTGATTGGAGAACCCCCTTTAGTAATTCCTGGAGTGGGGGTTTTCTGATGATAAATTCCTTCATCTTTTCTGTATCTGTGAATGTTTTTATTTCTCCTTCATATTTGAAGGATAGCTTTGATGGGTATAGTATTCGTGGCTGAAAGTTTCTCTCTTTCAGGACTTTAAATATTGGGGTCCACTCTCTTCTAGCTTGTAGAGTTTCTGCTGAGAAATCTGATGATAATCTAATGGGCCTTCCTTTATATGTTGTATTCTTCTTTTCCCTGGCTGCCTTGAGAATTTTTTCTTTGCTGTTGGTTTGTGTCAATTTCATTATGATATGACTTGGAGTAGGTTTGTTGGGGTTAAGAAAACTCGGTGTTCTGTTTGCTTCTTGAATTTGAGGCTTTAGTTCTTTCCACAGGCTTGGGAAGTTCTCATCTATTATTTGTTTGAGTATGTTCTCCATTCCATTTTCTCTCTCTTCTCTCTCTGATATACCTATTATTCTTATGTTATTCTTTTTGATGGAGTCAGATAATTCTTGTAGGGCTATCTCATTTTTTTTTAATTTTTGAGTCTCTTTCTTCTTCTCTCTGTTGTGCCTCAAGTTGCTTGTCTTCTATTTCACTAATCCTCTCTTCTATCTGACCTGTTCAATTAGCTAAGCTTGTTACTTCGTTTTTCAGCTCGTGAATTGAGTTTTTCATGTCTGTTTGATTTGTTTTTATAGTTTCAATTTCCTTGGACATATATTCTTTGTGTTCATTGAGTTGTTTTCTGAGCTCCCTAAATTGCTTTTCTGTGTTTTCTTGTATATCTCGGAGGATTTTTAGGATTTCTATCTTGAATTCTCTGTCATTTAGCTCCAAGGTTTTCAATATATTAAATTTTTTCTCCATAGATTTTTCCTCATCTAGCTGTGTTACCTCTCTTTCTTTTGTATCCATGATATTCGATTTTCTCTTCTTTAATGGCATCTGAGGGTGGTTTTGTTGATAGTATTAATGAGATTTAATAAAGAATAAAAAGTTTTAAAAAAATCAAAAAGAGTTGTTTTTTTTAAAAAAAAATTAATAATGAAATAAAGAAAAATAAAGTAATAATTTTTAAAAAAAGGAAATTATTCCCCCCCTCCTTTTTTCCTCTCCTCTCCCCTTTTTCTTGAGAAAATCTTGTGGTGAACTGTGAGTTATAACAAACAATGCCTGTGATGGAGGTCCTGAATTGGGGAAAAGTAATAAAGGGGCCAAAATAAAAAGAGAAAAAAAAAAGGAAAAAAAAAAAGGGGGGGGCGGTATGGACCCACAAAAAGCAAATAAGGAAAAAATTTGGGTCAAGAATAAAATGATTTGCTTTTAGGTGTTGGTGTTGTCTAAGAGTTATGATGAGAGGAATAAGAGAACAGAAAAATGGGGGGACAAATTAAAAAAATACTATTGTATTTAGTGGAACAAGAATTAGATAAAATGGAGAGCCAGGGATGGGGGCACTGCTAGTGAGTTAAAAAGGTGAAGTAAAAACCCCTCAAAATGCCACAAACATAAGTTTGAGTCCCAGATAAGATAATTTGTTTGTTATTGAGGTTTGAATGAGAGGAGATGTAAAGGAGAAAGGAAGAAACTAATATAGAGGGAGAAAAGAAAGAGAGAGAGAGAAAAAAAGAGGGAACCAGTAAAAGAAGAAAAAAGAAAGGAGAGAGAGAGAGTTAAGGGTTTTGGAGTGCAACCCTCATAGAGAGAAAGGAAGAGGAGAAAAATGATAATGGGAGATGTAACACTTATGGGTAGTGTAGTTCAAGGAGAGGAGAGAGTAAGACCGGCAGAGAGTTAATTGGCCAAATTGGAGGAGGAAAAAAAGTATCAAGAATGAAGATAAGAGAAACAAACGAACAAATATAATAAAATGGGATAGGTTATAAAGTCTGCAGGTTATTCTTGATTTTGAGAGGTTATCTTCTTGTTTTTTCTTTTCTCTCCCTCTTCCTGGTCGGTGACTCTGTACCCCAGGTTCTGCCCCTTTGGCACGCTCAGGTAGAGGTTTGCAGTTGATAAGTCTCTATGGCAATGTCATGTATTGTGCTTTAGTCTCATTGGGAGTCAAGGCTCATTAGCTTTCAAAGGCTCCGACAGTGAGAGAGTCCGTGTTCCTGGAGCCTTTCTCCTAGTCTTTCCTTCCTCAATTAGTAGCCTGATAATCCAGCTATGGGGTTGCTGCTGCCTCTGCCTGGATAGTAAGAGGTTCAAAGAGCTGGCAACTCCCCACTCTATTTCCACTCAGCACAGGGCTCTGGGTAAGGCTCAGTCAGTCAGAACTGCTAGCATAATCAGGCGGGCTTTCCACCCACTCAAAGACCTCTGGCTCTGCCACTCTGTCCGGTAACACAGGCGGGCACCCACTTCCGGGGTGCTTGGAGGAAACTCTCATTCACTATCTGCGCACGCAGACCAGGATATCCGGCCAGTAGTCTCACGCTCTGAGTGAAACCCCCAACCGCATGGAAATTTGCAGCGCTGGAATTCGCTCTCGCTCCGTCCCCATGCGCGGCTTTTGCAAGGCGCTGGGGCGGCCTGAGATTCCGCTTTTGCCCACACAAAGGCCCCTGACTCTGCCCCTCTGTGCGATAACACGGGTGCGCCCTGCCGAGGCACTCGGAGGAATCGCTCACTACCTATCTGCGCACGCGCGCGCACACCAGGATATGAGGCTGGCCGCGTTTCCCTGAGTGAAACCCTCACCAGCACGGAAAATTTCCACCATTGGAATTAGTTCTCGCTCCCTCCCGTGCGCGGCTTTCCCAGGGCGCTGGGGCTGCCCAGAGATTCTGCTTTCGGCCCACAGAAAGGCCTCTGACCCTGCCTCTCTGTGGGGCAACACGGACACCCACTTCTGGGGCTTAGGAAGAGATCTCTCGCCCACTAACTGCGCACCAACCAGGAGAACGGGTAAAATGGCTGCCCCGCTTGTCTTTCTTTGTTTGGGTTTGGCGCAAGTGTTAGCTTGTATTGCCCGGCTTGCCACAGGAACAGTTTTTCCTCCGCTAGGATCTCCGTGCCACAGCCTGGTTCGGCCTTTTGTGCGCGGCCTGGATGTATTCACCCCCTTTGCCCGCCTCAGTTTCTATATTCACAGTTACCAGAGAAAGCCGCCCTGTTTAGGTTAGTGAGGAAGGCGGAGCATTTCTTACTCCCTATTTCCTTCAGGATTTGGTTATATATTTAGCCAATTTTTCACTCGACCATACCTTCGGGTGTATTGTGAAGCATCTGGAGGCTCCAAGTATAGGTTTTTCTGTTTCTGGTTGAAGATCTTGTTGAGTTTTGGGGGAGATTTATCGGTATCGCTTCCTACTCCGCCATTACTCTGACGTCATCTCAACACACCATTTTTAACATAGATGCACACACATAAAATATCTTCAAAATTTAATACAAAACTTTTCTAAACAAATGAAAAAAATATTACAAACTGCTTATCATAAATGTCCTTGAATATTTTGATTTAAAATGATATATTTTCTTCTCTAAAATTTACCTACAATTCAACTTTGTCATTATATTTACAGTTAGCACAATGTCTGCAATTAAGTTCAAAAGAAAATACCTCAAAATTTAGCCTTCAGGAATGTCCTGATATAAGAATATTCTACCGAGGAGAAAATTTAGTGTAAGTATTTCTAGTAATCTTCAAATATATGAATAAAACAAGATGCATTGTAAGATTGTTTTATGGGGTTTTTTTGTTTGTTTGTTTTTTGTATTTTTCTGAAGCTGGAATCCAGGAGAGACAGTCAGACAGACTCCCGCATGCACCCGACCGGGATCCACCCGGCATGCCCACCAGGGGGTGACACTCTGCCCACCAGGGGGCGATGCTCTGCCCCTCCGGGGCATCGCTCTTTTGCGACCAGAGCCACTCTAGCGCCTAGGGCAGAGGCCAAGGAGCCATCCCCAGTGCCCGGGCCATCTTTGCTCCAATGGAGCCTCGGCTGCAGGAGGGGAAGAGGGAGACAAAGAGGAAGGAGAGGGGGAGGAGTGGAGAAGCAGATGGGCACTTCTCCTGTGTGCCCTGGCAGGGAATGGAACCCAGGACTTCTGCACGCCAGGCCAATGCTCTACCACTGAGCCAACCAGCCAGGGCAGATTGTTTTATGTTTTGTTCTTTTTGGAAATTGTGATAATATTTATCACAAAATATAACTGAAAGGATCAAAAGAAATATAGCATATAAGCATATTTTCAAGGACATATAATGTTAAACAAATATTAATTATAATTGTTAATTTTTTATTTTCTGAGGAAAAAAATCAGAAAAACTACAATTAAAATTATACAGAATAGATTAAGAACCTTTTCTAAATGTTAAGAGACATTGCTGCATGTAATAATAGATAGTAATAATCTCTATAATCTTTTAGATTACATTGTTATAATATTTTTAATCAAAAGTAATTTGGAAATTATCTAGTTGACTATTAATTTAATTCTTTTACTTTTAAATACAGAAATTGAAAAGTGCAGGTATTTTACCAAAGTCACAAAGAGTTGTAGAATCAAATGTCTTTAACCTATTATAAAAAGACAGAAAAACCAAGATGACACAGAATCTGATTAACTGAATTTTCTTTAAATACTATCAAACCAAATTACAATTTTAATTTTATGATATGAAAATGCACCTTTCTCCTCCTTTTGCAATCTCTTGGGCCTTATATGTCAGAAAAATACTAATTAGTTATACACTGACCAATTAGCAATTGTGTGCTTAATAAAAGAAGGGAATTTGACTGAATCTACAGTGGTAGATTGCCAACTGTAAATAAGGTGCCAGGCTAAACTCTGAAAGATAGAATGAGAAGTATAATCAACCTCTTGCACCACAGAGATTGAAATGTGAAATGGTCTCTATCCCATTTCTTCTGCAGAGTTAATACAAAAGATAAAAGAATTATGTAATTCAGCATCAAACACATGTTGGCTTTGTTTGCATATTGTCACATAATCATCACAACAGTCCTATAAAGTTGATCTGTTGTCCCATATTTTTATAAGATATAAACATTCATGGAAACAGGTAAATAGTTTTCTAATTAACACACAGTTAATGTGTAGCAAAAATTTGATTTGAACCAAGGTTCATTGGTTGTAGAAGCATGAGTTTCTCTGCTTAACTCAGTGAATTCCCACCTCATTGTGCCCAAGAAAATATCTTGAGAGGTCCAATAGCAAAACATAATTATGTTACTTTCTAACTACATGCAAACTATTAAAGTAGGGGTAGTAAACTTTTTTATATCTACCACCCACTTTTTATCTCTGTTATGTAGTAAAATTTTCTAACCACCCACCGGTTCCACAGTAAAGCTGATTTATAAAGTACGGAAGTAACTTTACTTTATAAAATTTATAAAGCAGAGTTACAGTAAGTTAAAGCATATAATAATAATTACTTACTAAGTACTTTATGTCAGATTTTTGCTGTTTGGCAGAATAAATCTTTATAAAACAACTTATTATAGTTAAATCTATCTTTTTATTTATACTTTGGTTGCTCTGCTACCGCCCACTATAAAAGCTGGAACACCCACTAGTGGGCGGTAGGGACCAGGTTGACTACCACTGTATTAAAGGCTAGAGTTGAAAAACGTATTATCTTACTTTCTAACTACATGCAAACTATTAAAGACTAGAGTTCTATTAGGGAAAACTTATAAAACATTTCTCCAACTCGTCTAAAGTACATGAGTGTCTGAAGTAAATGGGCAAAGAAAATAGGAAATGTCCATTGCTTTCAGTTCTTGACCTGTATTCTTTCAATTAATAAACACTAATGTTTTCCAGAAAGAAAAGTGGACAAGATACTTTTAGACACTAATAGATTTCTCCTAGAACCCCAACTAATTTTTAAAATAATTTTCTTATTGCTAGAAAACATTTAAATATTAAAAATATAATACAGCAAAGCTTTTAGTTTAGTTTACAATCCTCTCCATCTAGCAAATATAAACTCGTTAGTGACATCTAAAAGCAACTCTGTGTTTTTGTCAATCTATTAAATACAATTAACTACTAATTAGAAATGAAGATTTAACAAAGTATGTAGTATTTGGTAGAATCATCCAGCCTACAAGTAAAGGTTCTTACTAAATTAAAATATTTTAAATAAATAAACTAAATTACCTTCAGTTATAGACAAGAACTTAGTTGTATTGTATTCAATACAATTACTAAAATATTCTAAAACTTTCCTACAACAAAATAAGAATAAACAATCCCCCCCCCAAACACACACACTCTAAAAAAAAACACCTTTTCAAGTGTTTGATTAGCAGTCCAAGATGCTACTAGATTGTAATACAGAAACCAAAAATTGATAGTCCCACACACCCCTAACAGCTGTGCATGTCTGGAAAGCAGGTGTTAGAGTTGTACATCTGGTGATTCAGACAGTACACACAGTTGGAGAAATAATCCTTTAAAAATATTTATTCAGTAGCCCTTACTCTTTCTTTTCAGAATTTCTCATTCTAGAATCCAGGTTTAAGAGAATTGATCACTTTATCTTAGCCATGCTCTGCAGAAACATCAATATCTTCCAAACTTGTCAGTATCCAAGTAGATTGTGGTATAACTACAACAAAAGTTTAATATTTCCTTTACAGAATATAAGTTGGCTATAGCTAATGTCACATTTCTAAATATAATAAAAAAATTTTCTGACATTTGACTTTTCACCATTGTAATAGTACTCATAAAATATAAAAACAAATTACTTTGAATACATCAGCTATGTGTTTGGAGAATGAGTGTGATAACTCTTTATATAATAAATTCACAAAATATATATAATATTTACCTAAATGCTTAAAAGGGGCCATTATAATATAATTCCTTTAAGTTGTTTTATAAGGTTTTTATTGAATTTATTGTGTTGATATTGATTAGTAAAATTATATAAGTTTCAGGTGTACAATTCTTTTCTAGTATACAGTTCTATAATACACCATCTATATACTGTATTATGTGTTCGTGACTCCCATTCAAGTTTCCTTTTATCACCATTTATCTCTTTACTCTCTTTTAGCCTCCCTAGACCCTTTCCTATAATCACCATACTGTTGTATGTGTTTATTTGTATAAGTGTTTTTTTAAGACGTTCAAAGCTTGAACTATGACTAACCCTATATTGGAGAAAAATAGGTTTACATCACAGGAAACCATGGGAGGATCCCAGTCTTTATTAACTTATCAAAGGTTTCTGTAAATTTCCCATAATAAGCAAATTGTAATCATTTGTTCAAATGTGCAAAAAAGTTGGCTAACAATTGTACTAGTAATTTTGCCTCTTTTTTACTTTTTAATCCTTATTTAGGAAAATTTTATATTAAAATACATAAATTTTAAGTCTGAGATCAAATTTTATATTAGAGTTGATATTTGTCAATAATTCAGACAAGAAAATATTAACCTTCTTTCTTTAGGCATAACCTGTAATAAAGAACAAAAAGTTAAGGCACTTCTGGCAATATGGTGTTCTGACTTTTCTAGGCTGTAACTTTAGACAAAAGAAGTAAAAGTGCATTTTCTCAAATATTTTATTATGAATGCCCATCTCAGGGCTCCTTCTAGAAACTTGTTCTGGATGGGGCACATTTAGTTACTATAGAATTCTGCACCTTTGCCCATGCAATCATGTGCATTTGACCCAAAATTAGACAATTCAATCTTCTGAACAATGACTTGTCAGATTCCTTCTTTCAAGATTCAGAATCAAAAAAACACACAGTCTCTAGCCACTGTTTGGAGCATGTTATATAAAATAATAATGGGACTGGTGCTCCCATATTTGGACAAAAAGAATACAAATCACTCCAAGAAGCAGATTAAACAGAAGGTGAAAGATGGAGGCAATGTCAGAAGAGATCTGGGTGTGTGAAAGACCATGCAAATCCAAAATGATGATAAAGAAGCCTTGACTCAGGGCTCAGTTAGACTTTATTTCCTTCCCATAAATGTTAACGTTTACTTCTTGTATACTTCAATAAAACTATTTTTTTCAAGCTCATTTAAAAGTTTAAACTGTAACAATAAAACTTAGATTAGTACAGGATAGCTGACTTATTTCACAAATACTAATTTGTTGGTGCCTAATTTTATCACATTTTCTGTTTATTTTTTACTTTGAAAATTATGCATCAATTATTGCTTTCATTTTCTTGTCTGCATAATCATATACCACATACAAAAACCCTGCTTGAATATTTAAGTCAGCTGAAAGCCTGGCTTAAACAATTCTGCCTTTGATGAACAAACTGAGTTTTAAATCATACTTACAAACAGATAAACAGAATTTTTTATTTATAGCAATACATTTAAGAGCTATTTTACAATTGCATTACAAGTGCTTTTTTACATATCAATTTTATTATTTGAAGCCATATTTCTCTGAGAGGTTTAAATGAAACCTTTCAAACTGGGAGAAGATGGAGCACACAAAAACTCTTACTCAGCTTCAGGAGATTGTAAAAAATTGAATTGCACTTCTAAGAACTACTATCACTATAATATATCCCACTTCATTGAATTTGTTGCTTTCCACCCAGAAGCAGAGATCTAATTTAATTGTGTAATATTGTTGAAGTTTTCTCATCAATAAAATGAGATTAATAATAGTAATGGTAAGAATATACCAACATATTGGGAAAAATAAATGAGATAATACCTGAAAAGTATTAAATATACACATGCAGGTTACATTTAAGACACTGGCTGTGACATATTAAGCACTCAACATATATTAATCATATTTCTTACTAGATAAAACAATATTTTATGCAATGTGCCTAGATTATTTTTAACATCTTTTAAAGTTATATTTATGTAACATACAATTCATTCATTAAATATGCACAATTCAGTGGTTTTTAACATCATCAAAGAATTGTGCAACCATTGCCACAATAAATTTTAAGTCGTTTTCATCACCTCAAGAAGTACTGTACACTTTAGCTATTATTTCTCAATCCTCCATCACCCCCAACTCTAAGGCATTATAATCAACATCTGCCTCTCTCTATTTGCCTGTCTGAACACAAGCCATGATGAATAGGCAAGAAACGCATAAAGAAAATTAAGTTTTTATTTCCATATAACATGTACTTCAATGATTCTCTAAATAGTGAACCATAATAAATTTCTTAAAATTCTTAAATTAGAGCATATAGTAGTCTTTATTTCCCACCTGCAGAAGCCTTCCTTTCAACATAAAAGGAACAGGAGCACCAGGAACTTGGACTGACGCCCAGTGTATGGTGCATAGCATGAAAGCTATGACCTTTTGACCCATGTCCCACATACAGCTGATAATGTGACAATTGGGTCCTTAGTTTGTTTAAGGTAAAGCTTATGCCTATGTGAACAGTGCAATAAAGGAAAAAGTAGAAAGCTCCTTTTCTATGAAAAATATTCAGGAAACCCAGGGACTGAGATCAAATGCAAAAATAGGTATTATGAATGGCTTACTGAAAGACTGATAAAATGGTGATATCAGTTCAGATGTGACATTTGTGTCATTCACATTCCAAGCCTGTGCAAATGGGCAATTCAGTATTAAGTTAATTTTATCTAGGACAGAAAACAATCATGTTTCCCTTGAATAAGCTACCGCATGCACTAACAGTCTTGGTCAGTTAGGTTGCACAGTTTCAAGTGCAGCAATATTATGTACAGTGCAAAGAGTTGAAAATCTGGAAACAATGTTCATATTCTTTTAAAGATGGCTTGTCGGTGTCTTGTACTTCTTAAATTTACAGCCAGTATTATGATGCCCACCTACCCCCATGGTTGCAAAACTATATTTAGATAATTTCTCTATATGAATGATATCAGGCAACCAGAATTGTTGCAATTATTTATTTATTTAGGTGTTTTTCTAAATTGATAGTGAAGAACTAAATTTTGCATGTAAAGCCCAGCTGCAGGTAAAATATCCTAAGCATTCAGAAAAAGAGCAGTTTAGGCTACAGAAATCAGGGGACTGTATAATGTGTGGTTTTCTAAACAACAATCTAAATGTCTATGTAACAGTTTTTTGTTTGTCTGCTATTTCATACATTTCTAAAATTAATTATTATGGTAATTTGATTCAACAAATTTCTTTTCCTGCCACCAAATTCCAACAAATTCTACCTCTAGGTATGGAGTTTTCAATTGTATGCATCTGCTAAGATGACTTCTATAATATGGTAGAACAGAGAATTTAACAGACCTTGTACAATTTGAATGTTAACTAAAAGTGTGAATCTTATGTTATGACAGAGAAGAAATAGAAGGGTTGGTCTTGTTTTATAGATCTTTCTTCATTACATGGTGCATTGTCTATAAAATTGTCAGAAAGTAGTATTACACAGAATTTGTTCAACTACTGTAGTAAACATGCATTTACTGTGTTTACCAATTATTTGCATTTGCTTTTGCTACTATGTTATGTTAACATATAAAGAAAAAATTCAAGTGAGAGGAGCGGAGATAGAGACAAACTTCCACATATGTCCCAACAAGAATCCACCTGGCAACCCCCATATGGGGCCAATGCTGGAATCAATGGAGCTATACTCAGGTGCCCGGGGTGAACACTGGAAGGAACCTCTGGAACATTCAGAAGGGGAACAAAAAAAGAAGGGGAAGATAAAAAAGAAGAGAAGCAGATGGTCGCTTCTCTTGTGTGCCCTGACCAGGAATAGAATCCAGAACGTCTATTATGCTGGGCTCACATTCTATCCACTGAAACAATCAGCCAGTGCCAATATAAGAAATATTTTAAACTTTATTCTTCACTATACAATAACTACTATGTTTATCTCTGCAAATATAGAAACAATAAAACTTCTTTTAAAAAGTCTATACATTTTCTCTCTGTATATAAAATAAATATAGGTAGATAGATAACAGGTATAACTGTGTTGTGAATGATTCAGTCATTCTGTTTATGTCAATTGCCAATACTTACAGCCATTTTTTATGTGATACATTGGGCACTGAGCATTTAAATAGCCAATGTGATTAGACTAACTTTTTGCTATTTGTGGATTATGAAATCGCCTTGGAATATGAAAGTATTATAATTAAAAAACAATACAGTAACTTCTAATCACTAAATTTCTCTACTAATTTTTTAAACAACATATCCATGTTCATCAAGAATATAAAGCATAGCAAAAACTTCTATGATTAACCAATACTTGTACATTCTGTGAGAATAAAATTTTATTTCCTTTCAATACCCACATCTTGTGTTTAACTGCCTCATCAAATATAATGGGGACATTTTCGCTACAACTGTCACTTCCTAGTCATGGAAAATAAAACACTACCTATCATAACTGTCTGTGACAGAGAATCCTCAACTGTTAACATCCAATACTACCAATAAACAATCAACAAGGAAAAGTATTTGTCTCACTGTGCTCCTGTGGAAGATTGAAAATTATGGTTTTATTTTCTTGACAAGGAAACAGATACTGTTACCTTTGTTTTTAACAATAACATTTGATTTGGAACTGTTGTGTTTTGACTAGAAATTCCAACATGCATTTCAATTAAACTTTCAAAATTCAGTCTCAAAGCATTGTGTACTCATCATCTCTTATTAGCACAACCACTTTGGAAGATTATTGGTATGTCTCTCTATTGAATCTATGCCAGAATTTCTCAACCTCAGAACAGTTAACGTTTCTGACTAGGTAAGTCATTGCTATAGGTGGGTGTCTTGTACATTTTAAGATGTTTAGCAGCAAGCCTGGTCCCTTCCCACTAGATGCCAGTAGCAGCCTTTCAGTTATGTAATTTTTCTACGTCCTCAGTAATCTTTAGTATTGTTAGTCTTTTCATTGTTAGCCTTTCTGGTAGATGTGTAGTAGTATAACATATCCCTGATTATCATTTTCTATCAATCCACTTAATTATCAATATTTCATATTTTTCAAATTTCCATGTCCTTAAACTTCAGTTGTAACTCTTGAATTAACAAAAATTAGCATTTACTTAATAAATTTACATTTATTGAATTGTATTTGAAAACTTTTAAATATAGTATGCAAATCTCTATTTTTTACTTGTTAATTTAGTCCATTTATTTTATTTGTGAATGCTGACATAGTTGGATTTCTTTACACTTTCTTAATTAATTATAAAATTACACAGACTTTGAGTAGTCTGTTCCAATACTATTTTTTCTAATAAACTGTGCCGTTTTTACATGTGTGTATGGCTGTGTTGGACTTTACTTGAATGAAAGCATACAGATGTACCATTTATTATTGTGGCAGAGAACATATAACATAAAATTTACCATGTTTTTCATGCCTGTCATTTTTCATAAACAAGTTTGAAAACATAAATTTATCATAGTTATTGCAAAATACTCATACCTTATTCACAGATTAAAATGATATATCATTTTTCCATCATTAATTTAGTTGTTTTATATGCTTTTTCCTTTAAGTACTCTCTTGCAGTTTATAGCTGGATTTTGATTTTATATTATTAATAATATTACATATTTTAATTTAATACCTTGAAATAATTGATGTAATTGTACTTGTTTTATGTTTTCTTTTTATATATAATTTCATTGCCTTTTTTCTCCCTTCCTGCTATATTGGATTAATATTTTCCATTATTCCTCTGTATCTTTCTAATAGTTTGACTGCTTCAAATGTATTTCTTTTTGATTTATCCTACATTTTTAAGAATTAAAAAATACAATTTTTAAATGTACCCAGAGTTATGGAAATTTATTTATAAAACTCTTAAAATTATTCATTTTTTCTTATCTTCTTTCAAAGACAACATGAATCTTAACAAGTTTAAACTATTGCAGAACTCCCAACTTTTCCAAGCACTTTATCAGTGCCTAGCAAGTTTTAGTTCCACTTACTTTTATACATAGATCATGTTGTTTTCTTTTATACTAAATAATCAATAAAATTTACCATCTTATTATACCTATTATTTGGATTCTTTGCTCCCTGTTCCTTAGATCCTGTTTTCCCTCTGGGTTTGTTTTTTCTCCTTTAAAAGATGTCTATTTATATTTTAATTATACTCAATGTTTAAAAAACAATAAACTGGCAAGATCCTTGCCCCCAGTAGAATTTATAAACAAATAAAATGTTAAAAATCTACTTGCTATATTGCCCATGATATATTGGATTTAGCTAACAGTGACACTTGTCTTATTTAATGTGCACATTTTACATTCATGGGTATAATAAGGTCTTCATTCCAAAACATTTTAGCAAGTGCTTTGTATAGGATGCAAAAAGGTAAAATGCATCTAATGAAATATACCTACCTCAGTAAACTCCCAAGGCCCCTCTCTGTCTACTTTATTTATTATCAATTAGAAAAAAAACTACTTTAATAACTCTTTCAGTGATGTTTTGTGCATAATAAATTCCTTTAATCTTTGAAACACCTAAAATATTTTTAATTTTTTCACACTATTGAATGCCAACTTGTTTGATAACTACAATTTATATTCCTCACCAATACTTTAAATATATTTGTTGTTTTCCAACATATGCTGTTACTCATGAGAAGTCTGACAATTTCTACTTGATATTAATTAAGAGAAAGTAATTGTGTTGGGTTTTGATTGTCTTTTCAACCTTGAGGTTTGTAGTTTTCCTCCAACATAATAAGAATGGAGTATTTGTTAATTAATTAATTAATTGATTATTTATTTATTTATTTATTTAAATTACTTGGGTACTGGCATGTACTTTCTGATCATCACAGGAGTTTTGACCTGCTCCGTTTTTGACCTGGGCCGGTTCATCCCTCCATAATCAGCCTGGTGGTCCCTCGCTCCCGGGAGGTCACCATATTGATGCCAGACTTAGTGCAGACACTTTTTCGGCATAGCACAGTACAGCCCCTCCCACCTCAACCTCCCGAGTAGCTGGGACTGCAGGTGCGCACCACCAGGCCCGGCCTGGCATGTACTTACATCTCAAAACTCAGGTCTTTCTTTAATTCTGACATTTTTTTCAACTGTTTTTTTTTCTATAGCTTTTCTTATATTTTCTATTTTCTTTCTCTGCAACTCCATTCATTGTATATTGGGTATCTTAATCTCCTTAATGCCTCTTAATTTCTGTATACATGCACACAAACACCCATTTAGAGGTGATAAATATTAACCTTCAATTTTACTAAATTTGTTGTGTAAATTTGCAAAGTTTATAAATCTATAGAGTTTTAACTAGCTAAAAACATATTTACATTTAATATTTTATTAATTTGTTTTTTGTTTATTTCTTAATTTTTGGTTAATAAATTTATGGGTTTTTTTTATAGTTTTTGTTATTACTTCTAATATTGTTTTGAGAATCCTGACTATACTTGCATTCAACTCTTTTGAAAATTGTAACATAAATCAATTTGAATATAGAGTTAAATCATTTTTATTATTTATTACTATTAATTATGGATCACTATCTTCTTATAAGATTTGCTCTTTTTGACCTTAGGTCATTTCCTTACTCCTAAGGTTACGTCTTAGTGGACAGCAAGTTTTTGAGTTGTCTCTTTCAGAAGTGATGACACCCACAACACTAATTCAAGCTGTAAATTAGCTCTAGTCCCTTTTCTAATAAAAGCACTGGACATTTTCTGGCCATGCTCACCACAGGTATTAAACTACTTACTAGTAAGTGGTCTGCAGCTTCATCCTTGTTCACTTCTTTTTATTACTGTTCAATTTCTGCTCCATAGAGATGCTCATTTTGATTTTTGCAGGTGTTAAGTTTTTGATATTCTCTTACTATATATTTTTTCTCATGGTAAGCAAAGACTTGATAATGTTTTGGTTCTATTTTATTAGCATCTTCTCAGATTATTTGCCCTTTTTTGTCTTTGTAATTCAAGAAGCTGAGTTTGACATGATTTGTTTCCCACGCTTCTTAGATTTTGTTTACCAAGGCAGGTACAAGGAAGAGATCAAAGCCCAAAAGCAGAAGGGATTTGGGGCATATCTTCCCTGCTTAAACATGTGTTTCAGGCACATGTTCCCTCCATAACTAAGCTTCTGTCTATTCCTGTCCAGAGACCTCTCCTCAAAGGTTTCAGTGTTCACTATTTCACAATTTCTTCTTCTCTTCCTTTTAGGTTTAGGATGATAATAACTTCCCTGGCTAGGTTTCCATAAGTAATTTCTTAATTTCAAACTCTGTATAGAGTCTATCAGAACTGGATTCTGTTTTATGACTGAACTGTCATATAACAGTGTGACCATGTTTTCAAATAATATTTCATCTTGACAGAAAATATCTTGGTGTTGCCCTTAATCACTTCTACAGTGCTTTAACATGTTAATGTATTTACAGGCTCATGCAGACACACTTGTTAAATTAGTCCAGTGGTTCTCAAAGTGTGCACCAGGGTGCATTGGTGTATCCTAGAAGATTTCCAAGTGCGCCTTATGGTATTCCAGAGAAATGTGTGCCTGTTGGGGACCAAAAAACCAACAGGGTTTTTGGAGTTTAGATTTTTGGGGGACAGAGGTGTGGCAAATTTTCTGTAAGCTGACAGTCCGCCCACCTCACTTTCCTGATTAGGTTGCAAAAGGCTGTTAAGCTGTGGTGCTGGATTGTTTATATTGCAAAAGGCTGTTAAACTGTGGTGCTGGATTGTTTATATTACCCCCCAAGTTCCCCGGAAAGACTAGAGGCAAGTTTCTTCTATCCTTTGTAAAGTTAAGATGATATGTATGGCGGAGGTTTTCTGCACTCAACACAATTAAGAGTAAAAAGAGAGGAATTCTTCAATGTATTGGCAAGGAAATGAGAGTTTGCCTTTCAAATATATGCCCAAACATTGAAGAAATCGCTAGGACACATTAGATTCATGTTTCTCATAAACACAACAATGAAAAAACTTAACACATTCACTCCAGGACCTGCCGAATTTACTAAATCTTACTAAGAATGTATATATATATATATATAACCAAATACAGAAATAAAGATAAGAAAATTATTTTACACTCATTTTTTCTCTTATTACATTAAGTGCACAGTACAGTATATTTATGCATTTTTCCTTTTTTGTTGCTTAGTTGTGTTTTTATGTTCTAGATTATGATTTTACATCTGTGTTAAGATAGGTAAGTGACTTAGGCTACGGTGTGTTTCAGCTTACACCAAAACTCAGGTTACGTCACTGTTGTAGAAACAGAGCTGTGTTGGAACCTGAAGACCCCCTGGATATTATCTACCCAGCCTTTATGTTTTCTGGAAATTGTCTATGCCCATTCACATCCACTTGGTTACATGAATACTTTTTGGCAATCTTGTTCCAACAGCATGACTTTGCACCCTAGTTTCAGTGCAATAATTAGGCTAGTGATCTAAATCTCTTTCTTAGAAATTTGAAATTTCAGACCAAAGAGAGGATTTCTCTTTTAGATTTGTCATCTAACCTATAATACATGAATACCTCAACTATACTAGTCATTTTTCTTTTTTTATCATGTGAACTTAAGATTCATAGAGCTGTAATGAGAGAGGAAGGCAGAAATAAAAAAGAAAAGAGAAACAAATAAGAAATAAAAGGAAAGTCCTCTTGTCTTTGGTTCCAATTCATTCTAAGACTCAACTATACTCCCATTGCATTGGCTTTCATGAGAAGCCTCCTGTCAGGTAATAAAGAAATTGTTTTCCTTATTTATGCTATCTTAAATTCTTGAATTAGTTTTCATTGCTTGTAGCCAAACATCAATATGAATAATATAAAATTCAACAGGACTTGAGACGTTTTGCCTGTTTATTCCAGTTTAGTCCTGGATTGAGCAATATGAGAGGGTCAGAATTTTGGCTGAGCAAAATAAGCACGGAGCAGAGTATCTCAGGTCAACTAGAAGGGAATACGGGATAGATGCCTGTTGTGATGAGCTGTAAGCCTGAGCCTATTCAATGAAGAAGATTGATTCTAGCTTATATGTATAATAGCCAACTTTTCTTGATTTGCCTGAGAAGTCCCAGTTTCAGCATTCAAATTTCTATGTTTCAAGAACACAGTGGATCCTGGGCAAATTGAGATAATTGGTCACCCTACTTACTCTACAATATGACTAAAACCAAGTTATTTCCTTTAAAAAGTATTATCCTTGAACAAATTGATAATTTCTATCTCTTCTCTTTTCAATCTAGCTTTTAAAATTTTGAAAGTTATCTATTAAAGTTACCTTATTTTTTACTAACAGAAACTAAGACTAGAAACCAAGACTAAAAGAGTGCCCTGTCCAAGGTAAAAAAAAAAAAGAACCAAGTTTATTTCACTCTTCTGTGTTTTCTTTAAAATTCTATTATCACACGCTATTTAATAAAAATAGCTCTTAAATAATAAATCTCTTCATTCAGAATATTTTCAATCTGTGTGGGGGCTTCAGTGTGCAAGTCTTCTCAACCTGTCCAAGTGTCAAAAGAATAAGCTACGTTACAAAACCTAGGACTTAGTTTTGGCTTCACTCTAATCATGTGACCTGAAAAAAGTTGCTTAAACTCTCTGAGGCTATCTTCACTTAAAAATTAAATGAGCATAATGTATATCTCATAGTGTTGTTGAGTCATTTAAAGGGGTTGCATTTGTGAAAAAATACTCATTGTAGTACCTGGCCCCTATTAGGTACTCATTAATATGAGTTATTTTGCATTGTTTCATTGGATTTCATCTTTACTGTCAACCTGTGGCACAGGAAAAGCATGGTATTACAAACCTGTTCTGCAGTTTAAAAAAATGAGATTTAGAGAGATTTAGAGAGATGAAGTGAATTGAGGTATCCCACTTAGGAAGTAACAGAGCCTGTACTTGAACTTCAGTTCTTTTGAGGTTAGATCCGGAACTTGTTCTTCCACACTATATTTCTTTTTATGAAAACCATAGAAAACTTATATTTTTGAGGAAAATATGAGTTTAATAGTGGTCTTACCTAAATAATGTCAAAGAAATAAAACAAAGAAAATCACCTACATATTTAATAGTTTCTTTTAAAATTTAAATTAGATGCCAAGATTTATGAAAAGATTTATAAAACTGAATTTTTCACCTTTTAATCTTTGTCAGGAATTATGAGGAAATAGCTGTTGTCACTTCATTTGTCAAGCATTATTCAAAATAAATCACCATATGGTCATAAAACATTTTCTGAGAACCTAAGAATCTGCTACTCAGAACAAAATAAACAAATGATGATGGTACTTATTTTATTAAAAAAATAAAATAAAAAATATCTGTGGGATTTATTTAATATAAAACCATAACATTAATTTAACTAAAATTTATACAAATAGTGTTTTGAAACAATAAATGGTATAGGAATTGAGTTTTCATGATAAAATTCTTTCATAACTCACTTTTCAAAAACAATTTATGAAAATGTAGGAGAAAAGTCTAAAACAGATTATATAACAGGAATTTACTTTTGTTTTTGGCTTTGTAATTTGAATGAATATATAGGAGAAATTTGATTTATGAATTCAGAAACCCTAATCAATAGATTTTATACTGCCAGTAAATTTATTTGCAACAGTTTTAATTGAATTCTTTTTATACCTCCATATAACCTCTACCATCTATAGAACTGCAGATATAAATCTTTTTTAAAAAATGCAAGACAGATGTATACCAATATATAGGATATGGAAAAGGAAGTTTTATTTTTCTCTCTTTACAGGAAATAGTTGGCAATCATTTAACAGATACACAATAAATTATTTAGTTATGAAATTTGAGTGGTTATAGTTCCTTATAAATAGTGTTCTAGAAAAAAACCTCATTTTTATTTTGTAATAATATTTATTAATGTGCCATAGCTTTCATGAAACATTTTTTTATTTTCCTGATCATTATCTGTTTTGCCCCTTTAGTTTTCCATCTACACTTGCACCAAGAAAGCAGACAAGTTCTCATTGTACAAGGATGTAGAACTGTTTCCTTGGTTCATTTTCTTATTTTACAAAAGTTATATTGATTTAAATAATTTTATTTTTATTTGATAAATGTTGTTTCTATATATACTAACTCTTAGGGTCAAAAGTTGAGTTTTTAAAAATACCTCTTATATAAATAGCGTTGTCCTTCCATTACTGTCATGGCATGGCAGTGTAGGCTAGAAGGTCATCTCTGAAAATTGAATAATATACATAGTATTCGTAACAATAGTATTCATATCTTTAATTTACTGTTAATAAGAGATCTTAGTAATCTTATTTGTTATGGGTTTCTAATTATTTATTTGCATATATGTTAGCATGCCATTTCACTTCATTTTTACTTTCACTAATTTGGTAAACAATATATTGTATCATATTAATGCTTTCATTTAATTCCACTATTTTTTTATTTTATTTTTCTTTGCCCCCCAGTTTTGTTAAGGTATAACAGACAAATGAAATTACATATGTGTAAGGTATTCAAAGTTATGTGTTAGTGTTTGCATATATTGTGAAGTGATTACCATAGTCAAGCTAGTTAACAGCATCTCATATAGTCAACAATTATTTTGTGTATGGTAAGAGCACTTATAATTTACTCTTTTAGAAAATTTCAAGTGTACAATGCAGTGTTATTAATTGTAATCACTATGCAGTACATTAGAAACACAAAAATTATTAATCTTATAACTAAAAAGTTATGCTTTAACCAACATCTCCTTATTGTCTCCATCCCCAAGTCCTGGAAACTACTATCAACTCTGTAATTTTAAATATTTTTGTTTAGTATCAAGTTTAATTTTATATGTTGATTATCTATTTAAAGTTGTAACTTTTGTTTTTAATGTTTTCATGTGTCATTTCAATCAATATCATTATATGTGAATAGCACAGATTCTTTCTCAGATTTCTAGATAATTTTTCTAATTTGCTTTTTGCCTTCTAATATTATTTAGAGTGCTTTGACAAAGAATAAAAATTTAGAAAGATATTAAATTCATAATGTTTGAACTTCTTGTTATTAAATCAATAAATAATGATTAACATAATTAAGCACTAACTGGTCCCAAACACTGTGATACAACTAATCATAGAACGGCTATTAATTTCACAACAGCCATCCATGATAAGTAGATACTTCTATTATTTCCATTTTATACATGAAAATACTAAAGCTTTTTAAAGATGTTCATTTAAGTTCATCAAGTGCACCCAACTAAGACAATAACTTAAATAATTTTATTAAATTACCTTACATTTCTACCTTGAGTCTCATGTGAGAACACATGAATGATTTCAGCAAAGTCAGAGAACACAAAGTAAATACACAACAATCAATCACATTTCATTATATGAGCAATGTGAGATTTGGAAACAGAAAAAAAAAAAAGAAATTACCGTTGGCAGTGGCTCCAAAGAAATAAAATACTTATACACTAATGTTGGTTGGTAACCTTAGCAGCTTCTGGGTAAATTCTGAAGCCTGTTCAAGAACAGAAGACAAGGAGAGGTCCTAGAAATAGGCAGATCACCCCATACCCATAGGTAGGTTTAATAAGCAAGAGACCTTCCTATGTAAGAGGTTTGCAATGATAAGAGGAAACCTCTATGTCAGTCCTCCAAAATCTTAAAGTTTATGTGAAGGCCTTAACTGGGCTTAATCATGTCCACAGTGTCTCAACATCACATTATTATCTTAAGGCTATGTCTTTGGGCAGCTTCTAGAAGAGGAAGGCAAACAGAAGGCACACTCTAACGAGAGAAGATGGGATGTGGAGCCTTTAGTGGCCCAGGCCTAGATGGCGGCTCAACTGGTAGTCACATCCTCTCAATGAACTTCTCCAAAATTTATAAATCTAACAAAGCATGTACAGAATTCATATGCTGAAAATTATAAAATACTGATGAGGAGTCAAAGAACACAAATGGAAAGACATACCATGTTTATGGAATAAAAGACTAAATGTTCTCCAAATTATGAATTATGAAAGGTTTAATGCAATTCTTGTGAAAAATTCCAGCAAAATTCTCTGTAGATACAGACAAGCTAATTCTAAAGTTTATATATATATATGCATATATATATATATATATATAAATATATCTTTATTATATGCGGCTTAAGTGTCTGTTTGTTGCATAACTGTACTAGCCAATGGGGAGAAGTTGCCATGGCTGAACGCAAATTGAGCGGGTCAGGGGGAAGGCGAACATTTGTTTGCATTGGCAATCATCTGTTTTACATAAAAACTACGTCTTAATGTAATTTCTTTTAAGAATGCCTCCTAGAAAATACAGCACTGAAGAGGAGAGAAAAGGAGCTTAATCTGCACAAAAACGGCTTTCTCGACAAAAAGAAACCACAGAGCAGAGAAAGACAAGGCTTGCTTCAGTCGCAGAGCAAATGTGTCTTTCTGGCATTTTTTTACCTGAGCCTGCATTTGGACATGGTCAACTTTATGTTGCCTGTTCAAGAGTTCGTGAAAGAATGGACGTAAAATTAAAAATAATTGATGGTCCTCTGCAAGGCGAGCTTAAAAATGATGGAAAGATCTACACAAGAAATGTTGTGTACAAAGAGATCTTTGACATGTGAATTAACATTTTATTATTTAAATCACCTTTATTTATTGAGCTAGCGATGGCTCTTAAGAAATGTACTGCCAGTGGTTTCCTTCATTGCACTCTACTTTAAGCAATTAAGCAAGTAGAAGGGGGAAATCCCGTGGGGCAGTAAGCAAAGGGGCGTCCTCACCGCCTGCCCTGGGTAATTCAGTTTGAATTAGCAGACACCTTTGCACAAATCATTTTAATTACAATTTATAATATTTAGAACAGCGGTCATTTCGTATGACTGCCGGGCTTTCTAGTATATATATATCTAGAATAACGAAAACAATTTTGAATAAGCAACTAAAGTTGGAAAGATTATACTACCTGATTTTAAGACTTCACTAACCAACATACTGTGGCATTGGCAGAGGGATATATATGTAGATTAATGGAACAGAATAACAATTTCAAAAATAAACCTACACAAATATGGCCATTTAACTTTTAAGAAAAGCACAAAGAACAATTTAATGGAGAAAGGATGCTGTTTAAAAAAAATTATATTTGCAAAAAAAGTTTTTAAAAATTCACCCTAAATCTCACTCTTATACCTTATACATAAAATGGACTCAAGTAGATCATAGATGTAAATAGAAAATATAAAACTATAAAAATTTTTAAAAAGTAATATATCTTCATGTCCTGATATCAACCAAATATATATTAGGTATAACACCAAAACCTTAGGTCATAAAAAGAAAAAAAATTGATATAATTACTCATTAAAAAAAAACTTTCACTTTCATAAAACACACTGTAAAGAGAATAAAAATACAAGCTAAAGAGTGAGAGAAAGTATTTGCAAACTACAAAATATAAAAGATTCATATTAGCACTATGTAAATTACTCTCAAAATAAGAAAGCATAATTAAAAAATGAGCATAGTACTTGAACAAATACTCCATCTAAAACATTATATGGATGGCTAACCAGCACATAAAAAGGAAATTGTTCAAAATCATTAACTATTAATGATATGCTAATTAAAAACCACTATATGATATAATTACATACAAATTAGAATGACTTAGCTAAATAATTCCAAACTACTGTTCAATAATATCAAATAAAGGTGAAGACGCAGAACTGCAGCTCTCATTTGTTGCTGGTATAGCACCAGCAATAATACAAAACCCTCTTACAAAATAATCTGGCAGAGTTTTGTCAAGTTAAAAACATTCTTACTAGATCTCTACTCTTGTGTATTAAACTAGAAATGTGGAACCATGTGTTCACACAAAACCTGTACAAAAAAATTTTAATAGCAACTATATTTGCAATTATCCACACTGGAAGCAACCCAAATTTCCTACAATGGGTAAATGGAAAAAAATATGGGAAATTCATGCATGGCATACCATTTAGCAATAGAAAAAGAAACAAGCTACTGCTAAATCTCAAAGGCATTATACTAAGTAAAAAGAGTCAGTATTCAAAGTTCACATAATTTTAATAATTATATTTATTTAACATTGCTAAAAAGACAAAACTATAGTGATAGAGATAGAGGTGGAAGAAAAGGTAACTCTAAACAGCACAAGTGAGTTTTGGAAGGGTGATATAAGAGTTCTGTCCCCTGATTGTGGTAATTATGCAATCTATGAATACATTAAAAGTCTATTATTATTATTACTATTATTATTATTATTATTATTATTAAGTGAGAGGCAGGGAGGCAGAAAGACAGACTGCCGCATGCACACCAAACTGGGATCCACCCGGCAGGCCTCCTTCCGGGGGGGATGCTCTGCTCACCTGGGACCACTGCTCTGTTGCTTGGTAACTGAGCTATTTTAGCACATGAGGCAAGGCCATGGAGGCATCCTCAGTGCAACCTGCTTGAACTACTCGAGCC
Organism: Saccopteryx bilineata; assembly: GCF_036850765.1. NCBI lineage: Eukaryota > Metazoa > Chordata > Mammalia > Chiroptera > Emballonuridae > Saccopteryx > Saccopteryx bilineata. Next base: position 43,606,273 of record NC_089494.1, read on the forward strand.
ATGGCTGCAGAATGCAAAGAGAGAGAGAGAGAGAGAAAGAGAGAGAGGGAATGTGCTCTCTGCTTGCCTTTCCCTTTTAGAAGCTGCCCGTCTGTATGCCCTGTATGCCCTGACCGGTAATCAAACCAGGGACTTCCAAATGCTGGCTTACACTCGACCACTGAGCCAACCAGCCAGGGCCAATACATTATAATTCATACAACTAACCTGACCTGTGGTGGTGAAGTGGACAAAGTGTGGACCTGGAATTTTGAAGTTGCCAGTTTGAAACACCGGGCTTGCTTGATCAAGGCACATATGGGAGTTAATGTTTTCTGCTCCTCCCCCCTTCCCTCTCACTCTCATCTCTCTCTAAAATAAATATATAAAAATAAAAAAAATTATTTAAAAAAATAAAATTCATGCAACTATATACCAAAACATTAATTGTAAATTTATAATAATTTTAGAATAAAATTTAAAAAGAAATATGAGGCCTGATCTTCTTGGGAATGTATATTTATTGAATAGCAAAATATCACCTCAAAGAATTCTTATCAAGTTATAAAGTAGACCTAAAAGTATTTTAAAACATGAACTAGACAATGATGGATGCTCAATTACCTAAAATTCTCATTTCAATAAATAGTAGATACTTAGTTTTTCTTCAAATCATATCTTAAGCAAGCCTCTTAATAATAACTATTTCCTCAAGAATACTGAGATTGCAACATATGAACATTTTCTCAAGCCCATTAAGCCCCTTCTGTTTTACTTTCCTTGAATTTCATAACACAGAAACACCACGCTGATCCTGGTTATATTAGTTGGCATCGTACAAGGGCCAAGGCAATTTTTACTAATATAATATTTGATTGTTGATAAAAAAAATTCTGACAGTTTAACAAAATATAGATTCAGTGACAAAGCCAATAGAAGATCCTTGGGAATTTTAAACGAGGACATGCCTATTTCATAAAATGAGGCTGATTTTCAGAATAATATTAAAGGTCAGTGCCACAGCTGTGCATTTGATGAGCAGCTGTGTGAGCTACCAAGAACAATGAACTATCTGATTGGCACTGGACCCAGCCGTGCCAGCAGTTAGGGTGGATGGATTTTGAATGAATGTAGAACAAGTAGATACTGGGTCCTGCTGTGGACACCCTAACTACTGAAGAGTTTAAAGTAACCAGAATAAAGATAGTACAATCTGAGAATAATATAGACATCCCAGAGAGACTAAGGTTAGATTGGGAAAAGAAGAACAGAGAACATTCCTTGAAAGCACCAGATAAAATCTCTTCAAATACATTAAATGAATTTAAATCGGTTGGATTTAAGAATATTAAAGAAAGATGTTTTTTGACAGCATTTATTGAAATGGTGGAAAAATTCACACAATCCTACTTTCTGTTGGCATGATGACACTTTTCTTAGATCTAGAATTTATCTTTATTTTTATAAGCCTGGGTTAACATGGTAAAATTTCTCTTTTCAGGAATATGATTGAAAAATAAAGGAACATATGATGTGTTGTTCAAGTAAATGAGTCAGTAGCCTACAAATGTGTGTGTGTGCTTCTTATTTGTAAATAGTTATGTTTCATTTGATTTGTCATTACTTATAAGACCACTGTGTGTGCCTAAAAATAATTTGAGCATCACTGTTCAAATATATAATACAAGTATGGAAAAAATTCTTGGCGGCATGTTTTACACTTTTTAATGCCCATCAGAGCTTATTGTCTGCATTTCTATTTGGCCTTAATTATAGACATTTCTCACTTGCTATAGCAGTTCTTCTCGCTTACATCACCATCATCTTCTTACCTTTTCTTTCTCTTTTATTTTTCTCTTTATCCAAAGCAGACAGCCTATGGACTTAAACTGTAGTATTGGTCATTCTCTAAGTCTGCAGCCTGCCAGGCCACCCTACAGATTTTTTATGTGCCAACTTTTATACACACACACGTGCACACACCTAATTAATTTCATTTCTCTGTAGAACACTGACAGAAACCATTAGCATTCTCTTCAGAAGGGGTTGATTATATGTATGGAAAAATGATCAATAAAACTGACCAACAGTGCAGAACCCCATATGCTTTTAAAGCTGTTGGATTATATGGACAGTATGAATGAATGGCTAACACCTTGAGTCTTCACTCTTAAACATCAAGTGTGAGACCTTAGATAAAATAGTTTTCCTGCAAAATTACTTCAACAAATAAATTAAGATTCATTACAATATATGTTTGGCACTCAAACTCATATTAATCTTTATCTTTAAAAGTAGGCTTTAGATAAATTTTCTTCATGAAGGTTTCTCCTGCACCAAAATATTAATATTCTCTTTCACTGCTCCTTGAGTCTGTTAAAATTTAAAAAAACTTCATGCTAATTACTATTGCTTCATATTCAAATGTCTCAATCTTCCTTGTTCCACCGTGTATAAATCCATTGAATAGAAACACATACCCAACCGCAGAAAGCAAGCATTGAAATAATGCTCGTTTGTTTCTTGTTTTCTGAAAGCTCTTAAGGACACTGAGAAGGGAGAGTTACACAACATACTACAAAACTATTCATATTTACAAATACGTTTTTTGGGCCTTTTGGTTATCTTTCACTTTCTAAATTTTTCACTATCATTCCCCGCCTCACTCCCCTGCAACCTCGCCTACAAACGCAGACCCATTCCAAACCATCACTAGGACATTTTCTTCCTTCCAGATCACAAAAAAATGGGTAACAAGGGTGAGTTTTCCTTCTGCAGCCCATGTACCTCTTCACTTGGCAAAACAAGAAATGTTCCCGTTACCTGTAATCTTTCTATAGCAAAAGAGTTAGGATTATATATCTTTATAACTGATATATAATTTTGAGGTATAAAATAAAAACTTTTTAATCACTTGATGACTTTTCCTTACTCTTTTCTCTGTCTCTTTCAATAGAGTACCCATACATTTCTGCTTGCTTCCCCAAGTTTTCTTACCTTTCATATTGACTTATCCTTCCTTGAGCCCTGGGGTTTTCTATTTCAGAAATGTCTGATAATTCTTCTCTGCAGTACTCTAACATGTGCGGTTAGACATTTAACTAATGTAATATTAATCATTTATCATATATTTTTGCTATCTCTTTTGCTGGCCTGCTTACACTTTTATTCTTTATAAAAAATGGATAATATGCTACATTTTCATTTCTGCCTTTTAAATCTCTACATAAGCATATAACCTAATGTACCAGTGAGTGAATCTTCCTTTTCAGCTTCTAAAAAAATATGTATCCTAAATGCCATTGGCTTCTGAACAGCCTCCACCATGAAGATTTACAGGAGAAGACTGTCTTAGATGGCATGTCTAAGAGACACAGACATTACCAGGACTGTGTCTGCTGGAGCTACGCTGGATGAAAACAGGAGTTCCATTTTTAAGTTGCTTGATCGTTATGATAAAAGAATTGATATATTTTTATTCTTTTGAGAAAAAGAACGAGCTAGAATCCTGGCCCTGTTATCCTGAATAACGACATCACATGCATCATATGCAGTTATCAGTAGAAATAGAGAATAGAGATGAAGAAATTTTCAGGAAAACTATGTGCCTCATTTTAGCAATAATTTAAATGTCAGTGATAAAAAAAATATTTAATCTAGCTTTTACTGAGGATTTTTCTTTGGAACATTAATTCTGTTTTATGTTCTGAAAAAAAAGAAAGGAAGGAAAAGCATATCTCCCTAGAGAAATGTCTAGGAAATGCTGGGTTCAACAGAGTTTAAAACAGCTTCTTTACTGCAGGACAGCTCGAAGCCTTTAATACTCTAGTGTGCACTGTGAATTTCTAAAAACGAGATACAATATGCTACATTTCTCCAATGTATTGGATTGAAGTACTTTTATTTTTGTAAAGAAGATTCTTAGGGAAATATATTTATAAATCTTATATTGGAAAATGTTACTCAAGTCAGAATTGGTAATAGAAAATTTCTATGATTGCATTAAATCTTTTTTTTTTTCCTACCTTAACAAATCTTCCAAAAGAGAGCAAAATTCTCAAGGGTAAGTAAACATTTGGGAAAAGAAATCAAAAGCCCTAGATAATCAGCCTGAAAATGCTTCAAAGTAAACTATATTTGTAGTGATAATTGGCCTCCAGAATGTTCTGCAAATGTGCTATTTACCGGAAATGAAAATCAACACACACTCCTACCAAACACCTTTTAAAAAGTAAACTGCTACATTTCTTAAGCAGTAATATTCCTTTCTCTCTCTCCAGAGCCACCAAGGGTGCTCTTCAGCAGTATCCAGTCTGCAGGGGGCTGGGCAGAAGTCCAGCAGAACCATGGGTGAGCACTTCCCCACTCAAAGCGAATGATCACATTGATTAGTAGCTGCTCTGTAAGCCCTGGGAGACAGATGCCTTGTTCTAATTACAGTTTTAGCACCTTCCACTCCACATTTCCCTGCTGCTGAGAGTGCTGTGAAATCTCTGCAGATGCTTATCATTATCAGTAAAATTCCATTTTTAATACAATGTAGTATTGTTACTTCACAGGAACTCCAAGTACAAGCTAAATTCTCATAGTGCAGTCCCAGACTGCACCTGAATACAAAGGAGACTTTTTATTAGTCCCTTATCAACACAGAGGAGTTGAGGCTTCTCTGGGTCTCTGGTGGCTTCATTTATCCTAAACAGCATCATGAATGGGGCAAGAAAGCACCACTTGTGAGATCATTCTTGGCATGTGCCCTTAGGGATCATGAGAAAGTTGAGGGAGGAGTGAAAGAGACTGTGACTCTGTAGTCAGAGAGGAAGAGCAAGCCACGGTGTTTCATGCAGGAAGCAATCTTCTCAGTGGGATCCGCCATAGCTCTTGACTAGCTTTATAGCTCCAGTCTCTTTTATTGATTCTTTCTCTTAAATCTCTTGGAAATGTTGCTGTTTTTGTGTGTTTTTCTTAATCAATCACTGTTTTCCCGCTAAATATTCTTCAGTGAGACTCTAATTCACTCAGATGGCTTTAGCCATCAACTTCAGTTAGACCAATATCAAAATTGTGCCTAAACTTCTGGCTTCTCTCATCAACTAGAAAGTCATATTTAATCTTTCTGATGAATATCTTCACATGAATACTCAACTGGTGACTAAAATCAGAAACTCAAAAAGAGAAGGCTTCCATCTCCCCCCCCCCTCCTTAAACTCAACTTTCTTCAAAAAAAAAAAAAGGAAGAAGGTTTTACTTCACATATTTACATTGAGCTAAAGATTATAAAATAGACCATTTATTACAAAATATTTATTGAAAGCCAATTATGGAGAATTGTCCTAGAGGTTAGGAACATAGCAGTGACCAACACACACACACACACACACACACACACAAAACAATCTCATCCTTCTTAAAGTTTATATTCTATTGGATTGTGACAGAAAATAAACAAGTCAAACATATACTATGTCATAATGTAATAAACTTATGGGGGAAATTAAGCAAAAGAAATAGCTCCGAAGCAAACAATTGTTTGATATGTTTTACTAATAATATGGAGACCAAATGGAACTAAAACAGAGTGAAGTAAGAAATTAGTTCAAAGATATAGTGAGACAAGATCATGAGATAATTGTTAATCTAGTCTGCCCTTTATAGTGACCCAACAAAACAATTTTTAAAATAATAGTGCCCAGATCTCATATGAGACTTGTTAAATTAGAATCTCTGAGTATGAAACCCAAATACTGATATCTGTTATAATCTCCCAAGATGACTTTAATATGTAGCCTATGTCAAGAACCACTGAAATGTGGGCTTGCTGGTCATTATAATAGTTTGATCTACTCTGGTTAAGATAGAATGTATTTATCAGAGAAGTAGCATAATCCTACTTACATTTTGAAAAGAAAACTCTGGCTGATGTGAAAAATAAATTACGGGAAGGATTGACAAAGGTCTAAGTAGGAAGACCACTTTCAAGCCCTGGCAATAATTCAAATGAGAGAAGATGTTGAAATAGATGAGGGTGGGAGCAGTAAAATTGGTTAGAAGTGAACATTTTTAAATATATATTTTTAGAAAGTGTCACCAAGATTCGCTAATGCATGTATCAAATGTGTCAACAGAAAGAATTCAAATATAACTTCAAAGTCTAAGAAAGGTAGGGTAGCTGAAACTAAAATGGGGAAGAATGTGAGAGAAAACCTCTATTGGAAGTTGCTTTTAAACTTAAATCTCTTAACTGTATAATAGACATAGAACAAAGTGAGACATCCAAGACTCTGCAGTAGACAAATCTATAACTAAGAAGTTCAGAGGGGAAGTCTATGCTGGAGATATACATTTGGGAGTCATCAGAAAAAAGATGGTTTTAAATTCAAAAGACTGTATGAGAGTACTTAAGAAGTGAGTGAAATGAATAAAAGATGTACAAGGTCTGAATACTATTGAAACTTAATGGAGATAAATGGCCATTGAAAAAGAAAGGAACCTGTTAATTAATGAGAAAAAAAATTTAAAAAGTGTTTCAAAAAAATGTGCTACTTCTTATACTATTGCTAACATTCAATAGACTTAGTTTTGTCTATTGAATTTATAATATTTGTAGACTGGATAGGAGTAATTTTAATGAAATTGTGTGAGCAAAAAGAAATATCATGGTGTGCATGACCAGTGGTGGCACAGTGGATAAAGTGTTGACCTGGGACCCTGAGGTACCAGGTTTGAAACTCCAAGGTCACCAGCTTGAGTGAAAGCTCATCTGGCTTGAGCATGGTATAATCAATATGATCCCATGATTGCTTGATTAAGCCCAAGGTCACTGACTGGAACAAAGAGTCACTGGCTCAGCTTGAGCCACCTGTCAAGGCACATATGAGAAGCAACCAGTGAACAACTAAAGTACCACAACTATGAGTTGATACTTTTCATCTATCTCCCTTCCTCTCTCTTTCTCTCTCAAAAAAGAGTGAGTTTAAGGGAGAATGCAAAGAAATAGGTTGAAAACAGCTGTTTTGTTAAGCTGTGTAATAAGAAAACAGAAAACTGTTTATATAACAAAAGAAGAAATGAAGTTTAAAAATTGTGCAATATTGTTATAATAATTAGAGATATTAACAGCATGCTTTTACATAATACAAGGATCAGCTAGAACAATTGTTAAGGGTATGTCCTTGAGTAAAAGCAAGGAAAAGTGAGCTGATGCATAAGAAAAAGGTCTGAACTCTGTTAAAACTACCAACTGGTTTTCCAAAAATGTTGTAAGACAAAGATAAAGGGGGATGGTGAAATTAATATGGAATTGTTTTCTGAGTGTGTACCACTAAACTTTGGAATTTTTCACAATTTTCTTCTCCCATGATGTAGCCCTTAGGTTAAGAAAACTCTTGACTTACAAAAAAATAATAATTTTGTATTTTTTTAGGTTAAATAAATATACTTTTAAATATTGTGACATCTTGCTTTTGCAATACCAGAGTAATTTATCTCTCCCTCTACTTTCTAAGCCATTTATATTTCTCATAATTTAATAATTAGATGAACAATTGTTCTTCAAAAATAGATGATACATTGCAAGAAATATCATCTTATGTGAGTTTATTATGAGAAAATCCTGAGTCAAATATAATGAGTTTTTTTCCTTTCCCCTAAGAATCTTCCCAAATGTCAGTCTCCAATTCCCAGCTTTCTGATAGTTTTAATGATTTGATTCCAATGGATTTCAGTTCAGGTTGATGTAAATAAATTTTTTTTTAAATCATGCTTCACACTTTAACATGTGGTAGACTGAGTGTATAATTTCCAAAGAATCTACTAATAATATACAGAGAGGATTATTCTCATGTAAGGAGAACATGTTATTAGTTAATAGAATAGTAGAATTTATTAAACTCTTGATTATATTATGTTATGTTATCAGTTTATAGTGTACTGATATTTATAATTTCAGAGACCTTCTTCCATGTAATGAGTAAAATAGTATTTGTATTAGCTACTTTCTATACCATAAAACAATGTTGAGAAGATCCTACAATTAAGGTTTTGCTTATTATTTTACTATGAAGGAAAATGTTTGAATGCTTACATCAGAATTGTTATTTTTCAACTGTGTCTGATATTATGGGATCATAATGAAGAAGGTCAGATAGAGTTCTAGCTTTCACAATTTCCAGAAATCCCACAGAAGTGATAAGATAAAAAGAGCACAATAAAACTAATAGGGAGAAGGTAGTTGAAATTTTAATTGATAAAACTCAATTAATAAATGTACAATTGATTAAATTTAATAAAATTGTAAGAACAGTGTAAACAATATTTTACTTGATGAAATTTATTAGAATATAAACTTTATATGGGCCAGAGCTTAGATTTGTTTTTCTTTTTAACAAGTTTATTCCCAATATCTAAATTAACACTTGGTCTATGCTTCAATAGGCATTAAGAGCATGGTGGACAATGAATATGTAGGTATTTTTCCTGCATATATACATTAATCTATTCTCTTTACTTATGACATATATGCCAAAGGCTGGGAAAAAGTGTTCATAATTGAGAAAACCATGTCTCATCATCCATTTTCTCTTTATTTAGTTTGGAACTATCATTGGCTACATTCCTTTCATGGCCAGTTCTCTAGACCTCCTAGGAATTGTCTGAGCTACTCACCATTTTTTCAGCAAATGTCTTTTTCTTCTTAAATTTGTCAGAGATCATTTTTGTTGTTGAAAAGTAGGAATCCTGACAGATAGAGGATCCGAGTTCTCCTTAGAGCCCAGAAAAGATTTCATTCCAGGAACATAGCTAGATTCTTCTCTACTGGAAGTTTCTTACCTCAGGGCAAAGAGAAGAATTTTGGGAGAGAATTGGAATAAATTGTAAATCTGATACTAATAATACTTTGTACTTTCTTTGCAACTTTTATTCCCTACATTCTCAAAATGTTTTAGAAACCCAGCATTTTGTTCTATGGCTATTATTGCCAAGGATATTATACTTGAGAATATGTATTTTTAGAAAGATTGCCAATGAATTGTATGTGAATGGAATCCAAAGAATACCTTGCTTCTGACCAACAGCATATGAAATGACTGCTGTTCTAGATATTATAAATTATAATTAAAATGATTTGTGCAAAGGTGTCTGCTAATTCAAACTGAATTACCCAGGGCAGGCGGCAAGGATGCCCCTTTGCTTACTGCCCCACGGGGTTTCCCCCTTCTACTTGCTTAATTGCTTAAAGTAGAGTGCAATGAAGGAAACCACTGGTGGTACATTTCTTAAGAGCCACCACTAGCTCAATAAATAAAGGTGATTTAAATAATAAAATGTTAATTCACATGTCAAAGATCTCTTTGTACACAACATTTCTTGTGTAGATCTTTCCATCATTTTTAAGCTCGCCTTGCAGAGAACCATCAATTCTTTTTAATTTTACATCTGTTCTTTCACGAACTCTTGAACAGGCAACATAAAGTTGACCGTGTCCAAATGTAGGCTCAGCTAAAATAATGCCAACACACTTAAGCGTTTGGCCCTGAGACTTATTGATGGTCATAGCAAAGGCAAGTTTTACGGGAAATTGTCTACGTCTCAATTGAAATGGCAACCCTGTTTGAGATGGAGCCAAATCAATTCTTGGAATGACATGTATTTCACCTTTAGAGGAGCCAGTCAAAGACTTAGCTCTTATGACATTATTTTTCAATTGGAGAAGCTCTAGTCTTGTACCATTGCAAAGACCCCTTCTGGTGTTAAGATTTCTTAACAGCATAATAATTGCTCCAATCTTTAACCTCAACTTGTGAGGTGGCATGCCAGAAGGCGGGACTATTTGAATACTGTGGCAACTTCACCCCATTGGCTAATACAGTTACACAAGCAACCAATAAGCTATTGGCAACAAACAGACACTTAAGCCGCATATAATAAAGATTACCATATTTTTCGCTCCATAAGACGCACTTTTTTTTCCAAAAAAAAACGGAGAGGAAAATGCCCATGCGTCTTATGGAGCGAATGATCTTTTTTTTTTTAAGCTGCTAGAGAGCACTGTGCTGGTAAACATATGTAGAATGAGCACCAGCAGGAGCGTAATCATACCTGCCATGGTGGCATGAAGAACCGCTGCATTGCCTGGCCTGTGGTGGCGCAGTGGATAAAGCGTCGACCTGGAAATGCTGAGGTCGCCGGTTCGAAACCCTGGGCTTGCCTGGTCAGGGCACATATGGGAGTTGATGCTTCCAGCTCCTCCCCCCTGTCTCTCTCTCCTCTCCTCTTCTCTCTCTCTCTCTCTCTCTCCTCTCTAAAATGAATAAATAAAATAAAAAAATAAAAAAAAATAAAATAAAAAAAAGAACCGCTGCATCTACTTGACCAATTTAGAACACATATTAGTGAAACCACACACAAAAAATAAACTTTATAGATATGAAGACTCATTTAGCTGTAATTCTTGAGGGTCTTACCAGCCAGTTGCAACCTCTTGACATTTCCATCAACAAATCATTTGAAGTTTTTATGCGAAAAGAGTGGAACAAATGGATGGCTGTTGGTAATCATGATCTGACACCAACTGGACAAATGAAGAGACCTGAGTGATATCACTTAGGTTTGTGAATGGGTGAAAACATCATGGCAGTCAGTGAAGAATGAAACTGTGATATGGTCGTTCAAAAAATGTGGCCTTAGATGGCACTGAAGATGGTATCATATATGAAAATTGCGAAGAAAGTGATATCAGTGATTGTAAGCAACTGAGCTTCTTAAATTCTGACACTAGTGATAATGAGTTCCAGGGGTTCCTGGACAACTAGAAGAGTTTTGAACATTTAAGTCTCTTCTCATTTCTTAATAACAGTGCTCATGGTTGTTACTACTGCTGTTGAGTTTACATTGTTGTAATATTATTGTGGTATATTTTATTAAATATTTTAACACACCATTTGGTTCAGAATTTATTTTTTCTTATTTTCCCCTTTAAAACCTTAGTGTGTCTTCTGGTCAGGTGCGTCTTATGGAGCGAAAAATATGGTAGTCATCATTTACTATAATCAGTGCCTCCATCTTCAATTTCATTTATAAAACATGTTTAGCTATTGGTAATATTAAAAAAATTAAATGAAAGAAGAATGAGCCTGACAAGATGGTGCTGCAGTGCATAGGCCATAGACCTGGGATGCTGAGTACCCAGGTTCAAAAACCCAAGGTCATTAGCTTGAGTGCAGAGTCACCAGCTTGAGCATGGGATCATAGACATGACCCATGGTCACTAGCTTGAACCAAAAGGTTGCTGGATTGAGCCCAAGGTTACTGGCTTGAGCAAAGGCCCACTCACTCCACTGTAGCCCCTGGTCAAGGACATATGTGAAAGCAATCAATGAATAACTAAGGTGCCACAATAAAAATTTGATGCTTCTCATCTCTCTCCCTTCCTGTCTGTCTGTCTGTCTTTCTCTAGTGGAAGGAAGGAAGGAAGGAAGGAAGGAAGGAAGGAAGGAAGGAAGGAAGGAAAGAAAGAAAGAAAGAAAAGTAATTTTGAACATTAGTTCAACAAACAAAGCTCCCCATGAATCTATATTGACTACCTTAAAAGAATTTTTGGCTTCAAAGTACCATCAAAATTACTTTAATTTTCTATTAAAGTCTGTTTAAAAGCAAAGATAGCGAATATATAAGGAATTTCTCAGGAAAAATCTAAATAATTTTCTATTGAAACCTAGTTCTTTTGATTTATTATAGGGTAAATTAAGTGTCTGCCATGGTACAAAGGAATAATATTGCAATAAATAAACTAAAAGTATGTGTGGCTTCAAAAGGTATACCTTCCAGTAATTTTACAGAGAATTCAGGACAGATAGGTAACAAATTCCTTAACCAGTATCAAAGAGATTATTACCCCATATGATGCCATGTTTCTTCATAGAACAAAATGTTTATTAATATTGTGTAGAAATTTATTTTTCTATAATGGCATTCATTTGTTTTAACTTTTTCCTTTAAATGATACTCTATGTATCTGTACCATCTATTATATGGCTGCCTTACAAATTCCTGAAGGGAAGTTTTGACATTTCTTTATAGTATCACACCCAACACCCTCATTGTTTTAGCCAGGCTAAAACTTCAGTAAATTGACATGCATATTTGAAAGTCCAAATAACTGAAGTTGAAAGAACAGCAGTAATTGTAGGCTAAATGGACCTTTGTGTCTGCACAGTTTTACTTCATGGTAAACTCTAATAGATCATAGCATATTATCAAGTTTTTCTCCTCCTACACATTAATATGGCATGCACTATACATACAGTATATGCTTTTAAATGTTTCATTGTTAGGAATAGAATTTTCAAATCGTCTGCATTTTAAAGATGTAAGTAGAAGTTCTAGGGCACAAGGTTAAAGTGCCGCTCTCACAATGCTGCTTTGTGATGAAGTTGGTTGGAAATCCAGTACAGATGACCCAGTGAAGTGGGAGGGATTCATTCCCTTTGCCATGAATATAGAGAATCAGTAAAAAAAAAAAAAAAAAAAAAAAAAAAACAGCCCATCTGTAAGCTTTGTCAAATGTAATGTATTGCACCTTGAGGATAGAAAAAGATATTCATGTATACAGTAAAAAATGGTTTGCAGTGAGAGATGAACAGGATGCCAGAAAGAAAAAGGATGGCCTGTATTTAAAACACATTTATCATTTTGAATGGGATACCTGTTCTTGATGGCTGCATTCTTTGACAAGGACATAAAACCTTGAGTATTTGGAAGCCTTTGTCAGGAAAAAAGAGAAGAGTGATCAATTTTCTTCAAAATGCAAAGTAGTTCTGAGTGCATTAAATTGGAGCATTCCATTGTCTGTCAATGACTCATACTCTATCCAACTCTAGTTTTGTCTTTTGTCCAAATTTGAAAAGACAGTGTATGACTCATTGACAGATAATAGCAAATTCTCCTCAAGATAGCAGGGGATGAGAAATAAACATCTGGGAACTAAGTTGTAAAGAACTACTTTAGAAGTTAAGATGCCACCGTCCACTTCCATCTGTACATCTCTCCCCTTGCAAAATGTTTATTTGTTCCTTTTTAAATAGAGAAAAATACTTAATATGTCACAATGAGAATAATAGCCTTAAATGCTAGTACAGCTTTCTTAACCAAGTATCACCAGGTTTATGCATTTATTTATTACAGGCAAAGTTGAAATACACCAATTTGCCATTGTTGTTGTTTTTAATGCATGCAATTTATATTACACATATTTTAAACTATAAAATAGAGAACTGGCAGAGAACTATAATATAGCAGACATTTGGCCATATTAATATATTGCTCTATAATAAAATTAAATTTTGAGCTTTATTGCTTTCTTTCCTTAAATTCCCTTATGCTTATATGTTAGTGTTATCTTACTATATATTGCTTTCATCTGATCTTAAATGAAACAAAGATTAATATAAACTGTTTCTACTTTGTTTTAAATTTATTTTATAGATTTGTGAGTCTATTTTTTTTCTCATCTAGTTTTCATCAAAGAGGTATGACATATATTTTGCACTCTCTAAGACTTTTACAAAATTCCCATTTGTTTCTCAAGCAATAAACAATAGTTTATTTCTATTTAATAATAAATGTTAATAAAGCCAAAAATTTAGTATCATGTTTTGGTAAAGAAGTTATTTCCATTTTTGAAATTTTTTATTTTACCACGCCAATTTTTTTTTTTTTAACAGAGACTGAGAGAGGTTCAGAGAGAAGGATAGTTAGGGACATATAGACAGGAATGGAGAGAGGTGAGAAGCATCAATTATCAGTTTTTCATTGTGACACCTTAGTTGTTCATTGATTTCTTTCTCATATGTGCCTTGACTCTGGGCCTTCAGCAGACCGAGTAACCCCTTGCTCAAGCCAGCAACCTTGGGTCCAAGCTATTGAGCTTTACTCAAACCAGAGGAGCCTGCGCTCAAGCTGGCGACCTTGGGGTCTGGAACCTGGGTACTCCCCATCCCAGTCTGATGCTCTATCCACTGCACCACCGCCTGGTCATGCTTTACCATATCAATTATTAAAGAGTGTTCAGTGAATACTTGCACATTATATCACATTATGTTGATGGCCCTCTCAATGAGTTCCATTTATTTATTTATTTATTTATTTGTTTGCCATAGATTAAGTAAAATTTCAATAGCATAGAAGTATTAAATCTTTAGAAGTGTGAATGTGCATAATAATTTAAATAAAGTTTCCAAAATTTACATAGAAAATGCATAGAGTGATTAGGAAGACAAAAGAAGACAACTGAAATGTATTAGGGTTTAAATGTGTTTCAGGGTTTGGATGTTATCCTCTAGGTTCATAAAGTACTTTGACAACAAAATAAAGGCTAAACATTAGGGTTGGGAAACTTCAGGCATGAATGTCAGTAAACAAGTAATTGTTACTAGTCCAAGTTAAATAAGGACTGTCTTAAACCAGGGAGGTGGAAAGGAACAATAGAAAAAAACATGAACAAATCAAAGAAGTAAGAGCAACTTTTAGAATATAAACAGAGCCAAAATTGCTGCCTTACATATTTAGCTCTTTTTTTTTTTTTTTGAAACAGAGAGGCAGTCAGACAGACTCCCGCATGCATCCAACTGGGATCCACCCAGCATGCCCACCAAGGGGTGATGCTCTGCCCATCTGGGGCATTGCTCTGTTGCAACCAGAGCCATTCTAGCGCCTAAGGCAGAAGCCATGGAGCCATCCTCAGCGCCTGGGCCAACTTTGCTCCAATGGATCCTTGGCTGCAGGAGGGGAAGAGAGAGATAGAGAGGAAGGAGAGTGGGAGGGGTGGAGAAGCAGATGGGTGCTTCTCCTGTGTGCCCTGGCCAGGAATCGAACCAGGACTCCTGCATGCCAGGCCAAGGCTCTATCACTGAGCCAACCAGCCAGGGCTATTTAGCTCTTTTGTGCTAGTGTGACCTCTTGTCTGAGTTGTCTATATATATCACTATATATATCAGTGATAGGATTCAAATAATTTAACAACAGGTTCTTTGCCCTAATGACCGTGTTAAGTATTAAAAAACAATATACCAAAAGGTAGTTTATTATTTCATGCATTTAATATTTAAATGAGAATTAAAAAGGTACACAAAACTAGGTTATGTTATAAAGAAGAGTTTTAAAATATTAATTAAAATATTAAATAATACCTGACAAAAAATAAATAAAACTATTATTTAGGATATTTGCAATCACAGCTTGTCATCTGCTGGTTGTAAGGTACTTTTTCTCTTCATGTTTTATGTTTATTTACTGAAGTAACAAACTTGAGGGAATTAGAATGTAGTATTTTATCAAAGGTATAACGAGCCCTGGCCGTTTGGCTCAGTGGTAGAGCGTCGGCCTGGCGTGCGGGGGACCTGGGTTCGATTCCCAGCCAGGGCACATAGGAGAAGCGCCCATTTGCTTCTCCACCCCCACCCCTCCTTCCTCTCTGTCTCCCTCTTCCCCTCCCGCAGCCAAGGCTCCATTGGAGCAAAGATGGCCCTGGCGCTGGGGATGGCTCCTTGGCCTCTGCCCCAGGCGCTAGAGTGGCTCTGGTTGCAGCAGAGCGAAGCCCCGGAGGGGCAGAGTATTGGCCCCTGGTGGGCAGAGCGTCGCCTCTGGTGGGCAGAGCATTGCCCCTGGTGGGCGTGGCGGTTGGATCCCGGTGGGGCGCATGCGGGAGTCTGTCTGACTGTCTCTCCCCGTTTCCAGCTTCAGAAAAAAAAAAAAAAGGTATAATGAGTTTTATGAAATAAATAAATATATATTACAAGCATAGTTCCATCAAAAATTTTTCACTTGGCCTGACCTGTGGTGGCACAGTGGATAAAGCGTCGACCTGGAAATGCTGAGGTCACCGGTTCGAAACCCTGCTTGCCTGGTCAAGGCACATATGGGAGTTGATGTTTCCAGCTCCTCCCCCCTTCTATCTCTCTGTCTCTCCTCTCTCCCCCTCTCCTCTGTAAAATGAATAAATAAAAAAAATTAAAAAAAATTTTTTTCACCTGTGCTTGGAATGAACATTACTATGGGCGCTTAGAATACACTGTTGCACAGATGAATGTTAAAAAAGAGTAAGGAATGTAAATGTGTGATTTCCACATTAGGCTGCTGCCCAGGAGCCCACCTTAGAAAGAACTCTAATTATAAGTGTCATTTTAACAACCAGTTTGCTGAACTCAACAAGAAATTAGTTAACAGTTCTACCAAACTGATGCAAACCTGCTGAATACCGCTACTGATATTTACATATATATACAATATACATATATATTTTTACATATTTATATATAATTTATATTATAAATAATTTTATATAATTAGAATAAAATATATTTTATTTCTTTCAAATCTATAATTTTCTCAGATCAGATATATTTATTCTCTTTATCATATGACATGATTTTCACCCATCACCTTGATGGCTGTCCTCCAAATGTGCTTCACTTTTATCAAGGATTTTAAAATCTTAGACTCAAATTTTTAAAGTCTTATTGACTCAAACGTTTTATTTATAGTTACAGTTTTACAGAGTATATTTTGACTTTCTATTGTAAAAATACAATATCTCTTTTGCATGTTTCAAAAATACACACAATGCCCACCTGTCTATATTTTCTCTTCATCTTCCTCAGATTGTCTAGCATAAATCAAAGAATAGTACCACAGGGCAATTAATTATGCAAGGGGTAGTTGTAGCAAATGAAATAGTCCAAATAAATGAAAGTTAACATTACACGTAAATATTGCTAAAATACAATGAAAGAGCTATAATTAATTAGGCTAATTAAAGAACATGAAGATAATTGGCATACATATTTCTTTAATTCTAAATAAATTATTTGAATATTGGTAATTAAATTTCTCAACTTAGAACTTAGATGTTCAATGCTTCCAGTTAAAATGTTTAAAAGAAAAAAAAATAATAAAGTTAATATATTAAATGTTTTATATTAAAGTGACCAAGCTGAACTATCAAAAAGTAGCATTGATTTTTTTTTGGCTGGAAATTGACAATGTAGGCTATTAAGTAATTTATTTGTTTATTTTTAGCAAGAAAGAGAGAGACAGACATACAGACAGAGAGATAAATGAGAAGTATCAACTCATAATTGAGTCACCCTAGTTGTTCATTGATTGCTTTCTTATATGTGCTTTGACCAGGGGGCTTCAGTTGAGCCAAAGTTCCCTTGCTCAAGCCAGTGACTATTGGGTCATGTCTATGATCCCACATTTAAGCCAGTAACCCCACGCTCAAGCTGGTGAGTCCACACTCAAACCGGTGACCTTGAGATTTTGTAACTAGGTCCTCAGCATCCCAGACTGATGCTCTATTTATGCACTACCACCTGGTCAGGCCATTGTATGAAATTTTAAAATTAATTTTAATTAAGTTTCTTCTAGATATATTTAAAATTTCTACATTTTAACACCCTTCTTCCTAGAGCCAAGACTGCTCAACTTGACATGGTTTTTGTTGGTCAGTGACTGAAGCTGTATTTGTTATATCTCATTCAGACATTTTTTTTATAGTGGCATAGAGAGGAAAGAGAGAGAAAGAGAGAGGGAGAGTGGCATATTAATTTGTGTTCCACTTAGTTGTGCATTCATTTGTTGCTTTCTGTATGTGTCCAGATCATGGATCAAACCCGCAACTTTGGTGTTTCTGGATGATGTTCCAATCGACTTAGAAAACAAGCCCAGACTCCTCTGACTTTTAATAATTGATTTCTTAGTAGGAGATATCAAAGTGACTACTGACTAGATAATAAACCAAGAGCACTGTTTCCTTTATATGTATCTGCACTCCTTAGGCAGGTGAGACAATGTTACTATAACCTCCAGGATTTCACTTAATGTGGGTACCTGATACTTTCCAGGAGAAAATATAATTCTCATCCTCATATACACTCATCTTTAAACAAATAATAGTATACTATTATTTCTCAACCTTCGTTAAAAAGATAACTGTAATAGTATAGATGTGGAGTTTTGACTTTGATTATGGCTGCAAGAAAGGCACAGAAGTTTCCATTGCAAGAGAGCAATTAGAGAAAAGCATGGAATCCTAATTTTTCAATGTGCTCAATAGCAAAAGAGGACAGCTGGCTGTCAGCAGATCAACATGTAATCAAATTAACATTATGAGAATACCACTGACAATTCCCATTATTTCCCAACATAAATATTTTAGAACTGTTGTACTTTAAAATATAACCTTTTTCTTAGATTCCTTTTTGTTTTTTGTTTGTTTGTTTGTTTGTTTTACAAGAGAGACAGAGGGAGAGGAGCAGATAGGGACAGACAGGAAGGGAGAGAGATGAGAAGTATCAACTCTTTGTTGCGGCACCTTTGTTGTTCATTGATTGCTTCCTCATATGTTCCTTGACCAGAGGGCTAAGCAGAGTGAGTAACACCTTGCTCAAGCCAGCGACCTTTGGCCTCAAGTCAGTGACCTTTGGGCTTAAGCCAGCCACCATGGGGTCATGTCTAAGATCCCACACTCAAGCCAGCAACCTCATGCTCAAGCTGGTTAGCCCGTGTTCAAGTTGAATGAACCAGCGTCCAAGCCAGTGATCCTGGAGTTTCAAACCTGGGTCTTCTGTATCCCAGGCCGATGCTCTATCCACTGTGCTACTACCTAGTCAGGCAAAAATATCATTTCTTTTAGATATGCAGCCATAAATTTTATCTCCATAGAGCATTAAAGTCATAATGGTTTTTAAAAGTGACTGCCTGCATTTCTCTCAACAGGTCTAAGTTTGACCTAGCAAAGTGGAGAAGTTGCCATGATGAGATTTATATAGCCTCCTCTCTGGCTCTGTTTTCTGCAGAGAAACCACAACCTGCCCCACCCAGCTTTAAGGCAGAGGAAGACAATGTTATCCTTTCAAAAGCACTGAGTCTTTCAAAGCTACCATGAGTCTTTATGATGTTCTATAATATTCCTGGCATGTACTATCTCTGAATGGTACCAGACAGCTGGCTTTGAGCCTGGTCCCTAATGAATGAAAATAATAACTAATCCAGAGTATAATCAGTATTAGAAATAAATCTATGCAATGACACTTAAAGAAAAGAACAGTACATTTTTCTAAATGATAATTGATGTCCATAATTTAGACTTTTGAGTAAATATGCTATGTGTATAAAATCACATTATTTTATGTAGCGGGATCAGTTTGTTAGCAAAATTTGAACTACAATGCAAGTGTGTGTGTGTGTGTGTGTGTGTGTGTGTATGCACCCAATGTAAATACACTCTGAAAAAAAGTAGTTTATTCAGCAAATATGTTTTATAGCAATCTTGGTAGTTTTGTTATTGTTCAAGACACCATTATATTTGTCATGTCATGTACTGTTCAGTGATCTTTATCATTCATTATTCAAAAATAAAAACCAGTTGCCATATTATAATGGCCAAACCATTTAAATGAAACAATGAAGAGTACTTAATAATAAATATCTTCCAATCCAGACATCAAGTTTCCAGCTCAAAAGAATACCTCTTTTAGTAGTTTATTGTTTAATCTTTCAAAAATTTTCCTTACATTTATAATTAGATGTAGAATAATATTTTTGATTCCTAATTTTAATTATTAATAGTGCCTTTAACATTTTAAAACTATTTTTAATTGTTAATATTAAAAACTTAATTATTTTAATAAAAAATTATTAAAATTAACTTAGTTAAGTTTTGTTTCACAAGACATTGTTAGATACAGTTTTAAGATATAAAATAAGCATTAGGACTTCAAGTAAAAGAGAAAGGGAGAACAAATCCATCTAACTTAATTTTGATAAAATCATATTTGATGCATCAATACAAAGAATGCAAGTCTTATTTTAGAAAGTTTTATATTAGGAATCTCAAAGTCAAGAAAGACACTCCATCTTAAGAATGTTTTATAAGTAAAAAATATTAACAAAAATCAGAGGGAAAAATCAATCTTTCTATAACTTCATTATTTTCCAGAACAAGAAAAAAAATAATACTAAGAATATGTTGGAAATTTAGTAGTTAACTTCAAAGGACTGATTTGTAAATATATATGTGGTTGTGTAAAAACAGTCTTCTTTGTTGAACATGGGGTAAATTTATAATTATTTATGCCAAAATATTTGTATAAATGTTTATATTATTTCCAGAGAGGAAATTATAAGTCAGGAACACAAAAAAAGGTGAAAAACTAACTAACAAAAGAAATGCTGGAAACAGGGATGTTCAGAGTTGAAGACATGAGATACTCAGAGTAGAATAGTGGGAAGATTAGAGAAAAGGTAAGAACTATAGAGTGTCTTTCTTCCATTGTCATGCTCAAGCAAAATTAGGGAAAGAACATATCTCTTCACTGTTCACCTAAGACCCGAAGGATGACCCCTTATCTCTTGTCGTTCTCTCCCAGCTACTCCCAATCTTCCACTACCCTGGAGAACAAATATTTGTTCTGTAATAACATCTTATCCACCTGTATCCAAATAATATGATGACAATAATAGTGAAGGGAAAAAAGACTATGTCAGTGGTTACAACTGAAAAAAAGATTATTATATTATATTATATTATATTATATTATATTATATTATATTATATTATATTATATTACATTCATCATTATCTTATTTGTTTAATGTATTGGAATAAACTTTTCAAATAATGGATAGAATATATACTGTTTTTTTAGGACTGTCAAGCAAAACCAAGAATCAATGTGAACAATGGAACTACGAAGGTAAAATGAAAGAGAAAAAAGTTCTTTGTTAGGTTGTAAATATTTTAAATTAAAAAAAAAACTGAGAATCATATTGATATAAAAGGGGAGCCAAGAAAAATAAAATAAAATTATAGAATGAGATAAGAAAGTGTTATAAGAGAAAGCATGACATTCCTTTCCCCAAAAATCATAATATAACAAAAGTTCACAAGCAGAATCAAATTCCACTCCTAAAACATTGGATTGGACCTATCTGCATAGCTTAGGCAGTCAATCCAATTGATCAGTGTATGTCAATAATATCCAAATTTTTAAGTGTAAATGGAAATAATGTATATTCCTGTTTGCCCATTCTTGGCTAATGAGGTTATCACAAAAAGCTTGTGTTTAGAATGAACTGAAGACATGAACATGTATTTCAGTTATAGTCCACTGGTACTGACTTAAAAGAAGCAATTTTAGTACATCTATTTGTCACACTTTTTTCTGTTCATTTAAATAATGGTTGACTTGATAGATTTTAGTCTGAATAGATTTGTTGTTTAGCAATAAAGCTTTTAAACTAAACAATCAAGAAAGTTATTTTAATGTTTTATGCCCTCACAAAACATATGGAGTATTTAAGTAGAATTTGAAAAAGACCAAAGAAGTATAAAAACTAAAAAAACTTGTTTTTTGATAGCTATGATACATTCCCTAATTTCTCTCTTTATTCCATATTTAAGTCACTATGTTAAAGGTTAGTATTAGTAGAAAAAGGTTAATTTAAAAATGATTGTTAAGGGTAATTGCAATAAACATTTAGTGAGTCTTTTGACCTAAAACAGGATGACTGTTAAATTACCTATGATGGTGCCAGTTCTTATTGGAAATAAGGAAAGTCCACATCTGTTCATGCTTAAACTAAAAATAATGAGTGTATTGTTTACTGATAAGTCCTCTGAAAGGTAGCTCAGCTCAGCTCAGCAATCTTTATTCTCCTGAAACAAAATGATAAAGTAGTTTTCTATATAGAGAATAGGACAAATTTGAGTGAAGAATAATTTTTTTCTTAATTTTTTCTCTGATTTTTAGAGAGAAGGGATGGGGGAGAAACAGGAAGCGTCAACTCATAGTACTGTAGTTGCTTCTCATAAATGCCTTTGACCAGGCTAACCGGTGACCTCAGTATTTCAGGTCAATGCTTTATCCACTGCACCACCATAGGTCAGGCTAAGTGAAGAATTATTAAGAGAATTGAAATGAAAAAAAGCTATATATAAATCCTCATATTTTAAAAAATAGTTTTAACCAGAGAGATCCCAGTTGATTTGGTAAAGAATGCAGCACTAAGTACAAATGTACATTTTTGATGGTATTATCTACCAACAATAACAAATTTTAAAATGTTGGAATAGGCCTATTAGAATCCTGCAATTCCTGATGGCTCCAGTCAATGAATTCTTATTGATATAAATATATTCTATCATTTTTTGTCAAATGAAAACATAGTTATGTCTAAGTCTGATGCTTAGAAAGGCACACTTAGGTTGGGCCTACCCATCTAATATAGCCAGACTTCAATTCAATTGTTCTGTCTTTATTATACACAAAACAATATACTAAGCATTAAGAAGTCAGGGAAAGAAGAAAATCTCTCAATATTAGGGAGTTCACAAACGGGCAGATTATGAGAAAGAGAAACGTAGGAGCTTCGCATGACCTCACTGACCTGGATCATTACAAGCAGCTTCAGATCTTAGAACCTTCAACTCTTTTTTTTCTGATGACTCATCTCTGACTCTTTACCAGTCTGATGCCTGTTCAGATCACTTTAGATCCCACTTTAAATGCTGCTTGTTTAGGTGTGGCTTCACTTACTGCGAAATGAAACTATGTCCCCGAAATAGGTTCCACCCTGGCCCTATTTGCTTTTCCTCAATAGTACTCATCAAGGTTGCAATCAATTATAATTATATGATTAATGTCTTTTTGCTAACTAAAGAAGAAGCAGAGGATGAAAACCATCTCTCTCTCATACATGCTGTATTTCTCTTTTATTTTATAATATTGTATGAAGCTATAATATTGCCATTTACATTAAGAAAAAAGAAACTCCATAAGGTAATTTATTCATAATCATGCAATTATTAAATAGCACAGCATCTATTTTGATCTAAAACCCACCCTTCTTTCACCACACATACTGAATAAGGAACTGTTGGCTTGATAATTATGTAATAAATACATTCACAAAGTAAACCTTTCCCAATTTTTGATCCAGCATTTTTTGTAAATCACCTCATATTTTCTTTATGGGTAATGTCAATTGTGCTTAAACATAGGCCTTCGCCACTTTTAGAACTGCAATAATGTTTCCTTTTAACTAATCAATTTTAATGACTGGTTGTATAGGTATTTATTTCAGTAGAAAAAAACTGACCGTGGAAGTCTTATTAGTCTGAATTCCATGTAAAAGATTATTTATTATTATTAGGTTAACTTTTTTACAACAGTTTATGCTGTTATCCAAAGTAACCTAATATTGACTATTGATAATTGCCAGTACAAAACGGAATAGTTTTTAATAAGGATGGTAAATAAAATGAGAGTGAATACCTATTTTCATGTTTTATGGTAAAGTATTTATTTGTTTCTGAAGTAAATTTATGTGTTTAGCATTTTTAATTGCAATCCAATGTTCTTTTGGAGAGAAATGGTGATATTCACAAAAACTTAAAAAAATGTGTTTCATTAGAAGACATCATGTTGATACTAAAAAATCTAGTAAGTTTGAATTTACCTATGACTATAATAGGTCTCCTAACAAGAAGAGTTAATTATAGCAATTGTACTAAAGGAGGTGAAAGTTATCAGGTTTTAGAGCTTGAAGTAAAAATTACTAAAGATATTGTGAAATTAAAAGATCTCAAACTGTTTTTGTTGAAGACATGCCTTGAAAGCACATAATATATTGCACAAATCAACTAATTTTTAAGTGGTATTCTTTTTTTTATTGTATTTTTCTGAAGTTGGAAACAGGGAGGCAGTCAGACAGACTCCCGCATGTGCCTGACCAGGATCCAACCGGCATGCCCACCAGGGGGCGATGCGCTGCCCATCTGGGGCGCTGCTCTGTTGCAACCAGAGCCATTCTAGCGCCTGAGGCAGAGGCCATGGAGCCATCCTCAGCGCCTGGGCCAACTTTGCTCCAATGGAGCCTCGGCTGTGGGAGGGGAAGAGAGAGACAGAGAGGAAGGAGAGGGGAAGGGATGGAAAAGCAAATGGGCGCTTCTCCTGTGTGCCCTGGCTGGGAATCGAACCCGGGACTCCTGCACACCAGGCCGACACTCTACCACTGAGCCAACCGGCCAGGGCTTAAGTAGTATTCTTTAGTGTGATCTTATGATCATCAAGTGTAAGCTATTGGACAAAACCACAATTAAGTGCTTAATTTGCAAATATAAAGAAAACTTCATAGCAGTAATCTTAGTTGTTCCATATAAAATTACCAATTAAGTGAGAATTTGTACTCATTGCATGGTATTCATGAGAGAAAAGACAGAAACAAAAACACAAAGTAACATTTGAAGAGATAATAACCTGTGCTCACTCACAAAACTTCCTCATCGTGTTTGTAGTTCTCTAAATTCAAGATTTTTTCCAGCCTAGACAAAATAAATACATGAATTCAGTTAATACTCATTCTATATTTAAAAGTTCCAAGTTATTTATGAGTTCACTATATTTTTGTATAACTATAAAAAAGAAAAAGAGATTTGCTGTGAAACAATAGAGAAATAATGAGATAACTGATGAAATAATAATTTGAATAAAAATAAGTAAAACCATGAAGTCAGAAGTAGTATATATGAATGAAAAGCATATATTCATATACTATGTAAAGTCATTTTCTCAATGCTTAAAACAGAAAAGACCTGTAAGCAAGGAAAATGCAGCAAACTAGGTATTCTTATCTATTTGCTAGGGTTTTCAAAGGAACAACACAGGGGAAACTTTAAAACACAGCAACCAAGTCATGTTCAGCCAGATGTCAGCGAGATACCATTTAAAACGGGAGGAGGGGAATCAAGTGGAAAACCTACCATATTTTTTTATGTATAAGACGATCTTATGTATAAGATGCACCTTAATTTGGGGGCCTGAAATTTGAAAAAAAAAAGTATTAAAGTTATTGAACTCAAGTTTTATTCATCATAAAATTTATACAACTCCTCATCACTGTCAAAACTCCCATCCATTAACTTGTCCTCATCTGTGTCTGAGGACAAATCACTGTCTTCAACAATGAGTGCAAAAAAAAGGCACAAAAAAAGCAGTAAATGCAAATAAAAATATCTACAACCACTGTATAAGACGCATCCAGTTTATAGACCACAAATTTTTTGAAAGAAGTGTGTCTTATACATGGGGAAATATGGTAAATGTGTGAAAGACTACTTTTACCCACAGATGTACAAATATCATGGAAGTAGTCAGATATTTGGCATTTCTTTTTTTTTTTTTTTTCTTTCTTTTTATTGAGAGTCAAGAAGGCAGGCAGACAGACTCCCATATATGCCCTGTCTGGGATTCACCCTGCAAGCCTCCTTTGGGACCATGCTCTGCCCATCTGGAGCCATCCTCAGCACCTGGGGCCAACTTACTCGAACCATTCATGCCATGACTGCAGGAGAAAAAGAGAGAGAGATATTCCTGTTTGCCCCTACCAGAATCAAACCTAGGACTTCCACACGCTGAGCTAATGCTCTACCTCTGAGCCAACTGGCCAGGGCTAATACTTGGCATTTTTGTTCATACTTGACTCTCTCCAGTGTAGTACATTAAGAGAATGCAGAACACAGACATAGTGCAGATTAAGTATAATGGCAGGACACACATGGTCACCAAGCCTAGTTGTTGAGTGCTGTGCACCATTCCCTTGGCAGCTAGGGTCGCAGTCTATGAAAATGACAGGGAGTCTCATCAACTTAAAAGGAATGCAGAGAATTTAGACAGAGTTCAGGGTAGAATGACAATAATGGAGACCTCTAAGGAAACATTAAGTTCAGCCATTAGCCTGAAGAAATATGAGAAGCTGCATATTTATCGATCTTTAAACAAATTATGGCTTATCCCTCAAAGGAAAGAAGTACATACTTTTTTACTCCAGTGGGCATTGCATAAAGGAAATGAATTTAAATAGCACCATGAGATATTTAAGTTAGACATAAAGAGATATTTCCAGGTAGAGAGAAAAAGAGAGCGGTTTAAAAATTAACTTTCTCCGGAGGTCATTAAATTCCACCTTAAGCCTGATGCTGTCTCCACTCTTCTATCATGTGATTCCTTCAGTGCTGTTCTATTACTGCCCCTGTTATTCTGACTCATAACAAATTAGAGTTTTATTAGGATGGCATCTCTTGCTTTGACTGTGTGCCTTTCCCTCTGTTCTTTTAATATGTGCAAAACATACAAGGTATAAAATCAAAATGGCCTGTGCCAGCCCAGTGCTTTTTTCTTTGTTTTCTTCTGTAGATAATTTTTAGGGGATATTCTTATCTCCACTTTGATTTCACTTTTAGAAAAAATTAGGACAGCTGGATTGCTTCCAGGAAGACTGAAATCTGGAAAAAAAAGTGAATTAATAATCCAAGTATTCATTAAGCTAAAATTATGTGCATTTAAAAAAATTCACCTGCCTCAGGAGGGGTTGTATTGAGAGCAGGTTTGGAGAAGGCGACTGCACTGCATCCTCTCCCAGATCAGTATGCCTGTGGTTTCCCTCCCTCAGGAGACCACACCTAGCCAGTCTAATCACCATGCTGTCTGGGTTGAGTTGAAGAAGGAACTCTCAGACTTAAAAAGTACTCTTTTAGGGAGTTAAAACTGACTCTTTGGTCAAGTTGGTAGTAATTAAAAATATTAGTTTGTCCAGTTATAAATAAATACCTACAGATTCACTGTCTATTATGATATCCATTAGCCATGAGTAGCTATTTATATTTAAATTAAATAAAGTTAAATAAAATTTAAAATCCAGTTACTTAGTCACACTAGCCATATTTCAAATCAGCCGTAGCCACATCGTGGCTACTATATTGGGCAGTGCATAGATAAAATATTTTCATTATCTCATAAATTTTTATTAGTCAGTGCTGACCTAGAAAAATGAAAACATAAAGACATGTTATGTGAATATTTATGGTATATGAAACAATACTCATTAGTCTTTATTTTATTTGTTATATTATAATTTCTTCTTCTGTAATAGTTTGATAACAAATTGTTGTACTTAACCCAGATAATATTAAATGATTTGAAGCCATGTTTAAGAAGTTCTGGTTTCTGTCCTTGGATGAGGAACTTTAGGTAAGTCACTTATTCAATTCATTAACTATTTTTTTCCCAACAAGCATTTCTTGAGCATCTGTTGTTTTTACTGTACTGTGCTGAGTGTTAGAGAGAAGTCAATGACCTAACCAAAGTCTCTGAACTTGTGGAACCTGCAACCTGGTAAGACAAGAAAATAACATGCAGAAACAATATGTAATATAATACCACAAAGTATTAATTGTTACAACAAATATTATGCAATGTGTGGAATAAGTGGGTAAGAAAATCAGTCCATGAAGTTTGGAGCCTCTTATAGAACCTCTCAGCCTCACCTGTCTAGGTCTTTCAGACACTTGTGTCTCCCCAAATATTGCTATAGAAACTAACTGTATATGGACTCTGACCAACCTCATACAGACACAGCACTGCCCCAGAATCCCTCACATACCTCTTGCCTACCTCTGTCAACAGTGTTTTCCTGTTGGTGCTGAGGCATAAGACACGGGTGGAGTTGCTTGTTATACATTCACATGCATTCTGGAAACCACTTGACTTGAGTTCAATTCCTCAAAGTGTGTACTTTGACCAATGGAAGGTGGTATCTGAAAGATAAATTCTCATTTTATGATTTCAGGAGCAAATTCTGAGACACAGTCTTTAATGACCACAGAAGATGGTCCCATGAAGTGAAGACATTAGCTGCATTTGGTATCGAGCAATGGTCAACTCTGTAACACAACTTATTTGTTTTCCTTCCTCTATTCCTTGCCACAGTCTCCCTTCTCTTAGTCATTCTTTTTCTGACTTCTGTTTCTTTTTTCTTTTTTATTCTTTAGCAAGAAGAGGGGAGGCAGAAAGATTCCCTCATGTGCCCTGACCGGGATCCACCCAGCAAGTCAACTAGGGGGTGATGATCTGCCCATCTGGGGCTGCTGGTCCATTGTTCAGCAACTGAGCCATTTTTTAGCACCTAAGGCAGAGACCATGGAGCCATCCCCAGTGCCCAAGGCCAGCTCATTCAATCAAGCTATGGTTGCAGGGGAGGAAGAGAGAGAGCAAGAGAGACAGATAGAGAGAGAGAGAAGTGAGAGGGGGAAAGAGAAGAAAAAGGGAAGGGTGGAGAAGCTGATTGCTGCTTCTCCTGTGTGCCCTGACTGCGAATCAAACCAGGGACATCTACATGTTGGGCCAATGCTCTACCACTGAGCCAACTAGCCAGGGCCTTTTTCTGACTTTTGCATCCTCTGGATTGTACTTCCAAATTGCATCATAAAACACAGGCTTTGCTTTAGGCTTTGCTTTGTGAGAAACCCAGGAAAAGTTACTAGAGAAAGAGCCTTGTAGGCAGAGGGCATTTTTCAAGTCCTTAGGTCGAGACTATGCTTGGATTGTTGAGATACACCTAGATATCTGAGTCTTAGCTTTCAGGCCTATAAAATGTGATGGTTGAGCAAAAATCTGAGGCTCTTATATATAATTACACACATATATCCCTTTTATTTATAAGTTTATGTCCAATGTTTATTGTCTTTTCTAATTATGCTAAGTTTCTTTGGCTTTTACAACTTTGTAATTTTATATGAGTATCTTATGGAGTCTTAAAAGAATTTTTACACATAATGGCTGCTTAATACTCTTGACTAACTGGCTTAATGCTTTTGTGCAACTACTTTTAAAATCTGAATGAGATTTCCCTCCCTCATCCTCTGACCCAATAGGTTAGGGTTTTCCAAAGCTTTGTGGGCATCTGCATCCCCAGGAAACTTTCTTAAATGTCTCTATCCATCCTCAACCCTTCCACTAAAGTACTGTTTCAGTTGGTCTGGAAGGAAACCCCACAATCTGAATTTTTAACCAATATTCCAAACAATTATTAAAAAGATCTCCAATGTCTACACTTTTGAGTAATATTATCAACAACAAATGGTGAGCCATGTGGAACTTTGGTACTGTAGTGGTTTATAAAACTTGGTTATAAACAATTTTATTCCATAGAAAGTCTGCATTTTTGTGGTACAAGCAAGTATAACACAAAAAGTTAGAAATTTTACATTTAAAACCTTACTTATTAATAAAAATAATTCATACAATTTATAGGAATGCAAACTTTAGTTGACATAACAAGGGTGAAAACATTGTAGCTATTAGTTGCATAGAACTGCCTCTACTAAAGCTATCTAACTAAAGTTATCCTAAGTATTAGTATTCAAATTTTTCATCATGATAAATTATAAAACCATTAAAATAATGATTTTAAAAGATGGATGATGGCAGATTTAAAACAGTAGAACCATTATTCTACCAAAGTTTGTCATTCATTCTATTCAAGAGATGCAAATTTTCTTATATGAAGATGGGGGAGATAAAGGCACTAACTGTTAGCAGAGGTTGTGATGTCTGAGTAAAATTATTGCTGAATTATCTGAAATTATTATTAAATATTCAAGATCCATGAGATATTATGAGTATTGTATTGCTACATCACTTTTTTTCCCCAAAATCTTTTGAGAATTCTTTCCAACTAACTTACAGAATTAAGTCCATTCTTCTCAGCTTTCATTGTAAGCATTCAGTCACGTGGTGCTGATTTAGTCTCTTGATTTTTTTCTCCTGAATTTTTATCATGCACTTTATGCTTGTTTTCAGTAAGGTAGTACTTAACAGTATGGTCCTGAGAACACTAATTTCAGGAGACTAATAGGTGTTATATTTTAATAAAAAAAAGTCACCAAAGTCAAATGCATTTTGGGAAATAAGGTAAGCAAAGTTAATCAAGTTTTTTTTTCCTGTTATTCTCAGACCCTTTAAGATGTTAGTGTGAATTAGAATAGCCAGCAAATGAATATATATAAAATGAACTATTTCCCAAATGAATGTTTTCATAATATAGTTTCTGTTATGAAGTACTTATTAAGAATAGTGTTCATAATATAGGACCAATTGAAATGAAAGAAAAAGCCCTCGATTTGGAATTCGAGGGCCTTGGGGTCAAAGCTCAACCTCAATATCCATCAATGATTGCACTCTGGACATGCAACTCTTTAGACTTGTATAGTTTGCTAGAAAAATTTAGAAAAGTTACAATTAACTTACATGGTCATTGTAATAGTTTTATAAGGCAACATATTAAACATCTTATATGTGTGCCATATGTTATATGGTCAGTAAATATTAGTTTTATTGCTTTTTCTCAACTTCTAGTCCAATTAAACTCTATACAGTTTCCTTGGAAATATATACCTCTTGGGTTTTTAGAGGTTATAGAATTTGAGATACACACATTTCTTCATGTAATTGCTCTCCTTTCTTTAATTCTTTCATCCTTTAAGTTCACATTCTGCGTATAAAGCTTTTTCTTTAAACTTCATATTAAAACTATCTCCCCTGTTCATATTCCTATGGAAGTTTTTCTTGCATCACCATCACTATCCCATACATCCTTATTCTTTACAATCTAGTACATCGTAGTAAATGCTCAGACATCAAGTATTGTTTGAGTAGCATAAAAATATTTTAATTGCAATAAATATATAAATGACAGAAAAATGTTTTGGGGTTTTTTTGTATTTTTTTTTTTCTGAAGCTGGACACAGGGAGGCAGTCAGAGAGACTCCCGCATGCGCACCACCGGGATCAACCCGGCATGCCCATCCGGGGCATAGCTCTGTTGTGACCAGAGCCACTTTAGTGCCTGAGGCAGAGGCCATGGAGCCATCCCCAGCGCCTGGGCCATCTTTGCTCCAATGGAGCCTTGGATGCGGGTGGGGAAGAGAGAGACAGAGAGGAAGGAAGGGGGGGTGGAGAAGCAGATGGGTGCTTCTCCTGTGTGCCCTGGCCGGGAATCGAACTCGGGACTTCCGCACGCCAGGCTGACACTCTACCACTGAGCCAACTGGTCAGGGCCCAGAAAAATGTTTTATTTCAGGGAAAACCACAACAGCAAGACTCTTAATGATAGAGCAATGAGTTTGATAGAGTGATTGTTGATATGAACAAATTGTCTGTTGGTCCTTCATCCACATTTTTTAGGTGAGAGGAGGGGAGTTAGTGAAGCAGACTCGTGCATACACCCTAACCGAGATTCACCCAACAACCCCATCTGGGGCCAGTGCTTCAGTACTGAGCTATTTTTAGTGTCTGAGGCTGATACTTAGACCAAACCAGCCACTGGCTTTGGGAGAGCAAATGGGGAGAGGTAGGGGAGGGAAGCACATGGTCACTTCTCTTGTGTGCTTTAACCGGGAATTAAACCCAGGGTTACCATACACTGGGCCAGTGCTCTATCCACTGAGCCACCAGCTAGGGATTCACCACAGTTTTAAAGTAATTTTAAAAAATGTTTAATGTTATCAGTGTTTCTTGATGATAAAAAAGCTTTTTTTTATTTGAGCTCTTCTGTAATTTTTTTCATTATTGTAGGCCCAATATTCTCAAAAATTTTGATAATTTTTTCCTTGGATTCTCAAGAAATGGCTAAGTTCTCCACTTCCCTGGATTTAATCTAAAATGTATTTGACTGTATTCGAAGTCTATAAATTAGTTCCTAAAATTAAAATTCCATTTCAGGTTTGGTGCTTAAATCTCAGTGTTAAGAAGTTGCATTAGAGATTGGATGAAAATGTAGATTTTTAGTCAAACATTGTGCCTTGAAATCTAGGGTTCACTACTTTATTTACACATATGAACTTGAAGTTTAGAGAATTTAAGCACAGTCTCAATTTTGTTATTTCCAGAAGGGGATAATATTACTTGGTAAGGCTATTGTGAAAAGTTAATGAAATAATATTCAGGTTATTATTCTCAGTATCTGAAAGTGGAACAATCTTATAAACACTTATTAAGCTGCAATGGCATAAAGCAAAGAAGGAACCACCATTAATTTACGCAAAAAACTGTGAACATTCCCAGACCCCAAAAATAACCTTACAAATATTATGAAATAATTCATAAAACCTAACATAACACTAACATATAATAAAAGTGCTGACACTCAGCCTGCACACTGTCTTTATAAGGATTCAATGCAAAGCATACTTGTTGAAGGTTGTTTTTACATTCTACCTGTTTTTGATAAAAGCAAAAATCTTCAGATTTCCCTCAATTAGCAAAAACAGATACTAATGTAAGCCTTTTATAGAAGTGAAGTGGCATAATGCAAAATTTCAAAATTCTAATATGCAGCATAATGATGAATGGGACTAAAAAATTACTAGGGTTTAGTGACTTTGATGTTAGCCGTAACTGGGTAGACCAAATGGGTAGACCAAAGGAAGCCTCAGCCTGACCCAGGTTCTTGCCATGGAATAAGAAAAGATTCAAGGCCTGACCAGGCTGTGGCACAGTGGATGGAGCGTTGGACTGGGATGCGGAAGGACCCAGGTTTGAGACCCCAGGATAGCCAGCTTGAGCACCAGCTCATCTGGCTTGAGAAAAAAAAAAGCTCATCAGCTTGGACCCAAGGTCACTGGCTCGAGCAAGGGGTTACTCAGTCTGCTGAAGGCCCGCGGTCAAGGCACATATGAGAAAGCAATCAACAAACAACTATGGTGTCGCAACGAAAAACTGATGATTGATGCTTCTCATCTCTCTCCGTTCCTGTCTGTCTGTCCCTGTCTATCCCTCTATCTGACTCTCTCTCTGTCCCTGTAAAAAAAAAACTAAAAAAAAAAGAAAAGATTCAAGAGAGGAAGAGAAGGATTTAGCAAACACAGTAAATTTATAAAGCGATAGAAAGCTCTCGAGGAATGAGACTGGGTGACCTTGGAAACCAAGAGACAACCTGATGGGTTCTGTGTGGAAGGTTTGCTTGTGTTTTTGTTGTTGTTTTTTACAGTTGGGCAAGGTAGGGTATAAGGTGGGAAAGAGTGAGATAGAGTGGTCTTCAGTTTCTGAAGCTGGTAGGGTGACTGTCCAAGGATCTCACCCTTGTTTCCCCTCTCTAGATAACAACTTCTTTTTGGTCCTTTTAATTACAGGCAATTGGGGAGGGGGAAGCAAAAGAACATATGGTCAGGGAAGGTCATGTTTGTTGTGTTCCAGACAAGATGAAAAAGGGGAGCGGTAGACCTTGAAATTTATTCTCTATTTTAACTTTCTTGCATCAACTTCATAGCTATCTGGAGTACAGCGGTAGCACAACACATCACACAAGTACTTGTGACCAGACTGCAACTGATCCGGAGTTCAAGTCATGCGTCACTGCAATAACCAATAAGCAGAGACTGGGTCTGAGAGGGTAACAGGCATCTTTAATCAAGACTACCAGCAACTTAGGAAGACAGGCGGCACATCCTAGCCCAATGCCTGCCTTACAATCTCCGTTGCAAGGACTGATTATATAGTTTTTCAGGTGAGGTTAGTACAGTGGGGGCATGTAGTTAGTCATAAAGCTGAATAGCTGGTTCCCAGCACTGTAAGCATCATCAAGCAGAATGGCTGGTACCCAGGATCGTAATTTCTTCTTCGTGGCATTCAGATCTAATTATGGTCTTTATTGCTTCTTGGGTGCCAGTCCTGTCCTCGGGTGTATGGGAATGTCTTGCTTCGGTAGTTCTCAGCAGGGGTATGGGAGTATCCGGCTTCTATAGTTCTCCTGCATTCCTGGGTGGAGAGATGCTAAAAAAAAAATGCATAAAAAAGGTTACATATGATGCACTAACAGTCATATATATATAAATATATATATTATTGATTGTATACTATATTGATACCCAATCATTTCCCACTGTTAGTTTTTAACAATCTTATAGCTATAAGATTAGTTTTACATGGAAGTAATTATTTTGCTGCTTTTCTGGGCCTGGAGCTGAAACGCAACTAAGGCCTAGATGTTATCCCTAAGGGTTAATGCTTAAGTGCTATTTTCTGACCCTTCCCCCTCCCTCCTGATTTTTATGCTGAGGACTTTAGCATGCATGCCTAGCAGTATGCTAGTGGGGGAAGGGTTACCGTAGGGGTGAGGTTTCTGTTATTCGTGTTTTGCCCATTGCTAGGTATTCTGAGCTCTCCTCCCTGGTGGCTTTCTGAGCTTGGCCCATAGTTCTTGCTCTGCTCATCTGTCTGTCTACTACATTTCCCCTCAAGGATTCTGGCTCTGAATTTTTTCAGAGAAAAGGGGTGTGGGGTCTTTTTTATAGCTGCTTCCTGCTGAAGAGGGGCAGCATTTCCTTCAGAGCCAAGAGATCCTTGCTCCCTGTCAGAGGGATGACAAAGCCTGGGCACAGAAGGAGGTGGTGTTCCCCGAGTACAAGTAGGGCCTGAAACCTGGTGGAGACAAACTGGATTATAAATGTCAGTATTATTGGGGCAAATGCTGGACTGACTATGAAACAATGTTTAGTTCTTAATAATTTCAGGTCAAAGAATAGGAGAGAAACAAAGCAATAGTTGAGAGGGTTGTAGCCAAACCATTTAAAAAATCAGAAAAATTCAGGATCCAGTCTAGTTTCTAATATGCATAACTGTATTTTAATAGATCTTACTAAAATATATTTTTTCTGCCTGACCAGGCGGTGGATGCAGTGGATAGAGTGTCGGACTGGGATGCGGAGGACCCAGGTTCAAGACCCCGAGGTCGCCAGCTTAAGCGGGGGCTCATCTGGTTTGAGCAAAGCTCACCAGCTTGGTCCCAAGGTCGCTGGCTTGAGCAAAGGGTTATTTGGTCTGCTGTAGCCCCACAGTCAAGGCAAATATGAGAAAGCAATCAATGAACAACTAAGGTGTAGCAATGAAAAACTGATGATTGATGCTTCTCATCTCTCTCTCTGTTCCTGTCTGTCCCTATTTCTCTCTCTGACTCTCTCTCTATTTCTGTAAAAAAAAAAAACAAAAAAATAAAAAATAAAATATAATTTTTCTCCCTAAAATTACCCTTATTTTTATTAAGGAGCCAAGTTAAGATTAATCTGGTTACATCATTAAGTCTAGTTTTAACTTGGCCTAGTAATTTTCATAAACACAACAATAGCAATTGATCACATTGACT
The DNA here is from genome assembly GCF_036850765.1 of Saccopteryx bilineata. Classification (NCBI taxonomy): domain Eukaryota; kingdom Metazoa; phylum Chordata; class Mammalia; order Chiroptera; family Emballonuridae; genus Saccopteryx; species Saccopteryx bilineata. Next base: position 43,641,283 of record NC_089494.1, read on the forward strand.
TTTTACAATCTGCTTTGCTGAAACTTTACATTTTATTTTGTTTTTATTTTATTTATTCATTTTAGAGAGGAGAGAGAGAGAGGAGAGAGAGACAGGGGGGAGGAGCTGGAGGCATCAACTCCCATATGTGCCTTGACCAGGCAAGCCCAGGGTTTTAAACCAGCGACCTCAGCATTTCCAGGTCGACGCTTTATCCACTGCGCCACCTCAGGTCAGGCTGCTTTGCTGAAACTTTAGAAGGAATTTTCAGATTGAGTTTTAATTAAAGCCAAAGCTATACAGTTGTCATTGGACTCTGCTTACAATACCTGTAAATTTGGGTGAATTCCTTAAGTTCCTGAGGCCCCCAAGAATGCCCAAGATTCCTTTATGTTATCTCCTAAAAAAGCAACCTTTGTCCCTTACCTGGAAATGCTATGAACCATGACTAAGCAAGGTACCAGGCTGTTTTTTCATTGGCTTTTATCAGCTTTAAAGTTAATCTCAATTACTTAAAGCTTTCCAGTGACATCCAGAGCCCAGGCATGTCATTTTGTGACATGACATTCCAGTCAATGTCTTAGAAACTGGTCTGTATCTTAGAGAGTAGATTCTTATTTGATTTATGCAAATACACACTTTACTATTACAATAATACTCACTCATTAGGAGTTACCAGATTCTGGAGGGATTAAATAGGGAGAAAAATATAAATGACCTAATATTATATATAAAGATATACTTTATTAATCTGCTTTTAAGAAAAAAACAAGATTTCTTATATCTGGAAAACAAAATGATTTAAGAATCAACAATAATTTGAACAAGGTCAGAAAAATAATAATCGATTCCCATTTATTCTGGTCTCTTGTCAGTACTCTCATGGATCCAGTCATTTTTCAGAGCTCTGCAAATCCTTATCCTGTTCAAAGGAATAATCTTGACCATTTATTTTCAGAAAACCATATTCTAAATTTAAGTCCTTTTTCATAGATCATCCTGAACATGTAATACATTTGCAAATTTATCAGACCAAAACAGTGACTGTTTCTAAACAACAAAAAGAAAAACACTCAAAATTTTGATTAATAAGTATTTCTAACCTTTCTTCGTGGGCATTTGCAAGAAGTCTGTTTTCCAGTCCTCAAAGGGATATGGACCAGTATATCGTCATCCTTTTTCTATCTGGTGTGGTCCTGTCTTAGGGTGTCTTTCTGACAGCATGCATGCAGCAGTTATATGCCATAGTATCTTGAAAATTCCTGGTCTAGTGACCTGTCTCCTGACATATTTTGTTAGTGCATCTCTCCCATAATAAGTAGTCTTGTGTAGATATTTTATAACTGACCTAACAAGCTTTTCTGTTAGTAGTACTATTACTTTTTTATTCTTCCTTTATTTCCCATTGGAGGTTTCTTCCTGAAATCCCCATTCCTCTGCTTTTCTGATATCATCTTCCGTATATTTGGGGAAAAACTGAGATAAATCCACACCAGGTACTAGAAACAGTAAAAAAAATCCTCAGGGTGCCTCCTTGGCAGCCTGGTCAACTAGGTTTCTCCCTCTAGTAATCTCAGAGTCAGTTTTCAGATGACCTGGGCAATGCATTACTCCCACTTGAACTGGTTCTGAATGGCCTCTAACAACTTTAATATTGCAACAACATGTTTAATTCTCTTTTTATTAGAGGTACGAAGTCCCCTTTCCTTCCTGATAGATCCATGAGTATGCAAAATCAAAAGGGCATTCCTTGAATCCATATATACGTTTACCTTTATTTCTTGCAGCATTTCAAGAGCATGATCAATTCTGCCTTCTGGGATAAAGTGCCAGGGGCTAATGCCTGGGCTTCAAACATTCTCTCCAGTGTTATGACCTCATAACCAGCTTTCTGGTTCCCTCTGTTTCCATAATTGTCCTTATCTACATAAAAGGTCCAGTCAGCCTTTTCTAATGGTTGGTCCCGCAAGTCAGTCTTACTGGAGTAAATCTCATCAATTGTCTTGACAAAATTATGTTGTGGGAGTTCTGAATTCACATCTGTTTTTGAATTTCAGCTGGCCAACTCTCTTCAGTGGTGCCAGCAGGTTCCCAAGGTTTCATCACTAGTTGCCAAGCAAGCTTTGGCAGAATCTGTAGGTGTAACTGCTGTTTTTCAGGAACAAAAGTTTTTGAGCTCTGAATTTAGCTAGCAAATCATGTCCAAGCAAGAGTATCAGGCATTCAGGAATGTGAAGAAACTTGTGGTTTAGCATAAAGCCCCTAATTAAGCACTCAAGAGCTTCTAGAAAAGATTGATTTTTGTATCTCCCAAAGACCTTAGTCACACTTACAGTTTGCTAAGATGTCCTTGCTAAAGGAGTATTGATCATTGAAATTGTAGTTCCTGTCTTTATTTAAAAATACACAGGGGCACCCCCATGTTGGTTGTATATGAGGTTCCTGGGGGGTTACTTTGATAGGTCACTGAAGCAAAAAACCATCTGGATCTCATCATTCATCAGATTTTTCATCCTTCTTGAGGCAAACTTGAACTTCTCTGGGTCCGGGTTTAAGATTCACCCTTTTGGAGAATTCTTCTAATGAACTTTCTGCTTACAATATACACATTGATTCTTTTCATAATCAGGCCTTGGGTTTTCTTTCATCTTCTGGATTTTCCTTTCTCACCTTTGTTCACTTTCTCAATTCCTTCTCTTTCTGTTTCTTCCCTCTACATAAACCTTCTTCAACCTGCAAAAACCTTCTGCAACTTACACAAACCTTCTGTAACTTTTAAAACTTTCTTACCTATTCAGAAATAACTAGTTTTTAAAACAATTTACTTTATTCCTTTTCCTTTAAAATTACTTCCATACCATATAATTTTATCATTAAAATTATATAATTTCTTTCCAATAAATCTGAATTCCTAATTTCTAATTTTTAGTGAGGATTAAGTTAGTAATCAGTGATTTTAAATTGATACTTTTATGAACATATTTCATGACCTTTAGAAATAGGTTCTTTCATTAGCAAACAAGTATATTTTCAAAAGATATAACATAGGTAATTGAAACCTTTTGTAAACTCAGGCAAAATAAACATATTTTCTCTTAAGAACTTCAAAGACATTCATTAAATTAAACTAGTAGTGATATCAAATGCCTTTCTAGACCCCCTGGTTAAAAAAAACATTTGGAATAACTTTACATTTTACAATATTATTAATAATTGCAGAGATGGCAAGACTCTTTATTTGTCCTTGGCAGCCTTATAGAATGACTGACGAGAAGGGAGAGGATGGGCTACTGAGCCACTTGGATTTTAAAAGTGTCTTTTTTTTTTTACCAAGCAGTGGCACAGTGGATAGAGCATCAAACTGAGACTCAAAAGACTCAGATTTGTAACCCTGATGTCCCTGGCTTGAGTGCAGGCTCATCCAGTTTGAGTGCAGGCTCACCACCTTGAGTGAGGGGTTGTTGACTTGCGTGTGGGAATCATAGACATGACACCATGGTGTCTAGCTTGAGCTTAAAGGTCACTGTCTTGAAACCCAAGATTGCTGTTTTGAGCAAGAAGTCACTGGCTCCCAGTAAAGGCACAAATGAGAGTTGGAGTCCCCCAGTAAAGATACAAATGAGAAAGCAATCAATGAACAACTAAGGTGCCACAACAAAGAATTGATGTTTCTCATCTCTCTCATTTCTTGTCTCTCTGTTTCTATCTGTTTCTCTCTCTGTCTCTCTCTCTTCTCTCAGTATCTCTCACTAAAAAAAAAAAGAAAAAGAAAAGAAGTATCCTTTTTTATTCCTTTATATTGAGGTTGTGGCATGACCCTTCCCATTTTTACAGCTTGCACAGAATTTAAAGAATTGGTAACTCTTCTATTGTTTTCAGAATGACATAGTTCCCAGGCCTCCAGGAGAAGGTTTTAAGATATTTAAATGGCCTGAGATTTATTTATTTATTTATTTATTTTTCTGAGTTTTACTTTCTGGAAAGGGGAGTAAAATGTTTTCCCCACATTGAATTATTAACTTATTTTTTTCAGTAGAATCTTTAATATGAACAACATGAAAGCTGGTGCATAACATAATAACTAAATTCTAAATAAAGACAAAGTTCAAACAAAAGTTATTTTTAAACCAAATCCTCTAGGAGGAGAGACTGAAACACTACTCTTTAAATCTTATTTCACATTAACCAGTACTGTAAATGTCTAGGTGAGATAAAACTCAAATCATGGAGGCAGAACATTTATAGTACACATAGAATAGTAAAAATTTTAAACAGAAAGACAGACAAATAGATGAGACAGACAAGAGCTCTTAATATGAAATTGACTCCTATTTCACAGACCTGAGTACAACTTGACATACAAACAAGACAATTACAGTACAGAGACATGATCATGACACATAATTAAAACCTGATTAAACCTAATAGCAGATTTGTTATTTGGCCTTTAACTCTGAAGACAATGAACACAGAGCACAGCAATTAGTATGGCAAGAACTTACAGAGTACAAAACAAAGAAACAAGTTTAGGATCAAAAATTTCATTCTATTTAAGTTTAAATGAGTGCTCCTTATATTATACATTCCAATTTTAAAGCAACAATACCCAGAGCATTTAAATATAAGAATAAGACTTTTATTTAATTCGACACTAGAGCCCAGCATTTCCAATTTTGCATGCAAGAACTTAATTCAGGCCCTGAAAGAGCCACATCTTGACTATCCTAAGTTGAAATCTTTTCATAGTTTTATAAGCATAGGTTGACTAACCAGTCAGAATTCACCTAAAAGGACTTCAACCCGGAACGAAGGCAGTGCCACCTATTCTACCTGACCAGACAAACCTCCCTAACCAGAAACGAGAAAACCAGATATCCAGATATCCAGAAGCTGACAGAACCAGAGAGGTACCTAAAACAGGTTTTTTATGTGAACAATCACAACCAGAAAATAAACACACAACCAGACCAGACAGACACACATGCCCAATCTCAGTCAGGGAGTTTAGTAACAGGGGGTTCTGAGGATGAAATTAGCAGAACTTCCCCAAATAAATACACATTCAGCTTGGGAAGTATTGTAGTCATATCCTCCAGAGTCTCCTAGTTCAGACAACCAGTGAAACCCCCACCAGGGGCGTTTTACAGAATCCTTGGGACTTACCAGAATCCTGCATAGCATCCCATCTGGGTCACCAGAAATGTGTTACAGGACTACAACCAGTCCAGGGTTTGCCACACAAGCCAATAAGCAGAGACTTTTTCTGAGAGGGTAACAGGCATCTTAATTAAGATTTCCAGTAGCTTGAGAAGACAGGCAATGTATCCTAGCTGAAAGCCTGCTTTACAATTTCAGTTGTGAGGGCTGATTATATACTTTTTCAGGTGAGGTTAGTACAATGGGGGGCTTTCAGTTAGTCATAAAGTATACTGCTCACAAAAATTAGGGAATATATTAAAATGAATATGAAGTAATAAAAAAAAGAAGCATTTGATTTTTTTATTAAACAAGAACATCAGAAAAGCAAATGATAAGTCAAAGAATGTTACTTGATTATGCAGATGAGATGCAAAACCAACTTTTATTTCATTGGTGAAAATGCACTATACAAAAGACTGAAAATACCGGAGAATCTACCCGTTTCCCTGATCTCCTAATTTTTGTAAGCAATGCACTGTAAGAGTCATCAAGCAGGTTCCCAGGTTTGTAATTTCTTCTCCACGAAGTTCTGATCTAATCATGGCCTTTATTGCTTCCTGGGCACCAGTCATCTAGTCAGGTGTATGGGAACGTCCTGTTTCAGTAGTTCTCATCAGGGATATGGGAGTATCGGCTTCAATGGTTCTGCATTCCAGGGTGGAGAGATGCTAAATACAATCTAGAAATTAGGTTACATATGATGCACTAGCAATCATATGTGTGTGTGTGCGCGCACGTGCGTGTGTGTGTGTGTGTGTGTGTGTGTGTGTGTGTAAAGCCAGTAGCCACGGCCACCATCACAGCTGCCTGGCCCATGCAGATTCACATTTGATTTTGACAGATCTTAATGAAACATGGAGCCAAGAAACGTGGGCCATTAGCTTTAATCGTAGCTTGCACCTGCGGGCAAGAAATACACACAGTCAGAAAACACTTCCCTTTCTATTCAGTGCTCCCAAAGCCACTGACTTATCCGAGTTTCCTAAAATCAAAGTTTTCTACCTCACCAGCCTTATTCACCACTTTTCTCTATCTCCTTCTCTCTGCACAAACTAGCTTCTCTTCCAGCACTCCACAATCTTGGTTGCTTCTCCTTCCCTCTACATGGCCTTTCTCTGCTCTCTTTTATAGTGTAGAAATCCAAACCTTTAATCCAACATACAAATAAAGAAGCCTCTGATACAAAGTCACTTATCTGAGGCATAATGGGATTCCTCATGAGAGTGCACCACCCCATATCATGCAACAGTCAAGGGTGTGGGCAAAAGCTTAGTTTTAAAACTAAGCCTTAGGCTTAAACGACCCTGTCTGCTTACAGCCTGTGCCCCACACCCAATGCAAACTATAAGTGAGCAAACCTATATATCATATTTACAAACTTATTTGACCAACATTCCACCCCTTTTGCTCGCTTCACAATCTAAAGCACAGGTATTTCTGCACAAGGAAATTAGGCACATTACACAAATTACAACAACATGACAAATCATACAATTTTAACAATTACAAAGGTACACTTCATCAGTCTCTTAGCACTGTGCCAAAAGTGCAAAATGTCCTTGGCCTTCTTTCTAGCCATGAGAAAAGCTTCCCTGGACAGGGGAGTGCTTCCAGAAAAACCTCCCCCACCCCCATCAGGGTATTTCACATTGTCCAAAACCCATAATTTCATCCAACAAAGGAGCCAGTGCTCACTCTGGTCATAGTCCAGGAATCAGTCCACACATATGGGGTCTCAGCCACCCCCCTCATCCCTGCTGTACTGGCAGGTTTTACAATGTCCCAAAGAAGAGCACGTGGCAATTGCAGTCAACATTTTCATCTCTGCTCCGGAGAACATGATGGCATCCAACCCTATATTCCAAAATCGCAGGCCTACCAGGGGCGTAGTACTCCTTGCTGCTGGGCTCTCACCTCTGGAGACTGCAGATAGCAACTCCAGCCCAATTCTCCTCATCCTCCAACAAGGAACTGAAAACAACAGTTTCTGTTTGCCAGGCTTGAGCCCTGGGCCACCATCACTTTTGCCCTGTGGGCCTTGCAGCCCCAGCTCCGGCCTCAGCCCCAGCCTCCTGCCACTGCTGGCTCTCCACAACATCCAGGGCAATCTCCAATTCACGAGCCTGTGATTCCTTCTCCAGCAGCTGCCCCATTTACAAGTGAATCTAATGAACCTGGTCGGTCTCCTCTGGTGCTTTCCCCAGCTCCAGGAGCTTTCTCGTCCTGTGTTTGCTCCAGCTCCTTCCACTGCTCGGTTTGCAGGTCCCAGGCAGCCACTTCAAACAGGGTTCTTGGTTTCCTCTCACATGGCTGTAAAAGTCAGCCAGCCTATAGCCCCCCAAAAAAACAGCCCTCAGAAACCTTAACAGCATCCAGTCCTCTACTCCACTGCTCAAAGGTGGTGGTGGCTTCATACTGATCTGTATGGAATTCTGCCACAAACTACGGCAAATGTAAAGCCAGTAGCCACGGCCACCATCACAGCCGCCTGGCCCATGCAGGTTCACATTTGATTCGAACAGATGGTAATGAAACAACAGAGCCAAGAACTGGTGGGCCATTACCTTTAATCCTAGCTTGCACCTGGTGGGCAAGAAATACACACAGTGGGAAACACTTCCCTTGCCATTCAGGGCTCCCAAAGCCACTGACTTATTTGAGTTTCCTAGAATCAAAGGTTTCTGCCTCACCAGCCTTATTCACTTCTGTTCCCCATCTCCTTCTCTCTGCACAAACTGGCTTCTCCTTCAGCACCCCACCATCTTGGCTGCTTCTCCTCTCCTCCACGTGGCCTTTCTCTGCTCTCCTCTAGCATGGGCTCCTCTGCCCCATTTTATAGTATAGAAATCAAAACCTTTAATCCAATATACAAACAAGGAAGTCTCTGTTACAAAGTCACTGAAGGTGGGAAAGGCTTAGTTTTAAGACTAAGCCTTAGGCGATAACGACCCTGCCTGCTTACAGCCTGTCCCCCACACCCAATGCAAACTATAAGTGAGCAAACATATACATCATATTTGCAAACTTATTTGATCAATGTTTGTCTGTATACTATATACATACCCTATCATACTTACCATTGTGTTACAATGGATTACGGCCTACAATGCAGTTGCATGTTGCACAGGTTTGTGGCCTAGGAGCTGCAGGGGAACAAAATTTGTCACCCCCAAATAAGGCTATTTGACATAAGGATTATTTTAGTATTTAAGGTTAATTGTAAAAAAAAAAAGAAAAAAGAAAAGAAAAAAGCAAAAAAAAACAACAAAACAACTCATGGCATCATGGCACACTTGCCTCTGAAAACCAAGAAGTCACCTTTCATAAAAAGTTCTACATTTGTAAGAGAGGTCTCCCTTTGTCTCCTTCCCAGTACTAGGATGAAGAAGAGAATGACCCTATCTCCAGCTCCTCAATGTAGAAAGCAAACTTACATCTCCATATCAACCTTACCCTTGTTTACTGTGCTTTTCCTGATAACCTTTCCTGACCTCCTCCACCCCCAACACTGCCTTTGTCTTTAGCTAGAGGTGGTATTTAGGGCAGTGGCTTTAGATAATTTGGTGAGTTATTCAGTTCTCTTGGATTTCCTATGGACACAGGACGTATACATGTTATTAAACTTTTATTTTCATCTGTTAACCTTTTATTACAGGAATGTTTCATCAGAAAACTCAGAGGATAAAAGAAAAATTACTTTTCCACCCCTACAAAGCAATAGGCTATACCACATACCTTTGGTATGTAGTAAACTATACCAGTCTAGATTAAGTGAACTCTATGTTGTTGTGTAAAGCCAATAGGCAGGGCCACCATCACAGCAGCCTGGCCCATGCAGGTTCGCATTGGATTCGGACAGCCAGTAAAGAAACAACGGAGCCAAAAACTGGTGGGCCATAGTCTTTAATCCTAGCTTGCACCCAGTGGGCAAGCAAAAAACATACACTGGGCTCCAAAACCCACTCATATTCAGTGCTCACAAAGCTACTGACTTATCTGAGTTTCCTAGAATCAAAGGTTTCTAGCTCACCAGGCTTTATTCACCTCTGTTCCCCATCTCCTTCCTTCTCCCTGCACAAACTCTGCACAAACTGGCTTCTCACTCAACACTCCACCATTTTGGCTGCTTCTCCTGACCTCTTCCACGTGGCCTTTCTCTGCTCTCTCCTCTAAAGTTAATCTCAGGAACCAAGAGCCCAAGCTCCTATTCTGTCCCTATTTTATAGTGTAGAAATCCAAACCTTTAATCCAATATACAAAATAGGGAAGTCTCTAATACAAAGTCACCTATCTGGGGCATGATGGGATTGTACCACCCCACATCAAAAAGGGTGGAAAGAGCTTAATCCCAAAACCAAGCCCCAGGCTACAAGGATTCTGCCTGCCCACAGCCCACAGAGACATACATTAATATCACCTGGGCAATGGCCTCCACTTGGGCAGCGCCATCTTTAACAAAGTGAGCATAATACATTTTTTATCTGCCCAACATGTCGGAACAATGATGAAATTCTCAATCCATGCATTTTTTAGAACATACCCCCATCATTAAGCCATGAGTGAGTGTGTATATGTTTATTATTTGTTGGTCAAATATGTTTGTAAATATAATATATAATATATATGTTTGCTCACTTATAGTTTGCATTGTGTGTGGAGGACAGGCTATAATCAGGCCAGGTTGTTATAACCTGAGGCTTTGTTTTAAGACTAAGCTTTTCCCCACACCCTTGACTGATTGTATGATATGGGGTGGTGCACTCTCATGAGGAATCTCATTATGCCTCAGATAAGTGACTTTGTATCAGAGACTTCCTTATTTTTATATTGGATTAAAGGTTTTGATTTCTACACTATAAAATGGGGGCAGACCAGGAGCTTGCTCTCTCTTGGTTCCTGAGATTAGCATTAGAGGGAGAGCAGAGAAGGGAGAGCAGAGAAAGCCCACGTGGAGGAGAGGAGAAACAGCCAAGATGGCAGATTGCTAAAGGAGAAGCCAGTTTGTGCAGAGTTTGTGCAGAGAGAAGGAGATGGGGAACAGAGGTGAATAAGGCTAGTGGGCTAGAAACCTTTGATTCTAGGAAATTCGGATAAGTCAGTAGCTTTGTGAGCACTGATTGAGTGGCTTTTGGAACCCAGTGTGTGTTTTTATTTGCCCGCTGGGTGCAAGCTCGGATTAAAGATGATGGCCCACCACTTCTTGGCTTTGTTGTTTCATTACCGACTGTCCGAATCAAATGCAAACCTGCATGGGCCAGGCGGCTGTGATGGTGGCCATGTCTACTGGCTTTACACCATTTATTGGTAAATGAATATAGTTTAGATATTTTATATAATGTAGTTTGAGTATTTTAAAATTTATAAAAATTACTTTATTACTCATAAGATTAGAGTGGTAATCCAAAATATATTTGGTAATGCTTTCATATTTTCATTTGTTTCAGTATTATTTAACAAATAGAAAATTTGATGAGTCCACATATGGATTGAGAATGGTTGAGAGTCCATGGTGTTTCTTAGTCTTCATCCATAGGTAACCGTCTCCTGATTCTTTTGAACTTTTTAGTTCTACGTCAATGTCTGAACATTTATTTACCTCGTGATAATACTCTGACTACCCCTGAGGACTCATGATGTAAACTGACCAACTGGTGCCTCTCCTCCAGACCCACTGACATCTGACAGACAACTGTCCTAGACCAATTCTATAGCTAAGAATGCAGAACTTGTTATTCTTAAGAATGCACTTTTTACTTTAAAAACTCTACTTTTTTCTTCAGAACATTATTTGGGCCTCTGTCTGACTCAGTGTTTCCAAAATAACTATTTTTGTGGATCTCAACTAAATGCTTGTGGTCTATCTCTCTAGCCCTTTATTTTTAGGTTACCACTAAGAAAAACACTTATTTTGGGTAGAGAAAATCATTTTTATCTCAACAGACAGTTCATATTAAAGATAATTTGAAGCTATATTTCTGTTACTGTTCTACCTCAGTGGTATGTTTTTATATAATATAAAACAGAAGTCAAAGTTCTTAGAAAATACTAAGTGGGGTCAAATATAAAATAAAATAGCCATAATAATGACTTGGCTTAAAATGTTTATTTTATACTAACCCAAGCATGCAAATTTTTACCTGACATTTAGTTCCCTTGGTATCAAGGAGAAAAAAAAGTATTATTTCTGAGAAAATAATTTTTCCCAATGGAGAGTGAGATGTCCTATTTATTTTTATCAAGTCTAAGTTCTTTGTGTCTCATTAGAATTACCAACAGCCTTTTGCTGCATAATGTCTGACTAATGCCTGCCTGATGCTTTCAATAATTTTAAGCCCATGTATTGATACTAATGACTTAAACTTTCTCTCTGGCTCCGTTCTCATGGTAAAAGTGGCCACTATTTTATTTTATTTTATTTTATTATTTTATTTTATTTTATTTACAAGATAACCACAAATCTTTCATATTAGATCAATTGTGTTTCCCAGGTTATAATAATATTGGTATATTCAGAAAACGGGACTATATGTTTTCTGCAAGTGATATATCATTTACGACATAGAAAAAAAGCAACTATATAGAAGTCTCTAAAGATAGAGAGATTGGAAACGTGTTTTAAAGTGGATAAGTGAAGAGGGAATAAAAACAATAGCACTTTCAGATTGGCTCTGTGCAGTGTTCCCACCACACTGACCCTCTCCTTGCTCCCTAGCACATTTTGCACCTGCACTCCTCCAAGCTGGTGCTCTTGTCATTTTCCAACTTTGCGTTGCTACCAGCTGGATGATATCCAGTTTTCAGCTATTTGATAATGCCTTATTGTTCTGGACCCGGGGCTGATCATTTGGTTCAATGAATAAGCTTATTATCTACTTTCAGTTGGTAGCTATTTTCCAGTCGCTCAGGACAGTACTCCTTCTTTTCTAGTGCAGGTTTCTTACTTGCCTCCTGTTCAACCTTGTGGTTAAAGTTGAACTCAACCCCTTCTTGAAATCTTATTGTCCTTTGGCCAACATGGTATAACCACATGTAAGCGCCGAACCAACAGCTGGCCGATCATATTATTATGCTCCCTTGCCTGTCTAGTTGTTCTTTTCTTGGTGTTTGTTTTATTTTGCTTCATTTTTTTACTTGGTACAAGAAAGCAGGTCATTCATAGTCTTTATAGCAAATGTGAGAAACGTGAACTTGGGGCGGATCTCCCTGTAGCCATGTTGAAGTGGTTAGTATCAAAGAATAACATTGAGGTGCAGAGAGAAGATACAGAGAATGATTGAGGGTCTTGGAGTACAATGTCTGTAATCTCATTTTTCATTATATATGAGGTCTAAGTTTACCCTTAAACTTTTGTGGGGGTTTTTATCTTAAAAAATAACCCTTTTTTATAAGTTAATTCAGAATAGATTTCTATACTAGAAATTTAAAAATTGCAAACAAATATGCCAATATCACTTTTTAAAGACACAAGATAACACACTTTTCTTGGTATTATATACAGGGACATTTCAAATTCCTTAGAAGCAGTATATTTTATGTTTCTTTGCATCTCTTATGGCAGCACTTCTGCAAAAGAAACTCAATGAACACATACAGGCTGAGCTTAGAAGACACAATTGTAAGGCTGCTTTTTGTCTTTTGAAATTGAGTCCTAGCACTCTAATCAAATTTTGGTACTAGTATTAACAAACAAACTAAGGTGAAAAAAATTATAATTTACCTTGTCTTCATTAAAAGCAATATATTTGATATTTGAGAAAGCATACTCTTTATATAGAGAGATTAGAAAAGCTAATTCTTCCATCTTCCAGATAAGGAGACTGAGATTCAAGAATGCATGCATGCAGATAGAATAAAGATTAAACTCTAGTTTATCCCAACTATAATTTCTCTGATCATATATATATTTATATCTCTCTTAATAGTTAAAATGAAGTATTGATCAACTATTTGAAAGTTCTATCAAAATGGATTTTTCAGGTAAGTGTCTTCATTGCTGACATACAATTTTGGTGGGTCGAAAAGATTGCCATAAACCAGATAAAAAAGCCAGTGGTTGTCTATAAATTTTAAAATTTCCTACATAAAAAAATATCTTTGGTGTCTGTGCATATAAATTATCTTTTATTCTATTTCTTTATTTTTTAAGATTTCATTTATTATCATAATTTTAGAGAAGGGAGAGAGAGAAAGTAAGGGGGAGAAGCAAGCAGCATGAACTTCCATATGTGCCTTGACTAAGTAAGCCCAGGGTTTCAAAACGGTGACCTCAGTGTTCCAGGTTGATGCTTTATCCAGTGTGTGACCACAGGTCAGGCTATGCTATTTCTTTTTTTTTTTTTTTTTTTTGACAGAGACAGAGAGGAATAGATAGGGACAGACAAGAAGGGAGAGAGATGAGAAGCATCAATTCTTCATTTTGGCACCTTAGTTGTTCACTGATTGCTTTCTCATATGTGTCTTGATGGGGGCATGGGGGTTACAACAGAATGACTGATCCCTTGCTCAAGTCAGTGACCTTAGGCTCAAGCCAATGACCTTGGGATTCAAGCCAGTGATATTTGGGCTCAAGCTAGCAACTATGAGGTCACATCTATGATACCACACTCAAGCTGGTTAGCCCATGCACAAGCTAGTGACCTCAGGGTTTCAAACCTAGGTCCTCCAAGTCTCAGTCCAATGCTTTATCCACTGCACCACCACCTGGTCAGGAGTGCTTTTCTATTTCTTAATCATTCTTATAGAAAGCTTTACTTTCACACCTATAGAATAAAATAGAAAATAAGGTGTCAAATAAGACCAAGAGAATGCTAATGATAGCAACAGACCTAGAAAAATATACAGACAATACAAACCTATTCTCTTAACTTTTTACTTATCCTAATTTCTTTGGAATGCAGTCAAATAGTCAAGTTCACTTCTGTCAAGTTAAAGTATTAAATCATATTGATTACTCTTACTAGGATAAAAAGCCTATCTCTGATTGCTCACCTGGGGTTCTACAGTTTAAATGTTCTCTGTTATGGCATTTAAGAACATAAATTTGACACAAAATTGGTTGTTTGATATTCTAATTTGCATTTCAAAAAGAATGCTGTCAACTTGCTTCTTTGATGGCAATTGTGTTGTCTGAGATCAGGAATAAAATTTTAGTGTTTGAAAGTGATTTTGATAATATAAATTTTTTTTTCTCAAAAAGGTACTAAGAAGTTGGAAAAAAACAAAAAATTCAAAAATTTTGTTTTCAGGCTAAACACAGGAAAGTCAACAAAACACTCAAATTGTCAAAGTGTCTATTCTATTATGTATTATACCTTCAGGAGGTCAATTATCCTTGGCTGTGTTTATTCACAGGTGATTTTTAGATTTCTTCAGAAAATCTTTTCTTACTTGAATTTCACTTTTTCTTCTGAATATCCTATTGTGATCTAAGTAATATTTATGAATACTTAAAGATTTCTTTCTCATTAAAATTAAGGTTCAAATCACCACTGAAGCTTTGTGTTGACTTTACCTGTAGATGTAGACTGATAATCAATAGTGCTTCTTGAACTTATGCAAAAAATTGAATGAGATATATTATTATTATTTTAAGATTGTAGGGGAATAATATATAAATATGTGTATATATATAAATATATAAAAATTATATATATATTCATTATTTTATTTTTTTTAATTTTTATTTTATTTTTTTATTTTATTCATTTTTTTAGAGAGGACAGAGAGAGGGAGAGAGAGAGACAGAGAGGGAGAGAGAGGAGAGAGAGGAGAGAGAGAAGGGGGGAGGAGCTGAAAGCATCAACTTCCATATGTGCCTTGACCAGGCAAGCCCAGGGTTTTGAACCTGTGACCTCAGCATTTCCAGGTCGATGCTTTATCCACTGTGCCACCACAGGTCAGGCCTATATTCATTATTTTATACTTCATGGTTGCATTAAATTTAAAACTTTTATGAGTTATATGGAACATATAGTTAGGAGACAAGTTATAAACATTATTAATAGAAATATTTATTTATATCATATAAAAATCATGTAGCTTTTAAATATTATAATTTTATGTGAGATAATGAGAATAAAAAAAAAAAGTTCATTTGAGTCAGTACATTTTTAAGTCCTAGTTCTGATATCAAGCATTGTGACTTTTCTGAGCCTCACTTGCTCAGAGAATAAATTTTAGTAAATAATAATGGTGACAGCACAGCCAGCTTTCTGTGTATACTTATTGAAATAAAAAGTTTAAAAATATCCCTTGTTTTTGTGAAAGAATCTACAAAATATGATTTGCATATGTAGGCAATCTCAGGTTATGAACAAGATAAGTTCTATAGGTTTAAAATGGTGGTTAAGTATTCATATGCACAGAAATGTAAAAATAAATACTATCTTAAGACAAATATCTAAGTTGCATTATGTTCTTTAGTCATGGATTTGGGGGTTATTTTTAAGAGATTTACTTATTCTGGCAAGCAGTTAAATTTTTGCAGGTTATGGTGATCTTTTGATCCTTTCTTTTACATTATTTCAGGACAGGTCTAGAATGACGTTTATTATACGACCGATTAAACCCCTTGCGAAAGGCCTAGCTCTTCCAAGGTAGCTACTAAATGTCCATGTATTTAGCAAGATTGGGAAGTAAAAGTAAAATTTTCAACCCTGTTAGTTTTGGGAATTTTTTGTTTCATAGCTCTACGGTACTTTTTCTTCCTCAGAAGTGGTCTTTGTCTGGCCTTATGGGGTCTCATCTATGCATGTATAGATTGATTTCTCTTCAGCCAAAGCCTTAGGGGAAACTTTGCAGACTTTTATAGCTCTCCTCTCTCTCTCTCTTTCTCTTTTCCTCCCCTTTAGTCTTATTTTCTATTAGGTATTCTACACTGAAAATTCCAGCTTTCTTGACATCTACAAACTCCAATCTGGGTCTCAGTACACATATATAAGTACTAGTTTAAGTACCACAAGATTCAATCATGAAGTTTCATTTTTTCTTAATTAAAGAAGAGATTAAAATATCATATAATTGAATTATAAAGACATTAACTTATTTTAATGTCAACATTTAAAAATAAAAATAAATAAAATTCAGTACAATTATAAAATGATAGTTATGTAAAATATTTTTTTAATGTTGGGAATAATTATTTTAATTGTACTGCAGTAATTTTCATCATGTTATTTCAGAACAGGACAGAGTAGGAGAAGATTATTTTCAGAAAAATTGTGGGTCTGATGACAGTTAAGAAAAAATATTTTCATTTTATCTGTGGATATGAGTTATAAAATAAATGAATGTAAAAGTAATCAGAAGCCAATAGCAAAGTAAGATTTTTCTAAATAAGTTATACATAAGTTTTTTCTATACAAAAAAAAGGCAAAATAATTTTAGAATTAAAATATACTTTTGATGGGCCCTGATAAGCTCAGTGGTAGAGTGTCAGCCCAACGTGTGGAAGTCCTGGGTTTGATTCCTGGCCGGGGCACACAGGAGAAGCACCCATTTGCTTTTCCACCCTTCCCGCTTTTCTTCCTCTATCTCTTCCCCTCTGGCAGCCAAGGCTCCATTGGAGCAAAGTTGGCCCAGTCACTGAGGATGGATCCATGGCCTCCTCCTCAGGTGCTAGAATGGCTCTGGTCGCAACAAAGGGGCACCCCAGATGGGCAGAGCATTGCCCCCTAGTGGGCATACCAGGTGGATTCCTGTCAGGCGCATGTGGGAGTCTGTCTGACTGCCGCCTTGCCTCTAACTTTGAGAGAGAAAAAAATTATATATATATACATATATATACTTTTATTATATATATATACTTTTATTTATATATATACTTTTGAAGATCTGATGTCATTACAAACCTATAAATTATTAAATTTGGACATTATGCTACCATTTGTCATCTAAATACTTTTTTTATCTTTCTATTTGAAATTCTTAAAGTTTCTATTCAATTATATAAAGTACTCATTACATCATATTTTCAAGTCAGAAAAAATTTTATTAAATGTCTATTTCAAATAATATATAAAATATATGTAATAAACAACAGGAATATAATGGGACCTCATCATTAAAAACAATTCATTATGATTCAAGAAAGCACAAAGGTAATTATAATTGAGCATCTTGTCCTCAGGATACAATCAAGAAAGCAGTTACAGTGACTTTGGAGAAGGGCTGGCTGTACAATATTCTCTTTGGCGGTAATGTGCAGGTGGGATTTTGAAGAATGAATAGAAGTGATATATACATATATATCTCATATATTCATATATATGAGTGAGAGAGAACTATAGATGCAGATAGATATCTATATCTATATAGATTTGTGATAATGCTTACTATATACTTCTTGGCAAAGTGGCAATATGGAAAAAAAGGGAGGACTCTTTAGAATTCAGTGCTTCATCCTGAGTATCCCAGATTTCAAAATTCATTTAGTAACTATTATGGTGGTTCCACCAATCCATTTAGAATATAGTATAAAGTTCTGCCCACAGCAACATTTTTATAGTCACAAAAAAGAATGTGTTGTTCTCATAGAGATAAGAATTAAAAACAAAAAAATCTTTTACCAAAATATTTAAGACAGTGACAATTTTAGAAGCAGCTTACAAGATTAATAAATGTCATTAAGGTTAATTTAAGTTTGTTTTGTTTTTGACAGTCATGTAAAGAAAATGTAGAATTGTATCAAAAAGATTGACTAAGTAATTAAAAACTATAAAGAATCAAAGACTATAAAGAACCAAAGATTTTTTTATTATTTCATTTACTGAGTAAAATTAATAACAAAACCAATTAACATAGGCATTTTTAAGAATTTCATATTTTTGAAAAGTTTTCTTTAAATGAGTTTGAGAGGTTCATGATCTCTTAGCTGAGATGGTATGAAATTTTAATGTCTTTTTCACAAAACACAATAAAATTTACTGTTGAAAGTGTGCTTAGCTTGACCAGGTGGTAGCACAGTGGTTAGAACATCAGCTAGGAGGCAGAGGACCCGGATTCGAAACCCCAAGGTCACTGGCTCGAGTGTGGGCTCATAGATCTGACCCCATGGTTGCTGGCCTGAGCTCAAAGATTGCTGGCTTGAAGCCCAAAGTCACTGGCTTGAGCAAGGCATCACTGGCTTGACTGTAGCCCCCCCCTCCCAATCAAGGCACATAAGAGAAAACAATCAATGAACAACTAAAGTGCCATAGAAAGGAGATGATGATTCTTATCTTTCTCCCTTTCTGTCTGTCCCTCTCTCACACTCTAGCAAAAAGAAAGAAAGAAAAAGAAAGAAAGAAAGAAAGAAAGAAAGAAAGAAAGAAAGAAAGAAAGAAAGAAAGAAAGAGAGAAAGAGAAAGAAGGAAGGAAGGAAGGAAGGAAGGAAGGAAGGAAGGAAGGAAGGAAGGAAGGAAGGAAGGAAGGAAGGAAGGAAGGAAGGAAGGAAGGAAGGAAGAGCTTACACCTTGGTTTGTATCATTGGATTTATTCTGCTATCATGCAATGGATGAATTCTGGCTAATATAATTAACAAAGCTGGAGTGTCACTCAGTGAATTAGTGGAACTGTGTGTTGCAGGAAAAAGCAACAACAAGGGATCAAGTCCACTGGGAACTTATATGAGTTAACAAAAAACAGATTGTATTGGAACTCAGGGGTTTTATCTTGGCTTTGTCACTAAAGAGGCATATGACCAGCAGCTTTTTACTAGCGTACCTGGAAACACACTGCCTCATTTGATATCAGAGAGGTATGGCTACATAAGTTCTGTTTCTTTTGGGCTCTACATTTCTATGATGTAATAATTTTTATTATCTAATGAGTGAAAACATGATCATTGTTCATAAAAGTACTGTGTGAGATAACATTGAACTTTTTAAAATCTCTAATTAATGCCCTAAATATCTTGAGATATACTGAAAAAGACTGCCAAAGTATAAGGACATAAAGTACATTTTTGGCAAATGAGAACCCAAGAGATTTTAAGTTATATTGCACCTAACACAGGAGACATTCTGAAACTTAATTATAATGGTTTACCCAGCAAGGAATAACAGAATTTTTTTACAACTCACTACTCAATAGAAAGACAGAAGTTTAAAATAGCTGCCAATAAATACAATCATTAAGTTAACAACATACAATCATTAAGTTAACAACATACAATCATTTTTTCCTCCTTTTAAGGAAATAGGAGATAATTGAGAGTTATTTCAAGTGCAATTCCAAAATAATTTTTTAAAGTACCTTCTCATAACTGATGCTAGCTAGCTTTTAGCAAATTGAGTATCATGTTGAAAGAGCATATGCAAATAAAGAGGAAAAAGGCCCTAAACTAAAAGAGAATCCCTATTAATGGCTTCCTAAAAAAAAGAAATACCACAAAGGCCTCAATACTGAATCTGCAGCTGCAGTTAACACTCCATCATTGAGCTATGATAGACAATACTGGTACTGTACAAACTCAGGCTAAATTAATGCTGTTAGTTTTTGTTTCTAAAGACAAAAAAAAAAAAAAAAGTGGATGAAACAACTTCAGTTCTCACTAAGCCAAATCCGTGATCCCATCTGTTCAGATTTCATGCTTTAAGAAGAAATAAGAAGTCAACCTGAAAAGCTAGCCTCCTTCATTCTAATACCATTAAGATATTCAGCAGCAGGAAAACGAGATAAAAATCCATGAACTTCTATTCAACTTGAACAATTTTAAATGGTGAGGCCACCTTTGGTTTGCAATATCGAGGGCCACCTGCTCTTCTAAGGAAGCGTGTAAATGTAGCTGTGAGTTATACCTATATAAAGTGATGTCATCCCTTTTTCCTCGCACCATCTGAGTAGTGAACTACACTTCTTATATCTAAGAATCCTGTTAGGTTCTTTTATTTTACGAAACACAAAGAGTTGATGTTTCTGAGGTCATTAGGTAGAAACATTACATTCATTTTTTCCTTTTAATGTTTAAGTGACATTTAAAAGGGCAAATAAATATCTATCAAAAAACGTTATTGCTTCTCTTTTGTTTCTTAGCATGAAAGAAAATTCATATAAACACCAAATGCTATTGCTTAATGAAATGCTTACTAGAGAATAACTAATTGGCTTAAAATACTTTAATTATAGGCTTGATTAAATTTTTTCAGTCCCTGTTTGTATTGGCTCCCTGGGTGCAATAAGTATTGCATTTCTTTAGAATTTATGATGTTTGTGAATAATCTGCTCCATAATTTAAAACACAGTCAATGAAACATTGTTCAGTTTTAAGAAAAAGCTTTAGATTCTACAATTTCTCAGAATTAAGATTTATTTTTATCATTATTGATTATGATAATTTAACATGTTCCAGTAAGGCCCCAAAATAGATGATATATTGATGACTTTGCACTTTATTAAATACAATTAATTCATAACACATTTTTAGCATTAATCTGGGTAAGAACTTACTGTCTTAATGTTTCTATTGTCATGACTTAGATATATTTTTCTTCACCAATGAAAAGCTAGAAAAGAGGTTGAACGTCAAAAGCCCCATAATCATATACCAGGAACAGAGTAAAAAAGGAATAAAAAATAAATGCAGACTCATTAGAGAATGTGCTGAGTAAACTGACCCTCCATTCTTTATGCTAGTAAATACAGCAATTATGACATCTTGTGATATAAATGCAATAAGAGAATTCCTTCTAGATGTTATTAAGTCCTTATCCTTTAATGTTTTCTTTATAATAATAGCAGATAACATTTAATGAACACTTACTATGTACCAAACACTAGACGAAGCTCTTTAGTATTGTTTATTACAGCATATGTTATCCAATGTCATTTTTTTGCAGCCCTCTTATTATCCCCATTTTTCACATATGAGAAACAAAAAATAGATTAAATAACTTGCTCAAAATCATATAGCTACTAAATGGTAGAACTGAGATTCACACCAAACCTATATAAAATTTGATGTCTTTCCAAGGATAATAAAGTAGTTAAAGATTATTTTCAAAAGGTTTTTTTATTAAACAAAAAGAATAATCAGAAGCTTTTAACTACATTGTGTGTAATTTATCAATTAATTTTAACTGGTATTCAGATTATGTAGAAAAAAATGGTCTTCTAACTGTCCAATTTAAAAAAATATATTTTCTATAGTTTTTTTTATTCTTTTACTTTTTATTAATAATAATGGGGTGACATTAATCAATCAGGGTACATAGGTTCAGAGAAAACATCTCCAGGTTATTTTGACATTTGATTATGTTGCATACCAATCACCCAAAATCATATAGTTTTCCGTCACCTTCTACCTTGTTTTCTTTGTGCCCCTCTTCTCCCTCCACCTCCTCCCTTCCCTCCCCACCCCTGGTAACCACCACACTCTCGTCCATGTCCCTGAGTCTCATTTTTACGTCCCACTTATGTATAGACTCATATAGTTCTTAGTTTTTTCTTATTTACTTATTTCACTCAGTATAATGTTATCAAGGTCCATCCATGTTATTGTAAATGATCCAATGTCATCATTTCTTATGACTGAGTAGTATTCCATAGTATAATCCAATCATCTCTTGAAGGGCTTTTTGGTTATTTCCATGTCTTGGCCACTGTGAACAATGCTACAATGAACATGGGGCTGCATGTGTCTTTACGTATCAGTGTTTTAGTAATAACAAATGTTGAAGAGGCTGTGGATTAAAAGGAACCCTCATCCACTGTTGGTGGGAATGTAAAGTAGTACAACCACTATGGAAGAAAGTATGGTGGTTCCTCAAAAAATTAAAAATAGAACTACCATAGACCCAGCAGTCCCTCTACTGGGAATATAGTTTTGTTTAGATAAGTTTCTTCAACTATGAAGGATCAATGAGAAATTGAAAACTAGTATTGAAAAGAGCTACTACAGAAGTCTTTTGTTTAGGGAAAACAATAAATTTGTTGTCCATATGTCTTAATTTTTGCTCTAAGGCAATTTTATATGTAATAAATATAAGCATAGAAAAATTATGTATTTATGTTGTACATTATAATCCTTAAAATAGAACAAAAGCTTGTTTGTAAAGAGCAAAAATAATCAGGAAACAAAACAAATAGACTAAACTAAATTTACCTATTGGCATAGATATTATCAATGGTTTAAATTGCAATAGTTGCAATTTTGCTGCTTCACTTTGGTAGCATTCCATGGACATTCAATAAGCTTAATGATAAAAAAAATCATCGCATTTCAGCTTTTCTTTAAAATTTAGAGACAGCTTATGCATATATGATACCACTTGATAAGACACAATAATGACTTTGCTCTCTTAATATCAAAAATGGGAATCAGATAAGAGTTTTTCAATAAAAATCATAGAGAAATTCTTTATTACAAGATCTTTTGCTAGAGCTATGATTGTATGGGGAAGTCCCTTACTGGTAGCAAAAAAATCATAATAGAAGTTCTTACGGAAAGCTAATAGGGTGATAGTCTCTAAGACTGAGTAGTGAGATTGGAATCAGAAAAACATTTAGCCCGACCAGGCGATGGTGCAGTAGATAGGGCATCAGACTGGGATGTGGAGGACCCAGGTTCAAGACCCCAAGGTTACCACTTTGAGGGCAGGCTCATGGTTTGAGCAAGGCTCACCAGCTTGAGCCCAAGGTCGCTGGCTCGAACAAGGGGTCACTCAGTTTGCTGTAGCCCCCTGGTCAAGGCACAAGGCACAGATGAGAAATCAATCAATGAACAAGTTAGGAACCACAACAAAGAATTGATGTTTCTCATCTCTCTCCCTTCCTATCTGTCTGTCCCTCTCTCTGACTCTCCCTGTCTCTGCCACAAAAACATTTAGATGAAAATTGGAGAAACTAAAAGGAAGGGTTTTAAATAATTTGAAGTTGATAATTGTATATCGACTCACTTAAAAATTTTGAAATGCTTGTTAAAAATTCAAATTATTATTTGAAAAAGATAAGAATAAAGGCATTGATATCAATTGAAAAATTATTCATTTAGTGAGAATAATTTACATTGAAAGTGGTGGAGAACAATAGACTGAAGCACAGAATCAGAAGAAGACAGGAAGGCGAGAACGGAGAGTCAAGGACGATACCTCAGAGTTAGGCACTGCCTAATATTATTGTTTTATATATGCGCTGATCTGCACTTCAGTAAATAAGCAATCTTTTCATTGTTCTCTTTGCTAAAAAAGAAAAAAACATTGATATTAGCCCTTGGATTCTGTGGCCCATTTGTAACTATTTACCTTATAATTTTTGTATTTTTCAAATATAACAGCTTATTTTTACTATCTGTAATAGTTACCTGCTCTATAGAAATCTTTGCAAGGAAATAAAATCCTGACAAGCCATATCAGAAGAAGGTGCCTTTTCTTTGTAATTGTCCTCTCTTCATCTATCTTCACCCATTAAAATTATCCTCTTTATTGGATAGTTTTTCATAACATCTCTTCATACATAATTTTACTTTCTTTGTACCTGCTATCTCAGAGGTTCTTATACTGAGGTCTTAGTGTTAAATCTAACATTGTTATTTCTTTACTGGGTTGCATGCAACTTCAAAGCTTCACTTTGGTACATTGAAACAAATAGTATTGTGGGAAATAAACATATGATAGTGGGAAAATGGTGTTTGAAGAAACAGGAATGTTAGGCAACAAAGTTAGTGAAGTAAAATTACTACCTGTACCATTTCCCTGGATTTATTAAATATTTTCGCTGAGACACTTAGGCAATTTGGAATTAGGGGCAAAGTTAAATTCATAGAGAAGATTTATAAGCTTAGATGTGCTCTCTTGAGAGATAAAAGGTATTCTAAGAAAGGCCACCATCCCAAAAGAAAGAACAATGAATTAGGAAAATGGCCTAAATCTTTGTCCAGACTCTGCCATTAACAATATGGCAAGTAACTTGACCTTTCTGAAATTAAGTGACTTCATTTTATATATATAAATATATATGGATTAGATTTCTTTGTTACTCTTTCCATCTACCATTTTTTCTAATAAGCTACATTTTTTATATGGCAGTTAGAGTGTTTGTTTATTCTATTACAAGATAAAAAAGCATATGGTCTATGTAAATAGCTGTCACCAAAATTCACCTTAGGTAGAAAATTGTCTTGTTTAGAAAAAATATCTTGATAAGCGTTTTGGTTATAAAAGATAAAACTCTAACAGTTTTAAATATGAGTAAAATAGTTTTAAATATGATGTGGGAAAACATTGCTTCTAGCATCTTAGAAAAGAGATTTAAAAAATTAGACAGAACAAGGCGATGATGAGTTTTTATTTTGACATGAGTTTCTTCCTAGTAAAGCCCACTAGAATCATAAAATACCCAATTTATAGATTGCTTATAAAATAGATGAAGAAATTGAGTTGTAAATTTTTGTGCCAATGGTTGAAATGCAGATCCTGAAGTAGTCTGAATCACAGAATCAGAAAGAAGCATAAAAATAGTAAGCCTTTGAAATTTGCAGAAACTGTGGGGAATGCTTTGAAAGCCATCACAAGTGAAGGAATTGGAACTCAGGCCAAGCCAAACAAAATCTTCAAAAGCAAGAAATCCCAATATGACATTGGGCTTTTAATTCTAAATTTTAAGTGGTGTCACTGAGATGCCTCTTAATTTTTCTGTTGTCCTGGGAATAACATTCAGAAGGGTGGACATGAATTACAAGATTAGACTCTATTTAGCACTGTCTACCAAAAACATAATTGCTCATATTTTTCTACTGATTGAGTTCCTTTTATTGAGCAACATTAGGTATAAATCCTGGATATAATATTTCATCTTTTTAAACTAAAAATATTATTCCTACTCACTTCCATTTGACCCTGGATAACAAGGTCTCAGCTTAATTTATTTTTTCTTCACTTGTGCTTTCTTAGCTTTCTAGACTAGGATCAATCTATATGTTTTATGCTGTACCAAAACATTTTCTGATTTTTACCTGTTCATACTACTCCTTATACTTGATTTTAATTTTATCTTCATCTCTTCTTCTATACCATGAGACAGAGACCATGTATATTTTGTTTACTATTCTATCCACAATAGTTAGCATAGTACTTGGACTATGGTAAAAGCTAAGTAAATTAGTACAGAATGATTGATTTATGGAAAAACAAATTATTTCAGGTGTTAGGACAGGCCTGCAATATCTCTATAAGTTTAGTTATACTGTCACAGCCTTATTGTTCAATCAGAGAGAGGTCATATTTGTTAAATTCTTTAAAAGCAACAGGAATTATATATCTTATAAATATCATCAACTTAAAAAGTTGAGATGTCACTTTCTATAATTTATTATTATATGCATAATAATGTCATTGATCTGGTCATAACTCAATAGGATTAAAACATCCCACTTTCTGATGACTCATTCTCTGGTTATTGGTTTGCTCAATTACTCCAGCCCCCACCCCCAGTTGGGAAAATTAAAGATGCATTATTACTGGCTTATCTGCTACCTTAAAATCCGTTTTACACTCAGGGTCCACAGTGATCATTTTTAAACATAACTGTAATATGCTAGGCTCTGAATTAAACTCTTGAAAACATTATACTTAGCGACAAGCCAAAAGCCTTAACATGTTGTACAAGATCCTGCATAATTTATACAATTTAAATTCTGTTTACCTTTAGAACCCTTATTCATTTATTTGACAAATATTTATGAGTACAATATGTGCTAGCTATAGTGCTCATTGCTGGAGATGTACAATTCTTATTCTCATAGAGCTTGCTTTCTGGTCAGATGGAACAGTCAATCTCTTAACATTGCCTCCCAACCCACCATCTTCTCTCTGATTCCATTCCCGTTAATACTATCCTTGATAAATTACCAATAAACATCACGTTGAAAACTCAAGCTGCAAATGTTTCATCCTTATCTTACTTAGCATCTTTAAAGTTTATGACAAATTACATTGGGGAACAAAATTTTTGTTGTATCCACAAAAACACTTGTCCTTACCTAATGCGAGTGTGCTGATTTCAAATCTGCCATTAGTTTTTCTCTGTAAGCTACAGTTATTTTGCAATTCAAGATTTTAGGTTTTCATCTTATTGTAAAATTTTCAACATTTAGTTTAACATAATGAAGTAGAATGTCTTCTTGGGCAGCATCTTTGTGAAAATATAATAATTTATATAATGCAGTAAATACACTAATACTCTAAAAGATATGATTGCATCAGAATTTGTCTACAATTTTAAAATAGAACATATTAAAATACTTATTTTAATCATAAAATTTGCACAAAACTTATTTAAATTCTATTCAGGCAAAAATTTGCGTTTGTAGCATTTGCATTTGTGTACTTGTTGCGGACAATTTTGTTTGATTCTCCAGCAGTAATCTGCTCATCAAAAACAGCTCCAAGATTTTCGGGAAACTTATCAAGGTGACTGTTCAGGAAGTGAATCTTAACCCTCATGTTACATCCAATGCCACAGAAAGTCAATAGCATCCTTTGAACCAGAAGTTCATACTTTTCTGCTTTTTCATTGCCAAAGAAGTTCTTTGTAACTGCCACAAAATACTGCCATTTGTTTTCTCCTCATTATTCATCTTCCTGGAAAATTCTTCGTTATGTATGAGGGCTCAAATTTGAGGTCCATCAAATACACCTGCTTTTATCTTCTTGAAAGACAAAGCAGGAAAAGCAGAAATAAACTGTTGAAAGTATTCACTTTCTCTATTCAAAGCCTGAACAAACTGCTTCATTAAGCCATGTTTGATGTGAAGTGGGGGAAAAAATGATCCTTCCTTGATTAACTACAAGTTCATTCAAAATATTTTGCATCCCTACTTCCAGAGCTTCATGTTTCAGCCACTCCTTCTGCATCCAGTGTTTCTCCCAAGCTTGGCTGTCCCATGAACACAGAAAGCAAGGATACTTCATGAAACCTATATGTTGTCATAGTAGGAAATTTACCACTTTAAGATCCACACAAATGATCCAGTTATGCTCCTCATACTTCAGAAAGTCGAGGACTATTTTTATGTCATTATAATCTTCTCGCAGAAGAAATAAATAACCAATTAGAACCACTGCATAAACATTACCGTTGTGTAGGAGAACACATTTCAGACTCCGTTTAGAGCTGTCAAGAAATAGCCGCCATTCTGTTGGACTGTAAGTGGTAACACCTAGCTGGCTGAGAAGACTACTGATATCATGACAGTAAACAAAATGTTTGTCTTTGGAAAAAAAGTCCACAAAAATTTGTGCACGCTTCCTGAAATGGGATACTTTAGCTGACTGGTGAAGTACATTCTTTTCTTGAAACCTGGCAGCTAATAACTCAGCTGCTTTCATGATAGGCCCAAATCTCTTACTAAATCATTCAATTTGGGTTGGCTAAACTGCTGAGAAGTTAATGACTGCTTGGCATCAGAAGAAGACCCTTCAGATTCTACAACCATTTCCTCATGCATCTTATCAAAATGTACCTGATCACCATGTTCACTTTCTTTGTCCTTAGAAAAAATAAAACCATTGAAAACTGGAACCAGGAGTGTCTCAGAGTGTGGGATAGGTCATATTGCTGAAGGAATATTAGAATATGTGATCATATGCCATTTTTTTCTTGCCGATGCCGTTTGTATGGATCAGACAGAAATAACAGTCACTGCTGTGGTCCTTAGGTTCACGCCAAACCATGGGAATACCAAAAGGCATTCCTTTGCATTTCCTTTTTGTCCAGTCATGAAGCATTTCCTCACAATTATGACACACAATATTAGGAGCCCAATTCTCGTCTTGATCGCCAAGGGGAACTTGAAAATAGGCAATATATGCACGCATCACAAATGATGAAATATTGCGCCTTTGATGTTGGAGTGTGTAACAGCCACATATATAACAGAAGGTGTCAGGACTAGTCTTACATTTACGCCTACTTGAAGAAGCCATGATTCAGACAAAAAACAAAATAAGAGGGTGTTTTTATCAGATAATATTTTTTACATTTAAAAACAACTACCATTATGTAAAAGTGATGTTTGTAAAACATTAATTGCCTTGTGATTACGTTCAATCCAAGAGTTGTTGCCCTTTAACTCCAATTTAAAAACCAATGCATGGCATCAACTGTAACAAAAAGAAATTAAAATAGCATAAAAAGTAGAGCATGCACCAAAAAACAAATTTCAGATTTGGAATCAGCGATGCAGAAACATATAGAAACAGTTCTAAAACCTTATGCAACAGAAAATGAAAAAAAAAATTGTTTCCCAGTGTTATCCACTCACTACTCCCCCTATAGACACTTGTGTGTCATGATTTTCTGCAATTAAATAGCAGTATCTCCTCAAACTCTTATAAGAATTCAGCCTCAACTCGACTTAAGCAGAGGTTGAGAAAAGGATGGAAGGGAAACAGTAGCCTGAGAAACTCCAATATTTAAGTGACTGAATGAAGAAAAGAATGAAAAACTGCCTGAGCCCATAGATGAGATATTTTTACCTTATTATAAACACTAAAGGGAAGTATGTGCCCACACTACCCCTCCATGGAAATTTTCTTAGTTACTTATTTGTGCAATTACTTATTTAATATTTATCTTTATTATTATTATTATTATTCAGTGAGAGGAAGGGAGGCAGAGACTGACTCCTGCATGTACCCAGATGGGGACCCACCCTGCAAGCCAACTAGGGTACAATGCTCTGCCCATCTGGGGCATTGCTCCATTGCTGAGCAACCAAGCTCTTCTTAGCACCTGAGGCAGAGACCATGAAGTCATCCTCAGCACCCAGGGCCAACTTGCTCCAATTGAACCAAGGCTGCAGGAGGAGAGAGAGAAAGAGAGAGAGAGAGAAGTGAGAGGGGGAGGGGTGTAGAAGCAGATGGGCACCTCTCCTGTGTGTCCTGACTGGGAATTGAACCTGGGAAATCCACACACCAAGCCGACGCTCTACCACTGAGCAAACCAACCAGGGCTTATCTTTTCCATTAAACCCATTTCCTTATTAAAACTCTTAAGACTGCCAATCTTGTTTCCTCCTGCATCCTCAGAGGTAACTTGAAGTCTGATTCATAGTAGATGTTCAATATTGTGGAAGAAATAAATGTACAATCTTACCATATGTGTGAGCACTAACCTGCAAACTACAGTGTGTCCCTGTGTGACTGTGTGTGTGACATCCAGGTGGTAAGAAAGGTGGATCAATTCCCTTACATTACTAAGAATAAATCAGTATATTAATATTGGAAAATGTCATTGTGGGTAAGTGATCAGAGAACTAGACTCTGGGAATTGGAGGCTCATCACCACCTCCCCTGTTCTTGAAAAGTACTTTCATCCCCCCTTCCCTATAGTGGAAAACAGTTTCAATTGCTTTGAAAGAGCAATGTTTTGAGACCATCTAGTTGATACATATGACTGAACCCTATTTGATCTCTATATAAACTTTTAAGATCTTGGCAGGCTGTGCTGAGATCTACTCATCTTTCAGTTCCCAAGAGAAGCCTCATATGTAAGTTACTTTACTTAATGAAACCTGCCACCTACCAATCTGGAACAGTCTGTCTCTGTGATCCTTCCTGTATGGCAGGTCACTTTTTTATTTTGTTAAAGGAAATCCTGAGGTTACAACCCCACAACTGGAAATAAAAAACAATTCATAAATTATGGTTAATCTTACAGCAATATAGTCTTTCCTATATTTTACCAAAGTCATGGATAAGAGATTGAACAATTTCTGTTATTTTATTGTTATAATAATCCTTCCTATTTAAACCTTAACATAATCTAGAAAGTAACACTCAGACAATTGTTAAAAATTTGCAGCAGAAAAATATGTAGAAGAGAAATAAAGCTTAAAGTTGAAAGAATAATATACAAGACTCTGACTCTTGAAAATTAAATTCAAGATTAAATTGTATTCTCGCTTCCTTCTTGTTATAAGAGGTGTTCTTTTGCTTTATTTTATTCTATCATAAATTCACTAGCTTTTCTTGTAATAAATTATGAAAGTCAAGAAAAAAAATGTACGAAGTAATGTACTAAGCAATAACTGGAGTAGACATTTGCACTGCCTGCATACCTGTAATCATCTAATTCTAGATTCTGAAATATACTTCATTCAAAGAATATTGCAAAAATATTTTTAAAGTCACCATAACTTTTAAAATGGTCTACAAAATTCTTTTAATAACATTGATTTTTTGTTAGATTTATTTCTAAAGAGTATTAGAAAAAAGAATGGGGACACTAATGTCCATAATGCTTTTTTAAATTATACCAGTATACATATGTTTACATATGTATACTGGTATAAATTTTCATCATATATAAGTTAAATGAAATAGACACAAATATTGAAATTATCAAAAATATATAAACATAATCTTTGGTAATAAGATATTCATTCACCTGACCAGTGGATAGAGCATCAGACTGGGACACAGAGGACCTGAGTTCGAAACCCTGAGGTCGCCAGCTTGAGCATGGGCTCATCTGGTTTAAGCAAGGCTCATTAGCTTGAGCCCAAGGTAACTGGCTTGAGCAAAAAATCACTCGCTCGGGCCCTGGCCGATTGGCTCAGTGGTAGAGTGTCGGCCTGGCGTGCAGAAGTCCGGGGTTCGATTCCTGGCCAGGGCACACAGGAGAAGCGCCCATCTGCTTCTCCACCCCTCGCCCTCTCCTTCCTCTCTGTCTCTCTCTTCCCCTCCCGCAGCGAGGCTCCATTGGATCAAAGATGGCCAGGGCGCTGGGGATGGCTCCTTGGCCTCTGCCCCAGGAGCTAGAGTAGCTCTGGTGGCAACAGAGCAACACCCCGGAGGGGCAGAGCATTGCCCCCTGGTGGGCAGAGCGTCGCCCCCTGGTGGGCGTGCCGGGTGGATCCCGGTCGGGCTCATGCGGGAGTCTGTCTGTCTCTCCCGTTTCCAGCTTCAGAAAAAAAAAAAAAAAGTCACTTGCTCTGATGTAAGCCCCCGGTCAAGGCACATATGAGAAAGTAATCAATGAACAACTAAGGTGTTGCAATGAAAATTGATGCTTCTCATCTCTCTCCCTTCCTGTCTGACCCTATCTGTCTCTGTCACAAAAAAAGATATTCATTCAACAGAGTTTTATACATTTTCATATTTTATTTTACCTCCAATATTACTCAATTTGAAATCGTATGCAATTTAATAATATAACTATATATAATATTAACTAGTTCATTGAATTGCAATCAGCTTCTTCTGTTGACATGCTTTAAATGAGTCCTCTTTTTTAAAATCCAAAAGTAGCCTGATCAGGCAGTGGGGCAGTGTATAGAGCGTTGGACTGCGACACAGAGGATCAAGGTTTGAAACCCTGACGTCCTGGGCTTGAGCACAGGCTCATCTGGCTTGAGCATAGGCTCACCAGCTTGAGCATGGGGTTGCTGGCTTGAGTGGGATCATAGACATAACCCATGGTCACTGGCTTGAGTCCAACATCCCTGGCTTGAACAAGAGATCATTGGCTTATCTAGGGTACCCTGGTCAAGGCACATATGAGAATGTAATCAATGAACAACTAAGATGCCACAATGAAGAATTGATGGTTTTCATCTTTCTCCATTCCTGCCTATCTGTCCCTTACTCTGTCTCTGCTTCTCTTGCTTTAAAAAAAGAAAGTGTATTCATATAATAGAAATACAAAGTGAACCATGGCATTTGGAAATAAACTCTCATGTTTTTATACCAAATTTTTTCTACTTGTTTTTGAAAATGATTAATATAATTTTATTATTTTCCCATATAAACAAGATATGACTGTGATAAAAACAAAGTCTTTATCCTAAGATTCATAAATGGTCTTCAAATTTCCTGAAACTGTGAAAAAATTTTGTGGTATAAGTTTATGACTATTTTTCTGGAAGGAAAACTTTATCTACTAAACATTTCTCAATTATGTAATTTTCTAAAATGTAAGTAGCCATTATTTATAAATCTTTATAGAGATATATATATATCTCTATAAAGATCCCATAAATCCACAGTGAAATAAGTAATAAAATAAATGAAATTTCAGATGACTTTTGATACAGGCTGTCACTAGAATGTTGATGGGGGAAACAAATTTAAGATTTATTTTATGTTAGATTTAAAATTATTTAGACTTTCATATGTATGAAACTCATGATAAGTTATTTTAAGATAAAAAATCTGTAACTGAAATGACTTTAGGAATGTCTATAGAAGTCATATTTTAAAATAGCTGTACTGATTGATTGCTTTCTCATGTGTACAATATCAGAGGTATCAAAATGAGAAATCTAGTGGCTTAAATTTCTCTTTAATCTTCTCTGAAATGAAGTAGATTAATTAAAAATAAGTAACAGTTAAAAGTTGAACTGAAATTTTAAGCTATATGAAGATGACCTATGTCTATAAAAAATGTACATCTTAAGTGTACATTTTTATGAAATGTAACTTTCTAATATATTTATCTATAATACAAATATATTTTGTATACCAAGATGAGTGCCTTTTGTTGCTATGTCAATAAAAGAAGCATTGTCTAATTTACCTTTTATTCCGATGACAATGGCATGACAATATTTTATTAGAGAAGTAGAACTTATTAGAGAAATAAGTTATTGTTATGGAATGTATGTCTATTAATGCTGTAAGTTTATCTTCACATATGTCATGTAAGATGCATTAGTGTCCATTAGTTGCAGGTATAAGCTAAACATTAATGGAGTTATTGTTGATATCTTTTCACCACAATATCCTCCCAATCATGTGTGCAATGCCTCTGAACAGAGCTTTATTCTAAATGATAGATCATTTTAAATAATATGCAATTAAGAAATGTGCTATTCTACTGCATTAAAGCAAAAGCCAAATGCAAGTTATTAGCATCCATTTCCAGTACAACTTTGCAAGTGAGAGAATGTGCACAAGGAAATAATCATTTACCGTATAATAACAGTTTTAAAAGACTGATATTTACAATCCATATACTCTAGTTAAAGAAGCTTTTTTACAAATCTTTTTATTTATCTTGACAATGCAAAAAGTATTTTTCAAGAACATTAAATCTCAGGTTTAAAAACACTGGATAAATGTTTTAATCTTAATAACTGGACCTCTTCATGGAAATTAAGATATCTATGTAATAAGGATGATGAGAATTATTTAAACAGTTTTGTAAGAAGCAAGGGTTGTGTGACTATGATTAACATTAGTACTAATACATTAAAGAACAGTTTACCTATTAAAAGTATATTTGGTCGTAAAATTAACATTGGCTTTTTCCACATTTACCAATGACATTGTATTTCTCTCCTCACCTCTTCCAGGTATCTTGAAGATATACAAGTCAATTACAAAATTCATTCTTAAAAATGTTTTAAAAAACTTCTAAATTATTATTTATTTATTTAAGGGGAAATCATAGATCAAAATTTCCCAAAGTGATGGCTTATGAAGAAAACCCTTTTTCTTCTGCTTTAGATAAAGTGAGTGATTAAGTTGTGTTTAAAGTATATATATTCTATCTTTTAGTTTCCTACATTTCTGGAATTCATTAGCCCACATATATAAAATCATTTCATATATAAAGTAATTTACAATGTATTTAATACTAGCATACATCCACTTATTTACATTTTATTGTGTCTACTATAACCTTCAATGAGGAGCAATTTCTCCACCTCAAGTATTAGAGGCTGACATATCACCAGTCATGGTTTCTGACTGAGACTTCAGCAGCAAATAACAAATCACATGAACTTCCTTTGATTTGTATATACTTTAACAAGTAACAAATAATACCTTTCCTACTACAGACAGCCTTGCAAATTAGAGATCTCATTTAATCCTCATATTGTAACTGTTAAGTTACATATATAAAGAGAATCAATGAGATGAGGATTACATGGCTTCAAGGGTCAGAGTCAGTACTTGAAATCAGATGCCAACATGAGTTCAGAGTCCTGGCCATTCTCCCCAAACTGTGTAATTGCTAATTCATTGCCAATTGTCTGTGGAAGAGAGAATGTCCCATTTTTAAAGGTTGTATAACTCAAAAAAAGAAAGATTTAGTTTTATGAGAGAAAAAGGTTAATTTATTCTGTCTACACTGGTGTGTAATGTTAAATACTGTTCTTTGTATGTCTAACAGATACAACTTTCTTTGTATGATATAATTAAACTCACTTGGGAAGAGTTTAAAAAACTCACATTCTACTGAATTTTGTAATATGGCAACTAATATTGCATTAATTTTCAGTGGCATCATTATATACTACAGCAGCACAAAGATTACTTTTAGCTTGTAAGAAATTATGCCCTAACTACAACATTTATGTACAAGAATATAAGAATTAAATTGGAAAGATATTTCTAATATTTCCCATTGTGGTCAAGTTAAATATATTCTTTACTGAGAGTCATTAAGAACCCAAAAGCAAAGCTTTGTTTGCTAGCTACCTCAAAAACATACTTTTGCTGTCATTATGGCCTTTAGTTTTCTTTATTGGAGGAGTGGGGTAACTATCTGCTGAAAAGACAGTATATCATATATCAGTGCTACATCAATTTTAATTAGCAGATACAATAAAATAAGTGTTTATAAATAAAAGACAGAATAAATCATAAGACCTCCAAAATGGAATTCTACCCAGCCAAATAAAGTCATTTTTTGTATTTATTGAGGAAAGAAAAAAAAAAAAAACTCAGAAAAATGTATATGGTAAAAAAAACATTTTTAAATCAAAAGGATATATACAAGTACACACGTATGAATATTTAAATATATAAACATGTACAAGTATATATGTATAGGCTTTTGATTTACCATATATATTTCACACATATATAAAGAAGATTATTATCTTTATGGTATGAGTTGTTTATCATATATAATATATACATGCCCACAAACGTATATACACATATATATGGAGAGAGAGAGAAAAGAGAGACCCCCAAATATCACCTGCTGCCCACCTTTATTTCTCTTCCTTCCTATCACTTAAATATCTCACATTTCACATCAAGAAATTTGTTTGTTTGTTTTTCAGTCTAATGACTTGGTTGGTTATCTGCTGACTTGAAACAATGGGAAATGCAAGAGTACCAAAATATAGAGATACAATTACAGGCTGACACCATGAATAAAAAATGCTGCCTACCTGAGGCACTGTGGCTGAAGGTCACGCTTTCGGGAACATGTAGGCGGGAGAAGCGGTGCAACACCAACGTCCACCACTAAGGTGCTCGCAGGTGTGCTCCAAGCATCACCTTCTCAGTAACTGTTCTTTTGTCCAAAATAAGTCCTCCTTAATAAAATAGGTCGACCTAGAACTTTTATGTTATTCCAAAGTGATTTCACTACCTTTCCTGGTGCACTCTTTCTGGAATGTATTGATTAATATGTTTAGCTTTAGCATTTTAATTTAATTTAGCATCATCTGTTGAATGCCAACTATGTATAAAGCATTTTTGATACAACCTTGAGGTATACATGGACAAAGAATAATCTTTCTAAATTTAAATTAAAAATCTTAAAAATTCAGTACTATTTGACTAATTATTATATAGGGAAAGCAAATCTTATATATGAAAGTCAGGTTTTATAAAAACTAAATTGAGTAACTTACAAAAACTAACAAAAAATTAGTTTTGTTATTATTAAATAATTTACTATGGAGATATCTCTTCTCTGTTATTAGATGTACTAAAATTAAAAATATATACAACTTCAGCCTGAGCAGGTGGTGGTTCAGTGGATAGAGCATTGGACTGGGATGCGGAAGGACTCAGGTTCAAGACCCCAAGGTCGCCAGCTTGAATGCAGGCTCATCTGGCTTGAGCAAAAAGCTCACCAGCTTGGACCCAAGATTGCTGGTTTGATCAAGGGCTTACTCGGTCTGCTGAAGGCCCATGGTCAGGGCACATATAAGAAAGCAATCAATGAACAACTAAGGTGTCGCACCGAAAAACTGATGATTGATGCTTCTTATCTCTCTCTGTTCCTGTCTGTCTGTCCCTATCTATCCCTGTCTCTGACTCTCTCTCTGTCCCTGTAAAAAAAAAAATATTATATATAATATATATATATTATATATATATACAACTTCAGAATAATACCTACATAATATACAGTACAGCTACGTGCAAATTAGAAACACTACTGAGATGGGGGTGTTAGAATTGCAGAGATAACTGGTCAAGAGGGGAAAGAGTGGAACTAGCTAATGCAAAGAAAATAAAAGATAATGAAATCACAGAAAGATGAAATGAATGTCTGCCTTAAAGCCACAGGTGACTTTCTATTTGCAGATTTCAGTCCCTCCTGAAACCTGCCCCCTTTCTCTCACCCAGAGCTACACAGCATCTTCTTCTTACACCAAGCTAAGTTTCTTTATTAGTCAGGTAAAAAAGAAGTCTGGCCAAGACTGGAAACTGAGGCTAGGACAAACTAAGTAACTTGTCCATGGTCACCCAACGTGTGTCAGAGCCTCATTCTAACTCATGTACTCACAGATGCCTGAGCTGTCCTGTGGTCTTGCCTTGTCATTATATCAGAAGCTCTAATAATAGCTAGTGAGAAACTAAGTGTCCAGATATATGTTGCAAAGCTAAGAGATAAGTACAAGAGGTCCTCGGGTTATGACAGTCATAACATATGATGACGTTTTAAGTTTATGATGCTCACTCCCATAAAAACTTGAAAAAAAGGAGACTTCAGTGTTTCAATTTATGCCATTAGCATCGTACTTACGGACTACGTGGGCAAAGTATTTTGGTTGCGTGCAGCAGAAGAATAAGCAGTACAGTGTACAGTACAGTATATTTATATCCTTTTCATTTTTCTGTGGCTTAGTTCTGTTTTTATGTTTTGGATTATGAGTTTACAACTGTTAAGATAGGTAAGTGACTTAGGCTAGGGTGTGTTTTGATTTATACCAAAATTTAGGTTACATCACTGTCGTAGGAATAAACTGTGTTATAACCTGAGGACCCCTTGTAGTGTGGTATAAAGAAATCAATCAAATTCTCTTTAACATCTTGTGAATTTTTCTATTTAAACATTTTTTTTTTTGCATATTAACCAATGTTAGATACAGCTTTTCAGAAAGTGGTTATCAGACAGAATCTTTATGTGATTCTATGTTACTATCACTGTGAAAGAAATTAGAGTATTTAATGTAGTGTTTATATGATACGGGAATATTAAGAAAATTTTTTAAAGGTTGAGGTGATGGGGTTGCAATTTTAATCTCAAAGTGTTTATGATATTTATAAAAATGTTTATGAAAGTCAC
Source organism: Saccopteryx bilineata (assembly GCF_036850765.1). Classification (NCBI taxonomy): domain Eukaryota; kingdom Metazoa; phylum Chordata; class Mammalia; order Chiroptera; family Emballonuridae; genus Saccopteryx; species Saccopteryx bilineata. The sequence goes on from NC_089494.1 coordinate 43,678,702, forward strand.
ATGGGAAAATAAATTTGTGGAGTAGTTACTCTACTGTGAGCTGGCTTTATTGGTATTTCTGTGAAAAGTCAAAGAAAATGATTAGTTCTCATTTAACATGCTGACATGCGTTTTTTTAAAATAAGTTTTATTCCTTTAAACTGTTGTTACTAATGTTGTGCACTGTGGGAATCATTGCCATAGTTTATTGTAGTATTTTCTTGCTAAAAGATATTTCATGATCAAATAATACTGGAAAATCTGAATTCAATAAAGTTAAACCTGAGTTTTGCTTTATTTCAGGTGTTTTAGTTTGATTTTACTGTGAGGTGGGGGGGTGCTTCTCAAAACCTTTAAAATGCAAATATTCATTGTGAAGCTACAGTGAACTGAGGGGTCTTTGTGAGAAGCACTTCCCAAATTTATCTTATAACAGAAGTCTTTCCCCTGCATTTCTTTTTTTTGAGGGGGGGAGTGGGAGAGTGGAGAAACATTTGGTTAGAAAGAGCAACAAAATGGTTGAGAACATTAGTTCTTGAGAGATCTGCTATGTCACTGACAAGTAATATGAGGACAAAAATAAACAAAATTCAATGTCATAGATAATAGAAAGAGAAGTGATTGAGACTTATTGTAAAAAATAAATAGAATATTAACACAAATTGTAAGAATGACTGTCACCAATGTTTTTCAGAAAGCCACTTCTAATTTAGTTCAATAGAAGCCCCCAGAAAACAAAGACAAATATGAAAAGCAGTTTCTTCCTATACTAATTCAAGCTTCTGGTTCTGATAGGAAAAAGAAAAAGAAAGGAAGGAAGAAAGGAAGAAAGGAAGCAAGAAAGAAAGAAAGAAAAAAAGAAAGAAAGAAAAAAAACAGAAAGAAAGAAAGAAAGAAAGAAAGAAAGAAAGAAAGAAAGGGAAATAGAAAGAAAGAAATTATAATGATTTGGAAAAAAATGTTTTATCTAAGCCCTAAGATAAGGCTGCGATTAAATTAAATATCAGGCTATTGGAAAAATTAACTGCTGCATATCTTAGTCAAAGAGCACCTTTTGTGAGATGTTTATTTGAAAAGTTTTAAGTGAAAAAATTACTCTTCTTACCTATTGAAACTTGTATAATTTTGATACTGAGGAAACATCCATTCATTCACTTTCCCATTAGCAGTGGCTATCAAGAACAAGAGCTATAAATTACAATCAGGAAGGAAACTTTAAATGTTTAAGAATTGATTTTAGATAAGAGAGAAAAAGAAGGTGAGAGAGAAAGCATCAGTTTGTTTTTCCACTTATTTATGCATTCACTGGTTGATTATTGTTTGTGCCTTGACAGGGGATCAAACCACCAACCCTGGTATGTCAGAACAATGCCCTAACCAACTGAGCTTCCTGACCAGAGTCTCACCAGAGAAACTAAAAAAATTATACCAATACCTCTCCCTCCCCTTCAGAGATTTCAAATTTGTAAAGGGGATTCTGCATCAGTATTTTTTTAATTTCCAGGTGATTATAATATATAGTCATGACTGAGGACCACTGCTCTAAGAGGGAATAAACTATTTCTCTAATATTAAAATTATAAATCTAAACATAAACTATCAAAAATAATTAAGGGCATAAGAAAACTTACATTATGGAATTATTTTTTAAATCACTGTTTATTATTTGTGCATCAAAAGTTGGAAAATAGCAAATTTAATTATTATCAGTTAGAAAAATCAACCAGAAATAAAGATAACTCCTCTGAAACTTTGTCAATGTCATTTGATCTACAAATTAAACACTAAGGGTTCTAATGTATTCATTCATTACCAATAATATACAATGCATTTCATATTAATAAATTATAAATAAAAACAAAGGAAATAATTATTTGGAACATTATTATCCATGTCTATATATTTATCTACCTATCTGAGATGGGCTAGAAATTAAAGGACAAAAGGCTATGATATTGGGCTAGAGATGAAAATATTTACTATATGTATTTAAATATCAATAATCAGCATATTATGTACTTTGATATTACAGATAAATAATTTGGTATCTTTAATTACTTTTCATTACATTTAAGGGTATATATAAATGTAGTTAACTACACACACGTATTTGTATATTCATTCATTCTTTCTATAAGTATTCTTCCCAAGGCCATCACAATTAAATCATACATTATACTTCCCTTAATCTTCAGAGAAACCCTAGAAGATAAATGTTATTATTATCCACATTTTCAAATAAAGAAAACTTCTATAGTCACAAAGGTACTAAGTCAGACATATTAGAAGCTTAATTCATATTGGTGAACATATATATGCATACAAAAATTTAATTCTTAATATAGATAGGCAGATATGTACAACAGTTCGTTGGCACACTGAGTATAAGCCTTTACCCTGCCTTAGAAATCTCTTAGCTAAAAGTCCTATGAAAACTGAGCAAGAATCCAGATATCCTTTAACTCATCATATAAGTGTATCTTAGTTCTCAAAGATGATATTAAAATATAGATTCTATGGTTCAACCACAGACTTCTCAATTAGAATCTCTTCTAGTGAAACCTGGAATTTGTCTATTAAAAAAAAAAAGTCCCTCAAGTAATTTATTTTAATTCCAGTGATGGCCACTGAATCTCATTGCTCATTGTTGCGATTTAGTGAGTTTGGGGGTTTGGGTCTACTGGAGCGCCATAAAAAGGGCAGACCAAGAGGCCACATGGACAGAATGAATGTGTTCTCAGTTACAGTTTCCTTTCTCAGAGGATAAGAGACCCAAGACCTAAGTCATTTTCTGCTCCACTTCCAAATGAATCCCTTTCCATGTGCAGAAGAAAAAAATTAAGTTTTCTAGAAAAAATTTTCTGTGCTATTTCTACCTAAAAATATTACAACTTTATTTTACATTCTCTGAGTCAATTCTAGAGTGTGTGTCATAAAACAACTGTTTTAACTCAGAAATAGTGAAAACAAATGTGTACAATTAAAAAAATTTTTTTTACAAATTAATGGTATGATTATGTTGTATTATTAGTAAGTATAGAACACCCAATGCAAACTAAAATTAGTAGTCCTAGTTTTAAATTTAATTCTAATAAGTAGTATGATTGGACTCTATTAGGGGAAAAAGTTGAAGTACTAATCCAACCACTAATCTAATCTTCATTGCTATAAAATTTAATGCCTGTATACTTTTTTTGTACTAATGATGACGCTAAACAATGTATACATATTTTATTTATGTATTCAATAATACTATGGCCTGTTCAGTGAATGATGTTCTTCTGCCACTTGGTGGTGCTTGCCAGTTTCAGAATTTGTTTCTTGGTGGCACTATAACACTAAGTTCAAAGTAAGATGAACAAAATCACAGCATTCCTATTGGAAAGGCTTTGCTTCCAACTGTTTAATCATTTAAAGAACCTCTGTGGAAGTAACTGCATTTGTTAACCAGTCATAACTGGTAATTAACTCCTTTGGAGTTTTAAGTTACTTTGGGCAAAATGTCTTAGGAAGAGTGCTTATTACTAGAAAGCATGCCAAAAATTTACTCAGCAGAGAATTCAATAGCAGTTTTACTCTGCTAAGAGGTTCTGTGAAATTCTACTTATATAGCGAAGCACTGAAATTTTTGGCAGGTCCTGTTTTATTATAATAATGACTGCATAAACACTTTTAAGGACTTTTCATAAGCCTGATTAGTTAGCACACCAGCTTTGCTATGGAAAATGACATGTTCTCGCTCTTGAACTGGGGAGATTGTTAAACCTTGATCTACATTAAGCTTATATTTATGTTGCTGTCTCTGCTGAAAGGGGGCAGCGAAAGACATCTCTGATTCTCCTCACAGACACACACACACACACACACACACACACACTCTTTTTTCCCTTTCAATATCGTCTGGCAGCTCTATCTAATGGGCATTCTGTTTCCTTAAAAATTTAACTGTTCTGTCTAGAAGCCGATTTTCTGATGCCTCCAGCGTCTGGGCAAATTGATCTGTTTTAATGGAGTCTTCGTCAGTGAGAAGCGAGATGCCACCGACTAGAATGCTGGGATCTGCTGCTTAATTGCCAGGAGTGAGAGGCACTGAGATCCAGAAATCTTTGGAGACTGGCGGAGAGTGGGGGCAATATCCCCGCGGAGGCGGAGATGTAAGATAAAGGAATAGGTTTCACACAAGGAAAAAAAAATTCTTTGAGGCACTGAGGTGCTGCACAATCACATCTCTCAAAGGAGAAGTTAAAAAGCAAGGAAGTGGGAGGAGGTTGGAGGTTAAAGTACTTAAAAGGGATCTCGGGTACAATTTTTTTTTTTTTTTCTGGCGGTGCCTGCATAGGGTAGATAGTTCCTATTTTCAAAGTATATTGGTGCCTCTTTTAAGTGATTGGTGATGAATGCAAATTGCCCGAGAGATGTTATCAAACAATATTCTTGAAATTCAGGTGACACAGAGAGAGAAAGGCGAAATTTAACATGAGAAAAAAAGGAAGAGGTAAAGAAAGAGGACGGAAGGGAGGGAGGGAGGGAGGGAGGGAGAATGGAAGGAGGAAGGGAGGGAGGGAGAAAAGGAGGGAAGGAAGGAAAAAAGGAGGGAGGAAGGGAGAAAAGGAGGGAGGAAAGGAGAAAGGGACGGAGGGAAGGAGAACGGAGGGAGGGAGGGAGGGAGGGAAGGAGGAATACAGCGGGAGGGTGAGGGCAGAGAAGAAAAAAAATACTGAAACACTAAACGATCACATGGAAAAGAAAACTCGTCCAAAACACTGTTACTGCAATAACGACCGGGTCAAGAGAGAAAGATGCTCCTCTTCATCCATGTCCCAGGAAGCTCTGGGTCCCGTTACTAGGGACTAGAATACCATTCATCTAAAGAGTGTCTAACTGCAAGAAGAATGCAGCAGGCGGAAGGCGGGTCCTGCTACGTCGTTTGCCGAGCGCTGGCTGGAGCGAAAGAAAGAAAGGCGCAGAGCGAGACGCTCCTGCCAAGTTAGACCTTCTCGCCTCGCCCTGGACCCTGACGACCGGGCAGAGACCCGCATAAAGCTCCCCAGGCCACTACCCGCGCCGCCGATCCAGCTGAGCCATTCATTCTCCTTGGACGCCGCTTCCCGGAGGATGAGCCCGGCCACCCACCCCTTGCTGATGCAGAGGAGCCGTCCCTTCCTCTCCCTGACCACTTGTCCAGACCAAATCTGACCTTCTAGATACATTTGTCCGCACCTCCCCAGCAGCCACACGAATAGTCTCCTGACAGGGGAGAAGCGTGGGATAGGTAGAGGGCTTCAAACCTTCGGTTCCTCTGGCTGGGTTGGAGCTGCAGGGGGCCAGGTAGGGCAGGAGAGAGAGAGAGAGAGAGAGAGAGAGAGAGAGAGAGAGAGAGAGGAGAGAGCCCGGGAGGCTGGGTGAGCCAGCTAGGCGAGCTGCCTCCGGAGCTCAGGTTCCTGTAGGAACCGCTGCAGTTTCCAGGCCGAGCAAAGCTGTGCTCACACCACCGCCTCTCACCCTCTCCAGCTCCACGCTGCTACCTAGAAACGTCCCCGGGCTGTATCTGGGTACAGCCAGGCGGCGCGCTCCCGCACGCCGGAGTACGGGGACCTGCCGGACGCCCTCTGCCCTGCCGCTGCCGCTCCGGCCCCTCCGCCCGCACCAGCTCCAGCGCCTAGAGAGGCCACCCCGCCGCGGCGGACGCTCGCAGTCGGGGGTCACGCACACTAGTGGGACACTACAGCGAACCCAGAACTCCACGGGGGGCGAGAGCGGAGGGGCAGGGGGCATACTCTAAAGGTGTGCGATCCAACCGCCCAGCAGCCTGGGATTCTGACTTGAGCCCGGCCGCCGAGCCCCACCGGGGCGAGCGCCTGGCGAGCGGGCCCATCTGTGGCATCCTCCGCCGCCCCCGCCTCGCACCTCCCGCCGACCCCGCCCTCCCGGGACCTGCATCCCGCTCCGCCAATCAGCGCGCGCCTGCCTCTTCCCACGTGACCCCGGGCGGGCTAAGGACCTGCTGCTTCCCCAGCGCCAGAGGGATGCGGGCGGCAGTGCGCGAGCGGCGGCCGCGGGGCTGCGGGGCGCCCTGACTTTCCCTCCGCCCTGCCTGCTCGGGCTCCTGCCCTCCGGCTCCGGACTCTGCGCCGCAGCTCCCGCGCCCCAGCGCCCCCTCCGTATGGCAGGCGCTTCCCGCGTCTCCGGCGTGGCTTCTCCGCGGACGACCCCCTCGCTGCCGGAGCTGAGCCGGGGCGCTGGATGTTGCTGAAACTCCGGAGATCATGCGCGGGTTTGGCCGCTGCTTCGCCGTCAGGTGCCACAGCCGCCGCCGCCGCTGCTGCTGCCTCCGCGGTCCGCGGGATGCTCAGTAGCCAGCTGCCGGGACCCCGCGACAGTGCGTTCTCCGGAAGCCGTCTGCTGCTGCTGCCGCCGCCGAGTTGCGCGAACTAGTCATGATGCTGTGGGAGTCCCCGCGGCAGTGCAGCAGCTGGACACTTTGCGAGGGCTTTTGCTGGCTGCTGCTGCTGCCGGTCATGCTCCTCATCGTAGCCCGCCCGGTGAAGCTTGCGGCTTTCCCTACCTCCTTAAGTGACTGCCAAACGCCTACCGGCTGGAACTGCTCCGGTAAGTCCGAACCCCCAGCCTTCGAACCCCGCAGAGAAAACGCGCGTTTCCAGCACTTACCAACCTATCCTAGCGCGTCTCCCAGCCCTGTGACTCCGACCGCCCCAGACCCCCGAGATGACTGACCTCCGCCCAGAGAGCACCGAGAACTAACTGTTCCAGGCCGCTAGGGAAGGCGGGGGCGGGAGAGGGGGCTGGGAAGAGCAGAAAGTGCAGATGTAGGAACCTTGACATTGTTGCATTTAAATTAGAATGGCGAAGATCTTGAAAAAAAAAAATTAAACGGAATGGTTTTGTAGATTTCGCTGAAGAGAGCACCAATCCTTGGGGAAACAGTAAAACAGAACCCTTAACATCATTAAAGAAAAAAGTCTACCTAGAACGAGCTAGAAATAAGTTTATGAGAAAGAACGAGCGAGAAAGCAATAATCAAATGGTAACTGCAGGGGAAACCCTGATTACTGGCAAAAGTGCAATGAGGGCGCTCTGGTCTTGCATTCAAGCATTCAAGACCAGATCATGCAGAGTCTAAAGGAGCTTGGGAAGCCTGGGTTTCGAAAATTTTAATTTGTTTCTCTCTGTACTCCCCCCCCCCCAAAAAAAAAACCCCACCATCCCTCCCTCCGTCTTTCTCCTTGGCTGCAAAAGGACGTTGTTTGGGCAGCCCACAGATACCTCTCTCTTGCCTCTGCAAGCTCATATGGTGGAGGAAGTTGAGAAAAGAATTATTCATAGGCTTCCCGGGCCAGGTGTGGGCATGACCAAGGCCGGTCAAGCTCACGCGCAAAGGTGCGGAGAAAGAACCGACCCGGTTAGGCACTGACTCCGTTTCTGAGCAGACTTCCTTGAAGTGGATCATTCAGTCCCTCTTCCTTCTCGCTTGGGTCCTTTCGGAGTCTGAAAGCGAGACCTTGGCAGGTTTTGCTTTGCTGAAGCTTCCTAATGATATAGGGCTGGCGGATGGAAGTTGCTGCACTCCGACCTGGCTTCGCATTTCAGTATGACAGCCCTTAGTATCCCGGGCGGGATGTGGTGTGATTTAATTGGCATTTTCAACTCCATTACATGCTTGAGTATTGTCCCCTAAGTATGATCTGCTCCAGTTTTACTAAGTGTGTATGTACTTTTTTATCTTCTGTAAATATGATCCTTCTCTGGCTGTAAATACAGTGGCTTTCAAAAGATATACCTGAGTTGAAGTGCATGTAACTTTGGAGAGAAGGTAATGACCAACTGTAACTTACACGATGAAATAATATGTAGTTTGGGGTTGTTAGTGATATAAATTCCACAAGAAAAAAATTATTACGCATCACTGTAGTCTGTGCTTTTTAAATACAAGTTACGATTTACAACCCTGTTAGATTTGGGTCAATAGATTGCTTTTGTTCTGTTTATTACAGTTTCTAAATTTTGCATTTTTGTAAAACTCAGCATGTTTTCTTTAACTTACCCATGGTTCATGTGTACATGCATGTTATTTTGGAAAGACTAATTTCCACGTAGCAAGTGCCTAATCACTTTTTAGGTACTTTATCATAGGGATATTAAACAACAAGCAAAATCAATTTTTTGAAATGTTGATAGCTTTGTAGTTCAAGATAATTGGTTTGCTTCATCTCTAACTATAGTATTGTTTTAGGAAATAACTAACTTAAATGTGAAATTGAGGTTGGCAATGAAGGAATCATTCTTAGCTAGATCTCTTAAAGGGATCTGCAGAAACTAAAAGGAATGAACTAGTTCTCCAGGCAGATTGTCAAAAACCTGGCACCCCCACCCCCACCCCTGTTAACTTAGAAGTAATCAATCTTCATTTGAGCCAGACAGACCATCACAGAAAACACTGCGCCTGTTTATCTTTATTATTGGGGCTTTGTTTCCTCTTTGTCTGGAGAAATTCCAAATAAGAGGTTGTTTCAGACTTTACAGCAAAAGAATGATTAAAGATGGAGAAATGGTAAAATGACATTCAGAGACATCACTCTTTCTTTTTTTAAATGTGGAGTGTGAAGATCATAAACTATAGTCCACTTAATGAGAAAAAAAATAAGGATGCTAGGAAGCAAATGTTAAATTTTCATTCAGTACTGCCAGTATTAACCCAAGCTAAAATAAAATAGCACTGTCAAAAAGGGGTATTAAAAAAAGAATTGACTAGAAAGGAACTGTGAAAAAAGAAACAAATATTAACTACTTAACTAGATTATTTTTTTAGGTTATCAGCAGAATGACCTTGCAATACAGCCATTGTTAGTATTAAAATTTTAGAGTAGTTCCTTTAAAGCTTCAAGATACCATTATCTTTGTTGGAGTATATCACATTTTTTAATGACCAGAGTGTTCTCTTTAAATTTGAGGTTATGATGACAGAGAAAATGATCTCTTCCTTTGTGACACCAACACCTGTAAATTTGATGGGGAATGTTTAAGAATTGGAGACACTGTGACCTGCGTCTGTCAGTTTAAGGTAAGAAGTCTGATGTTTGCATCTTCTGATTCATTAATGAGACTACAAAGCAAGGATCTCCCTTTATATAGCCCATCACTTGGCAATTTATAGCTCTGCAGGCTAAGAGGAAAGCTGGCACCAAGCAGAAGTACTGGCGAGAGAGCCAACCGATGTCAAGGAGGCATAGGTTTGTTGGAGAAATGTGTGTGCCACAGTCATAAATGCCATAGAAGTAGAAGTTTCAGGTTGTTCCTCTGGTTTATCTCTTCTAGCATGCATTCTAATAAGTCCTCTACTGCAGGTAATAGTCAATAGCCAGTGGGTGAGAAGTGTGGATTTGTACTTGGTTCTTTTTCATTGAGACTATCATCTTTTGATCAGATCACTCTCTTTTTAAATGGTCTTGAGTTTTATTATCTTGGTAATCTGGTTAAGTTTTTAAATGAACACGTTCTTAATGTGACTTCAAAACTGTTGTGCTAGTTTTGGAAGTCATGGAATTTGTTAATAGGTGTCAGAGCTTCATGGGTGCCATCTTCAATTATAACTGAATCTCCCAGGAATCCAAAAGAGCACAAATAACCACAAGTAATTTTATAAGCATAAAAAAGCTGTGTTTTGCCTTCTCTTAAAAAATTAATAAAAATAAAAAGAGAGACTGCAGCACTGTTATCAACAAAACTAGTTTATTAGTAACTATTAAAGACAAAACTATCAATGTATTATAGTCATCATCTAACAAATGCTTTTTAGCATGGAAATTATAAACTTTCATTTCTTTCAAAATGTTTATATCATCATATATACTTTCAAATATCAAACATGTTATACTAATGTTTTATATTTACCTTTGGTATTACTGAATTACTTTAAATACATATGAATTCTAATGTAAGGTTCAACCAGCAAATATGTACATAAACAAAACTTTATATGTGGGGTTTGGAAAACTTTTTCCAAGATTGTAAGAAAAACTAAAAAAGAAAATTTTCAAAAAAATACACAAGAAACAAAAATATTAAACTCAAATTCAGGAGTAATTATTTGTTATAGAATGTAATATATAGATCATTGATAAAATTTAAACACTTTAAATTGAATTCAATTTTCCTGTGAGAGAAATAAGAGAATTCACAATTAAATATGGTTTGACTGACTCCTAGATAAGTTTTTTTTTCTATAAAAGCAATAAAACTTATACTTGTAAAGCATACTACTTCCTGTTGGGTACGTAATGCTATGACCATACTTTCACCAGACCATTCTGTAGTGTTAGAAACATATTCTTGCATATTTAATATGCATGTGACACCAACCTGTAAGGTCTCCAGCCACCTTGAGTAATGTAATTATATTCTTTCAATGAACTACATGAGAGAGGTAGAGCATGAGAACTCTCCAATTCATACTTCCCCAAATGTTAACTAAAAGGGAGATGCAGTTGGATAAATCATTAAAGGCCCACAGGTTTTGTTTTTGTTTTTCTTTTTTAATTTCTTCTGCTTTCAGTGTGTGATTCCTATAAATTTGTTTATTTTCATAACCAAGACATAAGAAGTGAGCTTATAGACAGTGTAAAATAGATCAAGAAGAATATTCCTCAAATGGAGGGCCATAATTCTAACATGATTTTTCAATGAGAAAAAGGAAAAGGACTTCACAAAATTCTAAGTGGATGCATACTACTAAAGAGAAATGTATAATTTTTTTTCTTAAAAGAATTGTGTTCAGTTTTCAGGTGCCACAAAGGGTTTTGGTAAAACTTTTATCAATAAAGATATTTGTGTTTTTATGTGTTGGTCAACCAATTAAATTTGTCATTAATTTAAATAATTGTTGTATGGAATAGATAAAAGGAAGGCAATGACTGCAAATTTGAATAAAAAACAAATGGAAATTTACTTTACCTAATGCCTGTAGCTTTTTAAGTTTATTACTAGATTAGTACTGGTATTAGTTTGTACTTTACAATTGTTGTCAGTTTGTCAGAAGAACGCAAATAATTCCCTGGTGGAGAATTTAGACTCCGCACATACCAGGAATCTAGAGTGGCTGAATCAAGTTGAAGATCAAGGAAAATGTAAAATTTTTACAAGGAATAGACTAAGAGTATCTTGAGTCAGTCTTTTCCAACACTTTTCAATGAACTTGAGTTGTTGGGTTGTGGTTTTTTTTGTTTTTTTGTTTTTTTTTAAATTCTCTGGAATCTGATGAAAAGACAGAAGTCCTGGAAATCTATTTTCTTATGTACTATTCTGAACAACATGTGGTCAAAATTTTCATTCAAATAAGATACACACTATGCTCTTTTGGGCTGAGAGATAAATTTCAAAGAGAAAAGGATATATGTGCGTATAGTCTATTATATTTTCCTATTTGGATTATTATTGGATCACTAAAGTGAGCATGTAGTTTCCTTTACTTCTTTTAAATGATTTAAAGTGAATGTATTTTACCCTTCGAACATATGACAGTAGTTCCCTCTGTCCTAGTGAGAGTGAAACCGAAGATAATACTGAATCATATATATACACTATGCCTTTTTCTATATATACATTCTTATAACATTTAATTAATCAATTAGGCACAGTAAGAAGCTAGGAACAATAACTAATAATAACATGGAAAAATAAAAATATATACTGTAATAAAAGTTACGCTAATGTGTTCTCTCACACACAAAAAATATCTTATTGTACTGAACTTATCTTTTCACTTCAAGGAAACACTATATGACCTCTTTACCATATCCAAGTTGCCATCATCACTACCCTTGCACTTTGGGGCCATTATTAAGTATAATAGGGTTATTTGAACACAAGCACTGCAATACTACAACAGTTGATCTGATAACCAAGATAACTGCCGAGTGACTAATGGGAAGGGAGTGTATATAGTATGGACAAAGGGATGGTTCACATCCCGGTTGGATGGTGTGCGGCGTTGGCATGAGATTCGTCATGCTATTCAGAAAGGCACACAATTTAAAAGTAATAAATTGTTTATTTCATGAATTTTCAGTTTAATATTTTTGAACTGGTGTTAACTGCTGACTAACTGAAACCATGAATAAAGAAAGATTGTTGTATCTCATTTATTTGTCATAATGAGTAATTATTTGCTTTTTTTAAAGATAAGTAAGTTAAGGCCCATAAACATAAGTAACTTACCATTGAGAGGTTATATTAAAGCAAGAACCAAGATACTTTGACACCAAATATATGTTTTTTTCCAGGACATTATACATGCCAAAAACAACAACAACAAAAAAAAACCACTACAAAATTACAGATTTATTGGGAAGAACTATTTATTTATTTATTTATTTATTTACAGAGACAGAGAGTCAGAGAGAGGGATAGATAGGGACAGGCAGACAGGAATGGAGAGAGATGAGAAGCATCATCAGTTTTTTGTTGTGACACCTTAGTTATTCATTGATTGCTCTCTCATATGTGCCCTGATCGTGGGCCTTCAGCAAACTTACTAACCCCCTGCTCAAACCAGAGACCTTGGGTCCAAGCTGGTGAGCTTGCTCAAACCAGATGAGCCCATGCTCAAGCTGGCGACCTCGGGGTCTTGAACCTGGGTCATCTGCATCCCAGTCCAACACTCTATCCAGTGCACCACTGTCTGGTCAGTGGAGAGAACTCTTAATAATCAAAAGTAGTCCAACTAGCCCTGGCTGGTTGGCTCAGTGGTAGAGCATCGGCCCAGTGTATGGAAGTCCCGGGTTCGATTCCTAGTCAGGGCATGCAGGAGAAGCGCCCTTCTGCTTTTCCACCCCTCCCCCTCTCCTTCCTCTCTCACTCTTCCCCTCCTGCAGCCAAGGCTTCATTGGAGCAAAGTTGGCCCCAGCACTGAGGATGGCTCCATGGCCTCCACCTCAGGTGTTAGAATGCTCCACAATGGAGCAATGGCCCAGATGGGCAGAGCATCACCCCCTGGTGGGGACGCTGGTTGAATCCTGGTCAGGTGCCTGCAGGAGTCTGACTGCCTCCTGGCTTCTAACTTCGGAAAAATAAAAAATAAAATAGTACAACTAGTTCTTTGGTGATGGTATGAGTTTCAGAAATGGGCTTCAACCTCATGTATCCTATATCCTACATTCATATCTGTAAACCAAATGGTGTGCTGGTCAATCTGGTAATTTGTGGGGATGATAATTTAGAGACAGTAGATGAATGGATAGATAAATGGATAATTGGGTGGATGTATTGATGGATGGACAGGTGGATGAAAGAAGAAAGGAAGGAAAGAAAGAAGGGAAGGGAAGGGAAGGGAAAAGAAGGAAGGAAGAAGGAAGGGAAGTAGAAGACATATATAGATAGATCTGGTCAAATAATAATCAACTATCACTTTATAATTTAAAAATATGATGAAGCCTTATGGGTTTTGGGTCTTACTTAATTCAATATTAAATATTTTTATTTAATAAACCATGCTTTAGGTCTGCAATTATTCTACTTACAAGAACTGCATGACAAATTTTCCAGAACTTAGTGGCACAAAACAGTGAACACTATTTTTGCTTATTAATCTGTAATTGGACATAAATTAATGGAAACAACTCATTTCTGTTCCCCTTGGCATTAGTTGAGGTGAAGAAGGGAACTCAAAGGTTGGTTCTGTACTCATCTCAGGGTTCTTGTTGTTATGTCTGACTGTCAGCTGAGAACCTTGGTCCTTTTCCATTGGTTCTCCCTGTATGGGTTAGTTTGGGCTTCCTCACAGCACAATGTCTGGGTTTCCAGGGCAAGCATCCTGAAAGAGAGAAGGTGCCAGGCAGAATCTGTTTCCTTAATGACCTAGCCTTGGAAGCCACAATCACTTCCTTCCAGCACAGTCACAGGCCTGACTACTCTTTTAAAATCATAACAATGTTTCCCTGTAAAGAAATGTTCTAAAAGGTATCTATGGAATGATCAAAGAATTGGGATATATGCAGGAATTTTTCTTTTTTGGAAGAGAAACATTCTAAGTCATTATTCCTAAGGCTTTGAAAACTGACAATACAGCAGAATTCACTTAACATCTGTGGAGAACCTTCTACATTCCAGACTTTATGGAAGTTGTGGACAACTTATAAAATATGTTATGTATAGTTTCTAGATGCTGAAATCTTAGCTAAAAGAAATTCTTATTAACCAAACAAGCAATAAATCATATAAAAAACTTCTCACATAGATTTTTTTGTTCATTTATAACAAAATGAATTCCATATATTCTAGAGTGTCAAGGCATTGAATCTACTAGTGTGGCATGTAGCTGCTTTGTTAAGCAATGTGGACATTTTGGAACAAAATCATTCTACTAAAAAACACAAATTTGAAAAATAAACTTAAGATTTTAAAACATCTTATGAAAAACAGAATCACTTTTTTTTTTTCCTGAGAGGAAGTTTGTACAACACATACATTTATGGGCTTAACCATCTGGGCCTGCGTCTTCTCTTTTTCTCTTTCCAGCCAGCTATGTAGCTTTTAGCAAGTCACTTAATATCTGAATATGTCCCTTCATCTAAGACTGAACAGCATGTCATGATTACCACTAAACTATTTCAAACAACTTGGCATATTTTAATTTAGTAGTTACCTTATTTTAATGCTAAATTTACCCTGTTTTCCTTTATTTTTCTAATTTTAGATACGCATGTTTTAGTGTCAGTGTTAGATAGTGGAGACTCTGCTAGTTAAAATACCTACCATGAAAAGTCAAATCACTTTTTTTTAATAAGTATATATTGCAGTGTTTTGAAAACATGACACTGCTAATTCTCATAAATGCTGCAGTAAACCATTTCAGATGGGAAAACTGAGCTATAAACTGGTTAAATATATAATCATTTATTTGAGTGATATTCATAAGGTCTTAAACCAAGGTAGTGAGAAAAATGGGAAAATCTAGAACCAGACTTTCACTCTTGAGCCTTAATGATTTAGAGATGCTTAATTTGTGTGTTATTCATATTAATGAGTGCAAGTAATGATACTAAAGGGCCAAAAACATCTTGCTGATAATCTACAGTTACGCTCTTTACAGTTCCATATAAGTATCCCTCTCGGTGTGTGCGTGGAACTTGGTAGCTCTGTTTTTAGCACTGTTCACATTTGGCTTCCTGAATCCCTCATATGCGGCATATGAAAGCTTTTTATCAGTTTATTTGATATTTTAAGATGTACATCACCATTGTGTACTAGCACTTGACAGGGATAATAAATACCACCCACACCTCGCTCCCAGTTCAGTTACTACATTTGAGTAACCTTCAGAAGTAGATGAGGATAAAAAGGGAAATTTTAAGAAATCAGAGGGAAGAAAATGTGGACCCAAATAATCAACTCACAGGGTGAATTATAGATTGAAAGGTAATCAGTGACAATAATACTAGGACCCGAGCATAAAGAAGCTAACTAGTCAGGTCATCTGCACTAATTATGATTCTTCTGTCTTCTGATAGGGTCAGCAAATCTACTGACTATAATATGTTACCAGCTGTTTACTTCTTTGTGGTCTTTCCTCCATGTGTTTAGATACAACTGTAGTATTAGTGAGTCCTCATAAATCCTCCCTATATTCTCCTGTCCCTGGTCCTGAACACACCATTTGTCAAGTTCTATCTATACACCTGGCCATGGTTCTACATGAGCACCAGCCCCACTTACTTCCTTTCTCCTCATCACTGCTCATTAGAAAATTCAACTCTTTACTGACCTTTTGTGTTGCCTCTTTTTTTTCAATAATAATGAAGATTTTCAGTCCTATGGTTGGTCTATTTTCAGATGTAAGCTAATATATATATGTATTTAGAAAGCATATGGGAGGCTGCTTTTACACACACAACACCTGCTCAGAAGTGAATTGGCTATTGGTTTAAAGATTCTCATTAACAAAAACTTCCAATCAAGATAGTTTTTAAAATATAACCATATAGACAGACTTAATCTGACAGCCAATAGAATAACTTTTGAAAGGAATTATTATATAAAGGACTTCTAGAATGTCTACATTAGAAATTGTTGAAATAAAAAAATTTCTAAAATACACCCTTTGAGAGAGAGAGGCAGAGAGAGAGAGAGAGAGAGAGAGAGAGGAACATAGAGCTGCTCCTCCTGTATGTGCCCTGGCTGGGAATTGAACATAGCAACCTCCTCACTCTGATATGATGCTCCAACCAACTGAGCTATCCAGCCAAGACTATATGCCATATTTTAAATATTTAAATAATTTTAGTAATTTTTAATTTCTAAATAGGTATAATTTAATATCTAAATCACTATGTTAGCAATTAAGATGATCATAATATTAATGTTATAGAATATGAATTTAGTATTGGGAGAAAAGCATATCACTGTTAATAAAATATTTTATTAAATTTTTCATTAATTGATATAAAGCAAAGCTTATATAATGACTTTTTTTAATTAGTGAGAGGAGAGAAGGCAGAGACAGACTCCTGCATGTGCCCTGACTAGGATCCATCCAGCAAAACCACTAGGGAGCTATGCTCTGCCCGTCTGGGCTGTTGCTCCGGGATGCTCAGCAACTTAGCTCTTCTAAGCTCCTGAGAGGGAAGCCACAGAGACACCCTCAGTGCCCAGGGCCAACTCGCTTCAATTGAGCCATGACTGCAGGAGGGGAAAAGAGAGAGAGAGAGAGAAATGAGAGGGGAAGGGGTGGAGAAGCTCATGGTCGCTTCTCCTGTGTGCCCTGACCAGAAATTGAACTCAGGACATCTACATGCTGAGCTGATGCTTTACCACTGAGCCAACTGGCCAGGGCCATATAATGACTTTCATTTCAAAGAACATTGGCTTATACCATTCTAAATTGTTAGGATGATTAAGCCAATATTACATAAAGGCAAAAAAGTGAGAGTTAAATGGTTAATTGGAAAAGGAGAATGTACAGAAATTGTAAGGAAACCAAGTAAAAAGGAAATCTCACGATTTAATCATCAGATTGTAACCTTATTAAGAATTTCCTCTTCTGTTGCATAAATGCTTGAGTTGATTTTAACCTATAGAATTTTAGGTTTATTTACATATATCTTAAGGCTTATCTAGGCATCTCACTAGATCATTGGTTTTGCCGAGTGTTATGCATTTATGACACATTAAAAATACAAATATTTTAATAAGAAGTATATAAAAGACAACAAAGTATTTTCCCATACATGTATATGTATGATTTGCTTTACTCAATTTTGGCATAGATGAGTAATTACAAATAATTATCTTTGCTGTTATATATGTTACAATTAAACAGTGAAGCATACTGTGGTAGTAACTATGAGATAATCACATCTCCAGCATAATTAGCTGGTATAGGACAGAGCAAAGCATCTCTAATACCCTAGACTGTGATTATATTATGGTGAATATACCCTGTAGGTTGCTTAATTTCTATTGTAAAATGTATACATTTTATAATAAAACTTTTAAATGAACTTTTCTTTTTACAAAATATATATTAATAGTCATACATTTGAATAGTCAGTAAAATTTACGTGTAGTTCAGTAGTAGCTGAATTTTAGTCCTTGTAGTTCATTGTTTATTTCTCTCTACACTGCATCTACATCAATATCCCATGATCTAATAATGTAGGAAAAAATAAGTGGTAATCCAAATATTTAGATACTTAAAAGATTAAAATTTAACAGAGAAAAATATATCTTGCTAAAGAATAACTAAATTCTCTGACATTTCAGTTATATCCTTTTGCTCTCTAAACATAAACATTACATACTACCTATTTTTGAATAGTTTTAATGTTGTAGCAGGTTTTAATTTTTCCTATCAACCCAGTTGGACCATATATCTGAAAATCTATTAAATAATATTGATATATTTGCTGCTATTTCTTTTTTTAGTATTGCTTGTGTGATCACTTTGTTGGATTGCCTAATCAATTTAAAATCTTTTTTCTCCCCAATCCGAATCAAATGCCTGGTTGGTTGACTTGATATTGCTTTTGTTTATTCTGAATGATTCCCTTGCAAGGTCAAAGACTTATTGGACAAAAAGAGGAACACTAAAAAGGAAGACAAGTGTTTTCTGTTGTAAAAGATGATTTCTGTTCAAGAAGTCAGAAGCAAGCAGACTGCAGTACTAACCATAGGTTTACATTTATGTGTTCCCCAGTGCAACAATGACTACGTGCCTGTGTGTGGCTCCAATGGAGAGAGCTACCAGAATGAGTGCTACCTGCGGCAGGCTGCCTGCAAACAGCAGAGTGAGATACTTGTAGTGTCTGAAGGATCATGTGCCACAGGTACGTATGTGATCCTGAAGACTCCCTGAAACATTCTGAATGAATTACGAACCTCAAAAACCATGTCTTGGTTTGACTGTTATTTTCAGATAAATAATTCATACTATAATTGGCTAGAAAAGCTTCTTATTCCTTTGTACAAAGCATGCATTATTCTTATTTTATGTATTTTTGCATTCTAAGTCACTTCTGGACAAAGGGGAAATCTACCATAAGGATGTTGGTAGATTTTAATAGATACGTTATTTAATAAAGTGCAGACAGTTGAATAATATAATTAGAAATCTAGACTGAGCACTCTGCTGTTAAATTTATAGAAACCTATCTATACATGGATACATTTGTTTGTTTGGAACAACAGCATCATCTGCTATAGAGCAGCTTTGCAGATTGGAGTTTGGAAGTCAAGACATGGCTGACCTTAACAGCTCTACAAAATGCTCTTCTTACCATTTAGTAGACTATTTTGAAGACTACATTGGTGGTGGACATTACTCTTAATGACACCTGTCCTATCTGACACAGTCAGCCTAGGATTCCACAGAGCTTTTTACTTATAGTGTACAAAACTGCTGTACAGAAAGTGAGGAGGAAGAGTTACTGAATGGGCTCTTTAGCTTTTCAGGTTGTCTTTTTGTGTGCAGTGGTTGTCAGAGCTGAACAGCACTACAGGCAGGGGGGAAATCAGAGCTAACTTGATAAAGCAGTGCTTTATAATGAAGCTGAGTTTTCATGTTAGCCTCGAGACATTAGAATCATATATATTAAAGAAACTTGAATGTCCCATGGTAATTTCCTTAATAGCAAATGTGCGTCTTTCTGGAAAATCATAATTTCTGAGGAATTGGATGATATAAACTTGTTCATGAAAAAATAATAATGAATAAAATATAAACTTCCTTCAAAAATAGAAATATAGACTAGTTCCGGGAAAGGTCTCTTTTATTGAAAAATACCTCTTAGATCACAGGTATTACTATTCTAGGAAATCATGTTAAAACTTATGTATGTGTTGGCTGGGGCAGGGTGGTAAATGAGCAAAGAGAAAGTCTCATATTCTTTAAAAGATTATCTTAAGCTTATTGATTATTAGTAATTGTAAAGTTCTAAGTTGTACTGGTGACTATCAAAGTTTCTAAGAAGTAGCAGAAGAATAAAACATTATTTCTCGTGGACAGTAATTCAGGCTTTCTGGTTTTGTTTTTAGTTTTTAAGTAGTTTTCTCTCTTATGTGATTCTTTGCCTCATGATATGAATGTCCTTTCTGGAAGGGTGAGTGAGAGGTAATCTAGACTGGTACTCCACTTATTTACTGGAGCAAACAGATCATTGCTGCTCAATCCGTGAGTAAGAAATAATGAATGAAAGTGACAGCAACAAGCGAAAGTTATTGGACCATCTTTCCCAGTAGGAAAGGAGGAAGATCAGCATGCTACTCTCAGAGTAAGCATGGGGAGATTAGAAAGAAAGAGAAGGAGCAAACAGATTATGAAAAAGCAATCTACTATACCTAATGAACACAAAATAAAAAATGAGACTTTAAGACAACTGGAATAGGAAAAGAAAAAGAAACCTCTGACTCCCAGATACCAAGAATGATGTAGGTAAATACCAAAGAGTACTAAAGAAAGAATATGCTTATTCAAAATCATGTAGAATATCTGTCTCTGACAATTGCCAAATGAGAGCTAGTAGAAAATACTCATAATAAGCAGTCAGAAAGATATGATTATGGCTAACAACCTTTGGTAGCAAAATTTCTCTTACTTGCCAGCCTCAAAGTTCCCAATTGAATAATCCATCCCTAGCTCATTCACAGACAGATTTCTTCAGGATTTAATTAGCCAGTATTACTGAATGTATCTTTCATTGACTTATAAATCTAAAAGGTTTTCAATCTGAATAATGGTGGAAGAATCAAAGTAACTTTGATTAACCAAGTCTAACTATAAATAAATCAGAGTTCTGACTTTTGATCTAAAGGAGATTCTTGTTCTTTCTTCATAGATTTTTTATTTATTTTTAAATGCTGTTTGATACTGAATGGAGCTGACAAGTTGTGGTCTCTAGGTATAAAAGGCAGTAAAAGATATAAGTTTATATTTATCATATACGGGTTGGCAAAAGTAGATTTATAGCTGTGAGTACATGAAACACAGAGTTAATAAAGCTATTGTAATAATCATAACCTGCAAGCCTTTTTCCAAACAAATAACTGTAAACCTACTTTTGCCAACCTTGTATTTCTTTAAACTTAAACATCACTTTTTGTCCAGAAAATGGTTTGGTATTGGGCAGTCTGGTAAATAGCCTCACTTTTTTGCCTTATAAGAAATGCATTGACAAGGAGCTCAGATTCAAATCCAATCTCATGACTTCTTTTGCTATGTTTTTCTGTTTCACTAATAAGGTTTTAGTATGCTATTAATCTCTTGTTTGCCAAGATGACTCATCTTATAGTACAGAAATCATTAAAGCTTTCCATCACTATTTCATAATGATGCCATGAACTTAAGTGACCCTTTTAAAAATCTATTTCTCCTTCATTTCCTAAATTCTCAATGTGGGTCAAATCAAATGCAAGTTGTCGTAAGAGCCATACTGCATGAATTTTTGAAAACATACATGGCAAATGCAAGCCAACATTCTACTGCAATTTAAAAATATTTATTTCCCTGGCAATGTCATTTACTAGAAAACATATAGATGAATAGGAAAGATGTTAACTCACAATTTTAATTATTATATTCCAGACACAGTAATAAGCATTTTAAAAATTCTATTATGTAGTACTCCTCAAAATAACCCAGTGGGATACACATTACAATAGCCATTGAATAGAGGACAAATAACCTTAAGAATGTTGAATGACATTTTGTATGCCATCCAATGAATAATGTTCTAATGTTTGGAGTTTGGAATCCTAAGCTTTTATGCATTTCCTTTTATATGCATGTAAGCATAGAAAGGTAAACAAGACATGGACCTTTTTTTTAAGTGAGAGAAGGAGAGATACATAAACAATTCCATATGCACCCTGGCCAGGATCCACCTGGCAATCCCTGCCTGGGGTTGATGCCCTGCCCATTTGGGGCCTTCTTTTCAACTGAGCTATTTTTAGTTCCTAAGGCGGAGGCTGGACAGAGCTATCTTCAGCACCCTGGAACAACTTGTTCAAATCAATCAATCGAGCTATGGCTGTGGGAAGAGAAGAGAGTGAGAGAAAAATGGGGGAGGAGGAAGAAGCAGATGGTCACCTCTCCTGTGTGCCCTGTCAGGGAATTGAACCTGAGACTTCCACATGCCAGGCTGATGCTCTACCACTGAGCAAACCAACCAGAGCCATCATGGACCTTGATTTAAGGAAATTTATCATCTTAGTGAAAGAAAAAAAAAGAAATTATACAATTCAAATAAAGCACAGGTAGAAAGTATTAGTGCTATAGTAGTGTAACCTAATATTAGCCCCTGATCATTGTAAGTAATACTGAATTAAACTTTCAAATGAATTCAAATAAAATCAGTTAAATTTTAATTTTAAAAGTGTATAAAAAAGAGATTTGATGAACATTGACCATTCAAGCTCTGCCTGTTCAAAAGCGATGGTGCCATGACTTAAGGTTGTCAGTTCTGTTGACAAGGTTATTCTACTATGGAGATAAATGTATCAGCCTTTTTTGATCTGTTATCATTAAGTAGTCAGGTCACATAATTAATATCCTTATTTTCTACATTTACTAAAAAAAGGTTTTTATTATCCATTGTTTTACCAACCAGCTTGTCATTAAGGAAAGGTTATGATGGCCCAGAGACATAAGACTTAGTCATATTAGCAGTTAATAAAAGACTTGACATTCTGATTTTATAAAGTGTTAGAGCCTGTGAATTTAGTTAATATGAGTTTCCACCGAGGCTGACAATTCAAACTACTGCTCCTTTATAGAAGCCTAATGCCTAACATAACAAGGATGGCTACTGGGGAAGCATCCATTCTTCCATATGGACAGCCTTCTGTGGATTTTCATGCACCATGCCTTTTTCTGTGCAGTCCCAATCAATAAAGTGTCCATGGTAGCAAACAATAGTGTGTTGTTCTATATTAATTGAACTAAAATATCAAGTACAAATTTATGGAAGTGGAATTTGATATTGTTCTTAAACTATGGGTTGAGCTTTCAATGTGAGATGAGGGCATATCAGACAGAGAACACCAGTATGTCTTTTTTACGAGTATTAACATAAAAAATATATAACCAAGTGTATTTAGAATGGAAAGAAGTAGGGAGGCAGAAGGAAGATGATGTCTACATTTAACAAGTGGAGGCAGATGGAAACTCAATGGTGCTAACTTCCAACTAAAAAACTGAATTCTCAGAAATAGACATCCCTGACCAGTTGTAATTATGTAGGAAGGAGGGGGGAGAAGAAATTGAGAAAGAAAAATGCAGAAAGAGATTGTTTTTTATTGCTAGCATCACCTAGGATATATTCAATTTTAAGCATAAAGGCAAAGTTAATCTCACTCTTCTGCCAATTTCAGAAACAAAAGACGCTCTTGGTGGTAGATAAACTCATCCACAATTTTGGTATTTGGAAAATATATTATCAATTATATAAAAAATATTTATTTTTACACTAATTTTCTCTTTGTAGACATGAGATTTAAAAGAATATAAAATTTAATTATGAGTTTATTTGCTGCATACCTTAGCTATGTTTAATTTCTAAATTTCACTGATTGTTATAATCACATTTTCATTCTTTTGTTAATTGTACCAAATTTATCCTGATTGAAATAAATATATGAGTTTACATAGTCCAGTTTAGAAATTATTTTAAACCTAGATAATTCTTTTCTCATGAGATTTAAATATGAAAGTAATAGAGAATATATTTTATAAATTAAGCTAGACAAATGAAGTTGATGTTAATATACATTTTCAGATTAAATATTAATGATTTCTCAATTACCTTACTGTCTTAATAAAAAGAGTAAACCATGGACTAACGGGTTATAAATATTTTAAAATATTTTTCATGCAACAAAGTATTTCTTTTTTCCTTCCAGATGCAGGATCTGGATCTGGAGATGGAGGTAGGAGTTGCTTTTTTATATACTTAATGACTTACATGTGGATATTATTTGTGGACATTTACCTATATATTTGCCATTATAGATTTCTGAGAGAATTTAACAAGTCACATTTTAGGAAAGAAGAGAAAAAATCATTGACCTTATTAAGTAAATGTATGTGCCATGCAGATTATTTTCTGTATTTGTGAATTATACTTAAGAATTCATTGTTTACTTATATATTTGTGTTTGAGTTATGTTTGAGATAGATATGCATGTCAAAACTTCCTAGCAGAAGATTTCATGCACATTTGGGAAGGCAAACAGAACTCATGAAGAAATAATTTAAATATTGTTTTTTTAAAAAAATAATATTGCTATCAATTACCAGGTATTAATATTAACATATATATAACTATCTTGTAAACAAGGTCTTAATTATCAAATTAGTAATTTGAAAATGAAGGAGCTTAAGTTCATAAAAGGAAAGAAAAAGTCATAAACCAAATTTAAAGTAAATGAAAATAAGTGTTTTTATTTCATTGATTAAATTAATCTTTATTTATTTTTACTAAAATAAGACATGTATATGTTTTCATTATTTAATTATGTGTTTAAGGAAGTATTTAAGATAAGAAAGAGTAAGAAACTAAAAATTTGATTTCATGTACTTATTGACAGGATTTTATTAATGGATTGAACCTTCATTGTAAATTTCCCAAAATGCATTATCAAATGAAATCAAACAAAATTTTACCTTTATGCACAAGAAGAAAAAAATACTAGATTTAATTTCAACAGGAACAGTAAGAGGAGAATGAATAGAAACATAAATATTCTCAAGGCTTTGCTTATGGAGCATAAAATGATTATATGTGTGATTCCAGGTAAGGTTTAGTTTTTAAATGCATAATTTGATAACATAAAGAAAAGAAGGCCTTTGTTACAGAAAAGTCATATCTTTACTTGTTTATTGCATTATTGCAAACCTTATTTAGTTCATACAACACATTAAAAAAATATCAAGTAGTCTTATGTACTGAAAGGCTTACCAAGTCCAAATAAGCAATATACAGAGAGCACAATTAGAGAAACATATTAGAGCACAATTTTTTTAATGAAGACTAAAACTAAACAGCAGTCAAAATTTAGTACCAATAGAGCAGAAAATGTATTTAATGTTGCATGACATTTGACAGTCATTTGATGTTAAAATAGTTTTTTCACTACTTCTAAGAAATTAAGTTTGTTCTTTCCCTTCCTCTGATTGATTAATATATTATAGTATTCCTAAGCAGTTTCTGTTTCCCTAGTAGTTTGAGAAGAAGAGCAAATTAAGTCTTAAGGAAACACAAAAAGAAAGCAGGTAGTTCCTTGAGTAGATGTTTCACTATTAAAATGTTAAGAAACTAATCAATTTTGCCTGACCAGGCAGTGGCACAGTGGATAGAGCATCAGCCTGGGATGCTGAAGACCCAGTGTCAAAATCCCAAAGCCTGTCTTGAGTGTGGGCTCATTTGGCTTGAGTACAAGGTCACCGGCTTGAGCGTGGTATCATAGACATTGCCTCATGATTGCTGATTTGAGCCCAGAGGTTGCTAACTTGAAGCCCAGGGTTGCTAACTTGAGCTAGGGTTACTGGCTCAGCTGGAGCCCCCTGGTCAAGGCACATATGAGAAAACAGTCAACAACTAAAGTGCCATAGCAACAAGTTGATGCTTCTCATCTTTCTCCCTTCCTGTCTGTCTGTCCCAGTTTGTCCCTCTCTTTTTCTCTCTCCCTCGCACTAAAGATATAAAAAGAAACTAATCAATTTTAAGAGTTATTAGTAAAGGAAATAGTTTCTATGTAAAATTCCATTTGTATCCCAGCTATTTAGCATTATGTGTAGACTCCCTAACATTGCAGATACTGTGTTGAGCTTCAACTATTCTACTTTTCATAAATTAAGTCTTGTTAATTTTTAGCATAATTTTTTTTTGAGACAGAGAGCAAGACAGAGGGACAGATAAGGACAGGCAGACAAGAAGAGAGAGAGATGAGAAGCATCTATTCTTCATTGTGGCACCTGAAGTTGTTCATTGATTGCTTTCTCATATGTGCCTTGACTGGGGGACTACAGCAGAGCTGGTGACCCCTTGCTCAAGCCAGCGACCTTGGGCTTCAAGCCATTGACTTTTGAGCTCAAGCCAGCAACCATGGGGTCATGTCTGTGATCTCACACTCAATCCAGCAACCTTGCGCTCAAGCTAGTGAGCCTGCGCTCAAGCCAGATGAGCCCACACTCAAGTCGGTGACCTCAGGGTTTCAAACCTGGGCCTTCTATGTCCCAGTCTGATGCTCTATCTACTGTGGCACTGCCTGGTCAGGTAATTTTTAACATCTTTGAAAACAAAATAAAATAGATTACAGAACACAGAATATCTTTATCATTCTTTCTGGCAAAACCATATATACTTTTTTTTGTTTGAGCCTTCTATCATATTATACATTATTTTTCATTTTTATTTATTTTTTAATAATAAGACATGGTTTATGTTTAGTTTCCAGCTTTCATTCATAGTAATTAGCACTTACAAATGCAAGAGAAGTCAACTTCACTCTTCCTTATTGCATTTTATATTAAAATACTTAATTCATTATGATATCCTGTCATCTGAATAAGTTAATTTTGTTTAGGAAATAATTTTAATCTTATGAATATGATGTTTATAACTTAAATTTTATACCCTAGCTGGAAATACTTTCTTTTCCTCATTTTCTTATGCTTTTTGTCCTTTTTACTCTTTCTTTCAGTTATTGGTGCTTTATAGTAACTTGGGGGAAAAAAAACTTCTTAACAGATAATTGTTTTAGTAAACCAAAGCATATAGCCCATTTATTTCTGAATTTTATGTTTTTAAAGTAGTTGTTGTGAAAGTTGTGGTAATAAATATTTATTCTTAGTGACATGAACTATACTGCTAACAAAAATTAGGGAATATTTTATTACTTCATATTCATTTTTAAATATCTCTTAATTTTTGTGAGCAGTATATCTTTTAAATTAGAGATAGAACAATTTTATTTTAACTGGGCTAATATTTTTTTAGTTTTTTTATTACTTTCTTCTAAAATATTAATGGATTTAATATTTTAAAATATTTTTTATTATACACTGTCACAAAAATTAAGTGATATTTTATAGCTTCATATTCATTTTGAAATATCCCCTAATGTTTGTGAGCAGTATATTACAAGATGCCAAAAGAGCTTGATAACTTGAACCTAAAACACTTAGGTTAGCCTTGGCAAGATAGTTCAATTGATTAGAGCATTGTCCCAGTATACCAAGGTTGCAGGTTTGATTCCTAGTGAGGGCACATACTACAATCAACCAAAGAATTAATAAATAAGTTGGAAAACAAATCAATGTCTCCTTTCTCTCTCTCTATTTCTCTCTCCTAAGCCAAAATCAGTTTCCTTTGAATTAACCAGAAGTGACTGAATTACTAGAATTGGTTAATCCAACAATTTTAGCTAATGATTATTCTCAATGAGAACGTAGTCTCAATAGTGTGTATCTAATTAATAATTGGGACATCTTTGCAAGCACTTTTTATGGTTAATGGTTATATTTTTAATTATTTTAATGAAAGTTAACATAATTTCTAACTGGAGTACATTGATCTGAATACTGAAGGGAGCAAATTTATTTGTGAAACATTTATATGTGTGACTATCATAAATGATATCATTAAACCTCCAAATCAATAGTTACTTTAAAATATATTAATTTTTAGTTTTTAGATTATTGTATCTTTTTTAAATGAATAAATATATTAGCAATGAAGATTAGGTCTGATTATTTAAAAATTAATTTAAGTTTAACTTGCTCGCTCAAGAGCATACCTGTCATTTTACTACATTTGAGGGAAGATTTTTACTACAATATAAAAGGGATATAAAGTTTTCATAACATTTATATTAACGTGTTAATGTACATTTTATAAAAAGTTTTAAAATCTTTTTTTTTTACCTGATTCTTTCTGGTCCTGTTGGTTCTGGTTCTTCTTTTTTAAAAGAACTATTTTTAATTTATTGGGATCTATTTATTTAAATGAAACAATTAGAAGGGCTAACTTAATTTTGTAAAACAAGTTTGCTGTGTTTCCACATGATCTGCAAATGTGTATTCATTTATAAAGGTCATTTGTGAATAATATGAAATAAATACTGCATAAAGAAATCTTGATTTTTCCCATTTCAGTGATTGTATCTCTTTAAGTGTATAAGAAAATTCATCAATACAAAGAATAATTTTATGTTATTAGTTTTGAACCCAAGACCTGTTGTTTATGGAATTATTTTCAAAGAAGTTTAGTTGGAAAGAGAACTATCTACAGCAAATAACCTTTTGGTTAGATTAAATGTTGAAGAAGATTCAGATAAACTATAATTAACTTTATATGCATTCCATAAAAAGGTAATGTGTGATAATGAGTAAACCAAATTTTAAAAAATTCAGAAAGTAGTTGAAAGGAAGGAGTTTGTGTTTTAAGTACTTATATATAAATGGAGATTTAATGTTGTAAATATGAAAAAGGGTGTGTGTAGGAGGGATAATAACATCTTATCCACCTACAGACTTCCTTAAGTAACAAATACTGCAGTAAGAAAGAAGTACTAAAAGAGCCAGCCTCCTCTCAAAATCTCTGAGTGTGTGGGTGATAAAAGGATAATTTTTAACCCCTACTTTTCTCTCCAAGTCTTTCAGTCATAAAGACAAGTTTATGAATATTTTTATTACTCTCTTTTAAAACTATTTCTGGATAGATGAGACTTTTGGTATATTAGAGTCTTACAAAAAAATAAGTCCAGTAAAATGGGAATTATATTTTAACTACTAAAATAATGATAAATACATTATCCTGTATACATTCTTAGAAGTCTGGAGGAATTCACAATTAAATTTTAATAAGATCATGTGGCATAGGTAAATGGGTATATTTTTATTTCATAAGCTAAAATGAAACACTGGGCTTATGATTTCAACTTATATAATTAAGTAATTTTAAGAGGAAAATTTTCTAATAAATGTCAGGCTTGTATAGCAATAAATAAAGCAAAATTTATGCTTATTATTTGTGAAAAATCTGATTTTTTTTTATTTATCCAAGTAATTATTGTTATGATAACTTTGTTGTAGAAAACCTGTTCTGATATGCTTTTATTTAATACAAATGTATCCTATGTAATATTTCTTTATGTAGTATTACTCAGAATTTCATAATTAAGAAATTTGTGTCACATACATTTTGAATAAAACAATAAATGTTTACATTGCAATAAACCGTAGACCTTACACAGCCATTGTAGATGATATGAATTGCTAAAAACAGGGTTTTAAAAAGTTTGAGACCCTAAAAAGAAATTAAAAAAAATTCTTATGTTTCTAATGTGAATTTGATGATATTGAGATATTTGGCCAAAATGAACAAGCCTAATATATATATTCTTGGTACTGTGGCAAGATTTCTGGAGCTGTAAAGATGAATAGGACACAACTCTTTACACTCAAATAAGTTACATGTAAATTCTCTTCTTAGCACACAATGGGAAAAATTATAATTTTCATTTACAGAAGAAAACAATTCCTTGCAGAAGTAAAATATTAAATATATTGTAAATAACAAAGAACTGAATATTCATTTTATAAAATATTCTTATATAAAGCTAAGTAATGTATTTGTTCCATGTTGCCAAATTTATTTCCTTTCCTTTGCAAAGTAATTTACTTTGCACCTTCTTTACCTTACGGTCATGGTCAAGTTCTGGCAAATACAGTATGCTTCACCATGTATTTTGTCCACTGGGTTCACATTACAACCAAAGTCTGACATGTGTCAATTGTTAGCCACTTCAGCTGAAATACTAATTCGGTAAAGAGATTCTACCATGTATACAAAGTCTGAGATTTTTCCATAGTAGTTTATGGGGAGACAAACAGAAACTACCCTTGATTTTTTGTTCCATGCCTGAGCTCTGCTGTTCATTCTGAATATGGGCTTATAACCCTCTGAACCTCAACTAAAATCTTATCTCAGCTTTCCATAAGTTGGGATTTATGTTGCTTTCTCTTTGCCTCAAATAAAAGCAATATGGCAACAGTAATGAAATAGAGGTAGAATGAATGGGAAACATGTAGTAGATAATGAAATTAAAAAAATATTGCCTGACCTGTGGTGGTGCAGTGGATAAAGCGTCGACCTGGAAATGCTGAGGTCGCCGGTTCGAAACCCTGGGCTTGCCTGGTCAAGGCACATATGGGAGTTGATGCTTCCAGCTCCCCCCCCCCTTCTCTCTCTCTGTCTCTCTCTCCTCTCCCTCTCTCTCCTTTCTATAAATGAATAAATAAAATAAAATAAATTTAAAAAAATATTAAAAAAATATTAAAAGATAACAGAAGGTGGGAAACAAAGTGAGAATGACGGAAAATGAAAAGGAAACTTATCATCATGGCAATACTTTGTTTTCTCATATGGCTACCATCTTAAAAATAAATATCACTTTTTTTTCTTCTAGTAGAAGAGTAATAATTGTCTGAATTTCCAAAGAACATTGCTTAGAAATATGAAATGGATACTACAAACTTTTGTCTGAATCATCCATATGGGTTTTAAAACCATGTCTAAGAAAAGGAATGTAATAAGGAAATGGCTTTGGATTTCAAACCAAAAGATTTATATTCTAGATTTTTAAATGGTTTAAAAATGCTTATTTGAATTTTTACTCTCAATCTCCTTGGAGATTCATTGTTTTATCAGTAAAAGAGAATAATATCTACTTATAAGAAAGATGATTATAAAAAAACTAATGTAAAAAACTTTGAACTCCAAAAAATTAAAAATAAAATTAAAGGATTTTATATTACCTTTGCCCTATAGTCCCAGTTATTCTGAGGTATAATTTCTATGAAGAGTTTAATTAGAAGTACAAATCTTTTAATTAGTGATTTTTATCATTTGTGGTTTAAAGTATTGATGCTGAGATAATAATAAATCTATGAATTCAATTACCATTCTCAGTATTTAGAGATGGCTAGATCTGCACCTTGAAAAGAAGTGAAATCAGAATGTTGACATCAGAGGAACTGTGGCTACATAAGTCAATAAGAAATAAGAAATTATGTTAAAAATTTTAAAACAGCAATTAATTATTCTCAAAAATGCAAAGGTAGGCATATTGCATTGAGCATTGCAATGTTTTTCTGAGTGAATATGAGCTTTTTAGAAAGAGATTCTTTTAAAATAGAGGAAAAGATTTTATTATAGTTCTACAACCTAACAGTATGAATTAGGTGAGTCTGAAAAAGGATGCCTACACTCCTGTATAATTATTTTTAAAACATCCTATGGTTCATAGAAAATACTATTTTAACATTGACTTATTTAATCACAATCATAGCTTCTGGAAGTGTGGATAATGATCAGAAAGGATGAACATCTTACCCACAGTCCCAACAATAGTATAAGTGGTAACTGAGCCAGTCCTTGAACTTTAAGAAGAAAGGACACTATAGTCTACAAGATCACCCTACCTTTTTTTAATAGCTTTCTGCAATAACTACACTAGACCCTGTATTTGTAGTTTATGCAAATGATCAACCCTATCAACAGTCATATATTTTTATTGTCTTATCTCCTTACTCCCTTTCCACTCTCGTAGTTTATTTCTGAATTCATCTCTTCCATTTAACATAGAACTCAAACCCCTGTGGGTTTTAGCTGTCTGTTAGTTAAGCTAATCATACTCCTCAGTCCATAGCACATAATGATTGCCATCTATTCTCTTCTATTAATTTCCCCCTTTATTTCTTATCCCTAACCTCATTCCTTTTCTTTTATAAGTATTTGCTCTAAGGTATTTAGTATACTTCAAATCTTGGGAAAATAAAAACAAGAATGGTTATGTGTTTAGCAGCAAGAAGTAGTGCTTAAAAACATGCCTAGAGCTACACTGGGTGGATTTGGTCCTGGCTCCACCACTTAACTAGCAGGTGGTAGAAAGGTTACTTAGACTTCTGTTTTCAGGTTCTTCAACTGTGATCTTGACAGGGTTCCCCTGGGTGCAGACTCTGAGGTGGAGTTTTGTACATTTGAAATAAGTAGGACTCTCAGAATTAGCACCTGTGGAAAGGAAGAAAACAAGATTGGGCAGAAAGAAAGTTGAACTGTTGTAATTCAAAAGATTCACACCAGGCCCACCTGGAGCTTTCAAGATGGGATGGTCCCTATGAGTTATATGAGTTGGAGGGATAAGGTTGGGCTTTTAGACCCCACCGCTGAGGCTGGCAACCACAGAAAGGGATTGTTGCTAGGGTCAGTGGCTGTCTTCAGCTGCAAACTAAACCTGGAGAGGGACTCAGCTGTGAAGTGTCTGTGAGCAACACTCCCAGCAACTGACAAGGGGAAAATATAGACCTTACATCATAGCATCCTTTACAGTCCATAAAATTTAAAAGAAAAAACAAAACAGACAAATGGTTGCCCTGGTGGAGGTTATTTTTTGCAAAGTGATCCAAACAGTAAACAGATAAACAAGGAAAAACATAGACTATCATAATGAATGCCATGTAGGAGGGGAAAGGTAGGATAAGGGAAGGTGAGGGGTAAGGTTCCTAATTTGTTTAGGGTGCTCAGGAAAGCCTGGACAAATATAAAGAAGATGTGAAGGAACAAACCTTGTAGATAAGTGAAGGAAGGACATTCCAGGACAGCAAAACCTCTGAAGCAAGTGTATAACTGGGTGTTCCCAAAAGATTAGGGATGTAACTGGACCAAAGTGACTGAGACAGTGCCCAGAGATGAGGAAGGGAGGAGATGTCCCTTCCTGTGAATGAGCTAGATTCCACCACAGATCTGGAGCAGGGGGTATATTATGATCTGACTGATGACACTACCTGGCCACTCTGGCTGCTGTGTTGAGAACACAGTGTTTGAGTAAGGAAGAAAGTAAAGAAGATTTCTTCAATTAGAAGTCAAAGTTTCTTTTGTCTGATTGTTGTTGATGTTCAGCAGTTTGTAGGATATTGTTTGTCTTTAGGATATTGTCATCTTATATGTACCAGTCTGTTACCCATCTGAGGTACATTTTCTATTGTTCTTTATTGAATAAATACCCTAGATTTTACTGCAGCAAAATCCATTTATTTTCTCTTAAGATATTTTTGTATTTTGTGTTTTATTTAAGATGTCTTTTTCCTGTTTTGTTATTTTTAAGTAAGCAGAAAATTTCCCTTGTTTCCAGACAGTATTTAATACATAGGAATCTCTCTGTATGCTGCAATGCATGCCAAATTGTATTTAATTTGTTTCAAATTTGGATTTAAAAATATAGCTTTTTGCTGTACTAAATATACAATCCATATTGTAGCATATGATTTTCAATGTGTACTTAACAAAGAGTAATTTCATTTTCTCTGGTAAATTACACACTTCTTATAGCTTTGGGATTTAAAAAATCCAAGAAGAAATAGAAAACAATATGTTTAAATAATGTGAACATCCTGGCTTAATGAGTCAAACGAATAAAATTATTCCAGTTATTGTCAGTTAGTAAACTTCTTCTAAAAAATCTTTTAGCTTTGCATTCTGGGCTGCTGTCTCTCTAAAAAGAATATGGAGTAGGAGGAGAACTGGATTGTAAATAAGGTTAGACTAGAGCTTCCAAACTGGATCTATTCTTAATTAAATAATATTTATTATAAACTTAATCTTTGCCACATTTTCTCTCATTTTCCAGCTGTCCTCCTCAATCCTGTATTTTGGCTAACTGGGTGGCTCTTCTGATATCAATATTACCTTCTTTTGCTGAAGGCCACCAACAAAATGGTCATTGTTAGTGGAATCAGTTAAAGGAAGATCTCATTTCTATGATGACATCTACACAAAACTGATGTAGTCTCCGCATATCTGGTCCTAGCTACATTAAGAAATCTTGCATGATCTTGTAAGCATTGAATTAGGGCAAGAGTCATTTCAGCTACACTGACTGTCCTCTCCAGAGACTGTAGCACTAATAGAAAAACATGACCTTTGGCAACTTGAATTTCTGACACATTGATTTAAGTGATCGCGGTGGAAACTTGGTGAAAAAAAAACATGTTGAGCTATATAGTGTCATCTTTCCTGAACCCTTTGAGCTTTGAGATGCAGTCTGAGATCTAATCCTTGAAGGTTGGAGAGTTTACAATGTTGAGAATTTTATTCAGTTGCTCAAAAGAGAACCACAGTAGTAGCTTGAATGTGGTTATGTCTGAAAGTAAGTGTTATTTTTAAATATAATGAAAGAGAAACACAGCTGTCAGTTTAGATTTTTTTTTAAAGGAATTAGTAGTAGAGTTATTGTACTGCATTGTAAGTAGTGGGATAATCCTCACTGGTTATATTTTGGAGCTCATGCCCCTGCTGCTTTGAGGTCCATGCTATCCAGCCATGCTAGGCGTTGATTCAGGAATCTCCCTTGGCTTCTCATGAAGAGAGAGCTCCCTTATGCCAGTCTTTGCTTTAAAATAGAATGTGGCAAAGTTATAAAGCCGGTCGAATCCTATAAATCAGTATAGTCTGCAGTTTTCTATTGTGAATTATCCTCAGACCTTTATCTCTAGACCTTCCACAAACCCCCTATCTCAATCCTTAACCATCTCTTGTATAATAGTGAAAACGAGCCTCCTTACTAGGTCTCTCTACTTCTAGTCTTGCACTCATTTTTTCTTACTTGCACAGTCAGAATGATTTATATAAAATACTTTTCGGAGCATATCATTTCCCTGCTTACAGCCCAACAATGGCTGCCCATCATTCTTAGTATAAAAGACGGTTTTTCTTTTTAAAGTGCATGGCATCTAATAATAGTAAATCAACATGTTTGCTTGTGATTTACCTCATTTCCTAAGAGCGGTGTGCCGAAGGGAAAAATGAAGTTGCTTTAGGATTCTCGTTGGTTAGTTTGTAAGTGATTGAGGTAATTTTACCCTGTGTGACTACTTTATTCTACATCCAAATTACTTATTAAAATACCAGATGATTTTGGTCAAAGATAGAATCATTTGGAAATCTATTCGATGCCTTCATTGAATTTAACACCGAACTAGTGAAAAAGGCCCATCTTTTTTTGAGTTTTCAAGAATTACAATGATTACCTCACATAAAATGTACTTTAGCCGTAAAAGAATATTACTTGGCAAATAAAACACTGGATATTAGTTCCTTACAAATAGAAAGTTTCTTAATTTGATAAGGGAGTAGAACTCTGTGAACTTTAGCTTTTACCTTCTGAAATATGCAGTGGTATATGGAGGAGGAAAATGGAGGGAGCCTCCATGTGGTGCCATGGAGATTCTAGAGGAAATAATTTTAGAGTAAGTCACCTCACTGTCACTAAATCTTAAAGATGCAACCAGCAGGATTTCTTAAGACTGGGCTTGGCAGGTAGTAGGTGTTTGACACGTATTTGTGAAATTAATGGATGGATGAATGAATTAGCAGAGCACTGATGTCAAGTCCTATCGTGACAGTTAATGGACGCATATGTGAACCCAGAGACCACTCAGCCATTTTCCAGTAACCTCTAACTCTGGTCTTTGATTTACTTAGAGTAAGCATTCAAAATGCCATAAGAGACGTCATTCCTCAAGAAATCTGCAGAGTGGTTCAATTTCTTCCACAAACTCTGAGTCACAGCTCTTGCCCATACCCTCATCACCTCCATATTCTTCTGTCTCATCTGTTTTACCCCATTCATATATGAAACTGGAGCAACATGGGAGTGCAGTGCTTAGATATAAAATGATATTTATGGGGGATAAAAAGTTGAGTTTGGAGAAATGCTATAAGAGAGTGTTCTGGTGAGAGAGAACAGGAATTCCTCATGCAAAATGTCACAAGAAGAAAAAAGAGAGCGGTGGTGTTCAACATTTTTTTAAAAAAAGAATTTTTTGTCCAACAGGGAACAAAGTAGTTAGAATTTAAAGTAGCTTCTGGCTTGGGTCTGCTGTATTGTTTTTCATGTGTTCTATCTCTTAACATTTCTGTCCATTTTAATACTACAATATTTACTCACTTAATGCATTTCTCCTTTCATTTGTTTCTGTACACTCAACATGTATGTGTTTTAAGAAGAAAATCCAGAAAAAAAAAGCATCCCAGAAATAGATTTTCTTCCTAACTTTACCCCACATGAATTTTTCTCACCTATCTAAAGCATCAATTAATGCTTCCAGAGGATATTTCATTAGGAAAAATAGGTTTCATTCTTGCCAGACAAGACAAAGGTTGAAATTAATATTTCATAGTGCTGAGTAGGAAATCTGACAACCTTCCTCTACCCCAGCACTTTTGAAAATGTGTTGTGTAGAACTTAAATACCTAAAAATGCTACTAAACCAGAGGATTTCTAGTTAAGTGACATTGAGAAATGCAGCATATTTTGATCCCTTTTGAAGAATCACAGGCAGGATGACAACTTGTCCCACTCTGCCCAAGCACCCTTTTCCAGCATTCAGCACAGGAAATTCCTCCCTCCAGCATGATTGGTCACTTTAATCACACACTAAAGACTGAAAATCCATATAGTAAAGAAGCATGCTAAATTTTGTTTAAATGGTGTTTTAAAGGAACATCTCACCATAAAACATTTTTTAAACAGATATTAAAAATCAAAATAATCAGCAATCTATGGTGCACACTTTGGGAAACACTGCTCCAACTTTATGCATTTGTCTGCTCGCTTCTGCAATTCTTTTTAGGGGTCTTTCTATTGCCCTGTGTTGCTGGACACATGGAGACTTGAAGAATGATTCACCTATTGTAACTGCTTGAGTCTCCTCCCCAACCTTAGAATAAGAGTACTTAAGCCTCAAGCCGGAAATGTAAAAGAATCTCCATATAGAAATATATTTCACTACTTTGAAATCATTCTTCTTTCAGTCTCTCACAAATATTTACCTGTCTGAAGGCAAATCTTTTGAGAATTTCTAAGGGAAGATAATACATTGTAAGGAAAGTCTTTGAAAGATCTATATTCCAAGTTCTTTTGCTGTTTGTTATTTTATCATTCTGGATAAGTCCTGAATGTATGTTGAGCAGTATGTGTAAATTTAAAATGATGAGTAAAGAGTTTTGAGGCTGGCATGATATAACATAGGCGTTCATGGGACTCTCCTCTGAGCCCTCTCTCTGCAGTAGCAACAATGTCTGAGGGGAGAGAGGAGAATCAGACAAGGAGATAAATAAATAGAATGGAGTATGAACATTTTCAGTGTCTGCAAAGGGGAAAAGAGCCTCTTAGTTCCACTCAACCATTTTATTTTTCACTAGCAGTTAAAAGTTGCTCAGGTTGAGCACATCCTACACTTGCCACTGCGTCACACACTAGGACTGGTGCCTCTCTCTACACCTGCAAATGATCATAGAAGACAAAGCTCATTTTAGTGAACTCCAAAGGATTGGCCAAGTGAATTTATGAGAGATTCTGTTACACTGAATAATGCATTTGGCTCAACAAAGACTCGAATTTTTCTAAATTCAGAGATATTTTTCTAACGTTTTCTATCTGAGAATTAAAAAGTACTATGTCTGACATTTCTAGCACACAGTATTTACTGATAATGCTGAAGGAGCATTTCCTTTGACAAAGTTTCTAATTTTTGTACCTCTAGGACAAAGCGAAGCAAAAGAAAAATGCAATAGCTGCATAATACTCCCTGAGGTTGCTGGGAATGAAGAGGGATGGATGGGAAAGTGCTTCAAATAGTATATCACTTTTAGGTATGCTTCTTTTAAATTGAACAATGATAGAAACACTGATAAGGTCACAGCACTGCTCATTTACATAGATATATATTTACATGAATCACCTGATATCCATATACCTTATCTTCCCCGATAATTGATAAGTCCAGTGTAACACTCTATCGATTAATTTATACTGTCTCTAATTAGACATTTTAATGATAACCTGTTATATGTCTGATATTTTTTTGTCATATAGTAAAAACTTGCTATAACTCTTCAAGAATTACATATCTCTATTTTTTTTTTTTTTCATTTTTCTGAAGCTGGAAACGGGGAAGCAGTCAGACAGACTCCCACATGCGCCCGACCGGGATCCACCCGGCATGCCCACCAGGGGGCGATGTTCTGCCCCTCTGGGGCGTCACTCTGTTGCATCCAGAGCCATCCTAGCGCCTGAGGCAGAGGCCACAGAGCCATCCCCAGCGCCTGGGCCATCTTTTGCTCCAATGGAGCCTTGGCTGCGGGACGGAAAGAGAGAGACAGAGAGGAAGGAGAGGGGGAGGGGTGGAGAAGCAGATGGGTGCTTCTCCTGTGTGCCCTGTCTGGGAATCGAACCCGGGACTCCTGCACGCCAGGCCGACGCTCTACCGCTGAGCCAACTGGCCAGGGCCATATCTCTATTTTTCAATGAAGAAAATAGAAGACCCAAAGATTAAGTTACTTGCCCATGACCGTGTAGTTTCGTGGCATAGTCAGGATTTAAACCCAGGTCCTTAGAGCTCCAAAGGTCCCCATTTTCTTCTTTTTCATGTGTAGTCTGCAATATGTTTTAAAGTCAAGGATTTAAAATAAAAACTATAATCTTTCATATTAAAATATATTAAGCATTTACTAATTTGATTAAAAGGAAGGGTTGCTCTTAAGCAGGAATTTTACACTAATCAGAGAAACATCTATGCAGTTTATTTTGTGTGATGGAA
This sequence comes from Saccopteryx bilineata, assembly GCF_036850765.1. Classification (NCBI taxonomy): domain Eukaryota; kingdom Metazoa; phylum Chordata; class Mammalia; order Chiroptera; family Emballonuridae; genus Saccopteryx; species Saccopteryx bilineata. Next base: position 43,716,845 of record NC_089494.1, read on the forward strand.
CTGGCTTGTTAGTCCCCTGTGTGTGCACATGCCTCACAAATGTATATGCAGTTTTTTTATTCAGAATATTTATTCTACTAGTGTTTATAGATATTATAGTACTTGTTTCTATGCTATACTAGCTCACTTGGTATTAATCACACAGTGTAATATTATTATGCTTGTCCCAACCATAGATGCTTCATACACATTTTAAAAACCCCTTTTACATGAAACTTAATTTTAGCTAAATATTTTTTTTTATTTATCAATTGATTTTAGAGAAAGAAACATTGGTTTATTGTTTCACTTATTTATGCATTCATTGGTTGATTCTCATATATGCTCTGACTGGGGATAGAACCCACAACCCTGGTGTATCAGGAGGATAGTCTAACCAACTGAGCTACCAGGCCAGAGCTGAAACTTTAATTTTAAAAGGAAGAAACATACATACCAAGAAAATAAACAAGAGCATTTCAGAGGGTGAGAATTTCTTTTACTGAAGTAAATCAGGGTGACATAATACAAAGTGACTGGGTTTTGTGAGGAGAGTGTGTTTGCATGGAATGCCTGAATTATGAGAAAAAAAGGTGCACTAAGATTCAGAACAAAGAGAAGGGAATACAGTATGCCAATGGCCTAAAGGAGATTCTTGTGAGATCCAGAAACAGAAAGAAGACAAGTGTAGCCTGAGTGCAGTGATTGAGCAGGATAATGGTAGAAAAGAAGAGTGGGTATGGGGTGAGGAATTGGGATTTTACTCAGCATGTCATAGGAATTCTTAGTTTGATGTAGTCCTATTTATTTTTTCCTATATTTTCCTTGACCAAGGAGATATAGGAGTAAACGTACTGCTAAGCGAGATGTCTGAGATTTTACTGCCTATGTTTTCTTCTAGGATTTTTATGGTTTCATAAATTATATTAAAGTTTCTAATCTATTTTGAGTTTATTTTTGCATATGATATAAGTTGGTGGTCTAACTTAATTTTTTCTTTTTTTTTTTTTTTTGCATGTACTTGTCCAATCTATTTATTAAAGGGACTGTCTTTACTTCATGGTATGCTCTTGCCTCCTTTGTCAAATATTAATTGACTATAAAGGCATGAATTTATTTTGTTCTTTTTCATTGATTTATATGACTGTTCTTATGCCAGTACCAGGCTGTTTTGATTACAGTGGACTGGTAGTATAGTTTGAGATCAGGTAGTGTGATATTTCCAACATTGTTCTTTAGCAAGTTTAATGAAATTACTCAGTGTCTTTTTTGGTTTTATATAAATTTTTGAAATATTTGTCTAGAACTGTGAAATATGCCATTGGTATTTTCATACAAATTACATAGAATCTATAAATTGCTTTGGGTACTATAGACATTTTAATGATGTGAATTCTTCTAATGAACACAGAATATACTTCCACTTATTTGTATCATCTTCAATTTTTTTCTTTGTATCCAATAATTTTTTTTTGTATTTTTCTGAAACTAGAAACAGAGAGAGACAGTCAGACAGACTCCCACATGCGCCCGAATGGGATCCACCCGGCACGCCCACCAGGGGGTGACGCTCTGCCCACCAGGGGGCGATGCTCTGCCCCTCTGGGGCCTCACTCTGTTGTGATCAGAGCCACTCTAGCGCCTGGGGCAGAGGCCAAGGAGCCATCCCCAGCGCCCGGGCCATCTTTGCTCCAATAGAGCCTTGGCTGTGGGAGGGGAAGAGAGAGACAGAGAAGAAGGAGAGGGGGAGGGGTGGAGAAGCAGATGGGTGCTTCTCCTGTGTGCCCTGGCCGGGAATCAAACCCGGGACTTCTGAACGCCAGGCTGACACTCTACCACTGAGCCAACCGGCCAGGGCCTGCATCCAATAATTTTTTGAGTACAGGTCTTTCACATCCTTGATTAAATTTACTCCTACATACTTTATTGTTTTTGTTATAGTAGATAGGATTTAAAACAATTTTTTTCTTTCTGATAGTTCATTATTAATGTATAAAATGCCACTGGCTTATGAGTATTAATTTTGTATCCTGCTATTTTGCCAAATTTATTTATTAGATCTAGTAGGTTTTTGGGGTAACCAAAAACATAGGTTTTCTATGTAGATAACCATGTCATCTGTGAATAATAACAGTTTACTTCCTCTTTTCCAATGTGGATAAATTGCATTTTATTTCTTCTTCTTGTTTGATTGCTGTGGCTAAGACCTCTAGTACTGTATTGAATAAGAATGGTGAAAGCAGCTTGACCAGATGGTGGCAGAGTGGAGAGAGCGCTGGCCTGGGATGCTGAGGATCCAGGTTTGAAACCATGGGGTCACCAACTTGAGTGTTGAATTATACACATGACCCCATGGTCGCTAGCTTGAAATACAACGTTGCTGGCTTGAACAAAGGGTCATTGGCTCAGCTGGAGCCCCTCAGTCAAGGCACACATGAGAAGGAACCAGTGGACAACTAAAGTGCCAAAACTATGTGTTGATGATCCTCATCTCTCTCCCTTCCTGTCTGTCCCTGTAAGAGTGGTGAAAGCAGATATCCCTGTCTTGTTCCTGGTCTTAAGAGAAATGTTTTTAGTTTTTCCCATTGACTATGATGTTAGTGGTGGGTTTGTCTTATATGGCCTTAGTATGTTGAAGTATGATTTCTTTAATCTCACACTGCTGAAAGTTTTTATTATAAATGGGTGCTGGATTTAATAAAAATTTTTCCTGCATCTATAGATATGGTCATGTGATTTATATACTTCATATTGTTTATGTTATGTAGCATGTTTATTGATTTGCAAATATTTTACCAACCTTGCATCCCTGGAATAAATTCCACTTGATCATGGTGTATGACCTTTTTAATTCATTGCTGATTCAGTTTGCTAATACTTTAGCATCTATGTTCATCAAAGATATTGGCTTATAATTTCTTTTTCTTTGTATTGTCTTTATCTGGTTTTGAAATTAGGATGCTGTGACCTCATAAAAAAAGCATGAAAGTGTTCTCTTCTCTTGAATTTGGAATAGTCTGAAAAGGATAGGTGTTAGTTCTTCTTCAACTATTTGGTAAAATTTGCCTATAAAGCCATCCAGCCCAGGACTTGTGTTTTTTGGGAGATTTTTGATTATTGCTTTTATTTCATTAGTTGTAGTTGGTGTATTCAGGTTTTTGGATTCTTCCTGACTCAGTTTTGAAAGATTGTATGTTTCAAGAAATTTATCCATTTAGCGCAGGTTGCCCAATTTGTTGGCATAGCTGTTGTTCATCTTTTCTTACGATCTTTTGTAGTTCTGTTGTGTCAGTTGCTACTTCTCTTTCTTTTCTGATTTTATATATATGGGTCCTCTCTTTTTTATTTTTGGTGAGCTTGGTTAAAGTTTGTCAATATTGTTTATGTTTTCAAAGAACTAGCTCTTGGCTTCATTGATCTTTTGTATTGTTCTTTATTCTTTATGTCATTTATTTCTACTCAGATCTTTATTATTCCTATCCTCTTTACTCTAAGGCTATGAACTTTTCTCTTAGGACTGTTTTTGCTGTGTCATAGATTTTGGGTTATTGTGTTTTCATTTTCATTTTGTTTCCCGGTAACTTGATTGCTTCCTTGATCTCATTTTTTTTTTTTTGTATTTTCTGAAGCTGGAAACGGGGAGAGACAGTCAGACAGACTCCCGCATGCGCCCGACCAGGATCCACCCGGCACGCCCACCAGGGGCAACGCTCTGCCCACCAGGGGGCGATGCTCTGCCCCTCTGGGGCGTCACTCTGCCGCAACCAGAGCCACTCTAGCGCCTGGGGCAGAGGCCAAGGAGCTATCCCCAGCGCCCAGGCCATCTTTGCTCCAATGGAGCCTTGGCTGCGGGAGGGGAAGAGAGAGACAGAGAGGAAGAAGTGGGGGTGGCGAAGCAAATGGGTGCTTCTCCTATGTGCCCTGGCTGGGAATCGAACCCGGGTCCCCTGCACACCAGGCCGACACTCTACTGCTGAGCCAACCAGCCAGGGCCTTGATCTCATTTTTAACCCACTTGTTATTTAATAATATGCTATTTAGCCTCCATGTGTTTGAATGTTTTTCAGTTTTTTGTTTGTTTGTTTTTTGTTGTTGTTGTTGATTTCTAGTCCATACCATTATGGTCAGAGAAGATGCTTGATATGATTTAAAATTTCTTGAATTTAAAACTAAATTTGTTAAGACTTATTTTGTGCGCTAACATGTGGTATATCTTTGAGAATATTTCATGTGCACTGGAGAAGAATATATATTCTGCTGTTTTGGATGAAATGTTCTATAAATATCAATTAAGTCCATTTTATTCAATGTGTCATTTAAGGTCACTGTTTCCTTGTTGATATTTTGTCTGGAAAATCTATCCATTCATATCAGTGTGGTGTTAAAATCAACTACTATGACAGTATTGCTGTCAGTTTTTCCCTTAATGTCCACCAAGATTTCTTTAGATATTTAGGTGCTCCTTTGCTGGGTACAAAGGAGTTATGTTTACATATCTTGTATTCTCTTGTTGGATTGATCTCTTTAGTTTTGTCTTTGTCTCATATTATGCCTTTGTTTTGAACTCTGTTTTACCCCAGATTTTTGTTTTGTTTTGTTTTCATTTCCATTTGCCTGGAATATTTTTTTCTATCCTTTCATTTTCAGTCCATGTGCATCTCTTCTGAGGTGGGTCTCTTTTAGACAGTGTATATATAGTCATGTTTTCTTATCCATTTGGCTATCCTGTGTCTTTTCATTGGAGCATTTAATCCATTTGCACTTAGGCTTATTATTGATAGGTATGTATTTATTATCATTTTATTTTTTATACCTATGTTTCTTTTTCTATATCTTCTTCTTAAAGCAGGATCTTTAACATTTCTTTTACTACTGATTTGGTGATAATTAATTCCTCTTCCCAGCCCTGGTACACTAGTATGGGGGTCCCAGTGTAAGATACCATGCTCCTTATGAGTGACTCTTGCAGCTGAGCTATCTCTTGGCTTCTCAACTATTGCACCTGGATGCCAGGGCCAGCTCTCTCTGTGTTTCTGCCCTTCTTACCAGCCTCTGTGTAGCTTCTTCTATAAATTCTTGGATATAATATTTCTGTTCAACTTCCTTTCAGTTGGTCATTCAAGTTAATTATTCTGTATTTAACTGTAAATCTGATTTGGCTTTAGGAGGAGGTGTGTGTAGCTTCCACCTACTCTGTAGCCATCTTAGATCCTCTGTAATTTAAATAAACTTAAAACGTTTACTTTTAAGACATGAAAATGTTTCACTAAAAGCGTTATTTTAAAAAACCAAGCCCCATGAATTGAGCCTGTTACATTCATCTAAGGCAGTTTTCTTAGACTTCAAGAGAAAAGCAGATTGATGTACCTTTGGGGTTTTCAACCTATTACTTTTCAATAAAGCATGCATATATTGATATTTTTGTTTTCATTTACCATTTTAAATGTATACCACTTAAGCATCACCACTGATATGGCAATGAAAGGTAAAATATAAAAAATAGCTATATAATTGGCCTTTAAATGGCTTTATGTATTTATATTCTATGTAGAATATGTAACAGATTGTGGTAACAGAATCAGATATAATATAAATGCAGCATTACTAATATAGCAAATGTCATAAAACAACTCCCTTATGCTGACTCAAAGAGTGAGACTTCCATTTCTTTCATTTTATTTTTTCTGTAACAACTCATCACCAGCAACACCGTCACAGCACTTCCGTTCTGTCAGTGTGAATATCCCCACACTTGCACTTTACCTATATTTGCCATTGATTCTCACATTGGATTTTCTCCTTTGGTGACAATTTGAGAGGTTTGAAATATAAAACCTATGGCTTCTGTCTTTGGTTTCCCAGTTCACAGAGCAATGTAGGTGAAGTGACTTTCAAATGCAAAAAGCCCAAGGTCTTTCATAGATATTATTTCACCTCCACGATGCTACTTTATTTAATTTTTCTAAAGTCTATAGCCTTTACACATGCTGTTAGAGGAAAACATTCCACATGTGCTGTTAAAAAGCTACATTAGCACTACTACAGTTAAACTCTGCATGTTTATATGTCTAAATGCAAATGAGAACACCAGTGCATTCTGAGAATAACAGCCATTTATTTCACTCTGCCTGTCCAGTCTTGCGTGGTGACTTAAAAGGTGCTGTCAAATATTTGTGAATATGTCCTTGCATATTCCTTTCATTAACACCTTAGAGATTACATTAGAGTAAGCAGAATTTTCCTTCTTTTGTTGTTATTTGTTTGTTGTTGTTTTTTTAAGCTTGTTTAGCTTTTCCTCTTTTTTGACCCTGAATTGTAGTTCTGTTCTATCCTACAACCTACAGACACAATCCTTTACTGGATTCATGAAATGGGAATAGTTATATACCAGTAGGGGGAGCTCATATCATACTTATTTTGTGGGTTGTAGAAAAGTGACTTGTAAATTACATTGTTAGGGTGGAGTTATTTTAACTCAAAAGCCAACAAAGATTATGGGTTGGAATAAAAGCTGTTTCCTCCAGTTGAAAAGTTAAAATTTCCTCAAGTTGTAAATCTCAACAACAGGAAGTGTTTTGATGGCTTTGGTTCATGCATCTCCATTCAGTGGTTGAATATTTCAGATTGCTGAAATGAGGAGACTTTAAAAGATTTCTTTCCTGACGTGTATGATGAACTTATTTTCCTCCATAAACAACAGACATAGCACATGATTTTAAAGGATTTTGTTTGCTTGTTTTTGACTGTAGGTCAATATAAAAATGGCAGGTGCAGATGTGAGTGGCAATGGTCATAGGGTTGAATGGATACTGCTTGCACTCTTAAACTTGTTTTTTTCTTCATAAATAGTTCTTAAGTTTGCTTTGGGGCCATTTGCCTTTCTCACAAAATTAGTATCAAATGTCACATCACAGGCACTTACATCACGATTAACTAGTTTTGACCAAAACCAATAAGTACTGAGGGCTTCTTCTCCCACTCCATTTTCTTCTTCAAGGTTCTTAGGGCTGCCCTTTGAGTTATCAATATTGAACATGGTGGGCATCAAGCACTTTATCATGTTGAATGTTCTTTTATATTCCCTCAGCATTTGTGTTTACAAGAAATGCTCATTTCTTACCTTTTATTGAACATCCATTTAATGCCAGGCACTGAGAAACCAGAGATTAACAAATAAAAGATGAACAAGATTGGTCTCTACCCACAACAAACTTATGCTGTAAGCAACTCAAGACTTAAGTATGTTGTGGAAAGGATGACTTTAAAACCTGTGTTTGATTCATAGAAGAAAAAGATAGTTTTCTCAAAAATTGGTCTGGCCAAAATGTTTGATTTTTAAATCATTCTTGACTGAAGCCAGTTGACTAATTGATTACACTACGTATAGCAAATTTGAAAGTGCACAAGGTCTGCATTTAGATGAATTTTACTTATGACATCACTTCTGACATACAATTTCCATCCAAATAAATGTGCTGTTTGATGGATTGAATCCATGTGAAGATACTGGTGTGGAGGTGGCAGGGTGGGAGGGAGAAGCAGAGGGATGGGAGGTGAAATGGGAGAGGAGCTTAAAGGTGCTAAAATGTTCCCAGACATTTATTCAGTTTCTTCAGGGTGAGCTCCATAATTGTCTAGCAATTTTCTAGGTTTATTCTGTGGTTGATAAACAGTTAGCATGACAGAGTGGTGATCCTAGACTGCATTCACAAATTTAAGTATCTCTTTAGTTCCCACAAAATGATGCTTTTTCTCCACTCTTCCTTCAAAATAGACATTTTTTCTACCAGGCAGCTTTTTAGTCCAGAACTGTGTCAGAAACCCAATCTTCTAAAAGAGTTTAATGAATGTTTTAACAATTTTTTATAAAATGGGGCATCTTAAATCTCTATCACCAGTTATTATAATATAGGTATTATATGAACATATTCCACAGAATGCATAGCATTTTAGCCAAGCCAAATGGTGATATGTACACCATTAATAGGATTTATCAGAGACTCATATTTCAGGCTTGACAGTATGTTTGAAATGAAGTTCTTTGTTAAATCTACAGGGGCCCTGACTGGTTTACTCAGTGAATAGAACATCAGCTGAGCATATGGATATCCCGGGTTCAATTCCTGGTCAGGGCACACAGGAGAAGCGACCATCTGCTTCTCTTCTCCTCTTTCTCCCCCTTCTTTCCGTCTTCCCCTCCTGCAGGTTCCAGCATCCACCCCACGCTCTGCGGATAGCTCAGTTTCTTCAAGCATCGACCTCAGACAGGAGTTGCTGGGTGGATCCCAGTTGGGAAACATGTGGGAATCTGTCTGTCTCCCTTCCTCTTACTTAAAAAAAGAAAGAAAAAGAAATAAATATACTAGGTATTTCCCCAAATCTATCCACTTCGAGCTATACATGTGTACGTGTGCATGCTCCACCTCAGAGGTCTAAGGCTCTTAACAGTTTTAGAAGGCCATTTCAACAAGGTGCTCCTTTTCCAGGAAGTAATATCACAGTAAAAACTTTACTTGCAATACTAAGCCTCTGACAACTATGATGTCTGTTTAAGCTGTTGCTAAAGGAAACGGTGACCCACTAGTTCTCACTGATCCTGTTACTTTTCAATGTTAGTCCCAATCTCAAACAAAACTGAAGTTCAAGTCCTTGATTTGAACTTCTAACTTTCCAAACAACTGTCATGCTAAATGGTTCATTCATTAATTCAGTGTGTTATGTTATCAGGCACTTGTTCTAGGGATATATTATAGAAAGAAAAAACAAACAGGTAATAATCATGTTAACATAGCAGTGAAGTTTAGCAGACCAGGTCAGTGAGGTAAAAGATATTTAAGGGAAAGGACTTTTTAATAATCTAGAGAATTTCCTTGAGACAGATCTATAAACTTTCAATACCAAGCATTTAGAGTAGGTCATTGTTGCTTAAAGGTGTTGCTATGACAATTCTTTGCATTGCTAAATTTTATTAGATCTTGGGTCCACACAGAGGTTGAGCTATAAAATGGCGGTTAACTGAATATGAAGTTATTAAAAATTAAGTTTTGTTATTCTTTTGGGTATCATAGGAATAACAAAACTAGCACATTTGGTTTCCAGAATCACAGCTTCATCATAAAGATGAGTCATGATGAACTAAAAGAACCATATTTTAATAAACCAGTTTTGTTACTGTAGCTCATCTATACTCAGCAGCAGAATGACTAGGGAATTGAAGACAATCTATTTTTCAAAAGAAGAATTAGTCCCAGATGCTATCTTTCTGTCTTTACTCCCCTCTCAACATTATCCACTATATCCCTTCATGAATACACTCTTGTTTGGGGTTTTCCTTAATTACAAATAATAATAGCATAAAACAGTCTTGATCACTGTGGTTGCAATTCCCCATTTGACTTTTGTTAACAAATAAAAAACATCAAATATTTTATTATTATATCTACTAAGCATACAGCACAATGGGACTAGGAAAGAATCATTATAAAATAATCTCTGCTCCTTGAGGAGGAGCTCATAGTCCTTTGGGAGAGTGAAAACATGTGTAATCATCCAGAAAAGAATGATTGATCAAATGTTCTGTAGTCAGTAGGGAGATCCTCAGAAATGAGATAGGACATGAGTTAAACTTTAAAGACTAGTTTAGATTTTGAATAAATTGCCATTTTTATCATTTCACAATTTGCTTTCTTTTTTTTCTTCAGCTAAGACAGAAGAGATGATTTATCGTGTTCATTACATTCAGCCACAACTGAATGTCAGAGGTCCAACACAAAGGACCAAAACTGGCTGTCTTTTCTAAGAGGAGGGTGGGTCTCTCAAAAGGTGTTTGCAGCGATCACATGCCATGTATGTTCTAGATCCTTCGAGAACTTCTAGACAACAGCCATGCAGTCCAACAATTTGTACCAATGTCCCTGGCCTCTGGCTTCCCTTTTTTCTGGTCCTGTGGCTTCCACAGGTGCACAGCTGGTGGTGTACTTGGACCTCTGCTTCATCTTTCTTCTTTTGCACTTCATCCTGTGCTTCCGTTCTTCCTCCACTTGGCTCAGGTAAGCTGTAGATTTTTAAAAAGATAGAGCTAAGGCCAAGAGATCCAGTTTGCTTTCCTTTTAAATTCACAAAACATTTTCTATTGGCAAATGGAGAGTACACAATTATTTTGTTGTTTTTGTTTGTTTTTTGACAGAGACAGAGAGAGGGACAGATAGGGACAAACGGACAGGAAGGGAAAGAGATAAGAAACATCAGTTCTTCGTTGTAGTTCCTTAGTTCTTCAATGATTGCTTTCTCATATGTGCCTTGACCAGGGGGCTCCAGCAGAGCAAGTGACCCCTTGCGCAAGCCAGCGACCTTCAGTTTCAAGCCAGTGACGTTTGGGCTCAAGCCAGCAACCATGGGGTCATGTCTGTGATCCCACACTCAAGCCAGCAACCCCAAACTCAAGCTGGTGAGCCTCCACTAAAGCCTGATGAGCCTGCGCTCAAGCCGGTGACCTTGAGGCTTTGAACCTGGGTCAAATGCTCTATCCATTGCACCACTGCCTTGTCAGGCCACAATTGTTTTTATTCCTGGTTTCAGCTGGTCACTTTATGAGTAGTTTTTGTTATTTTTCTATCCCTTGGAGAGGATTCACATGTTAAAGGTTGAGTTTTGAATCTTATTTGTTCTAGAGGTACTAAAGTATAAAGTAATAAATTCTTGTGTCAGAGAACTATAGTGGAAACAAAAAGATAAGGAAAATTACCCATTTTCAGTGTCATCAATGTAGCCACAAGCAATTTTTGTGTCTTGTGGTATTCTTACGTATATGCTTTAAGGTAAAGTTAAAATATGTTATCTTCCCCTGAGTACGGTGTAAGAATTATTTTAAAGATATGTTAACAAGCTCCAGCTATGTGCCTTGTAATGCACTTTACTGATGACTAAAATGCTTGGCTTGTTTTCATATTGAAAATGATAAATCTAGGTTTACAAACTTCTTGACACACAATATATTAGAGGTGTAATCTTTAAAACATATATCCAAATAAGGATTGTCTTTTAAATTTGATCTGTTATGAATCTGTAATCATACTTAAACAAAAATCCATTCATCAAAATTATTCTAGGTCAGGTTTCAGCCTTTCTTAGAGAGACAGTATAAAACTGCACAAATGCATTTGCTTACACTGTTGTGAAATCTAATTTAAAGAAAAATAGTATTGTCCTCTTTGATCGTCTGCTTCATTCATTCATGTAACATACATTTGCATGGTACATATACATGCAAGATTCCAGGCACTGTGCCAGGAAGACATAGATCTTGCCTCTAAGGAGCTTACCACTAGTGCAAGAGGACAGGCGAGGGTTTGGCAATTGCACAAGAAAGAAAGGGTCATTTGGGACAGAGGAATGGTATGTAAATAACTGGAAGCGTGGAACAGCATGGCATTTTCAGGGAACAACAGATGGTTTGGCATGAGTAGAATATAAAATTCAAGGAGATGAAGGGTGCACAGGATGCTAAAAATGTTGGTTTAAGTCAGACAATAAAGGACTTTCTTAAACTTAAAAGACTTTGAATTATCAAGTATTTTGTCTGTCCTTTTTCACAAAGTTTGGAAGAAAGTTTTTGTAAGCTGCTTAGGGACAGTTTTACTAAAATTTGAAAGATTTAGCACAGGAAGAACAAACGGTATTTATGAGCCTAGAATTACAACATGAGGTGCCAAAGTGAGGTCTCTTGTAAGCTAACTTTTTTCTCTTTTTGGTCAAAATTATTAAGAAAACCACACAGGGTACTAAAATTTCCTTTTTCTTGTTTTTATTTTGTTTTAAAATACTTAAAATGCATTACTTTATTTAATTTATACAAAAACCTAAGTAAAAGACATTATGCCCCCATTTTACAGATGAGGAAACTAAAGCTTGGAGGAAAATATATGCTCCAGATCTCCAGATTACTAAGAGACAAAATTGAGATTTAAACGTAGATCTGTATGATGCCACGGTTGATGGTTCACACTGTGCTGCTACTTCTTTAGTCAGACTTCATCTATATCACATTTATATGTTAAAACCCTTTATTCTGAAGAAAATTTAAATCTTTAAACGGTCTTAAAATGTCAGATATGTTGACATTGATTTTCCTAAATCAAAATATTAAATTCGAATATTTTGGAAGTTACTAGGGAGAGAATTTCATAGCTATCTTATCTTCAGGTTTCTATACAAACTGCATCTTGGTCCATTAATCCTCAGATTAGATTAAGGAACAAATGGGACTTTTGCAAAGTCTCTAAGTAAGATGAAGCTTTCAAGTGTGATCTTAGGCAACCTTTCTCAACCTCAGTTCCTCATCTCTAAAATGAAGGTTTTGGATTTATAATCCCAATGGTCTTCTGGCATGGCCTCAAGATTCTGCACACATTCCAAAATACATGGCATTTGATTCCATGATATGGTGTATGCTGGTTTAAAAGTGAGAGAACAATGTGAGTGTGACTACCTATAACTTCCAGATTCAAAATCAGATTTGAGAACTGTGATTTTTGTATTTATTTTTAAGTACTCTCGTGGTCTGCGTATTTCTGGCATATGTAGGATTTGTTACTGGTGACATAGCTAGTTTATAAACAGAAAATTATTCTTTAAAAACAAAGTGTCAATCTGTTTCATCTTTAAATCAATGGAAACAAAATGATCAGGAACACCTATTAGCAGCATTGCAGACTGTTTGTTACTATAGGGAGGCAGTAAGGCGGAGGGGTGAAAGGCGCAGGCTCTGTAGTCTAAATCCGTGGGTTTAAATCCTGGTGCCACCACTTTAAATTTCATGTTCTGCATCTTTATTTTCTCACCTGTAAAATAGTTTCTACCTCATATGGTTGCTGTGAGAATGAAATGTTCCGATGCATGTGTAGTACCTAGAATAGTGCCTGGCCTGTAAGACTGGTCATGAACTGTTGCCGTTGTTAGCTTTTTGGACGAGATCATTTACTGGAATTGAAGAAACTATAGAATTAATGGATTAAGTGAACGTATTGAAGGTAAGCTTGAAGAGGGCAAGGGTTTTGTTCTCTCTTTCACAGCTGCATGTGCGCTCAGGGCCAGCTGAAGTGTTTGGCCTACACCAAGTGCCCAGCAGGTCTTTGTTGAATGAAGGAAAAGATCAAGAGTAAATGGTGTTGAGGTTTCTCTCCTCCTCTTTATTTCAAACTTTCTCCTGTATTTTAATGTTTCTTATGTCCAAAAATATTACACCATATGATATAAATCATATAATATCATGAGTAATAACTAACAGCTTTGGTTTCTGATTGGCTCTTGTTCTCATTTATTTCTGATATTGCAAACAGAAATATCTAAAAATCCTAAGAATAATAGAAGCAACTGTTACATCTTATCTTTTTTTTTTTTGACAAGTAATGAAAAAATAAAGAGACTTCAACTTATTTAGACATTTTGTGGGTCTTGGCAGTCCTCTTTGTTATAGCAATAGCGGTACTGATCCAGCTGCTGTGGTTGCCACACGGACAGCTGCTAGGCAGCACTGCCAGCTACCTCGGGGGGTTTTGAACTGATTTTCAGAGAAAAAAGCAATCTGGGAGTTCCAGAAACACTGAGAAGTTTTCACTTCCCTTGTTCAATTAGAAGCCATGACTTTGAACCATAGATTGCAAATTTAGGAATCATAATTCACTGAATCCAAATTGATGCCTATCTTGAATAATCTAAGTTTGATAAAAATCTTACATGCAGTCTTAGTTTTAATAATAATACCTCAGAATCAGTTATGTAAACCAATTGTTAATAAGATATCCATAATCTTTTATTTTATTAAAAACCCATGCTTTCTTCTCTTTATCCTTTCCTACACAGACACTGTCCCCAAGTTACTACTGATATACCAGAGTGACAAGGACAGTCATTTTGGTTAATGAAACAAAATTACTCCCACAAATGATTTTAAGTCAAAAATTTTCTCTTTAAGGTGCCTTACAGCTTTAGTCTAAATATTTTAGCGTTATCTACATGATTTTGTTGGAAGCAAAAGTTTAAAAACAAAAAGATATGTATAATACCAAAATCTGATGGTTGTCATCCAGTAGAGTGCATTGACCAGTGAAGGACACCTATACACACCTCACATTTCTGGGTGACTCAAGTCACAAGCCTGGATTCCAAACACTGAAATGCAAGTCAGGTATTTTGACTCCTTTAATTAAAGGAAACCAAGAGAAGACTGGGAGCAAAAGCAAATCTTCCCCATTTTCAGAAGTAACCATGTCTTTAATCAAAAACTGGTTAATGGAATTAGCATTGTCTTTCATTTCTTCTGTCTTCAAAATTAACAGACAAGGCTTCACCTTCCCTACCACCATGAAAGAATCTAAGCTGGTTTTGATAAAAATTGTATCTAAAAACAGAAAAGCTATTTTATGGTTATTACTGACTGAACCTGTGCCTGCAGTTCTGGTGTGTTCCCAAGTAGGCATCAGCCATCTCATGCATATTTGAGTAGCATCAGCACTTTCACCCCTAGTCAAGCATACAGTATTTCAGGCATTAGAATGTACATCAGCATCTGTGGCAGATCAGCATCATTCAAAACAGCAAGCAAACACTGTACACTGTCTACAGTATGCATTTTTCATACCACAGGTGTTGATTTCTCCCCTAGGAAATTTGAGAATAGTAAATCAACAGATATTAACCATTATAAGTTATGATCTGTTTTCTGAATGTCAATTTTAAATGGTATAATTAGAATATCACATGGTTGGCAAAACACATAAGGGTCAGCCTACTTAATAGTTGTTGCTTTAACATGGGCAGGGTAGAGTTGACACTAGCACCTGATCATTGGACCGATCAGTGAGTGAGTTTTCACAGGCCTGAGGATGCATTAGCAAGTATGCATTGGAGAACTGACTGTGTATCCATACATTGACAGATATGCAATGAAAAAAAAAAAAAATATATATATATATATATATACATCAAGAAAAATGTGTTGGGGAGTTGGATGCAAAATCATCTTTGAAAATACATAACTTTTCAAAAATAATATTATTTTTGAGTATATTGTGCTGAATAAAATGCATTCAAATAATTTATGTGTTAGCACTAAGAATTATATGACAGTATAACTTGATTTAGTCTCTACTTTTTTTCATATGTGAAATGCACTTCTTTTATAGAGTTCTAATATATCTATTGAATAAATTAACTAATTAATACACTTATTATCAAGAGTAATAATACAAATATTTAAAATGTAAGCTTTCTAGTGATAAAGTAGTTTCTTAAAGATTGTTATACAGTTAAAATGAGTTATCAAGTTAATATTTTTTATGCACAAGATTCTAAATTGTGCTTGACCAGGTCATGGCACAGTGGACAAATCATTGGCCTGTGATGCTGAGGACCCAGCTTTGAAACCCCAAGGTTACAGGTTTGAAAAGCGAGCTCACCAGCTTGAGCATGAGGTTGCTGGCTTAAGCGTGGGAACATAGACATGACCCAATGGTCTCTGGCTTGAGCCCCAAGCTCTCTGGCTTGAAGCCCAAGGTCACTGGTTTGAGCCTAGGTCACTGGCTTAAGCTCTAGGTCGCTGGCTTGAGCAAGGGGTCACTGGGTAGGCTGGAGCCCCCTGGTTAAGGCACATATGACAAAGCAATCAATGAACAACTAAGGTGACACAACTATGAGATGATGCTTCTCATCTTTCTTCCTTCCTGTCTGTCCCTACCTCTTTCTTTAGAAAAAAAAAAAAAAGAATTCTAAATAGTAAGGTTCTAATGGAAACTTACATATAACCATTTCATTCTTACTATGCTTGCTAATTAGTTTACTGAAATATAGTTTTGAATAACTATATTCTAAGTATAGTTGTCTCTGCTTATAATAATAGTTAAAAATAATTTTCAACATTTTTCAATTATTTAATATTATTGATCTATAGGTTATTTCAACATAGCTTTTTATACATAGACAAATAGAAGTATTAGTTAAATAAAACAGGTATCATTAATGGATCAAATGATTCTGAGCTTGCTAAATAATTTTCCTTTTTTACTAATATATAATTTAATCTGACTTATATTAAAAGAAATATTTAGTGGCCATCTACTATGTACAAGCTCTATACTAGCAACCTTCATAGATGTTATCATTGGCAATTTTTATAACAACCCCAAATAAGACGTTTCACAGTTGAGAAGCCTGAAGCCATTCATTACTTTTATAGCAACATCAAATTCTTTTTGCATGGCCTATTGTATTATATGATATCTTGGTCTCTCTCTTTTTTAATGAACTACCTTCCATGAAGTTAGAAATAATTACAACAGCAATGGTATCAAATAACTTAGTGCCTACAAAGCAAGTTGGAAGGAATCTCTGATTTTAGTGCCTACTTTAGTCCTTTAAAACTGGTATAGCTAATAAAGCAAAGATACCCTGTACCCAAATATCCTACCTTAATGCAAGCCTTGCATTTAGTAATTAACAATACAAAAGGCAGCTGGCTCATCACAGTAATGCACAGTCACCCCAGTGTTGTCCTGGGCTGGACAGTATGGATTACTGAGTTATGCATGAGATAAAAACTGGCAACTATCCTAGTGCACTCAGTTCTTGATTATGCATGACTGCATTATTCTTTTGTGGGTAACACATGTTTCTCCGAATTACCACCCCCTAATTGCTATTATGGGACCTCCAGCCTTCTTCCTCTCTAAACAAATCTTTCCCAACCACTCTAGAAGTCCCTAAGGACATGACTCACAGGATTCCCAATTACCTTTAGACAACATAAAACATTTACTGTTTTTTTCTCCTCTACAGACCAATTCTCTTTGGTCATATAGCTCAGGAAGCCAGGTGCAGGCCTGCCAGAGGTATAGCTTCAACCCAATGGTGCTGCCACCTGTCCATGCCACCCCAAGGTCAGACTCGATAACACTCATCACTAAAGCCCCTCAGCAGGGGGGAGAATAAGGAGGCCATGTCATGATGGTCCCTAACAGGTAGCATTTCCAAGTGTCAGAGAAAAGTTTATGAGAGCACAATTTAGTCTTTAGTTTCTGCTTATACCTCTCTAGCCTAGAGGACTAATCCTTGAAATTAACCACCAAACTTCAATCATTTCTTTCTTCATTTTCACTAAAAACAAACAACAACAAACTCACCTCTCTCTATTTTCCTCTCTAGTTTCTTAATCAGCACATTTGCTCCTAAATTCAGGTTTCAGATATCTCTCATTAACATGTAAAAATAAAATGCTTGGTTTCTCAAAATAATTCTCCGTGTAATAGTCATGGCAGACATCTTAAAATGTTACTTGGGTCTATGGTTTTCAAATGTTTCTGGACATAGGAATCACCTGAAAATTTTAAAAATGTCTGATGCCTGTTCTCTTAATCTAGATAATAAGTTATCTTTAGGGAAGTAAAACACATAAAAGAACATAATATGGTATGACCACCTCATTCTAAACTTTCTAAAGAGAATGCAAATGTAAACTTGTACTTAATTCAGCCTTTTCTCCAGGGTGATGGCAATAGTGACAGGACTTGTACTTGAAGACAAAGGAGAGGCTGAGGAAGGTTCTACCACACCACCTCCAATTGTTAGCGAGGAAGTTATAACAGGACCAAATGCAAAAGGTAATTGTGCAGTTTTCACTGCTTGTACCATGAAGGAGCACTTTCAGTGACTTGAGTGTGAGACAGTGACCCAATCAGGGGAGGACTGAAAGTGGAGTAAAGAACTTAGGCTCCAGGGTAAGGGTAGGGAATATCTGTTCTGTGTATCAGTGTGGAATAATTACGCATTATGTGATACACAAGAAAGATCTTGCAAGTAATGATTTTAGTTTCTGTTACTTAGATTCGTTTGTTAAATATTGTGAAGAGCCTTCAACTGGACAATGTTGGGATGAGCGAGTGAGGGTTCTTTCAAGATGCTGAATCAAAGCTTATTTAAGACAGTTGAGACTTATTTTCAGGGGCATGAATGACACCAAGTCACTCCACTTACCCTTTTTCAATGTATACTTGTGTTTTACTGTCAATAATAACAGTTTATACTTGTTACTGTTCTTTTTTGTGTATATTTTAAAGACAGTTTGGTAACTGAGTTCCAGTGGGGGCAGGGTGGGGGGATAACACAGATTTTCAAAAGTAAAAAAGATACTGTAGTTTATTTATTTGCTCACTAATTAGCTTTTAATTGATTTTCAACCATATATAGATGAATCAGATATGTCCCAAAAAATCCCAAATGAGCCCTGGCTGGATGGCTTAGTTGGTTGCAGCATTGTCCTGGAGTGAGGAGGTTGCCAGTTCGATTCCCTCATCAGGACACAAACAGGAGCAACTCCATGTTCTTGTCTGTCTGTCCTTGTTTCTTCATGCCCTGAAAAAATTACAAATGGACCTTATTAATATCAGCTGTAAATAGTGTATGACAAAACAACAACAAAATTAAACACATTGGCTTTCCGAGCTTTAAATAGGATTATTCCATGGTGGACTTTTTGGACCAGTCAACATGTAGAAGTTGTACTTAATGAAGGCACCAAAATATTAATTTATTGTAGGTGAAAATTAGCCATGAAATTATATAATATTTTGCTTTCAATGGATCAAGTGTTTTAGTCATTTTCTGTACAAAAAATTATATACAAGTACGTAATAGTAAGCATAAGATGTACTTATTATGACACACTTTTCTCGTTGGAATGTGTGATTACAATACATTTAACCAAACTTATTTACTATATTTTGGGAGATAGTCGTGTAACCATTACCACCATCACCATAAGCACTAATTTTGAGTCCCATAGCATGATCAAGTTTAGAAAGAACTTCTTCAACTAAGCTCTTACTCTGAACTTCATATCTAAGTTCATGCTTTTAGATTCAATATGCCTCTAATATTTTGTCCCCATCTTCTTAGTTCAAAGCTCCATTTCTTCAAATATTAAAAATCTTCCAGAAGAGTCCTTAATAAGTAGAGCTCTCTAATAAAAAAAAAATGCACAAATGAAGCTTGAAAGATAGAACAAGCATAATTTGAGCTTTTTTTTCCTCCTTCCTCTCCCTTAACTATGCTTGTCTCTCTCGCTCTTGTATACACACACCCACTCGTACATATTTTTGGAGGCAGAAGAGCACTGCTTGCTTTTTGTGCAAATTAAATTGCAAAGAAGGAAAAAATGTTGATGTGAAACTGAAATAGACTCATCAGACTAACAAGTGCTTTTGGAAAAGCTGTCACTGAAGGTCATCCTGAGGGACACAGCTCCCTTCTGCCCAGGGGGTCTACGCATGAACCACAGGCCCCCTCAATCCCCTAACACCTGTTCGACAATGAACAAACAGGATTTAAGGGCAGAATTAAGGGCTTGAAAAGTGTAGTCACAAAGTGATTGGTGGGATGTGATTGTGGGAAATGGGGTTGGGAGAATAAGACATTCTCCTGTTCCTTCTCTTTTCTCTGTGTGGTTTTCATGCCATTCTAAAAAGCTGGAAGGGGTGGGGAACTCAGGGAGCTCCTGGACACAGAAGATAGTCTAAAAATACATTTATTTAAAATTGTCAAAAAAAAAACAAACAACACATCCGCTCTGGAATTTGTCCTCTTTTGAGGTAATCTGTTACAGAAGGCTGCTATATTTTGGCTTTCAGCAGTAATGACTAGTTATGCCAAAAAAGAATCATAAATAAAGTCTAGACAAATGCAGTGCTTTTATTCCAGAGGCAGCCAGCAGATGCTTTGTGTAGCCCACACTCTCTTGTCGACCAGATTAATTTTGTGCCATGCTTTCACTCAGTAATGACTTGGAAGAAAACAAATTTAAAATGTGTCCTTTGGCCACTTGGACTTCCTCAGATCACTCACTGTAGCATTGTTCAATAACAATGAAGAATAAACTGTTTTTTTAAAGTCTCTACCTGATATTCAGTGACTTCCCACAGGGCTCCTCATGGACAAGGAGATCACAAGCAGGGAAATCAGTGCTCCAGGAATGTTCTTCAATTGTCAGAATTCTGTAACACATCAAGTGTGGGAAGAAGGGCAAGGCAAGGAAATGGAAACATAAGGGAACAGAAATCTCAAGTTTATTCATGGGCTGTCAATCAAGTATGTGATTATAGTTTCTGTAACCTCAACTTCCCCTTCTGTGACACTCATTTTATAGTGGGAACTATGAAACCTTTCAGATCTAGTACTTTGTCTTAAGAAATGCGTATCATATTTGGGCAAATGACATTGCTGTTTTTCCAAATGGAATAGTAACAGAAACTTAAGCATGAGGCTTTTTTTCTTTCTATTCCTGATGAAAGGTCAATGGAACTTGTCCTTGAAATGTAGCCCAAATTGATAACTCCATGCAACCTAAATATAAGCATTAGCTGCAGTGATTGTGAGAAACATGATGGAACTTTCCTCTCGTTACGAGTAATTCTCCCAAGCTCGTTAGACAGACTCTCCTTATTAGAGGAACAGGCATTACCGATGAATTTTTATGAGTTTATTCGTTCTGGATTTTTTTTTCTTTCTAATGCAGTCAGTTTATTATATTAAAAATGTATATCACACTGAAGCAGTTTTGTAAAACAGGCATTAATACAGTACTGTATTTCTTTATTTGTACCTTGGGGATGTAAGGCAAAAAAACAAAACAAAACAAAACTGCTTGAAAAAAATCATTGCCATCCAATAACTAATGGCTGCGGTGTAGGAAGTGAGGAAAATGCTTCCATTGGATCCCAATGAAGTGGTTGGGGTTGGTTATAATGATTTTGGAAGGATTAGTTGAAATTGAATCAAGATGTTGGCACAACTGAATATTAATTCTCTTTATTGTTTGCTGAAAATAAAACATAAAGGAAGATAATAGAAGTACACTATTTGTCATTATAAGCCTTTTAAACTACAATATGCTTCTTCTGGGCCACAGTGTATACCAGAATATATGTATACCCACTGTGACTTAGAATTTGCCGTAACTATTGCATATCCGTTTATGTTTTTAGTATGTCTACAAGAGTTTCTACTTGTTTCTGTGGCTACTGATAACTAATAATACTGGAATGGAAAGTCATGAAGCTATTTTAAAGATGAAGGGTGTCCCCCCAAAAGCAGCATCCTAAAGTGGAGTTCAATTGTTATCTCTTTATATTCCCACAGGAATTTAGTGATGCTTCCTAAGATGTTACTCTGGTTAAGAATAAAAACAGCTTATGAGGCCTTGAAAATTAAAACTGAAACGCTTATGTTTTCTTTATTGTAATTACACCACATCGCTTAGCTTTCGCTAGCCTGTAAATGGGGAGAGTAGTGCAGGGGTAATCACCAAATCATTAATTTAGCATTGGGTGCTCTTAGACAAGTTTCTCTACCCAGAAGTTTCCAAATATTTTCTTGGAAGATTTTTTTAAGTGAAAAAAAGTCATTAAACACACACACACACACACACACATTGATAAGTCTTTAAACAAAATGTGGCATCAAGTCTTTAAAAAAAAAAAGTAAGAAAAAAAGAAACTTGCATTTACTTGTAAACTGCCACAGAGCACAGATAATGAGATACACCAACACTGTTAATGAGTAAGAAATAATCACAGAGCAAGCTCCACCTGTACGCTAATGCACCCAGCCACATGTACCCTAATCTTGCCTCCTTAGAAGCAATTCAGAACGGTCCTTCCCTAATTCTCCAACTCAGTCACTTATTAATTAAGTCATCCTTTAAATTTTACTTCTTAAAATATAAAAATTATTCTTGGTTCAAGACTCCATGCATTATTACTGGCCAGTCCCCACCAACTTACTTGCTGGGACAGACAGAAAAATGCAACTGTTTCAATGGAGCCTGAATGGCAACATGCCATTTTCTGTCTTTTGCATCTGGGGAGATTTTTGTGAAGTCAAAAGCAAATTATTACTTATCCTCAAAACAGAAAAAAGACACCAACCTTCCAAAAGGTGGCAAGGTACCACTGCTATCAGGAGATAGACAGAAAATGTACAAACACTGTTATTTTACTGGTACATAGATACATTTTGTGCGTGAAGAGCCTCTTCACTCAACATGATATAACTCACAGAATTGTATTTTTAGATAACAAGAAAAGCCGTTTAGAAAAGGCAAACAGTTACACACAAAAGCATAAACACAAGTCCTTAAGTTCAGCTTGCAATAAAGGTAATAAGGTTGACATACATGGCCAGAAAACTAGACAAGGTGATTCTGGGCACAGTAACATCGCTGAGCATACCACCACACAGTGCCGTCTTTGTTTGCCAGGTCCCAAAAAGCGGCCTGACATTTTCTGTGCAATAAACATTTTCTCTCCCACTGCCATCCCATTCACTGGTGGCTAAAACAGCAGGAGGGAAACAGCGAGGGAACTCTAGAGCAAGTAGGACAATACTTGATTTTGGAGAAAAACCATAGGCTACCGGTGCTAAAATAAAATCACACAAATTTATGAGAACCCAAATGCAAATACTGACTGGAATAAGACATCGACCAGAGTCATAAATAACAGGATCCCAAACTGATGTTTGGCCATTTACTTTAAAGGGACACATGAAGTATTTTTTATTTTATTTTATTTTATTTTATTTTTTTACAGAGACAGAGAGAGTCAGAGAGGGATAGATAGGGACAGACAGACAGGAACGGAGAGAGATGAGAAGCATCAATTATCAGTTTTTTGTTGTGGCACCTTAGTTGTTCATTGATTGCTTTCTCATATGTGCCTTGACCACAGGCCATCAGCAGACCGAGTTACCCCTTGCTCAAGCCAGCAACCTTGGGTCCAAGCTGGTGAGCTTTTTGCTCAATCCAGATGAGCCCACCCTCAAGCTGGCGACCTCAAGGTCTCGAACCTGGGTCTCTGCATCCCAGTCCGACGCTCTATCCACTGCACCACCGCCTGGTCAGGCAGTATATTTTTCTGATGGATAAAGATAATTAAAAAGAAACTTTTTAAATTAGAACTGATAAATAAAAATATATCAAAGTGGTTTTAAGGCTTTTTTTAAATTTATTTATTTTTTACAGAGACAGAGAGAGAGTCAGAGAGAGGGATAGACAGGGACAGACAGACAGGAACGAAGAGAGATGAGAAGCATCAATCATTAGTTTTTCATTGCGCATTGCAACACCTTAGTTGTTCATTGATTGCTCTCTCATATGTGCCTTGACCGCGGGCCTTCAGCAGACTGAGTAACCCATTGCTGGAGCCAGCGACCTTGGGTTCAAGCTGGTGGGCTTTTGCTCAAACCAGATGAACCCACGCTCAAGCTGGCGACCTCGGGGTCTTGAACCTGGGTCGTCTGCATCCCAGTCCAACGCTCTATCCACTGCGCCACCGCCTGGTCAGGCAGAGTGGTTTTAAATTTGATGGTCACTTACTTGTTCAAACTGCAATACAAAATGGTCATGTAAACTTAAAAGCCTGAATAACTGTCATCTCTACATCAATGTACGTGATTAGAAAATATTTATATACTCTAATTACAAACAGTACTTTATACTTTTGAGATTTTATATAGTTTGCACAATGCAAAATGAGAAAAATATGAACACCTAAAATTACACACAAATAATGTATCTGCAAAGTATTAAATTACAGAGAGTGAAAGCTCCCATTGATGAACGGATAGATGTCAGAGTTGCAGGCTTCTGTCAAATATAACTCTTTGAGTCTACCTCATTAACCATAAGTGGCATTTTCTAACAATACCCTTGAGAGGTAGTATAAAGATAATAATATTCTTACCAGTGAACTCAACACAGAACAAGGAAGATTTTTTTTTTTTTTTTTTTTTTTTTAGATTTGAAAGAGTTGCTAGGACATCTGCAGTTGGGAAATAATCTACACATACAGACACATACACAAATTACAGGCTGTCGCTATGGGGCTTTATAAAGCTTACAAATTCAGAAAATAGGATATTCACATTCTCTCAATGAATCAGAAATGTAGCAGTCCTCATGACTAAGCAGAATACTAAGCAGACACTCAGGAGAAGAGCTTGCAAATCGGGCTGTAGGGAAAATGCTGTCATTAGACTAAAAATCTAACATAATTATCACCTAAAGTCAATGTGGGAAATTAATTAAAATATTTTTTTAGGCCATTAATTTTTCTAGTTCTCAGCTCCCTTTATTCCTTCCACACTCATCCCCTGTTGTGTTATAATCTAGCCTAATATTAAAAATATGGTAGAGAAACTCTTTAAAAACTAAACCTGTAGCTTCTGTTATTTTTCCACAATAATTTTCCATGCAATAGCCTCGGTTTTTCTGAGAATAATCTATATTTTTTTCTAGCTATAAAGATTTTTAAATTTCTTACAATTCCTATGTAAAGATGGCACCTTGCATGATGGTAGGATTTTAGTTATTTTGTAATGGGTGATGCTTATATTTTTGCAGAGATTCTTTATGGTCTTATTTTTATATTTTTGCCTTCATAAACTAATTCTTTCAGATGTCTCATGATAGTAAATAAAAAAGCAAACATGCTATCATTTAGATGTGAGGCTTTTTAGTTAACCAGTTGACTTAACCAACTGAGAACTGCTTTTCAGTGCCTTCTTCTTTCTTAAGAAGGATTCCAGTTTCTATATCCTGCTCTCTATTCTAAGTTCTATAGGTAAAATAAAACATTTAACCATTGTGACAACCCTAAAATATATCGATGAGAACTGAGGCGCAGAGAACTTAAGTAACTTTTCCAAAATAGCACGTCTAGTAAGTGACCATGTCAAGATTAGAACTTGAGCAAACAATCTAGAATCTATGACCTTAGTCACTACTCTATTCTTCCTTATACAAAAACTTAATGTTATTTTCTATTATACAGAAGAGACATTCCAAAAAGGTTAAGATGAATGTTTTGTCTTTCTTATCATATGATGGACATACTACTTTAAAAATGCTGAAAGTGTATTAATTGGAATCACTCTGATTTTGATTTTAAAGTTCTACTATCAAATTTATATAAAAAAAGATATCTTAAAATTAGCATGATGTGTTGCCATATTCTTCTCTTTGTTTTCTCTTTTCAGCTTAGCATTTTATAGTAATATGAAATGCATATATATTTAACAGTTTCTATATGTAATAATAGATGCCATTCACTAAATATTTTTTTTAGATTTTATTTACTGATTTTTAGAGAGAGGAGAGAGAAGAGAGAGAGAGAGAGAGAGAGGCAGGGGAGAGTGGAGAAGCAGGAGACATCAACTCATTGTAGTTGCTTCCTGTATGTACCTTGACTGGGCAAGCCCAGAGTTTTGAACCAGCAACCTGACCATTCCAGGTCTATGCTTTATCCACTGTGCCACCACCACAGATCAGGCTCATTAAGGATTTTTAGAGTTCATAGATCATAATGTTAAATAGTATTAAATAATTTAATGTACTATGATTAGC
The DNA here is from genome assembly GCF_036850765.1 of Saccopteryx bilineata. Taxonomy (NCBI): domain Eukaryota; kingdom Metazoa; phylum Chordata; class Mammalia; order Chiroptera; family Emballonuridae; genus Saccopteryx; species Saccopteryx bilineata. Next base: position 43,742,271 of record NC_089494.1, read on the forward strand.
ACTATGTAGCATGCACTTTTACATCCTTAGAAAATCAGTTATTTCTATTTAAAATGTTTATCTGATTTTCCCTTCAAAAAGAGAAAATACTTCAGCAATTTATATCCACTTTTTAAAGTATGTTAACTCATAATAGTATACATTAATAACCTCTCAAATTTGTACTTTTTAAAAAGTCTAGAATACTCCCAAATTGTAAATTAGTCATTATTTGGTCTTTAATTATTATAATCATTCCATCAGAAGAGTTAGTGTCCATAAAGTGAAATTAGAAATAATGCAACAAATTAATATAATATTTAATAGTGAAATGATATTGTTAAACAACCTATTTATTGGCTTGTTTGGGCATTATTTTCACTTGAAATAAGGTAACTGAAAAAAATAGAAGAAAGCAAAACAATTCTGAATTTGTTTTTACTACATTTAAGTAAGTTATTTAACCTTTTGTTACTTACATTTGCTCAGTCTAGAACAAGATGCAAACAAAGTATTTTCAGATCAAACTTGAAATCTATATATACACAGATACACATACAAATGTATTAATTTAGCCATTTTATGATTGTTTACAAAACGAAGGGTAGAATCAAGTTAAAAGGAGTGTGAAAAATAATTCAGTAAAACTACCATTGGAAAGAGGCAGATAAGCTAAAAGAGCTAAACGTGGCTTCTGTCTCTACTTCAGCATCACTGGACAAAGACAGTGGGATGCTCAGAGAACATAGAAGACGGAATGGAAAAGTGTGGAATCAAAAAGTTGAAAACATCAGATACATCCACTTACCAATTTTTTAGTATCATTTCCTCGACAGTTAGGAAAAAGTAATTTTATACTAATCTTTCTTAAAATACAGAAAAAGAAGGGGAATTTTCTCATTATATTTAATAATTAAATCAAAAAATGAAGTGATGGTGATGGTGACAATTTGGGAAGTATTTCTGAGAGTTTTCCTTGTTCACCTTAGTGCACTTGACAAGAAATACATCCCAAATGATACGTTTTTCCTACCAGATAAATCAGATTGATAATTTTATAAATGTTTTGATATCAACTGAGTTTTCAAACTAATTCAATAATACACATAGAGTTCATTTTTAATGTAAGCGCTTGTGTAAACACATAGCTAATAAGTGTTATAATAGAATGCAGACTGGCCTAAGAACAGGATATTATAAAGTAAAAAGTAAAGCGAAATAAACAGCTGTATTGTACATATGAGCTTTCACTCTAAATTAAATGTGAGTTAAGAATATAACTAAAGACTATGGTTTTACATGATTCAAAGAAATCACTTGATAAATGCAGAGAATGCTATAATAAAGTGCTTTTACTACTTAGAAATTAGCTAAAATTTGTGGTAGTCATGGGAATGCTTAAATTAGAGAAAGAAAGAAATCAGAATATGGTGAATATAATTAATTTTCCTTGAATTTCAACTGATGCAAGGTTAAAGCATATTTATTATATGAATGTCTAGCCATCCATGATATTAAAAAAATGAATACCACATTTACAATATATGTAAATTAGGCAAATCTCGTCATTAAAGTCTTCAGCAAATACAATAAAGTTTAGTAACTCGCTGATGACTTTAATTTTCTCACATAATTTTGCATACATAAATACATTTATAAGTACATTTATAAAAAGAGAGGCTGTTTCTTGTTACTTTTTGCACTTTTTAATAGAAACAAAATAAATCAAAGTGAATATAATAGCCAACCACATACACACTAGACCTTATCTGATGTGTAAAAAGTTGCTAAAATGCAGAGCAACAGACCATACCTTCAGGGTGGAATTTGAGCAGTTTACCTATGCCCAGCTTTGCTGATAACTCTAAATTAGAGATACAAGAAGTCTGGATTAGATTAGAGAAACATATTAGTCAAATAAGTAAACAATATGAGCATTTCAAAAAACTTAAAGGAGAAATAAGGATTGGTAAGGTCTAAGGTAAAATAAAGTGTTTATACCTTTTCTAAATGAGCAAGTTAAGTCCTCCAATAATTGTCCTCTGTGAATTTGTATTCACACAATGCTACATCTGGTTTTTCATAGGAAGCTGAAGATCTAGATTTTTATACAAAACCTATTTTTTGAGTGTAGGCAAGTAATATAAACATTGAAATCACCTAGTAGGCTGCAAAGAACCACTCTCAATAACTAGTTTTTGACCTTCTTAGAGAACTTCATGCAGAGTTGTCCTTAATAAGTACATTAAAATCTGACTAATTAGGGAATTTCTTGGTTGGAATCTTGTTGCATTTTCTCAGTCACAGGTTTATGAATATGAAGTAGTCCACTGTATTTTATCAGTGGTGGCTTCTAATAAATGTCAACTCCTTCATCTGTAGACATAATCTGTCTTTCTGAAGTTCACTAAATCACCGGTACATACCTAATAAACTCTATCAATTCTTGTATTCCAGACCATGGATTACTTTTGGAGTTAACAATTGTTATGGTTCACAATAGAAGTTTAAAGAGGCTCCAATCACAAGATTTATTAATTGCTGTTCTTATCTTTTGTCAATCTTCAGACAGAATTTTTGTCAATTTATTAATTGCTGCTCTCATCTTTTGTCAATCTTCAGACAGAATAACAGCAACCACTATCTTTGTGATACAAATTAAGGTATACTCACTCATTCCTTCATGGCTTTAGAATAGAAATAGAAGAGTGGTATCTTCAATGTTATAAAATATATATGATCTTCAATCCAAAAGGCACCAAAATATATATGTCCTTCAATCCAAAAGGACATTTGGTCCACTGAGAAGTAATACACTCACCAGAGTTATCTCCATATGCCAGAGTAAACTCATTGTTTTTAGACTAGTCCATTGTTTTTAATCTACATGTCAGAAACACATGATAACTAACATTCATTAATGCTTAAACTGTACAAATTATATTCTCATATAAGAGCCTAGATATAACTTTATCCTAGATATAATGAAAACACACATGAACTCTTTCTTTCTTTTAACTCCCCAAAGAGGGTCTTCTGAAAGTATCTTAATGGATTACTTCCTTATGTTTCCTGAGAAGACTCTATTGCCTGAAAGTTACAACTTTTTCTGGTTTATGTTATCACAGTGTAATAACATAGACTTGATTTTGCAGCATTGTTTTTAGTTACATTCAGTGTTATAAATCTATGAGAATTAAGAGCTATGTTTTATGTAAAGGATATCACTTAGTGTTCTGGAATATAAGTGATAATAAATACAAATATCCTTAGGAATGTCTATTTTATCACTTTCTCTCCAAATGCAACTATTTTATTCAACTTATTTGCTCATGCCAGTTACTAAAACAAAAGTCTAATCATGGTAATTCCATACACCAACATGTGCTGTAGATTCTCCTCATCTCTAGAAAACGGCATAGCTTTCAGAGCCCTTTCTGAGGGTATTTTTCATTGCTTCCCATTTATCATCTCACTGTATTCAAACTAAACAGCTTTCTGTTAAGCTTCTCTCTCAGGTTGGTTCTTTGCTACAATTTCTCATCACCTTGGCATCATTTTACTACCTCTTTTCCTCAACAATTATATCATAAAAATTTTACTCATATTAAGGCCCAGTCAGTGAAGTATTTCTACACCCTTTCCCCTCTGTACTTCCAGAGCACTGAGTGGCTCTTAAGTCACATCTGTAAGTATTGTAGTCTTAAAATTAGTGAAGTACAAGCCCTGGCTGGTTGGCTCAGCGGTAGAGCGTCGGCCTAGCGTGCGGAGGACCCGGGTTCGATTCCCAGCCAGAGCACACAGGAGAAGCGCCCATTTGCTTCTCCACCCCTCCGCCGCGCTTTCCTCTCTGTCTCTCTCTTCCCCTCCCGCAGCCAAAGCTCCATTGGAGCAAAGATGGCCCGGGCGCTGGGGATGGCTCTGTGGCCTCTGCCTCAGGCGCTAGAGTGGCTCTGGTCGCAACATGGCGACGCCCAGGATGGGCAGAGCACCCCCCCCCTGGGGGGCAGAGCCTCGCCCCATGGTGGGCGTGCTGGGTGGATCCCGGTCGGGCGCATGCGGGAGTCTGTCTGACTGTCTCTCCCTGTTTCCAGCTTCAGAAAAATGAGGAAAAAAAAATTAGTGAAGTACACACTTCAGCTCTATTACTAGATCACAAGTGTGCTTAGGGTCAAGTCTTTATCCATTTACTTTTGTGTACCCCCAAAAGGGGAGGTTGTCTTTCACGTAGTAAATGTTCAACAAATATTTATTGAATTGACTTAGTAGAAACCACAAAAGCCGCTAAGACCAGCTTCAGGCCCGATTCAGAAATCCCCTTCATACCTCCCCTACTGCCCAGCCTCTGGAGGAAACATGAAGTCTCATCACTTCATGACATAGTACTTACTTGTTGCTGGAAAATTGAAATTATTATAAAGTTCTTTCTTGTTTTGAGCTGAAAATCCTCTTGCTCTCAGCCTTTCCTGTGAAATTTAAGTATCAAAATTTTTCCTCTTCTATATGGTAGTCAATCTTTTAAATATTAATATAGTGCTTACCCCAGTCATACCCTTCTTCCATTAAACCTTACCCATCCCTCACTACCACATGTTGATTTTCTAATGTGACAAACACCATTATAGTCAACTTCGTTTTAAATGCTCATTTTTATCAATTTGCTTCTTTTAATGAGGAATTCAAATTGGACTGGGCAAAATGCTCTGTGAATGGTCTGACCTGACCAGTCCAGGCTGCAATGGAAATGACCCCCTCTGTGTGAGCACCATATTCCTGCAATACAGTCTACAACGTTAGCAGCCAGATCATGTGTTTGGTTTATAGTGAGCTTCAGCAAAACACGATTATTTAGTGAGTGACTGCTATCCGCCAAACACCACAAGCCCTCTCACATATGTTTTCTCAGTAAATTTGTAATTAACTAAAGCTCCCAAGTCATTGTTGCATGAATTGCTGTCAAAAAAAGATCTGTCTTCAACATATATAATTGCCATTTCAACACAAATCTAAGATTGTTTTTCATCTGTTCCAGTTAAGTTTCATTATGTTAGCGTTGTCACATTCATTATCTCAGTTAAATTTCACTATGTTGGGCTTGCCTCATCCAGTTAGCCTGTCAAGATCAGTTTATATCTTGTTCCTGGTGTCAGAAATAGTAGTCAGTTTTCCTAGCTCTGAGTCAACCATGTCCTTGATAAGGACACCCCATAATTTTCAGCTAAGACACTGATTGAGAACCTGTTGAACTGAATAGAACAGAGACAAGGAGAAAAGCTACCTCTCTAGTATTCATTCTACTGACTCATAATTAAAATCCTTAAGATAGAGCTCTTCTGTAGTTCCAAATTTACCTAAATGTTCTAACACTTGTTGTACATTCTCTGTCATAGCTACAAGAGCATCATGAAATTTCACTGTCTTAGATTATTATAGATTCCATTAAATATGAGACTAGCTTGGTGTGCCTTCTTCTGAATGCACTCTTGGTGTTATGTTTGTTTATTTATTTATTTATTAGGCATATTTGATTCGCCACTTACTAGAGGTTGCAAACTAGTACACTGACAACCTTCATGAAATTTTGCAAAGTTAGTAATTGTCTGGTAATGTTATGGATTCTTTACTTTGACATTTATCCATTTTGAATAAATGACCATTGGGTCATTTGTTCATGTCTAATCTTATGGAATTTCCTCTATTCACCATCATTTCCCAATAATTACCCAGAATTATTGGTTTCACAACCTTTCAAATGTAATTTTTCTGGGTCTAAATTTGAACATTCATTTAAAGAGGCTAAATGCTCTCATAATCTTTGCTTTTATTTTGTGCTTCAATTGCCACTTTATGATGCTGTCTTTCTTAATATGAAGATAATTCTCCCAGTGGAGAGAAATGGAAGCAAACCATCATTTTACCACATTTAACAGTATATCATTTTCCCAAGCAGTGATTGTATGCAACATTTAATTTTTTTTTTTACGCTTACACAGTATTTATTTTGTACTGCACATATTTTATGCACATTTGAAAGAAAACCCTGTAGTATCTTTAGTACAGGTAAGAAATATCAGAGAGTTCAGCCTCTTGGTCTTATTCTTAAAGATTATTGCTTCTCTTTTGTATTTAATTTTATTATATATGTTCTTCCCTTTATATTTTGCATGTTTCATTTAAGTAGAAACTCATCAGAAGAGAGCCCTAAGCAAACATACTGGTTTCCTTGGATACCAATTCTTTGTTTTTCTCATCAGTATCACTTGTGATTATATTATCCGATTTTCAATTTTTCTCTCCACCTTCTTCAAATTTTTTGACCATGGAACCCCCAGGGGGACTATGATAGCTGTTGCTTCTTAAATTGTCTTTCGATATAATTTCTTAAAAAAAAAAACTTGGGTATGCTTTTATAGCATTTTCTCGACAGCTGAAATGTCATGGATGCTTTCTCTAAAAGTTTTCATTATTTCGATTCAGGGATAAGTTTCTCTTTGCTGATACAAATAAAATCAGGAATAGAAACTACTTTTATTGTTTTATTTTCAACTTGAGGAATGCTGTTTGAGCAATACAGCACAATTTTCAGGTGCTCTTTATTAGTAGAGAGGGCTTTCTATTAAAGGTCCAGGTCGTTGAATTTCCAGTAAGTAGCCTCTTTTAACACTTGTGTATTTGTGTGATCAAACTCTGGAGGTAGTTCTCAGCAATCTGTGTTTCAATAAACCTTTGATGTAATTGTTTTGCCCCTAAAATTTGAAAACAACAATTGTAAAGAGTCATCTATTGTATTTTCTGACCAGAAAGCAATGCAGAGTATTATCGCTTAACCATTTATTTTGACTCAGATAATGCCTATTAATATCACAGGTTTCTAAGCAAATGTACATTCTCTTAACACATTGTAGAATGTTCCTGCATTTTCTATTGACTTCTTTTATCTTTTTCTTTTTTCTTTTTTGGCTTATCCAAATATTTATTGAGCAGTTAGGGAGACACAAAGGTTTTTAAAATGTGGTAGAAAAGGTGAGGTGAATGCGCAAGTAGAAAGCAAAGTGTAAGGTTCACTGAATCGCAGCAGTAAAAAGGAAAGTGCTTTAGGAGATCAAAAGTGCGATTACCTCCAGCCTGGAAGGGGATGACATGGAAGGGTAGCAAATCAGGAAAGGGGATGGACATGAAAATAGAAAACTTTTTAGTCTGAATTATGGACATAGTCTCTCTCCCCCCGCCCTGTACCTTCGAGTTTAATTTACCAGTAGTGTCCAGGTATTACTCAGTGTGTTTTTTCTATACTTCCTTGCATTTTTGCTTTATTTAATATCTTGTACAAAACTAGATCATTTCTGTGCCTTAGCAGTATCTTTTCTGTTTTTTGAAGAATTTTTGACTTTTGATTTTGGTTTTGAGGTTTTGTGTATGTGTGTGAATTTTAAGCTGGACTATGTACTGCAGATTTCTTTGCTGGAGCTTTTTTTTTTTAACATTTTTTAAAAATTTTATTTATTCATTTTAGAGAGTAGAGGAGGGGACAGAAGTGGGCAGAACAGGAAGCATCAGCTCCCATTTGTGCCTTGACAACCAGTAACCTCAGTGTTCCAGTACAATGCTTTATCCACTGCGCCACTACAGGTCAGGCACTGAAACTTTTTCTTTAGCTTTCTCATCATCAAAATTATCATCATCAGGCCCTGGCCAGTTGGCTCAGTGGTAGAGCATCAGCCTGGCGTGCAGGAGTCCCGGGTTCGATGCCCGGCCAGGCAGGGCACACAGGAGAAGTGCCCATCTGCTTCTCCACCCCTCCCCCTCTCCTTCCTCTCTGTCTCTCTCTTCCCCTCCCACAGCCAAGGCTCCATTGGAGCAAAGTTGGCTTGGGTGCTGAGGATGGCTCTGTGGCCTCTGCCTCAAGTGCTAGAATGGCTCTGGTTGCAACAGAGCAACGTCCCAGATGGGCAGAGCATCCGCCCCCTGGTGGGCATGCCAGGTGGATCCCGGGCGGGCACATGCAGGAGTCTGACTGCCTCCCCGTTTCATTTTTCAAAAAAAAAAAAAAAGAATTAAAAAATAATAAAAAAATTATCATCATCATCACCACCACCATCATCATCTTCATCAGCAGCAAGTTTTACTTTTTTCTGTGGAATCTTGCTACCAGGAACAGAATACTTTCCAGATATACCAAGGAGTTTCACATCCTCCTTCTCGTCATCTCCTAACTGCATCTTCCTCCACAGATACTAAGTGCTGTCCACTGATATGCACAAGCCCTGAACCATACTTACCCATAATACCACAGATGTTATTTCTGGACCAAGAGTGGTATTATTTGAAAGTCACCAAGGGAAACTGTTGGCTGTACAGACATTTTCTTTTCTCTTTCTTTTTTCTTTTTTAAAAATATTTTATTTATTCATTTTTTTAGAGAGAGGGGAGAGAAAGAGAAGAACAAAGGGAAGGGGGGAAGAACTCAAAGTTGTGTCCCATATGTGCGTTGATGGGGCAATCCCCAGGTTTAGAACCAGCAATCTCAGTGTTCCAAGTTGATGCTTTATCCACTGCACCACCACAGGTTAGGCTGTGCAGGCATTTTCAAAGTGGCCAGTGTTATCTTAATTGGACTGCCTTCATAATTCATTGCCTCTGCTTCAACAATATGCAATTCATCCTTTGCACTACCCCTAAACTGACCCTTCTTAAAGATAATTGGTGCTCATCTTCATTACTCTACACCTTAAAGTAATAATTTCTGTTACCTTTTAGGTCTTAACTGAAAATATAGTTCTGGGGCCTCATGAGGGCTCAGGTCTATGTCCATCAAATCTCCCAGGGGGTGGTGGCATGCACTTAGGTGAGAAAAAAGACAAACAGAGATAGATGACTGCTGTTCCACAAAAAAGACATGCAAGATGGACTCGTGCCAGGGAAAATAGACTTGTTTTTTTTTCTGAACAAGGAGTCTTCTATACCACAGACAGTTGCATTCCAATAAATAGGAGGATACCTGCAAGACAATTAAACTTCTTTTTTTTTTAATTAAATGAGGGGCAGACAGGGAGGCAAAGAGACAGACTCCTGCATGCGTCCGAACCAGGATCCACCTGACAAGCCCCCTACCGGGTGATGCTCTGCCCACCTGGAGACACTGCTCCAGCTAAGCTGTTTCAGCACCTGAGGTAGGCCATGGAGTCATCCTCAGCACCCACAGCCAAATTGCTCTATCCATTTGAGCCATGGCTGTGGAAGGAGAGGGGAGAGAGAGAGAGTGCACGAGAGAAGGGGGAGGGGTGAAGGAGATGGGTGGTTTTCTGTTATGCCTTGACTAGGAATCGAACCTGGGTCTTCCGTATGCCTGTCTGATGCTTTACTGCTGAGTCAGCCAGATGGAGCAATAATTAAATTTCTAATGTAAATTGCCAATGTTTTAAAAAATATATGTTACTCATCGGAATCAGTATATAGGATATAAATACTTGAGGCTTTTCACGTAGCCTGACTCATTCAGGATTATTTCCTTCTGAGTGCTTCTTGACACCTTCTCCACTACTGCTTTTGCTTGGATCATAACAACTGCCTTTTATACCTGTTCTCTGTATTCGCAGAGTCCCCACACTCTGATTTGTTTTCAAAGAATCAACCTAAAACACAACTTTAATTACGTTATTTTCTTGTTGGAACTTCTCTGCTGATTGTGAGCTCCTCATACTGCCATTTGAGACCCTCTATGATATCACTTCAGCAATCCCCTTCAGAATTTCATTTTATGATCACTTCTTTAAGGCCCACATAAGCATCGTTCCTGAGACTTTCTTGGCACAGGTCTTTGTTCATCCTCCACCCCTCTTTTTAGCATACCACTTACTTTCTTTTCTTATTATCCTTACTACGCATATCTGGGGTACCCTTCACTTATGAATTCCATTCTATGTAACTTGGTTAGATGTCATATCTTCTCCTCTCACTCTGGTGAACACCAACAGAACATAGATTTTTGTACTTCATGTTCCTAATTACATACACTTCATAAATATATTTTTTTGGACTTACCATATACCTCTATTAAGAAGGGAATTTTGGTGCATGCTTTGTCTATAAAAACATTTTTGGAATTGAAGTAAATATTATGCTATAACAATTTATTATTTTTTATGAATTTTTATACCCTTTTATTTCCCTTTTAAAATTTTTTCAGATAAAATAGTTAATTTCAAAGTGCCCAAACTGGAAATCAAGACTTTTGCTTCCAAATTATTTGAACTTAGTGATTCAATACAATAGTGTATTATCATTTTTAGTGAAAGGACCCTTGAGCATAATGTTGTTTTGATAAGTCTAAAATTAATAGCTTACCTTTGAATACCTTGTCTACAAATGGAAATAGGTGTAAAATATTAATTTTTTTTAAACTTGGTGTTAAAAAGTGACAATAAATATGTGTGTGTATGTGTGTGTGTGTGCGTGCTTGAGAGAGAGAGAAAGGGGAAGAAGGAGAAAATAGAGGAGGGGGAAAGGAAAGGAGTAAAAAAGAGAAGAAAAATGAAAGAATTCACAAAGAATGAGCTGACCATAAAGGCCTTTAACTTTTCTCTCCTCTCCTGTCAGTAATACCAATATCACACACTCAATTTAAGAGGAAATGTAACTTACTGAATATAAGAAAATTTTATTTCACACTTACATACAGGTAAGTGGTAGTCATATCATAAAAATTATAAATTATAAAAAATATTTTAAAAAGATATCATGTATTTTGCCATTATGTTGTAGAGAAGTTTTATGAATCAAAAAAGCAAAAAATAAGGAAGCCAATTTCATGAAAATAAGGGAAAAGGCTTAGCAATTAACCTTAGCGTAAAGTATCTTTCTTAACATAATCAACTCATATTTAAGTCTTTAAATGGAAAATTACTTGTATTTAACCTTTTATGATTCAGAGAGCCATTTAATTGTAATTAGAGCTAATCCAATTAAAGATGGATTATAATAACTGCTGAATTAATTGGTCATGAAACACTAGGTTTAATTAATACATTTTTATTTATTTTGAAAACTGACAAAATACTTTTTAAAATATGTGAAAACTCTTTTTAAAAAGTTTAAACTTAAAATGTGGAAGTTAAATTATTTTAAAATAAACAAACAAACAAAAAAGAAACACAAGAAAGAATGGCATAGCATGAAACCTGGGGGGAAAAAAATCTTAGTTCCCAGTTTTATATTTATTGAATTTAAACACATTAAATAATTGAAAATATTTTTAAAAATTATTTTATATCCTCAATCTTGAAAGAAAAAATACTAATTTTCAAATTTTCTCTTTCTGTGGACAAATTAAAATTGGCAATATATACACTAAAATAATACTAAAAAGTGGTAGTAATAATAATAGTAATAATTGCCAGTTTTACTTTTTAAGATTAAATTAGGCCAATTGACCTATGTTAGCATCAAATGTAATATTTTAACATTAATGTAGTTTTTTTAAAGAGCTATGAAACAAATATAAATAAAGGAGATTATTCTCTTCAAAATTAATGATTATGGATGGGACAAATCTAAAAGACATTTAAAATTAAAGAACGACTTTATTTTGTGTGTAAAATAGATTATACTATGTGTTATGCCACAGTCTGTTCAGCTATCCCTACAAGCATGTTGAAAAGACCTACATTCCCACAAATGTGCACATTAAGGTTAAATCTTAAGATTGTAAATTCTGGAGCAATATAAGCAAATTCTTAATCATAAATATCATACTTTCATAATTTTATGTTACAATATTTTCATATTTTAACATTTTGAAATCAGGATGCATCTTAAAACTGAAATGTAAGAACAAATATGATGTCTTTAAAGTCTTGCATGGGTGATTTTTTTTCAGGGTGGTAATAGCTAATATAATAAAATGTTTTCTTCTAAAAGTGTATTTTTTCCTTGGATATCCCAAGAATTATATACTCCATGGCTAGAAGGATACTACTATTATATGAGGATAGTACTATTTTTTCCTTATATTTTTAACATGCTGGTAAAAAATTTCAGGTTATTTCATTTTCTTCACTTACAAATTCTCCACTGGGTTATATTTTCAAGATGACTAGAGTTATCCTAATGAGAGAATTTGACATTCGAAACAAACAATCAAACCAGAATATATGATTAAGGTACTCTCAAGGAACCAGTTCTAAGGCCTGCATGACGATCCCAAGATTCGTCACAGTTTATTCAGCCTTGGCTCGCCTATGTACATAGAAATATAAACTGGCACTAGAGCTAAAATACCTAATTTAGAAGCCCTAGGCCAGGACAGGTTAAGATTACTCTGTGCTCACCACATACATGGAGCATCCAGGAATGTCCCAGGGGAAATATGTGGCTATTGAAAGATACATTATGGCAATACGTAACAGATTCACAAATCACCCAGAATGCATCGTCTGTGCGGCACACTGGAGAATTCCACTACCTCCTGGGGATGCCGAAATGTGCTGGTGGAACACTTGGAATGGAAATGCATTTTCTGTGAGCAACAACCTCCTATGAAGAAATTGCTTTCTCCTTTTGCATTTGGAAGTCACTGAGCAACCCATAATCAAGGCTTACTTAGTGTTTTAAACATGCCCATTATCAGAGTCACATCTCTCCAAAAAAGCGTCAGACATCATTACACTATTAGAAAAAAAATTATTATGTCTGATAAGCTTCTAGCATATTCAAAATCTTGCAGCCTTACACTTTCTTATTTAAACTGAATTGTGCAAGAATCAAAATATATGCTGTTGGTCTCCTTCGTTCTTGAGATAAAGGAGCAACAGTTCACTTGTTAATTTCCTATCTGCAAATTCAACTATTCATGTTTAGAATACCTTTTCTCTTGTCAGAATATTATATCTGATTGTATAAGAATTTATAAAAGAAAACCAATTTGGGCATGTTTATAGTAAGCGATATTAAAATTAAATTTTAAAATTAAAGTTGTTCAAATATTTATTAATAATCTAAGTTAAAACTAATATATTATTTTATGCTAATATTGAGTCACTACTTTGTATGTCAATTCTTAAATATTTTTAAAATTGACTGGTTTATAAAAATAAAAAATATACATATAGACACTGAATAAAAATTTTTAACTTTTTGAAAACAAGCTTTATACAAAATAGCAAATTTAAAAAATTATTTGTGACAGATGCAGTTTATTTGTACTTAAGTTTAATAAAAGGCTAACCTTGTATAGAAGACTGAAAATTGCAATGATATGAAGGTTGCAGTGGCAAATGAAAGTTGGAAATATGAATGATACGACTATTCTGCACAATACAATTGTGTGACTTTCTGCTAAGAAATACTACGAAACAGCCCAGACCTCTGTATCTCAAAAATTTTAGTGGGTTGCCTAAGACTGTGTGCATTTGACATCATTGTTAAAATTAAGATTAGAAGGATGTAAATGTGTAAGTTGTGTTGGGTCTTTTTTTGTACTTTTAAGGATTTGCGCTAAGCTCAGACTCACTGTTAAGAGGAAAAATAATATACAAATATAAAGAGATGTATTACTTAAAATACCCACAGTATCTTGAAATGGCATAATTAGGACTTAAATTTAAAAGATTGGGCTTTTTGGCCCTGGCTGGTTGGCTCAGTGGTAGAGCATTGGCCCAGCATGTGGAAGTCCCAGTTTTGATCCCCAGTCAGGGCACACAAGAAAAGCAACCATCTGCTTCTTCCGCCCTCCCTCTCCCCTTTCTCTCTCTCTCTCTCTCTTCTCCCCTCCTGCAGCCATGGCTCGAATGGTTTGAGTGATTTGGCCCTAGGCATTGAGGATAGTTCCATGGCCTGCCTCAGGTGCTGAAATAGCTTCATTGCCAAACAATGGAACACCTGCCCCAGATGGGCAGAGCATCACCCTGTAGGGGGCTTGTCAGGTGGATCATGGTCAGGCATATGCGGGAGTCTGTCTCCCTGCCTCCCTGCCTTGAACTTAAAAAAAAACAAACTGAAAGATTAGACTTTTTAATTATTGTACAACTAATCAAAATTACAAAATTATAGTGTTGCTCCATCTTTGACTTTAGACAGAGTCAACTCTGTTCTTGTCTTGCCTTACTTAGCACAATATTTCAACATTTGTCCCAGATAATTGTTCTATGCCAGCAAGTCATTAACTTCTCCAAAACAAATAGAGGGACTCCTAATCTAGTTTAAACAAACAAACAAAAACCCAATTGTTGATGTCTTTAATGTTCCCCAAATGAATAATTTTTACATTTTGGATTTAAGAAAGGAAGAGGTAAGAGAGACAGGAGAGAGGCAACACTTAGAGACAAAAGGGAAAATATTCTAATGATATTAAGAATTCACACAGAAAACAGCTTGAATTAGGTGACTTGTGATACTTAATGAATCCTATAAAATGTGCTCTGTTGTTAGAAAATATGTGGCTTTCTATAAGCATTATAAAATTATGTCATGATGAATAATAAGGTCTGGCAAATTTGTCTTTCTCCTTGCTGATGGAGAATCATCTGAAAATGGCCCTTGGCCTTCCAGGTCTCCTCAGTGCACTCGATTCTCCCAAGACTGTGAGAGGAATTGCAAACTCCCATCTGTGAGAAAGCCTGGTAGAGGGAAGTCGCTTGACACTAGTAATCTCATGCATGTACTTACCATTCTAACTGTCAGAGTAAGAATACATTATTGACATAATACATAAGTAAATATGGTGGATCTAAATTACATAGTAAAACAATGAAGATCAAAATACAAAATAAGGGTTACTGCTATATTTACAAAAACAAGAAGATAGCCCTGGCCAGTTGGCTCAGTGGTAGAGCGTCGGCCTGGCGTGCAGAAGTCCCGGGTTCGATTCCTGGCCAGGGCCCACAGGAGAAGCGCCCATCTGCTTCTCCACCCCTCCCTCTCTCCTTCTTCTCTGTCTCTCTCTTCCCCTCCCGCAGCCGAGGCTCCATTGGAGCAAAATGGCCTGGGCACTGGGGATGACTCCATGGCCTCTGCCTCAGGCGCTAGAGTGGCTCTGGTCGCAACAGAGCAATGCCCCAGATGGGCAGAGCATTGCCCCTTGGTGGGCGTGCCGGGTGGATCCCGGTTGGGCGCAAGCGGGAGTCTGTCTTGACTGTCTCCCCGTTTCTGGCTTCAGAAGAATACAACAAAAAAAAAAAACAAACAAACAAAAAACACAAGAAGATAAATACAATAGGAAAATAAATGAATGAATTGACTGTGGTGAAAAGGGTCATTCTTTGAAAGTAGCCAAAGATAGTGCTTCTTTGTAGATGAAAAGTAGTTCCACACAGTGAAAGAGGACAGGTTTTAGAGTCTAACCAGCAGGGTCTGGATAAATTACCCAGTCTCTCTGAGCCTCAATTTCCCTAACATGATTGTGAGGAGAATGCACCAAGGTTTAGAGTATAAAATACCAAACAATGGTTGAGTCTTAGTAATTTTCTTCACACTACTTACAAGTGTGTCATTTCCTTTACTCAAATGTAATTAGCCTGGCAATATTCTAGAGCAGGGGTCCCCAAACTACGGCCTGCGGGCCACATGCGGCCCCCTGAGGCCATTTATCCGGCCCTCGCAGCACTTCCAGAAGGGGCACCTCTTTCATTGGTGGTCAGTGAGAGGAGCATAGTTCCCATTGAAATACTGGTCAGTTTGTTGATTTAAATTTACTTGTTCTTTATTTTAAATATTGTATTTGTTCCCGTTTTGTTTTTTTACTTTAAAATAAGATATGTGCAGTGTGCATGGGGATCTGTTCATAGTTTTTTTTTATAGTCTGGCCCTCCAACGGTTTGAGGGACAGTGAACTGGCCCCCTGTGTAAAAAGTTTGGGGACCCCTGTTCTAGAGTATATCAAGCTGTCCCTGAAACCTGAAAAATGCAGTCCATGTCTTCAGCTTGGGACTGGAAGTTTTAATTGTCACCTTTTATATTCTCATACAAACCCGATGCTGGATTTTCTGAAATGTATCAGACAGTATCTTCATACAAATAACTGAATGTGTTTGAGAAACTTGAATAATTTATAGAATTTTATTTGTTACCCAACCTGTCATATAGACTTGGCAGATGTATTCACAACTGGAAATATTTGCATAGACAAGAAATGGTAAGTTATTCAGATTCTACTTTTTCCCACCACCTAATTAATTAGCACAGCATATTAAGGACTTATTTATGTATAAAATAATATTCAACTAGATGCAATGAATAAAGATAAAACGTTTCGGAAAATGTTTATAAATACCTCACTTTTTTTGCTTGTTTAGAGGAAGAATATTGCTTATTTTTCAAATATCTGAATAATCAACTGAGTTTTTCCATTTCCATCTGAATTTTAGTAAACATGTCCATGTTTATTGAAATTTTTAAAAAATTATATTTTACTTGCTTTTTAAAAAAATATTTTACTTTTCTCTGAACATGTATGAAATTGTTAACATACTTTAAATTTAAGGGTATTCTTGATGACTTTAGAAATTAATCCTTTAAAAAGGTGTCTAATAGAAACCTGATACAATATAAAATAGATTATAATACAAGAACATCTATTTTTCTATAGTATTTGTTTTTAAAATTATGAAGTATACATTTTTATTAGAGCTGTGGTGGATATATATATATAAATATATATATATATATTTGACAGAAACAGAGAGAGTCAGAGAGATGGACAGATAGAGACAGACAGACAGGAAGGGAGAGAGATAAGCATCAATTCTTTGTTACAGCATCTTAGTTCATTGATTACTTTCTCATATGTGCCTTGACCGGGGGGCTACAGCAGAGTGAGTGACCCTTTACTCAAGCCAGTGACCATGGAGTCATTTCTATGTTCCCACACTCAAGCCAGCGACCCTGCGCTCAAGCTGGTGAGCCCACACTCAAGTCAGTGACCTAGGGGTTTCGAACCTGGTTTCTCAGTATCCCAGTCCAGCACTCTATCCACTGTGCCACTGACGGGTCACGCTGTGGTGGGAATATTTTTTAAATCATAAATGGATTTTTCTTATTATATATTAACTTCAGGATAATTTTTTCTATTTTATTTATTTGCTTATTGCCTCTCTGATACATATATTTTAAGAACTGACTTCTAGTTTAAAATAATATTCAGTTAGTCTGAAAACAAATAGGGAAAATTTTCTAACCTTTAGTAAAAACTGGTTTCTAAATGTTTCTCCTTCCAAATGAGGAAACTTAAGAAAAAGAAAAGGTTCTGTGCTATACTATTTTATCCAAGTGATGTTGCTTGGGACAAGGAATGGTAATAGTTCTTCCATGGTATGTTTTCCCAGTTACTTAAGGTCTTTTTTATGAGAAGTTTGGTTATAACTTTTTAAAGGATATAAATTCCAACTAGCTAATTAAGTATAGTTAATACTTGTTATAAGTAAGAAATAAAAACAGAGCTATTTGCAAGAGGCAAACAGATCTAGAGTGACTGGGCAAGGAGGATGGATAATGAGAAATAAGGAGGCACCCTTGACTTGTGACAAAATCTTAAATACTGGAAGAATATATCAGTGTTTCCTCTTAGTTTTACGATCAGTATGAATGACTCTTCTGTCCTTACATGTTTACATTCTGTTTGCCAGGTATCAATTAAGAAACCCATTTGCTACTGCTTATTTGTGTTTTCCATCGCCTGAAAATTTTTATGTGTTCTATCTGCTTCTCTGTGCTCGGCTGAATAAATTTGAAATACTTGCTGACCTTATCCATCCAGAAGATGCTGACAGTTTCATAACTGTGTAGGGGATCCAGATATTTCCTAATTTGACCCAGAGAAGGTGCAGGGCATCTAGATCCACAGAAGAAAGAATGTGGTATTCATCACTTCTGCCAGCCTTTTTTCAGGTGACCCACGGAGCCCCATTAGAAGGTCTTCAATAGGGAAAAGCTTGACTTCATTCTCGGGTTAAGGAAAGGTGATGCAGTTTATAACTGCTGGGACAGGAGAGATGAGAAAGAGATGGTTAAATCAGTTCAAATGAAGCCATTAAAAGAAAAGAGTGTGAGTGCTCACCACTGTGGTCCTGTACTCCACACACCTTCCAATTTTCAGACTAGACATTCATTTTCATAATGATTGCATTCATTCATGTGTTTATCTTAAAGTGGTAGAAGTCAAGTGGTTAAATTCAAATGCTGCTGGATGAGATTTACCCGGCAGCACTACAGGCTCAGAGAGCTTCAGTTAGGAAAGAGTGAAAGGTGCATTTAGAGAAGCAGCTGAGCTGTTCTTGGCAGGCAGAGTACCGCTAAAGTAACAATTTACAGTAGTTTTACACTCCTGTCACTGCCAGTTGGCAAACTAATGGAAATGATGGAATGAAATAACAAAATGTCACAACAGAAAGGAATGACTTAAAAATTCAAACATTTTCTTATTTAGCATAGTCCTACCAAGTCAAAATTAAATCAGTCTACAAGTGAACCAACTCGATACTGAATAAAAGGCAGCTATCTGCACAATATTTTTTTCCAAATAGGAAAATCGATTAAAATTCTTTTGACCATTAGCTTGTTCAAAACATCATCATGCTTTGTAATAACTCAGAACTAGTTTATAAACAAGAATATTGATTTTAAGAGAATAAGTTTTAGCTGAGAATAGCAATTGATACAGACATTGAAACCTTACATTAAGGATTCCCTTGTAGTGGTGTATAGAAAATCAGTGCCAAGGTAACAAGGTCAGTGTTAACTATTATTTTCTAATAACAGGTACAGTACATCTTCTAGTTGTCTTCCAAATACTGATCATATGTGGGTTCACTATATAATTATGCATGTCACTACAGACTACAGTAGAAAAACCAATTCTGGGCACATGTTATAAATCACATTTTTAAACTTTAAAGGTTTAAAAAGTGTTGTTGACATCTTAGGATTCACCATTTTAATGATTTTTTTTAACCCAGAAAAATTATCTCAGTTCTTGACTATAGAATAAACTTTAAGTTTATCAAAACAAATAAGAGAAAATCAAATTAGTACATCATATCAGAAGTTCAGCAAAAGATAAATAATGTGAAATATAGATGCTGCCTGATTGTCACTAATATTGCCTCATTAAATACTCTAAAGAATGAATCTTCAGAGGAACTATAAGACAGTAGTTATAGCACATCAAGAATGAGCTACAAGTAAGTTGCCACAGTTGACACATAACATTTTCCGTCATATAGTTTTACAGTGCAGTTATGCAGTGGCTTATTTCTTTTTCTCCCATTTGGTATATTATAAAGGAGTTATTTCAACATTCACATGAAATAATAGAAAAATAGCTTTATTTGTTACAATTCTGCTATAAAGTTCAGAGCCCAATCTGTGTGCCTTGTTATTACATATAATTCTTAGAATAATATACATTCCCTAATTTCTCATCTCTGGATTCCTGCCTGATTCTTATGCCCTCACTTTGCATTTTTTCCATTCTGCTATGTTTTTCAGTATTTATAATGATCACATCACATTGAATAACATAAACATAAAGTTCTATCAGTCTATTGCTACTTGATAATATTCTTTTAAAAAGCATATAAAATAAAGAATATTTTTATTTCTATGTAGCATTTATATGCATATTCATTCTATAAAAATACTATAATCTTCTGATCTCATTATTCTACACTAAATTAGTCTTTAGACCAAGCAGATGCATACAGTTAATTTCAAAAATACACTTGATTTCATTGCCTATTGAGCACTATGGAAGCCATACATTGCGATACCATGAAGAGTCTTTAAAAGGATCATAAAAATCACATAGGCGTTGGCAGGCTTAAGCCACTCCAAAAGGAGAAATGCTTATCCCATTCTTAAAAAAAAATCCACATAACTTACTATCTGATGTTTTTTCTGGAAACTTAAAATAAAGCTCCTACATTGGCAGATTCTAAATTCCTTTGACATCAGTTTCAGCAAAGCGGAGGTTAGCTATTATACACCAAAATATTTCTCTTGTATATTTCCTGTTGGAATGAGTCCTGTTACTAAGTCCTCTTTTATTTTTTAGCACTAAGGAAATCAAATTCTGTTTTTGCTTTTTCACTGGAGAATATAAGGATGTGCATGGAGTGGGGCCAAATTGTGTTATGGCTGCCTGGTGCTATTTTCCGGAGAGTAGACTGAGCTCTTCTTATACAGCGTTTCCACATAATGGGCGTATTTACCTGTTGACTGTTTTTAAAAATGTTACCATCATAATCACTGTTTATTGTAGCCTCTCATCCGCTCGCTCCTGAACAAGTTTCTCTCAGCAGCTCTTCCCGGTTCTCATTCTTTCTTACATGCAGTTTATGTTCTTTATAACTATAGCTTTATCTTTGAAATTCCAAAATTTGACTGTGTTACCTCACTACATAAGATGTTACTAGCATTGAATTCACTAGTGGAAGAGGGAAGAGAGCGAACACCATTAGAGAGCGGTAGAAACTTGCTGTTCAAGTGTTGTCTTCCAGCTAGCAGCATCACCACCACCTGAGATCTTGTCAGGTGCAGAATGGAGGCCTCCCCAACTGAGTCAGATGGAAGTTGCGCTTTGTCTAACAGACTGTCTAGATGATTTGTTTGCACATCATCTTGTGAATCCTTCATTCCAAAGGCCACTTCAGTCTAGCCCCACTTGCCTGTCCAGCCACCTCCTTCTACCACCTCCATCCCCTTCCTTCTTCCAACTTTGGTTTCACTGGCTCTCAGTTTCTCTGCATATAGGACGATCTTTTTATGCCTCCAGCCCTCTATATACAAAGTGGTCTCTTTGTTCAGAATTTTTCTTTTCTCTACCTAAAAAATTACTACAGGTGCTTTATGATCAAGATATTCTGATGTTTCTTTTCAAATTACGGCATCTGATAAATCATAATTAGTTATTTGTATCCTCCTTGTTCCTATAGTACATTTACATATTTATTTTTAGCACTTAATAGACTATGTTGGAATTACCTGCTGACATGTTTTCCTTCACTAGACTGTGATTTTAGTTACTTGATACCTAGAATTCAAATCACATGTAGGGCTTTGACAAATGGTTGTTCAAAAGCCATGAGTGAATGACACTACAAGGTTGTCTACATCTTGCTCAAGGCAAATAAAAAATAATTAATTTACTGCAGGACAATTTAAACAATTGCTTTCGGTATCCCTTAGAACAGTAATCTAAAACTTGCAACACTAGGTTTATTATGAGCCCTCAGCCACTATGATTTAAACCAAGTTGGCTTTAGAAATTCGCTTTTACTGAAGAATTGACAACATTTCTTAATACACTCAGCTGAAAACTCTAAGGTAAATAGTCTATACGTGAAACAAACACTACTGTACTTTCAAGAACAACTGATGTTGTTTGAATCATGTAATGCAAGCTGCTTTAGACACTGGTACAAAGTTAGCGCAAGAAGCGAGAAATTGGGAGGGAGAGAGACATAAAGGGGCATAAAGAAAAACAAAGGTAATGGAGGATGATTTGACTTTGGGCAATGGGAATACAGCATAATTGAATATCCAAATGATGTGGAGATGTTTTTTCCTAAATCTATGTACTCTAGTTGACCAATGTCACCCTGTTAAAATTGTTTTTTTACTCATGGACCTGGGTTTTAAAGAGCATTTTATGAATTTGACTCCAATGGCAAGAGAAGTGAAGGCAAAAATTAATGAATGGGACTACATCAGACTAAGAAGTTTTTGCTCAGCAAGGGAAACTGATAACAAAATAAACAGAAAGCCAACTAAATGGGAAATGATATTTTCAAACAACAGCTCAGATAAGGGCCTAATATCCAAAATATACAAAGAACTCATAAAACTCAACAACAAACAAACAAACAATCCAATAAAAAAATGGGAAGAGGATATGAATAGACACTTCTCACAGGAAGAAATACAAATGGCCAACAGATATATGAAAAGATGCTCATCTTCTTTAGCTATTAGAGAAATGCAAATCATAACGGCAATGAGATACCACCTCACACCTGTTCGATTAGCTGTTATTAGCAAGTCAGGTAATAGCAAATGTTGGAGAGGCTGTGGAGAAAAAGGAACCCTCATACACTGTTGGTGGGAATGTAAAGTAGTACAACCATTATGGAAGAAAGTATGGTGGTTCCTCAAAAAACTGAAAATAGAACTACCTTATGACCCAGCAATCCCTCTACTGGGTATATATCCCCAAAACTCAGAAACATTGATACGTAAAGACACATGCAGCCCCATGTTTATTGCAGCATTGTTCACAGTGGCCAGGACATGGAAACAACCAAAAAGCCCATCAATAGATGACTGGATAAAGAAGATGTGGCACATATACACTATGGAATACTACTCAGCCATAAGAAATGATGACTTCGGAACATTTACAGCAAAATGGTGGGATCTTGATAACATGATACGAAACGAAATAAGTAAATCAGAAAAAACCAGGAACTGTATTACTCCATACGTAGGTGGGACATAATAGTGAAACTAAGAGACATTGATAAGAGTGTGGTGGTTACGGGGGGGAGGGGGGAATGGGAGAGGGATAGGGGGTGGGAGGGGCACAAAGAAAACAAGATAGAAGGTGACAGAGGACAATCTGACTTTGGGTGGTGGGTATGCAACATAATTGAACGACAAGATAACCTGGACTTGTTATCTTTGAATATATGTATCCTGATTTATTGATGTCACCCCATTAAAAAAATAAAATTATAAAAAAAAAAAAAAAAAAAAAAGAAAAGGTATAGATAAATTAGTGTAGTACTTGATAGTTCATAGAATACTCGTGTGTCTCCTTTGATCCTGACAACAGTCTTGTGAAGGGAGAATGGTCCCCCTGTGATAGAGGAGGATATGGAGGCATCTTGTCTGAGGTCAAACTGAGAGCAAGTGGCCAAGGGAGGTATCAGACTGTCACTGGCTGTCTCTGTGAAGGGACAGGTGTGGAACCTATATGTTCTAATCTGTGTACAAGTTTTAATTTAAATTGGCTATGTTTTAAAGAAAAACACTGTTAGAAAGTACTTGGAAATATTAACACCTACTTCTATGATTGTGAATAATATACATGACTTTTGTATATGTCAGATGTTTAAAATGTCAGATGTTTATAAAAGGGTTAAAACAAATCTCTGTTCATCTG
The DNA here is from genome assembly GCF_036850765.1 of Saccopteryx bilineata. NCBI lineage: Eukaryota > Metazoa > Chordata > Mammalia > Chiroptera > Emballonuridae > Saccopteryx > Saccopteryx bilineata. The sequence goes on from NC_089494.1 coordinate 43,765,399, forward strand.
CTAGGGGTTAGAAAGTACTAAATCAATTGTTTTCAGAAAACAAACAGTGCTGATGGTTTGGTCTTGGCAAAATACAAAAAATATATAAATTGATTAAACTTGTAAAAAAAAAAATTGTTTTTTTAAAAAAAAAAGAGAAGAGAGAGATCTCTCTCTGCCTTCCCACCCACATCTGTAGTAGATATATTTTCTGAGCTCAAACTACAGTCCCACAGCACTTTCCAGGCCTCCATGCAAGTGCAAAGGAAATTTGCTTATGTCAAAATGCATTTAACACTTAATTGAGGAAATTCTACCTAACCTTCAATTGGAAGTCATTAATCTACAATTTAAAGACCAGCTAAGAGGCAAATATCAAAAAGACCTTATAGAATTCTATAAATTCCTTTTAAGTGATAAATATGCTCAGTAAAAACCACGTGCTCGGCCCTGGCTGGTTGGCTCAGTGGTAGAACGTCGGCCTGGCGTGTAGAAGTCCCAGGTTCGATTCCCAGCCAGGGCACATAGGAGAAGCGCCCATTTGCTTCTCCACCCCTCCCCCTCTCCTTCCTCTCTGTCTATCTCTTCCCCTCCCACAGCCAAGGCTCCATTGGAGCCAAGATGGCCTGGGCGCTGGGGATGGCTCCTTGGCCTCTGCCCCAGGCGCTAGAGTGGCTCTGGTCGCAGTAGAGCGACGCCCCTGAGGGGCAGAGCATCGCCCCCTGGTGGGCAGAGCGTAGCCCCCTGGTGGGCGTGCCGGGTGGATCCCTGTCGGGCGCATGCGGGAGTCTGTCTGACTGTCTCTCCCGGTTTCCAGCTTCAGAAAAATACAAAAAAATATATATATATATATACGTGCTCATGCATTTATATCAGTATTTGGCACTACCTACAAAGAAGTAATATATAAGATCATATCACAGATTAATGTTTGCAATTAATTTTGATGATATAAAACATTAACTTGCAACTTCAATTAAGCAAATGTTACCCCCACAAAGAAAAATTGCAGTTTTTAGGTAGTAGATCTGTATTACACAAAACTGTACTCAATTTTTATTTTATTTTTAATTTCATCAACAAAAAATTGTAGAAATTTAGAATCTCTCTTATCATATAAGTACTTATAAATTGTCTTTGATTTTGCCCCTTGGCCCATGATTCTAACATATTTAGTCTGGCACCATACAGAAAAAGTTTGCTAACTTCTGCTTTAGAACCAGATGCAGAGATTAAACATTCAAAAAACAGGTAGCATATTTAAGAAATTTGGGCATAAGGTGCTAACATTTTCACCCATTTAGAAGTTATGGGCCCTGGCCAGTTTCTTCAGTGGATAGAGCGTTGGCCCTGCATGTGGACATCCCTGTTTCTATCCCTGGTCAGGGAACACATGAGAAATGACCATCTGTTTCTCTTCCCTCTTTCTCCCCATTCACTTCCTCTTCCTCTCTCGCAGCCAGTGGTTCAATTGGTGAAAGCATTGGCCCCGGGCACTGAGGTTAGTTTGGTTAGATTGAACATGAACTGCAAACAGGGGTTGCCTGATGGATTCTAGTTGGGGTGCATGTGGGATTCTGTCTCTCTATTTCCTCCTCTCACTTAAAAAAAGAAAAGAAAAAGAAAGTAAGAGAGCCTGACCAGGCAGGGGTGCAGTGGATAGAGCATCAGACTGTGACGCGGAGGACTCAGGTTCAAAACCCCGAGGTCACTAGCTTGAGCTCGGGCTCATCAGGTTTGAGCAAGACTTAGCAGTTTGAGCCCAAGGTCACTGGCAAGGGTCACTCAGTTTGCTGTAGACCCCTGGTCAAGGCACATATGAGAAAGCAATCAATGAACAACTAAGGAGCAGCAATGAAGAATTTATGCTTCTCATTTCTCTTCCTTCCTGTCTGTCGGTCCCTATCTGTCCCTCTCTCTGTCTCTGTCACACACACACACAAAAAGAAAAAGAAACCTAGTTTTGCGTGACTGGTGGTGAGGCAGTGGATAGACTGTTGACCAAGGACTGGAAGTTTCGAAACCCCAAGGTCACAGGTTTGAGTGTAGGCTCACCACCTTGAATGTGGGCTTGCCAGCTTTAGTGTGGAATCATAGATATGATCCCATGGTCACTAGCTTGAACCCAAGTTTGTTGACTTGAGCAAGGGGTCACTGACTCAGCTTGAGGCTCTAGTCAAGGCACATATGAGAAAGCAATCAATAAACAACTAAAGTGCCTCAACTAAAAGTTAATGCTTCTCATCTCTTTCCTTTCTTGTCTGTCTCTCTCTGCCTCTGTCTCTGCCTCTCCATTGTACTCGCTAAAAAAAAAAAACAAAAAAACAAAACAAAAAAAAAAAAAAACTACTCTTCAGGGAATTTATCTGTTTTAAGCAGTGAATTGTTATAATTTTTTAAAAGCTCAAAACAATCTTCACATTTAGATGTGTTAAAAAAAACTCTTGGTTCCTGAAACAGGTTACATAATTAAACTCAGCAAGTATCACTTCTCTGTTCACCGTGTGTCTCCTCATACAGACTCATTTCTGAACATATGTTGAGGGCTCTTCAGAGTTAGAAGTAGAGAAACAGCATTTGCTTTCACTTTGACTTGCATACATCCCTTAAAGACAAAGTAATTTTCTGTGTTAAAACTTCAATTCTTTTAGAGCTATTATAGTGGAGTACTTATGTCATTCCTGAAGTTATCGCTACAAAGTGATTGCCTGTCAGAAACACAATCATCAGAGAACTTGTACAAAAACTGGCAGTCACTCCAGGTAGTCGGTTGGAGAGGATTGAAACCATCTCTTGGTGCATACATCTGTTATGAAATGATCTTCTAAAATTCTTGGTACAAAACCTTCTGTTTTATTAGAACATCTTTGAGTTTACAAAATTGAGACTTAAAACGTTCATAATTTTTAAGGTGTAAATCATAAAGGAATAAAAGCAAGCTATACTCAAGTAGATTAGTTTTATTCTAATGTAATATTTTGTCAGTATTTACTTCAACACTGTTATTATTTTGGCTTTTTTGTTTTCTGTTTGTATCCCTGGCTTTCTTTAAGTAAATTGCCATATCTCTCTTCAGGTATTTCAAGAATTTTCACTTCTGCTTAGTAGTTAATCTATTACCAGTGTTTTAAAATTTCTTATGGAAAGTTTATGTGAATATATACTAATTTGATATTAAATAATTTTGTCTATTTACCATTGAGCTGATTATAGAACTCAGAAATAAATTCTGTTATGTATAGTTTCCAAAAATTATATTTAAATGTAACTTTTCATAATTTTGAGAGGGTGCTGCAAATTTATAAGATTTCTAAAATAATTTTTACTAACTCAAATTTTTGCCATTCTAGTGGTAATCATATTTAATATTTAATTTGTTAAAAAATATAATTTGCTTAAAAAATGAAACTATATCAGAGCTAAGTGAAAGAATGACTTTTTTGTCCTCCAAACATCTATTAGAAATATATGCAGTAGTACTTATAAAAGGGTGCTGTTAGGTAATGATGAAAGTAAAAAAAAATATTTTCTCAATAACTACAAAAATAAAATATCATTGTTTTGAAATACTATTGAGGCATAGACATTTGGGCTCTCGCTTAAAAGGTTTACAGATTTTTATCAGCAACATAAATAATGGTCTGCACTCCTATTTAGTATTTTTAAGAAACTTGAACAAGTGAGAATTGATACCTTCATTTCATAAAAACATCACTGTACTGACAATAATGTTAATTTATATTAAAAGATTTCTAAAATATCAGTCTCATAGATTCAGGCCAGCTCATAGGGAATACATTCTTAGATATAATTAGTCCCATTTTGAATAAAGTCATGTGGCTGTTTTGTCAACCTGTACAGATTAACAGTTCTACCAAATGACTGATATCAACATACAATATTTTATTATTAAAATGTAATAACTTTAGAGGGTGGGGCATAAGTAGATTTACAGTTGTTCATATGGAGAATAATACAATAATTAATAAATAATAATACAAGCTTAAAGTGTGTTTTGAATAGTCACAACTATAAACTTAGTTTTGGCCCACCCTGTATAATCATTGAATTGATTGATTCATTATTCTTGATCTTGTTTATTGAATAACTTTCAGAATTCTATCAGACAAGTCTTATGATTTAGTTTATTAAATGTTTTTATTAAATTAAGCTTATGTATATCAATATATTTTTATTTTATTTATTCCCAATATATTTTTAAAATTCAAGATTAAATATGATACTGATAAAGTAAAATTATTTTCTACATAATTAGGTACTATTATGTGAATTTTATTTCCACATAGAAATACAACTCCTTTGAATTAGGACTATATTCATGTTCTTCATTTTCTAGGTTGTTTGATATTTGTTTGGGGTTTTGGTTTTCTAATGAAGAATACCCCAAACTTAGTATTGGTTAAGGGTTATTACACACAGACACACACACACAAACACACAGGCTTTCAGGCTTGATTCAGTATTGTTCTCGGGGGAAAAAAGTATTCTTAGAAGCCCTATATCCCTTTTGGTTGTGGATGTTATTAAAGTATAGAGATTAAGAGCCAAGCTTTGAAGTTGGTTGGACAGATCGAAGTTTAAATCCCTGCTCAACCGCTTGTTAGTGATGTGCCTTTCTCCAAACTTCAATTGCTGTCAGTGTAATGAAAATAAAATGTAGATAATAATTTTACTTACCTCATTAGGAGAATGTAAAACAATAAGATGAAGTATCTGGTGAATACTAAGTACTTAGCAATTGTTAGCTGCTACTGAAATCACTTGCATTTGAGCAAATGCTCATATTAAAATCACTATTTTAGAATTTGTATTGTTTTCATTTTATTATTTATTGAAAAAAATTTTATTTTCTTCCATTTTTAAGGATACTAATATATTTACCATCATATGTATTCAAAATAATCTACGTAGTTTATTAAAATTGATTTAATGTAATTAAATGCCATATTTATTTCATATAATTTTATTAGAAGAAAATAAATTTCTTAATAAAGAAATATTTTAAATGAATATATGTTCAATAGTCCATGCATTTATTTATTTTTATAATTATAAGTTGAGTATTAATTCACATAAATTGTTTCATGTCAACATATATAAGACATACAAAAATATATTTAAAAATATTTATCTTTTTTATAGAATATTGTAATTTACCTTAAAAATATCATGGTGTTGATAAGAGTGTGGTGGTTATGGGGGAAGGGGGGAAAGGGAGAGGAAAAGGGGGAGGGGGAGAGGCACAAAGAAAACTAGATAGAAGGTGACAGAGGACAATCTGACTTTGGGTGATGGGTATGCAACATAATTGAAAGACAAGATAACCTAGACTTGTTGATCTTTGAATATATGTATCCATTTATTGATGTCGCCCCATTAAAAAATAAAATTATTAAAAAAATATCATGGTGAGGACTTCTTTGTCTATTTAAACTGCCTAATTATATATATTAATCTTTTATTAATAGCAATAACTGGTAGAAATAATAATAAAATCAAAATAATCATTTAACATTTTCTACAGTGTCAGTATATTTTCAATAGTACATAAGCCTAAATATTTTGAAATGAACAACTACCTTTAATAAATGATAATATTGAATTTAAATGCTTTTATACAACCTACAGCATTAATGAAAGCTAATTAAAACACATGAAATGTGTGGAATATATATTTTAAATTATTATCCCCAAAAAGCTACAGACAAAATAACAGACAAAGCACTTAAAAAGAACTAACTCACCTATGCTAGAAAGAAATAAGTAGCAATGAATGTAAAAATTAATACAAAATAATATCCAAGAATTGCAACAAACTTTAAAATTCTGTTTATAACAATTTAGTATAAAATAAATACTTAATAAGTGATATATATCTTAGAGAAGGTAAGAAAAGGTGAGCAAGGGATGTTTAGACAGAAAAGAAGAATAAAAGTACAGTTGGATTTTTATTCCAAAGATAAAGGATACCAGTTAAAAACAAGTCTCCCTCCACATTCAGATATCCAGTCCTCTTTCTTATTTAGAATAGTCTGTACTCTCTAACTCCACCACTGCACTTCCTACTCACCGCTCAACCCACTTCAGTTTGATTTCCCACCTCATCTTTTCATACAACCAGCTCTCTATGCAATTACCAATGATTGCTGGGTCATAAAATCTAATGGACATTTTTAGTCCTCAATCTGATTGCTTAGAAGGGGGTCACTTTATTGATCTCTTAGTTTTTGAAAACTTTTTATTTCTTCAGTATCCATAACTTGCCTGGCCTAATTCCTTGTTACAACTCTGATAGTAACTTCTCAGTCTCTTTTGCTGGCTATTTTCCTCATTTATGAACTAAATATTAACATTCCTCAATGGGGAGTCATAGATTCTCTTCTCTTCTTCTGTCTTCTTTTCATCCCCATTTCTTATTCTAAAATTTCCCCAAGTCATATTACCCATACCTATGAATTTAATATGACCTATATGCTAATGACTTCTTAATTTATTTCTCTAATACAGAATTCTCTGAGGTTCAAACTTGGAAATGTAATTGCCTACACAACATGGCCTTTAGGTATAACCCAAAAGTGCTATAAAAGCATCTTCAAAGTAATATGTCCCAGCCAAATTAATTATCTTTCCATATACTATCATACACACATATTGTACACATCACAATCTGGTTTTCCAGAGTTTCTTATCTTAATTCAATTCTGCAAGACAGAAACCAGGAAATCATTGTGGTATTTGTCCCTCCTGCATACCTCCCCACTATGTACAACTAGCACTGCCATGCAAAGTCTGTCTTGAAGCTGTCCACTTCTTTCTTTCTTCACCATCTGTAATAGAGGTAATATTATTATGAAAGGTTTTATTAAGTACAGATCATTATTTTAAATAAATTTAAGAATCTTAATAAGTGTCTAGTAAAAGAAAACAGAGAATTTTTATGTGTTCTAGTTGAAATAAAGACATTCAGCAGATTTTTTAACTTTTGTACTGATCCAGCAAGTTATCAAGATTCATTGTTCTCATGCAATGCTGAAGCCCTGAGAATCTAGTGCTCAGATGATCTGTATATGAATTAACAGTCCCTTAATCCTAAATGTATTTATCATTGATATTAAGTGTGTTTAACATTAACATAATTTACAGTTTACCATAGATAATGTCATTTCTTTACTCAAAAGCTTTTAATAGCTTCCCAAGTAATAGAAAATAAGTCCAAACAACTTAGTCTTTTTTTTTAGAATTCTTGTACTAGAGGCGGATTAAGGTTGGTTGAGGCCCTAGGCACAGAAGAAAATATTGAGCCCCTTTAAAGAAAGAGAGAGATGGGAAAAATAAAAATACATGTTAACTATATTTTAAAATAAATAAGCAATATTATGTACTATTAATGTTAAAATTGCACATATGAAACCAAACTTGGTGTCATTAGGAAAAAGTGTAAAGGTGGGGTTTTGCAGGGCCCTTCAGAAGTCGGGGCCCAAGGCATGCTCCTGGTGCGCCCGCAATTAAATCCGCCTCTGCTTGTATCTTGTTACAACTCCTTTACCAGCTTTATATTTTACTATTACTAACCAAGTACTGCGTGAAACAAACCATACTATTTACTCTGCTCTATTCTTTCCAAAGTGTTTTGTGTGCATGTGTGTGTAATTCCCACCCATTGGAAATGCCTAACTTTTTATTTCATCTGTAAAAGTCCAACATATTTTTCAAGGTCAATTGTAAAGCCAAATGCCATCATCTCTATTAAACTTCTATTGGTTCACTGAGTGGGAAATAATTTCCACTTCTCTTCAACTATTAAACCTTTTACCACTATTGACATATATCTTACATTTTGTCTGGAATTATAGTTGGGTTTTATGTAGCTCATTTCTTCTTCTATTTGTGAGCTCTATAGAGGTTGGGAACATATATTCTTTATCTTGAAATTTTCTAAAGCATGTACCCAAGAAAAAGTATCATGCAGACAGGGATTTTTAAAATATTATTATTATTATTATTTTTATAAATAAATTTTTATTTTAATGGGGTGACATCAATAAATCAGGGTACATACATTCAAAGAAAACATTTCCAGGTTATCTTGTCATTTAGTTATGTTGCATACCCATCACCCGAAGAGAGATCGTCCTCCGCCACCCTCCATCCAGTTCTCTCTGTACCCCTTCCCCTCCCCCTCTCCCTCCTTCCCTCCCCCCACCCCCCATAGCCACCACACTCCTGTTCATGCCTCTTAGTCTCGCTTTTATGTCCCACCAATGTATGGAATCCTGCAGTTCCTGTTTTTTTCTGATTTGCTTATTTCACCCCGCACAATGCTACCAAGACTCCACCATTCCGCTATAAGTGATCCGATGTCACCATTTCTCCTAGCTGAATAATATACCATGGTGTATATGTGCCCCATCTTCTTCATCCAGTCCTCTATTTTTTTTTTACAGTGATTAAGAGCCTTTAAGCAAACTCTCGGCGAATACAGCAAGAATCCATAAATGAGTAGTGTCCTTAACATGTTCCCCAAGTCCAAGTTGACCCCATCACCATGCCAAATCCCTGAAAAATGCAACCCAACCACAGTTCAGTCTGTTAGGAGCTGTCACAGGGAGCAGGAGTCCAGGAAAGTTCCCCACAGGAAAAGTCCGCATGGCACTGGAATTGTTGTCACCATTCTATACTTTGCAGCTCATGTCCAAGTCCCACCGACCACTGCTTCTAGCTGGTAATGATTCAGGTAGACTGGAAAAAGCCATTTGCAGCATGCGTGGATATGGAGCTTCTGTTCTCCTCTGCCTGGAGAGTTGAGACCAGGTTGCTTTTCCCTGGAGCTCTGTGACTGTGGCCTGGTAAAGAGAACCTTGGGATACACTAAGCTGGGTGGCAAAAGTAAATTCATAATACAAGTTGGCAAAAGTAGGAAAGAGAGCTCTAAATTAAGAGTAGGTCCCAGCCTGAAATATGAGTGGGGCATTGAGGTAGGAGGGATAAAGGAAACACTATATATTAAGCAAAGCAGCAGAAAATAGGACTATCAACACCCACAACAGAGATCTTTGAGGGAAGAATAAAAAACCTGACTATTCAGGCAAAACATAGTTAAGTGGCCCTTGTGCGAATGAGATCAGTTTACCTGCTTCTTGGAAGAAATACCCTAGGCTCGTCCACAGTGTCGTAGATGGGGCCGACGGCCCTGGGCACCTTCAGCCTTCAGTGGCAAACCCCAGCTTTCTGGGCAAAGTTAGGTCATAGGTGGCTGGAGCAGGGCTGGAAGAGACTGAACCCTCCCTTAGAGGAGCGAGGGGGAAGCCCACCTTCCAGTGTCCCTGTTTCCTCACAGCAGAGGCGTGTAAGCCTGGCAGGCTTTAGCTCAATGACCTTCCTTTCCACTATTAAAGCAGGACCCAGATGGCATCCTATGAGACCCCTTTGGGGTGTTGGAGCCTTTAAGGGTGTATCCTAAAAGCTGGTAGTTCCCCCTGATCTCTATTGGGCTTTTTCTGCCTCTAGGTATCTTAAGAGCCATTCTCAGAAGATCTCGCTGAGGGGTTTGAGGATCCCCATCTGCCTATATAAATCTTTTCCATATATCTGGAGCTATTTGGAAAAAAGACAGAACAGTGTTATTAGCTAGATCTAATAAAGAAGGTAGTAGTTTGCAGGCGAAAAAGATTTGGTGTCTCCTGTTCATCAGCATTCAAAAGGAATGTAAATTTTTTTTTTAAGTAAAAAGCATGATATGGTAGACCCGTCGGAGTCATTGGCCTGGTGTGCAGGATTCCTGGGTTCGATTCCCGGCCAGAGCACACAGGAGAAGTGTCCATCTACCTCTCCACTCCTCCCTCTCTCCTTCCTCTTGGTCTCTCTCCTCCCGCACGCAGCCAAGGCTCCACCGGAGCAAATCCACCCTGGGCACTAAGGATGGCCCCATGGCCTCCGCCCCAGTAGCTAGAATGGCTCCGGTTGTAACAGAGCAACATCCCAGATGGGCAGAGCATTCCCCCCGGTAGGCATGGCAGGTGGATCCCAGTCAGGCGCATGCAGGAGTCTGTCTGACTGCCTCCCCATCCCCATCCTCAGAAATATACAAAAAATAAATAAATAAAAGAAAAAATACTAAAAAAAAAGGGGGGGCATTTCCTTGTGCTAAAGCTCCAGGGAGCATGGAGTGAGCTTGAGTATGTCCTATGAAACATGGAGCTCTATGTTTACTTATAAGTCTTTGAAGAAGGAGGAACTGCTGAAATAGTTTATCAGCATTTGTCCCTAAGACAGCAGTCTTTATAGTGGGAACACCATACGTAAATATTTGCTGTCTGCTGTAGATTAAGGGGGGAATATGGCAAATGCTGAAAAGCCATGATCTTTATGCCCCTCCCCTCCCCCAACACCCTCCCTCTCCTCCCCCCACCCTGTAACCCCAACACTGTTGTTCATGTCTCTGAGTCTCATCTTTATGTCCCACCTATGTATGGAAACATATAGTTCTTAGTTTTTTTCTGATTTACTTCTTTCACTCAGTATAATGTTATCAAGGCCCATCCATGTTGTTGTAAAAGATCCTATGTCATCATTTCTTATGGCTGAGTAGTATTCCATAGTATATATATACCAAAGCTTTTTAATCCACTAGTCCTCTGATGGACACTTGGGCTGTTTCCAAATCTTTGCTATTGTGAACAATGCTGCCATAAACATGGGGGGTGCATTTCTTCTTTTCAAACAGTGCTATGGTGTTCTTGGGGTATATTCCTAACAGTGGGATAGCTGGGTCAAAAGGCAGTTCGATTTTTAATTTCTTGAGGAATCTCCATACTGTTTTCCACAGTGGCTGCACCAGTCTGCATTCCCACCAGCAGTGCAGGAGGGTTCCCTTTTCTCCACATCCTCGCCAGCACTTATTCTGTGTTGTTTTATTGATGAGCGCCATTCTGACTGGTGTGAGGTGATATCTCATTGTGGTTTTAATTTGCATTTCTCTAATCATTAGTGATGTTGAACATTTTTTCATATACCTATTGGCCATCTGTGTGTCCTCTTTGGAGAAGTGTCTATTCATTTCTTTTGTCCATTTTTGGATTGGATTGTTTGTCTTCCTGGTATTAAGTTTTACAAGTTCTTTATAAATTTTGGTTATTTACCCCTTGTCAGACGCTATGTCAAATATATTCTCCCATTGTGTAGTTTGTCTTTTTATTCTGTTCTTATTGTCTTTAGCTGTGCAGAAGCTTTTTAGTTTGATAAAGTCCCATTTGTTGATCCTGTCTTTTATTTCACTTGCCTGTGGAGACAAATCAGCAAATATGTTGCTGCGAGAGATGTCAGAGAGCTTACTGCCTATGTTTTCTTCTAAGATGCTTATGGTTTCACGGCTTACATTCAAGTCTTTTATCCATTTTGAGTTTATTTTTGTCAGTGGTGTAAGTTGGTGGTCTAGTTTCATTTTTTTCCAGGTAGCTGTCCAGTTTTCCCAACACCATTTGTTGAAGAGGCTGTCTTTACTCCATTGTATTGTCTTACCTCCTTTGTCAAATATCAGTTGTCCATAGAGCTGTGGGTTTATTTCTGAGTTTTCTGTTCTGTTCCATTGATCTATGTGCCTGTTCTTATGCCAGTACCATGCTGTTTTGAGTACAATGGCCTTATAATATAACTTGATATCTGGAAGTGTGATACCTCCCGCTTTTTTCTTCCTTTTCAGGATTGCTGAGGCTATTCGTGTTCTTTTTTGGTTCCATATAAATTTTTGGAATATGTGTTCTATATCTTTGAAGTAAGTCATTGGTATTTTCATTGGTATTGCATTGAATTTATAAATTGCTTTGGGTAATATAGACATTTTAATGATGTTTATTCTTCCTAACCATGAGCACGGTATATGCCTCCACTTATTCGTATCTTCCCTGATTTCTTTTATCAATGTTTTATAATTTTCCGAGTACAAGTCTTTAATCTCCTTGGTTAGATGTATTCCTAGGTACTTAATTTTTTTGGTTGCAATGGTAAAGGGGATTGATTCCCTGATTTCTCTTTCTGACAGTTCATTATTAGTGTATAAAAATGCCTCTGATTTCTGAGTATTGATTTTATATCCTGCCACCTTGCCAAATTCTTTTATCAAGTATAGTAGTTTTTTGACTGAGACTTTAGGATTTTCTATATACAATATCATGTCATCTGCAAATAATGATAGTTTTACTTCTTCTTTTCCAATTTGGATGCCTTTTATTTCTTTTTCTTGTCTGATTGCTGTGGCAAGGACTTCCAGAACTATGTTGAATAAGAGTGGTGAAAGGGGGCACCCCTGCCTTGTTCCTGATCTTAAGGGGATTGCTTTTAATTTTTGCCCATTGAGTATGATGTTGGCTGTGGGTTTCTCATAGATGGCCTTTATCATGTTTAGGTATGTTCCCTGTATTCCCACTTTGCTGAGAGTTTTGATCATGAATGGGTGCTGGACTTTATCAAATGCTTTTTCTGCATCTATTGAAATTATTATGTGGTTTTTCTCCTACTTTTGTTTATGTGATGAATCACATTGATTGATTTGCGAATATTGTACCAGCCTTGCCTCCCAAGAATAAATCCTACTTGATCATGGTGTATGAATTTTTCCATATATTGCTGGATCCGGTTTGCTAATATTTTATTGAGGATTTTTGCATCTAAGTTCATCAGGGATATTGGCCTATAATTTTCTTTTTTTGTGTTGTCTTTGCCTGGTTTTGGAATCAGAATTATGCTTGCCTCATAAAAGGAGTTTGGAAGTCTTCCTTCCTCTTGAATTTTTTGAAATAGCTTGAGAAGGATGGGAGTTAGTTCTTCTTTGAATATTTGGTAGAATTCACTTGTGAAGCCATCAGGCCCAGGACTTTTCTTTTTTGGGAGTTTTTTGATAGCTGTTTCAATCTCATTTGTTGTAATTGGTCTTTTAGGTTTTCTGATTCTTCCAGATTGATTTTTGGAAGATTATATGATTCAAGGAATTTGTCCATTTCATCTAGGTTGTCTAGTTTTTTGGCATACAGTTCTTCATAGTATTTTCTTACAATATTTTGTATTTCTGTTGTGTCAGTTGTTATTTCTCCACTCTCGTTTCTAATTTTATTTATTTGAGTCCTCTCTCTTTTTTTCTTGGTGAGTCTTGTTAAAGGTTCATTGATCTTGTTTACCTTTTCAAAGAACCAGCTCCTGGTTTCATTGATCCTCTGTATTGTTTCTTTAGCCTCTATGTCATTTATTTCTGCTCTGATCTTTATTATTTCCTTCCTTCTACTAGCTCTGGGCTTTACTTGTTGTTCTTTTTCTAGTTCTTTTAGATGCAGGGTTAAGTTGTTTATTTGAGCTTTTTCTAGCTTCTTGAGGTATGCCTGTAATGCTATAAACTTCCCTCTCAGGACTGCTTTTGCTGTGTCCCATAAATTTTGAGTTGATGTATGCTCATTATCGTTTGTTTCTAGGAATTTTTTAATTTCTTCTTTGATCTCAATGTTAACCCATTCATTGTTTAATAACATGCTATTTAGTTTCCAAGTGTTTGAATGTTTTTCAATTTTTCTATTGTGGTTGATTTTTAGTTTAATGCCATTGTGATCAGAGAAAGTGCTCGATATGATTTCAATCTTCTTAAATTTGTTGAGCCCGCTTTTGTGCCCTAACATGTGGTCTATTCTAGAGAATGTACATGAGTGCTTGAAAAGAATGTATATTCTGCTGTTTTAGGGTGAAAGGTTCTGAAGATATCTATTAAATCAAGTTCATCTAATATGTCCTTTAAGTCTGCTGTTTCTTTGTTAATTTTCTTTCTTGAGGATCTATCTAATGATGTTAATGGGGTATTGAAATCTCCTACTATTATAGTATTGCTGTTGATCTCACCCTTTAAGTCTATCAAAGTCTGCTTTATATATTTAGGTGCTCCTATATTAGGTGCGTAGATATTTATAATGGTTATATCTTCCTTTTGTATTGCTTTCTTTATCATTATGTAGTGACCTTCTTTATCTCTAACTATGGTCTTTGTTCTAAAGTCCATTTTGTCTGATATAAGTATTGCTACCCCAGCTTTTTTTTCATTTCCATTTGCGTGTAATATTTTTTTCCATCCTTTTATCTTCAGTCTGTGTGCATCTTTTGATTTAAGGTGTGTCTCTTGTAGACAGCATATGTATGGGTCCTGTTTTCTTATCCATGCAGCTACCCTATGTCTCTTGATCGGATCATTTAATCCATTAACATTTAAGGTTATTACTGATATGTAATTGTTTATTGCCATTTTTTTCTTTAAAACTGTTTTTCTCTTTTGCTGTATTCTTTTTTTCCTTTGATCTGTTTACAACAGGTCCCTTATCATTTCTTGCAGCCTTGGTTTGGTTGCAGTGAAATCCTTGAGTTTTTTTTGATCTGTAAAGCTTTTTATTTCTCCTTCAATTTTAAATGATAGCCTTGCTGGATAAAGTAGTCTTGGTTGTAGGTTCTTGTTCTGCATTACTTTGAATATTTCTTGCCATTCCCTTCTGGCCTCAAGTGTTTCTGTTGAGAAGTCAGAAGTCATCCTTATGGGGGCTCCTTTGTAGGTGATAGTCTTTTTTTCTCTAGCAGCTTTTAATATTTTCTCTTTATCATTTAACTTTGGTAATTTAATTATGATGTGTCTTGGTGTTGGTTTCTTTGGGTTTCTCCTTAATGGAGTTCTCTGTGCTTCCTGAACATGTGAAATGTTTTCCTGCCTTAATTGGGGGAAGTTTTCTGCTATAATATGTTTGAGCAAAGTCTCTATCCCTTGTTCTTTTTCTTCTTCTTCAGGAACCCCTATGATGCGGATGTTATTTCTCTTCATGTTGTCACAGAGCTCTCTTAGAGTTTCCTCAGACTTTTTGAGCCTCTTTTCTTTTTTCTGCTCTGCTTCCGTGCCTTTATTTATTGTGTCCTCTAACTCACTGATTCGATTCTCTGCTTCATCCATCTTGCTTTTAATTCCTTCCATTGTATTCTTTATTTCAGATATTGTATTTGTCATTTCTATCTGATTCTTTTTTATTATTTCAATGTCCTTTTTTATATTTGTTATCTCTTTATTTAGGTTTTCGTAATGGCCATCTATGGTGGTTCTAATATCTTTGAGCATCCTAACAATCGTTATTTTAAACTCTGCATCTGGTAATTTGGTTATATCTGATTCACTTAGGTCCTTTTCTGGGGATTTCTCTTGGTTTATTTGTTGTATTTCTCTGCCTCCGCATTATCTCTTCACGAGAGTGGCTGTGATCACGTGCTCGGGTGCACAAGGGTTGGTCGCTTTGGCCTTTGCCCCGCCCCCGTGTGTGACGTTATGTTCGGTCCTGAGGGCACTGGCGAGCACCTTTGCTCAGCTGTGGGTCTCCGCCTGTTTCCGAGCTTTCGCCCTGCCTTTGCAAGATGATCACACTCAAGGAACAGCTGCTAGCCTTGGCTCTACCGCCAGGCAGGGCTGCGTGCCCAAGCTCAGCTTCGTAGCGGAACTCCGCCCCTTCTGGGCTTTTGGCTCCACCCTCGCGGGAGGAGCCGGCTACCAAGTCAGACCGCAAACCTGGGTTGCACGAGTGGGGCAGGGATGTGCTCCTCTGCCCTTGCCCCGGGGCTGTTTTCTACCCTTTCTGGGTTTCCCGCCCTTCTCCCGGAGGCTGGATTACAGGCTGCCGGCAGCTGAGCTTGGCCGCTTTTGCACGCCCCCTTCTCCCTAGCTGGGCAAGATTGAGCTCACACCTGAGCCCACTGGTGGCCAGCCGGCTTCCGCCCCTACCAGCAGAACCGCGCTTTTGTCTCCCGCTGCCGCCCGCTCTCCGGTGCGCCCTCAGCCGCGTGGGTGGGGGTGTAGCAGCTCGGACCCTAAGACTCACTACTGTAGACCTGAAAGCTCCCTCCTTCTATGCGACTCTGCTCTGAATGCCGCGGGGGAGCTTGTTTGGCTGCTCTCCTGCTTCCCTTTGCTGGTATTGCTGTTTCCGGGGGAAATATTCACTTCAGCTTTGGGGAGTGCCTCGTCCCAGGGGTTAGGGTGGCTATCTCAAAATGTTTCTCCCTATGCCTCCTAGATTGCACTCTCTTCCTGTTACTGTGGTTCTCTCCCCTCTCCCTCCGTCCCCAGGAGCCCCGGGTGAGTGTTTGTGAGAGAGATGTTCTGCGAGGTCCCTTTAAGAAGGATCCTGGGTCTGAGAAATCAGACTCTCTCACAAACAGTATCCTGACTTGTTTCCAGCTAAATACTGTCCTTACGCTTCTTCTGGGCTCTGGGGCTGCAGGCTGGGGCTTTGTTCCTGGGGCTCAAGACCCTTTCCCTTCTGCTAAACTCACTTCCCGCCACGCGAGTCTCTCCCTGCTGCCGCTCGCTCCGAGAAGCTGGGAAGCCCTCTCCGCATTTCCGCTTTTCCTACCAGTCTCTGGGTGGCTTCTTCCAAAATATTATTATTTTGAATTAAGTAAAATTCACATTTTCAAGTGTAGACTATTAAAAACCATTTTAAGAAGAGTATAATTTATTTTTTATTAAGTAAAATAATTAAAAAAGAAATTAGGAAATCATGAACCTCTTTAGAGGACAGTGATAATGTTAGTGTTTCAGGACAGAAAGAAACATGAAATGGTGACTTTCTTAAAATAACTTCTTGGTTTATTGTCAAGTATTTGTTATGATATAATGAGAAGCAAATATACAAGAATAAAATTACTGTATTTATACCTGCATCACCAAATAAATCCCAGATATACCAAAATGCATTTGTAATCCCTCCAAAGGAAGCATAGTTCATATATTTTTTGTGTAGTTTGCATTTTTCTAATGACAGTTTGCCATGAATTTCTTTTTATATTAATAAATATATTTCTCATACACTATTTTTAACAAACACCTAGCATTGTTGTCCTGTCTATATAACCTCTACTCTTGAACATTTCAAATACTAATTTTCCACTATATCTAAACCACTTTAACCTTCACCCAAGTGATTCTGTTCTTATACTTGTCTTTGTTTTTTGGGCTCAAGTCCTAGATTTCAAATTGTCCTACTCAAGACACATATAGTCTTAAAGCTGTTTATATGCATTAATCGCTTGCCCTTCAGACATTTTTTTTTCCTTTTGCCAACTTCTATTGACATCAGTAGTATCTTAGAGTGTCTAATAGTGACTTCCTTAATCTCATTTCTGGCTCAAAATGCAAACTTTTAAGTCGTTCTCAAAATTGGGATATGTCACAATTTTTTTTTCTGTTTGAAAGGCATTAGGTGAGGTCCTTACTAAAGAAAAATAAGTTGGATTAAAGATGTAATAATTTAGGTTCTTTTCTGTCTTATATTTTCTACATATCTGAAGATACAGGTCTTGGAGTTAGCTATATCGTGACACACTAAGGGCATATATAATAGTGTATGGGGACTCAATATTGTAAGTTCAGAAATGCCACCTGACTTACAGAAGCATGCCATTGTCTTTTAGGGTACCAGTTCTGGAGTTACACTGCCCAGTTAAGCTGTTACCTGCCCTTACTATTGTGTGATGTTGGGCCACACAAAGAGGGTCCCTTCTTTGAAAGGTGGTTGTGAGGGTAAATGAGATAGTGCAGGTAAAAGGGTATTGCCTAGTGCCTACCAAATGGAGAATTTCCATAAAATAGTAACTGTAATTATTTTATCTACAATATTTGGAAGATAGCTTCCTAAAATACAGGCTTATTATTTGATAGGTATGTTCAGTAAATGGTTTTATTTATTTCAGAATGCGTTATACTACTAAAGGGGGTCACACAAAAACATTAAATTGATGTTCAGTTGAGGAATACTTCATGAAATACATATCTAAACAACCTCTGTTTCATTAACATTGAAACAATTCGATAAAAAAATGGTGTCATTTTGGAATAGGTCATATAAAAAGAGTGCGTTGTTTGACATTACAACATCAATTAGATTTCATATGAATATTTAAAGGATTTTGTTAGTAATTCATGTGATAAAATCCAAAAGCAGTCTTTTTAATAAATGAAAAGATTCCAGGTCAAATCTCTTCACAATATTCATACATATTTTCTTGTCTTAAGTTAACATGAGATAAGTCAAGGTTATAATTTTACCTATAACCAACTTAAAGAAATAAGACAGGTAAAACAAAAGAACTGCCTTTCAGAACACAAATATAGAATTAAACTGTCAAGATTTGAAATGTTCAATAAACTATGTGTAGTATAAGATTTAAAAAATTCAAATAATTTCATTTTAATATGATATCAAATAAATGTATTGGCCAGAAAATTGTGACAATTAATTGCAGAACAGCTGAATTTTAATGAAAGGCTCTAAGAAAAAAATGAATGGGCTGTTTGCTTTTAAATCATTTATACTTGAATAATTTATATTATCTTTAATTCATCCAGTTAAATTATCCACAATGAATACAGTATGAATAGAAGAGATTTTAAATTGTCAGGTTTTTGCATTAAAATGTTTGCCAATAACCACTTTCTGTTCTTCTATTACTATTTTAATAGTTTTGTAGTGGAGTATCAGTTAGAAAACTTAGCTAAAGTACACGATATAATGAGTTTGGAGGGTTATAAATATTTGACCTATATTTTCAGATATTAAGAATAAATCTCTATGTAGGTAGGTTACATGTTCACTCAAATAAAACTAACCTAACTGGAAATTATTCTGATATTCTCCCACACTATTCTTCCCATTTCTGTGTTTAACAGCATTCTTCAGTTTTTTATGCCAAAATTTTTGGAGTATTGCCCAAATCCCTGAACTTCTTTTTTCTCAAACTTCACATCTTACCATCAATAAGTGTTGTCAAAAGCTACCTATGAAATATACCCAGTATGTTTTTCACCAGTGCTTACTGCTACCACCCTTACCCATGTCACTGTCATTTTCAGTCTCTCTCTCTGTTCCTTCTTTCTCCTCTCTTCTCTGTCTCTATGATTATTAGCTTCTTAATGTTTTCCCTGCTTTAGTGTTTGCTTTCCTATAGCCACTTTCCAATAAAGCAGCCAGAATGATCATTTATAAATAAAAGTCAAAACGTATCACTCTACTTGAAACTCCCAATAGGTTTCCATTTCATTCAGAGTAAAAACAAAAAGTCTTATAATGAACTTTATAGCAATATAATGATCTAACCTCTGCTACATCCTGATTTTATCTCTTACCATTTTCTTTTTTCCCCCTCTGTTCTTTTCTCAAACACAAGTGTGCTCTCACCTCAAAACTACTGCAACTCGGCTTATAAAGCAAAGGCATACATTTCTCATATTCCTTCTTTTCCTCTCACCAACCCCCCCCCCAAAAAAAACCTGGAATCCAACTCTAAGTACTAACAGACTGACTTACCGTGCAAAATAATTTATGATTTATACAACACTGTAGTGCATGTTTTACTTGAACTATTGAAAGCAGACCTACCAATTGCCTTCGACGCTTCTATATCATTAAGATCAGATACTGAGTCAGAAGTAGGGTTTTGTTAAATACACAATTGGAAAAAGAACCAGACAATGTACAAAGGTTGAAGCTGACTCCTTATGGAACTAGAAGATTGCTGCAGTTCTGAAATAGAAGCAAGACAGAGACCAATTATTCAAGAAATAATTAGGACACATGTCTGAAGGGAAATCCAAAACCAAAAGGTCCATTCACCGGCCAAGATCCATGCGTAAGTGGGACAGAATGTGGGAGGAAAGCTAATAATCATGTCATTGATCAATATACTTATGACTAGTCAGTTGGGGCAGGTAAATGGGCATAGGAAAAGAAAATAATAGATAACAATTGTACCTATTCAGGGATACAGCTGTTCAGAAGAAATAATATTTCTTAGGATCAAAAATAGCCATCAGAAAACAGAGTTTTAGGAAAAGATAAGACCATATTCAATAAGAAATTGTGATGTAAGGTAAAAATATGGTTAATAGGAGAATAAAATTCAGTTTCTGACCTTCTGGGCAGTGAGCTCCAATTCTGAACTAGTGATGTATCTCTATTCTCATTGCTTAGGTCTGGAAGTCATCCTAAGGTTTAGGGAAGAACTCAAGTAAACCCAACTGCAATGTTTCACATTACAAAATGCTGATACAGAAAAATGAGCTTCATTATAGTAATAAGCGAGAGGTTTCAATTTCCAATAGGCTAGTTAAGGAAAGCCTTATCGGAAAGGTAACATTAAAATGAAAACTTAAAGAACTGAGGGAGAGAGTGCCCTGGAGATATCTATGGGCAGAACATTCTAGACCTTATCAGAAGGATTTCAAGAAGGCTGGTGTCACAGGAGTGGAGAGAAGAAAGAGGGAGAGAAACATGGGAAATGAGATGGGAGTCAGGACACATACTGTGTATCCTGTAACATCACAGGGGTCAGGAACCTATGGCTCACAAGCCAGATGTGGCTCTTTTGATGGCTGCATCTGGCTCACAGACAAATCTTTAATAAAAAAATAATAATAACATTAAAAATATAAAACATTCTCATGTATTACAATCCATTCATTTCCTACTCCTCATGTTCATGGTTGCAGGTGGCTGGAGCCAATCACAGCTGTCCTCCAGGACAACACCAAATTTTTATTGGATAATACATAACATAGATGGGTCGTTGTATGGCTCTCATGGAAGTACATTTTAAAATATGTGGCGTTCATGGCTCTCTCAGCCAAAATGGTTCCCGACCCCTGATACACTATGGTGAGGACTTGGTAAGATAGAATGCCACTAATTGGTTTTTAATGGAAGAATATCTGATCTGTATACTGGTGATAAACTCAGAAGTATGACCTTAATTCCTGGACTAACCATTACAAAATGGCTAAATAAAAGCTAGAAGAAAAGAAAATTGAAGCTTGAATATTTTTTTTACTTTTTATAGGATAATGGTCTCTTACTACATGAGCTTCAACAATTTGTTCTGTGTTTCATAAACATCCCCCTGACATGCCATTATTATTAAACTCTCCAATTTCTTCTAATTTTTTAGATCAGTTGCCCTAAAGTTAAATTAAATTACCTTTATGGAGCTTTTGTATGCAGCAGGTACTATATATGCTATATGCTTTATATGCAGAAACTTATTTATGCTGCTCCAAAAATTAGGAGATATTTCAAAAATGAATATGAAGTGATAAAATATTCCCTAATTTTTGTGAGCAGTATATTTCTCTACAATTTACAATCGTCATCATTTTCATTTTATTAATAGGAAAACTGTAACGCAGAGAACTTTGGGATTCTGGAATATGTGCCTCACCTGGGATTGATATAATGCTAATTTTCATAGACCTGAGTTTCCTCTTTAAATTCCCTTAGGCTGACAAATATTTACTGAAGAGTGAGTGTATTTTTCATATTGGAATCAAGTTTTAAGCTAGAGAACAACATGCATCCTCAGATGTCTGTGACAGCCTGATGTACTGCTTGGGAAGCAGTATCATCCAGTGAGTCAGCACATGTGCATTTGAATCAAATAAGGGGTTTCTAACCAGGCTTTTCCACTTCCAAGCTCTGCACGACTTCCCAGTTCTTGGCTGTGGTTTCTTTGTAAACTATAATATATCTAAACTAAGATCCGCACAAATAAGATTTTAAGATCACATTTTAAAAGACAGTATACAAAATTAGGTGCAAAAGTGAATATTTATTTAGATGGAAAAAAGTAGCAAAATTCACATTTAAAATAGCTGACAATGCCACAAACATAACTCGAGAAAAACATTAGCGGTATTTTTGTTTCATGCTTAACAGTCAAAGTGGCATAACTAAAGACTCCTGGAAGTCCAGGGGTGAGGCAGGGGTTTCTGGACAATGATTTCCGTACAGCCCACTATTCCAGCACAACATCACTCACAAGATCAGTTTTTCCAGCCTTTAGGCCAGTCAAGAAATACTTTAAAGTGTGCACAGTGTACATTTTAAGTAAAAATAGTCTGCTCTTGGCTCTCTCTATATATATCATATCTGTTTAATTGAATTAAATTGGGAAGGCTGCATTTTGGTATGGAGTATGAAGAGACTGAATTAAAATTATTTTTGGCTACTTCAAGACAATTACTAACTTTCACAATAAAAATGTGAACAGGACCATAATCCATTATTATTAGGCTAATATTTCTTTTTTCTATGAGCGTTTATTAGTGACTTCTGGTCATAATATAGACTAGTGTATATATAAATATTTTGTAATACACTTGAGTAATAATTTAAAAATTGTTTGAAAAACAAAAAGTGGTCTACTTTTTTATTAATTAAATTGTATTTATTTTGAAGCACTGGAGTAAAAGTAATTCAGTTGTTATCACATGGTGTGGGAAGGCATATGCATGGTAGTAGACCTTATCTAAGCTTGATGTGTACTTGCTGACTCACACTTGAAAAACTCATTAAATATTTTTGTAACATAGGTTTCACTGATATATAAAGAGCCAATGGGATTACATCTACCTAAATGAATTGGGAAAAATAAATTTCAAAATGGACATACATGTCTGTGTGCCTTTAGTGCACGAATCTGTGTAGTAGCAGCATTGTCTAAGGCATGTGATTCTACATGCCAAACTGAAAAAATCAAATCAAAACCATCTTTTCCTAAACAGCCTTTGAAGCTACCAGTAACTAATTTGATATAGTTGTTAAAAAACTGAGGCCAGTCTCTCTTAGTTGTGGGGCCCTGTACCTGAGCCATCTGGAACCATCATATAATCTGGACAGTGTAAATTATGCTTACATAATTGTGATCAAGGAAATGCATTTTGGTCGGGCTCAAGGGTCTGGGAAAATAAAGCATTATCAATTCAAGAAACTTTGAAACACAATAGTAACCTGAGATATACGTGCAAAAATATCTGGTTTGAATAACAACATGGATGTGAAAGCTATCAGGGTCCATAATGTCCCAAGCTTCCCAAACAATTAGTTCATGGACTGTCTCCAAAGGATGAAACATAATTAGCTATTACTCAGATACTAAAAGAAATAATAATAAATAAAAAGGCTTTTGATTACTAAAAAATCCAATTTAATTATGAACATCACTCAGGACTTTCAGGGCTAGTTTCTAGGAAAACGTGGAAGAAGGGAAAGAAAAATAAGAAAAGTCTATATTGACTCCCCCTCCATTTTCAGTATATGCCTTAGAGATGCTACCTGTTAATATTTGAGAACATTAACCAACTGCTAATAAACCAACTGGTTTCTATAGTGGAAATAATCCAAATAATTTAAAATAATTCCTTTTGAATAACTAAAGTGAATGATATTTTACCAACTTTTTCTCAATATTTACTCAGATACATATAATGAATTATGATGATCAGCTGTCAGAGACATACTTTTAGAGATTCTATTCTGCTCTCCTTCACAGGATTGCCATTTACCCAGAAGAAAAAGTCTTCAGGAACTGCAGTTTCATGAACTGGCAAATTAGCTAGTTTGTCTCTCTTTCAAACTTGACTTGAATCATCCCATTGAGAGAAGAGCTACAGACTGCTCTTACCTCTGGTTTAGCTGCCTTGCTGTTCACAAAATTGGGAAACTTGGTAGAACCTTGATTCTCCCTTGTTTCTGAAGCTCTCCTATCTAATTAGGAATCATCTACAGGGAAACTTGATGTTTCCTTAAAGACTCGATTTTTTTAGAACTTTGCCTAGTGTCACTGTAACACTTGTTTTGTCAGACTAGAATTTTTACACCAAATTATCTTAATTCTGAATGGCAGGCAAATGAATACATTTGAAAACACTGATTTTATATTGACCAAAAATTTTAAAATTATGCATAAATAGAAAAAAGTTATTTCACACAGTGAGATCAGGGTTTCATTCAAATAAGATTTGGGTTGAGAGTATTTGCTTGGTAGAATATGATCTTTGATATTTCTCACTGGATAAAAAAATCACTTTTGTTTTTTAAATAATACATGTTAGTATTTTATTTTACTGTGCTATTATGGTTAAATTCAAGTTGTAGATTATTATTTTGGGTACCACTTCCTACCCTAAAGCATTATCAAATGATGATATATGCTATCAAATAGCAAGCACAGAATTATATACATTTCACTGTCTTTGGTTGAGGCAAGTGTAGTTGTCATTGGTCAAATGCATATGACATTTCTTTTCTTCATCTTTGCTTTCCTCAAAGCTTCTGTTTAAATACAGACTATTATTACCACTTTGGTAGTGTCTAAATGTGTTGCATGTGTAATCTACCTAGAAATCCAGCCTTGCACCTTCTTCACTTCTTTTAAAAGATTTTTAGGCTACATAAGTTCTAATGTGAACATGTGTCCTTCAATGAGAGATTTGAGCAATTCATTAAAAATAAATATGTGAGAACACTCAGAGATACTAGTAATGAAGGTCAAAGAACACCCTGTTAAGTAAAATTGAGATGTGATGACCTATAATTGTGTTACTCTTGCTCCATCACAGGGCAAAAAACTACTTAATATTGCAATGAAGATTTATCCAGTTTGGATAAATTAAGAATAAGCAATCAAATACTTATTTCTCAAAAGAAGGTGTGTAGGGTAGGTAAATTGAAGGTATCTGTTGTATCGTAAAATGGATTTTGAATGCTTCAGAGAATTATTGTCTAAATTGGCAGGTGATTGCTATCCATGCTAACAATATATCTGTTAGCATAATTCAAAGGGGACTATGTTAAAGAACATATGATTTCTATAAGCTTTGACTGAGTAGATAAAATTATATGATAATAAATTAAGAAACAAGCATGAATTACAAGTAAATCCACATAAATCTATTGTGAGATATCTTTACCTGCAATCCTTTGCAAAGTATGTTATGCACCATATGGCAAATATACTTATCATAAATAATTAAGGGGGCTTCTGACACGGAAAAAAGCACAGACAATATATACATACATTTTTATTAAGTGAGAGGTGGAGAGGCAGAGACAGATTCCTGCATGCTCCCCAACTGGGACCCACCCAGCAAGCACCCTACTAGTCTATGCTCTGCCCATCTGGGGCTGCTGCTCCATTGCTCAGCAACTGAGCTATTTTATTGCCTGAGGTGAGGCCACCCAGCCATCCTCAGTGCCCAGGGCCAACTTGCTTAAATCGTTTGAGCCATGGCTGCAGGAGAGGAATAGAGAGAAGAGAGGAGAGAGAGAGAGAGAGAGAGAGAGAGAGAGAGAGAGAGAAGGGTGAAGGGTGGAGAAGCAGATAGTCACTTCTCTTATACATCCTGACTGGGAACTGAACCTGGGACTTCCACATGCCAGGCTAATGCTCTACCACTTAGCCAACCGGCCAGGACCCAGGCAATATTTCTTTAAATAAACACTTAAGGTAAAGCCAACATCATTTTCTTAAATTGTTTAAAAACAAATGTATCTATAACTATTACATTTGAAAAATTTAACGTAGACACACATCCAATAATTCCTTATTAAATATAACATTTACATGTACAAATAAGAAACAATATTAAAAATTGACGCAAGGATATATTTGTGTTTTTTGAACACTTTTTAAAAACAAATATAAAGCTACATCTATATTTTAAAGTATATATATAATATATATTTATAACTTTAAAAATAATGAGTACATTTGCAAACTGAATTAAATTTATATAGAGGGTAAACTTGAAAGAAACCAGTCATGCAAGGAATATTTTCTCGTGTGCAGAAGGAGTATCTAATTTTTAAATGGCATAACAAAATCAGCTATTAGAATATTACTTCTTAAATTATTAACAAATTAATTTGTCTAATAAATACAGTCACTTTTCTATTGTTTTCTGTTAATGCTTCATCTACATTTATGAATATAAAATTTTTAACTTCAATCTCTGACTGTAGTTGAAAATCTTTGTGTAAAAAGTTCTAACTGTTATTTGGAATGAATAAGGCATAATTAATATTTCATTGATTTTCTTGTTAATGGATGACCAACTTACAGCCTAAGCAGAAGGAAAGTTAAGTGGTATCAACTGCTTTTTCTTTCAGAGGGGTAGAGCACCCAATCACATTCCATTTTCTATGTTCTGTGGAGCAGTATGTCAAAATCCCGTAATACCATTTCTCCTTATGAAAACCTCTTCTCAGTTTACTGGGTGAGAACAGAATACTAAACCATGACAAATGTCAGTGCAGATTTTAAGTTAGTCATATGACCTATGACTCTGATTCAACCTCAAATTATGGATTATGTCACAAACTATGAAGCATATTTATCTTCTACACATTTCATTTGCTTGTTGTGGTTTCTAAATATTTTGACAGTTGATTATTTATTTATTTTATGTTTAAAGTGAGTTACAAAGGCTTTTATTCCCAGAGTGCAGGAAGCACTAGGCTTGAATTAGAAGACCTAAATTAAATACTCTGATAATATCTAGCTTTGCCATTAGCTTATCACCAGTATCATGAAAAGTCTTTTGGTCTTTGCCTCTAACGTGAATTAGGTACAAGAGTCTCTATATTTCACTTGTGTTATTATTACTGTTCTTTGTCTTTGTTTTGGTTTTGGCTTTAGTATTTTTTCTGCTACAGGAAACATGTCTGGTTTATTGAGTTTCCTCATAACTTTATAATTTTAACAGTGCCTTCCCTGGCCGGTTGGCTCAGTGGTAGAGCATCGGCCTGGCGTGTAGAAGTCCCGGGTTCGATTCCTGGCCAGGGCACACAGAAGAAGCGCCCATCTGCTTCTCCACCCCTCCCCCTCTCCTTCCTCTCTGTCTCTCTCTTCCCCTCCTGCAGCCGAGGCTCCATTGGAGCAAAGATGGCCCGAGCGCTGGGGATGGCTCCTTGGCCTCTGCCCCAGGCACTAGAGTGGCTCTGGTCGCGGCAGAGCGACGCCTCGGAGGGCAGAGCGTCGCCCCCTGGTGGGCGTGCCGGGTGGATCCCGGTCAAGCACATGCGGGCGTCTGTCTGACTGTCTCTCCTGGTTTCTAGCTTCAGAAAAATACAAAAAACAAACAAACAAACAAAAAAACAGTGCCTTGAAAATAAAATTAGAACTGTGTGTGACCATATTTGGCATTTTAAAAATATATAGAATTTCTTTTCAAAGTAAGAAAGATAACTGTATTTTTTTTTCTTTACTGAATTTTATGATGTTGCAATTTCAAAACTTCCTTAAGGACTCACTACCATGTCTTAGCCTTAAGATAATACAAAGGATCAGAGAGGAAAGCATCCATCTAACTGGAAAGGTATATTTCCACCCATTTCTGTCCTTCATTGGATCAATATTCATGTCCTCCATTTATATTTACAAAATTTGTCATGGTCTTCAATAATATGATGCTGAAAAAAATTGAATTATATTCCTCTCTAAGCTGTTAATTAAAAGTTAAAGTTGATCATTAAAGGCTTTGCAAAGCTCAGTGGTAAATAACGCAGCAAGTTCTGAGCCTAAA
This sequence comes from Saccopteryx bilineata, assembly GCF_036850765.1. Lineage (NCBI taxonomy): Eukaryota > Metazoa > Chordata > Mammalia > Chiroptera > Emballonuridae > Saccopteryx > Saccopteryx bilineata. The sequence continues at coordinate 43,792,808 of NC_089494.1, forward strand.
TAAGAAACTAACTGGGTAATCAATTCTACTGCTAAGATTTTTACTGTAAAATATTGATAAGCGAGAGTGACGTCACGGAAATGGCGCCGTGAACAGCGCGTCCGACAGCTCTCCCCTAAATCACAACAAATTTATCAACTAGAAACAGAAAAATTTATCCTCGGAGCATTCCAGAGTTCCACACAAACTGATAGCGAAAGGACTGTTATCACTTGAATCTGAGAGACGAGGGTGTGGAGGAATCGACCACAGGGACGTTCTTTCAAACCTCAAGGAAGTGCGCCTGTGGTGAGTCAGCCCATATACTTGGGAACCGCGAGCCGCTGCGAGCTGCCGCCGCGAGCCGCCGCGAGCCCCCGTGAGCCGCTGCCACGAGCAGCCGCCACAAGCCGCCACCGCGAGCCACCTCGAGCAGCCGCGCGCGAGCCCGGTCCGGTTGAGCACCGCTGACGTTCCCAGCGGCCCGCACACAGCGAGTGGGGGTCGCCGGCCACCGGTGCCCGGAGCGCCCCATTCGCGCGCGTGCCTTGGGCATTCCACGCGCCCAGGGCGCCCTGCTGGCCCGCACACCCAGGGGGCTCCATTATCCTGCGCCTGGTGCGGTCCAGCCGCCAGCGGCGGGGCGAGCGGGAGAGGCTTGGGAGATTCTCTCCATGGGCGGGGCACCTCACCCAGCCATTCAAGCTAACAATCAAGCGTTGGGGGAAGGGCGTGCGCAGGCAGCCTAAAATACCTTCGGAAGCACAGCTGCGACCCAATCACTGAAATTAGCTTAACCCATGAAATCTGCGCACCCTCGGTTCTAATTGATAAGATCTCTCTCAGTTCAGCGATCCAAGACAAGAGGCGTGATATTTTTTAGTGCCTCTCGCTAAAGGGGCGGGGGCAACTTCTGATTGATAGAGCCTCCATATTCAGGGATAAACGCTAACAAGAAGGACTTGGCAGATAATAAGGTCTATACTACACTAGTCGCAAGCAGAGACTAGTGCCTCTTCTTCCCTGCAAAAACAGGCTACAAAGTGTGGAAAGCCTGGGTTGAGAGGTCGAACTAAATGATAGGTGCTGAACAGTCACCTTGACAACAATTGACTCCCACCCCCGCCTGATTACACTGGAGGCCCTGACTCTCAGAGCCTTTCCCAAAGCCTTGCACTGAGTGGGGATTTCCCAGCTCTTTGAGCCTCTTACTCCCCAGGCAGAAGCAGTTGCAGCCTTATAGCTGGATCACCAGGCTGCTAATTCAGAAAGGGGGGACTAGGAGAGAGAATCTAGGAAAGCAAACTCTCTCATCGTTGGACCCTGCAAACGCCAACAAGCCTTTACTTCCAGCAAGACTAAAGCCAATTATATGACATTGCCATAGAATCCCATCAACTGCAAATCCCTACCTAAGAGTGACACAGGGGCAGAGCCTGGGGTACAGAGTCACCGACCAGGAAGAGGGAGAGGAAAGAAAAAGGAAGAAGTTAACCTCTCAAAATCAAGAAAAACCCACAGACTTTACAACTTGATCCACTAATTTTTTTTTTGTTGTTGTTGTTGTTGTTTGTTTCTTCTATCTTATTACCTTTATTTCCTCCACCTCGGTCCTTCTTTTCTCTGCCCATCTTATGCTTCCCCTTTCTTGAACTACACTACCCATGAGTGTTGCATTTTATTTTTCTTCTTCATCCTCACCCTCCTTTAGGGTTATACTCCAAAACACTTAACTCTCACTCTCTCCTCTTTTGTTTTTTGTTTTTTTTGTCTTGCTTTATTTTGTTTTTTTTCTCTTCCTATGTTATTTCTTCCTTCGTTTTTCTCTTTTTCTTATTTTTTTCCTTTCTATTCGTTTTTTCTTTTCTCATTTTACTTTGCTCCCATATAATCCTCAATCACGAACAAATTAGTTAATTTGGGACTCAAGGCTTTTTTTTGGCTTTATTTCTCTTTTTTGCTTTTGTTTTTATTTTTTTTTTCTTGTTTGTTTATTTTTGTGGCATTTTGGGTCCTCCCAACCCAAGGTCTCCATTGTATTTAGTCTTCGCTCCACTTAATACAACAGATTTTTACTTATTATTTTTATTTTTTCTTCTTTATTATTCTTTTTTGGTCCTTTTTTCTGGTTCCCTCTTATCCCTCTCATTATATCTCTTAGTTGACCATCACTTACAAGCAAATCATCTTATGCTTGTCTAAGATTTTCTTCCCCTTTTTTTTTTTTTTTTGCATTTAGTAGGTCCCTACTCCCTTTTTTTTTGCCCCTTGAACTCTTCACCCCAAATCAGGCCCTCCATTATAGGCACGATATTTCCCTGAGGAGGGGAGAGGAGGGAAAGAGAAGAGAGAAAAAAAGGGGGAAATAATAAATTATTACTGTTTTTTTTTTGTGGGGGTGTTTTACCTTTTTTTTTTTTTTTACTTTTTACTCTTTATTAATTCTAATTAGTGCTATCAATAAGACCACCCTCAGATGCCGATAAGAAAGAGGAAATCGAATATTATGGATACAAAAGAAAGAGAGGTAACACAAATAGATGTGGAAAAATCTATGGAGAAAAGACTTAACATATTGGAAGCCTTGGAGCTAAATGACAGAGAATTTAAAATAGAAATCTTAAAAATACTCAGAGATATACAAGAAAACACAGAAAGGCAATATAGGGAGATCAGAAAACAACTCAATGAACACAAAGAATATATTACCAAGGAAATTGAAACTATAAAAACAAATCAAACAGAAATGAAAAACTCAATTCACGAGCTGAAAAACGAGGTAACAAGCTTAGCTAACAGAACAGCCCAGATTGAAGATAGGATTAGTGAAATAGAAGACAAACAACTTGAGGCACAACAGAGAGAAGAAGAAAGAGACTCAAAAATAATAAAAAACGAGAAAGCCCTACAGGAATTGTCTGACTCCATCAGAAAGAATAACATAAGAATAATAGGTATATCAGAGGGAGAAGAGAAAGAAAATGGAATGGAGAATATACTCAAACAAATAATAGACGAGAACTTCCCAAGCCTGTGGAAGGAACTAAAGCCTCAAATTCAAGAAGCAAACAGAACACCAAGTTTTCTTAACCCCAACAAACCCACTCCAAGGCACATCATAATAAAGATGACACAAACCAATGACAAAGAAAAAATTCTCAAGGCAGCCAGGGAAAAGAAGAGTACAACATATAAAGGAAGGCCTATTAGATTATCATCAGATTTCTCAGCAGAAACTCTACAAGCTAGAAGAGAGTGGACCCCAATATTTAAAGCCCTGAAAGAGAGGAACTTTCAGCCAAGAATACTATACCCATCAAAGCTATCCTTCAAGTATGAAGGAGATATAAAAACATTCACAAATACAGAAAAGATGAGAGAATTTATCAACAGAAAGCCCCCACTCCAGGAAATACTAAAGGGGGTTTTCCAACCAGATTCAAAGAACAAAAGAAAACAACACCACAAGTAACAGCTCCACCAAGAACACAATAAAACCAAACTTAAACTGTGACAACAAAGGAAGAAAAGGGGGGAGAGGATGGAGATTAACAGTAGCAAAGGATGATGAAGTGCAGAAATACTTATAAGATAGGGTACTACAATGAATATGGTAGGTACCCTTTTCATTACTTAATGGTAACCACCCTTGAAAAAACCACCACAAAAACACTTGACTTAAAAAAGGTAGCAACAGAGGAAAGAAGTATGGAACACAAACAAACAAAAACAAATGATAGAAAAACAAAAGAGAAGAATCAAACTAGATACAAAACTAACAGAAAGCAATTTATAAAATGGCAGTAGGGAACCCACAAGTGTCAATAATTACACTAAATGTAAATGGATTAAACTTACCAATAAAAAGACACAGAGTAGCAGAATGGATTAAAAAAGAAAATCCAACTATATGCTGCCTACAAGAAACACATCTAAGCAACAAGGATAAAAACAAATTCAAAGTGAAAGGCTGGAAAACAATACTCCAAGCAAACAACACCCAAAAAAAAGCTGGCGTAGCAATACTCATATCTAATAATGCTGACTACAAGACAGAAAAAGTACTCAGAGACAAAAATGGTCATTTCATAATGATTAAGGGGAAGTTGAATCAAGAAGACATAGCAATCCTTAATATATATGCACCAAACCAAGGAGCACCAAAATATATAAGACAGCTACTTATTGACCTTAAAACAAAAACTAACAAAAATACAATCATACTTGGAGACCTCAATACACCACTGATGGCTCTAGATCGGTCATCCAAACAGAGAATCAATAAAGATATAGTGGCCTTAAACGAAATACTAGAACACCTGGATATGATAGACATCTACAGGACACTTCATCCCAAAGCGACAGAGTATACATTTTTCTCTAGTGTACATGGAACATTCTCAAGAATTGACCATATGTTGGGCCACAAAGACAATATCAGCAAATTTAGAAAAATTGAAATTGTACCAAGCATATTTTCTGATCATAAAGCCTTGAAACTAGAATTCAACTGCAAAAAAGAGGGGGAAAAACCCACAAAAATGTGGAAACTAAACAACATACTTCTAAAAAATGAATGGGTCAAAGAAGAAATAAGCGCAGAGATCAAAAGATATATACAGACAAATGAAAATGAAAATACGACATATCAGAATCTCTGGGATGCAGCAAAAGCAGTAATAAGAGGAAAGTTCATATCACTTCAGGCCTATATGAACAAACAAGAGAGAGCCGAAGTAAACCACTTAACTTCACACCTTAAGGAACTAGAAAAAGAAGAACAAAGACAACCCAAAACCAGCCGAAGAAAGGAGATAATAAAAATCAGAGCAGAAATAAATGAATTAGAGAACAGAAAAACTATAGAAAAAATCAATAAAACAAGGAGCTGGTTCTTTGAAAAGATCAACAAAATTGACAAACCCTTGGCAAGACTCACCAAGGAAAAAAGACACAGAACTCAAATAAATAAAATCCAAAATGAAAGAGGAGAGATCACCACAGACATCATAGATATACAAAGAATTATTGTAGAATACTATGAAAAATTATATGCCACCAAATACAACAATCTAGAAGAAATGGATAAATTCCTAGAACAATACAACCTTCCTAGACTGAGTCATGAAGAAGCAGAAAGCCTAAACAGACCAATCAGCAGGGAGGAAATAGAAAAAACTATTAAAAATCTCCCCAAAAATAAAAGTCCAGGCCCAGACGGTTATACGAGTGAATTCTATCAAACATTCAAAGAAGACTTGGTTCCTATTCTACTCAAAGTCTTCCAAAAAATTGAAGAAGAAGCAATACTTCCAAACACATTTTATGAGGCCAACATAACCCTCATACCAAAACCTGGCAAGGATGGCACAAAGAAAGAAAACTACAGACCAATATCTCTAATGAATACAGATGCTAAAATACTAAACAAAATACTGGCAAACCGAATACAACAACATATTAAAAAAATAATACATCATGATCAAGTGGGATTCATCCCAGAATCTCAAGGATGGTTCAACATACGCAAAACGGTTAACGTAATACACCATATCAACAAAACAAAGAACAAAAACCACATGATCTTATCAATAGATGCAGAAAAGGCTTTTGATAAAATACAACACAATTTTATGTTTAAGACTCTCAACAAAATGGGTATAGAAGGAAAATATCTCAACATGATAAAGGCCATATATGATAAACCATCAGCCAACATCCTATTAAACGGCATAAAACTGAGGACTTTCTACCTTAAATCAGGAACAAGACAGGGTTGTCCACTCTCTCCACTCTTATTCAACGTGGTGCTAGAAGTTCTGGCCAGAGCAATCAGACAAGACAAAGAAATAAAAGGCATCCATATCGGAAAAGAAGAAGTAAAGCTATCACTTTTTGCTGATGATATGATCCTATACATCGAAAATCCGAAGGACTCCACAAAAAGATTATTAGAAACAATAAACCAATACAGTAAGGTCGCAGGATACAAAATTAACATACAAAAGTCCATAGCCTTTCTATATGCCAACAATGAAATATTAGAAAACGAACTCAAAAAAATCCCCTTCACGATTGCAACAAAAAAAAATAAAATACCTAGGAATAAACATAACAAAGAACGTAAAGGACCTATATAATGAAAATTACAAAGCATTGTTAAGGGAAATCGAAAAAGATCCAATGAGATGGAAAAATATTCCTTGTTCTTGGATAGGAAGAATAAATATAATCAAAATGGCCATATTATCCAAAGCAATATACAAATTTAATGCAATTCCCATCAAAATCCCTATGAGATTTTTTAAAGAAATGGAACAAAAAAATCATCAGATTTATATGGAACTATAAAAATCCCGAATAGCCAAAACAATCCTAAGGAAAAAGAATGAAGCTGGGGGCATTACAATACCTGACTTTAAACTATATTATAGGGCCACAATAATCAAAACAGCATGGTATTGGCAGAAAAATAGACACTCAGACCAATGGAACAGAATAGAAAGCCCAGAAATAAAACCACATATATATGGTCAAATAATCTTTGATAAAGGGGCCAACAACACACAATGGAGAAAAGAAAGCCTCTTCAACAAATGGTGTTGGGAAAACTGGAAAGCCACATGCAAAAGAATGAAACTCGACTACAGCCTGTCCCCGTGTACTAAAATTAATTCAAAATGGATCAAAGACCTAAATATAAGACCTGAAACAATAAAGTACATAGAAGAAGATATAGGTACTAAAATCATGGACCTGGGTTTTAAAGAACATTTTATGAATTTGACTCCAATGGCAAGAGAAGTGAAGGCAAAGATAAATGAATGGGACTACATCAGAATTAAAATTTTTGCTCAGCAAGAGAAACTGATATCAAAATAAACAGACAGCCAACTATATGGGAACTGATATTTTCAAACGACAGCTCAGATAAGGGCCTAATATCCAAAATTTACAAAGAACTCATAAAACTCAACAACAAACAAACAAACAATCCAATAAAAAAATGGGAAGAGGACATGAACAGACACTTCTCCCAGGAAGAGATACAAATGGCCAACAGATATATGAAATGATGCTCAGCTTCATTAGTTATTAGAGAAATGCAAATCAAAACTACAATGAGATACCACCTCACTCCTGTTAGATTAGCTATTATCAACAAGACGGGAAATCGCAAATGTTGGAGAGGCTGTGGAGAAAAAGGAACCCTCATTCACTGTTGGTGGGACTGTAAAGTAGTACAACCATTATGGAGGAAAGTATGGTGGTTCCTCAAAAAACTGCAAATAGAACTACCTTATGACCCAGCAATCCCTCTACTGGGTATATACCCCAAAACCTCAGAAACATTGATACGTGAAGACACATGTAGCCCCATGTTCATTGCAGCACTGTTCACAGTGGCCAAGACATGGAAACAACCAAAAAGCCCTTCAATAGAAGACTGGATAAAGAAGATGTGGCACATATACACTATGGAATACTACTCAGCCATAAGAAATGATGACATCAGATCATTTACAGCAAAATGGTGGGATCTTGATAACATTATAAGGAGTGAAATAAGTAAATCAGAAAAAAAACAAGAACTACATGATTCCATACATTGGTGGAACATAAAAACGAGACTAAGAGACATGGACAAGAGTGTGGTGGTTACCAAGGGTGGGGGGGGGAGGGAGGACATGGGAGGGAGGGAGGGAGAGAGTTAGGGGGAGGGGGAGGGGCACAGAGAACTAGATAGAGGGTGACGGAGGACAATCTGACTTTGGGCGAGGGGTTTGCAACATAATTTGATGACAAAAGAACCTGGACATGTTTTCTTTGAATATATGTACCCTGATTTATTAATGTCATCCCATTGCCATTAATAAAAATTTATTAAAAAAAAAAATTGATAAGCCAGACACTGAGCCTTAAAGCATCAACTCTTTATGGCTTCAGCTATGTCCTCCCACCCAAGTGATCTTCCAATGTCTTATAGTCTCTGAAAGAAGTAGCTTAAGAGGACTTTCTTGTTTTCAAGGAAAGAAAAGATGACTCAGAAACACGTGAGGAGAAAATTAGATGAAGGGAGAGTAAGAAAACAATAGCAAATCTACTTAGGACATAATAAATACAGGAAAGAAGTGGTGAGGAAATAATTACCATAGCAGAACATCAGAAGTTGTAGAGAACAACTGTAGTTGAAGGAAGTTCAACCCTGGTGTTTAAATTAAGCATTTGTGATCAAATTTGTATCTGGTATAAATGTGAAAACTCCAGCCTGACCAGGTGGTGGCGCAGTGGATAGAGTGTTGGACTGGGATGTGGAGGACCCAGGTTTGAAACCCTGAGGTCGCCAGCTTGAACATGGGCTCATCTGGTTTGAGCACAGCTCACCAGCTTAAACCCAAGGTCACTGGCTTGAGCAAGGCATCACTCACTCTGCTGTAACTCCCTGGTCATATGAGAAAGCAATCACTGAACAACTAAGGTGCTGCAATGAAGAATTGTTGCTTCTCATTTCTCTCCCTTCCTTTCTGTCTGTCCCTATCTGTCCCTCTCTCTGTCTCTCTCTGTCTCTGTCACAAAAAAATATAAAATAAAATAAAAAAGTGAAAACTGCAACTAACTCAAGTGAATTTACCATGAGCTTCTAAGATATGAAGAGCAGCATAGACTCAGCTTTGAAATAAGCATAAATAGTTAATCTGATAAAATTTAAGCAATGTATGGATTTATTCTATTTTTTAAGACAGTTATTATGTTTGGAAATTCACTGGGTTCCAGGAGAAAATACATATATATATATTTCTGTTATTAGTGAGATACTCAAATACAAATTTCCAAAAATTCTTTATTTAAAGAAAAAAAATTTAAAAAGCTATTAAGAGCTGTGGATATAAAACTTGATTATTGGCAGCTTAATTTCTCCCTTTTAATATATATGTGAACCAATGCCAACTGATGTCAACACAGATTATGAGCATGCAAGAAAAACTAATTATTCCACATTATTTTACAGTTAATATTGATTATCATGCCCTTTGCAAATCAAGACAGAAATAAAAAGAATAATAATTAAGGATGAATTTAACACTTAAAAGAGGAGAAGAAAGATGTTTCCAAATACTTTCTAATCACATATTGAAATCATAAGATACATTTAAAGGGCTTCAATTATGCATATGGAAAATCAGACAATTTTAGAACATGATCTCTAATCAAATATACACTGATTTAAGAAGAGACTTCTCTTTTCAAGTACAAAAATATTTCTTCCCATCAGAGTGGCATTCTGTAACCAACAAATCGCTTGAAGACAGGATAAAAACTGAGATGAGAATACCAACACCACAATGTAAATTACCACATAGTAATATATAACAGTCATATATTTGAAAATAGATATACAGACTCTTACACATTTGAAATAAGTGAAGAAGAATATTGAAGAGAATTCCTGAGTAACAAAGTTAAACTGTACCATGGTTTCACTTTGTTTACAGTGACTCAATCAGAAACCAGAACAAAGCATCACACAGAATACAACAGGAGTTGACATTACCAATAAATATCTATCCAAGCATCTAGGAATATTATTTCTTGTAACTGAGCTTTAATAAAAGAGAAAAAACTGAAATTTGAAGGTTCAAATCCTGGGCAAGTACCCAGATTTAGGATGTGTAAGTTTCTGATGAAGAAACAAGCCATGTTTTTTTTAAAACGAATTTTTAAGAGGAAGTAGTAACACTATCATAAAAAAAAAATTCTGAAAAGGTAGCAATATACAGAGCATTTCAGAACATAGACACTGGACTTCAGGACTTTTGTCCTCATTTTTATTTCTCCAGTTTTTGGACACCTTGGCATGAAGTGAGCATGGCAGTTCATGGATTTAATGAGTTTGAGAATTACAGTGAAATTCAGTACAGTGTTAATAACCTTCAAATTAACATTTCCCTTCAGATAAATTGAATTAGAAAAAATCTAATAGTAGTGCCCATAAAGTGACATAATAAAACCGGAATGCCAACTATAGCATAAAAACATCTCTCAGCAAATGTTACAGAGATAGTCTGCTTTCCGAGTGTTTGCTCTTCGTGTTCATCTAGTAAAACATGGGTTTAATTTAAAATGCATGAATAAACTTCTTACTTGACTGCAGACAAGCAAAGAAGTAAATATTTTTTCTCTCTTTTAGAAGGTTAATACTCTTTTCTTTTTTCATGCAACTACTAATTTAGTAGGTGACCTGGGGTTGTGGAAGTGTGGGGATAGGGCAGGAGAGAGGGTGTTTAGCATAACTGTTCAGTAATTACTTCACTGTCTTAACAATCTCCGTGGTTTCTCTGATGTTTCTGCTACTGTGTGACTTTTGTTTAGGCTGGGATTTATGACTCTGTCATTTAGGAGTAGGTGTTTGAGAGGAGTCATTAAACAACCATCAAAGCATTAAACAGCTACACATGGAAACCTACCATAAGTACCGCCTTGAGCTGGCTACAGAGAATCCCTCCGCCTTGCAGCAGGTGTGATACAACTTAGAGCAGGAGTCTTGGGAGCTGAGAGTTGATGATAATGTCCAAAGGACTAGAGGCGAAAGAGCATGCAGCTTGAGTGTAAGACAGATGTTGTGCTCACCATCTCCCACAGGTAATACTTCCAACACGGTAACGGAGCATTAGAGTTTGTGGCATGCTTAGTCACAGGAATAGAACCATGAGATTGGTAATGTCTTGCCAGTTTTAAAATATATATGAATAACTTCTTGTCAGAGCAATGGAATCTATAAAAAATTTGTGTATACCTAAATGAGGTTCCTGGGCTACCAGCCTTCTCTCTTCAATTTCTTATACTAGTTTGACTGTTCAACTAGCTGTGGTACTTGTACTGTGAAGATTTGGTATTTTCAGAATCGATTAACACTCTAATAATTTAATATACAAATGCCCATATATGATTTGCATTTTGGAGGTAATGCACAAATTTAATGTTACCATTTTTAAAGCTATTCCTGGTGTTTCTACATCACTTACCAGATTCTTTGATTCTTCTTTATATAGAAAACATGTAAATTAGCTTATGTCACACATTGTGGAGAGAGAGCCTAGGAATGGCAAGGTGTCAGAGAACTGCCATTTTGACTGATTGTGCTCCTGGCAACTTATTATTATAATAGATTGTTTTTTTATTATATCACTGCATTTGGCTGTGATGATATTTAACTACAGAAGATTAAAGACATGTCATGATGCCAGAGAACTTTATGAATGGGCTAGTGCATTTTCATCACACTTAAAATTAGCAAGTCAGAGAGTAATAAACAATTCTGGGAAACCTCGGAGTCACTCTACTAAAGAATGCACAATTTTTTGTCTTTTGGCATTTCCTTTGATTGTTGAATGAATAAGTGCTTACCATTTACTTTTTAAGTACTAGCACTGAGCTAAGCCCATGAAGAACACTTGACCTTAAAAATGACCCTATCCTGAAAGATCTGAGAGTTCAGTTTATATAAGAAAACATGAAAGAATACAGGATAATACAGTAGAGATAGGATTATATAAGATAGTTTGATAGCCAACTGGTGGGTAAATAGAATTTCATTAAGAAAAAAAGAGAAAGAAAGGCAACTTAGATGGGATGAACAATGAGTAGAACAAGAAAAAAAGTGGTTATGCAGTGAACAGGGAGACCCTTTTTTGAACTTAAAGCTATGTTTTAGGTATTGTGCCACTTGATTTACATGTCTTTTCTTGTTTAGTCCTTGCAGCGAAGTAGACATTATCATTGCTATTTTGCAGATAAGGAAACAAAAGCTGAAGGTAGCTTCTGTCAAGTCACAGATCTTGGAAGGAGAATAGGTTGGACTTAAGCCCAGCCTATGCTGTGCCATATAGCATGTGGCCTGAGAGGAGTACAGGGCGCACCGTGGGTGCATGCAGGCTCAGTCCAGGAAGGCAGCTGCGGGAGCACAGAGGTGGACGCAGATCACAGATGCTATTCTTGGGGAAAATGTTCAGGGTTATCTGGTTTTGGAAAAGGCAAAGGAATTGTCTAAGAAGATTTAAGAGTTTTAACTTGGAAGTTAAGTTCTTACTTTAAGACTCACTGGTACAAAGAGAGGGTTGTTCCTTCTCTTAGATCCTACACTTTTTGGCATTATCAAGGAACTTCAAGAATAGAATTCTTTGCCACTTATGAACCAGTATTCATTCATTTTCACCTTTTGGAGAAATAAAACTTGGGGTTGTTGGTCCCTAGACTGTTGACCTAGTTTGTCTATCAAAGTAACTAGGTCAAGTGGAGGAAGAACAGACAAGTGGGGGTGGGAGAAAGGCCTTACCTGAGCCTAGAAAGATTAAAACAAAAAAGGAAAGGTTAGGAAAGACTGCGCTGGAGTCCAGGGAGAGGAGTTTTGTCTCGATACCCTAAGTTCAGTGAAAAATTGGAGCAATTAGCTAATTCAATCCCCAAGTGTCACTTTTGTCTCGATTTCAATATGTGTGTGTGTGTTAAACAAATATCTACTGAGTGCATACTATGGTAAGTGGCTTAAGAGATGCACATATAAATTAGACAAAGCATTTGCTGATAATTATGCGACCACATAGCAACAGTGAACCCTTAAAGTTAAGAAGAGAATGACTTACTTCAAGGAAAAAGGAACAAAGATAAGTGGGAGGCTAAGCACAAAAGATATTTTGGAGGTGATATCTGAAATAATGTGCTAGGCTTTGGGCATTCAGATATGGCAGCAGAGAGAAAGCTAGTTTTGGACAAAAGGAATCACATGAGTTAAAAGTCTGAATGGTGGCAAAGCATGAAGTAAGAGAAAGAAACAAATAGAGTGCTTGGGTTTGCTTAAAGAGCAAAGGCAACATAAAAATTTCAGAATATACCAGGAGAATTGATTTAGTTTTGTGCTATGTTTGTATATTTGTTGCTTTATTCAAAGCAGCCGATGCTGATACCACAAGTAATGTCATAGGGGTCAACTTGCTCTGACCTATTTGTCACTCCCTACTTCTGCCAGTCAGGTGGGATGAGATCCCACTCTGTCAGTTCTGCAGTCAATGGTGGCCTGGAAAAATGCAGGAACTCCAGCAGTTAAAAATCCATTAACTACATATGGCTATGGCTGATGGACAGACAGGCCCTGTAAACAGTGTTAGTAAAAGTGTGAGTCTCCTCTTTCCCACTACCCCTTCAATCTGCCGTCCCAGATTCAGTCCTTTCGTACCTAGAAGCACAATTCAGCCTCTGTAAATGTGTTTGGGGAGAAAATCTGATCTGCTTTGAGCTAATCATATCTGGAAGTGATGGAAAGATCTGAAGTTCGACACCTACATTGCCTCCTAAAACTTATGCAGGGAAATTCTTTCCTCATTGTTGAGCTGCAGAGAGAAAAATTCAACCCTGAAACACTGAAGTTCCTTAGTGAATCAGGAAGCTACAGGGATATGAGCCACGCAGGAAAAAGTTTGTCTTTTCTAAATCAATGTTTGGCTCAAGGTGAGGAACAGGAACTGATTATACTAAGTATTGCCTGCTGGCATTTACTTCTTTATAAATAAATTTATTTGGGGTTCAGTAAGCAAGCTATTTTTTTCTTTTGCATTCAAACATACAGCTGAAATATACAATGTAGAAAAATAATGAAGGATTAAAAATATGGTTTTATTAATAAAGATATTAACAGAGAACATTGAGGGACATAATGCAAGGATCTGAGTCTATCAGGTAGGATATAAAGAACTGCCTCAGAAATATCACTTTTCAGTATTACACGTATTGTATGTTAAAGATAGACAAGTTTCTAATAGAATCTTCAGTCTCTTGCCTTGCATCTAGTTATAACGGATCAGCTCCCTTTCCAAGTCTTCTTTAATTTCACTGTGGTAACATGCTTGAGTGAACACAGACATGGTACATTTAACCAATTTGGCACTATGCCTTAGGTTTATTAAACAAACAGAGATTTGATAGGCTGTCTCCAAATTCTAGCCCCTTGAGTAAATTTTGCAGCTGCAATACTGCCCCTAAGGTGACTTTTCACTCTGTTGGTGCTGAGACTCAGGACACTGTGGAAGTGGAATCCATACTCTTTGAGACTAATATTTGTTCCTTAGATTTTTCTCGTCCTTTGAACCTGGATATTGTCTTCTCTCTGCCCAATGACTTCCACAACCCTGACACTTATTGCATGGAATTATAGGCTCTTTTCTTTCAAAGTATTGCGTATACTTCCTGAAAGCCACTATAGCAGGATTAAATATTTTGCAAAGCTAGGAAATAAATAAATGAATTACAGTATAGTTTCTCCCAGGGAACAAACAAGCAAAGTCCTCCTCACTGATTAATTGGTTGGATTATTTTTCCCTAGAGTCCCTGCTTAGAGTAGAGTATAATTATTTACCTATATGCTTCCGCATTGAGAATTTAGTTTTATGTATAGTGTGGATGTATACTTCAATTCCTCTCTTCCCAAGTCCAATCTAGCAAGTGATGCCTAATTTTGATTATATACATGTCATATTAAAAGAGAAAGTTGACATCTAATATATTTTTCTGCAATGCATAAAGCTAGTTAATAAATTGTTACACTATATGCTAACAAAAAATACATTTCAAGGCAAGTGTCTTTAGAGGTTGTGTTGGGCAGATAAAATATATTATGCTCACTTTGTTAAAGATAGTGCTGCCCAATGGAAGCCCATTGCTCAGGTGATGGTATTGGTTGTCCTTCTTGCTTGGGATGGGCATGATTATATTAATGTGTGTTGGGGGCAGGCTGCAGGCAGGCAGGATCCTTATAGCCTGGGGCTTGGTTTTGGGACTAAGCCTTTCCTATTCTTTTTGATGTGGGGTGGTACATTCTCATCAGGAATTCCTTTATGCCTCAGAGAGATGAGTGACATTGTATCAGAGACTTCCTTGTTTGTATATTGGATTAAAGATTTTGGTTTCTACACTTTAAAGTGGGGCAGACCAGGAGCTTGCTCTCTCTCGTTTCCTGAGATTAGCATTAGAGGAGAGAGCAGAGAGGATAGCAGAGAAAGGCCAGGTAGAGGAGGCCAGGAGAATCAGCCAAAATGGAGGAATGCTGAAGAAGCCAGTTTGTGCAGAGTTTGTGCAGAGAGAAGGAGATGGGGAGGAGTTAGAAACCTTTGATTCTAGGAAACTCGGATAAGCCAGTAGCTTTGTGAGCACTGAATGAGTGGGTTTTGGAGCCCAGTGTGTGTTTTTACTTGCCCGCCGGGGGCAAGCTAGGATTAAAGCTAATGGTCCACCAGTTCTTGGCTCCATTGTTTCATTACTGTCTGTCCGAATCTAATGCGAACCTGCATGGGCCAGTTAGCTGTGA
This sequence comes from Saccopteryx bilineata, assembly GCF_036850765.1. Lineage (NCBI taxonomy): Eukaryota > Metazoa > Chordata > Mammalia > Chiroptera > Emballonuridae > Saccopteryx > Saccopteryx bilineata. The sequence goes on from NC_089494.1 coordinate 43,808,142, forward strand.
TGGTGGCCGTGGCTACTGGCTTTACAGGTTGCATATAGGCCACCTCTAAAAATGGGAACTATACTGCATTCCACAAGGAATAAAAGACGTGTGAACCTAAGGTTGTTCTTCCCTTAGTAAGAGATTTGTCTAATTCTCAATTAGCTTGGCACCTACCATAATGCAGACAGATCATAAAGTTTGATCATTACTATGAACATTTTTTATAACCCAAACTTATAACCCATGAACACCGCCTCATCTCTCAGCTAACAGCCCTTTTCCTTTCCTGCAGTGTTACCAAGGTGATACATACTACAGAGCATGTACTACTAAAAAGATAAGACTTGCAATAGGAATATTTCATGGGTAACAAGATTGTAAGCAATTTCCATAATCAGTGATTTGAAATAAGTCTATATAAACTTTGACTCAAGATCAAACCTTTCAGGAGGCTCTTTTTCTTTGAAAGAAACTAAGAAAAATCACAGGGTGATTGGTGTTACCTCTATTCATACATAATTTTGAAGGGAACAAAAAACCTTTAAATATACTTTTATACATCTTTCATGGGGCGCAGTGACATTGAATAACAATTATGAAGGCAAAAAAACAACAAAACCCCAATAAGTAATAGAATGTAACGAAAGCTTACCTGGTTTTAGTTGTAGAGAGCAGTCAATGAGTTCTACAACCAGTTACTTGTTAAATTATTCCTTTTTATTTTCTGATGTCATTTGTGATTTAAATTACCCAAAGATGCAGGTTTAACCAAAATAACAAATTTCACTTGTCGTATATTAACACCTTTGATCTTTACAATAGGCTGTGGAATATGATAAGGTCCATTTCCCTGATAAGGGAACTGACATACAAAGAGATGAAACAATCCACTAAAGATCACAATATCCATTTTAAAGTATTCTTGAGTCACATTTGGGAAATGGATCCTGTCCTTGTGAATAAATCCTTTGAAATGCAGAGCTCTCTGGAGTGCTCACTGCATGATGAGCAAATGCTGTGAGATAAGAGCAAAAGTCATCCCTTAAAAGTTTTCTGATCAGAGTTGTACACTTGCACACTAGACTTTTTTGATCCAGCTTTGTTTACTGAATCCTGAAATTACCTCTTTGGTGTTTTTCTTCCTGTTCCTATGAGTTCACCTTCTATATCCCTAGATATGGATTTCTCCTTCATATCCCTCTTTAATATGGTTATTAGATATAAACTGCCGAAGATTCCACAGTTGAAAGAAAGAAAGATGGAGCCTCCTACCAGTTTACCTCTTCATGTGGCTGCCTGAGATAGGATTACGTCCTTCCATTGCTCTGAGCAAAGCCTTTTGGCTGCTGTCAGTTTCATTTCAAGAGCCCACAGTGAGTGATGCCTGACTACATGGTGCCTTTTTATGTGCAGAAAATCCTGGGGTACATAAGGAAAGTGTAGCCCCAATGCCTTATTTATCTTTTTTTTGCTCTCATAGAGCTGGTTTTCAGCAATGTACTGCTTCTCTCTAAGCACTCCATCTCAATTAATTGAGAAACTCTGAGCTCAAGTAACTTATCCAAAGTCGTACATGAGTGGATTACCAGCATTCATACCCCAGAACTGTCATGGTTCCTAAATCCTTTATTATAAGCATTATACCATACCATCTTCAAGGTCTCAGTATTAACATCATGTAAATTTATTCTCCAGCATGATTCATTAAAATGAAAATGGACCATTTTCTCTGATTCTCCAAGCACTTCAGAAGAAGCGTTACATCCTGAATACAGATTTCATTTCTGAGAAGGAGACAAGAAAAGAAGTTAAACCTTTACTTGTATCGAAGGCTGGTTCATCTTAAAAGGGCTTTTATTCCAGTTTTTGATTTAAAATATTTAAAGGAAAACCAAGCAGCATTAAGGTTAAGAATAGCTACAATTGCATTTTTTAGCAGTAGGTAAAGCAAAGGAAACTAAAAAGTGCCTGTAACTCAGTAGCAGTAACCTAATGAATTCCCTATGGATTGAAAGTTAATGTAAAACTAAATTTAAAGAAAAATAAGCCTGCACTAGACAGCCACTCACACATTTCTTCCTGTCATCATAAATACATAGCATCAATCCTCTTTTTAAGTAGGACCTCATTTTCTGTTTAAATAGAGAATTAAAATAATAGAGTCACCACATAAATAGGTCCCAGTACAAAATAATAACACAAGAAATAAAATCTCAACATCTAAGCATATTTAAGATTGTAGTCAGGAGGTAGAAAGGTAAAAATAAAAAGGGAAAAGTTATAAAATGTGATAAGGTCTTTTTCTCTTTTAATATAAGAATATGTCTCTGGATCTATTCTTTTTCTTCTTCTTTTTTTAATGTAAAGAATATTCACTTTTGTTTCATATATATGCTGGGGTTAACAATTATCCTCAGCAAAGTTACTTATTAAGCACCCACTATGTGTAAAGCATCAGTAAAAATATCATCCTTTCTCTCAGGGAACTAGTAATCTGGTTGTGAAACAAAGCATACATTTTAATGATACAAGTGTACATCTATGATGTGAAGGAAAAGTGACATCACGCAGTAAATAATATAGGTGTTTAGATAAGAAATAAATAATGAGAAAGCAGAAAATGAACAGAGGCACAAGAAACAATGAAGGACGTAGGAAAAGCCTAACTTTAGGATTCCGATGGACTTGTTTGCAAATCCCATCTTTTCCACTATTAGCTGTGTGCCTTTAAGCCAGTGGTTCTCAACCTTTCTAATGCTGTGACCCCGCAATACAGTTCCTCATGTTGCAGTGACCCCAAACCAAAAAATAATTTTGGTGGCTACTTCATAACTGTAATTTTGCTACAGTTATGATTCGGAATGTAAATACCTGATATGCACTATGTATTTTCCGATGGCTTTAGGCGACCCCGCCGGGGTCGCAACCCACAGGTTGAGAACCGCTGCTTTAAGCAGACATTTCTGATTCCACATGTATAAGTAGGCATTATAATACCTTCTTCATGGAGTTATTCTGAGTACTAACTTGGACATTGTATATCAGTCCCTACTCCAAGGCTTTCTCCAGGCAGGCACAACTTAGTGGTACAATGGTTCTAGTGATGGTAGTATTGAGAATTTTGAAACTCCTGGGTTCAGGGCCTGAAATTGAAAAGAGCCTGCATAGAAGTTTAGAAATGGAAACAGACATTTCAAAAAGTGAATAAAGAGTAAACAAAGTCTTGAAATTGAAAATATATTTAGGGCATTCAAGAAACAATAAATACACTGGAATTTTTGGCAGAGGGTTGTGGTGGAGTTGATTGCATAGAGGAGTACTGTGATATTCATTTTGAAAGTTGATGAGCTGTCTAAATATTATACATGTGGTCACCAGTGAGTAAAGGGTTTTTTTTTTGTTTTTTTGTTTTTGTTTTTTTTTTTACTTTTCTGAAGCTAGAAACGGGGAGGCAGTCAGACAGACTCCCATGTGCGCCCAACCGGGATCCACCCGGCATGCCCACCAGGGGGCGATGCTCTGCCCATCCGGGGTGTCGCTCTGTCGTGACCAGAGCCACTCTAGTGCCTGGGGCAGAGGCCAAGGAGCCATCCCCAGCGCCCGGGCCATCTTTTTGCTCCAATGGAGCCTCGGCTGCAGGAGGGGAAGAGAGAGACAGAGAAGAAGGACGGGGGGTGGGGGGTGGAGAAGCAGATGAGCGCCTCTCCTGTGTGCCCTGGCCAGGAATCGAACCCGGGACTCCTGCACGCCAGGCCAACGCTCTACCACTGAGCCAACCGGCCAGGGCCGAGTAAAGGTTTTTTTCTAAGTGCTTTTGAATTTGAAACAACTTCCCCCTAAAGCTGTCTAAATATCTTGCTAACATAGACATATTCCAAAATACAGGAAACATAACTAATAAAATAACAATGTTCTGTTTAGTATTTTGACATCTTTTACTGTCTTCTATTTTTATTTAATTGAAAATATATTTTATAGATAAAAATAAACCATGTTACTCAAAGAAATAAAAATTGATTTTTAAAGAATAATAGTCTAGGAAAATGCACCAAAATAAAGGACAGTTGGAGTAAAAATGATTTAAATCTTTCAAGGAAGATCTTTTGTTGTAGAATCCTAGTAAATAGGCAACACACTTTTAATAAAAATTTATTGCAGAGTAAAGGTAATTAGCAAACAGACATATAAGAGAAAGTTTATCCTCATACATGGTAAAAGGAACATAAATGCCATAACTTTATGAAAAAAAGTTAATATAAAGTTTAAAAAATGATAAAGAGTGACAAAATGTCATTAAAGTTTCAGTGACATTATTAAATTCATTTGTTTTAGTAGCATTGAAATCTGGATGATTATTTTAGAAAATTGCAGAAGAAAGATAACAAATAGGTCATATTTAGCATGCTAATTCTGTCTAACTCTAGTGGCTGTTTCGAACACTATGCACTAAGAATTCTAAACCACATGGAGTTTTAGCAGAAAAGGGTACTCAATTTGAGTGGAAGTATTTACAATATGGTTAACAGCAGAGCAGTAAGAAGTAAAAGCAAAAGATTTTTAAATTATTTGATTAAAAAAACTTCAATCTTGAAATTTATTTCAGTGAAAGAAAAAAAAGATGCATTGATGAATGTGTTCATAATAAATTTAACTATAATGCCTTCCCAAGAAAACTTAAAAACAAAATAGCTTAAAAACTTATGATACCTCGCCTGACCTGTGGTGGCGCAGTGGATAAAGCGTCGACCTGGAAATGCTGAGGTCGCCGGTTTGAAACCCTGGGCTTGCCTGGTCAAGGCACATATGGGAGTTGATGCTTCCAGCTCCTCCCCCCTTCTCTCTCTCTCTCTCTTTCTCTCTCCTCTCCCTCTCTCTCCTTTCTATAAATGAATAAATAAAATAAAATAAATTAAAAAATATTAAAAAAAAACTTATGATACTTCATCATTGATTTTTATTCATTAAAAAGTATATTTTAAGGATTACACAGAAGACTTTAATACTTTGTTGAATTTTCTCCATATAACATGCTCCTAGTAGGCAAATTAAATAATAACTGAATTAATTTAAAAGCACTGGAACTTTTCTGTCACTGACATAAATTTTGTGTCATCTTCATTTCCCTTGGCATTTTTTTTGCAATAGTTATGATCCCCTGATCTTTGGAAAGGAAAACTTGATATTTGTCTCAGTTAATTCAGTAGAAATTAATTTTCAGGTTTATGAATTTAATAAATTGGCACATCATCAGGCTTATTATTTTATCTTTCTTAAAATTAATATGACTAGAAAGAAATAACTTCCATAGTTTGCCTCTTTATAGTGAAATTTACTAATTAAAAAAAAAACCTTAGAATATTTAAAAAGGGAAACATTTTTATGCCCTGCATTTCTAAGCTTAAAGTAGACAGAGTTCTTTGCAAAGAATTTTTTTAGAGAAAGCTTCAAGACCAAATTATGAAGCAAACTATATTGTCTTCAGATTTCTAATAAACCAGTAAGATATGCACCGAGATGCTGCTAGAAAAACAAAGAGTATTACTTTACTATTCAGTTATTTAAATATATTTTGAATAGGCTCTAGTATTGTATTTAAAAATACTTTTAACAAGTTTATTTTTCACTCTGTTGTAACAAAAAAAAATCTGTCTTACAGCATTCATAAACCCTCTTTCTAAATATCTCAATGAATGCTAATTAAAAAAACCCAGTAGCACAAAAAATTTTAAAAGGTACTCATTTTTTTTTAAGATTTGCTTATCAATATCCCACTTATTTGAATAAATATTTACAAAACATGTGTGATGAGAGGGAGATGAGAATTTGGCAAAAGTGAGCTTTTTTGTATATATAACAGTAGCCTAAGTGAGCACGTTTTGGGTTCAGCAAAGAGATTATTTTATGTTGTTCAAGTATTTATTGCTATTAAAAAAGAAAATCATAGGCCCTAGCCAGTTGGCTCAGTAGTGGAGCTCTGGCCTGGCGTATGGATGTTCCAGGTTTGAGTCCCAGTCAGGGCACACAGGAGAAGTGCCCATCTGCTTCTCCATCCCTCCCCCTCTCACTTCTCTCTCTCTCTCTCTCCTTCTCTCTCTCTCTCTCTCTCTCTCTATCTCTCTATCTCTCTCCTCTGTCTCTCTTCCCCTCCTGAATCCATGGCTTTATTGGAGTAAGTTGCCCCCCCTAGCACTGAGGATGACTCCATGGCCTCTGCTTCAGGCACTAAGAAGAGCTCACAAAAAAACCCCGAATAGCCAAAGCAATCCTAAGGAAAAAGAATGAAGCTGGGGGCATTACAATACCTGACTTCAAATTATATCATAGAGCCACGACAATCAAAACAACATGGTATTGGCAGAAAAATAGAAACTCAGTCCAATGGAACAAAATAGAAAGCCCAGAAATAAAACCACATATATATGGTCAAATAATTTTCAATAAAGGGGCCAACAACACACAATGGAGAAAAGAAAGCCTCTTCAACAAATGGTGCTGGGAAAACTGGAAAGCCACATGCAAAAGAATGAAACTTGACTACAGTTTGTCCCCTTGTACTAAAATTAATTCAAAATGGACCAAACACCTAAATATAAGACCTGAAACAATAAATTACATGAAAGAAAACATAGGTACTAAACTCATGGACTTTGGTTATAAAGAGCACTTTATGAATTTGACTCCAAAGGCAAGGGTAGTGAAGGCAAAAATAAATGAATGGGACTACATCAGACTAAAAAGCTTTTTCACAGCAAGAGAAACTGACAACAAAACAAACATACAGCCAACTAAATGGGAGAGGATATTTTCAAACAATAGCTCAGATAAAGGCCTAGTATCCAAAATATACAAATAACTCATAAAACTCAACAACAAACAAACAATCCAATAAAAAAATGGAAAGAGGACATGAACAGACACTTCTCTCAGGAAGAAATACAAATGGCCAACAGATATATGAAAAGATGCTCATCTTCATTAGCTATTAGAGCAACGCAAATCAAAACTACAATGAGATACCACCTCATACCTGTTAGATTAGCCGTTATCAACAAGACAGGTAATAAAAAATGTTGGAGAGGTTGTGGAAAAAAAGGAACCCTCATCCACTGTTGGTGGGAATGTAAAATAGTACAACCACTATGGAAGAAAGTATGGTGGTTCCTCAAAAAATTAAAAATAGAACTAACATATGACCCAGCAATCCCTCTACTGGGTATATACCCCCCAAACTCAAAAACACTGGTATGTAAAGACACATGCAGCCCCATGTTCATTGCAGCATTGTTCACAGTGGCCAAGACATGGAAACAACCAAAAAAAACCTTCAATAGATGACTGGATAAAGAAGATGTGGTACATATATACTATGGAATACTACTCAGCCATAAGAAATGATGACATTAGATCATTTACAACAACATGATGGACCTTGATAACATTTTACTGAGTGAAATAAGTAAATCAGAAAAAACTAAGAACTATATTATTCCATACATAGGTGGGACATAAAAAAAAGACTCAGAGACATGGACAAGAGTGTGGTTGTTATGGAGCGGGGGAGGAAGGATAGGAAGGGGATGGGAGAGGGGAGGAGCACCAAGAAAACCAGATAGAAGATGATGGAAGACAATTTGACTTTCGGTGATGGGTATACAACATAATCAAATGTCAAAATAACCTGAACATGTTTTCTCTGAACATATGTACCCTGATTGATTAATGTCACCCCATTAAAATTAATAAAATAAAGAAAAGAAGAGCTCAGTTGCTGAGCAACAGAGCAATGCTCCAGATGGGTAGAGCATTGACCCCTAGTGGGGTTTTTGGGTGAATCCTGGTCAAGGCACATGCTGCAGTCTGTCTCTGCCTCCCCTCCTGTAACTGAATGAAAAGAAGGAAGGAAGGAAGGAAGGAAGGAAGGAAGGAAGGAAGGAAGGAAGGAAGGAAGGAAGGAAGGAAGGGGAAAGGAGAGATAATGAGAGAGAAAGAGAGAGGAAGGGAGGGAGGGATGGAGGAAGGGGGAAAGAAGAAGGAAAGAAAGAAGGAAGGAAAGAAAGAAATAAGGAAAGAAAGAAAGAAAGAAAGAAAGAAGAAAAGAAATCATAGAGTAGCAAAAGTAGTCATTTAAATTGCTATGTATAATATCTGTGTATTTGTTGTGTATCTGGAAATACCAAATTGACTTACTTTCTCTACCTCAAACAAGGTTCATAAAAGTGTCCAAGATACTAATGCTGCATGAGTTTCTGAATGAATAACTATAGAAAGCCTGTATGATCATTAATGATTTTGTCATAATATGGTCTGAGTTCACATACTCTATGTTTATAATAAATTACTCTCTAGTGTATGCAATAATTTTTAAACCATTAGTATGATTACCAACCTGGGCTCCATCACTACTACCATCATACTTTTGTGTAAGGCAGAGGACAGTTCTGAAAATAATGTTAAAGTGTCTTGGGTGAAGGGAACTTAATTAAGTAGACTTTATACTCACATTGGTATCTCGCATTTAGCTATTTTGCTGTTTTCCTAGGCGGTATTTGTCCAATATGATATACACCTACCAAGCTATCCCAATCCTTTAGGTCTTTAAAAGCTAATAAACAGATGAATTTATTTTTAGGAAACTGCTCATAGCTTAGATTAAGAAATTACTAAATTATATAAAATTTGGGAAGGAAGGAAAAATTATTTTAATCTTTAATCATCTATTTGTATATGTATTAGCTAAAGTCTGTTGCCATCAGCAAAACTCAGTAATATAGTGGCTCTAAAGATAAGTTTATTTTGCTCTCACGTTAGAGTCTAAGAGTGTAGATACAGATGAACAGCTTTGCTCCACGTGATCATTCAGAGATCCAGGCTTCTTTGTTGTTGTTGTTGTTGTTGTTGACTTACACTTCTCTAAAGCTGGGGTCAGCAAACTTTTTCTGTAAATGGTCAAATGATAAATATTTCAGGCTTGCTGGATCATATACGGTTTCTGTCACCTATTCTGCCTCTTTTTATTCTTTTAACAGTCTTTTACAAATATAAAACCCATTCTTAGCTTACAGACCATATAAAATAGGCCACAGACCTGCTTTTGCCTATGGGCTATAGTTTGCTAGCCCCTTCTTTAAGGGAATTTCCTGAATATAAGAAGCTTAGTTCAAGGCCACTCAATGTGCCAACTTTCAGGAACAGGAAAACAATGGAAGAAGAAGGCAAAGAGTTTCCTCTTAAGGAAGCAAAGCAGTAGTTACACACATCACTTTCAGCCATATTCCGTTGCCAATCACTTAGCCATATGGCCATATCTAAGCACAAGATGGGCTGGCAAATGAAGTCTCTAAGTAGATTTCTACAAAAACTGCTATAGCTGTTACTTGTATGGCAGCCCAATCCCCTGGGAACAAGACACTGAGACAAATTACAGTGCAAAATGTTTATTTATTGAGAAAATGAAGGAAAAAAATATAGAGGAAGCAGAAACAGACTGGAAAAGTCCTCAAACTGTGAAGCAGATCTGATACCTGTGGAAGGAAGGAGGGTGGAAAGCAAAACTGGGCCAAGCAAACCTCAAACCAAGATGTAAATCTGGCAAAAATCTGGTCTAACCTATGTGCATCACCAGAGCGTGTATTGCTCATTAGGGGAGTTTTACAGGTGGGAGACCAGAATTGCCAGACCCTAATGTCCCACCATGCTCACTGCTCGTGGCTGCACAAAGAGAAAGGGGCCTGGCCTGAAAGCTGAGGTGGACATGGAAGCCTCTGATGGCTGGAGGCTCTCAGCTCACTGCATGCTTTCCAGCTAAATGCAAGTTCTTTCTTAAAATGAGATCTGAGATGGGTACCTTTATAGCAATCATATTATGTGATAAAGGGAGAATGGATTTGGGGAACACAAGTATTGTAGTTGACACAGTATATTCTAGCCCCATTATGTATATCACTGCATGAATCTTGTTAAATTTATCAAGAAGAGGACAGTGTCACCTCAGGTAGTGTCATATCTACTCTAAGTTTGACCAACATTTATATTTTTTCCTTTTCTTAGACCAGAATTAATAGAGTTGGTTATAGAGCCCACTTTGTTGTCAAATTTGTGGTTCACTTTGTTATTTATAAGCTGACACTATGTAAAATATGAAGTGAGATTTAGCTGAAAAATTGAGAAATCTAATGAGGACCCCATAGAAGGCAACACAAGTAAACTGTACTATAGGCAGAGAGAAACAGCAGGGTTAAATTGGGGATTTTCCTGAAGGAAACACAAAAGGCTCGGTTTAAATATAAATATTTTTGTCTAGATTCAATAAATGTATTCAATGAAGAAATAACTCACAATCCAGAACTGTAAAGAATATCTACCATTTATTGAAGGTCCTAATAAATGCCAGTGTGTTCCCATATGTTGCATCCAATCTTGGAACATCTTAGCAATGGTGATTGTTTTCCCCATTTTGCAAATGTTGGAGCAAAGGCTCAGAGAGTGTCAGTGTTGCACAAAGGCATATGACTCATATAGACCTCACCTGGTGTTAAATGCATCCCTGTAATCCCAGCACCCATCAGTTTTCAATAATGCCATTGTCTTTCTAACATGAACATTCCTTTGGAATAATCACTTCTTTATCTTCTTTAGAGTGTTTATATTTAGTCATATTTGAATATTATTGCTTTCCCTTATGGACTTTAGTACAAATTGAGGTGAGAAAACTTTGCGTATAGCTGTTTAACACAGACTCTCTACATTTTGTTGCTGTTTTCTGGAGTTCATGCACTTGAAACCAGATTCAGCTTAAAAATATTTAAATGATACTTTGAAATATAGGTTTTATTAAACCTCTTTTTTAATAAGAAATCAGAAAGTTGTGCTATGTGTATGTATACATGAATATAGTTAAACTTGAAAACATAAACCTAAATATTCATACCTTTCTATATACTCTCACACATCATTATATAATTGACATTCTTCATTCTTGCCTTAATTATTGCCCGATATGTGATCAAGAAGTAAAAGAAAGATATCATTGGAAGGTTGCCATCCAGAAGATTAGATTAGCTTGATCAAACCTTAATGATTATTATTTCTCATTATATTATATCACTTGAAAAATTGGAGGGAAAAAAAGAATTAGCAATTATACTTGTAGTTTTCCACAGTAGATTTTACAGATGATCACCAGTTATAAATTCTTTTCATATCTAATACCAGAGATTTTTTTTATAAATTATACTACCATTATTATAGTAATCAAAGCCCGTTTATTTGATCATCATCATAATGGAGTACTTGAGGCATTTTCTCCTTTGCTAATTGACAGTTGGTCAGTTAAGAGGTGCTTTCAACAAAATCTTTCATAACCCTAAGGGTTTGAAATAGCTTCTAATAAATGCCTGAGAAGCTCCTCTAGATTCTTAAGTGCATTTACTAAAACTCCCAACTGCTGTTTTCCACCTTCTGGTCAGCAAAAGCCTTTGATCTGCCATCTAGCTGCCTTTCTTGCTTATACCGATCTGTCTCAAGCATTGTAACCCTACTCATCAGCACAATGACACATTATCATTTAGATATCATTTTCTGAAGCCAGATTTTTCAAAGAAAGAAAATGAAATGTGAAGAGTAGGAAAAGGGTCAAACTGAAGCTCAGACTGCACTGTTTGGAGAATTGGAAGAGGTGATATGTGGTTAGAAGACTAAGTCTCGAGTTTGTTCTTCATTCTCACCTTAACTAGACACCTTGGTACTTCCTGCGCAGACTTTTTGTCCACTGGCTGCTCCATGCTTGCCTACATGCCTCTTCACCATCTGTGAGCCCAACTTCCACAATATCAACATCTAGTTATGCAAAATTGGTTCTTTCCACTTCATTTACCCTTAACATTTTTTAATAAGGTAGTCATAGTGGGTAGAGGGAGTGTTAAATGAATAAATGAGCTTGCTGATTTTTAAAAGAGAGTACAGGAAGTCTTAGTTATTAAGAAAATGTTTAAAAGTATTTTCTTACAATATTCTATTCTTCAGGATGACAGACTTTGTTTTCTTCACAGCTTTTGCCCAATTACTACCAGATAGTTGGTACTCAGTACGCATTGGTAAAATGAATTAATATGCTTGAGAAATTGGTCCATATCATTGAATTAAAAATTTAATATATAGTCTTATCTCTATTTCTTAATGTCATTGTGCTTTTAGATAAATAAACATTTAAAGAAAATATTTTTGTAGTTCAAACTCCCAAATATCGGTAATATGATTGATTGATCGATCTAAAAACTCTGTTGATAATAGGAGAGGAAGAAAAAGAATTGGGGAGAAATGAAAGAAAAGATGGGTGAGAGGAATGATACCAGTTTCTTAAGTATAATAAAGCAGTATATATGTATTTGAGTAAAGAAACATTTATAACTACAAATATTAAGTTTAAAAATGACTGTTTTTCTTGTCTGAGCTAAACTCAATTTCTTCATTTATTCAATAAATATTTCCTAAGTGCCTTCTATGGGTGAATTAATATGTAGATAATAGGGTGCAAAGCAAAATAAAGCAGTTCTTATCCATAGAGAAACCACAGAGGTAATTCTTTTCATCTTTCCTTCCTTCTTTCTTTCCTTAACTTATGTACAGAATACAAAATTAAAAGTAAAATAATAAAATGACATCATTAGTATCTCACAATATTTGAATTAACCTGGAAAAGTTAGCAAATAAAAATTTCCTTTCAGCAGCTGAGGGTAGCTTTTTCAGTGCATATCCTAGTGTTTAAGTAAATATTTTGCAATTAGAGTGAAATATGTTAGAGACAGCTGCAGAGACTTTAGTCTCTATTTATTCAGGTATCCATCTATCTCCAAAATATCAATGTAATGGCAGATCCGCAGTTTATCACTGCTTCTAGGTGTGAGCACAGAATTAAATCTCTGAACACCTTTGTTTGGCTTTAATCTCCCTCCTTAAACTTCTGTTAATGAGAAGCCTGTTGATGTCAGTTAGGAAGGTAACTTTCTGTAGGAAATTTTTAGCCACCAAAAATCAAGTTGTTCTGTTACAAATAATATACTGCTCAAACCTCCCATGTTGGCTTTTTTAAACTCACATAGCAAAGTATATACATGGAAGAAATAGGCCCCCATGAAAGAACAGTTTTACAAAGATGTCACTAAGCAACTAAGCAGTATACACACACACACACACACACACACACATATATGCTATACTCTAAGCACAATAATTATCTCAATGTATGAAGTAGGCATGCCAACCCAAAATATATACACATAATTACAGGTGTAGTAGTCAGAGCCTTGAACAGAGAACAACAAATATTCACTCTGCTGTGCTTAGTTCTGTGCATGTATTCTGTTGAACTTCAAGCCACAGTAATACTGATGCTTTTTATTAAGATGTTTACAGCCTAAATTAGAAGATACCTATATTTTGAGTACTTGAGATAGAGTAAAAACACGTTTTTACTCTATCAATTAAGAATTTCCATTGTGTTTAATTATTAATCAAGGTACACTATATACCTAAATGGCCACAGATAGTCACATCATGCATGTATGTATGTATCGTGGTAAAATATTATCTCCACCTCATGGAAAGATGAAAATAGCAGTCACACTATCTCTTATTTTCTGTAGGTTGAAAGACTCTGAAACAAAAGTACTGAATTTGGAAGACTGATTCATGGATACTATTATATGCTTATTTGAGCTAAACCTTTATAGGGCTGTGCTAAGAGAACTTTCTGTGTTGAAAATGTTCTGTATCTGCTCCATCCAATATAGTAATCTCTAGCCACATGTAGCTATTAATTTCTTAAAATGTAGCTAATACAACTGAGAAACTAGATTTTTAATTATACTTAGTTTTAATGAATGTAATTTTAAACAGCTACAAGTGGCTGCTAGCTACCCTATTGACAACACTTTTCTTAGAGCATTTGATTCCTAATCTTCGAAAGACTTTTTTCTAAAATAGAAAATTAAAATATTGCTTTTGGTAAAATATTAAGCAAAAATATATATAAAATAAATTTAACTACATCAACATTCAATAATCATTTATAAAACGAAGATTACCCAACCAAAGTGGATTTTTTATGTTGCAATAAAATTCCTCAAAGAAATTTAGAGACAATACTCAGTATATTTTCAGCCTTCTGACCTACTTTTTCTTCAACATATCAGGGTTGTGTAATTTGTGGTTTTGAGTATTAAGACCAAAGATAGTCTTTGCTTAGGCGAGTCAAACCATCTCAGAACTAGTAGCAAAAACTTAAAGTAGGTTGGTAGTCAGGTTTGGATACACCATACCAGTTGACATATTAACTCGTTTACTGGCTTTTTAGAAGGATTTGATGTCTTAAAGCAATGACATAATATTACTATAAGTTCCCCCTCTTTTGCCAGCCCACTATTTGATTTATCTGATGAGTGATCTCAGAAGACCCTTTTAGGCATTGAACCATCAGAGAGTTATGTTGTCGGATGATAAGAAACCTTCAGAGATACCTAAATCTTTTACCACTAAGAGTTTTATCTGTTCTAGAATAAAGAACATTTTTACATATGATGTTTCTATCTTGACAGCTGTAGGAATATTCAGAAAAGATTCACAGACTTAAATCAAATTCATACTGACAAGGACCTTGAAACCATACAATATTTATCAGGAGTATGTTAGACAACACCTTATTTTTATTTTGTTTCTCAAAGGTTGCAGGGGTGGTTAATGTATTATACATTGAGAAGTCCATTAATCTTCTTATTAGCATTTGTTTTCCTGTATTTTCCTTAGAGACAAACCAACAAATGAGGAATGTTCTTAATTTGATCTCAGGAGTAATCATAGATATGGATACTGTATTATTTAACAGATGCACTAAGTAATTTTGTAGGGGTTTATATATTTCTGTGCAGCAAGAATGCAACTGGCTTCTTAATTTTACTGAAGTTCTTAGACTTTTTAACAGGAGTTAAATCCAAGTAATTTGTCTTTAAAAAAAAAAAAGCTGAAATCTTTCCCAGTTGCATTAAAATTGATGTGCAACCTGTTTTTAAAAACACACACTATAAAAGTGACATTCTTGGCTGTTATATCTCACCCACAGATCTCTCTCAATATACAGAAGCTTTCACTAAAGAGGTTTCATTTTGTTTATAGTGTATGCATTCACCTTGCCCTGCAACTCTGTGAGGTGTGACTCATACATAGTAAAAGCTGTTTTTAAAACACATCTTTCTCATTTAGAAATTCTTTACCTGAATATGTTTTCCATGTCTTTGTACTTGCCCCTCTGGACACAAACAAATCACTGCCTCAGCCATCTATCTAACCTTCTTAAGAGTAAAGTTAAGGTTCATGTTTTTTTGGTTTTTGTTTTTAAAATCCATTTATAAGCAAATGAATGTCCTTAACCACATTTCTCTGTGACCTGCTGTGAGGTAGTGCTGGAGAAGAGGAGGAATGAAAATGTCATGAAGAACAGCTTATGTTTGGGGATTTAACATGGAATTTAACAACCCAGGAAGAGACCTTTCATTTTGATACCTGTATCAGTGTTGTTGGGAAGTATCTCTATATGGAGATGGTTTTCCTTAAGAATGCAGTAAAGGTATTATTAGTCTTTATGTACTACCTCAAATTTAGGAGTACTTTGAAAGAGACAGTGTTTAGTACAATTAAATCCCTTTTCTTACCCCCTCTTCTTCCATTTAAAAATTCTCTCAGTACCGGAGCTTGTACAGCTACACAATTACATGAGAATGATGCTTGAGAAACCCTTAAAGAAAAACCAATTGCATAAAGAGAAAAAAATTAGTTGCTACATATCAATATTTTGCAAGACTTTCAGTATTTCATTTCATTAACATTTCCTTTGAAGCAAACTACATATTTTTCAGAGAAAGAACTTCTATTCATTTTATCTGATCTAAAATACAAAAATGCATGAAGAAACCTAAGCAGCGTCAGGGGAAAATGAAAGCAATGGTACAGAATCCTGTGTGGGTGCGGATCTGGGCAGGAAACAGAATGTGTTTGAGATAGGGAAAAGAGTGCTTTCCACTGGAGGAAACCCTGGATCACCACAATCTGACCTATGTGTCAAAGAGCTTTCAGGCATTAAAAACATGCATGTGAACACAGTTTTCAAAATACCAAAAAACTATTAGGAAAATATTTCTTGTATGCTCTAATAAAATTGGGCTTATTTAAGGATATAGGAACTTGGATGTTGTTGCATTTTTATGATAGTTATTATCAATATTAGCGAAAGAGTAAAGTTAAATTGTCTTAAATGTTTCAACAGTTCCCTCCTGTCTTTTCCCTAGTGACAACGTAATACCCCTTCAAACCTACTCTACTTCTACTTCACTTCCTCATGTAAGGCCATTCACTTCTTTCTTCACACTGTCATTTTTTAAACTACTATCAATGCAGTCTGTCACTATAACTCAATAAATTGTTTTTTACTCAAAACTCATGCTATTTGCTTATACCACCCTTTCTCCATTTCTCCATACTTTAGATGTAAGCTGCTGAACTCCACATGACTGCCATTTTTCAATGAATCAGCACTTGATTTTATATTGTATTTCAGAGTAGCCATCAGTAGTTGGGCATTTGAGAATTGCTGATGAAATCAATGCAGTAGAACCAATAGCATTTATGTTTCTTAGGCTCATCCCTGACATATTCAGGTTATGCTAGGTTACACAATAGTTAAACAAGAATGCCCCCAAACTTAGTGGTTTAAAATAACCAAGGTTTATTCTCACTCCTAGTTTTCTGCAGATTGGCTGAGCAAGATGGTAAATGGCGGCATTCACTTAGTGACCCAGACAGATGAGGCAGCTATCTTGAGCTTTAAACCTGGGTCCAATCCATCAGTAAAGGTTGCCAGTTCTCTTTCCAAATTACATGTCTTATCAGACCAATGGTTTTCTATCTCCCTGCCATAGCTTCCTAAGGGTATGTTCCCTCTCAGTCACCCTTTAAGAGTAAAAGAGGTCTCCAACCAGCAGTTAAGTCCTCTAGCCTGAAATGACCCATGTCACTTCCACTCAACAGCTCAATAGCCAAAAACAGTTACATAGCTTCTTCAACCACAGGGTATTCAGGTAATGCAATCTTGCCCTGTGCCTGGACATTTTGGTGTACAATATTAATAACTACTACAGGGTATATCTGATATTTTTCCTCAACACTTGCCCTATAGATTTCAGTCTTTTCATCTTCAATTTAGCTATCAGGAAATCTGGTCATACCTTATTATTACTTAGAACTGCTACAATATAAAGGTCTGGAATTCTGTAATTTCCCTCTCTGGCCACTATTTTCTATCATCTACCGAGCTAAAAAATGAATAGAAAAGCAAATGAGACATTTTAGTTGACTTTGAAGAATTCCCAGGACAATGGAAGAATCAGGAAAATAACCCAACTTCTACAATGGGATAAGTTCTCAGAATGTACAGGGGCACAAACCAAGAGCCTGACACAGCCCGGAGATAAAAGAAAAAAGAGGAAGATGAGGATGTCATTCCAGGATAGTGTGATGCTACAGTTGAGTCCTCAAGTTAGAGTCAGAATCATCCATGAGGTTAGGAGGAGACATTTTCCTATAGACCGGAAATAGCATGTGTTAATCCCCAGCCAAGTCACAAGTGCAACATGAGCATAAGTAGCATACACAGTGTTAAGGATGAAGGTGGAATGATAGGTTGGGAGCAAATAATGAAAGTCTGAACACAGTGATAAAGGACTCTGGACTTTTATCTTGAAAGTAATAGGAAACCTATGAAGTAAACAGGGTTGTATTATAATCAGTATTTGTATTTTTAAAGTACCATTCAAATTTGCTTATTGACCAATATTTTATAGTCATTAGGAATACTTAAGTGAACAACAGCAAAACTCTACAAAAATGTTTTTTAATTTTGTTATTAATTCTCTCAGTGTAACCCACCATGTTATAATAATACAAACATTGACCTTTTAAAATGTTTCTTTCTTGGATCTATTATATTTATTGCATGCTTTTTTTATTCACAAAGTTAAATCATATTGTATTATAATAATACAAACATTGACCTTTTAAAATGTTTCTTTCTTGGATTTCTTATATTTATTTATATGCTCTTGTTTATTCACAAAGTTAAATCATATTGTAGGCTTGATAACTTTAGTGTATATGCCTTTCAATATTACACTTTTTAAAACAAACATTAAGCAGAGTAATAAGCTACAATTCATGTTAAGCCTAAACCTTCAAGGTTCAGGCTAACAGCAGCTTTCCCCAGAACTTGATTTTTTCCTCAAATCTGCAAAAACAAGGGAATTAATTCAGTTCTAATTACCTTACAATTCAGGTGTAAGATGTTTAAAAATAAAAATCCCTATGAATCTTGATAAAACTATAAATGTAGCTGGTTTGAGTTTAAAAACCTAAAGTTTAGAAAATTGGTCTTTTTTTTTTCTGTATTTTTCTGAATCTGGAAACGGGGAGAGACAGTCAGACAGACTCCCGAATGTGCCCGACCGGGATCCACCCGGCACGCCCACCAGGGGCGATGCTCTGCCCACCAGGGGGCGATGCTCGCCCCTCCAGGGCGTCACTCTGCTGCGACCAGAGCCACTCTAGCGCCTGGGGCCGAGGCCGAGGAGCCATCCCCAGCGCCCAGGCCATCTTTGCTCCAGTGGAGCCTCGGCTGTGGGAGGGGAAGAGAGAGACAGAGAGGAAGGAGAGGGGGAGGGGTGGTGAAGCAGATGGGTGCTTCTCCTGTGTGCCCTGGCCGGGAATAGAAAATTGGTCTTATTGTGAAATTCCAAGTAGAGCATCTCTGGATATCCTTCGCAATCTAATAGTGATAAAATTTTCTCTAAATTCTATGCAGTTTTTAAAAATCTAAATGTCTTTTCTATAACTATTCTGTCTGTCCACTTCACAGTTTGAGACTGAGCTAATGGTTCTGTAAGTAGATATATTGATTAGCCTGAAGTCGATTTCTAAACTAGTCCAGCAGTTTAGCTTCCTCAGATCATTTTGTGGGTTCTGTTTTGTTTTGGAGGGGGGTTCCCATTTTGTGGAAGATGTTCATGTCTCCTTTCACACTTCTGATTGGATAATTCTGACCTTTTGAGTATATATTTTGTTTACTTTGTTTTTCTTTATGTCAATTTGAAATAATGCATGTGAAAAGCACTTTGGGGGGGCAGCAAAACTGAGGCCACTGGGCCTGCTTTCCTTGGCTGCTAGCAGGAACAGAGTCAGAGGGATCATCAGGAGAGAGGTCTTTGGCCATGGGCAATCCATTACATATTTGAATCCAGAGTTTGAGAGACAGCTGTGCACTGGAAAAAAGAGATCGCAAGAGTAACCAAACCACCAACTGGAGCCAATAGGCAGAAGGAAAACTGTAGAAATGAAATGGGGTCACTCAACCAACATAAGGCAAGCGGGGTTGGAGGGAAGGTTGTGGCTCAATCTAGCACAACTGATCACAGACACTCAATTCCAGCCTTGGTATTCTTCCTATTATTTTGGTTACTGTGGTTCCAAAATTTAAGGACTGGACTTTTAATAGCAAAACTAGGCTGGAAAATAGTACAGGTAATTCAGAAAAATTCTTTCTGTGACTGCCAACTTTATAAAATGCTGTAACCTTATAAAATTGGCTTCATTATTACTGCTGCTCTTTTATTTCATTGGCCTATTTATGTCAATAAGTTGTATATTTAAACCAGTTGTATATTTAAACCTTTATAAATTTCATTTTTAAGTCTCATTCAGACTTGGAAGTAAGACTTAGATGGAATATGCTATTTTTAGGCTTACAGTGAAACCAATGCTTATAGCAGGCAAGCGGGGAAAAAAAGATAAAGTCCTTATTTCATTTTTATCTTCATTAGTAATAATAAAAAAAGAAAATACTACTTGAGTGTTTCTGTTCCAATATTCCATGTAGTAATAAACTAAAGAGCCTAGAAGTATGGGCAGTTTTGAAGGATAGCTATCAGAGACTTCTCATCTACTTCTTACCTGTTCTTTCCTTAATCTTTTTACCCCTTAATAGAAGAAACCAAGCAAGCTTTTTTTTTCTTGTTTTTATTTATTTATTTTTTTGTGTGCAAGATTTTCTCTATAAGTTCCTCAAGATTTTTCTTTCTCTGTGTTGTTATGTTGTTTTGTGATTCTCATTTCTCTGCTCCCACGAAGGTTTCTCTATTGTTATAAGGCTACTCACAAGGGCCAACATCTCACATTTACGAAAAGAACCTTTTTACCTGGAATGAGACAACGACTTTATTTTAGTTTTACACTTTCTTCTTGTTTTACACCTTAGGGTGGCAAAGCAATTTAGAGGGTGCAAAGCACTTTCACACAGCATCCTGTTTGGTCCCCACAGCCTGCGAGCTAAGCAGGCCTGGCACTCATTTTACAAATGGGAATTGTGGGGATCAAGAATCCGGCAATCTCTCCTAGCACTAAGCCTGAATTGTGTCTACCGGGCACCTGCCTTTAGATTACTTTGTGTCATTTTCATACATGGGAGATATACATTTAAAATAGGCAAGTTTGCATAGATTTGGTAGTGGAAGTTTAGGTTCAATGGTACAATGGTGATGGAAGGGGGAAATAAACATGACATGATTTAAGAAATAAACGTGACAGGTAAAATTTTGCTAGATTGCAAAGCCATTCTACAGTAACAGACATTCAGTAGGTTAGCATTAACTCTACTGGTAATTCAGTCTTTATTTGATGATTCAAATACAGTTTTCTACATCACAAAATGCCTTTATGCTATCAATACCAAAAGTCATACAGAAGTTCAAGTTCATAAAGATATGTCTTTATGTATTAAAGATTTGCTAATTAGCAGAATGAAGCACAACATTGGAAAGCAATAAATTAGTCTGAAAAGACTGAGAAAGCTTTCATCTTTCTTCATTCCAATTCATTCTCCTACAACATATCGCATCTCTCTTATCACATCCTCTCAACTTGATGATGTCTGTCTTAATTAAGTATAAACATAATAGAGGCAAAAGTTATAACCAGAGATCTATTTATCCTCCCCTTTCCAGTATCAGCTCTCTCCTCCATCTGGGCCTGTATACTTTGCCCTCTCACTTAGTGTAGAGGATGGGTTTCTACTTCTAAGACCAAGCACTAGACTTGTATGCAAACCCATCGTTTCTCAAAGGCATTGCTTGTGTGATTATCCCCTTTCTCTCCTGCATAAATTGGTTCCTCTCTGCTTCATCATTCATTCCTCTCAGCAGAAAATGATGCTTCAGCTCCATCCTTTCAAAAAAAAATCTGTGTCTTTATTCAATTAATTCCTCATTCCTTGTTCTCTTCAGGACATTTGTGCAAAAGTGTCACCTATATTTGTTCTTCCCACTTCCTAACTCTTAGTCTTTTCTCCATCTCCTTTAACTGGGATTTGGTCCTCACCATATACCATGGAACCCAAGTGAACGTTCATAACTTACCAATAAAAAATGTATTTCTTATCTGTTAGACATGTAACAAAGAAACAAATAGTTACCTAAGTTTACATAAAGTAATTTAAATTAATTATACCAAAAATAATAAAACTACTTTTGCTTCTAAATATCACATGATTGATATGATAGAGTTTCAGAAATCTGGTATAGTAACTGGCTCTGAGGAATTCTGCCATACATGGTATCAAGCTGAATAAACTTTTATTTTCTTTTCTTCTTTTTCCAAATGAGAGGAAGGGAGAGAAAGAGACAGACTCCTGCACAAGCCAGAATCAGAATCCACCCAGCAACCTCCTCTGGGGCCAATGCTCTGCCCATTTGGAGCCATGTTCACTATCAAGCTATTTTTAGCACCTGAGGCAAGATCAATGAGCCATTCTCAGCACCAGGGGTTAACTCGCTTGAATCAATCGAGTCACGACTATGAGAGGGGAAGAGAGAAAAAGAGAGAAAGGGGAGGAGAAGGAGTGGAGAAGCAAATGGTCACTTTTGCTGTGTGCCCTGACCAGGAATTGGACCCAGGACATCTACATGCCAGGCTAATGCTCTACCACTGAGCCAACTGGCCAGGGCCTGAATAAGCTTTTTATCTTTCTTCTTTCCTTCCTTCTTTTACCCTTTTTCTAATTAACTGAATACCTTCAGTTCTAATGTAGATAAAACTGAGTGAAATGAGTCAGACTTAAATGACAATAGAATTGTGCAATACAGTAGCCTTCTATTAATCTCTTAAACTATTTTTAGTTGTATGGAAGATAACATATGATTTCTAAAAATGCTTTGTAAAGTTCTAGCATAGCTTAATTATGAAAAATTAAATTTTTTATAATCTTCTTTTGAGTGTTTAGTATAAATTAACATTTGCTCAGTTATAAAACTTGGTTTTTAGACTTTTCAAATGGTTTTTAGGATTTTAAAACCATTATGTGTACATGTAAATTTAGCCATTTTTAAAAAATCTTTTAGTATTTTTTTTTAGCAAGAGAGACAGAGAGAGGGACAGATAGGGACAGACAGACAGGAAGGGAGAGAGATGAGAAGCATCAGTTCTTTGTTGTGGCACCTTAGTTGTTCATTGACTGCTTTCACATATGTGCTTTGACCATGGGGTTCCAGCTAAGCCAGTGAACCCTTGCTCAAGCCAGTGACATTAGGCTTCAAGTCAGTGACTTTGTGTTCAAGCTAGCGACTATGGGGTCATGTTTATGATCCCATGCTCATGCCAGTGACCCAGTGCTAAAACTGGTGAACCTGTGCTTAAGCCAATGACCTCGGGGTTTCAAACCTGGGTCCTCCGCATCCCAGGCCAATGCTCTATCCACTGCACCACTGCCTGGTCAGTCAGCATTTAGCTTTTAAATCACTTAAAAATTAAAAATTAACAGAGGATTTATACTTCTTTTAATTAAAAAAACAAAGATAATGGATTTTCTCCCTAAAATCTGAGCACATATTGCTGCTTTGTGCTACTAATACACATACAGAATAAATCTGTTAGTTTTGTAAATACTAGATAAAATGCATTTCAAGAATATGACATAAGTATAAATTATTATTCAAATTTTCTCACATTATAATATGAATAAAAGTATTTCTTATTCCTTATTTTTTTAAAGTCATATTAACATTTCTAGGAAAATGTTGGAAAATGTAAAAGAACATATTGAAGGCTCAAAAACAACAGTTTAGGATTGCCTGAGCCATTAGGTGTGGTCAGTAGCTTCCATTGTTCAGGGCAGGGGTCAGGAACCTATGGCTCGCGAGCCAGATGCGGTTCTTTTTATGGCTGCATCTGGCTCGCAAACAAATCTTTAATAAAAAAATAATAGCATTAAAAATATAAAACATTCTCATGTATTACAATCCATTCATTTGCTACCGCTCATGTTCATGGTTGCGGGTGGCTGGAGCCAATCACAGCTGTCCTCCGGGACAACACCAAATTTTTATTGGATAATGCATAACGTACACGGGTCATTGTATGGCTCTCATGGAATTCCATTTTAAAATATGTGTCGGCCCTGGCCGGTTGGCTCAGCGGTAGAGCGTCGGCCTGGCATGTGGGGGACCCGGGTTTGATTCCCAGCCAGGGCACACAGGAGAAGCGCCCATTTGCTTCTCCATCCCCACCCCCTCCTTCCTCTCTGTCTCTCTCTTCCCCTCCCACAGCCAAGGCTCCATTGGAGCAAAAATGGCCCGGGCGCTGAGGATGGCTCCTTGGCCTCTGCCCCAGGTGCTAGAGTGGCTCTGGTCACGGCAGAGTGAGGCCTCAGAGGGGCAGAGCGTCGCCCCCTGGTGGGCGTGCCGGGTGGATCCCGGTCGGGCGCATGCGGGAGTCTGTCTGACTGTCTCTCTCCGTTTCCAGCTTCAGAGAAAAAAAAAAAAAAAAAGTTGACACCCAAAGACTTTCACTTAAAAATATATATATATATGTGTCATTCATGGCTCTCTCAGCCAAAAAGTTTCCCAACCCCTGGTTTAGGTTCAACTTATATGTGAGAGAAGACTAGGAGAGGGAGAACTGGCATACAAACAGCAAAATCTACAAGTTGTTCAAATTAAAAGATGGAATGGGAGTTTTGATATAAAAAAATTATTTTTCTATACTTTAAGTAGAATTTTCTGTTTATTGGAAAGTTAACTCTAAATTAAGCTCTTAGTGATAATGAAATAGTAATTTATTCAAGTTATTCAAAAAGAAAAATTGCCATTTGTTATAATTTTATTATCAAAGTAATGTTAGTTACAACAGGTATTTGAATGTTATCATTGATAAATCCTTTATCTATATAAGTGGAAAAGTTAAACATCTAGCAAGAATTAATTTGTCATCTTACCAATTTAAGAGAAAAAACTGCCAGATTGGTATTGATTCTAAAACAGAAAGAGAAAAAGGGCCTTCTAAATTTTGAAAACAATTAAGATTAAAGTCTACATAAAATTTGTGTACATGTTTTTTCTGAGCTTTGTAATAATTTAAATGAGCTTAGAACCAGTCTCTATGGGCTGTATTCAAGCTTAGAAATGTCATTCTCTGTTAATAAAATATAATAGTTTCAAGGGACACCTATTTTATTTCTGGCTTGATGAATGTGTAGGTTTCCATTCATTCATATTTATACTGTATTCATTGTTTATGCTCTGTTTAATTTGAATGGCACACCTTATATAGCTGTAAAGGAGATGTACTAGACCTGCATGGAGAAACAAATGAGAACCAAGCATAAACTCGGAAAGGTAGTACCCTGTTGGGAAAAATGAAAATATAATAGAAGAAACATGCCTTAATCAGGTATCCCCAAACTAAGGCCTGCGGGTCACATGCGGCCCCCTGAGGACATTTATCCGGCCCCCCGCCGCACTTCCAGAAGGGGCACCTCTTTCATTGGTGGTCAGTGAGAGGAGCACTGTATGTGGTGGCCCTCCAACGGTCTGAGAGACAGTGAACTGGCCCCCTTTGTAAAAAGTTTGGGGACCCCTGCAGAATATATGCTGGTATAGAAAATAGTCAAAATTTGAAAGAAGATTTGGAGAAAATTAAAAGCAGATCTAGGATTGTATAGACGAGCAATGCAAATGAAATCTGAAATGTGTAATATGTTTTCTTAGAATTTATTGTTAATATTAATTCATCCCTTATTAGTCATCTTTCACTAGGTAAAGCCATACTTAAAAATGACCTCAAAACCTCAGTGGCTTACAGCATCAGTAGCAAAAATTCTTGCTTCTACGGCTAGGGTTCACTATGACTGCTCTAGATATCTTCTCATTTGGGGATTGGTTGAAGGAACAGCTTTTATTCTGGAGTGTGTCATTTTTTATGCAAAGGAAAAAAAGCAAGAAAGTGAAAATCCACATGATGGTTTTTATACAGTTTCTCACTTTCGCTCATAATTCAATGGCAAAAGCAAGTCGTAAGACCAACAGTGATATCATGGAACTCAAGTCATGACTATAGAAAGGAACATACAATTCTTTTATCAGGGAAGGTGGAAAACTAATTGGAAGAATAATGCAATCTACTATAAGTGTCATATATCATTAGTGTATGGCATGGAGAATGTGAGACTACAGATAAGTCTTAAAAAGTTAAAACACATGCATGTCAGAAGTCAAATATTCATTTAACAGTAACAGGCTGCAGTCTTCATTAGTACTGAAATCTCTGGCTTTTGCTGCTGAAAAGAATATGAATGAATAAAATGGCGGTTTAAATAAAACTAATTTTAAAAGAGAACATGAGCTTTGCAGCATAGTTAAAAGTATGACATGTGACTATAAGAATGTAAAGAATAGACTGTAGAAATTAAAAAATAATGTCATAAAGTTCTTAAATTGCTCATTAAGTAATAGATTAGGATAATTTAAAGAGACATATTATAATTCTTAAAGCAACCATCAAAATAATGTAAGAATAACTCCAAAATTAATTATATTAAAGTAAATGGACTTACTGCCCTAATGAAATGCTTATGTATTCAGACTAAATAAAAAAACAAGATCCAATTATATGTTTACAAAAAACAAACTCTTTTTTCAATTACAGTTTATGTTAAATATTATTTTGTAGTAGTTTCAGATGTACTGCATAGTGGTTAGAGAATTGTATACTTTACAAAGTGTCCCCTTGATATTTCCATTACCCACCTGGCACCATACACAGTTCTTACAATATTATTAACTATATCCTTGTGTTGTACTTTATATCCTTATGACTATTTTTTACTACTAATTTGTACTTCTTAATCCCTTTGCCTTTTTTGCCCAGCCTCCCACGCCCCTCCCCTCTGGCAACCATCAGTTTATTCTATGAATCTGTGAGCCTATCAAAAAACACGCTTTAAACATATTAACAACAGCACAGGTGTGAAAGAATAGAAATAATAAGCAATAAAAAGCTGGTGTGGCTCTGAATATTTGAATAAAGTGAACTTCAAGATGACTAGTGTTACTAAAGATAAATAGGATGGACCTGACCAGGCGGTGGAGCAGTGGATAGAGCATCGAACTGGGATGCAGAGGACCCAGGTTTGAGACCCCGAAGTTGCCAGCTTGAGCATGGGCTCATCTGGCTTGAGCAAAAGCTCACCAGCTTGGACCCAAGGTCACTGGCTCAAGCAAGGGTTACTGGGTCTGCTGAAGGCCCGCAGTCAAGGCACATATGAGAAAGCAATCAATGAACAACTAAGGTGTCGTAACAAAACACTGATGATTGATGCTTCTCATCTCTCTCCGTTCCTGTCTGTCCCTATCTATCCCTCTCTCTGACTCTCTGTAAAAAGAAATAAATAAATAGATAGATAGATAGATAAATAGGATGCATTTTATAATGAGAAAAAGGTCACTTATTTAAGAAGACATAAGACTATAATGTTTTTGCACTCAATATCAAAGCTTCCAAATACGAGACAAAACAAAAGAGAACTAGAAACAAATTTACTGTCCCTGATAGAGATTTTTAACACTCCTTTCTCAGAAATATAATAATTTAAAAATCAGTACAGTTAGGGATAATTTGAATAATACTAACCATCGATTTAAGCTAGTTCACACTTTATAGAAAATTACTCCCCACAAAAGAGTACAACTTTTAACATGCACATGAATTATTCAAGGAGGTGGACAATATTCTCAGCCATAAAACGTTTTTAATAAATTTCAAAGGATTTAAGTTAAATAGTTCATGTTCTCTAACCATGATAGAACTAAATTAAAGATGAACAAAATGATATAATTTTAAAGATCTTCAAATATTTGGTAGTTAAGAAACACATTAAGTAATCCATAGGTTAGAGAAGAAATCTCAAAGTATGTTAAATATTAATATATATTTACATTTGTGTATATATAGATATATTTATAATATTTATAATATATATATATTTAACAGAAATACTATCCATATAAGCTCAATATCCACATTTGTGTGATGCAGCTAAAGCAGTCACTATAAGGAAATTTATAGATTTAAATATATTTATTAAAAACTAAAAAAGTATAAAATCAAGTAATTCTTTCATTTTAAGAAATTATAAAATAATAAATTAAACCCTGGTTATATAGATATAACACAAAAAAATAACAGAGATCAATAAAATAGAAAATTTAAATAGCTTTTATGAAGAAATCTAACAATAATACTGTCAGACATAAACTCTTTCATAAAGTAGAGGATGTAGAAACACTTCCCAAGTCATATTATAAAAATATTTAGGTGATATAATATAGTACATATACTACAGTGTGTATATATAATATGTACTATATTATATAATATAGCTATTGTACAAGCTATAGATGTAATTATAAATCCCACTGATATTTTATTTTAAATAATATATTATATATATTATAGTTTATATTGTGTATATACTATTATATATAATTTTGAGTTAGCACAATTCATCCCCTGGTTTACTCCGAGTAGATTTCTAACCAAGAACCTCAACTGCGAGAGAAAAACAGGACTGCCCCTAAGTGGCTGTAACTGTTCATTTAAGGACCTTCCCAGCGTGTTAGTATATTTCCTGAGTGATGAGAAGTTTTAGTCTGGAAGCTGCTAATCTTGCTAACACTAAAAGGCTCTCTCCCATTAGCAGCTTCTGTGTTGCATTAATAATAAGAAAGTAATAAAGAGACCAACCTCAGCTGTTCAAGCTCCCCTGAGGTGAGGCCCAGCTTCCTTCTTCTCCTCATGGTCCACTCTAATGGTCTGACCTGTATTGAAGTAATAGAGAGGATAAAAGTGTTGTCTATTTTATCAGAGTTCAAAATCCCTTCTTTCTGGAGAGAAACTCCTTTCTTTTAAGATATCCAAATGTAAAGCCTTATCATAACTACTTTTGCAGAAGTTAATCTGTTTAATTCATAATTTTTAAAGGTAAGTGCAAATAATCACGTACACACAAAAAAAATTACTTTAGGATAAATAAATCTCTACTTTTCCTGGAAAAACTATAAAATGGAGTACTCTCAGAGATGCCTTCTTGTCCTTAAAAAAAAATCATTTGTCTGCACAGCAGCAAATTAAAGAAAATCAAGGAATAGAGACCTTTGCTTTTATAAATGTTAAAAACAATTGTTAACAGACAAAAAAGAAACAATGAGAGAATATCTTCCTGAAAGTAAATAAGTAAGGTTGGGTTTGTTTGGTTCAGGGGGCGTGTTAATAAATTATGTCTCTGTAAGAATTTTCATTTATTAGGTTTTATAAAGATAGGAGCCAATGACATACTTAATTGCTTGTGTTCTTTTTCTATTGAAAATACATGACCTTTAACAGAAGTGCACTTTTTATAGATCTTCTTGATTTAAACATCTGATTTCTGTCCATGGAATAATTATCTATGCAGTAGTTAGGTTGTTGCAATTTTTTATCTACAAACAAAATTATTTTTGCTTTCAACTATTTTTTATTGGGTAAACAATAATTCATCATCTCAAAAGTGTTGCTCAGATTTTCATTATTTGGACTTAAAATGCTAGAAAGTTTTTTCTTGATTTACACTACTGTGCCCTGACTTTGAGAGGTTAGGTTCATAATTAGGTTATACATTGTATATTTTTACATTTGTAATTTATGAGGAGGGAAAAAGACCAATATCAATAATATTAATGACAATATATATATTTTTAAATAAAATATATGTTCATAACTGTCAGAGAAGAAATCATTATGATGTAGTCTGTGTAATATTTATGTAAAGTTCAAGAAATTACTGTACACACCAATTAATAGCTGTTCCTAAAAATTTATAATCAACATTTTTTTTCTTATAAGTCCTTGATATTTCAAGGGGAGAAAAAAGAAAATATATTTAATTAGTCAAGGCTGCCCATTTAAGTTTTTAAAATTATGTATAAAAGCCTGTGAATGAAAAAAATATCTATAATTTAGAAATGAGAAAATGCTAGTTTTTTATAAAGTAGAGACTACTTTTCATTACATAACTCTTTCATACAGTTTATTTATTAGCCAAATAATTTTGATAAGTACAGTAAGTCCTCTTATTTGTTTTGTTCTGCTTATGAAAAGCTGAAATGTTCACTACATACTAATAGATGGCATATTATCGTTAGAGATATCCTTAAGTGTAGGAAAGAAAGGAGTTAAGAATAATATTTTTAATTAAGTGAGAGCAGAGGAGGCAGAAAGATAGACTCCCATCATGCAACACAACTAGGATCCACCCAGCAAGACCCCTATGGGGCGATGCTCTGCCCATCTGAGGCATTGTTCTGTTCTTTGGCAACTGAGCTATTTTTAGTGCCTGAGGCAGGCCACTGAGCCATCCTCAGTATGGGGTGGTTAATTCACTCAAATCAACTGAGCAATGGCTATGATTCAATTGAGAGAAAGAAGGGGAAGGAGGAGAAGGAAGGGTGGAGAAGCAGATGGTCACTTTTTCTGTGTGTCCTGATCAGAATCTAACCCAGAACATCCACATGCTGGGCCAACGCTCTACCAATGAGCCAACCAGCCACGGCTGAGAATGACATTTTTATGAAGTCCCAATAGTAAACAGGTCCGTTGAAAAGCAGCAGCTTTAACATAATCTTAGAATTGTTGGTATGATGCACACTTACTGAATTATTTTTGTTTCCTTTTCTCTTATAGTCCATGAAGGCTCAGGAGAAACCAGTCAAAAGGAGACATCCACCTGTGATATTTGCCAGTTTGGTGCAGAATGTGATGAAGATGCTGAGGATGTCTGGTAATGTGCTTTTATTTATTCTTTTAAACAAAATAATGATGATTTAATTTTTTACTCCATCAAGCATTTCCTACAGTACATATTTTCAATATTTATTTTTCTTACCTATTTCCTAAAGGGGACAAGGGGTACGTGTGCTATAATAAAAGCAAGAAATTTCTGAAAATGGAATAAAGCTTGGCCAGCCAAGCAGCTGACCAGTTTCCCTGCTTCATTTGATAAGATATAAAAGGATATCACTGAGACTTCCAGATACTGTCAATGTTAAGAAATGGAGAGAATAATCATATTTACCAGAGCATCTCTTAAGAAACATGATCAAAAAAGAATGAACAGTTGCTAAACAGCTTTCTAAGATGGTGGATCTGGGTACCCACAGAGATTTAAGAGTATGCCTAGCCTGATTAGGCAGTGGTGCAGTGGATAGAGCATCAGACTGGGATGTGGAAGACTCAGGTTCAAAGTCCCAAGGTCACTGGCTTGAGCAAGGGGTTACTCTGTCTGCTATAGCTCCCTGGTCAAGGCACATATGAGAAAGCAATCAGTGAACAACTAAGGTGCTACAACAAAGAATTGATTTTTCTTATCTCTCTTCCTTCTTGTCTGTCTGTCCCTATCTTTCTAGCTCTGTCTCTCTCTGTCCCTGTCACAAAAACAATAAAATAAAATAAAATAAAACAAAATAAAATAAAATATAAAATAAAATAAAAAGTGAGTATGCCTATGCATGCCTGTAGTTGAACTAGGCAGAAGGTAAAGAAAAGAATGATCTTTGAGGGTAAACTTCTCCCTTCACCCAAATAGTACTTAGCTTCTCCTGTTAAGATATGCTGAACAAATAATGAATAATATTTATTATTTTGAATGAGTCCCAAAATGTTAACCATCTAGGGCATGGACATGTCTTTGGTCCCACCTTGATTATATACCCAAAGTGAATAACCCAGAATCCAGAAGAGGTTTTTGTGGTATTATAGTAGAGGCAGTCTCTCTCTCTTTCTCTCTCTCTCCCTCCTTCTCTCCCCATTACTCCCTCACTTCCTTTTTCTTTCTCTCTCCCCCCCTTCCTATCTCACTTTTTCTCTCTCCCCTCTTTCTTCTCCCTCCCTCACTCAGCAGTTTTTACTAATACCTTTCAGAAAACAGCCAGCTATCCTTTGTTTTCTTCAAAATGTAGATTGTGCTTGCCTAGAGCTTTTAACACTCATTTTGATCAAAGTGTCAGTAAATCTTAAATGTTTACCACCAAAGGACTAGTAATTATGTGAACTAAAAGACTTATTTGCTAATGTGATAGTGGTAATCATATTGCAATATTTAAGAGTTGTAAATCAATATTTTATACATCTTACATGCTTACATGTATACAATGTTATATGTCAATTATATCTCAATTTAAATAAAGCAATCATTTTGATCAAATATTTATG
This sequence comes from Saccopteryx bilineata, assembly GCF_036850765.1. NCBI lineage: Eukaryota > Metazoa > Chordata > Mammalia > Chiroptera > Emballonuridae > Saccopteryx > Saccopteryx bilineata. The sequence continues at coordinate 43,839,786 of NC_089494.1, forward strand.
GGTGGAGGGGGCAATTCATTTAAGGGTCAAGAAGAAAAAACATTAAGGCAACGTAATTTTGACAAGAGTGAAACAGTCTGCAGTTAAAATATTTTAAAATATTTTTGAATGCAGAATAAGTTAAAGGGTCTAACTGAGCAAACTGAGTCAGGTTCTTAGGGTAAATTAATAAATCACTATTTCAGAAAAGTGAGACATAGAATTCTCTTACATATCTCTCTGATGATTATGGAATACAGTTCTAAAATAAATGACTCAAAGATGTTTCTCTTTCCTAAATACTTTAAGGCTCTGTATATTAAGACATACTTATGGAAAATATAATTTTTGATATCTCATTTTTAATATTTGCTGTAGTTGCATCTGTAGTTCAACATTATTTTTAAAGCTGTTAAATATCTTGCTGTCAACTACTTTACTTTTAAAAAATTCATGAGTCCCTAAATTATCTTTAAAAAATTAATTCCCTTAGTTTCTCATCTCATTAATGATCATCTTTAAATGACATAGTTTTATTTTACAAGTGCAAAGATTTGAGAAATGAGATAATAATAGCAAGTAAAGATTACTGATTGCTTACATTGGAGTTGTTCCATTTCTATGTATTTTCTTTTTCTCAGTTATCTTCAAAATAAGCCTAAGAGTATATTCCATAATTATCTCACTTTACAAAAAGGGCACTGAGTTTTAAAGTGTTTAAGTGGCAGGGACAAGATGAAGATGTGAAGTGAAAGTAACTAGAGGGTGTTAGCATAACAGTTCAACCAAAGATGCAATTAAAAAAACTTTTTTTTTCTGTCATATCTGAGATAATGAGATGGCCAGATTGTAGGCAGCTTAGGTTCAGTGACTCAAGACCTGCAGGGTTAGAGCTGGTGACAAGGGAGATGTCTGCAGCCGGCAGTAGGAAAATGTCCAGACGAGAAGTGTCACTCCTGGTATTCTAGCAAAAGATCAGATCTATGGTATGAAGACAGACAGTACAAGGAGAGGTAGGCAAGGCCAGTGGCATCAGGAAGACTCACCAGCCATGGCAACTGCACTTAGAAAAAGAAACTCACAAGGGAAACATGGAGAAGGGCAAGGTAGACCTGACGTCAGTGAGGACGGGGAAATCTATCAGAAAAAGTAATCAGAGACAGATGCAGGCGAGACCGGAGAGATACCCACCTGCAGGAACTAGTGTAGAAAGCCGAGCCTTGGTTACAAGGGGCTGGGACAAGCACCTGGATCTCAGAAATAAGTGACACGGTCAGAATGCAGCAAGGCTGATTGGATGCTGAATCTGTTAGCTTCTGGCTAAGGAAATCTTGTACACCCCCAGCCTTGGGACAAGATTAGTTTAAAAATGCGGAATAAGGCTGAACTTCCAGATAGGGCTAAGTGACCATAGCTGTGAAGATTAAAGGGCTGCAGGGGGCAGGGAGCCAAGAAGATCATTACACTTCCCAGGCAAGAATGAAAAGTTGTTAGCGTTTAAATAAAATGTACTTAAAACGTCCAATGTAAGCAGTAAAGAATGATGCTGAAATGATAAGCGTATTGATTTTCATTTACATAAATACCTTTATATGTTAATGTATTATTTGGTTATGGCCATGAAGGACAGATCAGAAAGAGCTGAAGGACACACAAATAAAGCAATAAATGAAATTAAATAGGCATGGAATGAATGAGGCTGTAAGTCAGATAGGAAGCAGGAGGGGAGGGATCTGACTCTCACACAGTCAGTTTCGATGTGTGATTTAGGGGAGCTTAGACATGCCATTGATTTCGGATGAAACCATGGCCAGGTCCTTGTGCAAACATAAAGCACTGTGTATTCTTTGTGGCAACAAAGAATACAGCTCAGCGTTTTGTCTTATTTTCTCCTAAGACACTAACCTATAGTTTTATGCATATGCATTTCCTCAACTCTACATTATGAAGTAATAACAAGATATGAATAAATACTACTGAGAAATAATGTTATTATTGTATCTACAACATTAAAATGAAGGTGAAAAAAAAATTAACTCCTGATCTTTCTTTAACCCTGGCCTAAGAAATTATATTTTGCTTTTTTACCACAAGGACTAGGTCTAGTTATTCAAAGGTGCTTAGGTACTTTAGAGATGATAAAAATCTTCATTAGAATTCAGAAGCCAGTACACAGTCAGCTGATCTTGTTTTCATAGTTATCTAGATGAGCTTTTGAGTTAAGAAACAAGTCACAGAGGACATGAGGGGGAAAAAATAAACGGTCAGTTTTGCTCTGTAAGAAAGATTATTGCTTCAAAATAGTCTCCACTTATAGATATTTACTTAGGTGTAGGAAAGAATTAGGCTTTCAAAAGAGAGAATGAAAAGTCCCCATGGTAAGTGTTCCACACCACACATATATCCACCCTCATATCCACGCATCCCTATATTTAGGATGAACTTAAGAAATAATTGCAACACCTGTGCAGAGGGATGTGTGGCCTATTTGTGGGGCAAGGGTTAAGAAGACATAAAAAGAAAGGCTTAAAAGATTGTTTCTCTTTATATCTAGACTGGAAAAAAAGTCAAAACTAATATATTTATACATCAAAGAGACTCTTAAATACATTCTGTCAAATATAATTTATAAAAAAAAGAGAGAACGGTTGATAAATAAGTCAAACATAATAAAATTGACTCACTACAAAGTAATAAAGCCCATTTGATAGCTCTGGGAATACCAACTTATGATTTCTACAAATATTTCTGATACTTGATTGGTTTTAGAAACAGTTTTATATTCCCTTAATTATCATACCTGATAAATTATTTCAGTAAGTCCAAAGTAGGTCAGTAGTAACTCTTTGCACTGGGAACTACTCCTAAGAAGTAATTAGCCTAGAACTTTCTGTTGGTCCTGTCAATCAGAAGTAGTTCAGAGCCCTGAGGTTTATACTTGATTTAATGTAAGAATAAAGCAAGTAGGTAGCTAGGTCTGATCATAGGAATGGCTGGGTATGAAATTGGCTGCACGCCTAACATTTTCAAGGTGTCAGGATAGATCAAGGAAGAGAGCACAGGTGTAAGAGCAGATGTGACTGGGTGACAAATGACATAAAGGTACAACTTAAATTACTGTGTATTTGTTTCTCACTTACCTTTTATAACTCTTCCATTTTAACTTTACTCTTGTATTATTCTCTACTTGCCACTCAAGCTCCATTAGCAAAATTATATTGGCTGACATGCTATTAATTCCTCAGTCAGTCATTTATTTTAATTTTGAAACATGAAGAATGTTTTCCAGCTTTAGTGCATAACATCCTGGTTAGACTGCAATGGTGAGACAGGAGAAAAACAGAATAGTTGCAGTAAAACGAGTTCAGAAAAGAAAATGAATGAGCATCTATTTATTTTTTCTTTATTTCATTGATGTGTCATAACTGAAACCGGGTGTGGGATTTGGCATCCCTTTTGTGAATGTCTCTTTCAAAGACAGTTTAGTCTGAAGTCTTTAACATCATGCTCCTTTGATCTGAGAAGGCTCCTTGTCACTGGGAAGACTGTGTGTTGCTGGCATCATTCCCACCTTTAATACATTTTAGACTGTGGAGAATCATGAATATTTGAAGCCGGGCAATGGCTGTGGATGATCCTTGGCACTAGATTTCACCATACATATAAGCAATTTAGGCGTTAGGTCCTGCTGACTTGAGGACATTTGGATTATGAGTTTGATAAGGAACATAAAGACACCTCTGAGGAAAATATAGAAAATGATTTCTTTTAAAATTACTACTGGCCAATGATGGAACAAAAAGATTATGCGGCAATTGGAAAGTTTCCAATTGTTTTCTATTAAATAAAATAAAGATTGGTGGTTGTATGTGGGCTATCTGAAGAAGAGGATACTGATTAATAACAGAATTTTGTGAACTCTAAGACTATTTAGTCTTCCCTCGAGGTGGTTTCCTTCTTATTGAGTTCCTTTGCTCTTTTGCCTTTGAACTGTGAATGTTATAGTTGGGACTAGCTTCTAATGTGAATTTACTCATGGAAAGAATGAAAAAAAAAACACACATACACACACACACACACACACACACACACACACACACAAAACAAAAACAGAAGATAGGTCTGGTCCAGAAATTCATGGTTTTTGTTGGGTGTACCGCTTTCAGTGCTAAGATTCCTGTAGTTGAGGTACTGCCTCCCGGAAGTTGCCTTTGCTCCCCCACTGTGAAGACGATGCTGTCACCTCTGAAAGTCTCTGCAGTTTATTTTGTTTGTATACATGGACGATGTCTGAAGATTAAAGACACCTCTTTTTCCTTCAATGTCTCTCCTTGCCCAGAAAATTTTTGCAGAGACAGAGGAAAATACATAGCTCCTGATCTGGGGGAATACTCATCTTTTCATTCCCTAATTTTAAGAAAAAAACATTGATATTTTTAGCATATCTTTGTCTAAACGTGAAATAATCTAAATCTAAAGTTGTTAAAAGATATTTAGAAAGACAAATACCAATGTCATTTCAAAAGCACAATAGGCAATTTCAAAACAAAAAACAAAAAAACAAAACCCTCAACTAACCCATCTTCAAAAAAAACCCAGCTTATGCTTTGTGAAAGGTAAAACTTTAGAAATTAACCTTAAGGCAAGGCCCTGGACAGTTGGCTCAGTGGCAGAGCACTTGACCAATGTGTATATCCTGGATTCAATTCTCTTGTCAGGCTACACAGGAGAAGTGATCATCTGCTTCTCCACCTCTCCCTTTCTCCCTTCTCCCTCTATCTCTCTCATCCCTTCCTGCAACCATGGCTAGGTTGGAGCAAATTGGCCCCAGGCACCGAAGATGGCTCCGTGGCCTCACTTCAGGTGCTACAATAGCTCAGTTGCCGAGCAATGAAAGAATGGTCCTAGATTGGCAAAACATTGCCATATTGGGGGCTTGCCAGGTGGATCCCCGTGGGAGTCTCTCTGCCTTCCCACTTCTCACTTAAAAAAATATATACCTTAAAGTTGAAAATCAATAGTGGTCTTTAAAACTAAAGCTTACCTCAAGTCTACTGCTGGGCTACTTCAAAATGAAATTTCACTAGGACCTCACAGCTACAAATGTAGGCCTGGTGTAGAGTACCAAGAAATACAGGAATAAAGTATTCTAAACATTAACATGTTTTATATTCTTCTATAATTTTTATTTAACTCATGCAGCATAAATCATGGAATTTCCATTTTATATAAAAATAATAAAATGCTGTATGAAGGCTGAAGAAAGGAAATCAAACTCCTAAGTACAGATTATATTTCTACCACTAACTTAACTGTTTTCTCTTTGTACTTGCTCTTTAAAATCTTGCTGCAGACTTACTTTTCTAGTGTTCACTCACCAAACTCCTCTCAATTCCTCTGGAATTTTCTGAGCTTCAATTTCTAGTATATAGTAATAAGAGATTCCTGTTCCTTAGCATAAGGGAATACATTCTCCATGTTTCAGCATCCCAATGCAACATCTCAGTCTCAGAATAAAAATATAAGACTCACTGTAGTTATCAAAATATGAGAGAACCTTCAAAAACATATATTTCCCACATGGTAGGAACCATTGTAATGTTTACATCCATGGAGCCGTTTTATCCTCTCAATAATCTTATGAAGTTAGATACACTAACAAAACTCATTTTACAAAAATAAAAAAGAAAGAAGGGAAGGGAAGGGAAGGGAAGGGAAGGGAAGGGAAGGGAAGGGAAGGGAAGGGAAGGGAAGGGAAGGAAAAAGGAAACTGAAGCAAAAGAGGTTAAGCAAACTTCCCAAAGCCAAAGGGTATGTGAAAGAGCTAGGGTTCATGATTTGAACCCTGCCAGATTGATTCCAGAGACTAGGTTCTTAACCACCACTCACGTCTCCTCATATATTTATGGTATAAGTTGTGTGTGTATATTATGAATATACACATGAAAACTGAATATAACTAATACATTAGATATATTCATTTAGAATCTCACTTTATTTGCTGAAATGGAATATCAAAACAAAGACTTTAATTGCCACTTTATTATGAATTCACCACTAATAGGTTCAAATTGTTTAGGATGCCCTGAAGTATTTTCTTTCCTGTTCAGTAAATATACATTTCTCAAAAACTGTTTGCTTTTTATTTGTTTTTTAAGATATGATGAATTATTATTTATGAAAAATATTCTAATTATAATTATGTGTGTACCAATTAGATTGAAAAGGTTCCTAACCATGAGATTGCAGAGAATGAAATTATCTTTACCTAAATCTGGTTATTTTTAACTGCTGCAACTTCAATAGATTTGTTCGGAAATGGCAATTGCATCCCTGATTATGGACAAGGGTGAACATATTTTATGTTATCAATAGTGATAGTTTTCAGAATTTAATATAGAAAAGAGCCATACGTGTCACACAGCTTTTAGAGACCAGCCATTATAACACTCCCTCTTTCTGTAATGCTGGTGTGTCATTATCGCATTTCAGAGAAGTTTGCAAAAGGCAGAGCTTTGAAGATTCCAAAAGAGCCAGGACACTGCTCGGGAAGCCAATTGCTAAGCAAGGCGTGATTCATTCTTTACTACCTTTGGGAGTAGTTAATGGGCTACACGCCCCTTTCCAAATGCAAGAATAAAGTTATAAGATTTATAGAAAGAGGGAAGAATCACCAAATTAAATGGCAAAGGCAGATGGCCCATATGCGAGTGGGTTCTAATCCAGATATTAGTGGCAATGCTGTATCTTACCTAGCACTTAAAAATATGATTCCAATCCTCTTATTTCCCAATCCATATTTTTGATGGTTACATTGAAATGAAATTTTTTATAGCTTCCATGATTATAAAAGCTGTACATATTTAACATAAAAATTTTGAAAGACTAGAAATATAAATATAAAACCTCTACTAAAATGCCCATGATTCCAAGATAAGTGCTTTGTATTTCCTTCTATATATGTATATTTGTGTACATGCATACATGTGTGTATGCATATATGTATTTCTAATAAGTTTAACCATATTTTACACATCAACAAAATATTTTAAAAGTTTTAATTTAAATCTTGGGGCTGAATTTGGAGATTGTTATGAATGTTAAACAAATTTATGAATAATATATTTACATTTGAATATAATTTCTATAGCCCAAATTCTAATTATTTCTCCTATTTTTTTGCATTTCTCGAGACAAATGAATTTGAGAACACTGTCCTAATATTTGTGATCTAAAAAATTTACCAAAACCTAAATTCCTTCTAACTTTATGTTGGACATCTCTCTTGAATTACTCCAGGCGACTAGACAGTATGTGTACTGAAAACATTTCCATTGTCTCTATCCAGAGCATTCATAATAAATAGCTTTCTGAGGTATAAGCATTAGTTACAGAGAAATTGTCCTCCCAGAGGTGCTTTGAATAGGGTAAAAACTGTTTCTGATCAGTGGTTTCTCCTAAAATATATTTATTATTTATGTTGGTTCATCTAAAGAACAAATCAGCAAGCCATCCTTGGCAGCCCACATCAGTCTAATCCAGACATATTTCCCTAACAAACAGAATGTGTAATACCTGATAAGTGATTGAAAATTATAAGATTCTGTGCAACACCCACTCAAAAAATCAGTAGTGCTGAAAATCTAAATGCTTTTTTAGTAAAATAAATAAGTAAATAAAATACCTGATTTTTCTAGTCCCGCCCAATGCAAAGTTAAATTGGGTCCATTCATTCCTTTATCACTAAACTATGAATTAATCTTAAAATCAGTATGATGCCCTCAGGATAGATGATCTTCTGAAGGTTGTTTGAAACAGCTCTTTTTTATTCATTGCAGTTTTTCTATGTCTTTGACATAGCAGAGCTCATCCTAAAACAAGCTTTCTACAATCAAGATAGTTTTATTCAGGGTAATAAAAGTAACGTTAGATCCCAACTAGCCATAGTACCTAGAATCAACAAATATTAAGAGATGTATATCAAGAAGTGCATAACAATCGGAGGAAAAGCAAAAGTAAGAAATGAAATAAAATCTTAGCTTCACATTAACAAAAAGGAGTCATGTATTTCTGTAATATACATAGATATCATAAATGTGTACTTCAAGACATTCAAATATAACATCAAATTATCAATATGACAATGAATTAAATTAATATATAATGAATGCACACAATTTAATTGCATTTATGAACTGCAATTCATAAATACCTTTTTTCATCTCTAGAATATGTATTTGTTTTTTTTGTTTGGTATTTGGGGTTTTTTTTATACAGGGACAGAGATAGACTCAGAGAGAGGGACAGATAGGGACAGACAGACAGGAACAGAGAGAGATGAGAAGTATCAATCATCAGTTTTTGTTGCAACACCTTAGTTGTTCATTGACTGCTTTCTCATATGTGCCTTGACCGCGGGCCTTCAGCCGACTGAGTAACCCCTTGCTCGAGCCAGCGACCTTGGGTCCAAGCTGGTGAGCTTTTGCTCAAGCCAGATGAGCCCTCCAAGCTGGCGACCTCAGGGTCTCGAACCTGGGTCCTCCACATCCCAGTCCGACACTCTGTTCACTGCGCCACCACCTGGTCAGGCAAATTTGTTGTTTTGAGGGGGAAAAAATGCAAAAAAAGCTGCTTTCATTGCAGCAACATTGAACAGTCAGATGTAGGGATAAAAAGAACAAGAAGCCCTGTATCAACCAATATATCCATGTCTGATATTTTTGGGCAAAGTTATTGCATACTAAGGGGATATGTTATGAATTGTATTTTATACCTGATTTTGTAAGTTCTTTAACAACTGTCTTTTCACAATTATGTTGGGAAAAGTATTTTCCTTTTGAGCTGTATATGGATGGTACGATGGGACAACCAGAGGAAGAAGAAAAATTTCTAGTCTATTAAAAACCATATACTTCGCCTGACCTGTGGTGGTGCAGTGGGTAAAAGCGTTGACCTGGAACACTGAGGTCGCTGGTTTGAAACCCCAGGCTTCCCTGGTCAAGGCACATATGGGAGTTGATGCTTTCTGCTCCTCCCTCCCTTCTCTCTCTCTCTGTCTCCTCTCTCTAAAATGAATAAATAAAATCTTTTAAAAAAATAGATAAATATTAAAAAAATAAAACAATTAAAAAAAACCATATACTTCTTAGACTATGTTCTCCTCTCCTGTGATCCTCTGATATCTCTATGATGTAAGTATGGCAAGTAATGTTATCATCTTACACATAAACACAGGAAAGCCCTGAAAGCCAAAGGGTGAACTTCATGTAGCAAAGAAAAAGGGCTCCAGTAACAGGGGCCATTCTTTCATAAAAGCTACCAAAGAGAGATTTTAAAAAGAGAGAGGAAAGCTGGTGTGACACAGTGGAAAGACCATTGGACTAGCAGTTCATAGAACTGAGTTATTACCTCGGGTAAAATCACATCATTTCCCTTGGCCTGCCTTTCTTTCTTTCTTTCTTTCTCTTTCTTTCTTTCTTTCTTTCTTTCTTTCTTTCTTTCTTTCTTTCTTTCTTTCTTCCTTCCTTCCTTCCTTCCTTCCTTCCTTCCTTCCTTCCTTTTTCTTTCCTCTTCCTTCCTCCCTCCCTCCCTTCCTTCCTTCTCTTTCTTCCTTCCTTTTTTTTTTTTTTTTTTTTTTTTTGTATTTTTCTGAAGCTAGGAACGGGGAGAGACAGTCAGACTCCCGCATGCGCCTGACTGGGATCCACCCGGCACGCCCACCAGGGGGCGACGCTCTGCCCACCAGGGGGCGATGCTCTGCCCCTCCGGAGCGTCGCTCTGCTGCGACCAGAGCCACTCTAGCGCCTGGGGCAGAGGCCAAGGAGCCATCCCCAGCGCCCGGGCCATCTTTGCTCCAATGGAGCCTTGGCTGCGGGAGGGGAAGAGAGAGACAGAGAGGAAGGAGGGGGGCGGGGTGGAGAAGCAAATGGGCGCTTCTTCTATGTGCCCTGGCCAGGGATCGAACCCGTGTCCCCCACACGCCAGGCCGACGCTCTACCCCTGAGCCAACCGGCCAGGGCCTTTCCTTCCTTCCTTCCTTCCTTCCTTCCTTCCTTCCTTCCTTCCTTCCTTCCTTCCTTCCTTCCTTCCCTCCCACCCTTCCTTCCTTCTCTCTTTCTCTTTTTCTCTTTCTTTCCATACAGTAGACTACATCTAATCTACCTATCTAGATAGATTACATCTAGATAGATAAATGATGATAGATAGATTAGATAGATAAATGATAGTGATAGATCAATAGTCATATTATAATTCGTGTAAAACTCACTCATTTAAAGTATTCAATGGTTTTTAATATATTCACCAAGTTGTAAAACCATTAACACAATTAATTCTATAGTATTTTAGTCACCCCGGAAAGAAACTTGTAGCATTAGCAGCCCTTCCCCATTTTCCCTCAGGTTTCTCTCTTCCATCCCTAGGCAACAACTAGTCTACTTTATATCTCTATAGATTTTTCTATTCTCACATTTCATAATAATGGAATCATTCAAATCATTTGGTACTGTGGTCCTTTGTGACTGGCATCTTTCACTTAGCATGGTGTTTTTAAGGTTTATCTATATTTTAGCATACATCAATATTTTGTTCTTTTGATTGATGAGAAATATTTCATTGTATGGATATACTACATTTTATTTATTCACTTCTCAATTGATAAACATTGAGTGTTTCTAATTTTGGCTGTGGTGAATAATGTAATAGCATTTGTGTACAAATTTGTATATGTGTGTACAAGTTTTAACCTGGCATATGTTTTCATTTTTCTTGAGTATATACTGTAATGTAGAATTGGTGGGTAACAAAGGTAACCTTATAATTAACTTTGAGGATCTACAGACTGTTTTCCAAAGTGGCTGCATCTTTTTATATTTCGACCAGCAGTGTGTGAAGGTGCACATTTCTCCACATCCTTGCCAATATTACCATCTTTTTGAGTATTATATCCAAGTAAAGTGCTATCTAATTGTGGTTTATATTTGCACTTTCCAGATGGCTAATGATGTAGAGTCCCTTTTCATGTGCCTGTTGATCATCTGAATATTCTCTTTGGGGAAATATCTATTTAAATAATTTTCCCATTATAACTGAGATATTTATTTGTGATGGAGTCATAAGAGCTTTTAAATAACATATTATAGGTATAAGTCTCTTACCAAATATATATCATAGTAAATAGATTCTCCATCCAGTGGAGTTGTCTTTTCACTTGTATGATGGCACTTTTAAAACCACAAAAGTTTTTTTTTTTATGAATTCCAATTTGCCTGTCTTTTCATTTGTCACTTTGCTTAACCCAAGATCACAAAGATTTGCTCCTATATTTTCTCCCAAAAGACTTACAGTTTTAGCTTTTAGATTTAAGTCTGATTAATTTAGAGTTAATTCCCACATATGGAGGAAGACAAGTGCTCTAAAATTATTTTTTAAATATAATATCAAGTTGTTATAATATAGTTTGTTAAAAAGACTATTCCTCCTCCACTGAACTTTTCTGGCACCCTTGTGGAAAGCAATTGACTCTGTACATAAGGGTTTATTTTTGAATTCTCATTCTATTCCATTGATGTATATGTCTATCCTTATGGAAGAACTCCATTTTTTCATAAGTAAAATATGGGAAACAAGAGTTTTGGTCTGGATGATTTCTATGATTCCTTTGAATTAAAACATCAACCAGTATTGACATATAATATAATGTTAGTTTCAGGTGTACAGCATAGTGGCTAGACATTTATATAATTTACAAGTGATCCTCCTAATATGTCTAGTACCCACCTGACACCATATGTAGTAATTACATTATTTTAGACTGTATTTGCTATGGTGTACTTTATATCTCTGGCTATTTTAATAACTAGCAATTTGTACTTCTTAATCCCTTTCACCTTATTTTCCATCGTCCCAACCTTCCTTTTATCTGGTGACCACCAATTTGCTCTCTGTATCTCTGAGTTTGTTTTGTTTTGTTTGAATTAGAGGGGAAAGAATTTTTAGCATTAGGCACCAAACCACACATGGTAATACAGTACAGTGCACAAGGGCAGTAGCCCTGCATGTTTAAAAATGTAATATAGTTTAATTCCAATTTTATAGCCTATAACATTTGCTAGAAGGGTTGGTGGATATTAAAAATCATAGCCTGCAAAGTTGCTAGTTAGGAAGATTTTTTTAAAACAGCAAATACAACAATATAATGGACACAACAAATATTTTAAGTAGAAAGGAAAGCAGTGTCAGCACAAGCTGGAATGAATAGGTTTGACCAGTTGTAGAGAATAATTATAGCAACTCAGCTATAGTGAGCACTAACTTTGTGCCCTCCACTTCTTTAAGGGCTTTGCATTTATTAATTAACTTAATCCTCACAAGATCACACAAGGAAGGTAGTATTTCAGTTTTAAGTATGATGAAATTAAAAGCACAACTACTCAATAATAAGAAGCAAGAGATTAGTAAAGGAAGCAAAGGAGGCAAAGAGAAAGGAAGGTTTTGGTGCTGAGAGCTGGGAAGAATAATAGAACAACGTTGGAAATAAGAATCAGGAAGTGGAGTCAATATGGAGTAGGGGAGGGAGATGGTGAGAGAAAGTTATGTTCTGATTCAGCTGATAACAGACAGAACCAAGTGGAATGCCAACCAGTCGAGCAATTATAGGTTAAGTTGCATGGTGCAGACAGATGGAGCTGTAGGAGTTCAGAGATATCTAATAAAGAAAATGGACTGGGGGCTGAGAAATGAGAATTGACATTGGACTAGCCAAAAGTTAGACTGCTGGGGAAAAGGATACAAAATGTTTACTGAAAAGAATGTGATATTGGAAAGAAAAGACTAAGAAATGGAAAATAAAAAGTTATCAAAATATATTAATTAAGAGGCAAAAAATGAGAAATAGACTAAAGAAGAAAAAACATAAAGAGCTTTCTGTTCTCTACTTGTTTAATTAAAAGATAAAATCACTGCCCTGCTGCTCTCTGAAAATTTCTGATTTCCCACTTTCAGAGTAGAGGAAATAAGACTGTTTTATAGGATTGTACTTCCTGGTTCCTTTGAGGTTAAGAAACCTTGTGTGTGTGGTTCAAGACCGTGATTGAGCTTCTGATTGCCAATTCGAGTTTCTGCAGAGCTCTTTCTCTGTCTGGTATAGTAACCAGCAGCATACAGGTTGGCAACTGCTTATTCTCCTTGGTCCTTGGGTAACAGATAACATGAACAAGAAATAGATCTTTGTTTCTTTAAGCCACTGAGATGTTAAGTTTATTATTGCAGCATAACATCTAATCCTGACTGATGAAGTTAGTGTCATTCAGAAAAAGTAAATGTAGAGTGAGATTGACTCTTGCGACAGGAAATAGTGAAGAAACTAAGTCATTAAAGAAAACAGACACAGCCTGACGAGGTGGTGGTGCAGTGGATAGAGCATCGAACTGGGATGCAGAGGACCCAGGTTCGAGACCACGAGGTTGCCAGCTTGAGTGCCGGCTCATCTGGCTTGAGCAAAAAGCTCACCAGCTTGGACCCAAGGTCACTGGCTCGAGTAAGAGGTTACTCGGTCTGCTGAAGGCCCACGGTCAAGGCACATATGAGAAAGCAATCAATGAACAACTAAGGTGTCACAACGAAAAACTGATGATTGATGCTTCTCATCTCTCTCCGTTTCTGTCTGTCCCTATCTATCCCTCTCTCTGACTCTCTCTCTGTCCCTGTAAAAAAAAAAAAAAAAAAAAAAGAAAGAAAGAAAGAAAACAGACACAAATTTAGTAAATGATTCTGACTGCTGTGGTCTAAATGTTTTTTTATGAACATTAAATTCATATGTTGAGAAATAACCTTTAAGGTGATGGTATTATGAAGTGGGCCTTTGGGAGGTGATCAGGTGATAAGGTTGGAGTCCTCCTGAATCTTATTAGTCTCCTAATAAAAGAGACCCCAGAGAGCTAGCACCCCACTTCCACCATGTGACATTATAATAAAAAGACAGCTATCTATGTAGAAGAAGGCATTTATCAGACACCAAATCTGCTGGTGCCATGATCTTGGACTCCCCAGCATCCAGAACCAGGAGAAATAAATTTCTGATGTTTATAAGCTACCCAATTTATGGCATTTTTGTTATAGCAGCCTAAATGGACTAATATTCTCCCTGAAAGCCTTGCAGTGGGGGGACCCTAGACATTTAACCGCAGATGTATTCACTTCTCCATCCATGCTCTACTCAGTGGAAAGGAAACTAAGCCATCCCCTTCAGGGTGGCTGGTGAGCTCCTCCAACAGGCTGGCTGCCACTCTTCCTGCCTCCTGCCCGCAGCTAGCATCAATCAGGCTGAATTGCCCTAGGATCAAGAAGTGAGAGGACAGTTAGTGGTGCTTCCAGATCTGCAGTGCTGCACTGCCTGTGACAAAGAAGAGAAAAGAATCAGTTAATCAGAAACAAAAGCATAAAGTAGGACAATTTATAAATAGGGAGAGCAAAATGCTTGATTGACGTCTGACAAGAAGAATATATTTAGGATGATAAATCCAAGATTACAAGAATAAAGCAGCAATTGATTTTCTGTACAAGGCCTAAAAATACAGAGACTAGTAAAGAGAAAACAAAAAAGAAGTAAAGTCATTTTTGTTCTTGCAACGTACAATATATTAGTGAAGTGTTTTCCCATTGAAAACTGATGGGAAGGGGAAAGGCAAAAGAAATGAATATCTTTTTTAGCTCAATATTTCACTACTTGTAGTGACCTAAATTTTTTTTAAAAATTTGTTTAATTGATTTCAGAGAGAGAAAAGAAAAAGAAAGAGAAAATGGGGGCAGGGGGAGGATCAATGGGAACTATTGACTCATAGCAGTTGCTTCTTGTATGTTTCTAGGGTTTTGAACTGGCGACCTCAGCATTCCAGGTCAGCACTTTTTCCACTGTGCCATCCTAGGTCAGGCTGTAGTGACCTAATTTTAAATATGAGGAATTATACTTAAAACTGTATTTAACATAAGGTTTTTAATCTTTAAGTGAAATTCTAAGATTCATTGTAAACTTGAAGTAGGAAACTATTTTATTGTTGAAGCTCAAAATCTAGCATTAGAAGGAAAAAAAAACCTTTTTTTCCTTTTTAAAAGAGGAAAGAGAAACAAACTAGTAAAACTCATTCTGTTAGGAAATTTCTTTTACAAGACTTTTCACGACCTAACAAAAAGCCCCCATGAAGGGAAATTTGCCATGGAGCTGTACCTAAATCACAGGTGTGTGATGTTCACATTATATCGAAGTCAAGTCTAACAAATCTATTTCACTTACCCATTGACCATGAACCAAGAGTTTAAATCTTGATGGTTTTATTTTAATAGGCAAAGTCATGCTTTGATATGTGGGTGGATGGATGGACAGACAGATGAGCAGGTGGATGGATTTATATAGTGAGGCAGCTTGGTGTCTTGAGAGGAAAATAGAGTCTAACAAAAAGCTCTTGTGCTAAAAAGCAGTCTAATTAAGAACTGAAATGTTAATGTCAGATTACCTGAGTTTAAATTTTGATACTGCTCCTTACTTCTGTGTGGCCTTACGTAAATTCTATAACCTTCCTGAGTCTTCACATTATCATCTATATGCAAAGAATCTGGACATCTAATATGTGAGGGTGTTAGGAAGATACATAGTAATTATTATGATTAACCTTAGTTGTCTTTGAATTTCTTATTTAAAAACATCACAAAAGTGTTTCTCTTTGTGTACATCATGCTAATTTATTGTTCAGATTATGATTTGGAATATCACTCATTCTCTCTTTATTTAAAGACCTATAGTATAATATCCTAGCTATCTCAGAGATTTTTCATTAGTCTGCAGAGCAGCCATTTAAATAGGCCTTGAATCTTAACACTTACTCTACTGAGGTAGTTGATAAGAGAGAGAGTAAACACTATCAAATCATGTTCAGAATTATAGCAATGAAAGTAATACTTAGACTTACATTTCATACTTTGAATAATAGTGTAGGTAGTAAATAGATTAAAGCATTTAAACTAAGAAAAGTTATGTCATCATGAATTCTAATGAAATTTTTGATGTTGTCATTAGAAGGTAAAAAGAATATAATTTAAAATCTAAAGCAAATAGGACTCGGCCAGTTTGCTCATTGGTAGAGCATCAGCCCAGCATGTGGAAGTCCTAGGTTTGATTCCCGTTCAGGGCACACAGGAGAAGCGTCCATCTGCTTCTCCATCCCTCTCTCTCTTGCTTCTCTTTCTTTCTCTCTTCTCCTCCTCTCTTGCAGCCATAGCTCGATTAGAGCAAGTTGGCCCCAGGTGCTGACAACAGCTCCATGGCCTCTGCCTCAGTCAGGTGCTAAAGAATGGCTCCGGTTGCAATGAAGCAAGGACTCATATGAGCAAAGCATCACCCCCTAGTGGCCTTGCCAGGTGGATCCCTTTTGGGGCACATGTGGGAGTCTGTCTCTGCCTCCTCTCTTCTCACTAAAAAAAATAAAATTAAAAATAAATTTAAAGTATATAGCAATTGTTCACAATATTGTTAATTGATTTTTTATTAAATTTAATGCTAATTAGTTTACAACAATGATTATGGTTGGCACTCAAAAGGGCCCTTAGAGGCTTGCTATCCTCATTTTGCCAACTAGGAAACTGAGACTGAAAGGGTTACACGGTAGCTTACGTCATATCATATGGCTAATAATAAGTGAAGTGAAGCAGGATCTAAATGGAGGCAGTCTGGTTCCAGAGCCCAGGCTCCTTGCTGCTGTACTAAATTGCCTCTCAAATAATCATAGTGTGTTAAATCCATCTGGATGGGACCTTGGAGATCATATAATCCTGTCTCTTTGTATTACTGCTTGTAAATGTAAAGCAGAGAGAAGTTAAACGATCTGCCCAAGGTTATACACTTCCCATCTTTTCCTCAACATAATAACACATTCTCATTTGAAACTCATTTCTAGGATTTATACAAACTAATAGGGGAAGTCATGACATTTGTTAATTTGACTGCCCAATAAAAGAATCATTTTCATCTTGTTTTTCTATCTCACATCCGTGAGCGAAATGTAAAAACATGTTGCGAAGCCAGGAGTCTTTATCTTCACTAATAACCTGCTTTTTCACAGAACGAGAAAAACTATCTTTAGGCTGAGTCTGTTTGAAACTTATTTCATTTCAAATAAAATGAAATGTCTGGTTATTTTCTTTGTGAAGAACATCTCTGAGCTTTTAAGGGAAAAGATGTCACGACTAACCTTCTAAGTCATGTAACTTTAACATATGACCAATGCATGACTTTAAGAAAAGGATAATCTTTCCTACATTGCTAGTGTTACATATTTTATGGTAAGGTCCTC
This sequence comes from Saccopteryx bilineata, assembly GCF_036850765.1. Lineage (NCBI taxonomy): Eukaryota > Metazoa > Chordata > Mammalia > Chiroptera > Emballonuridae > Saccopteryx > Saccopteryx bilineata. The sequence goes on from NC_089494.1 coordinate 43,857,107, forward strand.
CATTTCAGTTCACTGCAGTTTCAGGTAGAAAACCAACAGGGCTAAAACTGCTTTGTCTTTTCAACAGACCAATTGATTTTATTATTAAGTATTAATTTTATTAGTTTGCTCAATATTTATTATTACTTTATTGAGACATTAGGAGAGATGTTTATTGGCATGCATCGTTATCTGAATGCTCTCCTGATTTCAAAGTCAGGAATTATTTTTTTTTAATGTTTAAGAAAGGGTCACTTCTACTTTTTCCAGTCCAAAAAAGCAAGAAAAACTCTGGATCATTTTCCTGGAAAACTACATACTACTGCAGAACACAATTTAAAATCCTATCCATTACATAAAATGTCTGTTAAAGGTCTAAAGATCTTATTTTAGGCTTTTATATGAAGGCCCAGCTCCCTCACTAACTCTGCAACTTTAGTTGATAACCTCTCTGAACTTCAGCTTCTCTGCCTGTAAAGTGGGAGTGATAACTGTCCTACACCCAGGATTAAATGTTAAGATATTTATAACATGCTTAAGACAATTCTTATAATAAATATCTGATGTTGTCTCCATGAGTTCATATCCAATTATAATACCCTCATGTAGCCCTGAAGTTCCAATTGCTTCCTTTAGACATATGACTGACAAATATTTTTGTGGCTCTGACTCTTGTGTTCTGAGAATTTATTTATTCCTTTAATACATATTTATTGGGGTATCTACTAAGTGTCAGGCATTTGGTCCAGGTATTACAGTTGCAGAAGAAAACAAAACAGATTTTAAAAAGTGTTATTATTGAGCTTTTTATTAGGAAAATATGATAAATAAATGAAAGTTTATGGAGTTTGTTAGATAAATATTTAGATTCTAAAAATAGCATGAGAGTAGCATAGGACTTACTAAGAAATACTGAGCAAGTGAAATGAAGTGGATCAAGAAAAAATCATAATGTTAGATAGGATGAATGAGAAGGGCTTTCCAAAGAAAGCAGCATTCTAGGGAGACTGTGAAGGATATGAAAACGTAAGCCTTATGGGTATCAGATATAAGACCACATATGGATATGTGCTCCTATATCACAACAGTTTTGTTTGTTTTACCATTATTTTAGCTATATCTTTCACTCCGTATGTTCAGATTTAATCCATCACCTTACCTCCCAAACCTATTACATCTACAGTGTTTGTGGCACCACTGTTCTTCTAACCACCCAGGCAGGCAATTAATTATGTCATTGCAGATGCTTCCTTTCCATCCTCCTGTCTACACGCACTAATGTTCATCTACTCTGCTGCCAAATCCTACAAGTTTTACTTCCACAATTCTTTTATGTCTGTTCTATTCTTTTTTTGTTTGTTTTTGTTGATTCCAGTGTATTTCAAACCCATATTACCTTTACTTGGATTATTTTAATAACCACATAGCTGGTACCTCAAAGTCCAATTCATGACAGTCAGTTTAATCCTTATAGACATTAATCGGCTTGTCAATTCACACTTCCAAAATCTTCAACAATTCAGTGGTTCAGCAGTATTCAGGCTCTGGGTCAGCTCACTCACATTCTCTTGGCCTTCTCATCATTGAAACAATGGTTACAGCAAGCATGTGTAGGATGTACAGCAATTCATCATGTTCTTACAGCACAGCATCCGAGGGCAGAAAAGAGCACGCCTTTGCCTCAGCGAAAACTTAGACATTGCCAACACCACCTGCAACATCAGACTTCCTTTTAGAGCCGTGTTTATGTCACATACTTGTGCTTATAAAAATCAAAGGAGAAGATGATAACGCAAACCCCTCAGCACATAAGCTTTTAGTATCTAAACAAAATCATGAATTCTTGAGCAAGGGAGGAGAGCAGGAATGGCTTTTGGATTGAGAACAAATAATTTCTGCCAAATCCCCTACTAATATTATTGAGTATAATATTGAAGACGTCTGAGTTCTACCTTCCTGAGATTTTTTCCTGAGCAGCATGCTATAGCCAATATATGCTCTAACTTTCCCATCTCCATTCCTTAGATGAGTTGTTCCCAGTGAGTGGTCCAGGAACTAAGATATTATTTGCCTTTTTCATTCTCATTCTTATACAAATGCACAGTAGAGTTGTCCAGAAACTGCTTGACATGTGTTATTTAAGTTTCAGTGCAGAGGCAGGTATTAGAATCCAGTTTTCTTCTATTAAGGCAAACATTAAAGAAATTATTTATTTAATTGTTTGTTTGTTTTCTGAAGTGAGAAGCAGGGAGGCAGAGAGACAGACTCCCGCATGTGCCCAACCGGAATTCACTGGGCAAGCCCACTAGAGGGTGATGATCTCTTCATTGGGCATTGCTCCATTGCAACCAGAGCCATTCTAGTGCCTGAGGCAGAGGCCATGGAGCCATCCTCAGTGCCTAGGCCAACTTTTGCTCCAATGGAGCCTTGGCTGCAGGAGAAGAAGAGAGAGACAGAGAGAAAAGAGAGGGGGAACAGTGGAGAGACATATGGGTGCCTCTCCTGTGTGCCCTGGCCAGGAATTGAACCTGGGGTTTCTACAAACCAGGCTGATGCTCTACCACTGAGCCAACCAGCCAGGGATAAAGAAATTTTTTTAGGCCTGACCTGTGGTGGCACAGTGGATAAAGCATCGACCTGGAAATGCTGAGGTCGCCGGTTCGAAACCCTGGGCTTGCCTGGTTAAGGCACATATGGGAGTTGATGCTTCCAGCTCCTCCCCACCTTCTCTCTCTCTGTCTCTCCCTCTCCTTTATAAAATGAATAAAAAAAAATTAAAAAAAAAAAAAAAAAAAGAAATTTTTTTAGATGTACACACTACCATTCTCACTAAATTTATTTTTAGAAATATTCATTTTTATAAAAATATGTTAATGTCAACATATAATACATATTATTGGTTTTAAATAACTTAATAAGTTCACATTTGTAAATGCCTCAGTTTTATGTTCTACCGAGGTAAAGATCAATAGATATAAGTGCATAAGAAAAAGCTCTTTGAGGCTCTCATATTTTTTAAGATTAGAAAAAAGGGTCATAAGATCAAAAGGTTGCCTGACCAGGTGGTGGCGCAGTGGATGGAGCGTGGGACTGGGATGTGGAGGACCCGGGTTCCAGACCCCGAGGTCGCCAGCTTGTCGCAGGCTCATCTGGTTTGAGCAAAGCTCACCAGCTTGGACCCAGGGTCGCTGGCTCGAGCGAGGGGTTGCTCAGTCTGCTGAAAGCCCGCGGTCAGGGCACATATGGGAAAGCAATCAATGAACAACTAATGTGTCGCAACAACAAAAAAAAAAAACCTGATGATTGAGGCTTCTCATCTCTCTCCGTTCCTATCTGTCCCTGTCTATCCCTCTCTCTGACTCTGTAGAAAAAAAAAAAAAAAAAGATCAAAAGGTTGAAGAAGTGTTGCCCTAGCTTAAATTGCACATCTCTTCTCCCCCCAATGCCATGTTCTCCATCACTGAGTGCTTATCATGAAACAATGTCAAAGGATCTCCCTCAGTCTTTGGAAGTGAGTTCTTATCCTACTAAATACCAGTGCATTTGTTTTCTATTGTTGCAAAGCAAATTATTCCCAAATGTGTCAGCTTAAATCAATATTTATTACCTCATACCTGTGTGTGTCAGGAATCTGGATGGTGCTTAACCATGTGCTCCTGACTCAGGGCCCCTCCCAAGTCTGCAATCTGGATATGGGCTCAGTCTGCAGTCATCGCAAGGCTCAGCTGGGGAGGATCTCCTCCTGGCTCATTCAGGTGGTTGTTGACAAGACACAGATTCTTTTTGGCTCTTGGCCAAAGTCTCCTTACCAAATGGTGGCTTTCTCTCAAACTGCCCTCAGAGAATGATTTCAGATGGAGGGAGCGAGGGAGGCAGAGGGAGAGAGATTTATTGAAACCAGAATATTTTTATATATATAAACTAATCTAAAAGTGACATTTCATCGTCATGGTCTGCTTTTTGTGGGACCTAATGCAAAACGAAAATGTGAAGTTTCGAGTTTAAAAAGCAGAGGGAAAAGTTCTATTAAAGGCTTTTTTTCCCCTATTTGTTTCTCTTTCTTGAGTTGCCATGGTAGTTTTTATTTGTTATGTCATTCTGAGTAGGTAAAGATGAACATTTTTAATTCTTAGGGATTTTACTGATAATTTTTATATTAAAAAGCTAGATTTTAATGCCAATAAAAACATTTCATTTTTGTACGGGATCACTAAAATTACACAATTGTGGTTTTTAGCTCATATATGCAGATACATTTCATTCTTATCAGATTTGTGGTCACTGCTGCACAAAACTAATTCAACTGTTTCTGTTTCATTTCTTGACACATACATTCTAACAACACTCTCTACCTTCGGTTTACTGGTGATTAAGGAAGGGCTGAAAGGAAAACGAACTAGAGGTTGTTCTTTCTCTTTCCTAATAAGTCGTAACTTTTAGCATAAGTGGTTGGTTGATCCAGAGAAGTAACATGAGAAAAAAAATTAATATGATAGAGTTTCTTGGTCGTTGGGTCTTCTTGGGATGCCACTGCCTTTTTCCTGTGCTCTAAGCCAGTTCTGGTTTAAAGGGAAAAGATATCTTCTCAGGTTGTCAGCTCCCTGTTTATTCAATGGTGAAAGTAATCCATTTACTTTGTACTTGTTTTGAGTCTCACTGAACTTCCAGGAATCAGGGATCCACTGAAATCCTTGGTGTGGGTCATTGAAAACACCATCTAGGAATGCGGCGGCCAAGAAAGGAAGCAGACACATGTCGAATGAGTCTTCTCTGCAGATGTGCATGCCCCACTGTGTCATAGACTTCACTTATAAAATTCAAAGATAAAATTTTGAGTCAGTGGTAACAGAATACTAAATCAAATGCAGGATCCTGTATGGACAGGTCACATGTCCATGGAGCCAGACCAACTCATCACTTTTGCTGTGTTAGAGGAGAGTTACTGGGTCCAGCCAAGGAAGTGATATTCACACAAGTGCGTGAATACCAAGTAAAGAGGAGTCATTAAAGGCCATTTTGGATGCTGATACTATATCCTGATAGATACATGAATTACAACTGCCCTTTTGCTGTTCCACTTGGCTGCCTGACCCCACCCTTAATTACTGGACAACCACCCCTGGGACAAAGGAATTCCAGGAAGCTGGTCAATCACCCCAAAGAGAAGTATTCTGGAAAGCCAAACATACCAGCACACCCTTGCTCAAGGCTATCCCCAACCCTATAAAGTTTTACTTCAGTCTGTTTTGGGGGCCCTTCTTTCAGAGAAGTGCCCCGGCAGGTCTTTCTCCTCTAATAAAGCCTGCACACCTGGAGTTCGAGTGCTGTCTCATTCTTATATATCCAATATGATTTTTCTCTTTTGACTTGTTCTTTTCTCCCTTGTACTCTCTAGTAACTTATGTGCATATTATCTTAGGTCTTGTACCTGATGGTAACCTCCTAAAGGAAGAGTATCCCTCTCTGATATAAATCCTGGCACTCTTTGTCATGTGTAACACCCAACGCACAGCAAGCACTGAATATATTCTTATGGAATAAGTGAGTGAATGAATGAATGAATGAATGAAGCAGTAGAAGTATATTCTGGTGAATGATCTTTGTGAAAAAGAATCAAATTTGAAAATTGAAAAAATCAAAATTGACTTTAATATTTTTCTGAAATGTTGCAAGATCTTATGATTGACTGCCTTTATGATTTCAGACTTTTATCTTCCCACAAATCACATACACTGGTTTCTCTTTTTTAACTCCTTCAAACACTGGCTCTTCCTGACTGCTAAATAATCTCATTTAGGTTATTGTGATGGGTGAATCATTGTACTTGTGAAGAGAATTAATGATATATGGGACAGCTGGAGCATATCTGAAGAAACCATTCTATTGGCATTTACATTTTTATTTTGGGCTGAATCAAAATGGCAGGGGAGCTACGCCCTTTTAATGATTTGCACATGTGGTCAGGCATTGTGTGTGCAAATAATGCTTCCCAGAGCTTGTATTCAATTTTCAGGGAGAAAAAAAAAGAAAGAAAAGGAAAATGAGCAGGAGCCTTTGTAGATCTAAGCATTTTCTTCAGTTTTCTTCATTGGTCTATTCCACAATGCACAAGCTTTCACTTCCAGATCTGTTTCAAGGGTTTTTTTATAATGACAGAAGCTAAGTCTTTGTTTCCAAGGAGCAGAATACAAAATGCACCCGTGTGCCATTTAAGAAGAACTATTTTGTCTGTCTTGTTTATGCACTCAAGATAATACAATGTTTTAAAAATAAGGTTAGACCCAGTTTCTGCCTATTTATTCAATATAAACAGAAGCATCCCTTTTGACGTTGTAAGGACAGGATGTATGCTAATTTCACCAAGTAAAAGCCACTTCAGTTGGCCATATAAATCCTTGTCTAGAGCAGCCTGGCTGCCTCATGATATTGTGAAAGTGCACATAAAGGATAATATGATGAAGCACATCAAATATTAATGTGCATTGACACATAGTCGTCTATTACAGTAGCAAAGTGCCCACACTTCACTCTCGGTAGGGTCATGCCTTCCTTCACCTTTGTCTTCACACTTCAGCTTTCCCTGCCCACCCCACCCCACTCCCATGCCTAAACAAAACAGAGCACTCTGTACCCTAACCAGCAACTCCAGGGAAGTTCTGGCAGCAAAAGGACCGGTGCCCTCCTTGTGGCCTATTAAGTGACAACAGAGCCCCAATGTGTGATCAAGAGAGGGATGGAATCTATTGTTTCAGATTTATGGTACTGTGAATTGAGCAAAATTGAAAGCCACACAGGGGGTTGGGGGTGGTGCGGGAGGAGAAGTTTGCAAGCATTGTATATTTCTTTACCAATTTTTTTTACCAGTGCTTTAGCAATAAATGTACTGTGTTTATCATGTTTTATGTAAGAATGTATGAATAACCTAGCAACAGTTCAACCCTGCAGTTTAGAAATAAACGTGTTGGTTAAACAGTTCAGTAGAGTCTGTATTTTTCTCTTTGCACAAAGCTACAAAAGGAGTTGTGCTGCACCAGTGCGCGGCATTCAGTCAGTCCGCCTCCCTTCTGGGAACAGCTCCCGCCCCCGCCCCCCCCCCCCCCCATTCCACCCCTCACCGCGGCAGCCGGCACTCAGCCCGCATCCTGCTTCGTGGAGACTAGTGCCACACCTAGAGAGGAAGGAAGCACTGGGAATCTGATTATGCACTTCTGAATCAACGTTTTAAAAAGACACATGCCAGAAATCAGTGTATATTTTATTACCTCAGATCTCTTTCCATAGAAAACTCAAGAACTGAAGTTTATACCCTATGATAACATCTAAAGCAGAAATTTTGCTTTTCAAAAAAACATGTCTAGCCTTTAGAACTGTGCCTAAGTGAGAGTTTCACCAACTCCTTGGATTTGAACTTCGCTGTTTTCCTTGTCTTCTTTCCCATCCAGCCTGTTTTTAAATTTTTTTTCCAGCAAAATCTTATATCACAATGAAAGGCATTCCTGTATATTGAATTTCTTCCTCAGTGGAGACCTTACCTAGTACCTATTAACTAGTAAACTCACACCGGGCTCATTCCTTATCATCTCCTGCTCAGTAATTCAAAAACTCGATACAAATGCATCAAATTCAAATTGAACCACAATTAACAATCCTAGAAAAGTGGGCTTCATTCAAGCAAAACCATCATAGGCAGTCTCTCGATCAACAACACAGCACCCGACAGAGCTTGATGTCTGTATTTCTGACTTCCAATGCATTTTCTCCAGATCAATTATTTTGTCCTGACCAAGTAAATTGATCACCTCCTTTATCTGAACATTAGCCTACTTCCTTTAGTCTACTGTATTCCTTCCCTCTTTGTTCAAGCCTCTCTGGTTCTCGTTAATATTCTTCTAATCAACCACCCAGCCCTTGCCCTCTGTGGTTATAGGAAATTATCCATGCAATGAACTTAGAGAACTCTGCTGCATAAAGCTATGGCAACATTATTCTTCTCGGAGTCCCATCTATGTTTACTTTTATCCTACAGCCTCTCAGTGGTCACCAACATAGAAACAGAGAGTGGATTTGAAATGGTTTTGCAGAAGCCATTGGACAACTGGTAAATAAAGCTGAGGAGAGACTCCAAATTAAGTGCTTAAGTGAAACCTTGGCATCCATCTTCTTAATTCTTAAAACTCACATGAAGCATTGACCCTATACTCAGAGTACATACTTCAAAACTCTTGTCTTCAATAGTAGGAAATTGGTCTGCTTGCACAATTTACAACAGATAATTCTAACTCAAATGATGAAATTTTATTGTAGAATCACTGTTTTAAAATTCCTTTTAAGAACTACCAATGTTCTCTGTGTGCCCGATGCAGTTCTGTGGGGTACAACACTAACATAAGAAAGCATTGCATTTAATTTGATAGATTCCTCAGCTTTTTTTTGATTGATTTCACTCATGAAAAGATAGAACCCATCATATTTAGAAATTTTTTTTAAATACTGAAAGACACTCATAAATAGTTTGCGGACTACAATCTTATGCTGCATTTAAATTGAAATGTGTTGGCTTAATGCAATTTGTGTTGACTTAATGAAACTTTTGGCCAAATGAAGAGCAAGAAGTATCCATAAAATATAATTCCATTTTAGTGTTTAAGATAAATACTAGTATTTGGTATTGCTGATAAATCAACTGTGGAAAATCCTCATGTATGGAAAGTGTGTTCACAATTGCCACATGAATAAAAAATGTGGGAATATTGTGCTTTAGCAATACTAACTACATGCATAAGAAATGTTTGACTGTCACAAAGTGTATCTATGAGATGGCCAGGCTTTAATCACAGAGCTTGCCCTTCTATAGTGTTCTTTCACAGAACTTCACAGGAAAGACTCTACTTAGTGTTAATCTTTCTTTAACGTGCCTTTTAATCACTTTGAATCAACAAGACTAAACCTTCTTCCAGCAAGTATACCCTGTCCTAAATTCAAGTAATCTAGGGATAATAGAAACTCTCTATAAAGGTGATTATACATTGGGTGGAGGAATGACCCCCAGTTTACTCCTCTGGCTAGCAAACCTAATAAAACTTTTTCTTACTAATAAAACATCTAGAAATATAGACAGATGATGATGATAATGATACTTAGATGATGATGATAGATAGATAGATAGATGATAGATAGATATAAAAATTACCAAAACCTGCAGATATTTTACTAACTAAAAGGCCAATAAAACTATTTAAATCCTCCAATTCTGAAATATAACTGAAAATTCAGAATTACAGTTTCTACTTAAAAAATAAGAACTAATAAATAAGTTTAGCATTTTAATCCAGTGGTTCTCAGTCATACTCAAATGTGCAAAGCACCTTAAAATTATAATGTTCTTTCCAGATTCCCCTGAAATAACAATATTTTAATTGAATTGAAACAAGTAGGACCTGACCAGGTGGTGGCACAATGTGTAAAGTATTAACCTGGGACACAGAGGACCCAGGTTCAAAACCTCAAAGTCACCAGCTTGAGCACAGGCTCACCAGCTTGAGCACAGGGTCATTGGCTTCAGCATGGGATCCTGGACATGACCCCATGGTCACTGGCTAGAAGCCCAAGGCTGCTGGCTTGAGTCCAAGGTCACTGGCTTGAGCGAGGAGTCACTGGCTCAGCTGCAGCTCCCCCAGTTAAGGCAAATATGAGAAAGCCGCAATGAAGAATTGACACTTCTCATCTTTCTCCCTTCTGTCTGTCTATTGCTCTCTGCCCCCTCTGTCTCTGTCTCTCGTTAAAAAAAAAAAAGAAAAAGAAATTCACCTGCCGAATATGACTGCTTTTATATGTATGCAAGTCTCTACACATGAAAAGTAATTAATGTCTAAGTTAAATATTAAATTTTAGGGGGGAGAAAATTAGCAGTTTCATTTTCTGTTAATTAAAATCAACAGGATACATGGACAAGATAAAATACCATTAATTAAATCATCCCTTTCTAAAAAACAACAAAAAAAGGAAAATAGTATATAAATCAATTTTTATGATCTTTGTTTGTAATATAAACTTTTATTTGTATAATACCAGGGCTTCACTCTATCTCTGGATGTCATCTGAGAGCTGTTTAGAAGTTCTTCACACCAAGATCCAAACAATTTAGACTGTCTACTGGTAATAAAAAGTGACATATTAATTTTATTTTCTACAAAATAAGTTAAATTAAATATATATATATATATATATTCCTAAAATACTTATATCCTCCAGGCAAACTATCAGAGCTTTGGAGTCCCCATACTTTTTACTGTTTCTTCCACTGGGTCCAAGAACTCACTGGGAAAATAACTCATTCTCCATAACTCTGCTTAGTTGGGGCTGACTTCTGGGAAGTCCTCATCTAATCCTCTTTTCAGACCAGACTTTGAGAAACATTACTGTGAAAAAGGATTTCTAGTATATTTGCTGACTGATCAACAGAGAAAAGAACTGCTTTGAAAAATGATAGTTCTCTGAGCACCAAAAATGCTTCATCTGTTTTATCTTTCAGCTTTTCTTACATACTGTCATTTCTCTTTCTCTTAAATTTTATTCTTTTACCTTTCTGAATTTCTACACTCCTTTAAAAGGGTGGAGAACTCTCGAACCTTCAATAATCAAAATTCCTTGCTTCCACCTATTTTTTCCTGTGACCAGTCCCAGGACAGTGACTGGTAAAATAGAAGGGATTGGAATAAGCAACAGTTCCAATCCCAGAGCAGTATCAGTGTGATAATTTAAAATGAAATACAGCACCTTCATTTGAAAAGATACAATCTTTCCTTAAGATGGGAATGAGAAATGCGTATTTTTAAGTTTTTTAAATGATTTTTCCTCTCCTCAAAATAATTAGAAAATAAGAAAGCAAAGGCTTAAAAATACTATTTAATAGGTAAAGTATAACTAGGTGTTACACATTTGAGAGGTCACTCTAAAATAGAACAAATGTTAAGAAGTAAAACGAAACATTTACTTTGCCCTTAAAGTGTTAGCGTACAATTCAGTATTCTGTTGAAAACACCGGCATGGTTGCAAGTAAAATGAAGGTTATGTTGTAATTGATACTCTGAATTGTTAAAGAGAATCAAAAGTGAAATAGAATGCTTTTTATTATTTTTTTTGTTTGTAAAATCTTATTAAAATCTTTTAATGGAATACAAACTAGAGACCATCTTCAAGGTCTCAAGTTAAATTAGATGTGTAGCCATTAATAGTATGTATCACTTAACATAAAGCTTGTTGAAAATAACTTTTCCAGCACAGACGATGGCTAATGGATTTTCTAACTTCTTTGGATTTTCCTTGCTATTACATAAAAAGTCTTGAGCCCAAACGATATAGAGTATAATCATATTAATAACAGATTCTGAAATAAAGCTGAAAATCTCTGAATTACAGTTTCTACTTAAAAAATAAAAACTAGTAAATAGTTTAGTGTTTTAATTCAGTGGTCTCAGTCATGCTTAAGTGTGCAGAACACCTGAAAATTATATGGTTTTTTGCAAATTTCCCTGAAATAATATTTAATTGAATTGAAAGAACTAGGAAGAAATCTACCTACTAAAATATGACTGCTTTTATATGTATGCAAGTCTCTACACATAAAAGTAATTATTTATAACATATATTTGAGAATTAACATGTGCAAGGTTTGTCTCTTTTCTTATGTGCTCTTGGTTTATTCATTTCTCATCTTAGAGCAGCACTTGTATTAGACAAATTGAAAAACAAAACAAAAAAGGGAGGCTTGGGGAAGAAAACTTTACAAAGCAAGAAAAATTCTCACCGATTTTTCTCAGAGAATTAGAATAAAAAGCTGTTATTATTTCATTTTTGTGGCAGAACATCCTGATTAAGTTATCAACAGAATTATTTCTTAATATAGTATATATGAAACCTACTATTTTAGTGTGTATCTGCTCAGACATATTTGCAAAAGAGAATGTTTTCTCCATGCAAGCAAATAAAAATAGTATAATTTCACTAAGTATTTTCATATTATGAAATCTAAAGGCTTTTAAAATCATTCTCATCATGCAAAATCAGTTCTGCATGTAATGTTCTTATCCTATTGAATCACCATCCAGCAACTTCTCAATGCCTTTTATTCTTAGTTAAAAAAATACTAATTCGCAAATATATGTATATGTATATATATATATTATATATATATATACTATTGTAAAAAGGCAATGAAAAATACAAAGATCTTGAAAAGAAAAAAACAAAGATAATATTTATAAATGTAACATCTTGTGCACGTTATAATCATCATTTCAGAGGAAGGAAGCAATTCCAAAAACAAACTTTCAAAGCTATTTTTACACCAACATTACTTTTTTCTTTTTACATGTGCACCCATTATGATAGAGTTATCTTTTCCTTCCTTAAGGTCAGAACTGTCAAAGTTAATTTCCTGCTGTGCAATGTGTTTTTATTTTTTATTTAAATTGTTTAGCCAAAGCTAGATCAGAGTGTCAATTTATTTATACATTTTAGGGCACTGTTAGCTGAAAAGACAGATTCCATATTAAGTATCTAAGTAAAAATATTCCTAATACTTATCAAAAATAATTCTTATGAAGATGTGATCAGTAATTTATTAAGACTTTTATGCTTTAAGAGTTCTAATAATAAAATATAGCATGACAATTTTACCAGTTTTGTTCTCCTTCCAGAATTATTTCCAAGAATGCTTTACCTTTAAATAAATACCAACCATTACAGTAGATGTTGTGTGAATGTGTGTAATAGAAACTAAAAGTATTGTGCAAAAATATTGCTGTTATTGTGGTTAGAAAGAATTGATTTGATCACATATGTATAGTGAATTAATAAGATCTTAGTATATTCTGGTTTCTTCATAAATGTAGCAAAGTTAATTTTGCTACCTTGAAAAATACTGCAAATAAAACAAAAACATAATTTATCTAAATTCATGGAAAAAATATAATTTTGCCAGTTATGATTATTTTCAAATTTATATCTTTGAAGTGTTTAAATAATTATACTTTTGCTACACGAAAATATATTGAATCCAAGTCTCACAGAGAAATCATCAGAGGACTTGACTGGGGAAGGGCAAGTGAGAGAAAAAGGAATAAAAGATCTAACACCACTCCCAGACTATCCCCGTCTGGCATTGCCAAGCTGCAGGATGCCAATTCAACAGGACAAAGTCAATCAAATCCTCTTTTAAAAAACAAGTGAATAAAGTAAAATGTGAGGAAAACAGACAAGTACACTAGATTAAATGCTCAAAGATGAGTGTGAATAAACAAAAAAGATTTATAGAACTGAGAAGGAAGGAGAATCAGGAAGTGGATATTTATGCTCTCTTAACGTGCAGCAGTAAAAAGAAACTAAGGATAATAAGAATAAGCTAAAAAGCAAAGGGAAATGTTGAAACACTTCTAACTTTCTGCTGAATAAAAAGTCTAATACTGTTACATAGAATATTTTTCTTGGTGTCTCAAATGACTTCACCAATTAGAAAGAATATTTCTTCATTGACAGAGAATAGAAATTTGAGGCTCAGAGAAACTAAAACTGCCTTTATCAGGGCTTTCATTTTGCAGACTTGATAGAGTTTATCATCCCATAGAATCAAATTGTATAAACCCCCACCCCTTCCCCACTCCACAAGTTCCCCTTAGTACCTTGCTCTCATTCTGTCAACAATCCAGAAGCTTGTTACATTGGATAAACTTGTCACCTTAGGTAGCAGTGAGAAAAAAGAGGAGCAGTTTTAATAAAAAAAAAAAATTGGAGGTAGGAGAGAAGTATCAACCCTCACCTCTTAGGTTTCTGTCTTTCCCATCTGGTTGATATAGGGGTGAGTTACTGAGGTGGCAAAAATGAAGTAGACATAATTTCTGGGCAAAGAGCAAGAGTTTAATTTTTAATATTAGTTTATAGTTCTTATGAGACACCAAGTGAGTATGTCAAGTAGGTCATTGGATTCCAGTGGTTGGATGATACTGGATTCTGTGCTGAAAAAATAAATTGTAACTTGTGAAACTGTGAATAGAAAAGTTTGCCTAGACCAAGGCTATTAAGAGAGAAGAAAGGAGAAATTGGGACTGAGCTTGAAGAACACCAACCTGTAGAGTGGGTGAGAAAGAAAAGGGTGAGAAGGGGTAGTCAGAGAAGTTCAAGATAAAACAAGGAAGAGTACTAACACAAAAAGTAAAATCAAGAAAAGGAGATTCATCAAAAGTGAATGCTGCTCACCAGTGTAATAAGATCATCGGGACTCATAATTTCTTGTCTATATTGATATGTGGCCTTTGAATTGGTCTCTCTGCTTCCAGTCTAAGTCTCTCCAATTCATTCCCACTGCCCCTCTGCTTCTACTCTTCAAGGCTACCTATGCCTTCACAGGAAATTTCAAAGTGTTTTGCAGATCACAGAGCTACCTAACTCTTCGCCTCACTCTACTTCTTTCCTGACACACGGGGACCTTTCAGTATACCAAACCTTCTGCAGCTCCTTGGACAGAGGCTTCACGCCTCTGTGCTTAGACACAAGTTTTTCCTCTAGTTTGAAGATTGACCTCCCACTTCTGTGCCTAACCAAGTCCTATTCAACTTGCATTACTCCTTTCAAAGGTCTTGAAACACATTCAAGCCCAGTTCACCTTTCAGCCTTGCTTATGCCCCTAAAATAAGACTCTATAACTGAGTTTTTGTCTCATCTTTTAACTGCTAATAGTGTCATGTTCACCTCTTAATCTAAAAAAAAAAAAAACAGCACTGCCACATGTTAGACGTTGAGCACAGATCTACTGAGTAAATGACTAAATGAATGAGTACTCCAAAATTCTGCCATCTGTAATTTTTTATAGCTTTCTGCCACTCTGTTTTACTGTATTGTTACTTAGTCAAAAGATATAATGTTAAAGGAAATGTAACTTAATTTCCTTTTTCCCTCTCCAGTTGAGGAACACACCTTTTAGACTCTGAACCTTATTCATTGGCTGAAATAGAGAAATGTCCAATTTCACTGAACTTCTAATAACTAGGTATTTTAAAAATAAGTGAAAGTGTGAAAGGCTGTGAGTGGACTCACAGGATACTAGCTATAGTTCACTAACTGAGAGCAGAGTCCAAAGCTAGTAAGAATATTAGTATTTCACAGTTCATGTTTCAGTTGATAAAGCATAAGATTAAAATTATACTAGTTATTTGATTGAGTGCCTTATGCAGATAGCTATCAAAACGTTTTGGGTTACCATGGTCAGACTGCAGTGTTCAAAAAGATTCTAAAAGTAAATGATCCTTGCCCAACCTAATCTAATTATGAATTGTTAACAAACAAAGGTAGATATGTGTTCACTAGTTAGACTATGTTGAAAGGAAATGAGAATCATCTCATTTAGCTCTTTGTAGCCTGATACCTCTTTGTATATTTCCAAAGCACTTTTTTTAACAGAGTTAAGTTAATCATATATCTCAGTTCATGGGATTCTTTCACCTTTGGTTCATGCACAAGTTCTTATGAAATGGAAAAAATCAATACCATCCAAAAATCAACACCATCATTATTCTTCATTAAAGCAGATTTTATGATTCTGGTCAAGATGACAATGTAGTTAAACACAACACTCGAATCTTCCCACAACCACGTCAGAATTACAACTAAATTATAGAAAACGATCATTCAGAACTTCCTGAAATATAGCTGAACAGAAATCCTACAACTAAGGATATAGTTGTCTATAGAACAGAAGTCACATCCAGACAGGTTAGAAGGGCAGAGATGGGGAACAGGCTGCTCTCATACCCACAAGTGGTAAATAAAAATTGGGAGGGTACTTCTGAGCCAAACACAAGTGGCAGTCATTTTCAGATTACTTTGTAGCTCATGCCAGTAGCCCTGAGCAGGGCACAAATGGCTGCTGACCTTGAACTGCACCTCCCAGTAGGCTTCAGAACCAGCACACCCAGTTGACAACTTCACAACATAAAGCAGTATTAAACCTTCTCCATAGGAGCATACTCAAGAGGTGGACCAGAAGCACCAGAGCCCCACTGAAGTAGGTCCTGCTCAATGGGGTCAACCCTTGCAGAGCTGATCCTTTGCTGTAGTCACAGCTGGTTCTCATATCCCATTGGCCTGGGGGCCAATCCCTCTCAGTGATATGCTAACAGCAATCAAGGCTCAACAGCACAGGAAGGTTTGCACAGCCCACACAAGGAGTTTACCTGGAGTTCCTGGCTCAGATGATCAGGAGACATACCAAGCCCAGGAGACATAGCAGCTTTACCTAATATATAGAAACAAAAACAAGAAGTCTGCCAAAACAAGGAGACAAAGAAACATACCCTAAATAAAAGAACAGAATAAAACTCCAAAATAGGAACTAAAACAAAATGAAAACAAGCAATCTGCTAGATGCAGAGTTTAAAATAATGATTATAAGTATACTCAATGAACTTAGGAGAAGAGTAGATGGACTTAGTGAGAACTTCAACAAAGAGGTAGGAAACATACAAACAGAGATAGGAAACATAGAAAAGAACCAGTCAGAAATGAAAACTGTACTGGCTGAGATGAAGAATACAGGGAATCAACAGTGGAGTGGATGAAGCAGATGACCAAATTAGAGATTTAGAAGATAAGGAAACAGAAAACATCCAATCTGTACAGCAAAAAGAAAAAAGGATCCAAAAATTGAGGATAGTATAAGGAACATGTGACATAACTTTAAGTATGATGTATAACAGGGGTGTCAGAAGGAGAAAAATGAGAGCAAGAATTTAAAACCTATGTGAAAAAATAATGACAGAAAACTTTCCTAACCTGGTGAAGGAAATACAGATACAAGTTCAGAAATGACAGAGAGTCCCAAACAAGTTGGACCCAAAGAGGTCCACATCAAAACACATCATTATTAAAATATCAAAGGTTAAAGACAAAGAGAGAATCTTAAAAGCAGCAAGAGGAAAGCAGTTATCTATAATGGAGCTCTCATAAACTATCAGCTGATTTCTCAATGGAAACTTGCAGTCTAGAGGGGATATGAAAGATATTTTCAAAGTGATGAAAAGCAAGGACTTACAACCAAGATTACTCTGTCCAGAAAAGCTATCATTTAGAATCAAAGGGAAGATAAAGAGCTTACCAGACAAAAAAAAGGAAAGTTAAAGAAGTTCATCACCTTCAAACCAGTGTTATAAAAAATGTTAGCCTTCTTTATGAAGGAGAAAAAGACATAAAACGTATGAATAATAAAATAATAAATACATATCTATCAACAATTATTTTAAATGCAAATGGTTAAATGCTTCTGTCAAAAGACATAGGAGGCTGAGGGGATAACCACACAAGACCCTTACATATGCTGTCTATAAGAGACGCACTTCAGATGGAAAGACACATGCAGACTGAAAGCAAAGGGATAGAAAAATATATTTTATGAAATGGAAACAAACAAACAAAAGATGGGGTAAGAATACTTACATCAGACAAAATAGATCTAAAAAACAAGCAAAATGGAAACAGAATCATATCATAGATACAGACAACATTTTTATGGTTGTCAGATGGGGAAGTGGGTGATAAAGGTGAAGGGATTAGGAAGTGCAAATTGATGGTCACAGGGATGTAAAGTACAACATAGGAAATAAAATTAATAATATTGCAATAACTATATGTGATGTCAGATGGGCACTAGATTATTGGAGTGATCATTTAGGTTATATAATGTCTCATCACTGAGTTGTATACCTAAAACAAATATTGTATGTCAACTGTAACTAAAAAAGGAAAAAATTATTTAAAGTCAAAAAAATAAATTAAAGCAGTTTTTAGAATTTGTAGGTTAAAAAGTGAGCATCCTTCTGTGTGATTCAAGGCATGGTATAGATACATTGGTTCAGCTCTGTACAGACCTTTGATTTAGCCAACATTCATTTTAAGTGTCTCAGCCTGTGATCCTTTTCATTATCTATGACTGCAAGCATACATGCAGTTAGGTCAGGGTGACATCGTAGTTGCTTGATATGAGACAACACCAACATTTTGTGACACTGGCATTATGTTTCAAGGAAAAGAGGATGGACACCCGTTTCTCAAGCAAACTGACAGTTCTGGTTTCACTTTCATGAATTTGATATCACATAAAATGATATGTACTGTCTCATAGAAAGGAGCTGTCTTTTAAGACATAATTTATTGTTTTAAGTTATTTATTAAGGGATCATCATTGTTTCCTGCATATACATTGAAGTAGAGTATGATGACCTGACCAGGCAGTGGCGCAGTGGATAAAGCATCAGACTGGGACACAGAGGACCCAGGTTTGAAACCCTGAGGTCTCTAGTTTCAGTGTGGGCTCATTTGGTTTGAGCAAAGCTCACCAACTTGAGCTCAAAGTCGCTGGCTTGAGCAAGGGGTTACTCAGTCTGCTATAGCCCCCCGGTCAGTGCACATATGAAAAAGCAATCAGTGAACAACTAAGGTGTCTCAACGAAGAATTGATGCTTCTCATCTCTCTCCCTTCCTGTCTGTCTGTCCCTATCTGTCCTTGTCTCTGTCTCTCTCTGTCACACACACACACAAAAATAGAGTATGACTTTTATTTAATGTAGACTTTAAATAGGATTCCTTTGAAGTATATTATATTTAATAGGCTTGCTTGTGCTTTATGCTGTTTTAAAACATTAACAAAAAGATAATTATTCTTCAGCCCTTAAAAAAATAGACTATAAATTGTGTAAGTTACCCACAGCATCAGTTTTTACTCAAAAATTTTTTCAAAGGGGCAGAGATATTGCAAAATATGTAGCCAAATAGGAGAAGTTCAGAATTAGCATCTAAATTTCTGTAACCATTTTAGTCCTGCCTAGCCTGGCAATAGAGGCTTTAGTGACAGCTGCTAGAATGCCTTTTGACCATTTTAATGTTCCCTCTGTCAAAAAAAATATTCCAATGAAAAATCACAGCTATAATTTTTAGATTTTATTATCTATTTATTTTTAATTGTTTTATTTTTTAAATTTATTGTATTAACATAGATTCAAGTGTCCCACTTAATATAACATCCTCAGCCCCAACCATGTCCCCCCCATTACACCCCCATTATCCCTTTCCCTTAACTTCCCGCTTCCCTCAGGGATTTGCTGTCCTGTTATCTGTATCTACGTGCTACGTATATATCAATATAATTTCACTAATCCCTTTACCTTCTCTGATCCCATCCCCTCATCGCCCTTCCCTCTGACAGCTGTCTCTCTGCTCCCTGTGACCTAACCTCTGCCTCATTTCTATTCCTCAGTTCATCTTGTTTATTAAATTCCACATATAAGCAAGATCATGATATGTTTCTTTCTCTGCCTGACTTATTTCACTTAGCATAATAATCTCCAAGTCCATCCATGACATCACAAAAGGTAAGATTTCCTTCTTTTCATGGCAGCATAGTATTCCACTGTATATACAGTGTGTCCATAAACTCATGATGCACTTTTGACCAGTCACAGGAAAGCAACAAAAGATGATAGAAATGTGAAATCTGCACCAAATAAAAGGAAAACTCTCCCAGTTTCATACCTATTCAGTGCAGTTTGATGTGGGCTCATGCACAGATTTTTTAGGGCTCCTTAGGTAGCTATCCTGTATAGCCTCTATAGACTGATGGCCTACCAGCATGGGGTTTCTCCACCAAACTGCCAGTTTCCTTCAACTGCTTATCCTACCAAGTAATGTTATTCCTATGTGGTGGCGCTTTGTTATAAATATGCCAATATTCATGTTGCACTTTGGTCACAGATTTGAATTTAGTGATCCACAGAACACACTGAACTTTCCTCTGTACCATCCACATCTCGACTGGCATGGCTGTGGGCTGCTCCGCTGTATACACGGTGTTACATTATCATCTGCACATGTACACATGCTGCCACATCATCCTACAGAAACTGGGAGGGTTTTCCTTTTATTTGATGCAGATTTTACATTTCTATCATCTTTTGATGCTTTCCTGTGACCGGTCAAAAGTGCACCATGACTTTACGGACACACTGTATATACCACTACTTTTTTATCCACATGTTCACTGACAAACACTTGGGCTGTTTCCAGATCTTGGCTATTGTAAACAATGATGAGGTAACCATTGGGGTGCATATCTTCTTTTGAATCAGTGTTTTGGGGTTCTTAGGATATATTCCTAAAAGTGGGAGAGCTGGGTTAAAAAACAGTTCCATTTTTAATTTTCTGAGGAATCTCCATACTATTTTTTACAGTGGCTGCACAAGTCTGCATTCCTACCAGCAATGCAGGGGGGGTTCCCTTTTTTCCACATCCTTGACAGCACTTACTGTGTGTTGATTTGTTAAGGAGCACCATTCTGACAGGTGTGAGGTAGTATCTCATTGTGGTTTTAAATTGCATTTCTCTGATGATTAGTGACGTTGAACATTTTTTCATATGACTATTGGCCATCTATATGTCTATTCAGTTCCTTTGCACATTTTTTAATTGCATTGTTTACCTTTCTTGTGTTAAATTTTAGAAGGTTTTTTTTTTTTTTTTACAAATTTTGGTTATTAACCCCTTATCAGATGTATTGGCGAATATCTTCTCCCATTGTGTGGTTTGTCTTTTTATTTTGTTAATGGTGCCCTTTGCTGTGCAAAAGCTTTTTATTTTGATATAGTCCAATTTGCTTATTTTTCATTTATTTCACTTGCCCATAGAGATACATTAGAAAACATATTGCTATAAGAGATATTGGAGACTCTACTGCCTATGTTTTCTTCTAAGATGTTTATGATGGTTTCATGACTTATATTTAAGTCTTTTATCTACTATTTTGAGTTTGTTTTTGTGAATGGCATAAGGTGATGGTCTAGTTTCAGTTTTTTGCATGTACTTGTCCAATTTTCCCAGTGCCATTTATTAAAGAGACGGTCTTTACTCCATTGTATGCTCTTACCTCCTTTGTCAAGTATCAATTGACCATAAAGCCATGGTTTTATTTCTGGATTCTCTGTTCTGTTTCATTAATCTGAATACCTGTTCTTATGCCAGTACTGAGTTGTTTTGATTACAATGACCTTATTGTATAGCGTGATATCAGGAAGTGTGATACCTCCTACTATATTCTTCATTTTCAAGATCACTGAGGCCTTTCGGGTTCTTTTTGGTTCTATATGAATTTTTGGAATATTTATTCTACATCTTTGAAGTATGCCATTGGTATTTTAATAGATATTATATTGAATCTATGAATTGCTTTGGGTAATATACACATTTTAATGATGTTTATTCTTTCTATTCATGAACATGGTATATGCTTCCACTTGTTTGTATCTTCCTTGATTTCTTTTTTCAAAATCTTATAATTTTCCAAGTATAAGTGTCTTACTTCCTTGGTTAAATTTATTCCTAGGTACTTAATGTTTCTTGGTTGCAATAGTAAAGGGGATTGTTTCCTTAATTTCTCTCTCTGACAGTTTATTGTTGGTATATAAAAATGCCACTAATTTCTGAATATTAATTTTATATTCAAGTAGTTTTTTGTCTGAGATTTTAAGGTTTTCTATGTACAGTATCATATCATCTGCTTTATATAGTGTGTTCGTAAAGTCATGGTGCACTTTTGACCGGTCACAGGAAAGCATCAAAAGATGATAGAAATGTGAAATCCGCACCAAATAAAAGGAAAACCCTCCCAGTTTCTGTAGGATGATGTGGCAGCATGTGCGCATGCGCAGATGATGATGTAACACCGTGTATACAGCGGAGCAGCCCACAGCCATGCCAGTCGAGATGTGGATGGTACAGAGGAAAGTTCAGTGTGTTCTGTGGATCACTAAATTCGAATCCATGACCAAAGTGCAACGTGAATATCAGCACGTTTATAACGTAATGCCACCACATAGGAATAACATTACTTGGTAGGATAAGCAGTTGAAGAAAACTGGCAGTTTGGTGGAGAAACCCCATTCTAGTAGGCCATCAGTCTATAGAGGCTGCACGGGATAGCTACCTAAGGCGCCCTAAAAAATCTGTGCATGAGCCCACATCAAACTGCACTGAATAGGTATGAAACTGGGAGAGTTTTCCTTTTATTTGGTGCAGATTTCACATTTCTATCATCTTTTGTTGCTTTCCTGTGACCAGTCAAAAGTGCATCATGAGTTTATGGACACACTGTATATCTAGGTGCTCCTATATTAGGTGCATAAATATTTATAATGGTTATCTCCTCCTGATGGATTGCTCCCTTTATCATTATGTAGTGATCTTCTTTATTCCTTACTATAGCCTTTGTTTTAAAGTCTATTTTGTCAGATATAAGTATTGCTACCCAGGCTTTTTTTTTTTCATTTCCATTTGCATTAAATATTTTTTTTCCATCCCTTTACTACTAGTCTATGTGTATCTTTTGTTCTGAGTTGGATCTGTTTTATACAGTGTAGGTATGGGTCCTGTTTTCTTACCCATGCAGCTACTTTATATCTTTTGATTGGAGCATTTAATCCATTATTTTTAAGGTTATTATTGATATGTACCTATTTATTGCCATTTTATTCTTTAAAATTACAATCCTCTTTTTTTCAATTTCTTTTATTCCTTTGTTCTTTTTATAGCAGCCCTTAATATTTCTTGTAGTACTGATTTGATTGTAATGAATGCCTTGAGGTTTTGGTTTTTTTTTGTCTGGGAAACTTTTTATTTCTCCTTCAATTTTAAACGATAGCCTTACTGGATAAAGTAGTCTTGGTTGTAGGCTCTTACTTTGCATAACTTTGAATATTTCTTGCCAATCCCTTCTGGCCTCAAGAGTTTCTGTTGGGAAGTCCATGTCATCCTTATGGGGGCTCCTCTATAGGTAATTAACTGCTTTTCTCTTGCACCTTTTAGTATACTTTCTTTGTCTCTTAACTTTGTCACTTTATTGTCATTTGTCTTGGTATAACACTCCCTGAATTCCTTTTTAATGGGACTCTCTGTGCTTCTTGAACTTGTGTGAATTTTTCTTCATCAATAGAGATATTTTCAGCTATGATTTTTTCAGCTAGGTTCTCTATTATTTGTGTGTTCTCTTCTCCTTCAGGAACCCTTATGATGCAGATGTTGTTTTTCTTCATGCTGTCGCAGAGCTCTCTTAGAGACTCCTCAGTCTTTTTGCACCTCTTTTCATTTTGCTGCTCTGCTTCTGTGTTTATGTTTATCTTTTCCTCTAAGTCACTGATTCTATCTTCTGTTTCTTCCAACCTGCTGTTGATTCCTTCTAGTGCAATCTTCATTTCTGATATTGTATTTGTCATTTTTTTTTGCATTTTTCTGAAGTTGGAAACAGGGAGGCAGTCAGACAGACTCCCACATGAGCCCAACTGGGATCCACTTGGCATGCCCACAAGGGGACGATGCTCCGCCCATCTGGGGCACTGCTCTGTTGCAACCAGAGCCATTCTAGCACCTTAGGCAGAGGCCACAGAGCCATGCTCAGCGTCCAGGCCAACTTTGCTCCAATGGAGCCTTGGCTGCGGGAGGGGAAGAGAGAGACAGAGAGGAAGGAGAGGGGGAGGGGTGGAGAAGTAGATGGGCGCCTCTCCTGTGTGCCCTGGCCGGGAATTGAACCCGGGACTCCTGCACACCAGGCCAACACTCTACCACTGAGCCAACTGGCCAGGGCCTATTTGTCATTTTTGAATGGTTCTTTTTTTATGATTTCAATGTCCTTTTTGATGCTTGCTATCTTTTTATTTAGGTTCTCATTATGTCCATCCATTGTTTCTCTAAGATCCTTGAGCATCCTAAAAATCATTATTTTAAACTCTGTATCTGGTAGTTTTGTTACTTCCATTTCATTTAGTTCTTTTTCTGTGGATTTCTCTTATTGATTCATTTGGCTCACATTTATTTGTCTGTCTATTTTCTCTGTGTATTAGGTAGTACTGTCTGACTTTAAAATTTTTGTGGTATCTTTATGAGAAAGATGGGCTCATTGGTACTACTTCCAGGCCACTTGTTTTCCTTGTTTTAGGAATGCTTCTTGAGGATACTATTTTTCCTACTGTTGAATGTGAATATAATGCAGTTGGTCCTTTCATGTGTACAGTTATTCTTTTAGGCTGGCTGGCTCAAAGGGTCAACCTTGATCATGTGTATTACACACTGTGCAATGTCTAGAGCCTGGGGCAATTCAGAGATTAGGAAGTGTGGTGGGTATGGACAGCCCCAAGTGTCAGTCCCTCCAGATTTTTCTCACAGACTTCAGTAGCGTGTATCCCCCAGGATTCTGATGGGTGTGGCCTCTGAGACTCAGAGGTGTGGTCTGTAGATAAAATCAGTTTTGTAGATAAAACTTTACACAGCAATATATAGTCTAATCCCTAATATTAACCAACCACCATTCTAACAACATGCTTCTGTATGGGCACACATTATGTATCAGAAAGAAAAAAATGGCTGCCTAAGAAATCTTATTAAGCAAAAGGAGGTATTGCCATCTCTGAATTTGCTTGCCTTATTAGCTACATTTACTGCAGAACATACCTTCTGTCTAGTAGTCTACAAAATCAATAGTCAAAATAAAAATAATGCTTATTAAAAAAGAAAAATCTTTCATTTCAAAATATTTAACATCTTTTGATTCCAGTTTGTGATTTAGTAATAATTTGATATACATTTTTCCCCTGGTTTTTTAAATTTTAAATCTACAAGATTTTTTTTTTAGGTGAAAGGGAGGGAGATAGCGAAGCAGACTCCCACATACGCCATGACCAGGATCCACCCAGCCACCCCCTGTCTAGGGTCTTGAATCAACCGAGCTATCCTCAGTGCCTAAGGCTGATACTCAGACCAACCCAGCTATTCTCAGTGCCCAGGGCCAATGCTTGAACCAATAGAGCCACTGGCTGAGGGAGAAGAAGAGGGAGAGAAAGGGTGGGTAGAAAAAGCAGATGATTACTTCTCCTGTGTGCCTTGACTGGGAATCAAACTCAGGACATCCATACACTGAGTCAATAGTCTACTTATTGAGTCACCAGCCAGGGCCCAGAATACACTTTCAACCAGTGCAGGCTCAAGTTTATTCAGTTTTCAGTGCATGCTGCTGCATCTTTGAAATGAAATAGATCTGTTGATACAAGTGTAATTGGAAGTTAGATCAGAATGATTAAATGATCAAATTACTTAAATTAGACATATACTAAATTGCCTAAAGATGAAGAAACTGCTTGATTGGCAAAGGTTTACAGCAGACAGTAACTTTCAATCATTTTCCACCTCTGCAGTAAACACTGACTCATACTTTGAAGGATAAATGATCTGAAGGATAGCAATAACAAAGATTGGCATAAATTTAATAATCATTAAAAAAAAAAAAGTTGACTGAGTTTTCTCTCTGAATAGAAGATTCTGACCAATGCGGAGTCTTAACCATTTTGACCGTCATGATGGAAAAAAATAAGAAAATTACATAATATGTTTATTTTTTAAATTTAATGCAGTGACTTTGGTTAATAACATTATGTAGGTTTCAAATGTTCAATTCTATGGTACATCATCTGCATACTGCACTGTGTGCTCACCATCCAAAATCAAATCTCCTGTCACTGTATATTTGACTCCCTATACCCTTTACTACCTCCTTCCACCTCTCCCTTCTCCCTTCTGATGCCGCCATACTGTTGTCTGCGTTTATGGGTTTTTTGTTTGTTTTTCTGGTTTGTTCATTTATTGCTTTAGTTTTCTATATCACGTGTGAATGAAACCTTACAGGTTTTAACTTTTTATTTTGTCTGACTTATTTTGCATAAAATAATTGGATCTTGGAATTAGAATAATATGGTTTTTAATGCAAAAAATATACATGGTTATTGAAGTTTAATTATATGCACTGAATGTAACCTAGGGCCATCAAACTCTGGGTACATTTATGATTCACACTGATTATTAAAGACTGATCTTTAGGACATGAAATTCATCACCATGTTTAAAATAACCTAATCTACTTAACAGGGATATTTGCCCATGGTTTGGTAATTAAGTATCAAAATATATAACAACTTCTACATGGTGAGCACTCCATTTAGTTAGTCAATATTTATTGTATATCCACATGAGCTATGCAATTAACAAAAAATAATATTTCTTATATGTAAAATAAATATTTTCCTTGATAATTAAAGATAAATAATATGAATTTATCTAATTAGCCGTATTGTTTAAAACAAAATTTTGTCTTGTCTAAGTCACTAAAATATAAACATATTTTAGGTCAGGAAGCTATTTATTTACTCATTTATTCAGCAAATATTTACTGAGTGCCTATTATGTGCCAGCTACTGTTCTAAGGGTGCAGAATACAACAGGAACAAAACAGACAAAATCACTTTCTACACGTATCATATACTGAAGTAGAGAAAACAGACAATTTAAAAATCAAGTATGTAATATAATGTTAGAGACGGAAGAGTGTTGATTTTGATAAGATAGTCAGGGAAGGTTTCTCTGGAAAGGTCATCTTTGAGCCAGGCAAATATATGGCATAAGAACAGTTCAGGCAAAGAGAACAGCAAGTAAAAAATCCTGGTGGCAGAGGCATATATGGTGTGTCAAGGGAGCAGTAAACAAAGTCCTACTGGAGCATGAAAAGGGTTGAGAAGATTGATATTAAAAGGGAATTGGAGGGGTCACCATGGGCCACATCATTTAGGGCTTCATAAACCCTGGTGAGAACCATAGATTTTATTTTAAGGTCCATGGGAAGCCTTTGCTGAGTTTTGAGCAAGAGAATGATTTGGTCTTGTTTGCATTTTAAAAGCATCACCCTAGCTGTGCTATGAACTGACTCTATGGAAGCAGAATAGAAACTGGGAAAGCAATCGAGTCTTCATTTCTCTGATGTCTTTTAAATTATACATATATATATGTATATATATATATGTATATATAATCTAGAGGCTGTCATATATATATACACACACTCAACTCACCTTTAGGTGTTTTTTGTCCTAATTAGTATCCTAATTTTGAATTAGTCTCTAAATTTTTTTTCCATGTCAGAGAAGAAAATTTTTTAATTGTATGTACTTTTACTAATTTTTCAATATCTTGTCATTCTAATTTTTTCTCAGTAAAATATTTTCAATCTCTTATGATCCAAAATATTTTCCAGTCTACATAATGGATAGAAAGCTAAAACCACCTCAATTCTTTCTAGATAAAAATATATTTGTAATTATATTGTTACTTTTGATTAGAACTTTACATTTAAAAAGTATTTTTTTATATTAGAAAATCCCAAAATAGAGAACAAACCAGTTGTGTATTTAGGACTACCATTTTATCAGGGAAATATAAGCTGAAACCCCAGCTCATGTTGAAGGAGCCCCTGACTGATGCAACATCTGGACGAGTAATGAAAGCCTCCTGTACGGTTTTTTGGCATTGGTCCTATTAGTGCCTTGATATGTGTTTGATTATGATCTCAGCAAGTCCCAAGTCTGCCTGCCTGACAACTGTCAAATCTTGGTAGATCATTATGGATGAGAAAGGTATAGGATACATGCTATTCAGTGACACAAACAGTAAATAAATCCTGTTTGAATAAATCAGCTTATAGTTGTTATAATCAACTATAAGCTGATTTATTCAAACAGGATTTATTTATTTTTTATCTGCCCAAATAGTGAGACACTTAAAGATTCTTATTTTGAAAAAAATATATAACATGTGATATTATTTTGAATTCAAAGAAATTATAATTTAGTCTTCCTTATGATAGAAGACTGATAATTTATAAAATGGATGAATAATATTGATAAGGGTTAATCAAATTTCTAATATGCATTATATAGTATATAAAGTCACAACAAAGTTAAAATAATGATAATATTTCAAGTGTCAGGTAATAATTTATGATAACTCTAGTGTTTATTATAACCAATAGCTTATTGGTTTCATTGAAATAATTTCTACTCTTAGAAATAAATCAAAACATTTTAAAACACATTTTGTGTTCCTGTAAAAGTCACTTACTAAGACTAAAAAAAAGTCCACATTTGATTATGCAATTGAAAAAAACCTTCTGAGATGAAGCCAAAAGCAGGACCATTTTGCACATAGAAATGCAGACATTTTAATTAAAATAAAAAGAATAGCAGCATTAACAAATAACTTTAGCACAAAAAAAGTAAATGAGAGCAAACAGAATCCAAAGTGACTTTATGTATGTTGCTATGGACATTTATTTAAAATCCATAAATTGAATTTCTTCTTACTATGTTTAAAAGTATAAGTAGATTTATCTCTCATTTTACTTATATTGTCTCTGCATATAAATGCATTTTATAACATCTTTATATATAATATACTTAAAAGCCTTTTTCTACATTATAATCGAGAATGTTGATCCTTTCTCTGTTCTAAATGGTAAACTCCTATGCTAGATACAAAGCTCCATGAAAAGCAGGGAAATTTCTATCCTACATACTTAGATTGTATATTGACTTAAATATTTGGACAGAGAGAAGGCAGTAAAGAACGTTACATTTGGACAGATAGCAGGTGGTAAAGAAAGAAAAGTAAGAAAAGTAAAGGACAAAGATAACAAGGGCTAGGAAAAATGTAGGAGTGAAACAAACTTATTTTTAGCATTATTCAGTACCATGAGCTTCTCAGCTTTTACACGATTTTGTAATATTTCTGAAAAATCATAAATAAACAGTGGTTTCTATATTTTGGAAGTTGCATAAAATAAAAACTAGTAAAATGTACAGGCATTGACAAATATCTCATCTTTAAAATAGAATATACTGGAGATGTTATCTGTTAAGAGGTGTTTTTTCTCTTACTCCCCCTAAATTGAAAGAGACATTAGATTTTTTTGTATTTCCAAACATGGAAGAAAAATATTCAATTTATAAATTTGTGCTAAATATGCATGACAAATAGTTCTTTTATCTATATTGGGTCAAAGCTTATTTGTAGTTGATCAATTAGGTAAAGATGGAAAGATAATGTAGTTATGTCCAACTTGGAATGGACCAGAACAATTTAATGTAAGATGAAGAATAAACTCCATGTGAAAAGAAAACAGCAGAACCTGACCACCAAATATCACCTGAAGTTTTTCCTATTTCTTCTCTGATTACACCCTCAGATATCCATTTGAGGTGAGTGTCTTTATGAGCTGGGAGTAATTTTCTATATTTTACAGATGCATCAAGTAACCTGCAAAATTAAAATAATAACTCAGGTTATCGTTCATTCGATAAGCATTTATTAGGCACAAATAATGGGCTGAGGCCCTAATAACAAGATCTATTTATAAGTTCATGCTCTTCCCACTATACTCCAAAGACAGGTGACACAGGGCAGAATAAAAAACAAGTGAATAAAACTATATAGGATAAAACAGCAAGCAACCTAGTAGAAGTAGCAGGAGCATCAGCCCCAGGAAGGAAGCAGTCTCAGTTGACAAAAAAGCATGATCAGAGCCCTGCATAACAGTAGTTGGGAATCAATGAATAAATTACTGTTTGGAAGGACATTAAGGGAATGTTGAAAAATCAAACACAATCCTCATGCATCTATTTATTCATTACACCATTATATGTAGCATGTATGTGGTGTGCACAACACTGTGCCTCAGGATCAGAGGGGGCAGAGGATATTGCCAAACTCATTTTAATGTAGAGGTTTTAGCAGAAGGAGCAAAGATTGTAAAGATGGTAGGAAGACAAGGAAGTGCTGGATAAATAGAAATAATTAGTAATATAAGTATAAGGAAACAAAATGTCTGAATTTTAGAGCTGAACACGGTAGATATCTGACTGGGCCAGTTTGTCCTTCCAGAAATCTAGCAGCTAGAGAGGTCGAGTGCCTGCACGAGACCCCAGAGTCTTGACTCCTGGCACAAGGTTCTTTCAGTGGCCTGGCCTGGCTTCCAGAACCCTCTATGGCTCTGTGTCCTGAACAGGACACATATGACATCATTTGCAATAAGAAACACAAGACAAGAGTTTGAGTTATCATGTATAGTACTTTTGAAATGAACATACAGGAGAGAAGTCAACAGGGGAAAGAGGGTGAAAAATAATACTGTTTCCTCAGTGGAGAAAAGGACTCAGAAGTCTATTGGCACAAGTCTCACTGCTTAAAGTTCTGGTCCATGCATCACAGCCTCTGAGAATCTGGACTCCGCAGCTAGAAGCCATTATTTCTCCACGCTGCTGTCCAAACACATTGTCCACGCCAGCAGAACCCAGCTCTGATGACACTGTTTTATGGATACTTGACTTTTCTTATTTCATTGTGATCTCTGTTGCCAGCTGGGATCACATGGGCCATATCAGTGTCTCTGATGTCCAAATATTGGCACCAAGTAGGTATTTTGTACTTATGGGATTAACCTAAATAAGAATTGTGATAAGTGAATTTGCGTGTGCTTAGGAATTTTAAAAAAGCAGTGGGTGATGGGAATGCATCTGCCAGTAATAGCTGCAGCTCTACAAACACCGTTAGCAAGAGGACCTATGGGAACTCACAGCAGGAGGCAGTCACCCATCCTTTTCCTTCTTACCTTTTAAAGCTTATTATTTTTGAGAATAGTCTGAAGCCTTCTTCTTTCAAGGTAAAATGTTCAAACATTTCTATGTAAATGCCTTCATCCCAAGGGCTTTGGAATAGCTCACAACTATTTCTGGCCAACGACACTGCCATATAGCCCTGTATAGAGCAATGAGAACACACTAGCAATACTGCAGGAAGTCAGTGCCGATTTGGGCCAGTAAACTAAAATGCCACCATGTGTTTGCTAGTTTAACATTTCAGTGAGTCAAGAAGCAATAGAAGGAGAGAAAGAGGAAGACTGAGAAGATTCCCTTCAATAATAAACTCTGCTTGAAAGTCATATTTATAGAGACACAAGCTCAATCTTAGTTATTTATGAAGAAACATTTTATTTCACTGGAATTTCTCCAGGTACATATAATTTTTTTTATGTTTGGTTTAAGCAGTTTACAAATGAATCATTCAGATCTAAATCAATGCAAAATTTATTTACTAAGCATGGTAATGTAATCATTTTAGCCCAATTGTCAAATTTAATATTTTTATTTTTAGTTATATTTTGAAACTCTCAAAGATGACATAACACTTGCTGCTCCACCACCTAGCTTTAACAAATACAAACATTTTACCATTTTTGTTTTTGATCTTTTGTTAAGCAACATAACATTACAGATAAAGTTAAGGCATCCTCCTTCTTTAATTATTTTCCCCATCTTCTCTTTCCAGGGTTATGGTACAGATTCCCTCTGAATATTTTTATTATAATTTTTATTATCCTAATAATGACATTTATGATACATATTATAATATGTATTAAATATTATTTTAAATGCAAATTAAAATTAAGTTGACCCTAAAATTAATCAGTAAAAAATAAAGGATGATGTAATCATAAATGGAGATCATTTGATACAACTTTTAATTATGAATGGGCTTAGTTCATGCCAGAATAATTGAATCAGTGCTTTATTTTTATGCCCAATTATAACAGCATAAACTTTGTTGATATCAATCTGCAAAAACTATGTCAAAAAAGCACAGAGAGTTAATTCCGTAAGGAAATGTTATAAGTATACAAATGTCATCATATTTTCTTACCTTTATATCACAAGACCAATAAAATTGACTTAAACTTGTTGGACAGATATTTTGTTGTTTCCAGGCAACACCCACCATTCATTCAAAACACACACACACACACACACACACACACACACACATGCTTTCTCTCTTCCTGCTTATCTCCAAGCTCCCTGAGAGCCAAGGAATAAAGGAGAATATATTAGGTTTTAAACTGACATTATCTACCAAAAGGAGATATGCCAGATCATCAAGTGAGACTACCTTTTTTTTCTCTGTGAAGCATTATCATGAATGTCCTTACAGAAAAATAAATAAAATTTAAACAAGCAAATCAAAACCACCTGAACAATGTAGCCGATAATATTTTCACTGGCAATTTTTTCCACAGAACAGTTTTGCATCTACTGTTCCTTATATCTCATGGATAAAATCCAGGGTGTGATGTTAAATTGAAACTTGTAGAAAATCTAGACTGTAATGATGTTCACACATATTTACTCCCGAAAGTCCTTTGTCAAATGAAAGCATACCAGAGGGCAGGCTTGTAAATTCTGAACATAAAGGCGTCCCACTGACTGAGAGGGTGTAGCAATCGATCCCACAGCTGGGCCCACAGGAAAGCACTGAAACATTCCACATGATTGTGACAGAAGAAGCAAGTGAAAATTTAGTCTGTAACATAATCAAATGTGATTTCCCCCCTCATTTCATTGTATTTTTTTTTCAACTATTTATTCCGGGGCTTTCTCTCTTCATTATGTATTAAGAGCCATCTAGTTGGAGAGACCACACTTCTTAGTAATCACAGAGTCACTCTTGGTTATTGAAAATGTTTTCCAGCTTAATGAGCAAGAGCATACACATGATGCTAATGAGGATTTTTTGTTTCAAGGAACTTTAAAAAATGTATATGAGGAAGAAGAATTGTTGACTTTAATTATTTTAAGATGTAAATGCAGCTGCTTCAAAAAGGAAAAGAATCCTGGAAAAAAATGCAACCATGATACAGAAAGCAGGATCATGAGTCCAATCCTTCTTCAACTGTATCATGTAGACCGAAGAGGGGCTGCCTTAGGGGGAACCTTATTTGCTCTCTAAGGCAGTGGGCAAAACAGTATCTTCTGCCACAGTCGTCTTAAATTAATCCAGAGATCAGACAGGGTATGCATTAAGGTGAGGCGTACTTCACTTTAAACTGCAGTTAGGGTGCTTACATGCTGTCAGGGTAGAACCCTGCTTGCCTCTGTCTCAGTAGAAAAGAAAGAAAATTATTTCAACCAGGAGAGAAAAGCATGCTTTCCTGAGTCCCTCACGCAGCTGCCTCCCTGAGCCTGCCTGCTCCTCTCATCACTTACCGATTTGGAACACAAAGCAGATCAGGAAAAAAGCAGGAAAGGGTAGAGCAGGAAATGCACGAAGGTGATATTTTTGCCTTTGTGGTTGGCTGTGATATGCCTTAAGTATCAAATCACTAAGCCCAATTGTGTCTTCTTTTTCTTTCTTAACATGAATGCCTCAGTCCTGGGCTTTCCCTCATTCCCTAGCTGATGCAATAGCCTGATGACTAGTCCCTCTGCTCGCACTCCAACGTGAGCTTAATCTTCCTAAAGCACCCCTTTCATCATGTTGACCTTCTCATCACCCCATGCTCAGAAAGCTCTCAGGACTCCCCATTGCCTAGAAGATAAAGGCTGCTCCTTGGACTGGAATTGAGGACCTTTACAATCTGTCTAGAGTGTTGTCTTCTGCCACTTTTGATGGGAAGAGCTTATACCAATCAGAGCTATTCATGGTCCTCCAGCACCCAGTGCTGTGTCTGCCTCCACACATTGCCCCATGTCATTCACATTACCACGATTCTGTTAAATCCTACCCATCTTTAGAGGTAGTTCAGTTCCCACCTATTTCTCCCTATCTTAAACCTGAGAATCTTGCAGAGTAGCTAAATGCCTGGCATAGGGGAGCCCTTGCACAGTTTTGTCTCCTTTATCACCACTGTCTCTTGCTTTTATTTGGTAAATCAGTTCTGCTGACTGCTCTACCACTGATGTTTTTGAATCAGTGCATTTAATCACTTGTCCCTGTCACCACACAGATAACACCTGTAGCATGTGGAGGAAAGCATTTTAATACATGTCACTGAAGCGTGTATGTTAAACAAGAATATTAAACTCCTTATAATGGAATGAAAGGGAGAAAGAAAAAGAGTGTGGTCAGAGCCAGGATAGCTGAGAAATCTCAACAGACTACGCAAGCTATCTGCCTCAGAGAGCTAAGGAACTTGCTTAAAATGCTGATTTGAGTCCTACCTCAGACCTAATGCATCAGAATCTCTCATGGTAAATCTTGCACACAATAAATTTGGGAAATCTCTTAGTCTTAAAAGGTAAGAAAGTATTTACTATAATTACAGCCCACCACAGCTGCACAGCAGAAGCACCTGTAGCATTTCTGATGACCACAGTCACCTTGACCTCACACCTCAGTGAGAATCTCTGGGTTGGGGCTCAAGGTTGAAAATATTCTGCAAGAGTTGGATCTGCATCTAAGATTGGAAACCATTAAGCCAAAAGTTATTAATGATCAATATTAATTGGGCAATTACAACTTCTCAGAACCATTGTTAAGCAATTTATATACATTATTTAATTTAATTCCTATCATCCTAAATTACTTTTATTTTCACAGGCTTGGGGAAGTTAAGTAACTAATCCAAGGCCATATAGCCATATAGCTAGTATATGACCAAGCCTCAATTAAATATAGGTCTAATACCAAATTCCAGGATCCAGCCTCATTCCCCATCCACTGTTCTTATTACATTAGACATTATTCTTGTATGTGGCCGTCTGTATCTTTCCCAGAAATGGCTCTCCCTAGTCAATATGTGATTCTGGTTTTGCAAGTTCTGGCACCACGAAGAGAAGGTTTCCCTGACTCAGTTTCCCTCCATGTAGACACCCATCGAATATTTATTTGTTGTCCAAGGTGCTTCCTCAATATTCCTGAGAACTTCCCATTTAATAGACCAACTTCTGTCTATGCTTTACCTCCTTATGAAGAGATAGATATTAATGGCAACTAAGATTTTTCTACGTACAAGATAAGCCTGGTCCCTTTGGGAAAATCTCACTGCAGGTCTGGTAATGTGTCTGAAGAAGGGTGTTGTTCCTCCCAGGTTTCAAAATGAAATGGATAGTCCTTTTCCAAAAAAAAAAAAAAAAAACCCACAAAACAAAAACTATGTGTGTGTGTGTGTGTGTGTTGGCCCAAATTTACATCTGTAACCTGAGTAACAATATGGTAAACTTTCTAGTCTTACCTCTCAACCAGTGCTTTTACACACTTAGTATAAAGGTTTTAAGTTTTCACAAGATTTTTACAGCTCATTTATTTCCCTCAAAACTCACAGTAAATTCTGAATTAGTTTCTTTATAGATAAAATACTTAAAATTGCATTTCATCAACAGAAGTGATGTGAGAGTTAATGAGTAAATAGACTTAAATTATATCACAAGGGTCTTGCATAAAAGGCACACACTATTTTTACTCTTACTAAGATAATGCAGCTCATCCAATACAGTTCTGATGGAGCATAGACAGCAGCTCTGACTTCATTTACTGGCCAGTCCAGAAGAGGTCTGTCTAATACCTCAGAGACAGGCTCCAAGGGAATAAACCAGTCAAGATCCAAAAACAAACCAGAAAGCCATCCTTACTGCAACCTTACTGGTTGCCTTAAAACTGATTAGAAATACTGTATGGTCAAAATTTGGAATAGACACCCAGTCCTTCTCCCAAGGACCCTGGGAGAAGAGTAAGTGACTTGCATGTGTAACGGATGAAACAAAATCTAGTGAAATTTAGAGGGCAGCTACAAACCAGACGTTTGAATGAGTAATTTGCTACCTGGCAGCATTAGCATTCTCACACTCCTGGATGATGTGGCATTCCTAAATACATGGGAGAGGCACACTCACCTCATTGCAGAACGTCCTTGAGAGAGACATTTTAAGAGAGGCAGAGAACTAAATTAAGTCAAGTCCCCCCCCCACCAAATAAAGCATTCATGGGATAATTATAAATGTATGTGGGTTGTATTAGACACTACCTTTTATTTTCTATAATTTAGGTATTTTACTCCATCAAGTGCTTTTTAAAAATTATTGGCTGTTTCCTTTCTTACAGTTTAGAGAGCTAAGGATTTCAGTCAATGTTAATTTTTCTTTGAAGGATTTTTAAGGGTTGTATTTCCACATAGAGACCCCTAAAATTATTATTTTCAAGTAAGACTTATTCTTTTTCTTCATAGCCTAGAAGAAAAGAAATCTATGTGCTTGCAGTGCCAAAATGTCAAAAGACTAAGATAGGTTAAAAAAGAAGAAAAGAAAAAGGAAAAAAAACCCTACAGGCATCTATGCAGTCCTCAGCCTAACAAATCCTTGGCTCATGTTAAATACTTGTGACATGCTGTAATTAACTAGTTACTCCTCTCAGAATGGATAATAATGTAATTATTTGCCTAAGGCTGGGAAGAAAGGATAGTTCTGTTTTAAAAATGTCTGCTTCTCATTTCCGGAGAAAAAAAACAACAAAAAAACCCTGGATTAATTTACATAAGGTGCTAAAGTACAGTGACCTGCAACCTCCGTATCACACTGTATAATAATTCTGCCACCTTCTTATCAGAGCCTTATATTTTTTTAGTGGTTTAAAGTAGCAAAAAACTAAGTCACTGCCATGTTTAAATTATACTGGTTCCCCAAAACTATACCTAAACACCACGAAATATAAGTCATAGCCTGTTAAACGTCTCCTGTTCACAACTGGATTCCAGTACTGTTGAAGCCACTGAGGGCTAGTGCTGTTCCCTTTGTGCAGACACGAATAAAAGGAGGAAGGTGAACCTTAGTTCTTCAAAGACCTTCTCCTTCCTTAGAGAGTCCATGTGCCAAGTGGCACAAAGTTAGGTGGGAGTTTAAGTGAACATATGACTGGTTCCCTCTCTGGTGTGTTAATGTCCAGAACAATGACTGTTTTCTTTAACTCCCTCCAAGCCATCCTAGCATTATCACAGCAATTAACTCAACATGCATTTATTGAAAACTTGCTATGATGTACTGTACTAGGTACCAGGAAATCAATGGTGAAAAAGACACAGTGCCCTTGAGAAGGTTGCAGAAAAGTAAAGGAATAAACTCGTAAATAGGCACATTAACAATTCGGTATAGGCCACCACAGAGTCCACTTTACACACACAACACTCACAACTTCATTCACTCATGTAAACACACAAACCCTCCACCCCATGGATGTGGATTTCTAAAAATTTCAGAGTCTTTAAAAGTTCTAGAGACTTGGAAAGATTTAGTGCTAAAATTTTTCAATTTTGTAATTTCGGTAGTCAGTTTGGGTGTGGGGTTATTTTTGTGTGTATGTGTGGTCAGTCTAAGCGTGTTTTATGTGATGCCACCATTACATAGAGTTTTGTTAAAGAAGAAATATTCTGAACAACTGATGTCTTAAATTGTCAGATTAGTTAGTCATTCTGACACCAACTCAGAATGTCTTAAAATGCATATTCACTTATATATCACTGATATGAAAAAGCCTGGATCACTTGTTTGGGAATACAAAGACTAAAAATCAATGTGATTTAAATTCATAAAATCATGACAAATATTCCAGCAGTAGGCATAGCCTTGTTTTTCTTTTTTCAAGTATTATTCAAGTAAATATTCCTCTAATTAGTTAATAGTAGGAATTTGGGTCAGTCTTGTTTTTTGTTGTAGTGAACAGTATGTAGAACAGTGCGGGCTCTGGCATCAGACTGCCTATGTTTGAAATTGGGTTCTTCCTGTACAATTTGTGTGACTCCCTCAAGCCTCAATTTTCTTATCTGTAAGATGGAGGTAGTAACAGTAGCTACCTCATAGAGCTAGGAAAGAAAAGGAGTAATAACATAGAAGGCACATAGCACTGGGACAGACACTATCATTAAGTTAACTAATATTATTATCATTATCTTCAAATTCAAGTGAATATTAATTTGATCTCAGTGAGAACACTTAATATTTGCCAAGAAAATTGTTCAATGGTTTTCAGGCCATTTCAGCAAATTGTCAAAGCTTCTTCCACTTATTCAAAGAAAAAAAAATATTCTCCAGACCTCCAGTTTTCAGTGGTTGATGAAATTCATGAGCAAAACGTTTTATTATACTCTTGCATTTATTTAATATATAGAAGGCCATAGAGGAGGGAAAAAGAAGGGAGATATAATAATAGTGTACAGCAGAGAAAAATATAAATAGAACCCATGCTTTTATAAGGCTTATATCCCAGTATAACTGTACCTTACTTTTACCTCAAAGAACCAAGATTCTCCTTTTGCAATGAGAAGAAAAATACCAAATGTCTATACTTTTTTCTTAGCCATCCTCTAAAAACTTGATTTGAGGCAGCAAGAGTCCGGAATTTCCAAAGGGAAAACAAACTTGAAAGGAGGCCCTGCGTGAGCAATGCTAGGAAATGAAAGAGAAGATGTCAGCAGCAGAAAATAACTAAATTCAGATCAAACGAAAAAAAAAAAAAAGCCAATTAGAAAAGAAGAATTTTTATAAGATATCCTGAACAACTGTGTTAATTTGGTGCTATGGCTTAACGTTAAGAAAATTTTTCACTGAAACATTGAATCAAGCCAATTCATTTGAACCAAGTTGTCAGTCTTTTTTTTTTTTTTTTTTTTTTGTCAAGATTATGTATGTTGTACATCTCAAAATGTTTTTGGTCTTAATTTGCAGATACCCGCAAAGTCCTTGATAGGTTACAAGAGCTACAGATAGACAGGAGAGAGAATCTACCTTTCTCTCTGTTCTTCTGCTAACAAATAATTATTTTGGTGTCTTTTATGGTGATAGTCCCTAGAGTTTAACACAATCCTGAAAACTTAAACTGGCTTGCCGGTAAATGGAACCACCTTTTAAAAAATACAAATGCCTGATCTACAAAGTCACTTCTCTAGATCTACTATGAAAAAGATCAAAAGCTCTCTGAAGATATAGGCAGCTCCTGATCTCAGATTTTTCAGATGTCAGGAATCAGTCTAGATAGCAATGTCATGATCCCAGTAGCTGTCACCACATGGCAACATCACAGCCAAAGTAGGAACACCACTTCTCAATGACTTGAGCATTTAGAGATGGGTCCATCTGTCCTATTTGTTTCTAAATAGGTGAGAATAAAAATGACTGTGTTCTTGAAGCAATTCTCTTACAAAAAAAGAAAAAAAAGGTGAATTAGCACATTTTCTGCCAGCCTTTTTCACAGAGATCTAGATAATTCTAATATAGATGGTCTAGAGAGGACTACACTCTGAGAAGCACTGGTGTGTAGACAAACCCTCACACAGTCAGCGAACCCATCAAGCAGTGATTCTCAGGAAGCGAGACTGATTCCAGGCCCCTTGCTTGAGAATGCAGAATTCTAGGCTCTACCCTCAGATTTACCAGAGCACCGCAACCTCCTGATGAATTGGTGTATTTTAGTGTTCCTGAAAATTTAATACACATTCCATAGCAAGACGAAAAGGGATTGCATTTTACTTTAATGCATCCATAGATGATCCCCATTCCACATTTACTAGCTTTCTGACCTTATATAATACCTTTGGTCTATAAAATAGCTGTTTTGGCAATTAAATAAAGCTACACATGTTAAGAACTCAGCAAGTAATAAGCTGCTTGTTATTGTTATCATTATAGTATATGCCCAACTCTAAGAAAGCTATTCAGAAATAAAATGTGTAGTTCATCACTTTGAGAAGCATATCATCTAATTAGAAATATTGTAAACTATTAATAAACATTTAAAATATAGCAATAAATATTTGCAAACAAAGAAACAACATGATATTCTGAGTAACAGTATATTGTAATATATAGAAAATTATAATAGGAAAACATCATTAGAAGTGTACTTTAGGCCCTGGCCGATTGGCTCAGTGGATAGACCATTGACCTGGAGTGTGGATGTCTGGGATTTTATCCCTAGTCAGGGCACACATGAGAAGCAACAATCTGCTTCTCTTCCCCCTGCTCCCCCCCCCTTCTCTCTCTTCCTCTCCCACAGTCAGTGGCTTGACTGGCTTGAGCAAAGGCCCAGATGGGGGTTGCCAGGTGGATTCTGGTTAGGACACATACAGAGAGTCTATCTCTCTGTCTCTCCTCCTCTCACTTAAAAAAAAAGTGTCCTTTAAAATATCTAATTCTAATGCAGGTGACCTAATTCTCATTAAGTCATCAAATTTTGATTTATATCAGGAAACATACTAAGATCATGAGTGATAACATAATTTAAAACTGAAGTAGAGAAAGAGTAGGGGGCAGGGGCCATGGAATAGGCTTCAAGGGGCTCGTGAAACCCCTAAAACATTATACAGAGTTGTGTATCTGAGTATGGACATTTCTGAGGAGAGATAAATGCCTTCCCTTTGATTTTCAAGGGGCTTAGTGGCCCCCCAAAAATGTTAAATATCACTGAAGATTTCAGTTTGGCACAATTTATGCGCATCCTCATGTATGCTGAGGGAATTTAACTTCTGATTGCCTTCCAAATAGTCTCCTTGTTTACTTTCTGTTAAATATCATCTGCATCATTTTCCCCAGGCTTTCACCATCCAAATATCCGGAGTAGAAAACTAACACAGTAAGATTTCATTTAAGGAGATTGTAAAGCAGTTTCATGGCTACTTCAGCCTATTCAGAATCTGCAGGCATCAGCACAGAGGTTTATGAACGTGTTTTAAATGTTCCGGTGGCAGAGACTAACTGATGATTATTTTCTGAGTTTTTCCTTTTTATTTTTTATCCATTGCTTGGTTGTTTGAATTATTTTTTATTAGTTCTGTGTATCTTTTTATATCAGCTAGAAAAGCAAAGAAACTTCCCCGGAAAAAAACAATCCAGTTTTGCCAACTTGCATTTTGCCAAGCTAGCAATTTTTCCACTTTGTGTTTTATTTATAATGTGATAACAACACTATTGATGTGACACGTTTTCATTTCTCTCATTCTTTAGGTGTGTGTG
The DNA here is from genome assembly GCF_036850765.1 of Saccopteryx bilineata. Taxonomy (NCBI): domain Eukaryota; kingdom Metazoa; phylum Chordata; class Mammalia; order Chiroptera; family Emballonuridae; genus Saccopteryx; species Saccopteryx bilineata. Next base: position 43,897,810 of record NC_089494.1, read on the forward strand.
CAACATTGACTGCTCTCAAACCAACTTCAATCCCCTCTGTGCTTCTGATGGGAAGTCTTATGATAATGCATGTCAAATCAAAGAAGCATCGTGTCAGAAACAGGAGAAAATTGAAGTCATGTCGTTGGGTCGATGTCAAGGTAATGTTCCTACTAAAATTCATTTCAAATAATGTTTTTAGTCTTTGTGTAGAAATGAAAAGTGAAGATAACTGCTTTTTAGGCAGCTGGTTCATTTCCTAAAGGCAGTTCTGATTTATAATGGATAGTGGAGCCTACTGCAGCATTTGTGTTGATTATAAGAGTTTGAGGTCCTATCGACAATAGTTCTTATCTTTCTTTATATAATGGGACTGTATCTTCACAATGCCATAACACACAGAAACTAATATTCAAAAGATAACATTCTCCTTGCAGAGGTAAAAAAAAAAAAGTCAAAATCATTTTAGAGAACATTTTAAGATTTTTTTAAGACAACCTTGAAAGTAACCCATACTATTTTTATGTGTTGACTTAATAGAATTATTTTAAGTACACTTTTTAGAACAGGATATACCAAAATATTATATTTTATTTCTTATTCAGAAAAAAATTTGTTGATTTTTTTTACTTCTTATTTTTTTACCCAACCTATGTTAATTATAATTATGACCTCCTTGACCTAAACTTTAGAAAACTGTATTGTTCTATTATTCACCCTCAAACTGAAATTAACATTGTGAATCTGTCTTTGTATAAAGGATGCTTAGAAGTATAGTTGTAAAAATACCTTAATTGCAATGAAAATACTGCTGGGGGACAATATCTGTGACAGTAGAAATTAAGAAAGAGTTAATCATTCTTTATTGTTATTTTTTTTTTTACACAGATAACACAACTACAACTACTAAATCTGAAGATGGACATTATGCAAGAACAGATTATGCAGGTACATAATATTTTCTACTCCAAAATATGAGCACTTCTGCAAATAGTTCTGAGGACTCATTGTTTACCATTGAGCCTGAGTTGAACCTTATAAGACTTCTGATTTGACTAAGTCTTCTTTTTCTTCGTTCAGCCTTTCAATAGGCAAGAGTGAATTTTTTGAAACAAATAAGACACATTATTTTTGCCAGAGCTAAAGCAATTGTCAAAAATGTCAGTAAGATATAATTAACTTGTTTTGACAGCGCAAATGGTACAAATGACAAAACATTTATCAAATTAATGGGCATCATAGGAAATTAATGCAATTTTTGGCAGTATATTGTAATAAATGCAAATGTTCTTGTTTGAATAAAAGTCAACAATAAAAGTGTTTGCTAGTCTCTAAAAAAAGCTGGAAAGAAAAGATAGCTATAAATAGTAATACAAGCTGTCTCTATTTAGATAGAAAGTTAAAAAGGTATGTATAATTTATTTTAAAAAGTAATGTTTCTTTCATATACTTAGGAAGTAAAATGTATCACCTGACTGGGGGTGGCATGGCGCAGTGTCAACCTAGGATGCTGAGGTCTCAGGTTGGAAACCCCAAGGTCGTTTGCTTGAGCGCAGGCTCACCCGGCTTGAGCGTGGGATCACAGACATGATCCCACAGTTGCTGGTTTGAAGCCCAATGTTGCTGACTTGAGTAAGGGGTCACTGGCTCAGCTAGAGTCCCCTGGTCAAGGTACATATGAGAAGCAATCAATAAACAACTAAACTGCTGCAACTATGAGTTAATGCTTCACATCTCTCTATTCCTGTCTGCCTGTCTGTCTCTTTCTCTCTTTCTATCTCACGGAAAAAAAAAAAAACTGAAATGTATCTTCTGACACATACAAAATTACAAAGCATTTTATGTAAAAATGTACATTTTATTTAGCAATTATAGGGTTTTATTTTGAGGAGTATTTCTATCTAATGTAATTTTCCTAGGGTATGAAATAATTTATAAGTATGCAAATAGGATTTCAATAGATCCTTGAATTTTAATAAAATTAGGATAAAAAATATAAAAATTCAATTATTGAAGTTGATTACAATATGTGGGGTTTTTTAAGACAACTTTCCATTTAGCTATTTAACAGTTTTCCATTTAGCTATTAAGTTATTTGTAACTAGATTTATGGCTAAATAGTCAATCAAAATATTAATAAATTGTTTCTTATCTTTCAACATATAAACTACCACTCATTTTTTTGAAATTGCACTTTCCTCAACAATATTTCTGATGTTATATTTATATACAAACTAAATGATGAAATTGAAAAAAATTATCAATCAGACATTTTACTTATAAATATTTCAGACCTCTTAGAATTTGGAAATAATAAAAGAATTATTTTTAATTTTTATTTTTATCTTAATGTTTTTCAACATACAATAAAACTTTTCATGAGATAGTAATCTAGAATTATAGTGGACAGTGATACATGAAAAAAATTAATTCTACTATTATATAGCTGTTCCCAAAATGTCTAGGAGAGATATTAATAGGTGTTCCTTGAAAAGAATAGTTCATGATCAATATTTTGGAGAAGAGCCCAGTTAAATAAACATTTTTTTTTTTTACCCAGGATTTCTCATAGTTCCTGTGTGTAGTATAAGAAAATTTTGAGATATGTATCTTTTTTTGTTTATTTATTCATCTTTTTAATATGGACAATTTCTAATCAGCACAAAACACACATAAATGTAGGCTGGATGGTGTAATGAACCACCTGTACTCATCACTAAAATTCAATATAATCATCCCATGGCTGAACTATCTTTATTTCCAATTATCTTTACTTCCAACTTTCAAAATATGAGGCAATGAATACCAGAAATTACATCACTGCATTCATAAATACTTTAACTTGCATCTTTTACAGATCAAATGTTTTTTAACAATATTACAATGTCATTATCATACCTAAATAATTATGAATACATCTTTAAAACACATAACTTTTATTGAACTTATTTGATGAATAACATATTTTTTGTATGAGGCAATTATTATAGTACTAGTGTTCCCAAGAATATACTTTAGAATATGCTGATCTTTAGGAAAATATTAAAAGTAATAAAAGATAATAATAGATAATTAAGTTCTGAAGCTAATAATACATATTTTATATGTTAAATGAAATCAAATTTAAATTCTATATCTTTATTATATATAATAACTGTATCTTGACAGTGTTATAAGCCACTACCTGGTACTTTTAATTTTAGTGTAGCCTAAAATACTTCTAGATTTCATAAGGATCTTATTTTCACTCAAGGAGTAGCTTACTAACTTTGCTTAAAATACTTTTATTATTGTTTGGAAAAATAATTCACTTGGAAAACAAATTTTCTAAAACTTAATGTTCTATGAATATTTCTACATTGAACCATCCATCATCGGATTCATAGAAAAATTAAACAACCTTTTCCTGAGAATTTTGTCCCTGAAACAAAGAAATCTTCATGTTAATTATTGTAAATATACAAATATATGAGTTTCGGGTGGTTAAATTTTTATCCCAAAAATATTTCATATTTAAGTTTGGTTTCAAACAGTTTCTGATTATCAATGTCAATGCTTTTTTTTTTTTTTTTTAGAGACAGAAAGGGATAGATAGGGACAGACAGACAGGAAGGGAAAGAGATGAGAAGCATCAGTTCTTCATTGTGGCACCTCAGTTATTCATTGATTGCTTTCTTATATGTGCCTTGACTGGGGGGCTACACCAGATGGAGTGACCCCTTGCTTAAGCCAGTGACCTTGGGCTCAAGCCACTGACCTTGGGCTTCAAGCTGGGTGACCATAGGGTAATGTCTATGATCCCACACTCAAATCAGTGACCACACACTCAAGATGGTGAACCTGCGCTCAAGCCAGTGACCTCAGGGTTTCAAACCTGGGTCTTCTGCATCCCAAGCTGATGCTCTATCCACTGTACCACTGCCTGGTCAGGTTCAGTGTCAATGATTTTAATTGGCATTATTTTATATTTTATCACTTTATTGAACATGAAAAAGAAATACATGCAAATGAAAACTATTGTGTCTTTCAAAGTCTTCTAGTTTGCCATCAGATTTATGTATTAAATCCCCAAGAAAGACTTTTAAGATAAAAGTAAAGTTTAAAAACACATACTTGTTGAAATTCAAATTTAAGACAAGAATAAAGATGATGTCAATTAAGCTTGCAGTTTCTAATTAATCATTGATTATTTACTTAACAATTTTCTTTGACTTTAACTTAGATGTCTCTATCTTTATTGATGACTTTATTAAAACACAATGCATACCCCTAGTAGACATGATTAAAATAATAGTCATGTAACTCAACATTTCCAAGCTTCCAACAGTATTTGCATTTTCCTGAATTTTGGACCACAAACTTTGGAAAATTGAAAAGAAGACAGTTTGGAGACTCAGTATGTCACATCCTCTTAATTTATTTTTTTTTAAATGTGATTATTCACTTATTCCAAATAATTATTACTAAAACCTAAAATAAGAATAAGTTACATAAGCACTAAGATAAGTGACCATAATTTTACAACCTATCAGTAATAAGTAAATTAATTAATAAATTAATTAAAAAGCACTGGAAGTTGACTGAGAAAGCACTAAAGACAGAACAGCATGTCCTCCTAATTTCTATTTCACATGCTCAAAACTTCCCAAGGAGGGCCAACAGGAACTGCATGACTCATTCCTAGAAGTTTGCTGTGTGCTCACAGCTAATTTAATGTCAGTCATTTCCCCCATTAGGCAAAACATTCATGAACTCTCCCACCAGAGGGAAGTACTGATCTTAACACACTCATTTTTTCTGTATATGTCATTGCAACACCCCCCACCCGACTCTTAAACTTACCCTTTGTGCCTGTCTTAAAGCTTTTAATACAATAACAGACATTTCTGATTACAAATATGGAAATTTACTTTAAAGAATGCTTAAGTCTTAAATATGCTCTTTTATTTGTAATATTACCTTTAAAAAAAGAGAGAGATACCAGTAAGGACCAGCAGGTGCTGATTTACAAAAAGAAAAATGATAAAAAAAAAAAAGAAAAGAAAAGAAAGGAAGAAACTAAGGGAGCATCCAACAAGAACCTGAGAGCGTTAGAGCTGTGAATTCCATGATCCTCACGGGCACAGAACTGCTGTGGACACCAGGAAAGCAAAGAATTTGTCAGATCATCCCTGCCGGAATTACTTTTGGTTGTATCTGACTTTGGTCTCTACTCTGCCCTCTCTCCTTTAATGAAACACAAGGCATTAGTGAGCCCTGAATCAGAGCTTTGGTTGCCTTGAAACAAGGCAACGTGACAGGATCTTTGTCTGATAAGCTAAATAGGCCACTGAATGTTATTTTCCCCTCATCTGTCTAAAGTTTGGGCTTAGTGTTAGATCTTCCTCTTTACTTGCAAAAAGGTTTAGAGAACACAATTTTAGAAAACCACAAAGCTAGGGCTTTTAGGGATTTTCATTGTTAACATTAAACTTTCTGAAAGTTTTACAATAGCAAATGTTTTACATCTCTTGAAATTTGGAGCATTTTCTTTAAAAAATATTTTATATATAAATTATACACACACACACACACACACACACACACACACATACATTCTTCTCCCTCATGTCTTATAATAAAAAAAAAGTGAAGTTCAACTATTTTCTTTTTCATTATCTGGTATATGTATTTTCTGCTTGTGTTGTTTTTCTCCCTAAAAGTCTAGCCATGTTTCAGAAAAAGTGGCTACATATTTTTTTCAGTGCTAATGAGCTTACTTTCATAAATTGTTAGATGAAAAAAATAACATGAAGTTAAATTATTTTGTCTTTTATCATCCAGAAAATAAAATATATTTTCTTTTATGACATTCCATACTAGTTTTCAAAAGAAGTTTCAGTGGCTTATAATTAAAACATATTCAATAAGATTGTAAAGGGAAACTGAAAATGTAAAAGCAGAACTGTTGATAAAAATAAGTATATATTGGCCCTGGCCAGTTGGCTCAGCAGTAGAGTGTCGGCCTGGCGTGCGGGGGACCCGGGTTCGATTCCTGGCCAGGGCACATAGGAGAAGCGCCCATTTGCTTCTCCACCCCCCTTCCTTCCTCTCTGTCTCTCTCTTCCCCTCCCGCAGCCAAGGCTCCATTGGAGCAAAGATGGCCCGGGCGCTGGGGATGGCTCCTTGGCCTCTGCCCCAGGCGCTAGAGTGGCTCTGGTCGCAGCAGAGCAACACCCTGGAGGGGCAGAGCATCGCCCCCTGGTGGGCAGAGCATCGCCCCTGGTGGGTGTGCCGGGTGGATCCCGGTCCGGCACATGCGGGAGTCTGTCTGACTATCTCTCCCCATTTCCAGCTTCAGAAAAAAATACAAAAAATAAAAATAAAAATAAGTATATATCAACAACATAGACTATTACAGTTACTATATTGAGCCTTAAGTTTTCGTGCAACCAATGTGAAAAGAGAAATTATAGGTGAATCACTTGATTCAGAAAATATCTATATTTGCAGAGTCCCTGTTATATGCACTCCATTGCCCTGAGCTTCACAAAGGTGAACACGTCAACCTAAGTCTTTGCTAAAATGGAACTTGGGTTTTCATTGTCTGATAAAAATAAATAATCGGTTTGGAGATCAATGACAACATATCTCTAGTGCTAAATTCTAAAAGAAATATTTAACAGAGCATTGCCAGAAAACACAAATACTATCTCTGACAGTGATTTTTATCAAATAAGCCAAGAAGCTCTTTATAAGGCTGGAGATATTTTAATCAATTTTTGATAACATTTTAGAGGACAGCATTAAAACACGTATAAATCAATGATAGTGTTTCTATGGCAGACGGCAGTAATGAGTTATAGTTATGTATATTTCCAAATTGGGAAAAATAAATAAATGAGACAGAACGCTGAGGAAAACGACTGTGAGGGAGAGCTTATCTTCCTCATATATCTACAGGTTCAACAGGAACCGGGTAACAGAACAATCAGAAAGCCCAAAACAGATTAAAATTATGTCAGATTATGGTAACATAAATATCAATATCCCCTTTTTTATTAGCTGCTAATGAGAAAAGTACGTCCTGAGTCATATCTCCAGCCTTGGGAGGAAGCCAGGGTCTTCTTAGCTCTGAGTCTAGGTATAGGCATGCAGGGAGTCCATATGTCTACTTATCACATACTGCACTGTGGCTGTTCATCATTTCTTGTAACATTTAGGGAGGATTAATTCTTAGGAAATAGTCTCTTTAAAAACCTCTTGCTTATATTTAAGCAATATTATATTTTATTTTTTTAGTGAGAGAGAGAGACAGACAGACAGACTGGGACAGACAGACTGGAAGGGAGAGAAGTGAGAAGCATCAGTTCTTCTTTGTGGCATCTTAAGTTGTTCATTGATTGCTTTCGCATATGTGCCTTGACCAGGGGGCTCCAGCTAGGCAACTGACCCCTTGCTTAAACCAGCAACCTTGGACTCAAGCTAGTGAGCTTGGGCTTCAAGCCAGCAACCTTTGGGCTCAAGCCAGCGACCATGGAGTCATGTCTATGATCCCACACTCAAGCCGGCAGCCCCATACTCAACCTAGAGACCTCAAAGTATTGAACCTGGGTTCTCAGCATCCCAAGCCTATGCTCTATCAACTGTGCCAACATCTGGTCATGCTTACGCAGTATTTTAAATATTAAGATAAGGTTTGAAATATGAAAGAAAGCAATCAGAAATACACATTTAAACCAAATACTATCCATCCTATTATTATTCTATCAACACATTTTTCCACCTGAGGAGGAAACTGATATCTTGAAAGGGTATCTAGATAATCTAAGCGAATTGTCATGATAACCTGTTCTCTGTAGAAAGCACTGTAATTCACAAAGACTTTTTATATATATTGTCTCTTTCAGTCTTAACAACAGAAATGTGAGGAAGATATTGTATGCATTTGACAGGCAAGAAATTGAGGTTTAGGGAAATTAAGTAAAAAGCTTACATGATAGAACTAAGGTTTAAATCATCATTACTTATTCTAGCAAAGTGTGGGTGGTGAGGGATCACAAAAGAAGTGTCACTGCCTAACACTCTTAGAGGCTTGGGGACTTGCTCTGCACCTTGGGAGTTCAGATTCAAAAATGTTTCACCATGATGTCTATCTACATTGCTGTGAGATGCCCCTAAGGGTGACTCTTCTTTTTGAACTTACATAAACATCCTAAAAGTGCTATATTGTTTGGTTTTTAAAATTATCCTGTTCTGTTTCCTATTTCCCTCACAAACACAAGAGAAGCCGAAAGTGTTGCTACCAAGTAAACCCTATATTAATAGAAAATGTGTGCATGAAACTGCAGTTTAAAAAAAAAAATCCATTCCTATTACCTTATTTGGTCTAATGTCAATCCAATAAAACAGGATTACAAATACTAAGGGAAATAAAAATTGAGGCTGAAAGAAGCTAAGTGAGGGACCTGGAGCTGGATGCAGTATTTTGACATATTGAACACCCACCCATGCAAATAAGGCTCTCGCTTGATTTATCTACTGTTTGCCTCTATTGCTCTCTCACTGTACATAGACGGACATGAATATCAAGTGGTTACATATCATATTTATAACATGAATTAATTCAGTCATGTGGCAAAAATATGCATTTAAAATGGAGGCTTTTTCCATTTGCTCCTGAGCACAAAGAGCTCTTCAGGGGAAGCATGTTATATCTAGGCCAATAATTTGATCTCTAGGAAATAAATAAATAAGTAAATAACTCAGGCAGCAGATTGTAGCACAAATATTGGTATCAACAGTGAAATAAATAAAAATGTTTGCCCAGGCTATTACAGTGCAACCAGATAGCTTAGAATATTTAAGCTCAGGAAATGAATTAAGATGTCAGGATTTCTGAGGGAAAGTGTCTCAATTCAAGTATTTTTCCCCCTGGGATTACATTACAGTGCTGCAAAATTCATAAAGCTTTCTATGAACTCTAACTCACAGTTTTTCCTGGTCTCTCGAACTTCTGTGCTTTCATTGTTCTCCCCATAAAATCATGTAGCCAGCCATCTGTAATATTATGTGATGTTCATGGCTGTAGATAAACGCAGAAATAGTATTTGCAATACAGATGAAGGTTTTCTACTGAAGAGTTGCCTTGGGCCCTGGTAGATACTCTGGAAAACTTTGTGTTATATAACCCAGTTCATAAATATATCCTGCATCATTTATGTGCACTTTTTCCTAGTTGAATTGCTTCTTTCTGAAACAAATTATTTACCTCGAGGTATTACTTATCTACCTTTCTCTTCCAAAAAGGTGTGGCGCTCAGTGGTTAAACCTACTAAAAAGACAGAACTGAGTTTAAACACAGGCCATGCACTTATTGATGATTTAACCTTGAGCCAATTAGTTAATCTTTTTGAGCCTCAGTCTCTTCATCTGTTTAATGGAGTTAAGCCTACTGTCACTGGGTTGAAATCTGAATTAAAGGACATTATGTAAGGCATTAGCAAGCAACTAGTAAGCTAGATATTGTTATTACTTTCTTTTTGGTCTGACATTGAAAATTTATTTTTATGGGAATATAAAAGATTTTATGGGATATTATCTGTTCATATGACATGTGTTTATATATAAATATATGTATATATAGTAATTTGTGAACTCATACAATTACAAGGCCTTTTTTTCTACTCAGGTCATATAACAATCTGTTGCAAGAGACTTTAACTTTATATTTCATTCTAAAGAAATATTTATTGAGTACCTACCATTTACAAGTCTTCAATACATTAATGGCTAATTTTCAGTTTTCCTCTAGTCAACATAATATTATGTATGGCATGTTTTGATCACTTTAAAATAACATGATCACCAGATTATTACAACATGATATTCAAATAGAAATTTAATGAGAAGACATACCATTTGACAGAATTGCAAGATCTTGATATTAATTATATCTGTTTCCTATTTGACCTTTAAAATTAGTCCTTTATACCCCGGGTACATGTTTGAAGGATCTATACATTTATTACTTAACAGAAACCTATATAATGTGTGGTTGTATACTGATGGGGAGGTGCCAAGCAAAAGTAACAAGAATGTCTTAGGTAAGACCTTATTTGTTTATGCAAACCATTATTTTCACTCAGAAAAGTTACTGTTCACACATCATCAATCAACACACATGTACCTTAAAGAGACAATGCATCTAGGTTAGAACAAACATTTTCAACAAAAACTGATCATCAGGGAATTTATAACATGAATTAACTTGTGCATCAGGGAAGCACAAGTCTACTGAGCATAGGAGACAAAGAGGAAAAGGTATCTGAGCTCAAATATCTAGATGTCATTTATGGAGGTGACATAATTCTGTAATTTACCTTTTTGGCTCAACCATGTTATTGCCATTCCTATAAGTATGGGTGAAACTGAAAGAGTAGGTATTTGTCCTTATGTTCTGTATAATTCCTGAGCACATTGTTTTCCATTAAATTAATCAGCAAAATTCAAGCAATTTCATAAAAACAAAATACCCACAGCACTTTCATGTGCAGCTTTTGCTAATGAGGCTGACGTGTTTCAAACATATGAGCACATGTTATTGAGCACATTAAAAATTCAGTTTGCACATCTTGATGATTTGAGACATCAAGATGATTTGATGAGTACAAACGTAATCAAACAAAAATATTTTTTAGCTGCAGCCAGTTGGCTCAGCAGTAGAGCGTCAGCCTGACAGGTGGAAGTCTTGGGTTCAATTCCCGGTCAGGGCACACAGGAGAAGCGCCCATGTGCCTTTGGCCAGTTTGCATTAACACTGTCGGCCTTTGTGACTGACTCCACTCTGTTGAGTTTTCGCTTCTATCAGGATAAAGTTGAGGCCTGCTCTCCCAGAGCCATTTTATAACTTTCAGACATTCTAGTACTCCGGAATAGCACAGGGCACCACTACTCTTCTTACTCCCAAGTTCCTCTGGACTCTCATTCAATAGCCCCCACGAAATGACAAAACCAATCGGTACAGAATACCAATATTAACCGTATCGGATTGGTAGATCCTTCTAACATGGTGGAACTTGCAGAAGTTTTTACACAAAGTTACCTTTGAAAGCCATTCTTTAGAATATATTCCAAAAAGCGTTGGAGCACTAACAAAGAAAAATGAATAAATCTTAAAAAGCAAGTTTAATATTTTGGAGATGTTTTAAGTTAATTCTTAGCATTTATGCTAATAAATACCCTTTATCATAATATTGTTAATGTTTCATTTTATAAAACATAAACAGAAAGGGTTTATTAACTTGCCCACAGAATGAGACAAGTGTTCTGCAGAGTTATAAATGCATTAACAATGTCTGATAGTGTTACATGGTATTTCTGTAAAATATAGTCTAGGCCAATAAAAAAATCTACTGCTTTTAATCTCCTTTCATATTTTCTAAGATTCAAAGCTGTGTATATCATATCTCAGAAAAACCCTTCCCAAGACTATTTCATTAAAAAAATTATTTAATGGTGGAAATAAATGTCTGTTTAAATAAAAAAATATTAAATAAATTTTTAAATATCATTTAGGAAATGAATCCCCAAACAAGCCCCATTTCTCCTCCAGAAATTAAGAATTCCAGAAAGATACTGTTATTAGTCTACAGAGTTTAAAGCTATAAGCAATTAGTGCTTTGTCAGGCAGTACACATCCAATTTCACTTCTGCAGCTTGACTATTCATGTACTGTCACAATTATTCTACAAATCTTGTACCACTGGGTTTTTCCTATTTATTTTTCTGTTATTTAAAAAAACCCAAGGAAGTTGAAGGTTTCCCATTGCTTTAAATAATCTCTGAGCAAATCTCACTCCTGTCCTATGCCCCTAGCCAATCACCCTTCCCACTGTAGGCACGGATGTCTTTGTTTCTGATTTTAATGCAATCTAGCTATAAAAGCATTAGGAAGCCCCAACAGGCAGTTCAGACAAACTCAGCTGTAAGGTAGTTTTAATAAAGTGTCCTCATTGTCTTCTACCTGTGGATCAATTAATAGTAAGCATAATACCTCATCAACAATGATAGGCAACCTTGACCCTCACTTATCTAGGTAGATGACCAAGACTATATTCTGACATTCAAGCTGGCCTTTTTTTGCAAGGAAGCATGCCTCTTAGCAGTTCACTTTAGCCATGAATTGGTATGTGCTTAGGAAACACAGTTTATAGTAATGTTATCTTAAGGAAACCATTGTTGCCTGACCAGGCAGTGGTGCAGCAGATAGAACATCAGACTGGGACACGAAGGACCCAGGTTTGAACACCCCAAGGTTGCCAACTTTAGTGTGGGCTCATCTGGTTTGAGCAAGGCTCACCAGCTTGAGCCCAAGGTTGCTCACTTCAGCAAGGGGTCACTCGGTCTGCTGTAGCCCCCCAGTCAGGGCACATATGAGAAAGCAATTAATGAACAACTAAAGTGCTGCAAAGAAGAATTGTGCATCTCATCTCTCTCTTTCTGTCTGTCTGTCCCTATCTATCCCTCTCTCTGTCTCTCTCTGTCTCTGTCACAAAATAAAACTATTGTTTTCTCTATTATAATTGAGTATCAGCATCATCATAGTATCAGAAAAATAATACTACTGGAATAGGATCACTTAGTTAATTTCAAAATCAACTAGAAACTGCCTGACCAGTGGTGGTTCAGTAAATAGAGCATCATCCTAGAATGCTGAGGTCCCCAATTAAAAACCCCAAAGTCACTGGCTTGAGCATGGGATCATCAAGATGATCCCAAGGTGACTGGCTTAAAGCCAAAGGTAGCTGGCTTGAGCAAGGGGTCACTGGCTCATTTGAAGTTCCTTCCACTCCCAACTCCTCCCATCAAGGCATAGATGAGAAACAATCAATGAACAACTAAAGTGAAGCAACTAAGAGTTGATGCTTCTCATCTCTCTCCTCCCTCTCTCCTTTCCTGTCTGTCTCACTCTCTAAAAAACAAACAAAACTAGAAATAATATGTGTCTATTATTTTGAATTCTCTACAATGCTATTCTCCCGTAATATGGCTGGTCATATTTATTTCTTAGTGTCATTTGATTTTCAGAAAAAATGATTGTAAATAACATTTTATAAGAGAAAGAGCCTAGAATAGCACTGTAGAAATTTTTTTTAGTCTCATCTTTATTCTAAGCTAATTCATCAAAACTTAAATAGATATTTTGCCTCTCAGAACCTAAGTTTTCAAATCAGCAAAATTTGAAAATAAGATTAGATTATAATGATGCCATTCTGGACTTAGAATTCTATAACCAAAATAATAATAATAATAATAAAACTTTAATTCAGAAATCATGAACTTATGAATTTGAAGGAAAGTGGTTGGTCATCATCTGTGACAGCAATTTTTAACTGGGGCAACATGTGGCATTGTCTGGAGACATTTCTGATTGTCTGGGAGACAGCGCATACTACTGGCATCTAATAAGTGGAGGCCAGGAATGCTACGAACATCTTACAGTGTACAGAGCAGGGCCCCACAGCAAAGACTTATCCAGCCAAAATGCCAGTAGTTCCAAGGTTGGGAAATCCAGCTCCATGATGTTAGAAATTGTGGGAAAGTACATATCACGTGGGCTCTAGAAATTAGGAGGGACTATGAATTCCAGAGCAAAGCTCCCTAATCATTTCTCAATTCCTCTGTTCTCTCCAAGGAGATAAAATCCCAGATGGAGGATCATTGGCTTAGTTCAACATTGTTTTCATCTTACTGCTTCAAACACACACACTTTTTTAAAAATGATGGTTGTTCCATAAGTAGAAATGTTCTTTAAGGATGTGCAAATAAGAAGGAAGCTGTTTCTAAAGAAGCACCTCAGAGTGTTAAAATTTCATCTAGCTAAAAGGAAGTTATGCTTAGTTATCATAAGTTATTGAGGAAACTCTCAGAGGCATAATTAGATCAGTTATTCAGCATTCCTAACTAGTATTCTAATAACGTGGGCCCTTGCTTTGCTTCTTTTCAAAGCTGTGTCATCTTTTTATTCATATTAGCTACTCCTTACAGATTGTGACTAAATTGCTGAACTAAACACCGCCTGTTTGAAAGATCTTTAATGATGTTCTTTGAGGAGGCCACAGCAACCATTTCAAAGCTTCTTTTATTATCTAGCACTTCCACAGTATAAATCTTTGTAAACTTTAGTTCATAAGAATGTATTTAAAACCAACTGGCTAAATCCTATTAAAGTATAAAACAACAATTCTTAAGATTAAAATTCTGTTGTTCACGGGGAAAAGAAAAAAAAAGCTTGATACGACATTAGAACTCAAGTAGTTAAAAAATACTTGACTGGTTCGAACAGAAAGAGAACCTGAAGATGTCGCTTAAACAGGAATTTAGTGCTCAACTAGACTGCTCCATGTTCCTCAGGGAAGGACACCAATTTGTGATACTGTTTAGTGGCACCCAGGCACAGATCTTTTTCTATGAACAGAATAAACTTTGCTGCATTGGTTTGCTGTCCAACCTAGTGAAATAAAGTTATTGATTTTGTAACAAGAACAATAAAGATACTTGTTTAAAAAGACAACTTAAAAAAATAGCAAAGACAATAGGAAATGATAAATGAGCAAGCCTTTGTTACACTAATTACTTAATATTGAAACAAATGAATTTTGTCTTGGATTTTTTATCTATATATTTAGTATGTGTATCATTTGCACTTTTACTGGAACAAAAGAAATATCAAAGAAGGAGGAAAGCAGGAGGAGTTAGTAAATAAATTGTCTGAGAGATTGGGGTTAATTTTTGAAAGAAATATGGTACTCTTTTTGCAAATAGACTATTTCTGAAGATAAGGCAGCTTTTTCTCCTCTATACTAGATTTATGCCAAAATTTAGTCATTAAAAAAATTAAATCTTTCTGTTAAAGACAAAAGAAATAACATACAAGTATCTATAATCCATTTATTGAATGTTATTCTGTATATGGTTTGTTAGTTCCCTACTGAAATGTTTTGATTTTGTGGAAAACACACCAGACAGGTCACAAAAACTCCTAAATTCTAAACTTAGCTGCTCAACACAAATGCTATATCATCTTAAAAAGTCTCCTAACCTCTCTGAGAATCTTTAAAAAGAAATATTATATTTTTTCTGTCTTTTTGTACATGTTTTGGAAGTGAAAGCCCTTTGTGAGATGTGACTCACTATGCAGTTATAAGGAATTATTATTGGCCCAAATTTAGAATATAGATACTTCTTCTTTTAACATGCTTTACATGTTATCAGCAGAGTTTTAATTATTTTCTAGATTGAAATAATTATTTAATCTCTATGGCATGATTTGACCTAATTTGAAAAAAATTCAAATTGAAGCTTTTTAGATTCCAGATTTCTATGTTACTATTTCTGTCTTAATTGGAAGATATAAAACAATAGATGACAAGGCTGTTGGACTCAATTTTCCCTTGACTATGTATAAAGCTTCGCATTTATGTCCCAGGTATTTCTTTTTCTTGCTGTTTGGCTTAAGTCCTGTTCAAGCTCTATTTTCTAAAAGCACAAGGGCTATTCCAGAGCAACTATATGTATTGTTACAATGAATGTTTTCCTCACATCTTCCTAAGTAATGGAAGAGTTCATTGTTCTCAAGATGTATAAAATGCTCCAGTATTTGAGTAAAAATTGTATTAGTCTAAGGTACTATTACTTAACCCTACTGAAAGAACTTTGTTACAGAATTTGTATACCAATTAAAATGATGAGTTCAAAACTTTAAGAGCGGCCCTGGCCGGTTGGCTCAGTGGTAGAGCGTCAGCCTGGCATGCAGGAGTCCTGGGTTTGATTCCCGGCCAGGGCACACAGGAGAAGCACCCATTTGCTTCTCTACCCCTCCCCCTCTCCTTCCTCTCTGCCTCTCTCTTCCCCTCCCACAGCCAAGGCTCCATTGGAGCAAAGTTGGCTCGGGCGCTGAGGAAGGCTCTATGGCCTCTGCCTCAGGCGCTAGAATGGCTCTTGTTGCAACAGAGCGATGCCCCAGATGGGCAGAGCATCGCCCCCTGGTGGGCATGCTGGGTGGATCCTGGTCGGGCACATGGGGGAGTCTGTCTGACTGCCTTCCCATTTCCAACTTCAGAAAAATACAAAAAAAAAAAAAAAAGGAAAAAACCCCAAAAACATTAAGAGCTCATTTCAGATAAAACACACCTCATCATTTCCACATTTGGTTATGAGTTTGACCCACTGAGAATTGCATCAATAAACATAAAGAGAATCATCCCTGCTACCAGCAAAAAGAAAATTTTACGTTGTAATTCTTGTCCTCTTTTTGTAACAGAAAACAAAGAAATGAACAGTCTAGTCCAGTGGTTCTCAAACTTTTTGAAGTTGGGGTGCATTTAAAATTTTACAAATAATTGTGGGTGCACTGTATACAAATTTCTGAGAAATATGTTATAATAATTAAGTCAAATATTAAAGAAAAAAGTATAAAGTCCAAGCGTGCTTTTATGGTAATTAATTGAAATAAATACAACAAAATTAAATTTATTCTGACATTAAAAAACATTTTTGTTACATTTTTTGAGTTATGCTTTTTAGAATTCATAAAAAAGAGGCATTAAAAAATAAAAGAACAACAAAAATGTTATCTTTTTATGTATATAGATGTATTCTTAGTAAGATTTAGTAAATTTGGCAGGTCCCGGTGTGAATGTGTTAAGCTTTTTCATTCTTGTGTTTATGAGAAACATGAGCCTGATGTGTTGTAGCGATTTCTTCAATGTTTGGGCATGTATTTGAAAGGTAAACTCTCATTTCCTCATCAATACATTGAAGAATTTCTTTTTACTCTTAGTTGTGTTGAGGGTAGAAAATCCTAATTCACAGAAATAGGATGTTGAAAATTGTTGTAAAATGTTCAAAGCCTTTTTAGATATTGCCACATATTCTTCTCTTATAGAAATCCAAAAGGCTTCAAGAGACAATTCCTTATGTTTAATCATCTATCCAAAACCCCCACCATACATATCATTTAAACTTTACACCCAACAAAGGACAGAAGAAACTTGCCTCCAGTTTTTCCTGGGAACATGGGGGGTAGTGTAAACAATCCAGCACCACAGCTTAACAGACTTTTGCAACCTAATTAAGCAAGTGAGGTGGGGGGTTGGGCACACTATCAGCTTACAGCCAATTCCCCACACTTCTGTCCTCCAATAATCTAAACTCCAAAAACCCTGGTGTTTTTTTTTTTTTTGGTCCCCAACAGGCACATATTTCTCTGGAATACCATAGGGCACACCTGGAAATCTTCTAGGGCAGACCAGTGCGCCCTGGCGCACACTTTGAGAACCACTGGTCTAGTCACTGTGTTCATGAAGATTTACTTCTCACTCTTCCCACTCACAGAAATGAGCCTCTATTCTGTATTTAAATTTCTTTTGAGAGATAGATGACCTGTTTTTTGTCACCTAATCAACCATTTTCAACAGGTATGCTGCAAGAATTTTTAAAGCATGCAAAAATACCTATTAAGTCAGGGGCACTGACCTCTTTTCCCTTAGACAAGTAAAAAAATGACAACAGCCAACACAGCAATAGTCATCAGGTGTGAATAAATCAAAATTATAACTACTTTTTGGTCAGATCAGCAAAAAAATATATCTTTTTGTATTGCCACAGAATTTTAGTAATTAGTTTATGTGCTCCATGAGATCAAAAAGGTTGAAAATCACTGACCTAATCTATGAATTAATAACCCTCAATATAAAAAGATTATGCTTTCTTTTAATAAACAAAGCTCCCTCCCTAATTGGTCTTGATTTTCATGGTTGCCCTTTATTTCTTTAAACAGAGAAAAAGAAAAAAAAAAAAAGCTTTTGTGGTTTGCCTTGCCTTTATAGCTTATATTTGCCATTACTTACCATAATATTTTTAATAGATGGACTACTCAGAGTTTGGTAGACTACATCTACAAACTATTATTAGACTTTGTATTTAATTTTGAACCTTGAAATAGCATAGTTCATTCACTGCTATATGTGACATTTAAAAAACCTGAACAAACAGTAATATTCTTGGAAAAGAAAAGCCCTTTCTCACTACAGTCAGCATTTAGAAACAATATTAAGTTGATTTGAATCAGAAAATTGTCTCTGAAAATCTGAAATAAATATAAACATTAGGAAAATGATCTCATCTCTTCCTGCCTTAGCCTTGTACTGTTTCTTATGAGTGGTTCTTAATATTCATTCAAACACTGTACGTGATGGGGCCCATTCCAAAGCCACAGTTCACTTTCGCTTTTGTCAGAGCCCAGGTTGACTTCACTCTACACTTCATATCTATGCAAGGCTCCTATGCCCTGGGGTAGAACCCTGTTAAAAGCAGTATCTTATTATCAGCCTACCAAGCAAGCACTGTCATCCCATATGTCAAGATCACTTGAATATTTTACTGTTGTTTCCTTATGCCCCTCCCCAAAAGTAAAATGGTGCTTTTGGGTGAATAAAGCTCTTCTGCCTTACTCTTCAGGTAGAATTCTTACATTCCTTGGGGTGACAAAGGTTCATATCCCTTTCTGGCCCTAAGGAAAAAAAAAAGACTAAGAGGCATTATTAATCATGCAAACTGTCTACAGCAACAGTGCCAAGAAAATGATCATTCCCATACCAACTATCAATAATATTCCTAGCACCTGTCTAAAATCTCAGGTCATGCATATCCATCTGCCTTTATTTTTGTTTTGTTTTGTTTTTTTGTTTGTTTTGTTTTTCCGTATTTTTCTGAAGCTGGAAACGGGGAGAGACAGTCAGACAGACTCCTGCATGCGCCCGACCGGGATCCACCTGGCACGCCCACCAGGGGCGACGCTCTGCCCACCAGGGGGCGATGCTCTGCCCATCCTGGGCGTCGCCATGTTGCGACCAGAGCCACTCTAGCGCCTGAGGCAGAGGCCACAGAGCCATCCCCAGCGCCCGGGCCATCTTTGCTCCAATGGAGCCTTGGCTGCGGGAGGGGAAGAGAGAGACACAGAGGAAAGCTCGGCGGAGGGGTGGAGAAGCAAATGGGCGCTTCTCCTGTGTGCCCTGGCCGGGAATCGAACCCAGGTCCTCCGCACGCTAGGCCGACGCTCTACCGCTGAGCCAACCGGCCAGGGCTCCATCTGCCTTTAGAGAAGTAGCAATGCACTCAAACACCCCTTCACTATTTTTAGGGTCATGTTAAAATTATTCATCACCTGCTTGTCAGTTCATCCAATTTGTCATATTATGTTGATCTACCAATGTCTATTATTGGTCATTCCCCTTTTAAATTGTGTTTTTAGAGCATCAGAGTTTAAGTTGTTTTTGAAATTGTCAAATATAGGCCAGAGTTCTCACCAAGAAATTACTGTGTTCACTGTATCCTCATGTTTAATGGAAAATGCAGATGTTTGGGCTTCCTGTGTCTACTGCAAAGTCTACTTCAATCTAATTGCTGGTAAATGAATTCTGGTGTTGTTGTTTTTTACTTTTATTATAAAATCTATAATATTTTTCTTTTGAGAAAAGGTTACAAGAGGTTAAAAACATATCTTACCCATGAAACAAACTATTTAAAGTTAAGAAGTTAAAGAAAAACTGTTCCCATAAAGCTTTTAACACTCAATTGAATATTGTGTTCAATGAAAATTAAAAATTTAATAGAAATTTTGATGAAAAAATAGGATTCAACCTTAGAAACTTAAGTAATATGATGGTACATCTCATCTATTATTTTTAGCATAAAAGTCATAATTCCTAAAATTAGCTGGCAGTCATTCAAATTTTTCACTAATCTCAAATCATTTTAACATTTTTATTTTACATCTAATGTAATTTTTAAAATGGTATTATTACTCTATGCCCTTTCTTCCTGCCCCCCTCATTGTTTCCATCCTCTTCTGCTAACACCTGTGAAATGGGTTACAGTACAACAGGCATTCCCACACAAGTGGGAAAATCACAGAGTTGGGGGTTAATGCACTTTTAATTCTAGTTGTTGTGTGCACGCATTCCCAGGAAGACCTGTGCTAGCTCTACATTTGACCATAACCTCTGTGAGCTTTTTTTACTTGTAAAACACAGGTCCTGGATAGATGAGTTCAACGTCTGTTCCAAATAATAGTCTCACCTATTACTCTACCCAGTGATGGCACATAAAGCCACAGACTGAAGTGCTCAGTCTGTGAATCCAATGACTTTCCCCAGAATTTGCAATAAGTATTTTAAAATCCTGAAAATGATTAGCAAGTTAATAGAGTATCTCCTCAAAATCATTCTTGCTATAGTCAAATGCAGTGTCGTAGAGACTGTGAATATTAGTTATTTGGGTTCAGAATTTTAATTAGTAAAATTCTTATGAGGGTTGATCAATCTCTCACTGACCTGTATTGATTTTGACTGTTTGGCAATTAAGAAAATTCAGAGGCAAATTATACCCAAGTCTCTCTCTAACTTTAAATTCAGTGAGTCATGTTACTCAAACAAGCACTCTTAACATTAAATGATACTTATTTACATAACTTTTTTTTACGGAAAATAAGGCAGTAAGAGAGCAGACGTAGAAATAAAATGATAGAAAAGAGTAGAAAGTGGCTTTATTTTTCATTCATTTTGTGTCTTGTATTAAATACACAACATGTCTGGAGAGGAAGTCAACTTGGAGCTCTGAGGTTAATGTTTCAAAACCTGAGGCCACTGGCTTGAGCGTGGGGTCACTGTCTCAAGCTTCTCTCTCGCTCTCTCTTTCTCTCAAAAAAAAGGAAAGGAAGAGAAGGAAGAAAGGAAGGGAGGGAGGGAGGGAGGGAGGAAGGAAGGAAGGAAGGAAGGAAGGAAGGAAGGAAGGAAGGAAGGAAGGAAGGGGAGGAAAAAAAGAAGGAAGGAGTAGGAAGAGTAGATTTGAGAGCAAAATATTGAGTCAGTTTTTTACCTGTTTTGCTGGAGTACATCAGCATAGAAATGAACACATGTTAACTAGAAGTCTGGAGAGAAGTGGAGATGGAAATATTGATATGGTAACCCTAAAACCATGGCTGAGTTTAGGGGAGCCAGAAAACATGGGTCAAAGAAAAGCATTATTGCAAGAGCCCTGAAAGCAAATGGAAATTGTGGAAATAGTAGCTTCTTTCTTTTGTTTCTTTCCTCCTCACTTTATGTTTCTTAAAACTTTAACAGCAAATAAATGGTCATTTTACTTTCAGAGTTGTATTTCAAAAAATACTTCCTGTTGCAAAACTTATTTTTGTATGCAATTATGTCCACAGCTCACTATTTGCCCTAGCCTTTCCTGTGTTTCTAAAGACGTGCATCCCTCTGTCTTTCCCTAGTAGGACTCTTCACACCATTACAGAAAAAGCCTGCTTGATCATTCTACGTAATGTTTACCTGCACACTATACATTCTCTCTGCTAATACTGTTTGATTTTCCTCGGTGTTGAATGAGAACAGAATTCTATTTATACATTTGTGTTTTTATTTTTATTTCGTCTTCTTTTGTTATAATATAACCTTCACGAGTACAGGTACTTTGTCTTGTTTCCCACTATAAATACAGTGCCTGGAAAAAATGCTTTGGCATATAGTATACACTCAATAATTACTTGTTAAATGAATAAGACAAATGATATAAATTTTTAAAGGAAACTCCATATCAAATCAATATCACTTTTGTTTGCCTCTCCAGAAAATTTTGCCATAATACTTTATTATTTTACAAAAGTTTTAGTGCAAAGCCACAGAAACAGAAGGTACTCTATATATATATACACACACACACACACATATACATATATATATACATACATACATATACATACACACACATAAATATATATACACATACATACATTCGGGGGGGCAAAAGTTTGTTTGCAGTTCATATGGAAAATAATACAATAAGTCATAGATAATAGAAGAATAAACTGTTTTATATACTCACAACAGTAAACTTACTTTTGTTCCACCCTGTATGTACCATCCCTGTATAATATACATATATATGTAATCCATATATATATAAATGTTTGCCCCTAAAAATAGATTCCAGTTTGAGGGTTTCATATTTTATCTCTACTGGGCATTAAAAAAACATTTTAAGGAAAGATCTGTAAGAAAATATAATTCTAAACATTGCTTTGGAAGGAATAGAAGAGACTGTTTACTGAAAGGGAAGAAAGAGACCTTCATATGCAAATATATGGCATTTGGAAATGTCATATGGCTACATCTACATATAAATAAGCTTTCTGAATTCCAGGGAAAGGAGACTTTGTATAGCATTAGCCAATTTCTATATCAAAATAAACTGATAGAGTAGCAGTGAGTCAGACATGGAAGAACATATTTTCATTACCTCTTAATACAGGTGTGACACTGCAGGTTCAAGACCACCTGGCCGAAATACAAACCAATATGAAATCAAATCGCACAGTACTTTATCGTAGTAGAAATGAACTGTCTACAAGAAAAGGGATTCACAGATTTAAAAAAAAAAAAGATATATAACAACTTTCTATCAAGTCTTTGTTCCCCTCTAAATACTAACACAGAAACCAAGGGCAGGGCCTCATATCTTCTGTACTTGACCTCTTTGTCAGAATTATTTTTAGGTGAGGTTTTAAAGATGGGACTAAAAGAGCAAAGATTTTTAACTCTTTCTCATTTTATTTTTGTTCCATTGCCTTGGTATAGGGTGGTCACTTTGGGAGAATTCTTCTGGTAAAGCATAGTATATAAACTACCAGATGCGGATAAATAACTCCTCTCTATTAAATGTATTATCCTTTATGGACACCAGGGTACCATTCTATAAACCATATTTTTCCTACATTGTTACAGGGTTCCTCACTTCTAGAGGAGTTAATTAGCTTCACCTGTGTCGGCAGCCATTCTTGGGGACCAGGTGCCCAAGTCTTACTTTTACAATAGGCCATTTGTTCCCTTCCAAGTTGAGACTATGGAATTCACCGCAGGAAAACAATTTTTAAGTGAATGATTTTATGCAATTTTTACCGGTCATTTCCTGGAGCCGCTGTGGGAGTTGTGTTTCTGTAGCAAGAGGAGCTATCTGTAGTCCGTCAGGTAGCGCCTCCACCACAATGTTGTCTTGGGTATTGAGAAGCATAACAAAGCCTGCCTTTATCCTTGCACAGCATATTTATAAGAGAGTTGGGGCTAAAGAATAAGCTGCTAGGATGATAACTGAAAAGAAACATTAGAATTTTGGAATAAAAGAAATTTTAATAAGCTTAAGGTATCAATGGGGAAGAAAAATGAAAAAATCCCAAAGTCAAAGGGAACCAGGAAATCAGAATGGTCTTCTGACAAGTAATGTAATTGTTTGTTGCCTTTTATTGAACATGACTGAATGCTTGGCAGTTTATTAGTGCTTCTCTTTGAAATGATTCTTCAATCAAAGAATTATTATCATCATTGTAAAGATAAAGAAATTTAGGCTCAGAAAGTTGAAGCAATTTCCCCAAGGTTACCTAGCTACTAAGAAGCTAAGAATATTTGTAAACTGATGTTTTTTGGACCACAAAGCTGGTTTATCTCTTTCTATTACACCAGCCTGCCTCCTGACATATACAGTAATATGGGAAAAGCTAGATATATGTTGGCTACATTTAAAACTATACAACGAGCCCTGGCCGGTTGGCTCAGCAGTAGAGCGTCGGCCTGGCGTGCGGGGGACCCGGGTTCGATTTCCGGCCAGGGCACATGGGAGAAGCGCCCATTTGCTTCTCCACTCCCCACCCCCTCCTTCCTCTCTGTCTCTCTCTTCCCCTCCCGCAGCCAAGGCTCCATTGGAGCGGGGATGGCCCCGGGCGCTGGGGATGGCTCCTTGGCCTCTGCCCCAGGCGCTGGAGTGGCTCTGGTCGCAGCAAAGCGACACCCCGGAGGGGCAGAGCATCGCCCCTGGTGGGCAGAGCGTGGCCCCTGGTGGGTGTGCCGGGTGGATCCCGGTCGGGCGCATGCGGGAGTCTGTCTGACTGTCTCTCCCCGTTTCCAGCTTCAGAAAAATAAAAATAAAAAAAAATAAAAAACTATACAACTACTCTCTTGTGGTAGATATGAAAGGAATCAAAGCACATCCCTAATGAGGATTAAAAATATCATATAAAAAATGTTCAGAAAACTAAAAAAAGAAATAGAGAAAATTTTTGTTGACTTTTTGTTAAAATTTGCTGATGTGTAGAGATATTTATGTTTTTCTGAACATCTGGTGGTTATTAGAATGTTTTTATTCACAATCTTCTATTATTAATGATAAAGGGAAGCAGAGCAATTATGAACTACTGCCACAATAAATTAATATTATGCATGACTTTTCCAATATATTATAGAATCTCATCATTCCAACAAACAAAAAGTTGTCTTAAAAAAATAATGGATGTTATCATGTTTAACAAACTTGTTTTCAGCAGAATAGACCATATTGAGTCAGCAACTCTTGTATCTAAAAAATAAGAATACATTTCAAGTTATGAGGGTTGTTATTAATGTGATTCAAATTATACTTTTAATATTGTCTTAAGTTTGAGATATGGACCTAGACCTGGTATAAATTTTTGTGCCAAGAGAGGATTCCGTTTCTTTTATAAGCCTTCACGAAGGAGAGATTTCTTTTTTTCCTTGTTAGAGATAGAGACACCCTGGCTTTTGTCCCCTTTGTAGATGGTCAAAATGAAGTGTACCTTTACTGACCCTGTAATCCTCTGCTTAGTTTTAATTGAGGGCTCCTTCAGCTCCTGCAAGAATCTCCTACTGAATACAACTGAATGTTTTCCATAAAGTGGCAACAACGACACAAACTCAAAGTCTGGCTAAGGCAAGCATGGGCGTGGTCCCACAGGAGAGGCAGCACCCCCATCACTGCGAGTACTACGCGTATTTGATTGTGCTCATTAGTGAGAGCTCCCTTTATTGTAGGGATGACATTGAAAGATGACAACTTTCAATTATTTGAGCATTTACTATGTGTCAGGCACTGTGCTGAAGAAATGCTTCTTTGCATTTGAAATCTAATTCACTTGTGACATATATCAGTTTAAAATAGGCTTAATTTTACTGAGTACTTAACTGTGTGCCAGACATTGTTATCAATACTTTGCAGTCATGTATAAAGGTTAAATAACTTGGCTGTGACCACAGAATTGGTGGTTTGGGGAAACTGAATTGAACCCAGACAGTCAAGCTTCCAAGTGTGATCTTATTGCCTCACAAGTATTAACAGGTCGATCCATTATTCCAGTCATTTTAAAAATGAGGAAACGGAAACCATTGGCTCTCCACCCTTACCCTGGAGTTCCTCATGAATTCTGTGTGCTCTTTGGCCCCTATCTTTACCCAGCCATCACGTAGCATTGTATTTGTCTGTTTGCTTTTCTGATTCCTTCTTTTTCAATGAGGAAACAGAAGCTTTGAGGAGTGAAGAACCTTGCCAAAATACCACTAACAATATTAAATGGCTATAGTAAGACTGGAGCTTGGCCCTCTCTGTTCTGACGTCTATATTTTTCCCTCTGCTGAACAATGGCTTGTAA
Organism: Saccopteryx bilineata; assembly: GCF_036850765.1. NCBI lineage: Eukaryota > Metazoa > Chordata > Mammalia > Chiroptera > Emballonuridae > Saccopteryx > Saccopteryx bilineata. Next base: position 43,923,323 of record NC_089494.1, read on the forward strand.
ACGTGAGCCAAGGCATTTCTCCACAGATGTATTACATTCCCATGAAAATGAAAGCAAAGGCACAGAGCACATTTTTCCTAGATATATTACTTAGTTTTTATTTGGTTCCTCTAGATTTATTTTAAAACTTGACTGTGAGGATATATATACAATGACAATAGCTAATAACAGCTAAAACATTAAGTGGCAATTTTTTGCTAGCTATTGTTTGAAAGCTTTTATATGGATAGTCTCACTTACTTTTCACTTTCACCCTGTGATAGAAATACTATTATTACCCCCATTTTACAGATGAGAAGACTGATGCTCAGAGGGGTATATACTGATTTTAAATCCCACAACTTGTAGGTACAGGATTTTGAACTCAGTTTCACACAACTACTCATTGGTGGGAGAATTGAGATTGTTTTCAGTGTTAGGAAAAATTCACTGTTGATTATGAAAACTATTTGACTCATCTATCAGTTTTGAGAATAACAGCAAACATGCCTTATGTTCAATATCCTTCGGAGAACACTGAGAGATACTTAGAGAGTAAGAGAGAAATGATGCGCCTGAAGCACTGCATGCTCGTATTTGGCTCCTAGTATCTTTGGAATGACCTAGCTTGAAAAAATGATAAAGGGCTACGGGTCTGACTTTGTTTAGCAGAAAGACAAATGGAATTTTGAGACTCTGCAAAGCTGTTCCTCTGCTGGGCATACTTCATCTTCTCTGTATAAACTGAACTTCTTTAATTCGTATAGGAGACTCATTTTCCCAAGTCCCAGACGAAGATCCCTATATTATATGAGTCTAAGCCTGCTGGGCACTGAAAGAACAGTTTTGTCACCTATAGCCACAGCCAGGACATGCTAGAAAGTTCTTCCAGTGGTCCAAGGCCATAAAACAATAAAAATATGAAGGTCTTGACCATCAAAAAACAGCCTATCCCTCTGGTAGTGCCAGCTAGGACAGAAAAGATTATGGAACACCTAGGGCATGGAAATAGACTGTCAATTTTGGAAACTGGAGAATCTCTTTCCTACAAACTGTATGAGGACGTGAATATGATGGTAAGTATTAGAATTTTAATAAGTTGAGGAAAGTAATATTTTGCATTTTTTACTAGGAAGGGGTGTTAAGAATTAATAAAAAGTTGGAGAGAGAAGGATAAAGAATTAATAAAAAGCTTTAAATGTACCCAGCCTAAACTGATCAAGTGAGAATAAAATCTTAAATTCAAAGACCTATTATTCCTTTTTAGGATATTCAAAAACTCCCTGAAAGGAAAGAATCACATGTTGACCTCTGTTTTTCAATCAGGATATATGCTTTCTGTGAAAACTAAAGAATGCTTATTATAGAAAGTTATTTTTATTATACAGAGATAATCATTGTCACTGTCACAATTTTAGTGAATTTCATTCTAGGTTTTTTTTATTTCCACACATTATATATTATAGGAGTCTACTTATTTTTCTATGCCATTAATATTCTTCATAATTTTGCTCCAGTTAAATGATATTTTGTCACTTAGTTATACTATAATTCACTTAATATTATCCTATTGCTAAAAATTTGAGTTATTTCTTTTTTCTTTTTATAAAGTTTGTTGCAATTGGCTTATTTATAACACAAGTCTTTGTCTGCTTTTGATGCTCTTTATATATAATACTATATTAATGTTTAAAAATTTATACCATTTTTTTCTCCCATTGGCTATGTCTTAAATTCTTGTCCCTGCACCATCAACCACTGGCCCAACCAACGTTAAGATAATGGACTACCAATGGCTATACATTCACTCCAAAATGATTAAATTGCTTTCTCATATTATAAAATACTAAACAATTTACCTGTCTTGCAATTTGAGATCATCTTTTAGACATGCTGATATGAAGCTTTAAAAAATGCCCTGTGCATAGTCCAATCTAAACAAACCGAAAAAATACAGTAGTAAAAAAACTGGAAGTAAATTAACTAAACAGTGAAAGTGATTTCCTTTCAGTTGTAGACAGTGAAGACTTTCTATCCTCTTACTTTCTGTTTTTTACTATTTTTAAATTAATGTGAATTGCTTATATCATGAAAAAAGAAACCCAATATGTTTTATTTTTAAGAAAAAAAAATGTTAAGAACTAAGCAATTTAGCCCTCTCCAAAAACTCATTCTTCACATTGAATGATACACTGTTTCCTATTAGTAAGTGAAACACCTATGGTTATAACTGTACCTACAAGTACAAGTGGAGGAAGAAGGCAATCATAGGGATCTCTCCAGGCAAAAAAGCACTTCTGTCTCAATTATCTATATCTTTCAGACAAAATTGTTTTCTGGCCTGGAATTATCCAGATGGCTGCCTCTTTCATTTTTCCTGTATCTCTATATGTACAACAGCTAAACAATTCTTTGCCATTGAAAAATTGTGAAGAAAACACCATATTAAAAACGAACAAACAGAAAAGGTAGATGTGGGTTTATGAGAGTTCTCTGTACTACCTTTGTAGTTTTTCTATAGAGCTAATCATTCTCAAAATAAGTTTTGTTTTTTTAAAAAATTAGGACACATGGCTTCCAGAGCTAGCTCTCTGCCTTTAACCTACTGTGTGACAATAAGTAATAATTGAGTATTTCTGGTCTTCACCTCCTAATATATCAAGGAAATTCCCCCCTCGCCACACACATACACACTCATATCCTTAAACTTATCTAATGTTTAGGAGTTATATAGTCTCAAATAAAATAATAGCTACAAAAAACTTTGAAAATGTAAAACATTAAAGAAGTAAAATAATAATGTCATTTAATAATCTTCTGGCCAAAATAGAGCCTCTGTTATATAATGGAAATTGAAAAGAGAAAATGTACAAACTTCTTATCTTTAAATAACTCTTATTTTCTTGTGATAATATATTTCAAAAGGAGAAAAATTCTTTGCTTAAAAGCATTCCTCACTGATGATTCTTCAGGGTTTAATTTTTTTCTTTCATTGCATGATATTCTTATCTTTTCTCTATATTTACACCTCTAAACCTTTTATAGACCATTATAAGTGCCTTTCCTCCTAATTTAGATATCATGTAGCTGAAGATATCAATTTAATAATAATAAAGTTGCTCAACATTATTAATAGATATTTTACCCCCTATTAATTTTTCTACTAAACCATGAATTTTTTCCAGTTAGCATCAATCTAGTGTAGACATGGCCAGACATAAACACAGAATTTTTGTTATCATCTCAAAACTTAGCATATATTTGGAATGTCATATTTGTAAATTAGAGCTTAACTTTTTTCTCCTCAGTTTTCTCCATTATACAGAATGGCACTACCCAGTTGGTCAAGCCAAAAACTTAGTCATCTCATTTTTCTTCCTATTGTGCAATATATAAACAGGTCATATTCAGTCCACCTCTCAAAGCATTTTTTTCTCCCTTCATTGCCATTACTTAAATCCAAGACTCAGACACTGTCTTTTGCCCACACGACTACAGTGATCACCTATATATTCTCCCTGCTTCCCTTGTTTCCTCTCAGTGGTCCACTTTTTCATGCCAGTCAGATTTATTGGAGAAACTATCCAAATGGTTTCCCATTGCACTTTAAATTAAATTGATACTCCTTAACATGGCGTTTATAAATAAATTTCTTCATAAAAAGGATCTCAAACCTTTGGAAATCCTTCTCTAATTCATTTTGCCCCTGTCTCTACTGCCCCTGGCACTTTCTGTTCTAGTCACAAAGATGGCTTCTGGAACATCTGTTTCCTCATGAGATTATGTTGCCAGCTGTGTTGTTCATACAAAAGGGACTCTTTGGAGCTCTTTGCCTGGCCAGCTCATTCTCATCCTTCCTTCCTCAATAACCTTCTGTCACCTCTCTAAAATGGGTTTCCCACATGACTCTTCTATATCTGAATATTCCACTTTTCCCTATAACATTATTAATTTAGATATCAGATTTTGTTTGTTTGGGGTTCTATGTATTTCCTATCTCACTCTCTACTATGTATGACCTCAGAAGAGAAACTTTGTTTGATTCGCCACTGTACACCCTATATCCATAATATTTGGCACATAGGAGGAGATTAGTCATTTTTAAAGTGAACAAATAAATTGATAAAGTAATTAGGTATAGGTAGGACCAAGGTCTTGAAAATTTAAAACCTCATAAAAAATATGTTTGAATTATCTGTCATAGTCCATTCCCATCTCTGGGCTTGCCCATATCATGCTTTTTCTATTCAAAATAAATGACTTCCTATAAGTCTCCATTCTAAATGTCAGCTATTTTATTTTTGATGGATAAAATAAGTGTTGACTTTCTCCAAATTCAAATTCTACATGTTTTATAACCCCTATTGATTTCTTGAGTGGTTAACCATGTACTTGAAAAGTGTAAATTATACACCGAGAGTGTGTTTGATCTATTAAAAGGTAAACTAACACTATGACACCATAAAAGCACCATTTAGTTAATAACTAACTTCAAACCCTAAATGCTGTCCAAGTGCAAACAAAGTGTTAAGACCTCACTTCACCCATAACTGTTTCTAGAGAAGTTTTTTACATTCAGAGTTATCACTGACTAGAAATTAAGAGAGTGCCAGAAACAAATCAATTGTTCAAAACTGGAAAGAAAGAAAAAAAAGAGTGAATCCAGAGCTATTTAGAATATTTGGGGGGTTGAGTTTAAACTTACATCCTTCTTAAACAAAAAATGTTAAATACACTCTCACATTTTCTGAGTGAGTCAGAATTCCTTAAGACCATCAGTGTAGGCATTCTGAAAATGCAGGTAGAGATCAAGTGGGAGAGCATAACCCAGATGCCACCTGGAATCTTTTTGTTGAAAAGGTCATTGATGTCATTTTGCTTCTTGGTTATTTGCTTCTTTCTAGTAAAGGTAAAATGCAGCATTATGTGTTGTATGACAAAATGATAAATGTCAGATTACTGCTTTTTTATAAGATGAATCACTATATCAAAAATGAATGTAGACCCTTCTATACAGTTTTTCTACCTTCTCAAAAATTCTTCTTTACTGTGGTTATTAGTATTTGTTGACACATCGGCACTTGCAAAACATAATTTTTGTTTTGCAAATGCAATGAACCACAGATATTTTGACATAAGCTTAAACTAAGGTGATTATATAATTTTTCACCCTAATAGGTAACTTTTAAAAGTGAAAGGAAGCACTATTCATAATTATGCTGGGAAAATAAACATAAGCCAAGATGGTCCAGGTCATATACTAACTAAAAAACAGTTTTCAGCTCATTTACATCAGTTTCATATGGACTACTAAAAAGTGTACTTCATCAAAGTAAGAGTTTGGTTGCTAAGTGGTATCAGTATTAGTTTGGTATGGTTACCAAAACAAATCACCACAAACTGGGTGACTTAAAACAACAGAAATTGTTTGTCCTACAGTTCTGAAAGCAAAAATAGTAGTCTAAAACTAAGCTGTTGGCAAGGCTGCACTCCCTCCAAAAGCTTAAAGAGAAAACCTACCTTGCCTTCTTTAGCTTCTGGTGGCTTCTGTATTCCTTGACTCATAGCAGCATAGTTCCAATCTCCACTTCCATCTTCACATGACCTCTCCCTTCTGTGTCTTCATATGACACAGAAGAGCACCAGTCAATTGAACTAATTACCTATTTTTATTGAATTTATTGGGGTGACACTGATTAACAAAATTATACAGGTTTCAGGTGCAAAGTTCTACAACTGTACACTGTATTGTATACAATATATTATATAGAGAGCCCACATGCCTTTAGAGTCAATTAATAAATATTTGGCAAAAGAGGCAAAAACATACAATGGGGTAAAGATAGTCTATTCAATAAACGGTATTGTCAATATTGGACAGATACATGGAAAAAAAACCCAAAAAATAAAACAAGACCAATTTTTTCACAGTACACAAGAAAAAACTCAAAGTGGATTAAAGACTTAAATGTGAGATTCAAAATCATAAAAATCCTAGAAGAAAACATAGCCTGTAAAATCTTGGACATTGCTTATAGCGATGTTTTTGTTTGTTTGTTTGTTTTTGATATATCTCTTCAAGCAAGAAAAACAAAAGAAAAATAAACAAATGGAGCTACATCAAACTAATTACACATTTTTAAATAAAGCTACATTCTGTGGTTTGGGAGAACACTATTCATACCCAATACCATAACTAATAAAAATATTAGGTTATTATTTTCCAAATAATCACTTAGGAATAAAGTTTTACAGACATTTATTTTTTTAAAAAGCATAATACTGAGTCTGAAAAAGACTTGTTTATTGGTATTATCATGTCTCTGTAATAACAGGTGAAATGGAGAGACCACATGGATTCTGTAATGAATTATCACATAATTAAAGATTTTATTTTAAGAAGTAATACCACCATCAGTAAGAGTCTTATATTGTTTAAACACAAAGATACTTATTTACAGACACATACCAAAATACAACTGAGAAATAATATCAAAGCAGAATAACATTTCCATGCCATTAAACTATTCAGGGGTTAGGCTGCTTTCAGAAATAATTTTGTAGTAAAAACTATAAACTTCTGTCTTAAAGTTGACTCTATGACTTTTTTATTATTAATTTTATATAGAATGCTAATTTGATATGTCAGTCCAACCTTATGAAAGACTCATAGCACAATTAACTACCTTTGACCCTTAAAATATTATTGAATATTAGAAGAGATGGTATACCTTCTAACCCTTTCAACGAGAATCATTTACATTAATTTGGTCCGGTACTAACATATGGCAGTACTTCAAATTTGTAAGTAAATCCAAATCTACACTATAAATTCTCTAACTGCCTTTGTGGGCCATGACATCGTATATAAGAAAGGCACAAAGCTATCAACCCATCAGTTGCCTATACTTACAGTTTCATGTCATTTATAAATGTCTTTCTTGTCATTTATAAATGTCTTTTATGGTTAGCCACACATTTTTACTCTCCAGCCTTTCCCTTTCATGGAAGAACTCTGAAGTGCATAGTAAATAATTTTTACTTGTGCATCTAGTCCTGCCACACTGAATGTATATATTCTATTGAGCAGACTGAGGTTCTCTGCCATATTGTACCTTACCTTGCCACATAACTAAGGATTGTCTGTGCCTCTAAGGGCATAACACTAAAGGACAGATAGCTTTTTGATGCAAACAACTAACAGGCCACCATACCAAGGTACAGGTGGATGCCAAATATATTGCTTAAGCCTATAATATTTATTCATGCTACTTATCAAACACCCACTCTGTGTTAGTTCCTGTTCTACACCCTGTAAATATTACAGTAAATAATACACTCTCTCTACCTTAATAGAAAGTAGAGTCTAGCTTGACCAGGTGTTGGCACAATGGATAGAATATTGGCCTATGACACAGAGGACCCAGGTTCGAAACCCCATGGTCACTGGCTTGAGTACAGGCTTACCTGGCTTGAACACGGGGTCGGTCGCTGGCTTGAGTGTGGGGTCATATACATGATCCCATGGTCTCTGGCTTGAGCTCAAAGGTCACTGGCTTGAAGCCCAAGGTCAATAGTTTGAGCAAGGGGTCACTGGCTCACTGGAGCCAAGGCACATATGAGAAAGCAATCAATGAACAAGTAAGGTGCTGTACCTGTGAATTGATGCTTCTTAGCTCTCTCCCTTCCTCTCTGTCTTTCTCTCTCTCTAAAAAAAGGAAGAAGTGAGAGAGAAAGAAATGAGAAAAGAAAGAAAGAAAGAAAAAAAGAAAGAAAGAAAGAAAATCTAGTTTAAAGCTTTCTTGTATACCCTGTAAAAGTAACAAATGTGTTAGCTCAGTGATCCACCTTAACCTTCAGTTGGTTTGGATAATCAGAGCCTTCAAGATGGTTGTCTCCTCCTTTTATCTAAAAACCAATTATTATCATTTTCTATGTGTGAAAAATTTGGAGATGTTGTGGTCTAATGCAGTGTTTCCCAGAAGGAAGTCTGGTGGAATAGCTCCACAAAATGTTTCTAAAAAAATTACAGGATGGTTCCCTAGACAAGTGAGTTTAGGAAATTTTTAATGTGTTCTTTCTTGGCATCTTACAATACAGGTCAGCTTTCTAAGGACTCAGAAAACCAGTGGTAAAGAAATCCATATATATAACTTAGTTTAATCTAGTCTTTGTCAGCCGCCCTCTTAGCGCAGCAGACAGCCCATCAGTTTCATAGTCTTTGCCAGACTTACTTGATTGTAGGACCCCTTTGTCCACACAGTTTGCTACAGTAGAAATGCATCCCTTTAGGAAACTCTGGTCTAGAAAGAATAGCCATTGTCTTTAAAGCCTACACATTAGAAGCACAGTTAGCTGTTCCTCCTGCCCCTGGACACTGAAGACATGTCTGTCCCCTGCTTCCCCTTCTCTTATACTGTCAACACCTGCTATATGTTGTAGCATTATCTCTCCCAGTTGCCACACCTCCACAAATGGTGGTTTTGCTTCTATTTATTTCCCTCTCTCTGTTTGTCTTTTTTTCCTGCCTCCTCACTTCTCTTATCTTTCCTACAGATGAGTTGAACTTATAAGGATATCACCAATGAACCAATGCTCCTTTACTCCCACTTGAAAATTGACCCAGTCTAAATCATTAAGATAATCTGCATCTTTTCTCAGCTATGTTATTTGTTCCTATATCCAAAAGAATGTTTCATTCACTTTCATACAGTGAGTCTTTGTTGCTATTCTGTTAGTTATCTAACAGAGCCATTAAAGAAGCCTGGAGGTTTGCAAAATTTGGTCTCAAGATACCTGAGATTTGACAACATTTAGAAGTCTCTCACAGATATTATTAGCATTGTACAGACACATGGCCTATTCTTTAAGTGTTGTGTTCTCAAAAGGGGTTAAGATGGTCTAAAATGAAGTGAATTGTTCGAGCTGACAACCAAGATCAAGGAAGATTTGATAGCTGAAGACCCCTGATGATTTCTCCTCACATCCAAGTTAGGCCTGGGAAGGGCAGCGCTTGGCAAACCTTTGATCACATGCTTCTGGACAGGGAAAAGCTGGCTGAACTCGTTATTTACAGAACAGGAGCTGAGATAGACCTGGGGTCAGAAGATGGAGCAGCTCAAGGTAGCTACCAAGGGAGCGAAGCAGGATCTGGGGCAAAGGAAAACCTAGCATTAGACAGCCAGTGACAGAGATGAAGAGGCAGGACTAGGTGGGGTCAGGAGTTATGTGATCCAAATTACTTGAGTGTCAGAAGCATCTGGGGTACTTTAGGTCCCTTCTCAGCTGGGGACTGTGATTCAGTTGATCAGGACAAAACCCTAGAAATCTATTTCTGACAAGCACCTAAGGTGAGTCTTCACTAAAACAAGCAGCACTGCCCTTAAAAAAATAACTTTAGGATACTAACTCACTCTTGTATCTCATTAAATTTTGCCATTTGTAAGAAATCATCATAAAATTACGTTTATACAAAACACACAGGTGTATATAAACTTACATGAATGTATCAGAGCATCAGGAGTGTCCTCTAATATTCTGTAACATATAAATCCTAAATTTCTTTATCTATACATTTGTTCAGGCATCTTGCTTTTCATAATATCCCCCATTGTGGCTGTTAACAATTTGAAGGCTAGGCAGTTTATTAATGCTTAGAATTAAACATTAAACTTAATTATTCCACTTAAATATTATATAACATTTCTAGCTATGGGAAATGCTTTTATCACAAATTTTATGGAGCTTATGTACTTCTCTTCATTTTTTTCAGCAGAAAAGTCCAGTTTTAAAGCCATTTCCATAAAGAATTTTACATTACTCCTAGTGTCTTTTCTCAAGCACTTTTGAGACTCTGCTCCTGAAAGTCTGTTGAAGAGTAAAAGCTATCTATCTCTTTGTTCCTTAGTTTAAAAAACTATAAATGCTCTCCAATTCTTTTGAGTGCTCTTATAAAAAACCAAGGTGATCAATCATTAGCTTTAGTCATTGCAATATCATCAGGTATATTTTTATTTATAGTTTTGGTATTTCTCATCTATTATTTTTAAGTATGAGAATAAATGCATGATTATATTCATAATCAGATAATAAGAAAATGCTTTATTCATTCATAGTTTTAGTTTCTATATTGAAATTCATATACTGGTGTGTTCTGTTTTCTTTATTTGGTTTTAATACAAGCTATTTTCCTTGTTTTAAAAGAGTTCAACCAACATTTCTTTCTCATTTCTGGACAATACTATAGACACAACATGAATGGTCAAATTAGAATCCATTAACTCAAAATTGGCTATACATGATTCCAATGTGACTTTTTGAGGTATGACATACATGCAGATATCAGTTTTTCTACCTAGATGAACTAAATTTTTTTTTTTTGTATTTTTCCGAAGCTGGAAACGGGGAGAGACAGGCAGACTCCCGCATGCGCCCGACCGGGATCCACCCGGCACACCCACCAGGGGCGACGCTCTGCCCACCAGGGGGCGATGCTCTGCCCCTCCGGGGCGTGGCTCTGCCAACCAGAGCCACTCCAGCGCCTGGGGCAGAGGCCAAGGAGCCATTCCCAGCGCCCGGGCCATCTTTGTTCCAATGGAGCCTTGGCTGCGGGAGGGGAAGAGAGAGACAGAGAGGAAGGAGGGGGGGTGGAGAAGCAAATGGGAGCTTCTCCTATGTGCCCTGGCCGGTAATCGAACCTGGGTCCCCTGCACACCAGGCCAACGCTCTACCACTGAGCCAACCAGCCAGGGCCATAAATTTCAATGTTCTTCCATCTTGAAATAAGAGTGATTATAAATCATTGTTTTTGTAATCACATCTCCTTGGTTAACAGAGGGGATGTTATTTTTAAAACTAGATGATCTATTTATTTCTCATTAGCCTCATGAGCAGCTATAGAAAGAAGGAACTTTGTCTCTTTCTCTGGGGCCATCCCTACAGGGTTGGTTGGTGCAAGTCTCATACTCTTGTAGCAGACACTTTTTCATAAGGCACTTCTCACTCTCCCCTCAGTTACTTTCTGATGCCACCTCTCCCTACAAAACACTGTTCCTACAACACAATGTTAAAATCCTTTTTCTACTGATGTAACCTCTGGATATTGTCTTGGCAGCTTCTCCACGCTGGGTGACTGTGTCAGTGGGGGAAACCTAGAGAAACATTATTTTATTTAAAATGCTGTGTGTCCCTCACCTTTTCTGTACTATGTTCTGTGTTAGGTGCAGAGGCTGCAACAGTAGAAAGTAAACAAGGCAGATACAATACTTGCCTTTAAAGAGGACTTTCTGAACTAATTTGTTACACAGATAAGTAAACAACAACAAAAAAAAATTTGTGCCAAAAAGTGCTGAGAGATAGAAGTGATTTAAGGTAAAAGTTGCAGTGAGCCCAAATTAAGTTGGCAGGTGCTTCTTAGAGGAAGAAATGTCAGTGATGAGACCTGATGATGAGTAGGAGTTAGGGAGACAACTGGGGAGGAAGGGGAAGAATGAATATTCCAGACAAAGAGAATCATATATGGCAAGTCTCAGAGGTCAGAGAGAAAGTTCACCTGAGTGTAGGAGGATGTAAAAAAAATTACAGGAGGTGAAAACAGAGAATCTGGGACCAGATTCTGAATGGTTTTCTAAGTAATGTGAAAATTTAATTCATTGGAAGAGTGATAAGGAATAAAAAGAATTCATTTCTTTGGGCTTTTTAAAGTAGGTAATGATGCACTCATTTTTTTCTAGAAAGACCTCTGTGGCTCTAGTGTGGAAAATTGATTTAAAGGGGAAAATATTGGAGACTAGCTAAGAAATAGTAATGGTCCGATCTAAATGAATAGCTGTAGAAATGTGGGAAAATAAGAAAATTTGGTAGATATTTAAGAAATAGAAATCATAAGATTTGATTTACTCAATTAAAATTTGAAAGTGAAACTGAGATTTCTGGTTGGGTCAATGAGTGGATGAGTATGCCTGGGATAAAAAGGAGAGGAATATTGGAGAAAAAATTGATGAGTTTGAGGTGCCTGGGAGACACCGGGCACTTTGGTAGATAGATATGAGACTTTATGAAAGTATGATCACCTATAAAAAGGTAATCTAGGATGGCTACTCAGAATTTATAATCAGAAGCATTAAATGACAATAGAAGGATTGAGTGAATATGATCTTTTTCAAGAAGAATGTTTAAAGTGTAAACAAAGAACTTGAAGAAACCACTAACACTTACAGAATCAGTTGCAAAAGAGGAGCCTACAAAATAGACTCTATCTTGTCTTTCCGGAACAACCGGAAAAACAAGAGGTAGATGATATGGAAGACCAGGAAGAGAAGGCTTCAAACAGAGGAAGTGATTAGCTTTATAAAATTACTGAGAGATTGGAATGGTTAATATTTAAATGGAGATTATTCATTTTAACAACAAAGATGTTGTGGGCCAACTTAGTCCTTGAAGTTTCTCTGAAGTGTTGACCAGAAGGTAGTGTGCTAAAGAGTGAATGGAAGGAACACGCTCAGAATGTTTAAATGCTGATGGCAAGGTGCAAAGAGTGATGGAGAGTTAAAGATACAGGAGAGAAAGGAGAAAATTGGTAGACAGAGCCCTTGAGTAGATTGAAGGAGTTGGAATTCACAGAACCCTTGAGTAGATTGAAGGAGTTGGAATTCACGATGACCTGGCCTTAGACAAGAGATTTCTCCAAGGGTACAAGGAAGAAAAAAAGAAAAGAATTGGTTTGCCAAGCAACAGTAGAATCCAGGTGGGATAAAAAGTCAAGAATCATAAAGGGCAAAGAATAAGTAAGGTATTGAAGCCAGACCTCGTCTTATATTTTCATAATTTCTTAACTCTATGGTCTACATGTTAAACTAGAAACTCTGGCTTTGAACCCCCTTCTGCTTATCAATTGTGTAAATTTCTGAGACAAGTAATGAAACCTATTTGAGCTTCAGTTTTTCATTTACACAAAATGAGATTTTTATAAATCTATTTTAAGGGCTGTAATAAGGAATACAATTTTTATCATGGTAAGTATGAAAACAATGTAGAACATGTAGATTCTCAAGTAATTGTAGATACATCTATCATCTTGTCTTGAGAATCTTTTTTCTTGACACTTTTTAGAAAACAATGAGCAAAATCATGGGGAGACAATAGGTATAGCATATTACATACCGTGCATAGCACAGTACTACACATGTAGTAGGTGCTCAAGAAATATGCATATAACAAATTACTGAAAGCCAGTTATTTTGTCTTATCTACATTAATAAAACCTTTATTTCTGCTAAATTTCAGTGAGAATTCTAGCCATAATCCCCAGCATTCTATGCTGACTAATAACTTCAGGGTCACAGAGGAAAACAAATGTGTCCTTGACAAAGTATATCTTAACTATTCATTCATTTCTGCATATACAGCCTATGAAGAGAACAATAGTTTGACTCTCATAGCCCAGAAGGCAAAATTGGACAGAACCTGAACCCTCTGTCACTTCGGTTGTCATTTTCAACATTGTCAACCAAAAGGCTCCCTAAGAAAGGATGCCCAGATTAGCAACTAAGCAAATAAATTGGCCAGAAATGCATAAATTTGGTTCAAGGCAAAAGAAAGAAGAAGAGGGGAATATTCTTGGCATAAATTGGCTTCTCATAATTTTTTTTCCTCCTATAAGGTTTATAAATTTATAGTAAATTTTGTATTCTAAGAACAGTGTGCAAGTGAGAAGGGAGACTGCTGTAAAACTCAGTGGGAAGAGCTGAAGCAAATTGCCCCAGATACGCTTAAGGCAACTTCAGCTCTGGACTCCCCAGAGGCTAATGAACCGTAGATCCCTTCCTCTTCCCAAGGCCTGATATTTACAAAGTGTTGTCAAAGACATCTAAAGTTCCATAAAATACTATAGTTTTTAAAAGGTCCTCAAGCTAAATCCTCTAAACCTATAGGAGTTACCCACTTGGTGAGAGTTAATAGGCTCTTGAAGGAATGGTGAAGTTTGGAAAGAACCATTAGAGGCAGAATACAGTTTCTCCCTGTAGCCTGCTCTTACCACTCTTATGAGGTCTCTACCAACTGAAGCCAGGCAGGGTATTTCTAAGTCAGAGGATAAAGCAAACAACTAAATATCTGTTTATGTTGCTCTTAATAATAAACAAAAAAAAAAAGGATTTTTTTTCTTGAGAGTCTAGAATTCTAACTAAATCTGTATAAGTCTTTTTATTCCAAATTCTTGAATTATAACACTTTTATTTGGATATCATCAGTTAAAATGTTATATATAAATTTTTTCCCCAGCATTTCACAGATTTCTCAGCTTTTATCTATGTGAATATATTACCAGTAGAAACTGAGATAATAAAAGCCCAAGCAAATAATCATCTAGTATTGTTGCATTTCAATCACTCCAGTCCCCAATTACTGTGTCTATTTTAGATGCTGGCACTTTTTAAAATTTACATTCCAGCATTTCTTGAATAATGTCATTAAGCCCTTACTTGAAAATGTAGTAACAAGAAAATTAGTTTTCTTGCACTTTATTTTAATTTTGTTTCTAATAATGATATTTATATATGTAAGTAGTGATATGGATAATCACATTTTATATCAATATTACTGCCTGATCATTGATGAGATAAGAAGGAATTTCTCTCTGTCTGCTTCCAATCTGTTACCAATGCACACCACTGCCTAATTAGCAAAGTTTTGGGTCAAATAGTTTTAATTGAATTACTGTTCTAAAAAAATAATAATAATGTTCAACTCGCAGAAGAAATGTTGAATTTGAAGGACTTAGTCTCTGTTTTGAAGTTATTTTTCTAAATATTTAACAAAGATTAAATAGCTAAGAATGTTATGACTGGGTCTCTGCTCTTTATAAAACTTAAGAATTGATTATGTCCTTAAATACTTCCATGTCCCTTACACCAGAGCTATCACTTTTAGCTGCATTCTCATTTGAGTCTCTGTCCTAGAAGCTTAGAAAAGAAGAGACGCCTCCCTCTCATCTACTTTTCTGTGCCGTGAAGAAACTATGACGGCAGGTGAGGCTCTTACAGAACTGTTAACTTGCAAAAACTCAGATAGCATTACATTCAGAACCTGTTCAAAGGGAATGCTTTTCTGGTCTTTAAAAAACTTCGATTTCCATTCAAGCTAGATATGAGGTTTTACCGCCACCTCATATGTTTATGCCTGATAAGATAAGGAAAGGAAATCATAAGAATTATATATCTTCTTTGAAACCAACTCAAATCAGCAACAAGAACAATCATGACTTTACTTCTAAATTCAAAACAATTTTTTTGTCTCAAGCACAATATAAATATAATAGAAAGAAAGTTTTTCTTTTTATTCTAGTGGGTGAAATAAATTATTTTCAAATTCCTTTGAGAATATGGCAATAAGAGAGGACTGGTAAAATCAAGTCATCACAGCAGATGTGCAAGTATACAAATATTTCGAAAAGGAGCTGTGTGTGCTGCTATTTCTCAAGGACATTATACAGTGCTACACAGGGTGGTAGTTTAGGTTATTTCAGACCTCTAGGTTCTTTGAAATCTAAGAGTAATATTTATTTGTAATACTAATACTTGTAGTAAGTTACTAATAAATCTTTACTCATATTTATGTAAAATATTATCTTTTATATTGTGGGAAAAAGAAGTGGAGAAATAAGAATGCTATTCAGACATAGTAAAAAAGGAAATCACTTCTGTCTTAATTATAAAAACATTTCACTTTTTCAAATAGTGTAAAATATCTTAAGTACTGACAATGTCTATAATTCAGACATTCTTACAGAAAGTTGTTGTGGACCGTAAATGGCAAAAAGCCTTTGTAGATTCGAGGCTTAGCAAAAGGTTAAGTTCTCCCCCCCACCTCCATATTGGCTATGATGCTGAGTATTTGCACCCACTTCATTTGCTTGCTTAAATTGCTGGAAGCAATTTACATGCCCTTCCTCTTACTCTTTGTTTGTTCAGATGTTGGTTAATTTCGCTTATGCATGGTAGGGGGATTCCTGTTTATGCTTTGGGAGAGTTCCTGTTTTTGCCTCAGATGTGTAACTTTGTATCAAGGACTTCCTTGACTTGCATATGGCTATATAATAAAGCAAATGGGGGCTATGGGGCACTTGGATATTGCCATCAGCATTGAAGAGGCCTCCCAATCCCATCCTTTTTTCTTAATGAGTCTGTTTTCTTAATTCCGCAAAGTTCTCACTCAAGACCCAGAATTATGAGCCACACTGGTCCGCAGCAGAAAGTGATCTTCATTATGTATTGTCTTTCATGTGGGGAATAATATGTTTGTGGATCATCTAAATTCAATTTTTAACATAATGCTTTAACATTGCAAATTATCTTGATAAGCCCATACATATGAGTAGTATAATTTGATTTATTATCTTCTCAACTATCTTTTTCCTGTGGGCACACAAACTGTGCCACAATTTTCTAGCAAACTAAAAATTTTAAATTTGAATATATATATATATATATGTGTATATATATATATATAAAATACTTCTATTTCCATGTTTTTAAAATTATATTCATTGATTTTTAGAGAGAGGGAGGGAAATATATATTGATTTGTTTTTCCACTTATTGATGTATTTATTTGTTGATTCTTATATGTGCCCTGACAGAGATCAAACCCACAACCTTGGGGTATTTGAACAACTCTCTATCCAACTGAGCTACCCCATCAGGGGCTATTTTCATGTTTAATTTGCAATGTTAAAGCATTATGTGAAAAATTAAATTTAGATTCACAAACATATTATTCTCTATGTGGAAGACACTACACAATGAAGATCACTTTCTGCAAGAATATCTAAATTATAGACATAGTCAGTACTTAAGATATTTTACACCATTTTGAAAAAGTGAAATGTTTTCATAATTAAGACGAAGTGATTTCCTTTGTTTATTATGCCTAAATAATATTCTAATTTCTCTACTTCTTTTTCACACAATATAAAATATATAATTATAATATTTTACATAAATATGAGTAAAGATTTATTAGGAATTTACTATAAGTATTAGTATTAGAAATAAATATTACTCTTAGATTTCAAAGAACCTAGAGGTATGAAATAATCTAATCTACCACCCGTTAGCACTCTATAACATCCTTGAGAAATAGCAACACACACAGCTTCTTTCAACTCGACCAGAACTCAATTCTTCACTATACAACTCATTCTTTTATTAAACACCTCTCATTGCTTAAAAATATTCAGAAGAAATCTGCTTCATGAAAACATCCATTATATTCTTTTTGTTTGTTTGTTTGTTTGTTTTGTATTTTTCTGAAGTTGGAAATGGGAAGGCAGTCAGACTCCTGCGTGCGCCCAACCGGGATCCACCCAGCATGCCCACCAGGGGGCGATGCTCTGCCCATCTGGGGCGTTGCTATGCTGCAACCAGAGCCACTCTAGCACATGAGGCAGAGGCCATAGAGCCATCCTTAGCGCCTGGGCCAACTTTGCTCCAATGGAGCCTTGGCTGCTGGAGGGGAAGAGAGAGACAGAGAGGAAGGAGAGGGGGAGTGGTAGAGAAGCAGATGGGCACTTCTCCTGTGTGCCCTGGCCGGGAATCGAACCCGGAACTCCTGCACGCCAGGCCGACGCTCTACCACTGAGCCAACCGGCCAGGGCCCATCCATTATATTCTTAATATAACCTCTAGTTTAGGATCTTTCCAATTTACTCAGAAATTCTTACACAGAATCAGGTTCCTGCTGCAGAATCGATGGCCTAAAAGATTTGTATATGCTAATCAAAAGAAAGGCTGGAATAAAGCAAAGTAGGGGTATATCCAGAGAAATATCATCTAACCAGTCCTCAAAAGACCTCCCTGACTGCTATGCACCACTGATTGGGTCCAGTCCTCTAGCCTGTAAGTGCAGGAATTTGATTTTACAAAACTTCAGAACTGATTGGGCTGACTTGTGTTCAAAAAAATACACAGAAATTCAGGACCAATTGATTTACTCAAACAAAATATATAACTGTCAAACTGATAAGAGATTCATATGGTACTGCCAGAGCCATTCCCAATCTGTAGGCTATATAGAAGTCAAATTATTTTAAAACGGTTTAGGGAACAGAGCATGAGAACAAAAGAAATGCTTTAATAGCATCAGACACTGATAGTCTAATTCATCCATCTCTGCAACTGACACTCTGGGTTACTAGTTCAAGCTGGCTTCACAGAGCACCCAGAGAATGCTTGAATTTATCATTTGACTCAACTTTCAGAAGCTTCTTTTGCCTAGCTGTAACCCTTGTCTGAAAGAAAATGTGCTGTCTTTCAGACATATGAGTAGGTTTAGTCGAATTTTACAGTCATAGTTCTATTGTAATCTACAATTGTTGTTTTGATGAATTATCTAAATAGCATCTTATTTCCAATTTGGGGGTGGGGGTGGGGTGAAGCAAGGATAATATTAAATACACATACCTGCATGCACAACTTGCTTTCGGCTGTATTGATTTAGTCTCTAAAATGTTGTGCCTGGCTCTGCCTCCTACTGCCCACTTACCTTACTTGACATGAGAAAGGTAAGGCCATGGTAATGGTACTTGCCATTCCCTCTGTCTCTGGCTCCTCCTGTCTCTTTTTCTGTAATTGTCAGGACAGAAACAATATGTATAGCTATGAGCGCCCAGCTTCTGTAATCCTTGCCTGGTGTTGACTAACAGTAGGCATTTGCTCTGGGGAAGTAACTTAGATTATACCAGAAATTGTTTCTTAAAAGGGTCAGGATATATATATATTTTTAGAACAAACCATTTATAAATATTTAAACAGAAAACAAGTCAAAGGATTTTAGACAAAGACAAGACGAGTTTCTACCATTATCAATATCTTTTTTAGAAGAAAGAGCACTAACCTTACATTAAATTATTTTTCAATGGAGGACAGAGAAATTGATGTCTAAATCATCAGCCACTGGAGGAAACATACCATACAGACTTCCAAAATATCGCTTATATAATTTTAAATCTTTAAATGCTTTATTATTGTTTGACTACTTCTGCATAAACATCAGGATTACAAATACTATGGGCCATACACATATTCAGTTGGAATATTAGATTTGTGTGTCTCTAGTTTTCTTAATATACTTACATTTTATTTCTAAAATATCAGTTGCATCACCAGAAGTTGTTATATATTCAGGTTTTTAATACACTTGGTTGGATTGACTATAAATGTGTTGACATATATTGATGATTCCTCATTTTATTGCCCAGGGATCATTTCTTCTACTCATTTATTTTCAATCTCTCTACTGTCTTCTTTGACAGAATCCTACAAATAGAGCAATGCAAGCTCATAATGAATGGTATAAACTAATTAGCATATTTTATGATGGAAACGGTTCCCATTCCAGGTATCGTCCTGTCTGGGTAATGAACTTTGTAAAATTATCCAGCTTTACCATACTAAGGCACCAGGTTTATGCAAACAAGCTCTTATTTTGCCCTTGGTCTTCAATTTATAATCATGAATATGGTACAAATTCAGAAACAAACATTATGGAGTGAGGGACTAAGTAAAAAATAAAATAGCTTAAAAAAGGATTTTGAGTTAAGAAAATTCTTCATCTTCTTTTGCAACTGACAGAAAGAAAAATAGCCCTAATAAAAAAAAATACTGTGACTAAAATCACAATATATAACTGAAACATAGGGAAGTTACAGAAAATTCTTCCACATGCAGGTGTGCAGAAACACTCACAGGTTGCTAACAGACACTAAAAAGAAGTTTTTAATAGTTTGTTATGGGGAAAAGGTCTAAGAATGAAGAGTGAAAATAAGTGCTGTTTCTTTACCTCAGTAGTGGGGCCAGCAACTTCCACTGCTAAAGTCACATTGAAATAGTAGGTGTGTGGTTTGAGTACTCTATCTTATAGCCCCCTGATTGTGGCACAGAATGAGCCCAGCCTTCTCTTAGTTTCATGAATGACCAGAAGGTATTTCAAGGTGAATCTACATACCATGGTTGCCCTACTTCCATTTTGGTCAAGCATCCTCATATTGGATATTTCACTCAACACTACTCCATTTCATTTTTTATGTTTGTTTTCTGTAGATGCAGTTTGTCGCCCCAAGCACCATGACCCAAATTTTAAGCTAGATTAGAAGAATGGGAGAAACCAAAAGAGAAAATTTTGTATATGTTTAGTCTTTACTTGGAAGTGTCTCATTAGTTTAATGGCAATAACCATAGTAGAAATATTAAAATAAATAATTTAAATGCCATCTCCAGTCTCTCCAGCATACTTATTGGAAATCCTCTATTAATTTGGATATGTAATTTGAAATATTACCCATCATATCAATGTACACAAATATATTTACCCAACAAAGCACTTCACATATTTAACCCTTTGAGTTGTGAGTTTCATTCATGCTTGCATACCCCCGGGTGTGAATTATTTTTCAAATTAGTTCTAGTTACAATTTTATTAATTTAAATCATGTTTAAATTGTTTGATAACCAATTTATGGAAACAAAAGGAACATACATTTGCCTTTTTTTAAATGTTGCCTTACACATTTTTTAAATAAATTGATCATATTCTGGATGGTCAGGAGGCACAAGGACGTACATGAAAGTTTGCACTACTCAAAGGGTTGACAATTTATTTTAAACTTCAATGTTCTGCAGATGACATCTAGATCTTAAAATGTATAGATATTTTATAGCCCTGTTTAAACATAAATAATACATTTGTAAATCTTCTATTACTGCTGACCAATCACTGGGCTGTTGAAGGATACCTTTAGATTAACATCAAGAAAGTTATATTGCTCATGTTTTGGGGCTAGAATTTCAACATACATCAGGTCCTAGATCAGTGGTGCTCAAATTTTTTGAAGTCAGGGTGCATTTAAAATTCTACAAATAATTGTGGGTGCACTATATACAAATTTCTGAGAAATATGTTATAATAATTAAGTCAAATATTAAAGAAAAAATATAAAGTCCAAGCATGCTTTTATGGTAATTAAACAAAATAAATATGACAAAATTAAATTTATTCTGACATTAAAAAACATTTTTATGTTACATTTTTTGAGTTATGCTTTTTAGAATTTGTAAAAAAAGGTTAAAAATTTAAAAACTACAAAAAAGTTATATTTTCATATATAGAGATACATTCTTAGTAAGATTTAGTAAATTCTGCAGAACCTGGTGCGAATGTGTTTTTTATTCTTGTGTTTATGAGAAACATGAACCTGATGTGTCCAAGCAATTTCTTCAATGTTTGGGCATATATTTGAAAGGTAAACTCTCATTTCCTCGTCAATACATTGAAAATTTTCTCTCTTTTTACTCTTAATTGTGTTGAGGATAGAAAATCCTAATTCACATAAATAGGATGTTGAAAATTGTAGTAAAATGTTCAAAGCTTTTTTAGATATTGCCACATATTCTTCTTTTATAGAAATCCAAAAGGCTTCAAGAGACAATTCCTTATGTTTAATCATCAACTCACAATCAGTGGATATAGCTGCCAGTTCTTCTGTTAATGTTAAGCCAAAACCACTTGAAGCTTCCATGAATGGATTTCTAATCCAATCGAATTGTTCAGTGTTAAGTGATGGAAATGCTATAAATTAAATTCTGCCTATCAGCCTTCAAGTCCTATTTTATTTAAACTTAACTTTTGCTCACTTCCAGAATTCTTCAATATCATGCTTCTTTTTGAGAAATCTATCCATTTTATTTGGGTGTATTTATCTAAAAATAATATAATGATGTGTTAATAATAAATATAATAATGATGTGTTAACAAAAAGAGTGGTATTCTGTAATGAAATGATATAACAGAGTAACTATATTTATTTTTATATCTGAGCATGTGTTGCAAATCAGTGCAGCTAGTAATTTCAGGTCCCTAGTGGGAACGGTGCGGAATTTAAAAAATACATGGAATTAAGAAAATATGTGGTTGGGAGGACCCTGTAATTGCTGCTGGCAAGAACAAAGCGTGCCCCAAAACTGCACCTTGCTTTATTTATAGGGCAAAGTGGGCCATTAGCAAATCAATGAGATCTTTGATCATGTTTCCAAGGCAACCCAAGGATTTTATCAAGTGCAGAAAACCCCTACCATACATATCATCCTAACTTTACACCAAACAAAGGATAGAAGAAACTTGCCCCCAGTCTTCCCAGGGAACATGGGGGGTAGTGTGAACAATCCAGCACCACAGCTTAACAGCCTTTTGCAACCTAATCAGGCAAGTGAGGTGGGGGTTGGGCAGACTGTCAGCTTACAGCCAATTCCCCATACCTCTGTCTCCCAAAAATCAAAGTTCCAAAAACCCTGTTGGTTATTTGGTCCCCAACAGGCACATATTTATCTGGAATACTATAGGGCGCGCCTGGAAATCTTCTAGGGAGCACCAGTGTGCTCTGGCGCACCAGTTGAGAACCACTGTCCTAGATTATAGAAAAGACTCAAAATAGGCAAAACTTTATATTATAAAATGAACATATAAAGAAAAGGAAAACTGCCTGATTAGGTGAAGGCACAGTGAATAGAGCATTGACCTGGGATGCTGAAGACCCAGGTTCAAAACCCCAAGATCATCAGCTTGAGCGCAGGCTCACGAGCTTGAGCACGGGCTCACCAGCTTGATCATGGGGTCACCGGCTTGAGTTTAGGATTATAGACATGACCCCAGGGCGCTGGCTTGAGTCCAAAAATCACTGGCTTAAAGCCCAAGGTCACTGGCTTGAGCATAAGGTCACTGCCTTGAACAAGGGGTCACTGAGTTGGCTGGAGCCCCCCAGTCAAGGCAACGAAGAATTGATTCTTCTCCTCTCTCTCCCTTCTTGTCTGTCCCTGTCTTTTTCTCTTTCTCTCTCTCTCGCTAAAATAATAATTTAAAAAAACAAAAAGAAGACTGCTTAGAGATGACATTACAAATATTAAGCAAAAGTAGTTAACTAACACCTGACTTGTTGTGGCACAGTGGATAAACTGTCAACCTGGGATGCTGAGGCCACTGGTTCAAAACCCTGATGCCTGGTCAAGAAACATATGGGAGTTGATGCTTCCAGCTTCTCCCCCCTTTCTCTCTCTCTCTCTCTTTCTCTCTCTCTCCTCTCTAAAATGAATAAATAAAAATCTTAAAAAAGTATTTATTTATTTTTCTTTTTTTGTATTTTTCTGAAGCTGGAAACCGGGAGAGATAGTCAGACAGACTCCCGCATGCGCCCGACCGGGATCCACCCGGCACGCCCACCAGGGGCGACCCGCTCTGCCCACCAGGGGGCGATGCTCTGCCCCTCCGGGGCGTCGCTTTGCCGCGACCAGAGCCTCTCTAGAGCCTGGGGCAGAGGCCAAGGAGCCATCCCCAGCGCCCGGGCCATCTTTGCTCCAATGGAGCCTTGGCTGTGGGAGGGGAAGAGAGAGACAGAGAGGAAGGAGGGGGGGTGGAGAAGCAAATGGGTGCTTCTCCTATGTGCCCTGGCCGGAATTGAACCCAGGTCCCCCACACGCCAGGCCGACGCTCTACCACTGAGCCAACTGGCCAGGGCCTTAAAAAAGTATTTAGATTAACAAAAGTCAGAAAAATATTTTAGTATTTCTATAAAAACATGAGAAAACCAATAAAACTTGTAATGACAGAGGAAGGGTTCATTTTAAACACGTTTTTTTCTTTATCATAAGTTTAAATTTTATATAACATTCTTAACATAGGCCAAATATTATGCATTACAATACCCTGATAGCATTCAGTATGTTCTGTTGTAGCTACGTAAGTGATTCTGAAATAATGTTTGCTTTTTCAATAGCTTTATTTTGGCAATGAGAAAATGTAGGGGTGGTAGTAGAATTCATGTTCACAGTAGATGGAAAAAAACCTGAGAGAATACATTTGATGAAATTTGCATTTGGTTTTGGAAAACATTTGTTCAACAATTGAGTGCAGCCATATTTTAACGTTTAAGCTCCTACATTGAGAAAGTATCAAGGTATTGCAGCAATTTCCTTCTAGGGACATTATGTTAGGCTTTGATATTCCAAAAATAGAGTATTTCTTCTTGAATTATTTTATGATCAATGTACAGTCTCTACACAAGAAAAATTAAGGCTGTCTGATAACTCATAGACACATTATTGGCTGTTAAAGATGTAGGAAAATGCATAAAAGCATAAAAAGCACTGGGTAATTTTGCAGTTCCACTTCTAAACACAACTGTAAAGATGTCTGTCTTTCAATTCTTCCGCTTTCTTCTGAAGCATGGCCTTTCAGTGCTGTTCTTTTAAATACTTTTATCTACTGTAACTTTGCTTCTTAATGTACTGGTTGATCTTACCAGGCTAAGAATGTATTTACAGGGGTGCTTGCTTTTATCTGTATTCACAGAGAATGCTAACAAATTAGAAGAAAGTGCCAGAGAACACCACATACCTTGCCCAGAACATTACAATGGCTTTTGCATGCACGGGAAGTGCGAACATTCTATCAATATGCAGGAGCCGTCTTGCAGGTAATGTTTTCGCTCTTTAACATTTGAAATGTATAAAGTCAAGTGTAGAAACTAAATGCTGTATATTTAGAGAATTGGGTGCCATTCTTCCCGAATGGGTGATCAGCAGCCAAATTTATCTCTGCCTCTCCTACACACACACATACACATACACACACTTTCTAGAAAACCATAAAATGTATGTTCCTTGCACACTTGGTATTAAGTAACACATGATTGTATACTTCTCTAGTAGAATTTTAAATTGTACTTTGAACCTTACAAGCTCCTTAAAGACAGGTTTCTCTGTTTATTCACCCTCTTTCCCATGAACATAGAAGAGTAGTTAGCACATATCAAGTGCTTAAATATAACTATTTCTCAAACAAGTAAATGGGCAAAGCCTTACTATATATAAGATGATATAGTTGCTTTTTAGGAGGCCATCTTTTCCAGAGTCCTTTAGGTCTTAAAATAAATATTATCAGTCTTGGCTTTGCTAGGTACACATTCTTTTCTTGGCTCTGCTATCCACAGGCCTTGTCTAGTGAAATGAAAAGCTGTACCTCCACAGACTCAAACTCAGTTGAGACACAAAGAAATTGCTTGTCTGGATTTGGTTGATAAATACACATATCTGCTAAATTTTTATGGAGAGAACATAATTATTTCAGAGATGAGTGAAAGTAAATGTATCATATTTTTATTAAAGGAACATACAAGTGACACATGATGAAATAGGTTCTGTATTGTTCTACAGTGAAAGGAGTTGGTCTCCCTCTGTCTTTTTCTCTTTTCTCTCTTCCATTCTCCTCCTCCTCCTCCTCCCCTATACCTGTCTTCTCAAGAACTGTCTTCCTTTCTTCCTTTCGTGTTTCCCTTCACTGAATACACTAGCATCTGCCTTGCAGTGAAGCCAGGCGGAGTGAACATAACTGGGACGTTGCTCTGGCTGACCTGTCATTCTCAGCAGAGTTGTCATTATTAAACTATTCTGATGCAGACAGGAAAAATCCCAGGATGCAGTTAGGAGAAATTGAAAGTGAAGTACTGAAATAGTTGTACAAAGTCAATGACAAATTGATCCTCATTAGTATTGTTTTTATGTGAGCTGTTTTCTTATTTTGTTGTCAAGTGCTAGTTTTAATATGTAGATTGTCTACCTGAACTTTCTGATGAGGGTTGAGTGAGAGTCAGCATTCATACTCAGATGAATAGCATATGGACTTGTTTTGCAGAACAAGCATTATTATCTTTATTTTCTACTGAAATTTAACTCTCTAACATAAGCAGACAATGCTATGACCAGGAAATGAAATTACTCTTATTGTACCTCTGGTCCTAAGATTTTTCAACATGTATCCTAACAGTAACATAGAGAATGATTTACTCAAAAATCAATAAATAAAATAACCCTATTTATTATGTCCATGTTATCAGAAAGAAGCCTTTCGGTTAATCATATTGACTTAGGTTGATGAAAGAACAGGTTAGGTAAAACGTAAAGCTCAACTGAAGAAAATATAGAAAGAACAATTATCAAACTCTCTTGTTAGTATAAAAAGAAACCACATATCTTTTAAACCAAAAACACAAAGAGATCTTTTTGAAAATAAGTAATGAAGAACTAATATCTACAAAGTAGCATTTTCTTAAAGGTAGGAAACAAACGCCCTACTTTTAGGATGAAGATAAATGCTGATAGACCAACAGTAAAAATGAGTTCAGCAGCTTTAGGTAACTGGACATTATGATTTTTTCCAGGTGTGATGCTGGTTATACTGGACAACACTGTGAAAAAAAGGACTACAGTGTACTGTATGTTGTTCCCGGCCCTGTGCGATTTCAGTACGTATTAATTGCAGCTGTGATTGGAACTATTCAGATTGCTGTCATCTGTGTGGTGGTCCTCTGCATCACAAGGTCAGTAACTGTACTCAGTGACCACTATATAAAAGAATATATTGTTCCTTTTTGTCTTAATGAGATCACTCTAATTATGAGTCCCTTCTTGGACTCTGCAGCCATCCATTCTCTGGAGACCTATTTCTCCATAATAACAGCATTTGAAGAGCCAAATGGAAAGACACTAATTTTTATGTTGAGTAGTATGAATTATTTTCCTTATTTTTGCATTATGATGAGGATTATTTATTTTCTAAGCAAAGGTATTTTTTCCTCTAATGTGTAATGCTAGACTCTAATGTGTAATACTTTTCTCTTTCAACTATAAAAAGTCAGTCTTCATTTAAATTTTTATATATATAGTGAGAGGCAGGGAGGCAGAGAGACAGACTCCCACATGCACCCCGACTAGAACCCACTGGGCAAGTCCACTAGGGGGCAATGCTCTGCTCATCTGGGATAGTTGCTCTGTTGCTCAGCAACTGGGCTATTTTAGCACTTGAGGCAAGACCGTGGTGTCATCTTCAGCACCTGGGGCCAATTTGTTCAAATGAGCCATGGCTGAGGGAGTAGAGAGAGAGAGAGAGAGAGAAAGAGAGAGAAGAAAAAAGGGTGGAGAAACAAATGGTCACTTCTCCTGTGTGCTCTGACTGGGGGTCAAACCCGGGACTTTCACACACTGGGCCAATGCTGTACCACTGAGCCAACTGGCCAGGACCCATCTAAACTATTAATAGATTATTGACCAGTGTTTTACATATCCAGATCAGTATGCTGAATGAAGTCAAATAAATTTTAAACAAGGCCTAGAAAAGTATTAAATTATATCTTTCATTGACGGTACTTATATTTCCAAATGTAACTCTTAGATAAAATCATTTTAATATATTTGATATAAATAACAAATATGTTTTATCTTAACAAAATAGCTTTTAATCACAAAATTAAAAATAAAGTTATGAGAAAAATTATGTTATAGCACATGAAAACTTTTGATATATGAAAACACAACAAATACCAAAACAAGTTTTTATCTCAAATTCCTAGAACAATCAAATGGTAATTGTTTCCCAGAGAAGCAGGTTGATAGAGAGAGATTTCATCTAGTTTCAACAAGAAAGAATACCATGATTAGTCTTTGATGTCTGACATTGGCTTGGAGTAAAGGAGGGAGGCCAGGTACTTGCTTAACTTTATTGGTGCATAAAGTCATGCTAACCGAAGATTAGATTCTAAACCAAATACATAGTGTTTATGTCTTGTCTAAAACATTATTAAAGATAATAATGCTTTCATTCTCCTTGAGAAAAAAAGTTTTAAGGAAGTTTTCAAGGTTTTTGCCAAATTCACAAGGCATTTAGACTCATTCGTTTGCACAGCTCTCCAATAAGTCAGAATGTTTCCAAAAAATCATTTTCAAAAGGGAAGAAAATAAAACAAAGTACCACATCTTTAGAAAATAAAGGCCATAATACATCTCAGTCTCTGTATTGCACTATCTTCTTGAGGACAAATGTGGCATTTGCTCTTGAAAAAGACAAAATATGGCTCATAAATCCTTGCCCAGCCTAAAGGCTTAAGGGAAGAGTGTGGACCGGTGCTCTGTGCTGCTCTAAGCCAAGCTGAGTTGATCAACTCGACTCACACGTTTAGATGCCAAGTGAGTCAATGGATTATATCAAAATAGATTCTGGGAAACATAAAGATGACTCAAGAAACCAAAATCACTGAGTGTAAAAGAGAAGATAGAAAAGAATCTAAAATACAGGAAACTGTGCCATGTTACTCTGAGGGTCTTGAGCCTTTTAATATCTAAGCAGTATCAGAATATAAAAAACAAAATTTGTGTTTAGTACACCTAATAACAGTTGAATTTGCTACATCCTGTACTGACAAAAATGCTAAACTTTAAATACTTCAGCAGATATTTTCAAGTCTGTTATTAAACACAGTTCCATTTCCATACACAATAAAAACAACTGGAATGCATAGGTCCTTACATCAGCAGGAATTCTGTGTATATATTATATATGTGTATGCACATACCACATACCACACACACACACACACACAGAGTGAGACATATACATTAAATAGCATTTGAAGAAGGAAAAATTATCCCCATTTTCCAGATAGGGATTCTAAGGTATGAGAAGTTAGCAAATGGCTGACTATACACAGCTGAGCAGTAAGGGCAGAAATGGAGGGCTGCCTAGTGCCAGAGCCTGTACACTTAACCACTGCTCATACTGCCCCTTGGCTGGCCATGATGTTGTATATGCTGATGGTCAAGGCAACCTCACCGAAGTTTCAAATTGGAGCAAGCCAGTTTTTCAAGGCATATGATCATTATAATTATCTGTATTAAGACAAACAACACCTATCTTCTGTTTACTTTTGAGGAAGAGACTAGCACATAAACTTAATTAGCCTTATTATAATAAAGTGTATAAATTTGTCTCAGGACATCAAAGCCTTCCAGTGTCTTTACAGGAGTCAAACTAATTAATAAACTATCCTGTTCCCACTGTAGATTCATTTCAACCCCTTGAAAATATTCTGCTCAAAAACTGGACTTTCCAGCTAGGGCACCCCCCGCAAAACCCTCCCTTCTTGGTGACCTGGACACATGAATCTGTCAAGACCAATTCCTAAATACTTACGTGCTAATAGATTATTTTTTTTAAATGCACCAGGCAGAGATCCCTTCATTCTTTTCAATTTTTTAAATCCCTTCACCTGGACTCTCCTCTTTTCCACTTGTTTTCTCCTCATCCCACTTCTTTTTTCCTAATTTCTTTCCCTTTTCTTTACTGTTTGAGTCGAGCGCTTGCCCTTCTTCTAAATACAACATGTCTTATAAAAAATATAAACATCTAGAGACATGAAAAGAGTTGCCTGTTGAGAAGATGGATTTTCACTCTTTTTATCTTTAGCTCCCACTTGCAAAATAGTGACTTCAGCTCCATGTTTATTTTGATAAATCTACCCTCCCCTCAAAAAAATCCCCTACATATATGGATTTTATTTATATATTCTTTGATACTCTACAGTTTATTATGATAAGTTTTTTATTAACTTTATATGTTCTTATTTGCATCATCAAAACATTCTTTTATTATAAGACAAAAGATACTAGGTCTAGCTTTTCAGATAATTTGACTGAATATTAGCCTTCATAGAAGCTAGATAATTGGTTCCAATTTATGTCCTTAGCTTATAGTATTAATGCAAAAACATATTAAGCTGAGGCCCTGGCCGGTTGGCTCAGCGGTGGAGCGTCAGCCTGGCGTGCGGGGGACCCGGGTTCAATTCCCGGCCAGGGCACATAGGAAAAGAGCCCATTTGCTTCTCCACCTCCCCCCTCCTCTCTGTCTCTCTCTTCCCCTCCCGCAGCCAAGGCTCCATTGGAGCAAAGATGGCCCAGGCGCTGGGGATGGCTCCTTGGCCTCTGCCCCAGGCGCTAGAGTGGCTCTGGTCGCGGCAGAGCGACGCCCCGGAGGGGCAGAGCATCGCCCCCTGGTGGGCAGAGCATTGCCCCTGGTGGGCGTGCCGGGTGGATCCCGGTCGGGCGCATGCGGGAGTCTGTCTGACTGTTTCTCCTCGTTTCCAGCCTCAGAAAAATACAAAAAAAAAAAAAAAAAAAAAAAAAGCTTAAGGAAAAAAAAAACATATTCAGCTGAACCAAAATAATATCCCTTTCCACTGTAAATCAGATATTAACAATTGTCTCATTCTCTGGCTTGATGGAATTTAAACTTGTAGCATTGAAATGTCAATATATAACATTCATCCTTAGGACATTTAAAGTATAAAATTGTTGAAGACCTTTAAAGTGAGATTGGATGGGCTCATGATTTGCTTGATGGCTTTGTGCTTAGTCATTCTTTATGCTTTAACAAATAAGCAGCTGAGGACTAGGTAAATGTACTTCTCTTCAACTTCTACATTTGTTATTCAGTTCTCCTCAACAGATGCTTAAAGATGACTGCAACTTGGCTATGCGACTAGTAAATTCTCATCTGAACTACTTCAATTACTTCCTTAATTCATAACTTTAGTCTGTGATTGTAAGACTAAACTTTAGGTGATAGCACTGGACTAAGATTTGTAAACTTTCCAACCTTCTAGGAAATGCCCCAGAAGCAACAGAATTCACAGACAGAAGCAAAATACAGGGCACTACAGTTCAGACAACACAACAAGAGCGTCCACAAGGTTAATCTAAAGGGAGCATGTGGCACAGTGGCTGGACTACCGAAAGCTTGGACTACACAATACAGTATTATAGACAAGAGAGTAAGACAAGAGATCTACACATGTTGCCTTGCATTTGTGGTAATCTACACCAATGAAAACATGTACTACAGCTATATTTGATTATGTATGGATATATTTGAAATAGTATACATTGTCTTGATGTTTTTCTGTAATGTAAATAAACTATTTATATCACACAATATAGTTTTTTCTTTCCCATGTATTTGTTATATATAATAAATACTCAGTGATGAGAAAAGAAATGGTATTCTTAAATTTGCGGTATCTCCTAACTCTAAACATAATCAAGCTAGTACAATCTGTACAGGTACTAGCATTTCATCTTTCTCCATATCTTGAAACAGAACATTATTTTATACAGCATTCAGTGGCTAGGTTTTGAGTGATTCCAAGATCAAGGGAAATGATAGTTATTGGAAAAGAGAAAAAATAATTTACTTTATATCAAGTGAGGATAAAATATTTGAGATCTTTGATAAAATCATCTCTATTTTATCAACTTTTTTTCCTGGTCCTCTATTTTCATCCCCAAAGCAGAAAAATCTGAGTCATATAAATTAAATCAAAGAAGGGAAGGGAAAGTGTTTTATAACTCATAATACAGAGGAAAAGAAGATACTGGCTTTTATTTGTGAAGCATCTTAGAATCTCCCAAGAAAGTGCATATATCTGAAGGGTCCTGAACACATTAAATCTTAGGAATACACAGAGTATAAAATCTATTCTATTTTGGTGAATAGAGTTAGTATCTATGGGAACTTTTAATAACATCATTACATTTGAAACACCAAAATCATGAATTATTTTAAGCAATCTCACTATATTTATAGTATGTAGTTCTTTTAAAAGAAGTTGGATTGAAAACCAAATACCTCATGAATGGCTTTATGATAATGCAGCACCATTATCTGAAATGAAGCTAAGATGATGGGTAATATTTGATAAAACAGAAAAATATGTTTTAAACATTCCTATGAAGGCATAAGAATAAAATGAATCCATTGTTTCTGAAAGTGGAAAGTTGACTGATTTTTGAAGATACATGTAGGTAAGACCACTTTGGGAAAATATTAACTATAAAAATTCTCAAACTGAAAAGAGGAAAATAATAAATCAAATAATTGCCTTTTTACTATTTAGTTTTTTATACCTTGTTGTGGCTAATATAGTAAGTCTAAATAAAACTTTCTTTTTTTCTTCAAATTACCTCTGCATGGAATAAAAGGACTGACACTCCTGTGTCAAAAAAAATGTATAAAATCAACACATTCTGAATATAAAATATTCAGTGAAAAATAAGGTTTCTTAAGTGATATTTAAGATATTTGCTAAAATATTAAAGGTTACAATCTAAATAGGATTTAGAACTGGTTGAAAATCCTGTTTTTCTAGGTTAGTCATCACTTTGAACAGTATGAATCTATTGGCATAACCGTCATTCAAGTGTTTTCCTAAATTGGTCCTATGCCTCTTGTACAAAACAAACTCCATTTAAACTTCCACATGGAATTTTGGTTTGGTTAGCAGGTGCAGAAACTAGCCCTGATCTCCTTTGTAAGACAAGAGTTGTGGCAAACAAACCCTTCTCCTAAAGGAAGAGCAAAAATGCAAAATCACAGGGCTTATAGAGCTAAAATAAACAACAATTTCACTGATGTTTACTTATAAAATTGACTTGCTTTGTTAAGTGTTGATACATTCCTTTGGATAAGTTTTCATCAAAGCATCATAAACCTAAATTTTGAAAAAGTCCTTGGATTTAATAATATAGTACATTCCTGTTCACCTCCATACTTACCCACTTCATGAAAGAATCCCTTTTAAATGATGCAATAACAAATCTTAAGTGAGCATATACTCTATGCCAGGTACTATTCAAGGTCCTAGGGAAATACAAATGAAACATGATCTCTACTATAAAGAAACTCACAATCTAGTCCAGACAGATAAGCATCTAGCCTCTATTTGCATACTTATAATTTGGAATTCCATTTTTGGACAATTCTAATTTTGAGACCAATTTTTCTCATGTTGAGTTGAAATTTATTTCTCTATGTTTTCTATCTGTGGCTCCTATTTTTTCTCTCTGGAGCAAAGGAATAATGAGATAGGTATTTAAAAATATTAGAACAGCCCGACCAGGTGGTGGTGCAGTGGATAGAGCATTGGCCTGGGACACAGAGGACCCAGGTTCAAAACCCCGAGGTCACCAGCTTGAGTGTGGGCTCATCCTGCATGAGCACAGGCTCACCAGCTTGAGTGTGAGGTTACTGGTTTGAGCACAAAAGTCACTGGCTTGAGCCCAAGGTCACTGGCTTGAGCAAGGGGTCACTCGCTCTGCTATAGCCCCACCCCCTATTAAGGCACATATGAGAAAGTAATCAACGAACAACAAAAGTGCTGCAAAGAAGATTGATGCTTCTCATCTCCCTCTGGCCTGTCTGTTCCTATCTGTCCCTCTCTGTGTGTGTGTGTCTCTCTCTCTGTCTCTCTCTGTCTCCCTCACAAAAATAAATAAATAAATAAATAAATATAGGACAGATATGATGTGTTTTACTCACCCCACAGCCCCTTTGCATGTATTTTCTTCTTTAGATGAAACATCCCTAATGTGCTCATCTGACCGTCATGTGATGTGGTTTCCAGATCCCCCTGGCATCTGCATCACTCTTGTTTGGACAGACTCTACTTTGTCTGTAGATAAATTAAAAAAATATATTTTTAAGTGTAGGGTTCTCTGAATTGCACGAATTGCCACAGTTGTGGTCTGACCAGCACAGATCATCACTTTCTATAAGTCAAACTTACAGAAAACAGACTTAACTGAGAGCTATGATCCCTAAATTTAAGTTCTACTTATTTTTTTTTTTTTTCATTTTTCTGAAGCTGGAAACAGAGACAGTCAGACAGACTCCCGCATGCGCCCGACCGGGATCCACCCGGCACGCCCACCAGGGGCGATGCTCTGCCCACCAGGGGGCGATGTTCTGCCCATCCTGGGCGTCGCCATGTTGCGACCAGAGCCACTCTAGCACCTGAGGCAGAGGCCACAGAGCCATCCCCAGCGCCCGGGCCATCTTTGCTCCAATGGAGCCTTGGCTGCGGGAGGGGAAAAGAGAGACAGAGAGGAAGGAGAGGGGGAGGGGTGGAGAAGCAAATGGGCGCTTCTCCTGTGTGCCCTGGCCGGGAATCGAATTAAGTTCTACTTTAACCACAAATTTGCTATGGAACCATGAGCAGTTCATTTCACATCTCAGGTCTCAGTTTTCTCATCACTTCTATCTCTGTAATTCCAAGATTCTCGATATTCAAACCCAGGTACTACTATGCTTTTATTCTTGTTACCTAAGGCCACATTCACTATTTTTGCTGCTTGTCCTGAACTTAAATTCAAAACTCTTTCTAAATAAACTGTTTTAAGCCATGTCATTCACTCATCCATTTATTTATTCACCCATTCATTCATTATATGTTTATTATACATCAAAAATGTGCTGACGGCCATCAATTACCAGCACCATGCTAATCTTTGAGAAGAGAAAGATAAATAAGCTAGAGTCCCTCTCTGAAAGGAACTCACCATCAGTTCATTTGTCCCTTGAATCAAAAATCTTGTAGCCCATAGAGACACTTGAGAGGCAAATAAAACATGATAAAGAATGTAGCAAAGGTTCTGAGAATGATCAGTTAGGAATGTTTGGGGCTCTCCAGGAGAAATCTCCGGGCTGGGTAGATGTGCTTCTTCACAGTTAGTTAGACGGGCTGACTTTATCCTCCACACAAACTCTGACTACTTGCTTCTGATAGTTGATCCACCCCACATGCTCTTTTCACACCCTGCTTCTCTCTACAATACCCAAGGCAAATAGCGGCTTCACTCTCTACAATACCCAGGGCAAATAGCGGCTTATCAGTGAAGCCTCCCTTAGCAGTCTTCCAAATTCTGTTACTGTACTCTTCATGTTATTTCTTAATTTTCCATACAAGTTTGTCTTTCTCTTAGCCTAGGAGCAACAGAAGGTAGAAAATTAGTGCTTTGTCAGTTGTTTCCATTTATTCAACATTTATTGGGTGCCTCCACCATGCTAGACACTATTCTAGGTGCTATTATGTAGCCAGGATATGAATAACAGGTCTCTGTTCTGACGTTTACATTCTAGCAGAGGAGGTGAAAATGAGGATTAATTAAACAATAAACAATAGCAACAACAACAAAACTAGAAAGCTGTAAGGCAGGCACATAAAATACTAAAACTGGAATGAGGTGATTCAGAGAGACTGGGTGATTACTGGGAATTAAGATCCTCCAAAGAGAGTGTAACATTTAAAACTTGGCCTCTGAAGTAAAAAAAAAGGGGGGGGGACAATCTAAGCTCCACTTTACTAGCTATTTAACCTTGGACAGGTTGCCCAATTTCTTTATGCCTTGTATTTAAAATAGAAAGAAAAATGTCTTCCACATGCAATAGAGCTGTTATGAGAAATAAGGCGTTCCATGTAGAGCTTAGAACAATGGCATGTGTATAATAAACTTCTAATGTATGGAAATTATTTTTAGGAATATAATATGTATTTTTTGTAAAAGTAAATAAGAATAATAAGCCATATTCCATCGGTTAAATAAAGCATAATAGAGTCATATGATCAGAGTTAGGAAGAACCATTAATCACATTTATTCAAAGGGTGTCTCATACTTTTAGAGATAAGAGAGCTGCTTCTGGAAAAATAAAACAGTATAGAGTTAAGAAACAATACAGCTTCTCTAATTCTTTTTCAAATGGGTCCACTGGCATCATATCTAGCAAGAGAAAGGCTTTTTCTTTCATTTTAAAAGAGGTCTATCCTGAAAAAGCACATACCCTTAAACCTCTAGTGAGTTTCTAGGCATAGGATAAGTGAGTCAATATTGCAGCAGCTTCACAGAGCCTAATTCGTTACTTTCATGAATCCTTGAGGAGAAGTCAGTACAGACTATTGAAATATTACAAAGATTATTTCAGAGCCATGTTAGACTCTCTACTAATGTTTACCTTCAAATGCTACTTTCTATTTTCAAAGTCATACAGCACCTGCACCAACTACAGTATCATTGTTACTCAATTGTAGTAGACTTACATAATTTACCATCTGGAAATCAATAACCAAAATCTTTTCATTGAGTTCATTGATATTTTCATATGGTCATCCATATTATACAAAAGATGAACAGTCAACAAGTAAATCATAGAAATAACTGGGGCCCTTCACAGTCCAATTCAGGAAAGTATGAGTGAGGTGCAGTCTACCTAGTATATTTAGGTCTTCTCCCACCTTCACTCTAGACAAAAGTAGACTTGACTGGTCTACCTACTTTGCCAATACTACTTGAATTGATATTTACCTCTGGTAATATTAAATGAATTATTTTAGCTTACATATTTTTAATTTTAACTTTTTAGTTTGCATTATTTCTGTTGTATTAAGTACCAAAAATAATAATAATGTTTCCTTTTATTTTTCTAAACTAAATTTAATTCAGCACAGGAACCTAACTCAAAATTAATGAGAAGTCCAAAATCAGTTATTATGAGGGAGAAGGGGAAAGGGGAACAAGAGCAATTCTCCGTATTCTGTGCCTAGTGAGTTCATTGCCATTGCTAAACCTGAGAGTCTTCCTGCTCCAGCAGAGGTACTCCCTCCACAAGAGGCTTAGCCACAGCCATCTCCTTAGTTAGCAGCTCATAGGACCTACACAGTCAACCCACCCTGCAGGATGCATTTTGAGGAAGCTCTATGCCCTTCCTCTATGGAGCCGTCTCCCGTACTGGACTTCCTCCCCTTCTCAGGATCCTAAGCACTGTTTTTCTCCACTTTGTGGAGCCTCCATCTTCTGTTACAACCCTTAGCTGCCACAACAAAGCTTAATTCTCCTCCATGGACATAGGCCTTGAATAAAAGGTTTTTTTTATGAGTCCAGCTATGGAAACAAAGCAGAGTCCCAAATGTTCAACATAGTACATCAAGTTATTAATAAACATATTACAGAAATAACACTGGTTTAGTAAAATTAGAAAATATAAACAAGCCAGAAATGTAAAATAATCCCACCACCAAGAGATAAACATTATGACATCTTTGCATAACTTTTCAAGTAATTTCTATAAATATATGTTGAGGTTTTTATTAGGCAATAAAGTAATTTTTAATAAACTCAATTCCTCACTAAAGAATGAGCTACAAAGTTTCATATTCATTTAAATATAATTTATCAAAGTGCACACATATGCAGTGTGGTTCTTATGTAAATTTTAATCCCTCTCAGTCAGGAATCAGGGAAGCCTTCAGAGAGTTGAACTGAAGCTCTATAAATTATCTGTTCACTTCTTCATTTTTCATTCTCCTATATCACTAATTTTCTATCATTTCCCATACTACTTACAAGGGGCCCTTCTAGTCTCAGAGCTTTTATACCACACTTCTTCCCTGCCTTGTATATAGTATGAGGAAACACTACTCATTGATATTAATGGAGATATTTGATCTGATTCAGAACCAGGAGTTAGTATAGATAGTATCACCTTAAATAGCAATAGCAAGACAGTAAGAAATGTATTTATTTTTATCTTTATTTATTCAAAAATGTATCATTTGATTATATTCAAAAATATTAGAACCAACTTTTGAACTTGAACACAATATAAAATTGTATAATTAAAAATAATTTGACACCAAACAATCCAATTAAAGAATGAGCAGAGCACCTGAACAGACACCTCTACCAAGAAGACATATGAACAGGCAACAGATTTGAAAAGATGTTCAACTTCACTACCTATTAGGGAAAGCAAATCAATGAGCCTGACATGTGTTGGCACAGTGGATAGAATGTCAACCTGGAATGCTGAGGTCACTGGTTCGAAAACATGGGCTGGCTTAGTCAAGGCACATATGAAAAGCAACTACTATGAGTTGATGTTTCTCATTTCTCCCCTTACCTCTTTCTCTATCCGCTCTCTCTAAAATCAATAAATAAAAATTTTTTTTTAAAAATCTTACAATGAGATACTACCTCATACCTGTTAGAATGGTTATTAACTACAAGACAGGTAATATAAAAAATAGTGAAAAGGATGTGGAGAAATAGGAATCTGGTGGGAATGTGAACTGATACAAATAGTATGAAAAACACTACTGCAGTTGGTCAAATAATTAAGAATCAAGTTACCATATGATCCAGCAATTCCTCTTCTGGGTATCTACCTGAAAAACTCAAAAATATTTACTTGCAAAAATATACGCACCCTTATGTTCATTGCAGCATTATTCATGATGGCCAAGACATGGAGACAACTGAAGCATTCTTCAATAGAGAATTGAATAAGAAAGACGTGGTACAAATATCCAATGGTGGGATTCAAACAAGTTAACAACCAGTTCTCTGCTTTAATGATCATTTTAAGTATAAAAAAAGATATACCAAAAGGTAGTTCATTATTTCATTCATTGAATACTTAAATAGGAACAGTAAAAGAGGTACACAAAATTAGATTATGTTATAAGAAAATATTTTAAAATATTAAATAATACCTGACCAAAAAAACCCAATAAAACTGTTATTTTATATATTTCCATGTTGCTTCTTAATTGACGTCCTCACTTGAAATTTTCTTCACTTTTATCTGAGTATTACTTACTGGTTGTATGATTTATCCTTAACCATCCTTTCACTGTAGGAGTAGGATCCCATTCCTTTATAATGTAAATTTGTGATTTTCACATTGGGCAGCTGCCCAGGCACCCACCTTAGAGAGAACCCGATTACAAGTGCCATTTAAACAACCAGTTCGCCAAACTCAACAGCAATTCAGTATCGATTCTGCTGAACCGATGTGAACCAGCTGAATCCCACACTGCATTTACACTATGGAATGCTACTCACTCATAAGAAAAGATGCATACTGCCATTTGCAACAACATGGATAGACCTTGAAAATATTAATAAGCAAAATGAGCCACTAAAAAAAGAGAAAGAAAAAACAAAGAACCATATGATTTTACTCTTATGTGGAATATAAAACTGAAACTAATAGATACAGACAACAGTAGGGTAGTTAACAGAGGGAAGGGTAAAGGAGACCAAATATATATATGATGACAGAATATGCTTTGACTTCAGATGGTGGCACACAATGCAATTTACAGATTATGTATCATAGAAATGTATGCTTGAAACCTGTATTATCCTGTTAATCAATCTTACCCCAATAAATTTAGTTAAAAGAATAAAAATAAATAGAAATAATTTTATATTACATTACTTAAAATAAAGAAATGCGCCTGACCTATGGTGGCGCAGTGGATAAAGCGTCAACCTGGAAATGCTGAGGTTGCCCTTTCGAAACCCTGGGCTTGCCTGGTCAAGGCATATATGGGAGTTGATGCTTCCAGCTCCTCCTCCCTTCTCTCTCTCTGTCTCTCTCTCTCCTCTCTCTCTCCCTCTCTGTCTCTCTCTCTCCCTTTCTCTCTCCTCTCTAAAATGAATTAAAAAAATAAAATAAAATAAAATAAAATAAAGAAATGCAAAAATAGCTGCTACCCATCACCTGAGTTGAAATTTGTGTTAGAGAACAAAGTTCAGCCGAGTAAACGTGAAGATCTAATTGGCTTTTCTTGATTCATGAATCAGACAGCATCCCATCTACCAACCAGAAGGAAATTCCAAGGGGTTGTTCAAAATGAAAGTCTTCTGTAGGATGAAGGGTAGAACAAGAGAGCTATTAACAAAGGAAAAGAAAGGACTATTTTAGACCAGGATATCTTTTGAGGGGAATGAAAGTGCAAGGGTTTTTTATCAAGCAGATTGTCTCCTCTTTCCAAGGGGGACAGAGAGGGCCAATGTGACAGATTACCTTACTGTTGCTTAAGCAGAAAATTCAAGACTGGTTAATTAAAATGATGTTTCTGGGTGCTGGGGAAGCAACAGTTAAGTCGGGTATTAAATCTAGGTTTTGTACCATGGGTTTCAGCACAGTGATGCCATTTTGGACCATGGTTGTTGTTTTTTACGTTAGCTACTATAAAAAGGCACTGAATTTGACTAGGTAAACTAGTCCAGTAAAAAACATCTATTCTTCTAACAGCCTTTAATATCTGTTGCTTCAAGGATTCTCTTATGAGAACAAAGATGAAAAAACTATGGCCACTAAGAAACACAATTACCTCCTTACTACTTTCTTGAAAAACAAAATTCTTAAATTTTATTAAAGATTTTATTTATTAATTTTAGAAAGCAGAGGGAGGGGGAGGGAGAGAGAAAAGAGGGTCAGGATGGTGAGGAATAGGAAGCATCAATTTGTTGTTGCTTCTCATATGTGCCTTGACAGGAAGCCTTGGGTTTTGAACCCGTGACTCAACATTCCAGGTCGACACTCTATCCACCATGCCACCACAAATCATGCCAAACACCAAAATTCTTAGCTAGAACTTACTTCATGTGTTCCAATTCATAACCTCTGGACCGATATCATTTCAAGTAAAAGCCTCAAAGTTAGAAATGACAACATGGGGGATGGGGAGAAAAAAGGAACAGGAAAGAGTGAGAGAGTAAAGTTCCTGGGAAGGTGGATGCGTGAAGACAGCAAACACTTGGATCGGGAGGAGGGGGCTATTATGGGAAGAGGAATTTAAGAGATGGTTCATTCAAATAATTCTTCAAGAAGAAACATTTAAGCAGGATTGCAAGAATATGTAATGGCAGCAAGAAAACAGCAGAAAGGCAGCGTCCTGGGCAAAGCTCTTGCCCTGACATCTCAGAAGAACAACCTGCTGCAAGCAGTGTTGGTAAGTGAGGAGTTGGCTTGGCATACTGGGCAGAATGAGGCCAAGGCCCAACTCCAAAAACAATTTTTTCTGGCCTCCAGGTGAGAAGAAGAATATTTTTTAAATAAAAGTGGTTTTTTGTTATGTGCATATTTTCTTACTCCCAATACTTGACCCCAAGATATGCATATTAGATCCTTTATATTCTGCAGGACAAAGCACTAGATCTGCTCACTAGATAGAGAATAGGGAACAGCTAGTCCTCTCCAGCCAGAGGCTAGCCCTCCCTCTCCGGCCGTGGAGGCACGGTGGTAATCATAAATGCCGGCTGCTGGAGAGCATCTGATCTGGCTCCACTTGGAAAACAAAATCCTGGGGTCTTAAAGCAGCCCTGAACAGCGTTAGAAAAGCCCAGGCCAAAAAAGGAAGCACACTAGCCCCTGCTCACAGATGACAAACCCATCTGTGGTCTGCCTGGGGAAATATGGGTCAGAACTGCCAAGCCCAGCCAACCGTTGGAAGTATTGTTTAGGTTTGAAAAGATGAGTAGACAGAGAGAAATGACTGCTCTATAAGTAGAGGTTAAGAAAGAAATGGGACTAGAAGTCCCAGCGTTCTTTCTACCTCTCAGCCTTTCCAAAGGCATGTGGCTCAGTTCTTCACAGGACAGCGGGAGCCGAGCAGGCACTTGTCATCGAGCTCACAGACAGAAGTCCTGCAAACAGCCAGCGATGCTGCCAACATCCCCCCAGAGGGCTGAGACTTCACTGCACCAGCATCCTCATAACAACATTATATTTCTCTTTTAAATAAGATGTACATGAATGTTCACTTGTGCCCAATTACAGTAATGCATGATTTCCATAAAATTAACTCTCCTGCTTAATTACAGTCACATAGGGATTAAGAAAAAGAAAAAGGGCTTTTACTTGGTAAACAGTATATGCTTCAACACTTAGCCTGTCTAATGCAACTGGCCCAACTGCACGTTTTCTTCCCTTCTATCGGGGCTACCTATAAACTGAGTCACCAGAGCCTTTCTCTATCTAGTTAAAGGAAAGGGAGCCAATTTTTCTGAAATGTGAAAGTGCACATTAAAGTGGAGTGCCTTGTAGCAAGAATCTTGGGTTCAGAAGTTTTGCATACAGCGCGGAGTTTAACTGCCTGGGTAAGGAATCTGCAAAGAGCAAGAGAATGAGTCGAGTTTTCCAGTGCAGCGAGGAAATGCTTTCTTCAAAAGGCGATCCGAAGCTGCTTTGACAACAAAATGATTAAAGGCTGCCTCTTCTCTCATCTTACATCTGTCACTTTTCTGCCTTCCTTTTTGCCACAAATATGAACACAATTTTGCTCTGAATAAGACTTTAGATTGCCCATTAACGGGGAATTAAAAGTGAAGTTCACTGCAACCCACACCAAAAGCGGTTTTTCCCCAGCTTCTGCCAGACCTAGTGCCAGAAAACAGGAGTTGAAGAAAAATCATTGAGTTGGCACAATAAGTAAATGATTGAAGGCAGCAGGGATTGAAGTTTCATCGTTATCAGTTCACCGGGGACATGAAAATGCTCTCTGAAAAGCTGTTCAAAATTACCTCAAGGGGCCTGAATGCTCACCACGCTGACTAACCACAAAAGGTGGGTACTTCATTTTGCCACATTGTCAACACCCCCTCCTTTTACCTAGTACACGGAAGAGCCAGAGGCCATTAGAAAAGGCCTTGCTGGGGAAAAAGAGACAAAATAACTCGTGAATGCCTAGGAAAATTCATGGAAGAGCAAGATCTTATACTCAGAGCAGATTGCATTTGCAAGGAAAGGAAATTTAACTTGTAAGGAATTGCAATTTGTAAATTGAAATGAGGCAAGTTGGCTCTTATTTTCAGAATATATAAAAATAGAGAAATATATTTTTAACCCAGGGCCTGAGTTAACTTCTTTAGCAACACCTTTAAACATGATGCCTAGTGTACCAGACACTTAGATCACACTACGAACTTTTGTAAAAAGATCATCAACCAAAAATTGCATTTAATATTTGGAGACACATG
Source organism: Saccopteryx bilineata (assembly GCF_036850765.1). Classification (NCBI taxonomy): domain Eukaryota; kingdom Metazoa; phylum Chordata; class Mammalia; order Chiroptera; family Emballonuridae; genus Saccopteryx; species Saccopteryx bilineata. The sequence continues at coordinate 43,965,830 of NC_089494.1, forward strand.
GTACACAATACAAAATTATTTTACTTCATAATCCCAGCCTGTTTATTCACCAGCAAAACATAGAGTGAAAAGACCTTGTTTAGTTCTTTGTATACACAGGTCCTCTGTGTGTGGGGGATTTTCAAAGACATCATTGGAAAGTTTGGAGGTAATATACAGTCACCTGATAGTTTGGGGAAAAATTGGTCAAGCTGTCTGCATTTTGTTTTTTTCTTTTCATCACTAAAAATTTTTGTCAGGATCTGAGGCATTAAAGAGATTACTTTTTTTTTTTCCTTCTTTGAAATTAAGGTCTTTCTGTTCTCTGGAGTCACCATCTCCCTGGCACTAACTGCCTCACATTGTGCCCAATGCTATGAATCAACCTGGAATTTTCCATCCTTTGATCCTTAATTAGGTTGTTGTTTCACAGTATCAAAAAGCCTCAAAAGCTATAACTTGAATAGTGACCACACTCAAAGGAACACTATGCCAGATTTGTTCCTGAATACAGAAAATCAAAATTCCTTATATGTAAGACAAATCTTCTTTTTGACCTGAATGTAATAGAATAAAATTGTCCTTTAAGGACTGACTTTTTCTTTCTAGCTATGTCTAAGGATATTAAGAATTGATATTATGTTTTATTGAGTGATTATGACAATGATGATATACATGAAATTATAATTTATGACTAAGAATAAAAACAATGGACACATATTGATTTCCAACTTCTCTTTTATAAGAGAGGTATTGTTTTTGTGAACTTTATGAATACTATTTTACTTATTTCTTATAATGAGCCTTTGAGACACATTATTATAATTCTTTCATGAATTAACTCTAAAGTAATTTATGAAGCTGTAAATAACTTGGTCAAGGTCAAAGAGCTATGATGAGCCACAGTAAAAAAGGTCAAAGAGCTATGATGAGCCACAGTAAAAATTTGAACCCAGCCTGATCAGGCGGTGGCACAGTGGATAGAGCGTTGGACTGGGATGCAGAGGACCCAGGTTCGAGACCCCAAGCTTGAGCGCGGGCTCATCTGGTTTGAGCAAAAGCTCACCAGCTTGGACCCAAGGTCGCTGGCTTGAGCAAGGGGTTACTTGGTCTGCTGAAGGCCTGCAGTCAAGGCACATATGAGAAAGCAATCAATGAACAACTAAGGTCTCACAACGAAAAACTGGTGATTGATGCTTCTCATCTCTCTTTGTTCCTGTCTGTCTGTCCCTGTCTATCCCTCTCTCTGACTCTCTCTCTCTGTCCTTGTAAAAAAAAAAAAATTGAACCCAGATCAAACCAAAATCCATTCTGCTCCATTATATCATGCTGTTTCCATTACTTTTTTGTTCTAGGCTAATATGTCAGAAATCACACATCTTTCAAGCTTATCTGTTGGCCAGCCAAGTACTTATTTTAATAATGCTGTTATTGCTCTAATTATTTTAAAATTTTTGCTATACTCATCTTCAGAGATAACTTATAAAGCACATCAGAACACCTGTTTCAACATATTGTAAAAAATGTTGTCTTTGAGTTCTTACCTTTTTCTCCTTCTCCATAGTCTCTGAATTTTAATAAACTCAGCTATCCACATACCTCTTTCTACCTAAGGTATAGGTGTCAAGAGAAAGAGTGGAACAAGATATTTTCAGGTTATTATAAGTATATTGTATTAAATTTTATCATGGTCATGTATATGTTTACTTGTTTTCCTGTCTCGCTTTCATCTCTAGTCCCTCTATTTTTTTTTAAAGCTTTTTTTTTATTATTTATTTATTTTTTTTTTATTTTTATTTTTTTAGAGAGGAGAGAGAGAGAGGGAGAGAGAAGGGGGAGGAGCTGGAAGCATCAACTCCCATATGTGCCTTAACCAGGCAAGCCCAGGGTTTCGAACCGGCGACCTCAGCATTTCCAGGTCGACGCTTTATCCACTGTGCCACCACAGGTCAGGCTAGTCCCTCTATTTTGAGGAATGTTAAGCTTCATGAGATCTAGAAACCTGTCTTGTTTATGTAACCCTAGAGCTTAGAGCAGTTCTTAGAACATTGTAGGTGTTTAATTAACATTTGTTGAATGAATTAATTAATAAATGAATTAAATTAAAGTGATCTCTGAGCTTCTGCCCACCTACCTAGAATAATTGGCTACGTAAGTCAGAAACATAACTATGCCATTATGGCACAAATCAGCAGAAGTTGAATATACTATGGTTGGGAGTCTTTAAAAGAGGCCCCAAATGTCTAAGCTGATAATGCAGATGCTGCTAAAAGGGCCTTGGAGTCTTTTTTTTCCCTTTCTTCCAACCCTCCACAAGCCATACTAGCTTTGGGCAGCACCCTGGTGGGGCAAAGAGTATTATGGAGCTGGTGTGCTGTAAATTATAGTCATTACAACATGTCAGCCACCCTCCAGCTGAGATCTTCAACTCACTGCTATGAGAGCTTTCAAGGACATCCACTTTCAGAAAGGTATAGGAGCACTAAATGCCTTTTGCAACCCACCAGGCTTTTTAACTCATGTACATCAGACACTTACTGGGTGCATTTTATCTCTCAATCAATTTAATTAGGAGTTGTCAGATTGAAAATGATTTGTTGCTTCTGAAAGGCACTGGAACTCTGGGATTCATTTGTAAACACTGGTCTCTTTTTCTTGTCGCTCATTCTGTCCTTTTAATACCTAGTACAAAACAGCACAAGGGGAACAACTCACTGTGGACACCTTAACTGCCAAATAAAACTGTATCATAAAGCTTATTTAGAAAAATGAGTGAAGGCTAAATCATTATGGGAATCTTCAGATGGTTTACATATACCCTTTGAATAGTCAGGGTGAAAACCTACCTGTCTTTTATTAATACTACTGATTTCTAACCTTTCCTCAAAGATGGAAAACTTTTTAAGTGGCTGTGCATGACAGAGATCAGAATGGTCAAAAGGTGAACTGATACATAAGATAAAACTCAACACTAATGTAGACGAAAATAAAGGACCGGGGCACCTAGTCTGACTTCTTCTGTTCAAGACACAGGTCCTGATTCCATCATTAGCCATGCTCGTGCTGGGATGCTAGTAAAAAAGAAAAATGTTAGCTACCGAAGAACAGTACTTCCCAAGTCACTGAGGTAGAAACTGTAAAATGAACCCTGCTTTCCATGAAGTCAGCCATAAATGAAAGAAATATATTCAGAATAAATTACCACTGGCAAAAGCAAATAGAGAGACCTCTCTGATGAACAGAGTGGTTACCCTGGGGTTTCACCTGCTAAGCTTTGTCCCAGGGAAGAGTTGAGAGTAAGGAGAGAAAAAAAACCATTATAAATTACCTAATTCTAAGGATCTATATTATAATACCTGCCTGTTTTAAAATTTCAAATAAAAAGACCTGCATAGTTAATGGTTAATAAAAATGATTTTAGTAGGTAGAGGGTACAGTATTGAATCTGTCAGATCCAAAATGTGTTCGAGAGAAAAATCTATAGGATGTTACAGGAGATTAAACTATTCTTAATAGCATACATTACTGTTATATGTTTGCACATTTATTACTTAAATTTGATTACTTTTTTCTTCTTCGGTGTAAGAAAAATAAACTGGAGGTCCAGTAAGATCTAATTGTGCTGTATTTGTTATCTGAATTGGGTCCATTCAGATATGCCCTGGGTACAATCAACTATTCAAAGAAGAGGCTATGGGGGACAGAACTATATTAGGAGCTACAAATTCAGTGCAAAGACAGTCTTAGCTACTATAAAGGGCTTTACCAATTGCAAGGACCTCCACACTATTGCAAAATCTTAGCAATATACTTTTAATCTCTGAGTAGAGACTTGCTCTAAAAACAAATTGCAAGGAGCTCTATAAGGCCAAGCTATCTACGAATAATGCACACTGATTTTTAAAAAACAAAACCAATATCATTATATTTCCAGTTGAATAACAATACAACTCTCAGCGTAAGTAATTTCTGATTGATTGTAAAAATGTACAGTTGAACATTTTCTTATTTCCATTCTTGGTACCGTTCCTGAGATTTGGGTTTGGGCCAACCTGAGGGAAAGGGCGATGAGAACCCAAGTCTGAGAGTGCAAGTACCAGCTTTGGGAAGGTGGTTGTTCTGCACAGATTTTGAGAAGTTTCACCTGGGCACTGTGATGGCCGCAGTTATTGCAGCCAAGGACTAGACCACATTGACATTTTGGCAGGAGGGTGTTTTGGCTACGAAGGCGAATCCTGGGTGAAGCACAATCTGCCTTGTGTTATGCTATATTTCAGAATCAGTTGCATGTCCTACTCCCTTTTTAAAATGTGATAAAGTCTAAGAAACAAAGAAATCTGAAGTCTTGTACAATAAGAGAAGCTTGCCAAATGATGACGTGGTGGGGCAAGGCATATTGCTTCAGGTTCTGAATCGTGTTTCATTTCCTGGGGGAAAAGCCCACTCCTTGTGAGTGACCCTAGATCTACCTACATCTGACAATCAAATTCTTCTAGTTTGACGTTGAGTCTCTGAAGCCCTCAATAGTACATATCTGTTGAAACCAAGACTGCCTGCCGCCCTGTGTCTCATGAAAGGCAGTACAATCAGCAGGCTGAGATCTGCTGACCATCCCGATGAATACTTGAAAGAGAAAAAAAGAAACAGAGAACTCTCTCTAAGAAATCTCTTTTACCAAAACCTTTGGTAGCACCTTTAAAGTCTTCATCAGGAGGAGGTTAGAAACCTTTTCCTCTAACCTACAGATGTCTTGATTTTATGAAATGTTGCTCAGGAGTTAGATAACTCAGATTTAAAAAGGCGTCCTTTCCTCTCCGTTCATTCAGAATTGAAATAGTATCATTTAGTTCAGCCATTTTGGTTGTAAAATAGAGCAGTGAGGCAAGACAATTACCGTCAACATTATCATTGGGTGAGTGTCTATGTGTCTGTCTGTGTATCTAGACCAATCAGGCCCTATAACTATTCAAATGCTTGATCAGTCCAAAATTGCTATAAATGACTTATGAAGGTAACTTTCAAAAATGAAACACTCTCAAAATTGAAAAATTGTTCAGATCTTTGAAAAATTAAAACAACAAATGAAGTTCAGGATGAGAGTTCAATAGGAATGAGAAATAATTCATGTAGATACAAAAGATTCAGGAAGGTTACATCAGATTTTCACTTGTCTAGCATTATTAATTTAATTTCTACTCATTATGATAATACCAAGCATTTAGAATGCATTCAGTGTTTATGTAGATGAAATCACTCCTTTTAAAATTACAATTTTTGAATTAATGTGCTATTAAAAATGTCACAGGAAAATGTTGTTATTATTCTGCCTGTGGAATAACTGTTCCCTGTTTCTTTTTATAAATGAAATTTCAGCATTTATTTTTGATCTTCCTTAGATTTTGAAAACTGTAATGTTTCTGTTTAAGAATTCTCCTTATGCTGCATTAGTGCCATGTTCTTTGACAGCATAAAAATATGCAAATATAGCCTTTTTAATGGTGATTTTCATTTTGTTACTGTCATTTAACTAAAAAAAAACAACTGATGATGTTTCACCGTATCACTTACAACAGTGAAGTTACTGAATTGATATTTATGTTCAGAGCAGATGACACAGAAACAAATATGTTTGAAATACCATCTGCACCATGTTGATTTCTTCCTTAAAGGCACAACAGAGTTTCTGAAGTTTAGCCTTAGAGGGAATATCATCAGACTTGGGAGCAAAGATGGCACATTACTACCTAAGAAAACTGGGTAAATGAGGTTTCCTGAGTTTGAAGATGGACAGTAGGGAAAAGGGGGAGGAGGAGGGGAGCATGGGACTGTGAAATCTGCTACTTTGTAGGAACCTTTTCATTTTGGCAACAAGAGTTCTCTCTGCTGTGTTGGCCCTCCATCTCCCAGACTGCCCATTCGGCTTCCTGCCTCCTTGCCTACCTCTCCTTGCAGCCTCTACTCAGTATTACGCAGCTTCTCCATCTGCTGCTGTTGCTACCCTGCTGCTTAGGAAACCCCAGAATACTCTGCACTGCATTCTGTGGGAGTGGCTCCTTTCACAGCTATTTGAATTGAGAGAGGCAAGGAGCTGGGTGGGAGGAAAGTAGGATAGAAGGGCTTCACTGGAGCAACACGCCACGCTGAGCAAGAATGACTTTTAAAGGTGGAGCTGAAGGCTTATCTCGGGAGTTTTTAGAAGACGTCTTGTGGGAAGCTTTCTGTCATTCAAAAATGACTGGGAAATGAAAAGAGCTCCTGTTAATGGGCCAGTGGATAAAGTACTGTTGTGAATGAGGTTTTCCTCCTACCTTGACCTAGGAAAATGATGCTAAACAATTCAATCAATTCCCGCCACTCTGCCTAAATTTCTTGATGATGGGATCGCTAGAGCACATCTTCATGTATAGAAAAATGAAGTTTCTTTGAAGTCTATCTACCTTCCTCCCAAACACATTCTCAGCAGGGGTTATTTCTATTTATATGTTCTATTAGAAAATAATAATAATTATAGTAATAGTTAACATTAACTGGGCACTTACTCTTTGACATAACTAGTGTTAAAAGCCTCACATGCTCTGAGGGGAATAACGTTCATTTGCCCCTCAGAGCCACTCTGCATGTGTCTTCATCCTGGACTGTGCCCTTCCCTGTGCCCTGGGAAGCTGACCACTCTGGACTACATCTTTAGACTCCCTTGTTCTCTGACTTGTGGATGGTTCAACTTACATATATGTACAAGTCACCAGAAGCAGTTGAGTGGGAGGAAGAAAAATGATTCGTCTGTACCCTGTCACAGAAAGTTGGCTGTGTCTCTATAGAAAACCCTAGCCAGCAGCCTTCTCCTATAGCTACAGATTCCTCCTCTTGTCCCTCAGGCTTAGGGCTGGGTACTATTCTGTTTCACTTTTGTTGGTCAAATAAGTTTGTAAAATATGATTTTTATGTTTATTTGCTTATAGTTTGCATTGGGGGCTGAGCAGCACCAAGTATATGTGGTCTGTGAAATAGCAAATTACCTTCCTGCTTGGAAGGGCCATTGTTTTGTTCATGTTTGCTGGAGGAGAGGTATTTGTGCCAGAAAGTTTTGAAAAGAGAGAAGAAGGAAGAGAAGGAGAAAGAAGCCCTGTTTGCAGAAGGAGGAGAGAGAAGCCGTGTTTGCTGAGTGAGAGCAGAGGGAATGCAGAGTGCTGAAGAGAGAAACCAAGTTGCCAGGGAATGAGAAGGTGTGCAGACAGGGAACCAGAGCTGAGGGGCTTTGCAAGCTCTGCTGAGACTGGTGAGGCCTTTGATTCTAAAAGAAATCGGAGAAGATTCTCCTGGTTGTGGAACAGAAGAATGTGTCAGAGTTTTGGGAGCTCTGAATGAGTGAAAGGAAAATGTTTTCCCTGTGTGTTTACTCATCCGCCAGTGCAAGACTTTAATAAAGGAATGGCCCACCACTTTTTGGCTCCACTGTTTCTTTACTGTCTGTTCAAATTCAATGAGAACATGCACCTGAATGGCCAGGACGATGGCCGCGACATACAGTCTTCCTTGTTCTTTCCCTTAACCTTGCCCATACATACCTCTGTGAACATTCCCTTCATTAAATTCTCCTTAATCACCAGACTTAAGTCGGTCATCTATTCCCTACTGGGACCCTGACTGATGCACATGCATGACATTCTCTCAACAACGTCATGAGGTAAGTATCCTTTGATAGGTGAGGAAATTGGTTTAAGACTAGCTTCAGTTTATGTATCTAGTAAATGCAATGACCAAAATGCAAACTCATTTTTCCAACTCTAAACCAGTGACCAATATTGGCAGGATGATCAATACTTTCTAATATTTTGTTATTGCTAATATTGTTATAAAATCTTATTTACTTGTATTAGTCTGTCTCTTGCCCTTATCATTGTAAAACCCCAAACTCTTCCTTAAACAACTGTAATCCCATTTTGTTAAGGATAATTTCATTGGTTTTAAGTAACAAAACAGTTAAGTTATCATAAGAAAAAAGGATAATTAATGTCAGGTTGTGGTGGAAAGCCTCAAATACCCTTTATGATCTCATCTCTTAGTACTTATGACCTTATATCACCCCCTTCCCTTGACTATTCACTAGATTTATTGATTTTTAATGAATAGACTATGGCTAAAGTAATGAGATGTCATTTCCAAGATACAAGTATTTTTAAAAATGTCTTCTAGTTGAATACTTGGTCTCTTTTATACATTCTTGGATCACTGTCTCTGAAAAAACCATCTACTCTCTGGAAAGGACAGCATAACAAGGAATTGAGGCTTTCCAATTGCTACAAGAGTGAGCTTGGATGTGGATATTTTTCCGGTTGACCCTTCAGATAATTGCATTCCCAGCCAATGTTTCATTGCAGGCTTGTGAGAGACCCTGAGCCAGAACCCCCCAACTAAGCAGCCTCCAGCTTCTTGATCCATGGAAACTATGAGTTGATAAATATTTATTTTTATGACCAAATTTTAGGATACTATAATAGATAACTTAGAGAGACTTTCATTCTCAGAGTGGTCCCAGAAACAAATAAATCTTAAGAATGAGTCGGCCTGACCTGTGGTGGTGCAGTGGATAAAGCGTCGACCTGGAAATGCTGAGGTCGCCAGTTCAAAACCCTGGGCTTGCCTGGCCAAGGCACATATGGGAGTTGATGCTTCCTGCTCCTCCCTTCTCTCTCTCTCTCCTGTCTAAAATGAATAAATAAAGTCTTAAAAAAAAAAAGAACGAGTCATTTGAATTGGTTCTGAATTCTATAAATCGCATGAGAAAGTTGGAGGTAGAAAGTGTCACGGTTTAGCCACGATGAGTCTGTTATGGGGTCTTTGAACAGGAAAAGATAAGGAATTAAATAAATGATAGACAGAGACTTAAAGATATGTACATACAGATGGGTTTGGGAGGACGGCACGGCGAACAATCTCTACTGCTCCTAAGCCGATGCCATGCCTGCTCCCAGAAGCACATCAGTATATATTCAGGGGAAAAAATGTAGTCCATTAGCAATTCAATTGTTTCCAAGACAACTCAAAGACAACCCCTACCATACCGTTTAAATCTAACTTTACACCAGTAAGAAACTAGCTTCCAGACCTCTCCGGAAAACATGGGTAGAACAAGTGAGAATCAGGTATAGCTCTTCGTTCACTAGGTAGGTGAGGTGGGAGGTTAAGCCCAGCACCTCTGTCCCCAAGATATCCAGATTGTAAAAACACCCTGTTTATATTTTGGTCCCCAATAAGAAAGGAAACAGCATCATTTTGTAGCACACTCATATCATTGCTGATCTCCCATATTTTTTGCTCCATAAGACACACTTTTCTTCCTCTAAAGGGGGAAAATGACTGTGTATTTTATGGAGTGAAAAATATGGTATTTTATTAAATATTTTAACACACCATTTGGTTCAGAATATTTTTTTCTTATTTTCCTCCTTAAAACCCTAGGTGTGTCTTATAGTCAGGTGCATCTTATGGAGCAAAAAATACGGTATAAGCTCACCCCATCTCCCCCAGCATTAAGCAGCAGCCAGGCTTGCATATGCTCCACTTCCCCTGGATCTTCCTCTTCAGCTTTAATGAATCCTGGGAAATGTAGCTATGCTAAGTTCACAGCCTTAAAAACACTACTTAACCAGATTCTCTCATTGCAAGAGGTCAAATATCTTAAATTTCATAAATTCAAGAGAGGGTTTAATAAAAAGACTAAGGCCCTGGCCAGTTGGCTCAGTGATAGGGTTTTGGCCCAGAGTGTGGAAGACCTGGGTTTTTTGTTTGCTTGCTTGCTTTTTTAGTGAAAGAGACAGAGACAGAGACAGAGAGAGAAGACAAAGGGACAAATAGGAACAGACATGCAGGAAGGGAGAGAGATGAGAAGCATCAACTCTTTGTTGCAATCCCTTAGTTGTTCATTGATGGTTTCTCATATGTGCCTTGTCTAGGGGGCTACAGCAGAGCCAGTGACCCCTTGCTCGAGCCAGTGACTTTGACTCAAGCCAGGAACCTTGAGCTTCAAGCCAGCAACATTTGGGCTCAAGCTAGTGACCATGGGGTCATGTCTATGACCCACGCTCCAGCCAGTGACCTCGAGGTTTTGAACCTAGGTCTGCTGCATCCCAAGCCAATGCTCTATCCACTGCACCACCACCTGGTCAGGCCTGGGTTTGATTCCTGGTCAGGGCACACAGGAGAAGTGATCTTCTGCTTCTCCACCCCTCCCCCTCCTTCTCCGCCCACAGCCATGGCTCCAATGGTCCAAGCAAAGTTGGCCCTGGGTGCTAAGTATGACTCCATGGCCTTGCCTCACTTGCTGAAATAACTTGGTTGCCAAGCAATGGAGCAGTGGCCCAGAACGGCAGAGCATTGCCTGTTGGGGAGCTTGCTGGATGGATCCTGGTCAGGGTGCATGTGGAAGTCTGTCTCTGCCTCCTCACCTCTCACTTAATAAAATTTTTTTTTAAATAATAAAGACTAGGAAAGTCAGGAACTTATATAGTCAGCAACAGAAGCTTGTTGACCCTCAATCTTCAGCTCCATTTTAACTCTGGCCCACAAACTTTCCCTCTCAGGATTCCTATTTCCAAATTCCATATTCTCAAGAGATAATTATCCAGCTTGGGTCAGCTATCCTCCCATGGACCAATAAACTGGGGATTGGTAATATTAGATGGTAAAAAATAGAGAGATTTCAGAAGAGAAGAGCAAAGCCAACAGCCCAAGAGACCACTACATCTCTCAAAAGGTCTCCCTGTCTCCAGTCTTTCTTCTCTGATTCATCCTACCCATTGGGGTCATAACCAGTGGTGGGATTTAAATAATTTAACAGCCTGCTCTTTGCCCTAATGACTGTTTTAACTATTAAAAAAACAATATACAGAAAGGTAGTTTATTATTTCATGCATTTAATACTTAAATAAGAATAAAAGAAGTACACTAAACTAGGTTGTTATAAGAAAGAGCTTTAAACTATTAATGAAAAAATATTAAATAATACCTGACAAAAGACAATATAAATTGTCACCCCTGGTTGTTTGGTACTTTTTCTCTTTACATTATATGTTTGTTTACTAAAGTAACAAACATGAGGGAATTAAAATGTAGAATTTCATCAAAGGTATAATGAGTTTTATGAAATGAATAAATAAATATTACAAATATAGTTACTCCAAAATTTTTTTTACCTACGGACAGAATGAACATTACTACAGGTGTTTTGAATATGCTATTGTAAAAATGAACATTAAAAAAAGAATAAGGAATGTAAATTTGTGATTTCCACATTAGGCAGCTGCCCAGGCACCCACCTTACAGGGAATCCTGATCACAAGTGCCATTTTAACAACAGGTTTGCTGAACTCAACAAAAAATTTCATATTGGTTCTGCTGAACTGGTGCAAACTGGCTGAATCCCAAAACTGATCATAACTCCCTACCAAGTTCTCAAGGTTCATCTCAACATCATCTAAAACTACCATTTGAAATTCAGATAATTTACCAATACAGTCCACAATCCACATCTAATGTGCACAAGCAATTTTGAAACCCCATAAAGCTATATTTGTATATAATTGTGAAAGTTCAAATTTCACTTTTTATTATGATTATTTATGGACTTGAATTTAATTAAACTTTAAAATGGATTACACAGTTATCTCATTTTGATTCAGTGATACTCACCATTACCACACTGTGGTTAGGATACCATAAGTAGAAAGGCACTTGGGAATGTTTTCTAATATTATAAACAAGGAAGCTATAACATTCCTTTTTAATTACACTTCTATCTTTTTATTTTTAGTAATGTTTATTTACCCAGTGAATGACTGCCTGATAAGAAAGGAGCTATAACCCCCAATCATGTTCTTGACAAATAAGAGCAGTGGAATTATAGTAGCGAGGAAGTCTTAAACATACCTTTGCAGGCACCAAATGGCTTTTGTTGAACACAGATCATTAGATACACAAACAGAAACACTGTATATTTGCTTAAATGTATACAATATGCTCAGTGAAGTGTTAAAAGAATATGTACTAACTGGTATTGTCCTTTGCTTCACATTGTCTAATATCTCTTAGTTATTTTTAATGGTAAAAATGAGGCAATCTGGCAACTAGATCAATGGATCTCCATGTGTTTTGTGCATGAGAAGCATCAGAAAAAAATTGTTTTGATAAAAAGTCTTGAGCTCCAATCCCCCAAATTTAGATCCAGCTGATTCACAATAGACCCAGGAATTTAAATATTTAATAATCACCTGCAGGTGAGTTTAATGAAGGGTATCTACATGTCCACACCTTGAATATTTTCTAGATGACATCTAGAAATAGTGGTATGAGAGATATTTCTGATCTCTCCCCTTGAAATTTCAACAAATTGAACAACTATAATGCAGCAAAGGAACCCCAGCTGGGCTCTCAGGTGTGCCTGAAAGATCTATACACCAAATAGACTAAAGGTGTGATGGGGTAAAAAGCAGGGCACAAGATAAAACACAATCATGATGGGCTTTGGAGAGGGAAGTAGACAAATCTGCATTGACTATTTTTTTCTGCTGGACTATGGGGAGGAATAAAGCTTGGGCTGTCTGCATTTTGTTCCAGGGATATGGGGAGGGAAACTTGGAGTGACTGGGTCTCCTTCTGCCAGGAGAAGCAGTTAGACAGGGGTCAAAGGGGAAATAAACAAAAGTGGCCAGAGCACGGGGTCATGGGCAGTGTTCCCACAGTCTGCCTGCAGCCCACACAGTAGAGACAGAGAAAGCTAAAGTGTAGCCCACACCTCCCAGATTCCACTTCACTCACCTCCCAGTATGGAGAATGGCAGAGACAAACCTCACAGCCAGCTCTCCAGAGCCGCTATACCCTGAAGAATAGAGGTGCTCCACGTCCAGTCCCCAGGTCTGTTGAGACATGAGAAGCAGTGCCCAGAAGTCTAAAATCACCATTTTTAGCACCATAAAGACCTCACAACATGGCCCACCCACCAATACAACTGCAGCCCTGCCTATATCATTACAACAGCAACATCATAGCAGATAGTCCAAGAACTTCACAGAGCTAAAAGTTGTATACAGTGAAACGTACTGGAAGAAACCTCTCAAAACTGAAATTTACTTTTTCTTTTTTTTCTTATTCTTTTTTCTGCTTTTTATTTTTGAATTTTATTTCTTTAATTTTTGTATTTTTATTCTTATTTTTAGTGGGTGTTTTGTTTTTTGATATTTTTCTTTGCTTTTGATCTTTTCTGTGCTTTTCCTTCTCATAATTTTTTAAGTTTTATATTTTTATTGTATTTTGTAAATATTTTGATTTTTTAGTTGTTTTTTGTTGTTGTTCTTAGGGTTCTTAACAATACCATTCAAAAATCCTATCAAGGAAGAAGAAATCAAATACCATGGCTACACAAGACAGAGATGTAGTTCAGAAAGAAAATGAAAAATCTCCAGAAAAAAAATCTCAATTACATGGAAGCCTCGGAGTTAAATGATTCAAAATTGAAGTTCTGAAAGTATTCAGTGAGATGAAGGAAGACACCAATAGGCAACCTGGTGAGCTCAGAAAACAAATTAACAAACAAAACAAATACGTTACCAAGAAGATTGAAACTGAAAACAGAGGTGAAGAACTCAATACATGAATTGAAGACTGAGGTAGCAAGTTTAGCTAACAGAACAAGCCAGATAGAGGAAAGAATCAGTGACATCAAACACAGGCAACTAGAGATGTTACAGAGAGAAGAGGGGAGAGACTCAAGAACTGTAAAAACTGAGAGAGCTCTACAAGAACTATCTGACTCCATGAGAAAGAAAAATATGGCCTGACCTGTGGCGGCACAGTGGATAAAGTGTCGACCTGGAAATGCTGAGGTCGCCAGTTTGAAACCCTGGGCTTGCCTGGTCAAGGCACATATGGAGTTGATTCTTCCAGCTCCTCTCTCTCTCTCTCTCTCTCTCTGTCTCTCTCTCTCTCTTTCTCTCTCTCTCTCCCTCTCTCTCTCCTCTCTAAAATGAATAAATAAAATTAAAAAAAAAGTTATAACTTTAAAAAAAAAAAAAGAAAAATATAAGAATAATAGGTCTATCTGAAGAAGAATAGAGGGAGAAGGGAATGGAGAGCCTATTCAAATAAATAATTAATGACAATTTCCCAAACTTATGGAAAAATTTAGAGCCTTGAATCCAAGAAGCAAACAAAATGATGAGTTACTGCAACCCAAACAGACCTACTCCAAGGTATATTACAATAAAATTGTCAAAAACCAATGACAAAGAAAGAATCTTCACAGCAGCTAGGGAAAAGAAGACCATAAAGATATAAAGGAAAGCCCATGAGGTTATCATCAGATTTCTTAACAGAAACTCCACAAGCCAGAAGAGAGTAGACTCAAACATTTAAAGTATTGAAAGAGAAAAAGTACTAGCTATGAATACTATATCCATCAAAGTTATCCTTCAAATATAAAGGAGAAATAAAAACTTTTACAGTCATACAGAAGCTGAGGGAATTTATCACCAGAAAACTCCCACTGCAGGAAATATTCAAGGGGGTTTTTTGACAAGACACAAAGAACAAAATAAATCAAAATTACAAGTAGAAGCTCCAACAAAGGCACAATAAAAACAAGGATAATCTGTGACAACAATAACATAAAAGGGGAGAGGATAAAGATATGCAGTAGCAAAGGAGGATGGAGTGCAGAAGCACCCATATGACGAAGGACTCTTGCATAGATGAACATCTTTTTTTTAACCTAATGGTAACCACCCATAAAAAGCCACTACTGAAACACAGTTTAAAAAAAGAATAGGGTGAGGAGTATGCAATATAATCAAATGTCAAAATAATCTGGAGATGTTTCTGAACATATGTACCTTGATTTATCAATGCCACCCCATTAAAATTAATTTAAAAAAAGAATAAATGAGAAAAAAGTATGGAATACCACCAAATAAAAACAACTGACAGAAACAAAAAAGAGAAGAACCAAACAAGACACAGAGCTACCAGAAAACAAAATATAAAATGGCTATGGGATATCCTCAAGTGTCAATAATTATCCTAAATGTAAATGGACTGAACTCACCAATAAAGAGGCACAGAGTAGCAGATTGGATCAAAAAGCAAAACCCAAAAATATGCTGTCTTTAAGAGGCACATCTAAATTTCAAGGACAAAAGTAGATTCAAAGTGAAAAGTTAAAAAACAATTCTCCAGAAAAATAATATCCAAAAAAAATCAGATGTAGCCATACTTATATCTGACAATGCTAACTTCAAGACAACAAAGGTAACCAGAGACAAAGATGAACATTTAATAATGCTAAAGGAGATATTGTATCAAGAAGACATAACACTTCTTAATATATATGCATGGAACCAGGGAGCACCAAAATATATAAGACATCTACTAATTTATCTAAAAATAGAAGCAGACAAAATCACAATCATACTTGGAGATTTCAACAAAACATTAATGGCTTTAGATAGATCATCCAAACAGAAAATCAATAAAGAAATATCAGCCTTAAACAACACTCTGGATTAAGTAAACATAATAGACATTAATAGGACATTTCATCCCAAAACATCAGATTATACATTCTTCTCTAGTGTGCATGGAACATTCTCAAGAATAGACCATATGGACAAGCTCCAAGATGGCAGCGGAGTAGGCAGATGCACAGACGCCCAGCTCTCAACACCAAACTGGAATACAAATCAATTTAGGAAAAATCAGCATGAAAAACCAACACTGAACTGCAAGAACAGCTCTCAAAAACCAAGGAGCAAAGAGGAAGCCACAATAATCCTGGTAAGGAGTGCCTGAATCTCCTCTGCTTACAGGAATGGAAGGGGGGGGTGAGGCTGAGAGCCCAGAGAGGATTTCACAGAGGAAAAAGAGCAGAAACTACTGCTCACAGCCACTTACCTGGCGACCAGGGAGCAAGGTGGGTTGAAAAGACCAGCTTATCTCCCAAGTGGAAAGGACAGGGAGAGGGACAGACTGTGAGGGGCTAAGGTATGCAAGAAACGAAATAAAAAAGCTGACTCATTCATGCTGAAGGTGACCATAGCTGGGGGAGGGACTGAACCTTTCACAAAACAAAGCTGAAGTGCTTCCGGATCAGAGATCTCCGGACATCTATCCAGCTCCAATCAGTGCAACAAGACACAGCTGAAAACAAGAAGTGGGGAGGAGGGGCAGTAACTCAGGTCTCCATGGATATCTGAGTTACACCTCCCCCTACTGAAGCTGAGAAAAAATCCAACCCCCAGTGAGATTAGTTGGTGGAAGAGACCTTCAGTGTCTCAGGTTACACCCACAGCATTCCTGGTTACAGTTTCAAGGAAGCCCCCTGCTGAGATCAGTTAACAAGACTATCACCTGTTAAGAAAATAAAAAAAATCAAGACTTCAAAGCTGCCCAAATCCAAAAGTGGATTACAAATAATAGCTGATACCAACCCAAGAAGACCTAGAAATAACACAACTGAAAACTGGAGGCAGACAACACCAAGCCTAGATTCAACCAACTCTACAAAAAAAACACCATGATGAGAAGACAAAGGAGTGCAACCCAAATGAAACCACAAGAGACACCTTTGAGAGATGAGCTGAGTGATATGGAAATAATCAAACTTCCAGATGTGGAGTTCAAAATAATGATTGTAAGGATGCTTAGGGATCTTAGAACAACAATGGAGGGGCAGTTTGAAAACCTAAATAAAGAAATAGCAAGTATAAAAAAGAACCAGTCCGAGATGACAAATACAATATCAGAAATAAAGACCACAATGGAAGGAATTAAAAACAGGATAGATAGAGCAGAGGATCGAATCAGCGAGTTAGAGGACAACTGGAATGAAGGCATGAAAGCACAGAAGAAAAGAGAAAAGAGACTCAAAAAGTCAGAGGAAACACTTAGAGAGCTCTGTGACAACATGAAGAGAAATAACATCCGCATCATAGGGGTTCCTGAAGAAGAAGAAAAGGAACAAGAAACAGAGATGTTGTTCAATCATATCATAGCTGAAAATTTCCCTAAATTAATGCAGGAGAAACTCTCACAAGTCCAAGAAGCACAGAGGACTACATTAAAGAGAAACCCAAAGAAACCTACACCAAGACACATCATAATTAAAATACCAAAGCTAAGCAATAAAGAGAAAATATTAAAAGCTGCAAGAGAAAAAAAAGTTATCACCTACAAAGGAGCCCCCATAAGGATGACAACTGAATTCTCAACAGAAACACTTGAGGCCAGAAGGGAATGGCAAGAAATATTCAAAGTAATGCAGAACAAGAAACTACAACCAAGACTACTTTATCCAGCAAGGCTATCGTTTAAAATTGAAGGAGAAATAAAAAGCTTCCCAGACAAAAAACAACTCAAGGAATTCATTACAACCAAACCAATGCTGCAGGAAATGTTAAGGGGCCTGCTGTAAACAGATCAAAGTGGGAAAAGAATATAGCAAAAAAAGGAATACACCTTTAAAGAAGAAAATGGCAATAAACAACTACATATCAATAATAACCTTAAATGTAAATGGATTAAATGATCCAATCAAAAGACATAGGGTAGCTGCGTGGATAAGAAAACAGGACCCATACATATGTTGTCTACAAGAGACACACCTTAGAACAAAAGACACACATAGATTGAAGATAAAAGGATGGAAAAAAACATTTCATGCAAACGGAAATGAAAAAAAAGCTGGGGTAGCAATACTTATATCAGACAAATTGGACTTTAAAACAAAGGATATAGTAAGAGATAAAGAAGGCCACTACATCATGATAAAGGGAGTAATCCAACAGGAAGATATAACTATTATCAATATCTATACACCTAATATAGGAGCACCCAAATATATAAAACAGACTTTGATGGATTTAAAGGGCGAGATCAACAGCAATACTATAATAGTAGGGGATTTCAATACCCCACTAACATCACTAGATAGATCCTCAAGAAAGAAAATTAACAAAGAAACAGCAGACTTATTGGAAACACTAGATCAACTCGATTTAATAGATATCTTCAGAACCTTTCACCCTAAAGCAGCAGAATATACATTCTTTTCAAGTGCTCATGGTACATTCTCTAGGATAGACCACATGTTAGGGCACAAAAGTGCTCTCAACAAATTTAAGAAGACTGAAATCATATCAAGTACTTTCTCCGATCATAACAGCATGAAACTAGAAATGAATCACAGCAGAAAAGCTCAAAAATTCTCAAACACATGGAAACTAAATAGCAGGGTATTAAATAATGAATGCATTAAGAATGAGATCAAAGAAGAAATAAAAAAATTCCTAGAAATGAATGACAATGAGCATACAACAACTCAAAATTTATGGGACACAGCGAAAGCAGTGCTGAGAGCGAAGTTCATAGCACTACAGGCACACTTTTAGAAGCTAGAAAAAGCTCAAATAAACAACTTAACCCTGCATCTAAAAGAACTAGAAAAAGAACAGCAAGTAAAGCCCAAATGTAGAAGGAAGGAAATAATAAAGATCAGAGCAGAAATAAATGACATAGAGGCTAAAGAAACAATACAGAGGATCAATGAAACTAGGAGCTGGTTCTTTGAAAAGGTAAACAAGATTGATGCACCTTTAAGTAGACTCACCAAGAAAAAGAGAGAGAGGACTCAAATAAATAAAATTAGAAATAAGAGAGGAGAAATAACAACTGACACAACAGAAATACAAAATATTGTAAGAAAATACTATGAAGAACTGTATGCCAAAAAACTAGACAACCTAGATGAAATGGACAAATTCCTTGAAACATACAATCTTCCAAAAATAAATCTGGAAGAATCAGAAAACCTAAACAGACCGATTATAACAAATGAGATCGAAACAGTTATCAAAAAACTCCCAACAAAGAAAAGTCCATGGCCCGATGGCTTTACAACAGAATTCTACCAAATATTCAAAGAAGAACTAACTCCTATCCTTCTCAAACTATTTCAAAAAATTCAAGAGGAAGGAAGACTTCCAAGCTCCTTTTATGAGGCGAGCATAATTCTGATTCCAAAACCAGGCAAAGACAACACAAAGAAAGAAAATTATAGGCCAATATCTCTGATGAATATAGATGCTAAAATCCTCAACAAAACATTAGCAAACCGGATCCAACAATATATAGAAAAAATCATACACCATGATCAAGTGGGATTTATTCTGGGAAGGCAAGGCTGGTACAATATTCATAAATCAATCAATGTGATTCATCACATAAACAAAAAGAAGGAGAAAAACCATATGATAATTTCAGTAGATGCAGAAAAAGCATTTGATAAAATCCAGCACCCATTCATGATCAAAACTCTCAGCAAAGTGGGAATACAAGGAACATACCTCAACATGATAAAAAGGCATCTATGAGAAACCCACAGCCAACATCATACTCAATGGGCAAAAATTAAAAGCAATACCCTTAAGATCAGGAACAAGGCAGGGGTGCCCCCTTTCACCACTGTTATTTAACATAGTCCTGGAAGTCCTAGCCACAGCAACCAGACAAGAAGAAGAAATAAAAGGCATTCAAGTTGGAAAAGTAAAACTATCATTATTTGCAGATGATATGATATTGTATATAGAAAACCCTAAAGTCTCAGTCAAAAAACTACTGGACATGATAAATAAATTCAGCAAAGTGGCAGGATATAAAATCAATACTCAGAAATCAAAACCATTTTTATACACCAACAATGAACAGTCAGAAAGAGAAATTAAGGAAACAATCCCCTTCACAATTACAACCAAAAAAATAAAGTACCTAGGAGTAAACTTAACCAAGGAGACTAAAGACTTGTACTCGGAAAATTACAAAGCATTGATAAAAGAAATCAAGGAAGATACAAACAAGTGGAAGCATATACCGTGCTCATGTTTAGGAAGAATAAACATCATTAAAATGTCTATATTACCCAAAGCAATCTATAAATTCAATGCAATACCAATTAAAATACCAATGACATACTTCAAAGATATAGAACACATACTCCAAAAATTTATATGGAACCAAAAGAGGACACGAATAGCCTCAGCAATCTTAAAAAAAGAAGAATAAAGTGGGAGGTATTACACTTCCTGATATCAAGTTATACTACAAGGCCGTTGTACTCAAAACAGCCTGGTACTGGCATAAGAACAGGCATATAGATCAATGGAACAGAACAGAGAACCCAGAAATAAACCCACAGTTCTATGGACAACTGATATTTGACAAAGGAGGTAAGGAAATACAATGGAGTAAAGACAGCCTCTTTAACAAATGGTGTTGGGAAAATTGGACAGCTACCTGCAAAAAAATGAAACTAGATCACCAGCTTACACCACTCACAAAAATAAACTCAAAATGAATAAAAGACTTAAATGTAGGCCGTGAAACCATAAGCATCTTAGAAGAAAACATAGGCAGTAAGCTCTCCGACATCTCTCGGAGCAATATATTTGCTGATTTATCTCCACGGGGAAGTGAAATAAAAGACAGGATAAACAAATGAGACTATATCAAACTAAAAAGCTTTTGCACAGCTAAAGACAACAAGAACAGAATAAAAAGACAAACTACACAATGGGAGAACATATTTGACAATACGTCTGATAAGGGGTTAATAACCAAAATTTATAAAGAACTTGTAAAACTCAACACCAGGAAGACAAACAACCCAATCCAAAAATGGGCAAAAGAGATGAATAGACACTTCTCCAAAGAGGACATACAGATGGCCAATAGGCATATGAAAAAATGCTCAACATCACTAATCATTAGAGAAATGCAAATTAAAACCACAATGAGATATCACCTCACACCAGTCAGAATGGCGCTTATCAACAAAACAACACAGAATAAGTGCTGGCGAGGATGTGGAGAAAAGGGAACCCTCCTGCACTGCTGGTGGGAATGCAGACTGGTGCAGCCACTGTGGAAAACAGTATGGAGATTCCTCAAAAATCTGAAAATCAAACTGCCTTTTGACCCAGCTATCCCACTTTTAGGAATAAACCCCAAGGACATCATAGAACGGCTCGAAAAGGAGAAATGCACCCGCATGTTTGTGGCAGCATTGTTCACAATAACGAAGACCTGGAAACAGCCCAAGTGTCCGTCAGAGGACGAGTGGATTAAAAAACTTTGGTACATATATACTATGGAATACTACTCAGCCATAAAAAATGATGACATCAGATCATTTACAATAACATGGATGGACCTTGACAACATTATACGGAGTGAAATAAGTAAATCAGAAAAAAAACTAAGATGAATCCATACATAGAAGGGACATAAAAATAAGACTCAGAGACATGAACAAGAATGTGATGGCAACAGGGGCAGGGGGTTGTGGGAAGGGGGAGGGGGTGAAGGAGAGAGGGGTTAGGGGAGGGGAGGGGCACAAAGAAAACCAGATAGAAGGTGACAGAAGACAATTTAACTTTGGGGGAGGGGTATACAGCACAATCAAATGTCAAAATAACCTAGAGATATTTTCTCTCAACATATGTACCCTGATTTATCAATGTCACTGTATTAAATTAAAAAAAAAAAAAAAAGAATAGACCATATGTTGGGCCACAAAACTAACATCAACAAATTCAAGAAGACTGAAATTATACCAAACATATTTTCTGATCATAAGATTATAAAATTAGAATTCAACTGTAAAAAGGAAGTAAAGAAACCCACAAAAATGTAGAAATTAAACAACATCCTTTAAAAAAATGACTGAGTCAAAGAAATTAAAGCAGAGATCAAAAGATACATACAGACAAATGAAAATGACAACATGACATATCAAAATTTCTGGATTGCAGCAAAAGCAGTAATAAGAGGGAATTTTATATTATATTAAGAACAAGAGTGATTCCAAGTAAACAACCTAACATCACAACTTAAGGAACTAGAAAATGAACAAAGACAACCCAAAGTCCGCAGAAGAAAGGAAATAGTAAAAATTAGAGTAGAACTAAATGAAATAGAGAACAAAAAATAATTGAAAAAAATTAAAACAACAAAGAGCTAGTTCTTTGAAAAGATTGATAAAATCAACAAACCACTGGCTAGACTCATTAAGGAAAAAAAAGGAGGACTCATAGAAACAAAACCTGAAATGAAAGAGGAGAAATTATCACAGACATCATAGATATACAAAAGATCATAGTAGAATATTATAAAAGATTATATGCCACTAAATGCAACAACCTAGAGGAAATGGATAAATTCCTAGAACTATACAATCTTCCTAGACTCACCCATGAAGAAGTGGAAAACTTAAATAGACTTATAAACAGGGAAGAAATAGAAACAACTATCAAAAACCACCCCCCCAAAAAAAAGTCCAGGACCAAACAGTTACACTAGTGAATCCTACTAAACATTAAAAGAAGATTTGGTACCTATCTTTCTCAAAATCTTCCAAAGAATAGAAGAAAAAGTAATACTCCCCAACATAGTTTATGAGGCCAACATAAACTTTGTACCAAAACCTGGCAAGGACAACACAAAAAAAAGAAAACTACAGACCATTATCTCTAATGAACACAGATGCAAGAATCCTAAACAAAATACTAGAAAATGGAACAACACATTAAAAATAATAATACATCATGATCAAGTGAGATTCATTCCAGGAGCACAAGGATGGCTCAACATTTGAAATCAATCAAAGTAATACATGACATCAACAGAAAGAAAAACAAAAATTATATGATCTTGTCAATAGATGCAGAAAAGGCATTGGATGAGATACAACATCTTTTTATGTTTAAGACACTCATTAAAATTGAAATAGAAGGAAAGTACCTCAACATAATTAAGGCTATATATAACAAACCATCAGCTAATATCATACTAAATGGTGAAAAAATGAAAGTTTTTTGCTCTAAAATCAGGAAAAAGACAAGGCTGCCCACTCTCTCTCTTTCCCTCTCTCCACTCTTATTCAACATAGTTCTGAAAGTTTTAGCCAGAGCAATCAGGCAAGAGAAAGAAATAAAAGGCATTTATGTTGAGAAAAAAGAAGTAAAGGTATCACTTTTTGCAGATGACATAATCCTATATATAAAAAACCCCAGAGACTCCACCAAAAAACTATCAGAAACAATAAACCAATATAATAAAAATCTTAGGATAAAATATCAATACAAAAATCTACTGCTTTTCCATATGCCAACAATGAAACTTTAAAATGAACTCCAAAAAACAATTCCTTTTACAATTGCAACAACAACAAAAATAAAGTACCTAGGACTAAACTTAACAAAGGAGGTTGTAGGCCCAGTAGTCACAGTCACTGTCATGGCCATGCAGGTGCAGGGTCCCATTAGATTCAGGCAGACTGTAAAGAAACTGCAGAGCCAAAAACTGGTGGGTCATTCCTTTATTCTAGCCTTGCATTCAGCAGGTGAGTAAAGGCACACAAGGCTCCAAAACCCACTCATTTAGAGCTCACAAAGCTACTGACACATCCAGGTTTTCCTAGAATCAAAGGCCCCCCCTACTAGTCTAATTCACCTCTGGTCAGAGGTGAATTAGATTGCCTCATCAGTCCCAATGCACCTCACCTCTGGTTTCCCATCTACCAACTTGGCTCTTTACTCTGCAAAACTGGTTTCTCTCTCCTTCCCTTCCATCTTGGCTTCTTCTTCCTCTTCCTCTTTCTTCTTCCTCCTTCTCAAAAACTACCTGGGCCCACAAAGACCCCTTCTCCAGCACATATTAGCATAACAAAGTTCCTTCCCAAGCAGGAAGGTAATTAGCAATTTCAGACCAGCGCCATTTTTAACAATAAAAGTGAGCAAACTCAGAAAATACAAATTTTACAAACTCATTTGCCCAACATTCCACCACTTTTGCTCACTTTGCAATCCACAATCCACACCACAGGCATCCTGTGCAAGGCATTGAGGCACATCACAAAAACAAATTATGGCAACAGCACAAGTCATACAATTTCAACAATTATAAAAGTCCCCTTCACCAGAGCTGCCCCCCCCCATCAGGGTTTCTCACATTGTCCAAAAGCCACAAGTCCATCCAACAAGGGAGCCAGGGTCCCCTCTGGTCACAGTCCAAGAGTCAGTCCATGCACCTGGGGCCTCAGGCCTCACCACTCATTGCTGCCATCCTGGCTACTTTTAAGACACTGCTCCAAGGAGAAGCACATGGCAACGGTGGCCAACATTTCCACCTCTGCTCCAGAACCATCTACCCTTATGTCCTACAACTGCAGCAAATTTACCACAGGCCTAGTAGGCACTCTACACCACTTCACCCCTACCCTCTGGGATCTGCAGACTGCAACTTCAGCCAGATTCTCCTCATCCTCAGAAGAGGAGCTGGAAACATCTGCTTCCACCTATCCAGAGCCACTCTGCCAGCACAGCTCCATCTTAGGCTCCTGCAGCTGCCAACTCTCGTGAAGCTGAACCCACAGTTGTTCCTCCAACAACTGCTGCCCCCAACGTTCAACTTCCAGGGCAAACTGCAACTCCATCTCCTGCAACTGCTGGCTCCTGGCAACTTCCAGGGCAAAATGCAACTCACACACCTGTAATTCCTTCTCCAGAGACTGCTCCATTTCCAGGTGCAACTTGCAAACCTGGTCAGCCTCTTTCTCCAGTGCTTGTTCCTGTTCCAGGACCTGCATCTCTTTCTCCCATGGCCATTCCTACTCCTTCCGCTCCTTGGTTTGCAGGCCTCAAGCAGCCTCTTCCATAGCTCTCTCAGTTTCTTCACGCAGGGCTATAAAAATCAGCCAGCCCATGGTCTCCAAAAGGACAGCCATGAAGAACCATAACAGCAACCAGTCCTCTCCCCCACTGCTCAAGGGTGATGGTGACTCCGTACCGATCTGATCCGAATCCTGCCACAAACTATGCCAAATGTATGGCCAGTAGTCTTGGGTCTGTAGTAGCCATGCAGGTGCAAGTTCCCATTAGATTCAGGCAGATGGTAAAGAAACTGTGGAGCCAAAAACTGGTGGGTCATTCCTTTATTCTAGCCTTGCACTCAGCAGGTGAGTAAAAACACACAGGGTTCCAATACCCACTCATTTAGAGCACACAAAGCTACTGACACATCCGGGTTTTGCTAGAATCAAAGGCCCCCACTAGTCTAAGTCACCTATGGTTCCCAATCTGCCAACATGGCTTCTTACTCTGAAAAACTGGCTTCTCTCTCCTTCCCTTCCATCTTGGCTTCTTTTTCCTCTTCCTCTTTCTTCTTCCTCCTTCTCAAAAACTACCTGGGCCCACAAAGACCCCTCCTCCAGCACATATTAGCATAACAAAGCCCCTTTCCAAGCAGGAAGGTAATTAGCAATTTTAGACCAGTGCCATATTTAACAATAAAAGTGAGCAAACTCAGAAAATACAGATTTTACAAACTCATTTGCCCAACAGATGTGAAGGACCTACATACTGAAAATTACAAAACATTACTGAAAGAAATAGAAAAAGACAAAATGAAAAGGAAAAAATTTTTCATGTCCATGGATTGGAAGATTAACATAGTTAAAATAGCCATTTTACCCAAAGCAATGTACAAATTTAATGCAAGTCCTGTCAAAATCCCAATGTCATTTTATAAAAATATAGAACAAAAAATTACCAGATTTGTATGGAACCACAAAAATACCTCAAAGAGCCAAAGCAATCCTAAGAAAAAAGAATGAAGCCAGAGGTATCATACTACCTGACTTCAAATTATACTATAAAGCCATGATAATAAAAACACATGGTATTGGCAGAAAAACAGTACTGACCAATGGAACAGAATTGAAAGCCCAGAAATAAAACCACATATATATGGACAAATCATCTTTGACAAAGAAGCCAGAAACACACAATGGAGAAAAGAAAGCCTCTTCAATAAATGGTGCTGGGAAAATTGAAAAACCATATGCAAAAGAATGAAATTTGATTACAGTTTGTCCCCCGGAACAGAAATTAATTCAAAATGGATCAAAGACCTAAATATAAGACCTGAAACTGTAAATTACATAAAAGAAAACATAGGTACTAAGCTCATGGATCTTGGCTGTAGAGAAATTTATGAAGTTGACCCCAACGGCAAGGGAAGTAAAGACAAAAATAAATGAATGGGACTATATCAAACTAAAAAGCTTCTGCACAGCAAAAGAAACTGACAACAAAATAAATAGGCAGGCAACTAATTGGGAGATGATATTTGCAAACAACAGCTCTGATAAGAGGCTAATATCAAAAATATATAAATAACTCACAAAGGTCAGCAACAAGCAAGCAAACAGTCCAATTAAAAAATGGCGAGAGGACCTGAACAGACACTTCTTCCAAGAGGACATACAAATGGCCAACAGGTATGTGAAAAGATGCTCATCTTCACATTGCACTTCAAGAAATGCAAATCAAAACTACAAGGAGATATCACCTCACGCCTGTTAGATTGGCTGTTATCAACAAGACAGATAATAAGTGTTAGAAAGGCTGTACAGAAAAAGGAATCCTCATTCACTTCTGGTGAGTATGCAATTAGTACAACCATTATAGAAGAAAGTATGGTGGTTCCTCAAAAACTTAAGAATAGAACTACTATATGACCCAGCAATCCCTCTACTAGGTATCTACTGCCCCAAACTTGAAAACATTGGTATGTAAAGACACATACACACCCATATTCATCATAGCATTATTCACAGTGGCCAAGACATGGAAACAACCAAAGTGTCCCTCCCTAGAGGACTGGATAAAGAAAATGTGGCACATATATACAATGGAATGCTACTCATTCATAAGAAACAATGACATAGTGCTATTTACGACACAATGAATAGACTCTGAGAATATTTTACCGAGTGAAACAAGTAACTAATAAATGTATGATTTCACACATAGGTGGAATATAAAACTGAGACTTAGGGAAATAGATAAAAGTGAAGTGGTTACCAGGGGGAAGGGAATGTGGAAAGGGGGAGGGGAACTTGAGTGAATGGGGAGGGGGAAAGGGGTGGAGGAAGAGATGTAAAGAGGGACAAATATATATAAGGTGACGGAAAATGATTTGACTTTGAGTGATGGGTATACAACATAATCAACAGTTCAAATGCTATAGATATGTTCACCTGAAACCTATGTACTCTTATTGATCAATGTCAGCCAGTTAGAGTTAACTTTCTAAATAGAATTTTTTAAATGGAAAATTTTCGAAAAATTGTAGTAAATCCAAAATTTAAACCAGTCAGTGCTTGGCTGAATCAGCACAAAAATACCTCCTATTTCTTTTTCTTTTTTTTTTTTTATAATTTTATATTTTTAATGGGGTGACATCAATAAATCAGGATACATATATTCAAAGATAACAAGTCCAGGTTATCTTGTCATTCAATTATGTTGCATACCCACCACCCAAAGTCAGATTGTCCTCTGTCACCTTCTATCTTGTTTTCTTTGTGCCCTTCCCCACCCCCTATCCCTCTCCCATTCCCCCCTCCCCCCCGTAACCACCACACTCTTATCAATGTCTCTTAGTTTCACTATTATGTCCCACCTACGTATGGAATAATACAGTTCCTGTTTTTTTCTGATTTACTTATTTCGCTTCGTATCATATTATCAAGATCCCACCATTTTGCTGTAAATGTTCCGATGTCATCATTTCTTATGGCTGAGTAGTATTCCATAGTGTATATATGCCACATCTTCTTTATCCAGTCATCTATTGATGGGCTTTTTGGTTGTTTCCATGTCCTGGCCACTGTGAACAATGCTGCAATAAACATGGGGCTGCATGTGTCTTTACGTATCAATGTTTCTGAGTTTTGGGGATATATACCCAGTAGAGGGATTGCTGGGTCATAAGGTAGTTCTATTTTCAGTTTTTTGAGGAACCACCATACTTTCTTCCATAATGGTTGTACTACTTTACATTCCCACCAACAGTGGATGAGGGTTCCTTTTTCTCCACAGCCTCTCCAACATTTGCTATTACCTGACTTGCTAATAACAGCTAATCGAACAGGTGTGAGGTGGTATCTCATTGCCGTTTTGATTTGCATTTCTCTAATAGCTAAAGAAGATGAGCATCTTTTCATATATCTGTTGGCCATTTGTATTTCTTCCT
This sequence comes from Saccopteryx bilineata, assembly GCF_036850765.1. NCBI lineage: Eukaryota > Metazoa > Chordata > Mammalia > Chiroptera > Emballonuridae > Saccopteryx > Saccopteryx bilineata. Next base: position 43,993,946 of record NC_089494.1, read on the forward strand.
GGGAGAAATGTCTATTCATATCCTCTTCCCATTTTTTTATTGGATTGTTTGTTTGTTTGTTGTTGAGTTTTATGAGTTCTTTGTATATTTTGGATATTAGGCCCTTATCTGAGCTGTTGTTTGAAAATATCATTTCCCATTTAGTTGGCTTTCTCTTTATTTTGTTATCAGTTTCTCTTGCTGAGCAAAAACTTCTTAGTCTGATGTAGTCCCATTCATTAATTTTTGCCTTCACTTCTCTTGCCATTGGAGTCAAATTCATAAAATGCTCTTTAAAACCCAGGTCCATGAGTTGAGTACCTATGTCTTCTTCTATGTACTTAATTGTTTCAGGTCTTATGTTTAGATCTTTGATCCATTTTGAGTTAATTTTTGTACAGGGGGAGAGACTGTAGTCCAGTTTCATTCTTTTGCATGTGGCTTTCCAGCTTTCCCAGCACCATTTATTGAAGAGGCTTTCTTTTCTCCATTGTGTGTTGTTGGCCCCTTTATCAAAAATTATTTGACTATATATATGTGGTTTTATTTCTGGACTTTCTATTCTGTTCCATTGGTCTGAGTGTCTATTTTTCTGCCAATACCATGCTGTTTTGATTGTCGTGGCCCTATAATAGAGTTTGAAGTCAGGTATTGTTATGCCCCCAGCTTCATTCTTTTTCTTTAGGATTGCTTTGGCTATTCGGGGTTTTTTATAGTTCCATATAAATCTGATGATTTTTTGCTCTATTTCTTTAAAAAATGTCATTGGAAGTTTGATGGGAATTGCATTAAATTTGTATATTGCTTTGGGTAATATAGCCATCTTGATTATATTTATTCTTCCTAGCCAAGAACAAGGTATATTCTTCCATCTCATTATATCTTTTTCGATTTCCCTTAATAATGGTTTATAGCTTTCATTATATAAGTCCTTTACATTCTTTGTTATGTTTATTCCTAAGTATTTTATTTTTTTTTGTTGCAATCGTGAAGGGGATTATTCTTTTGAGTTCCTTCTCAGTTGTTTCATTGTTGGCATATAGAAAGGCTATTGACTTCTGTATGTTAATTTTGTATCCTGCGACCTTACTGTATTGGCTTATTGTTTCTAGTAGTCTTTTTGTGGATTCTTTGGGGTTTTCGATGTATAGGATCATATCATCTGCAAAAAGTGATACCTTTACTTCTTCTTTTCCGATATGGATGCCTTTTATTTCTTTGTCTTGTCTGATTGCTCTGGCTAGAACCTCTAGTACCACATTAAATAAGAGTGGAGAGAGTGGACAACCCTGTCTTGTTCCTGATTTAAGGGGGAAAGCCTTCAGTTTAGTGCCATTTAATATGATGTTAGCTGATGGTTTATCATATATGGCCTTTATCATGTTGAGATATTTTCCTTCTATACCCATTTTGTTGAGAGTCTTAAACATAAAATTGTGTTGTATTTTATCGAAAGCCTTTTCTGCGTCTATTGATAAGATCATGTGGTTTTTGTTCTTTGTTTTGTTGATATGGTGTATTACATTAACTGTTTTACGTATGTTGAACCATCCTTGAGATTCTGGGATGAATCCCACTTGATCATGATGTATTATTTTTTTAATATGTTGTTGTATTCGATTTGCTAGTATTTTGTTTAGTATTTTAGCATCTGTATTCATTAGAGATATTGGTCTGTAGTTTTCTTTTTTTGTGCCCTCCTTGCCTGGTTTTGGTATGAGGGTTATGTTGGCCTCATAAAATGTATTTGGAAGTATTGCTTCTTCTTCAATTTTTTGGAAGACTTTCAGTAGAATAGGAACCAAGTCTTCTTTGAATGTTTGATAAAATTTGCTGGTATAGCCGTCAGGGCCTGGACTTTTATTTTTGGGGAGGTTTTTAATGGTTTTTTCTATTTCTTCTCTACTGATAGGTCTGTTTAGGCTTTCTGCTTCTTCTTGACTCAGTCTAGGAAGGTTGTATTTTTCTAGGAATTTATCCATTTCTTCTAGGTTGTTGAATTTAGTGGCATAAAGTTTTTCATAGTATTCTACAATAATTCTTTGTATATCTACAGTGTCCGTGGTGATTTCTCCTCTTTCATTTTGGATTTTGTTTATATGAGTTGTTTCTCTTTTTTCCTTGGTAAGTCTTGCCAAGGGTTTGTCAATTTTGTTGATCTTTTCAAAGAACCAGCTCCTTGTTCTATTAATTTTTTCTATAGTTTTTCTGTTCTCTAATTCATTTATTTCTGCTCTGATTTTTATTATCTCCTTTCTTCGGCTGCTTTTGGGTTGTCTTTGTTCTTCTTTTTCTAGTTCCTTAAGGTGGGAAGTTAAGTGGTTCACTTGGGCTCTCTCTTGTTTGTTCATATATGCCTGAAGCGATATGAACTTCCCTCTTATCACTGCTTTTGCTGCATCCCATAGATTCTGATATGTCGTATTGTCATTTTCATTAGTCTGTATATATCTTTTGATCTCTGTACTTATTTCTTCTTTGACCCATTCATTTTTTAAAAGTATGTTGTTTAGTTTCCACATTTTTGTGGGATTTTTTCCCTCTTTTTTGCAGTTGAATTCTAGTTTCAAGGCTTTATGATCAGAAAATATGCTTGGTACAACTTCAATTTTTCTGAATTTGCTGATGTTGTTTTTGTGGCCCAACATATGGTCAATTCTTGAGAATGATCCATGTACACTGGAGAAGAATGTATACTCAGTCACTTTGGGATGAAATGTCCTGTAGATGTCTATCATATCCAGGTGTTCTAGTGTTTTGTTTAAGGCCACTATGTCTTTGTTGATTCTCTGTTTGGATGACCGATCTAGAGCCGTCAGCGGTGTATTGAGGTCTCCAAGTATGATTGTATTTTTGTCAGTTTTTGTTTTAAGGTCAATAAGTAGCTGTCTTATATATTTTGGTGCTCCTTGGTTTGGTGCATATATATTAAGAATTGTTATGTCTTCTTGATTCAGTGTCCCCTTAGCCATTATGAAATGGCCATTTTTGTCTCTGAGTACTTTTGCTGTCTTGTAGTCAGCATTATCCAATATGAGTATTGCTACACCTGCTTTTTTTTGGACGTTATTTGCTTGGAGTATTGTTTTCCAGCCTTTCACTTTGAATTTGTTTTTATCCTTGTTACTTAGATGAGTTTCCTGTAGGCAGCATACAGTTGGATTTTCTTTTTTAATCCATTCTGCTACTCTGTGCCTTTTTATTGTTGAGTTTAATCCATTTACATTTAGTGTAATTATTGATACTTGTGAGTTCCCTATTGCCATTTTATAGATTGCTTTCTGTTAGTTTTGTGCCTTGTTTGATCCTTCTCTTTCGTTTTTCTATCTTTTGTTTTTATTTGGTTGTATTCCATACATCTTTCCTCTGCTGCTATCTTTTTTATCTCATGTGCTTCTGTGGTGGTTTTTTCAATGGTGGTTACCTTTGAGTAATGAAAAGGGTCCCTACCCTGTTCATTGTAGCGAACTATTTTGTGAGTACTTTTGCACTCCATCGTCCTTTGCTACTGTTAATCTCCATCTTCTCCCCCTCTTTCTTTTTGTTGTTGTCACAGTTTAAATTTAGTTTTATTGTGTTCTTCTTGAAGCTTTTACTTGTGGCTCTGTTTTTTTTTGTTCTTTGTATCTGATTGGAGAACCCCCTTTAGTAATTCCTGGAGTGGGGGTTTTCTGATGATAAATTCCCTCATCTTTTCTGTATCTGTGAATGTTTTTATTTCTCCTTCGTATTTGAAGGATAGCTTTGATGGGTATAGTATTCGTGGCTGAAAGTTCCTCTTTTTCAGGACTTTAAATATTGGGGTCCACTCTCTTCTAGCTTGTAGAGTTTCTGCTGAGAAATCTGATGATAATCTAATGGGCCTTCCTTTATATGTTGTATTCTTCTTTTCCCTGGCTGCCTTGAGAATTTTTTCTTTGCTGTTGGTTTGTGTCAATTTCATTATGATATGCCTTGGAGTAGGTTTGTTGGGGTTAAGAAAACTTGGAGTTCTGTTTGCTTCTTGAACTTGAGGCTTTAGTTCTTTCCACAGGCTTGGGAAGTTCTCATCTATTATTTGTTTGAGTATGTTCTCCATTCCATTTTCTCTCTCTTCTCCCTCTGATATACCTATTATTCTTATGTTATTCTTTTTGATGGAGTCAGATAATTCTTGTAGGGCTATCTCATTTTTTTTAATTTTTGAGTCTCTTTCTTCTTCTCTCTGTTGTGCCTCAAGTTGATTGTCTTCTATTTCACTAATCCTCTCTTCTATCTGACCTGTTCTATTAGCTAAGCTTGTTACTTTGTTTTTCAGCTCGTGAATTGAGTTTTTCATCTCTGTTTGATTTGTTTTTATAGTTTCAATTTCCTTGGACATATATTCTTTGTGTTCATTGAGTTGTTTTCTGAGCTCCCTAAATTGCCTTTCTGTGTTTTCTTGTATATCTCGGAGGATTTTTAGGATTGCTATCTTGAATTCTCTGTCATTTAGCTCCAAGGTTTCCAATATATTAAATTTTTTCTCCATAGATTTTTCCTCATCTAGCTGTGTTACCTCTCTTTCTTTTGTATCCATGATATTCGATTTTCTCTTCCTTAATGGCATCTGAGGGTGGTTTTGTTGATAATATTAATGAGATTTAATAAAGAATAAAAAGTTTAAAAAAATAAAAAAATAAAAAATCGAAAAGAGTTGTTTTTTTTTAAAAAAAATTAATAATGAAATAAAGAAAAATAAAATAAAATAAAAATTTTAAAAAAAGGAAATTATTCCCCCCCTCCTTTTTTCCTCTCCTCTCCTCTCCCCTCTTTCTTGAGAAAATCTTGTGGTGGACTGTGAATTGTAACAAACAATGCCTGTGATGGAGGGCCTGAATTGGGGAAAAGTAATAAAGGCGAAAAAAAAAAAAAAAGAAAAAAAAAGGAAAAAAAAAAAGAAAAAAGAAAAAAAAAGAGCGTATGTACCCACAAAAAGCAAATAAGGAAAAAATTTGGGTCAAGAATAAAATGATTTGCTTTTAGGTGTTGGTTGTCTAAGAGTTATGATGAGAGGAATAAGGAAAACGGAAAAATGGGGGGACAAATTAAGAAATTACTACTGTATTTAGTGGAACAAGAACTAGATAATATGGAGAGCCAGGGATGGGAGCACTGCTAGTGAGTTAAAAAGGTGAAGTAAAAATCTCCCAAAATGCCACAAACATAGGTTTGAGTCCCAGATTAGGTAATTTGTTTGTTATTGAAGTTTGAATGAGAGGAGATGTAAAGGAGAAAGGAAGAAACTAATATAGAGGGAGAAAAGAAAGAGAGAGAAAAAAAGAGGGAACCACTAAAAGAAGAAAAAAGAAAGGAGAGAGAGAGAGTTAAGGGTTTTGGAGTGCAACCCTCATAGAGAGAAAGGAAGAGAAGAGGAAAGATAATGGGAGATGTAACACTTTGGGTAGTGTAGTTCAAGGAGAGGAGAGAGTAAGACCGGTAGAGAGTTAATCGGCCAAATTGGAGGAGGAAAAAAAAGTATCAAGAATGAAAAAAATAAAAAAAAATTAAAAAAAAAAAAGAATGAAGATAAGAGAAACAAACGAACAAATATAATAAAATGGGATAGGTTATAAAGTCTGCAGATTATTCTTGATTTTGAGAGGTTATCTTCTTGCTTTTTCTTTTCTCTCTCTCTTCCTGGTTGGTGACTCTGTACCCTGGGTTCTGCCCCTTTGGCACGCTCAGGTAGAGGTTTGCAGTTGATAAGTCTCTATGGCAATGTCATGTATTGTGCTTTAGTCTCGTTGGCAGTCGAAGCTCATTAGCATTTATAGGCTCCGACAGTGAGAGAGTCCGTGTTCCTGGAGCCTTTCTCCTAGTCTTTCCTTCCTCAATTAGTAGCCTGATAATCCAGCTATGGGGTTGCTGCTGCCTCTGCCTGGATAGTAAGAGGTTCAAAGAGCTGGCAACTCCCCACTCTATTTCCACTCAGCACAGGGCTCTGGGTAAGGCTCAGTCAGTCAGAGCTGCTAGCATAATCAGGCGGGCTTTCCGCCCACTCAAAGACCTCTGGCTCTGCCACTCTGTCCGGTAACACAAGCGGGCGCCCACTTCCGGGGCGCTTGGAGGAAACTCTCACTCACTGTCTGCGACCAGGATATCCGGCCAGCAGTCTCATGCTCTGAGTGAAACCCCCAACCGCAGGGAAAAGTTGCAGCATTGGAATTGAGTCTCGCTCCCTCCCCGTGCGCGGCTTTTGAAAGGTGCTGGGGCGGCTCGAGATTCCGCTTTGGCCCACACAAAGGCCCCTGACTCTGCCCCTCTGTGCGATAACACGGGCGCGCACTGCCGAGACACTCGGAGGAATTGCTCACTCCTTATCTGCGCAAGCAAACCAGGATATGAGGCCGGCCGCGTTTCCCTCTGAGTGAAACCTTCTCCAGCACGGAAAATCTCCACCGTTGGAATTAGTTCTCACTCCCTCGCGTGCGTGGCTTTCCCAGGGCACTGGGGCTGCCCAGAGACTCTGCCCTCGGCCCACAGAAAGGCCTCTGACCCTGCCTCTCCGTGGGCCAACACAGGCACCCACTCTCGGGGCCTAGGAAGAAATTCTCGCCCACTAACTGCTTACCGACCAGGAGACCGGGTAAAATGGCCGCTCCGCTTGTCTTTCTTTGTTTGGGTTTGGCGCGAGTGTTAGCTTGTATTGCCCGGGTTGCCACAGGATCAGATTTTCCTCGGCTTGGATCTCTGAGCCACAGCCTGGTTCGGCCGTTTGTGCCGCGGCGGCCTTGATCTATTCACCCCCTTTGCCCGCCTCAGTTTCTATATTCACAGTTACCAGAGAAAGCCGCCCTGTTTAGGTTAGTGAGGAAGGTGGAGCATTTCTTACTCCCTATTTCCTTCGGGGTTTGGTTATATATTTAGCCAATTTTTCATTCAATCATACCTTTGGGTGTATTGCGAAGCATCTGGAAGCTCCAAGTATAGGTTTCTCTGTTTCTGGTTGAAGATCTTGTTGAGTTTTGGGGGAGATTTATCGGTATCACTTCCTACCCCGCCATTACTCTGACGTCATCTACCTCCTATTTCTTGTGAACTCAGTCATATCTCCAAGCCATCCCACAGCCGAAAAGGAATGACTTCTGACCTGGATGGAGGCTTACAATGAGTAAAAAGGTGAGTGAGCCACAGATCAAACAAGCAAAGAAAACTCTAAAAAGGAGAAAAGGGCAGTATGAGCATGAGCACTCCTCAGCCTGGGTTTCAGAGTATTCTGGTAGAAAGGTCTGCAAAGCTCAGTAGTAGATGAGGAACAATGTTCTAAGCGCTAGTCAAATGAGGGAGGGAAGACCGTTTTGTTTAAGAAACAGTTTCTGTTTAGAATGTTTGGGAAATGAGCCCCATAATAACATCCTTTCATTGGTGCCAACTCTATAGATTTGGGTTGCTTTTAGAATAATGTTACCAGACAACTTCCTTTAACACCTGCAGCCCTGTTGTTGCCTTTGCTGTGTGTCAGGCACAATTTAACCTTCATTATGTTCTCAGCAGAGGTGTTTATATGAGACACTGTGATCTCCACGCATTGCTTCCTCTTTTTGGTTTTTCACAGCCTCAAATATCAGGCTTCTTCAAAAAGCCTGTGGTTAGCACAACTCACCTGTTCTACCCAAGCTTACCCTGAGGTTGATGGGCTTTCCATGGCTCGCTGTGCAGGTTTCAAGGATAACGGAATGAGCAAAGAATTGTTAAAATAGAGCTGATTAAATTGAATGACAGATGTGTATTCAACTGGCCAGGATGTCTGGCCGTGAGAAAAAGGAAACTCAGGGATTCAGGTGAGGGGGTGAGAGACAAGACAGAGATGTGGTCAGGAGCAGGTCAGAGGCCAAGAGCTCCACACTGAGTAAAAAGGCTATTGAAACAAGAGTAAATTCTCATTCCATCTGAGCCAAAAGAATAAAGAAGGAATCATAGAGCCAGAAAGTCAATGTCAATTACCAGAGGAGTTGAAAGATAGCAAGACAAAAACTAAAACTCTATTCACATTTGTCAGCTGCTAGAACCAAGGAGCCAGGATAAGAAGATCTGGTAGTCTTTCTGCTGAATTTGGCAGTTTCCCGAAGTGAGGCGTCTGTGTTACTGATGTCACTCAGAGCATTGGATGTAGTCCTTTGACTTGACCAAGGTGCACTAAAGGAAACTCTCTAAGGGTGTGTGGTTAACTTTCATGGCCGGTTCTAAGTTTATTCACTAATGCTGGAGACCCACAGTGCAAAGTGGCTTGAGCAAAGGGCTTTATTCTACTCTCCTGCAACCCTCCTTTCTCATTTAATACAATTAGACGTCAGTGCCATTATCACAGAACTCTCATTTAGTTCCTTTGAAAATTGAATCTAGTCAAGTAGAAGTTCTCAAAGGAATAAAGGCTGTTCACTGAATGTTTCTTATAAACCAAAAATTACAGGGTCAAAACATTATAGGCCAGTGGTGTCATAACGTCTGGAAATTCTCATTTCTTGAGAATATCATTTTCTTACCAGAGTAGCAAAGTATTGCCTTATTGGTCTCCCGGATTAATCTAACATCTTTGCTCTAATGAGGTCTAAACTATTCCATTAGAATAGTGGTAAAAATAAGACGTGAGAAAGTGAACACAGAGTGACCCAAAGTGGGTATTAACCATTAGTAAAGGGAGAGATAGAGTTCGTTCTCCCGACCCCCTGTAGATTATTGCTGTATCTATTCAACATCAAGTGTCAGAAGTTATGTAAAACACTGCGTGAAAACCCCCTCACCCCATATTGCTCTCTGTAACTTGAATGGAAAATAAGACATGCAGCAATACAGATAATAAAATGATATTGACTGCCCAGGTATAGCTTATCTACTGGGGAAAACAACAAATAAGCATACACACATGCCATAAACAATACACATGTCCAAGAAAGGAGAGAATTAGTAACCATTGCTCTTCTACAAGTTGTTTTGTAAGATGATAATAAAATTGCCAAATCACTTGTTCTGTGTTCCCAACTTATGCACACACAGCCATCATCCCCTACTGGGAATGGCAGCCAAGTCACACTGCTATAACTGAAGCCAGGGACAATTGCTGGAAAACACCATTAACCCCTACTTTCCTTTCGTTTACAGCCACCTCCGCCTGTGTGGCTGTCGAGTCTTGTCTCGGAGTAAACAAACTGTACTTGTACATTCAGCCCGTGAAGAGTTTTACACTTACTCAAATTCACGGAGGACTGTGAGTACTTTTCCATTAAAGTAACCTTGAAAGTCTTACCATTCTGTCGTTTTTTAAAGGAGTTCCCATTAAGTCTAAAATGCTTCAGAGATTAAAAGGGTATATTAATGTTATTAGAGATTTGAGATAAAATGCCATGCCTTGCAGGGTATCTTAGCACTTAATGAAAACATTTTCATCACATTCTGAGTCTATTATGCCAGATCTTCATTTCATAAGTTGTAAGATAATCTTATTTTAATTAGAGGAGAGACACCAAGTATATTAGAGTAATACAGTTAGAGTAATACAGTTAGATATATTCATCAACTTTCTTCTTGTTAGGTAAAATGGCTTCTTCAGAGTTTGTTACACTGGTGTGCTACCACAAGTATCAATAAAAACAAACAAAATGTAAATATATGTATATAAATTCTGAATGGTTTATAGAGCATTAAATTATTGTTTTCTAAAGAGGACCTTCTGTAAGTCTGCACTATCCAATATGGTAGCTACTGTGACATGTGGTTATTGAGTACTTAAAATATGAGTAGCGCAAATTGAAATGTGTGGTAAGGATAAAGTACACATAGGAGCTCAAAAATTTAGTATAAATCTATAAAATATCTCAATCATGTGTACAATGATTATATGTTGAAATAATTACATTTTGGTTATTTGAGCTAAATAAAATATTAAAATTGATTTTCTCTATTGTTTTTTACTTTTCAAAACATGGTTACCAAAAACCTTTAAATTCCATGTGTAACTCACAGTACATTTCTACTGAACACATTGTTTAGATGTTAGAGAGCAACATCTCTAACATCTAAACAATGTGTAAAGTCAAATCTTAATTATCTATGATATCTTATCCATGTTGTTAAATAGTAAACATAAGTGATAACTCCACCTAAATTCTGAAAAAAATTCTTAATACCTTCTTCTCCTGTCCACTCTGTTAGACGAAACAATGGAAAAGTTAGTTTTAACAGCAGCCTAAGGGTAATGCAACCAAGCAGGTCTATGGCTGCAGAAGAAAGTTGGACAGCACTTTCCAGAATCAGACATGGAAGCACATGATTCTCAGGAGCGGGTTGTGAAACAAAGCTAGAAGTATCTTGGGGGAGACCCACTCTTCAACAGCAATCACACTTATGACCCAGACATTCAGGTGGGACAGGGAAAGCCTCGAATTCCATCTTGTGGTTTTGTAATTTTTGAAAGGGAAGGGCATAGAAAGGGACATGTTTGGATAGGAAAGGTTTTCAAAATAAACAAAGATGCCTAGAGACTGTGTTCAAGCACCTTGTTGGAAAGCCAGCAAAAATGTGTGCACCAATAAAAACACAACATTTAATCAAAAGCTGCTCATGCCAAGATGGTAACAAAAGGGCCATACACATATTTTAAATGTAAAACTTGCTACTCTCAAAATAAAGGACTGTAGAGTAGGTCAGAGGCAAACTGAAAACAAAGAAATCAGTCGAGCACCTTGCACGGGACTCCAAAACAAAAATGCAAACCCTTTAAGTACAGAAAAGTCAGGAAGCCGGCTAGAAAATGGGAGGGTCACTCAGGGATGGAAAACTGATGGGAGGGAGAATCGATTAATTATTTTCTTTAGTTTCACTGTAGAAGATTTTAGAAAGTGCCTCACCCCCATGACGCTTTAAAGCAGACCAGTCAGAGGTATTAGAACAAACAGTAGAAAACACAGGATTTTCATAGGCCAAAGTGACAAACTAAATGTAAATAAATCACCAGGACCAGACACTCTCCACCTAAACTTCCAAAAGAACTCAAGGGTGAAATATAGAACTGTTGGACAAAACGCGTAACCTGTGGTTATTAACTGTGGCTACAGAAGAAGAATGGCCACGTGCCAGCATGACTCACACTCCTCAGAAAGCCTCGAGAGGAAATTCTGAAGATAAGTCTCTCAGTCTTATTTCTAAACTTGATAAGGCAATGGCATCTGCATAAACATTTAAAAACACAATACCTAGCAGGGTATGATTTATGGGAGAGGGTCTTGGCTCATAATCTATGAGGGACATTATTTAGATGATTTGGGATACTTAAACCAAATACTAAGAAATTCTCAAAATTTTGTTGGGTTTTTCTTTGAAGTGTTTATTGTTAGAAATCTGACTATGAATTAAATTATATAATATTTGAGGATATTATAAAAATATCCACAATGAAAAAAGGTAGGAAAAAAGATAAATACAACAAGAAAGGAAGTAGAGATAATAAGATGGGTACACAGTGGTTTATTTTTTTTTTTTCTTTCTACTTTTGTATGTTTGAAAATCTCCATAATAAAGGTAAAAATTTCTCAAAGAGAGAACATAGAAATATATGAGCATGTATTCAAAGGGAAATCAATGAGTACTATTTATTTAGATTTTTGAAAACACTTTGACCAAGTTTCACATTAACATTTTACACACACACACACACATACACACACAGGTTTTTATCAGTTACAATTAAAGTGTTTCTTGCAAAGGGGAAATTGTCCTAGAGATAAAGCAAAGGCAAAAGAAAATTTGGACTTTTTTTGGATGATAAAGTGGTAATAGTGGTATCCCTGATGAGCCAATTTTATATAGAATTAAAAAAAAAAAAGAAGACCAAATGGAAAAGTCAAGTTTGTAGGTGATAGGAAACTCATGTCAATAGTGAATTGTCCAAGCTTATGAGGACAAAGCATGCCTGCAGAACCCTTTTAAGGCTGCCTAAATAAGAAGAAAAATGATTAATAGCCTTTAGTGAGTATTAAAAGAATAACTTTAAAAAAATATAAAGAAATATATGTATAAGATCTTATCAATTACTAAAATTCTAAGACAATGTTTAGAAAGAACTATGAACCATTCTTCCTAAAATCAGCTTATTTCACCTCTCTGGCTAAAGAGAAAATAACGCTGAAGACTCCTGGAAAAGTGTTTCAGATATAAAACATTTTCAAGACTAGATATGTTAAGGCAGCAAACTGTCCACTTTTTCTTGTCACCACATCTCAATGACAATACAGCTAGTCTAAATGAAACCTAGAGAACAACAGCAAGCATTAGTAAAGGAGTTGAGTAGACTATCACAGTAGAATCAAACAGTTAAACTTTTTGGCTTAGAATTACAAAGCTTGAGTGATGTTGTATGATTAATGTTTACTGGCATAAAAAGCATATAAATACCCTGATTATGGCTTCATTAACCAATTTGTAGAATTAAGGGCTACTCCTTGAAATGTTAAAGCTTTAGTTCTCGGACAGATATAATTAGTAAGATACTATGCAGTGAGAGCAAACTAAAAAAGATGTTACCACTCAAGAAAGGATTAAAACTAGAAATATAGAGGGATTGAGAGAAACCTTAGAAAAATGTATGTCTAATTTACTGAGCATCACTAATGGGTATTTAGAAAGCAAATCTACATTTTAAAAAAAGAAACTAAGAAGAGCAAAAAAAGTTTTACTACAATGTCTTTTGGTGCTTCTCCCAGAATTGGAACAATTGGCCTGACCTGTGGTGGCGCAGTGGATAAAGCATTGACCTGGAACTCTGAGGTCGCCAGTTTAAAACCCTGGGCTTGCCTGGTCATGACACATATGGGAGTTGAAGCTTCCTGCTCCTCCCCCTTCTCTCTCTCTCTCTCTCTCTCTCTCTCTCTCTCTCTCTCTCCTCTAAAATGAATAAATAAAAATAATAATAATAAAAAGAATTGGAACAATAGTAGGCTACATGGAAAATTATACAAGTTTTGTTGGTTAACTTTATCTTTGATTTATTGGTGTCATTTTTTATTATAATTAAAAATTAGCTATAATGACACAAATATTTCAGTATTTAGTAACATGAACCATAAATTTACTAATTAATAACATTCAATATAGTACAACTCATGAGAAAAAGTGTGCAGTAAAAGTCTCAAATATTTACATTATGATTTATTATATTTTCATAGAGAATTTATTTACCAATGATTAGAAAATTAGTATTGCAAATTATTTTCTTTATTTTTTCTTAAAAACTATAGTAATTCTATAAAGATTAGTTGACAAAGTTCTTGACTCATCCTAAAAAGCAGGTAAAATTCTTATACAGTATTAGAATTTCCACACTCTGTTCATTGCATGTCTTTTAAATCCCAAGAAGCCAGGTGTGAAATGGTTAATACATTTCATCAAATAACCAAAAATGGCTATCTGACACTCAGGGAAGCTAATGTAAAATAGAGATCAGATAACAATAGGAATGTTGTCCATCAAGATATTCACTTATTTGATCTTGCTCTAAAATCACTGCAATATTTTCTAATCCTGTCATAATCTGTGCTCAAAAATCAACCAATCATTACATTGCAAGAGTAAATATTTTCATGCTACATGGCTAAAAAGATAGCATAATTTCTTTATCTCTTTCAGCTCTTTTGTTCATAACTTCATCTTATTTCAGATAGCTGAAACTTGTATCTGTGAATTTATAATTTATAAAGCCAAAAGTGAGGTTAAAGTGAAACTTCCTATTCTCCTGCAGCAGATGGTGGTAATAGTTTTATGTCTCAATTCACAAAAGATGAAGGTTATCTGGTACCCAGTGCAGCCACACACTGGTCCAATTTTAGGCAATTCACTGACTCAACCTCCAGACTATGCTATCTGGTAGATGTTACATAAATAGCAAAAAGACAAAAGCCTCATCATTATGACCAACATTAACTCTTGCCTAATAATAATCTTTTCTTGCTTGGTGTTCTAAGAAGAAAATTATTCATTTACAACAGCTAATTAGCTCAAATGTTAATAATGGTGATCTCTGGTTAGTGGCTTGATTAGTAATTTTAATTTTTTATATGTTTTATTTTCAGTTTTTAATATAAATTAATTGGTTTATAATCAAGAAAAGCATTAGAGTATTTTAAAATAGGTGACACAAATTTCCCTTTTTATGATCTGGAAGAACGAGATATAGTCAATACTATCTTACTGGCAATCCAAGTTATCAGGACTAGAGTTTTATATAATGTGAATCAAAGTCTTTTACAAGGAAAATAAATGAAAAGGCTTGTGGGGCTCTGTTTTAATTTTTGATGAAGACATATCATTACCTAGCATCGCCTATGTCCAAGTGAAACAGACTTGGAGATGAACCCAACTATCACAGCACACACACAGCTTGCCATGATCTCTGTCAAGTGACTCCGCTGTGTTCTGTATCATGAGAGGGGGCTTGACATTTTGAAGTAAAATGCCACAGATTCTCAAAATAGGACTTTGAGAATTCTCAGAGTTCACATACAAATATCATTGGGGGAAGGGTTCTTTGCCAAAAGAACTAAGTGGGAATTTCACTTAACCTCCTTCACTTAAGGAATCTCAATCAGTTGGACCCTAAATAGCAAAGTACAGACTCAGCAGAAGGACCTAAGAATTATATCACACATTGTTTATGGCTGAGTGAGCTTACAGAGCACTGCTATATGCTGAGCACACAGCTATTTGTCATGAAGCCATCAATCAAATTCAGTTGATAATAGAAATCCCTAAATAAATGAATTATGGAAATCAATGAGTCTGCTATTCTTTCAGAGTTTAAAATCACTAAAAAATTTACCATGGATTTAGAAGGCAATTAAATAGTGGGGCATCAATATTCTCTTATTTATTTCACAGCTCTTTCAGGCCTAACTGCACTGTTTAGCGAAGACACAAAGAGACTGCTAAAGACAGATTCCACTGGGGTCGCCCCAGGAATAGCGGGAAAGAAAGCAGTGCTCAAGTTGAGTTAACTATTCCATGGGTTCCTAATCACAAAGTAAAGTGAAGTTCCTTAGGGCCCATCCAATTATACCTACCAGTATAAACCCAGATCTCACGTATCTATTATTTCAATTAGGGCCAGAGGAAAATAAAAAATGAAACCCCACAGGTAATCAAAACCTCCTACATTAGCTGTGAAGTTTAACTTCACTTTTCTTCTCATATTACTAAGAATGACAATGATTTTTTTTTGAGTCTCATCCTTTCTTTTTGTTTCATTACAAAGCCTTCTCAATGCCTCAAAGTCCTAGATAACACTTAGTAGAGAACAGAAATAAATGGCACAGATAATTATAAATTCAATGATATGCACTGATGAGTTGGTTAAACATATTTGTTGGTATGATGCCTAGATTGGTGCACATACTCTGATGCTGGCTTAAAGGGGAACACATGTGCTTATATAACTATAAAGCTTAATTTCTTTCCTTCTAACAATACTATTGCAGCATCTCTCCCACTTAAGATCATGTTACCAGCCTATCAAGGCTGCCTACAACCTGATAGACTTTGTTTTAGGCATTGAAGATACAAAAAGGAGAAACAGAAAAAAAAAAAAAAAAAAAAAGAACAACAATGACAAACCATGAGTCCTTCCTCCAAGAAGTTCCGAGCTCATGAGGAAGAAAGCCATGGAAACTAAGCATGGCCATGAAGTATGAAAGGCATAACAGGGCATAAGGTACAAGCAGCAGAACAGGTTTAAAGGTTCAGGACCCTGAAAAAGCTCACAGGAGATGAGGATCTAAGTATTAGTGGCTGAGGTGCCTTTGAAGAATCAATAAAATATAGCCAACAAACAAGAAACAGAGAGCAATTCATATAAAGGCCTTAGCATGTGCAAAGTTATAGCACATAAAGTAGTTTAGTACTGGGGAACAACTTAGTATTTGTGGAATAACCTAGTATTTGTAAATAATTGGATGTGGTTAGAATGAAAAGTGAGCAATAATAAGAGCCTCTGTCCTCTAGGTATATATATCGTTCATCCCTCTTTTGATAAGGGACTATTTATTTACCCAGATGAATCTGTTTGGGTTTCCTGAGTTGTGCAATTTTAGTCCAAATTGAAGCTCTGGTTATCACTCCATATTCATTGGTTTCCATCATTCTGGTCATAAGTAGCATGTTGCACGACTGAACTTCTAGGTGTGCTTCATTGTAACCTGCACTTGCCTTCCTTGCAAACACCTGAAAAGAAAACTGACACTGAGAAAGCCAATGTATTTTTATAAAAATGTAATTACTAATAGGGTTTTGTTGCTGAAAATACAAATTAAATTCTTTCCTGCCTCCCTTATTGCTATCTATCCTCGTCCTCCATTCCAATCAAAGATGCATTCTGATTGTACACCAAAAAATACAGTTTTGTCTTTTTGAATGCCCTTTGATTATAGGGATTGTGTTGTGTTTATACTGTTTCTGGCAGAGAGTTTTGCCTACAAATGATTGATGAACAGAACAATCAATCAATCAGTTCTTCTGATTGCTACATTGAAGGCAAATGTGGAAGCATATGCCATAGAAAGGCAACCAACTGAAGCAAAGGAAAATATTGTACACTGTTTGTAATTTTAATAAACTAAGGGAATAAGACATAAGAAATCATAAACTTTTGTCTTTGTATAAATCCTACCTAAAAATAAAATAATGCCATGTAATATTAGTTACAATGATTTAGCTACAAGAAATGGAAAGTTTATTGTTTAAACAAGAAAGAAAGTATATTCTCTTACATAAAAAGTACAAAGTTCCAGAGTTTAATAAATCAGTGGCTCAACAATTTCATCTTTTTTTATCTGCCATCTTCAGGTTTTTATACCTGTTTGCATCTTTTGTGGTTACAATTTGGTGCAGTCATTTCAAACATCACATGATCACCACAATATCCAAATGCCAGATTGGGAAATTAGGGCACATCTCTTCCTTGTATTTTCTTCTTCATAACTCTTTGGCCAGAATTGCATCACATGCCTGGTTCTAAGCCAATGGCAGTCAAGGGGACTAAATTTATTGTGATTGCCTCAACCTTGAATTACTCAAGAATAACCTTGCTGAGGGGCTAAGGAGGGTCCCAGTTTCCTCCAAGAACATGAACAAAATCAGAAATCTGAAAAAGGAAATTAGGGGATAAAAAAACACAAGCAAGATCTGCTGTTAAATAAGCAACTAATAGTGCCCACAATATCCAACAACCTATTCAACTTCATCTAATTGCACTCATTCAATTTACAAAGGGTCAGATAAACAGCAGGTCAACTGGATTCGCATAAAAAGAGGCACATTGTATTTACTTGTTTGTTTTTTTGTTTTTTTGTTTTGAGAGAAGCACAGAGATAGAGACAGAGATACAGGATCATTAAGCTGTTCCTGCATGTGCCCTAACCAGGGATCAAACCAGCAACCTCTACACCTCAGGATGATGCTCCAACCAACAGAGCTATCCGAGCAGGGCTTAACTTTTTATTGATTGATTGATTCTTAGAGAGACAGAAAGAAGAAGAGAGAGAGAGGTGAAGAGGAAGGGAAGCATTTATTTGTTGTTTCACTCAGTCATTTATTCATTAATTGTTTCCAGTATGTACCCTGACAGGGAATCAAACCCGCAATCTTGTGCTTTTTAGATGACACTCTAGCCGGTTGAGCTAACTGCCCAGGGCCAGTATTTACTTTTAAGAAAGAATAAACAGATAAATAATAGCTCAACAATAAAATAAGGAAAATGAAAGGAAACTAAAATAGGATTATAAAAAATTTTAAGTACCATGATCTTGGAGTAAAAAATTTTATGTTTGACTATTGTGAGTTGTCCTTCCAAAATAAATATCGGAATTTCAATGCAGTAAGTCCAAGTACCTTCATGTATTTCTTCTATTGACAGTAAAGAGTGACAAGTGATCATATATAATACAAGAGACAACTGACAAATAAAAACAGTCAAAGATTGAACTTGCAGCTACAGCCGTTATAATTACATTTGCTCTGTCTGCAATCTTTTACCTGGAAATACAGAGGTGTTCACAAAGTTTTTGAGGTTAATGCTAATTAATTTGTTAATTTATTCAAAAGTTATTTTGGTGGACAGAATAATTTAGTTCCAACCACAAGTTAATACAGTGTTAAGAAACCTTTCTGGAACTGAGTGCCTGTCACACATTCAGCGTTAATACCACGTTATTTATATTACTATAAAGTATTCCAAGCTACAGATTCGAAAAGTAATATCAAACTTAATTGAAGGTTACACCCATTAAGCTTACCTTAAAGAGTCGAATATTGGGCATTACAATCTCTACTGGTTGCCTAGCAACTCTGTACCAGGATGTACAGTAAGTTTATTGTAAACACTAATATAAAATCAGCGATGAATATATATCCACTGCAAGTCTCTGTTTGCTAGAAAAATGCACTTTTCTCATTATTAGTGATTTCATACTTTGCTATTATGGGGAGTTGAATTTCAATGATGGGCTGAGAAGGGTTGTCTTGATCATTCAGCTATCATCCACTCTCAACCAACAGTTCTAAGAAGGATGTCCAATCATTAAAGTAATGATGTCAATCACTGGTCATGATGGTTAAAATAAAATTAATATCAGATGAGTATCTCATGCTATCTTTTTTTAAAAGTCATGGGGAAAATAAACTTTGTTTCCATATAGTCTAATTTCTGAAAAGAATATAAGATTAAATTATGAGTGCCTTGGGGCATTCTCAAGGCTCTCTTATTCTTTAAAATGCCTGTGGTAGGCCCCACAGTCAAAAAAATGTCATCTCTCATCCCATTTTCTCCTGCTCAAGTATATTATAACAAATAACCTTTCTAATTCTGCATACATTCCCTCGTCTGTACATTTACATTACTGGAGTCTCCAGTGCCACCCTTGCCAAGGAGCTCTCTGAGGCACTGAGGCTGTGCTCTGCCAACTGTGTTTGGCTGCCCAGCTCCTTCTGGGCTCCCAGAGCTGGCAAGCTAATATGCTAATAGAATTCATTAGCCGAAGCTTTGACAGACAGTTAAAACAGGAGGCCACATCCAGCACTGCACGGCCATTATGCCATTTGCGGAGGCACAGCTAGTTCAGAGAAGTTGATGACAGGGTTTGCAATCGGGGAACATGGAAGTGTCGGGCAGTGGGGAGGCTGAAAAAATGCTAGGCAGCCAGGACTGCCAGCAACCATGACTGGATGTCAGGCACCACTGGCAGGCTTGGCAAAAGATGGGGGTAATGAGATAAACTGAAATATCAGGCCCTGGGACTGGTATTTGAAGTAATTATTCTCTGGGGTAACAAGGGACAAGACGAGAAAGCTTTCAGGGGCAAGCAGTGGGCGCCCATGGGATCCGGTTTCCATTACAGCGTGATACTCTGCTGAGCCACTCTCTCCCCTCGGGAAGGCAAAGCACTAAATAAGCTGTCAGAGGGGAGGGGTGCTGGGAAAGGGTCCCGGAGAGGAGATCAAGCTGAAAGGAGACAGAAGCCAGATAGAGAGATTGTCAGAGCCCTGTAAAGGAGCAAGAACTAAGTGAGGTTTTTCAGAATCTCTGTCAGGAATCATGATAACTTAAGAGGCTTTATCAATTAGTCTTTACATTCAACACATTAGGAGGAGAAAGGAAAAGGGGCCAAGGCAAAGGACGCCACAGGCCACAGAAGCCTGAGAAGGGGAAAATCCCTTAAGATGTTGGTTGAAAATAGATAAGCCTCTGGCATTTCCCCTCCAGGGCTCTTGGCTCCATAAGGATGGGACCTGAGTGAGATGATTGATTAAGAGAGCACTTTCTGGAAGTTCAAGCCTCTAAGCCTCTGCATATAATCAAGCTCACCAGGCAATTTTTTATGGAGGAACAGGCCCAAGGCTAAAGTTGAACCAGAAATGAATCATTTCTCATTCTGTAGTGAACACTATTTCTTGTGAATCAAATTGGAGGTCACTGGCTAAACAAAACGGGAAGCATGCATGTTACAAACCGGGAGAGTTAGTTCGTGTGCGCAAACCTAGAAGCGTTAGTTTTCTTTGATCTTCACGAGAGAAAACGTTTCCCAGCTGAAAATAAATACCACACCAAGACTGACAACAAAGAATAGTAAGAATCATGTCACTTTTGCTCTGCTTGCTTTAAAAAATGAGAACCAGGACATATTTGAACACACACACGCATACACTGCTGTGGCTCCAGAGAAGCTGTATATTTCTGGGGTGTGTGTGCTCTGAATTTTTATTTCTGCCCAGGAGGTTTATCAGCCATACCTCTGTATATTTTCTCCAAAGATCTCTCTGACATCTTATCTTTCTTTATACTTATTATCAATGGCACCCCATTTATTCCTGCATTTTCAACTATCACCTCTATATGAAAATGATTACCAACCTCTCACTCCAAAGCCCAGTTATCTGCCTGACCGGGCAGTGGATAGAGCTTCAGACTGGGATGCGGAGGACCCAGGTTCGAGACCCTGAGGTCGCCAGCTTGAGTGCAGGCTCATCTGGTTTGAGCAAAAGCTCACCAGCTTGGACCCAAGGTCGCTGGCTTGAGCAAGGGGTTACTCAGTCGGCTGAAGGCCCACGATCAAGGCACATATGAGAAAGCAATCAATGAACAACTAAGGTGTCGCAACACAAAACTGATAATTGATGCTTCTCATCTCTCTCTGTTCCTGTCTGTCTGTCCCTATCTATCCCTCAGGTGGCGAGCAATATACATTAGCACACAGCCACCAACTCAAATGTACATTTGACACACAGCCACCAACTCAGATTGTACTGGTCCAAAACTCTTCCTCTTTGTTTCTATTTCCATGAAAAGTTTATTATCTCTTTATTCACCCAGTTCAAAACCTTGGAATCATCTTCACTTCCTCTGGTCTCCAACACCTAATCTGATGCCAACTTGTGGATTAACTGTCAGGTCTCTCTCAGTGATCCCTGAATGACATTCCCACCATGCTAGTCCAAATTAGGAGCCATGTTAGAAATTAAATTGTGTTTTAAAAATAAAAATGGGAACATAACCTGCAATATTATTTCAGGGGGAAAATATAGTCTATACACCTATTAACCAATCAATTTCAACTCTTTCCTGACTCTGTTTACTGCATCCCAAATTTATATCCGGTTAGTTCTAAATCCTGTGATTTGGAACTGTCTACCACAAATATATGCTTTTAGGGATACTGATTGTTTTAAGCTGGGGTTTTTTTTGTTTTTTTTGTTTGTTTTTGTTTTTGGGGGTTTTTTGCAAGAAACAAAAGACTCAGTAAGAGCCCTGAACTTTCCCTCTATCTGCCTAAAGAGAAATTTGGATAGAAGGCCTGCTCCAGAATGAGAGCTACCATCAGCTATACCTATAATTTGATATAAACTACCTGTGTGACAGATAGGGAGGAATCTAGCATGACCCATGTAATTTGGGTCATGTGACTCTGTGATTTGGAACTGTGACTCTACCTCCATTTCTCTTATATTTGTTACCTCAAGATAGGGTCCCGCTGTTATTTTAATCTCCGCCCCTCAAAACTTTCCCCTGGAGTGTTGTAAGAGTCTCCTGATCAGTTTTTGTTACATACATTGCTACAAGGTTAGCTTTTGAAAACATTATCCTAATTATGACATACCCCTACTCAAAAATGATCATGCTTCTATCTCAAGAATGGTTAATCTGGCACTAAAGGCTCTTTGTGAGGTGGCTGGAGTCTGTTATTCCAATTTTCCCTCCTTCCATACTTATTCTGATATTCCTAGCACTCAACATCACTTTCTCATGCTGAACAAATTATATATATTTTTAAAACAACCACTTTTGTTTAGATGCACTAAGATTCCAACTATAAATTTCTTCTTGTCACATTCTATCAATACTAGAGATTGTCTAAATCCTATGTCCTTCAAGAGTTATTACTCATATCTTGCCCTGTGTAAACAAACTACTCACTCAAACACTCTGATCAATAAATAAATGTTAATTAACATTCATAAGGTTTGCCAGTATTGTCTTGTTTTGAAAGTAAGATGGTCGGGTTTGTGTGGAAGATTATTTTGTAACATACCACAAGCAGAAAGACATGTAGTGATGATTCTTTTCTATGATATAAGTGAAAAGTTAGTACCCTAATAGTTAGGTCAGTAAACAAATTCAAATAATTGGGAGACATGACTTACACAGCTGATTAACCTCAGGGTTCTTTAAAGAGATTCTTTGTGTCCACTCGAGCTACTGAGGTAGAAATTAGTTGGAAACACGACACTCCCCCAATGTTCTTTTCTCCTGATCTCTTCACTCTGGTTGTGAAGAAATCCTGGTAACTACCTTGATTTTCCTCGACTCACATCTTAAATAAACAAAGAGGGTCATTCATAGAAATAATAAATTACAAGTGAAGAAGGTCTAAAGGAACTTTTACTTTTTTGGCTGACAGTGAGATATAAATCAAATTCACTGTGAGCGAAACCTCTCTTCAGATTTCCAATACCCATTCTGAGAATGCAAAAGCCCTGCTGTTGAGAACCATCACCATCCTGAGCATCATTACTGACTTGAGTGTATTGTGTTTTGAGGAAGGAAAAAAAAATTTAGAACCTCTAGTGCATGTCATCCTGATTCATTGCCTATATCACAAGCTTGTTATGATGCAAAGATGATGACAAATATAAAAATGCTTTACCCAAAAAAACCCACACTCTAAATGTGACAGTTAATTTAGGTAACCTAAATATATGTCCATCATCCCACTGTGGAGTAATTTGTTTTCAATAATCCATTACTTTGACTTGGCCACCATAGACTTGTCAATGTGTGAATTCTTTCAGATTGTACTTACACAACACAAATGAACTGAATCACATAATCTAGGAGGAAAAAAAACAGTTATCTGGCTCCCTTTTCTATACCTGTCAGGTTAATCAGTTGTTTTCATATCTTCACTTTACCTTGAGCCATGTGGTCTCTTTTTGTTAGAGAAGTTGTGACACATGTTCAACAGAGAACATAATTAGAACCATAGAATTTTAGAGGTGGAAGAGACCATAGAGATCATAATTGAGAGTAAAATTTATTTGGGAGATATAATTTTATTTTTCCCCTTTCTAGGTTAAACGACCAGTACAATCTGCTCCAGACTATTGTGTCCCTTCTTAAATGTAAATTAACTATTGCTTCTTATGAAGGGAATTCTTTTCTCTTTGCATATATCTTAAGTGGTAGTTACTGGTATCTTTTAGAATGTTTTGTTTGTCTCTTGCTGCCATCCCCGCCAGAAATGCAGTCTGGCACCCACACTTCTCAGTGAACGTTCTAATTACAATATGTCCTCTTTTCCAAATGATCTCGGGGTGAGTGAAACAAACAGGCATGGAGGGGGAAATGCTATAATGGGCAACTTCAATGACACAGGGGAATAATTATGGTGAATGAAAATCCATCATATGCTTTTCTTGACAAAATCTTCAGAAAAGCAAATACATCCTTTAAGTGTAATTTTAATGCTAAGTACAATATAGTTGGCACAGGATGGCAAAGTCAAATTACCAGATGAGAGAGAAACAGGAGACCTGGATTCTAATATCAACTCTACATACATACACAACGGTGTGTACATCAGATAATTGAAGTGGAATTCATTTGAAAATTGTAAGGAAAAAAAACATGCAACATAAAAGGTATTTTTAAATACCTTGTATTGTACAAATTTCATTATTACTTTTCCTATCAGCTTGTAATTCCATTAATGTCAGCAACTTATTTTATGCTTGTTTTTAATTTTTGAAAGAGGACAAGATCAATACTCTTACATTGTGTCTTGTACATAAAAAAGGCTTACATGCAGCACACATGAATAAAGAATACAAATATCACAGAATGATTAAGTTATTGAATTTAAAAAAATAATATATTAAAGAGAAGGAGAGAGAGAACAAAATCGTGAATAGATCATAAACTCCCTAATGGGTCAGAGTCATTGAGGATTATCCTAATGTAACACTCAAAATGCTCTCTCTTTTTTAGCAAATAAGAGGCTATTAATGCAGGTGTTTTTCTACCTGCTTACAAAAGAATAACATTTCAAAACACTGTCAGATTTTCTTTCCAGATAGGGGCAAGCCAGAATGTACCTAGGATGGGAATTAGAAGGGCTATTCATTGGCAAGCTTCAGGACATAAACTGATCACCAGCTGAAGTCAGGAAGAAATTATGGAGTCTCCTAAAAGCTTCCTCCAGAGCATGCCGCAGAGCTCACTGCTGGAGTCACAATACCACTACTAACCTGAAGCTCAACTGCTATTTTTTTTTTATTGAGTAGCAATTCTTATGGTTTTCAAAACGAGAAGCAAACACAACAAAAGAAAATCTGCTCAGAAAGCACCAGAAGCTCTGTGGTCCTGACTTCCAAACAAAATGCAGGCAGCGTGTGATGAAAATAAGAAAATCTGTGACACTGTGGATCGAAGATGCGAAGTGTTCTTTCCATGTGAGGGTCCACACTATGTCACTGAAGGAACAAGAAAATAGCATAACTTTCTCCGGAGAAAGCACACAGCATGGAGAGGAAGATATCTCATCTTCAAGGTCAACAGCTGTATCACTGCCAGTTTTCTTATTGAAAAGCTACTTTGGAAGTAAAGAAATGCCCTATTCAAACGTAAAGCTTTTCAGCCCAGGCTAGTAATCTCGTTTAGTTAAAATGGTTTCATGAGATCATTCTACCTGAAGAAAAAAGAAACAGGGTATGTAAGAGATGAAACTCCTTTCAAGGACACAATGCTTGAAAAACACAGGGGAGTCAACTGCTAGTGGCAAAGCTGTTGAGGTTTGTGCAAAAAAAATACAAACCACTATTGTCAAACATTGATTCCAATAGCTGGATTCCCAGGAATCCTGGATGGAGTATTCAAAACAAACCTGATCTTTGGCTGATCTGCAGTGCTTGCCAGGCGCAGACCTTCTCACTGATGCAAATATAGGTAAAGCTGTCTTAAAGCATTAGCAAAGCCACCAGCATCCTTTCAAGCTCTTCACTCCAACAGGGAACAGCGTGAGGCTTTGTGTCGTGCCCAGAGTCAAAAGTTCATTCTTTCTCAGGGATATGGCAGCCAGAGCCCCTGGAAAGAACAACACAGTCTGCAAAGTCAAAAACCTTTTGCCAGACCCTCACTGTTTTGCCTCAGATGTCAGTAAGAATGCTGTGAAAAGAATGCAATCCAGAGAACTATCCCTGTTTTCAGATTAATAATGCCCTGAATGTACTTGAATACAGTATACATTAGATAATAGAATATCAGGTGGTGCTGAGCTATTTAAAGAAGAGATGAACACATTTCACTCCAGTGACCTGTCCTAGACACTGTAAACTCATTCATGAAGTAAATACGTGTAGAATGCCTACTCTGTGTAGAGAAGATAGGAATACAATGGTGAACAAAACTCGACCCTTATCCTTTAAGTGTTGAAATAAGGCATTTGATAAATAAGGTCTTCTTCAAGTTTTTCCTAGGTCTCCACATCTGTAAGGAAAATAGTGGAAAGTGTCATTTAAACCAAAGGTGGTCATCTCTACTTGTGCCTTCAGAGGAGAAAGTAGACTGGGTGGGTCATGGTAGTTAGTGCATTGTGTAGCAAAGTACAGTGACAAATATCAGCCATGCAGAGGAAACCCAAGTAGTTTATGGGTAGGAAATGGAGAGAGTTGGATTGCTCAGCATAAACAAATGTATGGAAATACTATTTTTCTTTTTGGAGTGGCTGAAAGGCAGCACAGAGAAAAAATAGAAAGGGGACCAAAAAAACCCCCCAAAACAGCTGGCATCTGAAATTTAGATTGGAGAAATGACTGAGGGACTTTTCAAAGAGCCCAGTGTTCCATCTTGGACTATCTGACTATAGAATGCCATATAATTTCCCTTGCTCTTACCTACTTCCTCAGTAAAATGCTGTCACCACTGCTTCTCTTGAATGGTATTTTAGGGATGTGGGGAAAGAATCATGAAAAAAGGTGTCTTATGCCTAGGTTAATGCCGGTGAGGAGGAGCAACATTTGTTACCTCAACACACTAGCAGCGAAATGGCACCAGAATATTACAGGCAACTGGACCTCAGTTCAGCAACCTTGGTATTTGACTTCTGGCTAAGGAGAAATTCAGAAGCAAGATTCAAATACAAGCAAAAGTTTATTTAGAAAGCCACAGAGGTAGAAGAAGTGAGCCATGGAAGAAGTGAGCCAGCTGGGCTGCATGGGCTCAGGAAACAAGAACAGAGGCAAAAGAAGGGCCCTTAGAGCTTAGGAGAAGAACCTAAAGGAGGAAGGCAAGGGTAGTTCTAGAGCAGGGGTTGGGAACCTATGGCTTACGGGCCAGATGTGGCTCTTTTGATGGCTGCATCTGGCTCGCAGACAAATCTTTAATAAAAAAATAATAACGTTAAAAATATAAAACATTCTCGGCCCTGGCCAGTTGGCTCAGTGGTAGAGCATCAGCCTGGCATGCAGGAGTCCCAGGTTCGATTCCCGGCCAGGGCACACAGGAGAAGCACCCATCTGCTTCTCCACCTCTCCCCCTCTCCTTCCTCTCTGTCTCTCTCTTCCCCCCCTCAGCCGAGGCTCCATTGGAGCAAAGATGGCCCGGGCGCTGAGGATGGCTCTGTGGCCTCTGCCTAAGGCACTAGGATGGCTCTGGATGCAACAGAGCAACACCCCAGAGGGGCAGAACATTGCCCCCTGGTGGGCATGCCGGATGGATCCCGGTCTGGCGCATGCGGGAGTCTGTCTGACTGCCTCCCCGTTTCCATCTTCGGAAAAAGAAAAAAAAACAACATATATATATAACATTCTCATGTATTACAATCCACTCATTTCCTACCGCTCATGTTCATGGTTGTGGGTGGCTGCAGTCAATCACAGCTGTCCTCCGGGACAACACCAAATTTTTATTGGATAATGCGTAATGTACAGGGGTCGTTGTATGGCTCTCACGGAATTACATTTTAAAATATGTGGCGTTCATCACTCTCTCAGCCAAAAAGTTTCCCAACCACTGTTCTAGAGTGAGTTAGTGAGTTAGTGAGTGAGAGCATTGAGTCCTCCATCCTGAGGATTTTTAAAGGTATGGATTTTAGGGGAGGTCTCAGAGGAAGATCTCAATAGAATATTCATCAACTTTCCAGGTGTTTTCTTTCAGAGTGAGTGGTCATTAGTTATTACATCTGGTCTTGATGTCAGCCTTTCCACTGTTTTGTCTGACTTTGCTGCTTTTCTGGGCCTGAAGCTAAAACACAACTGAGTCCTTACATGTCACAATCTCTAGTTTGACCAAAACTTTGTCTCTGTGATCAATAGACCCAAGGTTTGTTCCTAAGATTATTTGATGTGGACCAGAACATCATTGTCCTGAGGGCTTACCGCTTAAGGGAGTGGTTGTACAAGGGCTTATAAAGGAGACATATGAAGCTATTCTCTGGCTCCCTTGCCTCCTCTAAGGGGTCTACCACATGACCAGCAATATGCTGGGGCAGGAAAGGTCATCCTGGGGGTGAGGACCTTGTTTTCCCAGTCTTTCCAATTACTAGGTACCCAGGGATTTCTGCCTTGGTGACATTCAATACCTTGCCTATCATTCCTACTCTGCTTATACCTAACTGCCTACCACAAATATATGCTTTTGGGGATATTGATTGTTTTCAGCTTTTTTTTTTTTTTTTTTGCAAGAAACAAAAGACTCAGCAAGAACCTTGAACTTTCCCTCTATCTGCCTAAAAAGAAATTTGGATAGAAGGCCTGCTCCAGAATGAGAGCTACCATCAGCTATACCTATAATTTGAAATAAACTACCTGGGTGACAGATAGGGAGGAATCTAGCATGACCCATGTAATTAAAGTTCTTTCTGTGTCCCATTGTTAAATATGGGCCAGCAAACATTGTTTACCAAACATTTGCTTTTTCATGTTCATGTGAATTGTTCTATGTGCCCCATTGTTAAATATGGGCCAGCAAACCTTGTTTACCAAACATTTGCTTTTTCATGTTCATGTGAATTGCCTTCCTGCCCTTTGAGGTCCCTAACCACAACCCTGTCACCCCCCCCCTCCCCCACTTCTCCTTAGCTCACAATAGCATATAAGCCTCAACTGCTGTGTGTCCCTGGGTCTCATATTCTTAGGGAACCCCATATGTACATATATAATAAATCTTTATATTTCTCTTACTAATTTGTTTAATTTTGTTAGTCCAGCCAGGACTTAATAAGGTCCTCTTCACTAACCCTACACCAGAAAAGAGACAAAGGAATACCCACAACACAGAAAATAAACAACAGAAATCTAGCCTCAGTAAGAAATCAGAGCCCAAATGATGAGATAGGAGCCAAACTCCCTAGACATCTGCAAGATTCCCTGGCAGGTGTTTCCTTGAAGGTGTCAAGTAGAGATTCTTAGGAGCAGCAGGTGACATCTGGACCGTATTTCTGCAGGGCAGGACCATGTCTTTGTCTTTGTGTATCACATCATGCTCTACAGGCGCTAGTACAAATGTCCTAGGAAGAATTTATGAATGTTTGTGGAATAATTTATAATAGAGTGATGAAATCTCAGCACCTAACTGTCAAACAAAGAATCAAGGGCCGCCCAGGGACCTTCAAGTCTGAGACACAGGAGCTGCACTGTATGCAGGTAAACAGGTAATTACCCCTAGACCCTGGTTTCAGAGGCTGTTGCCAGAAATTTTTTTCTCTACTGCTCAGCCCAGGATTGAGACTCCCATCATTACGGATACTGGGATAGATTTAAGAGAACAGATTCAAGAGCAATGCCTGCGAACCTGGTTCTCCCACCCAGCCCAGAGAAAACCCATCACATTTTGAAAAGGTTTTCAAACACTCGCTCTTAGAAATTGTTACCTCATTTTTATTATTTGATTTTGAAAACAGCAGAGACCAAGCTAGTAATTCTTTGAGTATGAATGGTATTTAAGGCAAAGCTGACTTAATAGCAAAAGAAGAAAGAAAATAAACTGCAGTTTTTAAATAGATGAGTTTATTCCTACCCAGAGTTACCTCTTTTCTAGTGAGTTAATGCCAAAAGAAAAGGGAGGTTTGAGGCACTGATTTACTGAACACAGACTCTGGCAGGCACAAGGAATAATAACGTGGATGAGACAGAAGCAGTTTCTGCCTTCACAGTGACAGCATTATCATGAGGCACAGGACAAGCAAAGGGGGAATTCTAACACAGAACGGCAAATGCCAAGTTAGGGGCTACAGCACACAATGTACACAAGCAGGGGGCCAGCTCAAATCCCAGGTCAGGGACAGCCTTTAAGAAGAGCAATCATGTACCTGGAGACCTAAATGAAGAATAAGGTTTGGCTCAAAAAGAAGCAGTGAGAAGAAAGAAAAGTGTTGCAGATAGAGGGCAAAGCATGGAGTTGTGTCAAAAACCCAGATTAAGCATAAAGTACATCTCCAACAAAGCAAGAGCAACATTTCACTTTTTTTTTCCAATCGAGTATTCCAAAAAAAGATCAAAGTAGCAATCGCTGAAAACAAACACACACACACACATACACGCACGCACACACTTTTAAGGCTTACTTATTGTCTAAATGTACTTTACAATTTAGAATTGCTTTTGTTATGAATCTTAGATGTAAGGTAAACACAATCTACTCAGTGTTTAGGGTCAGCGGTAATGACAGAAGGTATTGTGTGCTGGTGGTAATTGTATCCTCCCATTGCTCTGAATGGTTTATGCCCATGGACTCATTGAAGCCTCACACAGTAACCCTATTTTATAGATGGAGAAACTGAGACAGAGAAGTTAAGTAACTTGTTTGAGATCATAAATTTATTCAGTGGCAAAGCTGAGATTTGAACCCAAATAGTCTGGTGCCACATCTGTGCTCCTATCTACGGATTTTGTGCCCTTATGTTGGAGAAGTAAATTCCCTATGGCTTAAAAATTTTATACTTAAAAAAATTAGGCCAAATTGGAAAATGAAAATGAGATCATGAAGAGTTTTAAGAGCCATAATAAAGTGTTATAACTTTTTTATGAGAGACATGGAAAGTCTTTGAAGGATTTTAATGGTAGAAATAATATAATCTGATTTGCTTTGTACCAAGGGCTCTTCAGCTGCAGTGAGAACAAACGAGGGAGGAATAAGGCCTGGGGAGGGAGGCAAGGAGGTAATAGTAGTGGTCCAGGTGTGAAGTAGTAACTGCTTCGTTCCAGCATAGTAGCAGGGAAGCCGGGGACAACTGCATGTGTGAGAGAGTAGTTTGGAGGCAGAAACAACAGAATTTCTGAATGGAAGTAGGGTTGGCTGAGTGGGAGAAGTTGAAGATGAGGCCCACATTTCTGAGTGATGGCAGTGCAGAGCGCACAGAAGGGACAAGTTTGAGGACAAGATATGAGTTAAGGCCTAGACATGCTGTAGTTAGGGGGTCTGATGTTTATTCAGCAAGTGATGTCCAGTAGGCAGTTGGATGTGAAAATCTGAAGACCAAGAGAGAAAAAGTAATTAAAATCATAGGAGTTGCTGATATCCCTCATGGCAAGTGTGCTGTGTGAAATGAAAAGAAGGCAAGAAGACAATCAAAATTTAAGAAAATTACAGAATAGAAGCCCAAAAGATGCCAGGAACAATATATCAGAGTAGTGGGATGTCAGGAGAGCAATGTGTCCCAGAGCAAAGAAAAGTGCCAAGAAGAGAGAGGTCTACTGCTGCTCAAAGACCAGAGGGTTCTGGAGGCTTCATGGGATATAGCAACAAGGACATTATTAGTAACTATGGCAAGAGCTGCTTTCATGCAGAGTGGAGGGAGAAGCCAGAGAGCAGCAAGCTGAAGGAAGTGTGGGAGGTGAGAAAGTGGAAACAGGTTATAAACATCAGGAGGTGTGACCAGGAAGGGGAAGAAGAAATTGAGCAGAAGAGTACAGTTGTCATTATCTTCATCATCACGTTTGTAACTCGCTTTTCCCAAAGATGTGAGCGCAAAGACCAATGGAAAGGAGCAGAGAATCAAGATCCTGGAGAAAGCAGAGGATTGGGATTCCAGGTAGAGAGGGTTCCTTTGGCCCAGATGACAGAGGTGTTAAATTAACTAAACAAGGAGGTCATTAGACTGAGGTGACTCTAACGCCGTTGAAACCTATGTAAGCAAACCAAAACCTAAGCATGTAAATGTCTCAAGGTTACAAAATCAAAACCTAAGGACAACTAATTACAAACAGCCAACTAGGCTTTAAACTATGGCTAATCAATAATTCCCTATTTTGGCTTTTACCTTTTCTCTATAAAACTCGTTCCCCACCTCCTATTAGTAGAGTGCTTCTAATCACTTCTGGTTTGATGCTGCCCAATTCTAATCTATATTTACCTAAATAAACTCTTAAAATGTTTAATATTCTCTTAACACAGGGAAGGAGTAAGTATGAAATACAGACACTTGGTCAGTAGGGCAGAGCAAGAAGTGAAGGCAATTTCTGAGCAACAGCTTTCACTTCCACTGAAACAGGGTCAAGGTTATCTGCTGAGAGTGAGAGGGAGGAGATAGCAGAGGTTTGAAGAGATTGTTCCTCCTTTTTTTACTGACCATTTGTGTGGGTAGCTCAATTCAGTCCCTGAAATTGCCAGTTCACTCACAAGACTTCATGTATATCCTGGTTTGGTTTATTTTGAAGGCATAGTTCAAATATTAAATATCATGGATGGGATTATGCTAGACAGAATTTCTATACAGGATGGGTTTTAAACACTCTCGAATTTTTGTTTTACCTATTTTATTCCTATTGGACTTGGGGGACTGTGCAACATGTATAGAGATAATTCTTTCACAAGATAAAGGGCCTATCACTAAATTTCTGTAAAGTTGTGGATTTAACTGCCAAGTTCTATAATAGGGTTTAATAATTTTCAGAATTGAGTCCAATTTATATTCCAAACTTTTTTTAAATTTTTATAAAACTGTCATCAAAAACAGTATATTACGTTGCTAGGATCCCATGTATTAAATTTTATTCTGAATCAAATGCTAAAGCTACCTTTTTTGAAGAATTGATATGCTATGGGGGGGGGTGTTCTTATGTCTAATTGAAACAACTATATTTACCCTTGTTGTTATCATATGCCTACTTTTCCATTTCTTCTAGTCTATTGGCCTAAGTTGATCTGTTATTAGTGGACATAAACCTTTTGAGCTATGTGACAAAAATAAATATATAAATTAAAAGACCAATTTAATCCTGTAAGTAGTTGAAAGCAAATCAGTTTCTCTATGAACACATATGTGTTTACCTAGTCCTCATAACACATAATAAATCTGTTGTAAACTAAATATTCAGTTTTGCTATGAAATCTTGAGCTTTGACTGGAAAATAGTTATCCTGAAAAATTTTCATAACTTAGATTGAATTGTGTCCAAATCTACTAAGTGGTATTTCAACCTCTTATTAAACCACCCAACAATGTACCAAGAAAACAAACAAAAGCATAATTCATCAGTTTAAAATAAAAATTTTTTCGGACCTGGTATTTTACCAGATACTTTGTTGCCTGTTCCACCTGGCTGTCTTCCAGGAAGTGGCATTCTAATTTTTCTGGGGATAATTGTAGCTCTACTTGCTAGATGGTTTTTTATTCTTCCGAGTGATTTGTTTTACTCAGTTTATACCATTCACATGCCTCATGTTCTTTTCTAGGAGCCAGCGCATGATACTGAGAGGCAATACACATCTGGCACCTTTAAAAGTAGCATCTGCATTGCCTGCAATAATTAGCATTTTGCTTTACAGTGCATCCTGCTTTGCATTTATACAGCACCCTGAATCAAATGACTTTGAGACCCTGAATTAGTTAATCTCTACAATGCTGCTATCTTGCCACATATCTCAGAAAGACCTGAAGAAATTTTATTCAAATTTAACCTAGAAAATGGTGGAAGTAAAATTAGGTAAGCAAGGCTTATTGCTTATAGCAACAGGCCTAGAATAAGAACACCTGGAGATGAAAAATCTGGAGCGGCCTCTCTAAACCGAACTATTTCCCTAAGAATCCCTGAGCGCTAATGAAAGCAATTAACACTGCACACAGCTTGCCTCCCCACCTATCTGCTTGCAGGTGGACTCTCAATGGCCTACATGTCCTCTCCGTGATGGTATTAAAATAAAGCAAAGTTATTTATAAGACGATAAGGGACAGTTATGCTATGGTCCTCTAAAGTTTCCTTTACACTGAGTGGAACGGGTATTTTTAAAAAATCATTCAAGAATACCACCTTGTTTCCCCAATAAACACAGTGGATTTTAAAAAGCAGTCTTTACAAAATATTGTCTAAAAGTTATAAGTATTCTGTTATGACTTTGAATAAAGTCTAATTCCTCTCCCCTTCCATATATCTATACACTGGAGAATAGAAAAATGGTACACATACATTCTGTCCTGATCCTATAGATGGAATTTAGCAGCCTGCTTCATTTTGGCATAGAAATACGTTATTTCTTTGCTGATGTTGTGGGTTTAGTTAGAACCCAAAGTGCATCTTCAATCTCATTAGTTTTTCCAGAACATGGGGCTGTTGTGATGCATTTTAGAATTTTTACTATGTTTATTGGATGATTCACAACTTGCAGTCTAAAATAAATGAGTTGTGCCAACATTATCTTTTCCCCACTAGGTTGAGACTGTACCCTTATCATGTACAAAATTTTTATTTTTATTTTTTTAGTGTCTATTTCTGAACTTCCTATTTACTCTTCTGGTCTATTTATACACTGGTAGCATACTGCATTAAATTTTGAGGTTTAGGCCCTGGCCGGTTGGCTCAGTGGTAGAGCGTCAGTCTGGCGTGCAGGAGTCCCGGGTTCGATTCCTGGCCAGGGCACACAGGAGAAGCGCCCATCTGCTTCTCCACCCCTCCCCCTCTCCTTTCTCTCTGTCTCTCTCTTCCCCTCTCCATTGGAGCAAAGTTGGCCTGGGAGCTGGGGATGGCTCCATGGCCTCTGCCTCAGGCGCTAGAATGGCTCTGGTTGTGGCAGAGCGACGCCCAAGATGGGCAGAGCATCGCCCCCTGGTGGGCGTGCCGGGTAGATCCCGGTCAGGCACATGCGGGAGTCTGTCTGACTGCCTCCCTGTTTCTGACTTCAGAAAAATATAATACAAAAAAAATAATAATTTTTGAGGTTTAACATAGGTTTAATACTTGGTAGTGCTAGTCTCCCTTCAGTGTTCTTCTTTTTCAGAATTTTACTAGCTACCCATATTTATTATTCCATGTATCATTTTGCATCAACATGTTATGAATTAAATATATACTATTGATAATCTTATTGGCATCTCAATTTTTTTTTTTATAATTTTATTTTTTTAATGGGGTGACATCAATAAATCAGGATACATATATTCAAAGATAACAAGTCCAGGTTATCTTGTCGTTCAATTATGTTGCATACCCACCACCCAAAGTCAGATTGTCCTCCGTCACCCTCTATCTTGTTCTCTCTGTGCCCCTCCCCCTCCCCCTTTCCCTCTCCCATTCCCCCTCCCCCCTGTAACCACCACACTCTTATCAATGTCTCTTAGTTTCACTATTATGTCCCACCTACGTATGGAATAATACAGTTCCTGTTTTTTTCTGATTTACTTATTTCGCTTCGTATCATGTTATCAAGATCCCACCATTTTGCTGTAAATGTTCCGATGTCATCATTTCTTATGGCTGAGTAGTATTCCATAGTGTATATGTGCCACATCTTCTTTATCCAGTCATCTATTGATGGGCTTTTTGGTTGTTTCCATGTCCTGGCCACTGTGAACAATGCTGCAATAAACATGGGGCTGCATCTGTCTTTACGTATCAATGTTTCTGAGTTTTGGGGATATATACCCAGTAGAGGAATTGCTGGGTCATAAGGTAGTTCTATTTTCAGTTTTTTGAGGAACCACCATACTTTCTTCCATAATGGTTGTACTACTTTACATTCCCACCAACAGTGGATGAGGGTTCCTTTTTCTCCACAGCCTCTCCAACATTTGCTATTACCTGACTTGCTAATAACAGCTAATCGAACAGGTGTGAGGTGGTATCTCATTGCCGTTTTGATTTGCATTTCTCTAATAGCTAAAGAAGATGAGCATCTTTTCATATATCTGTTGGCCATTTGTATTTCTTCCTGGGAGAAGTGTCTATTCATATCCTCTTCCCATTTTTTTATTGGATTGTTTGTTTGTTTGTTGTTGAGTTTTATGAGTTCTTTGTATATTTTGGATATTAAGCCCTTATCTGAGCTGTTGTTTGAAAATATCATTTCCCATTTAGTTGGCTTTCTGTTTATTTTGTTATCAGTTTCTCTTGCTGAGCAAAAACTTCTTAGTCTGATGTAGTCCCATTCATTAATTTTTGCCTTCACTTCTCTTGCCATTGGAGTCAAATTCATAAAATGCTCTTTAAAACCCAGGTCCATGAGTTGAGTACCTATGTCTTCTTCTATGTACTTAATTGTTTCAGGTCTTATGTTTAGATCTTTGATCCATTTTGAGTTAATTTTTGTACAGGGGGAGAGACTGTAGTCCAGTTTCATTCTTTTGCATGTGGCTTTCCAGTTTTCCCAGCACCATTTATTGAAGAGGCTTTCTTTTCTCCATTGTGTGTTGTTGGCCCCTTTATCAAAAATTATTTGACTATATATATGTGGTTTTATTTCTGCACTTTCTATTCTGTTCCATTGGTCTGAGTGTCTATTTTTCTGCCAATACCATGCTGTTTTGATTGTCATGGCCCTATAATAGAGTTTGAAGTCAGGTATTGTTATGCCCCCAGCTTCATTCTTTTTCTTTAGGATTGCTTTGGCTATTCGGGGTTTTTTATAGTTCCATATAAATCTGATGATTTTTTGCTCTATTTCTTTAAAAAATGTCATTGGAAGTTTGATGGGAATTGCATTAAATTTGTATATTGCTTTGGGTAATATAGCCATCTTGATTATATTTATTCTTCCTAGCCAAGAACAAGGTATATTCTTCCATCTCATTATATCTTTTTCAATTTCCCTTAACAATGGTTTATAGTTTTCATTATATAAGTCCTTTACATTCTTTGTTATGTTTATTCCTAAGTATTTTATTTTTTTTGTTGCAATCGTGAAGGGGATTATTCTTTTGAGTTCCTTCTCAGTTGTTTCATTGTTGGCATATAGAAAGGCTATTGACTTCTGTATGTTAATTTTGTATCCTGCGACCTTACTGTATTGGCTTATTGTTTCTAGTAGTCTTTTTGTGGATTCTTTGGGGTTTTCGATGTATAGGATCATATCATCTGCAAAAAGTGATACCTTTACTTCTTCTTTTCCGATATGGGGCATCTCAATTTTTTTATTAGCATACTATCCTTATTGGACTATTATTATCCAAAACAATATATATCTTTCGATTTGTTCAGCATTTTTTGGTTCCTT
Organism: Saccopteryx bilineata; assembly: GCF_036850765.1. Classification (NCBI taxonomy): domain Eukaryota; kingdom Metazoa; phylum Chordata; class Mammalia; order Chiroptera; family Emballonuridae; genus Saccopteryx; species Saccopteryx bilineata. The sequence continues at coordinate 44,030,393 of NC_089494.1, forward strand.
TAATAAGTGATCTAAATCTTTAAATATGCTCATACTTTATTAGGTGTATTTTTTACATATTTTATTTTTTATGCTGTTATTATATATAAGACTTAAGAAATTACATTAGATCTTAAAACTGGTTATTATTTGTATATAAATGCTACTGATTTATATGTATTAAATTTTTTTTTTTTTTTGTATTTTTTCTGAAGCTGGAAACGAGGAGAGACAGTCAGACAGACTACCGCATGCTCCCGACTGGGATCCACCTGGCACACCTACCAGGGGCGACGCTCTGCCCACCAGGGGGCGATGCTCTGCCCCTCTGGAGCATCGCTCTGCTGCGACCAGAGACACTCTAGCTTCTGGGGCAGAGGCCAAGGAGCCATCCCCAGTGCCCGGGCCATCTTTGCTCCAATGGAGCCTCGGCTGTGGGAGGGGAAGAGAGAGACAGAGAGGAAGGGGGGAGAAGCAAATGGGCGCTTCTCCTATGTGCCCTGGCCGGGAATCGAACCCGGATCCCCCGCATGCCAGGCCGACGCTCTTCCACTGAGCCAACCGGCCAGGGCTGTATGTATTAAATTTTAACAGCATTATTTAATATCATATTGGGTTTTTTTAGTTTATTCTTTTGAGTTCTTCAGATATACAATCATATCACCTATAAATAATGATTCTTTTGTCCTTCTTTAAAAGTTTTATACCTCTGTTGTATTTTTTTATCTTTTGGTCTAACTAAATGGATTATTACTTCCAGAATAAAGGTAAATAAAAGTGGTAACAGTAAGAATTAATATCTTAATCCTCTTTAGATTGAGTTGTTACTTCAGAGAAAAAATTATATTCACAATTTATACCATACACATTATACCAAAACAAATTCCAAATCAATGATTTACATGCAAATAATTAAATCATAGGAGAAATGAAAGAATTACTTTATAAACTTAGTTTTAAGAATATTATTTCAATATTATTCAAACTCTCAAAGCCAGAAATTTTAAAAATTGATTACTTTGATATAAAAAATTGATTACTTTATATAAAAAATGGCTTCCACTTAGCAAAATAAAATAAAAACAAAGGCAAAGGGAAAAAATCTGTTAACAAAAAAATAGCATTTACAACTCATTACATTAATATATAAAATGCTTCTAAAATTGAGTTAAATAATTAAAAATTAATAACAAGAAGAAAAAGATAAAAGCATACCTCACAGAAAGTGAAATAAAAATGGCTCATAGTCCTATGAAAAGATATTCAATCTCCCTCACAGTAAGAGAAATGTAAATTAAAATGACACTGTAATGCCCTTTCTGACCTATCAGCATGAACCAATTCTAAGAGCTTGATAAAACACTATTCTAGCAAGTCTGTAGGGGAAAATTATTTTTTTCCAAACTTCATTGGTAGGAATATAAATGGCTAAAATTGTACAGATGGTCATTTGGCAATATCTATCAATATCACATATTAAAAAACCATTTGACACCATTCTTCCACTTGTGGGTATTTATACTATAGACATATTTTGCCATGTGCAAAATGAATAATTTACATGGTTATTTATTGTAGCATTATTTATAAGAACAAATGATTGGAAGTATCCCCAATGTTTATCTAGAGGACACCGGTTAAATAAATTATCCATACAATAAAATATTATGTAGTTAGATAAAAGAATGAGGAACAATTCAGTATCTAAATTTGAAAAATCCATGAAGATATTGTTGAACGAAAGCAAAAATTCAAATATAGGCCATATGGTATACCCTTTTTATTTAAAAAAAAAATAGAGGAATAAGAAAGAATTTATATTTGTATTTGCTGTGTATGCATAATCAAGTTATGGAAGTGAACATAACTATTTTTTTTTAATTCAGGATTTTTAGAGAGATAGAGGGAAAGAGAAACAACAATTTGTTGTTCCACTTATTTATGCATTCACTGGTTTCTTCTTATAAGTGCCCTAAGCAGAGATCGAACCTACAACCTTCAGATATAGGGACTATGCTCTAACCAACTGAGCTACATGGTCAGAGTAAAACATAACATAGTTATGTTTTACTTATGGTTATTTATGGCAGAGTAGTAAGAACTTAGCGAACTAGGGATAAAGATAGGAGAAAGATAGCTCACTAATACTTTAATTATTCATTCATTTATTCATTTATTTACTAAGTTTTTTAATCAATTAATACATTTTTAAAATCCAAGTAGGGACTTCTCAGAAATATGAGAAAAGAAAAGTAGGTCAAAACTCCTTTTTTTCATCCCAGCTGTGTGTCAAGAAATTTCTCCCAGCGATGGTCCAGATAGAGAAGAGGGAAACAAGTCAAGAGCTAATTGATGATTTCCTTTCCAAAGAAACACAGCTCACAAACTCATCAAATGTAACTAAGGCCACTAATAAAATAGCTGTGCTAAACTTTCTTGCAATTAGAAATAAACAACCTCCACCTACCCCCTGCCCCTCAGGCCTGGTCAAGTAAACAATGTATTTATGATACTTTTAAAATAATGCTTCTTCCTCCAGGAAGAAGCAGTTTTGCTCCAGCTCACACAGCTCAGTCAGCAAGAATATGAGTTTCTGGTCCCACTCAGCCAAGTGCCCTCGCCCAACCATGAAGAGTTGTGAGAAAGTAAGACAAAGGACAGAGAGGGACAACTCCACCTAGACCCCATGTACCACTACATCTGTGTTATGGGAGCAAACCATATCAGTCAGAGGCAGGCAGGGATTTTGCTGACCCCAATTTCTGTTAAGGATACCCCCTACCCAATGAGATGTAATACTATTTTTAATTGAAGGGGAATTTGTCCTAAAAGGAGGAGAAAAGGAGAAAGGAAGGAAGAAAAGAAGGAAGGAAGGAAGGAAGGAAGGAAGGAAGGAAGGAAGGAAGGAAGGAAGGAAGGAAGGAAGGAAGGAAGGAAGGAAGGAATTGTAGGCAGTATCTCCTTGCCTTAGAAATGGTTTCCATGCTTCATGAAAAACATTACAAAGCAGAAGCACCAACATTAGGCCAAGCAAATATGAGACCACACAAAAGAGCACAGTCAGGCAGCTTTTTACCAACTGACAAGTTCATCCAGACTCAGAGACATTTTTCTAAAACAAAAGGCCATGTGCCCAGATTGGTAGATGGAATGCAAGCAAGTGACATCATGTACCTAAAGCAACAGTAGGTCACAGGGAAAAACAGGGATCTCAAGTGCTATCTCCTTCCAGAACCATCCATGCCCTGCCTCTCCACCCCTCTCTATCTGATGAATAACCAGACTATTAATATGAATTTATATTACCTCTTTGTTTTTATCACAAGACATAAAAGAATGAAAAATGTCAGCTAAGCAGTAAGCAGACCCAAGAATATAACATCTTAATTTTTGTTCAAATAGATCAAAATAGACCTGCCTTCTATCAAAGATAAATATACACAGTGTTAAGTCCTTTGAAAAGTTTTGGAAAGAAAATGAAGATAACATGCTAAAACTGGAAGAGTATATTTTTACAAGGATTTGTCACAAGACAAACATTCAAATATTTTAAAACATTGTTTTTATAATATTTAAAATGAAAGATAAGATAAAGGGAGATATTTTTGAAAAGGAGTGACTGCATTAGGGTAAAAATAAAGCACATAAAGTCACTAATAATGCCATGATGGCATTGAAAATAATCACTCTAAGCTGTAAAGAACTAAATTGACCTTGCAAAACATTAAATCTGGGATGCGAGGAGAGATTTGACACATACTTTCAGAAATAAAAGGTAAATAAAAAAGAAATGAAAAAGTCAGAGATAAAGGATAGAATAGAAGAGCAAGCGGCAGAAATCTGACATCTGGATAATTGATCTTCCTTGAGAAGAAAATAGGATACTCCAATCCAAAACCATTTAAAAAGTAGAGCTTTAAACTTCCAGCATTCTTCTCCAGTTTATTCTTGCTAAAAACTGAATGCCAGCTCAAATGTCCAGTTCATTGATCTTCCTACCCAGATTGTGGATTGTTTCCCTCGAGAGCCAAATATGAGAGTAGCAACTCAAATTAAAAGGTAATAAGTGTGTTTATTCGAAAAAAAAATAAGAAAGACATAGCATTAAAGTATAGGGTACTGATTTAGATATTGGCCAGTAATAATAAGGATGATAATAACAACTTAGGTATGTTGACTATTTTCTATGTGTCAAGGAACATGCAAAGCATTATCTAATTCAATAATAACCAACTCTATAAAGAAACTATTATTATCAAAACCATTTTACTGATTAACAATCTAAAGCTTAGCAAGGTTAAGTTATTAGTCAAAGAGCACACAGAAGAAGAAAGGACAGAGTCTTGAACTAGCTGACACTTTCTCCCGAGTCCAGGTGATCCTGAATTGTCATACTGATTCTGAAGATGTTCTGTTGTGGCCACTCTACAGCTTGTAGATAGACAAAGAATCTGGAGAGACTGGATCTTTAATATGAGCAAATCAGTTCCCAAAGGTCTTTGCTCAGTATGACGTGTAGATATGTGTAGCTCATTGTTGGCAACAGCCCGGAACTACTATACATTAATCGCTGAATAAAGTCTGGTATTGAATGTAAGTGAAACCCTGGACTGTTCCAAATGAAGAAGCATTAACAAAAGAGAGATAAGTGGGGAAAGGCAGAGGATAGACAATAGACTTTAAAAGCAAGTGCAGCCTGACCAGGCAGTGGTGCAGTGGATAGAGCATTGGATTGGGATGCAGAGGACCCAGGTTTGAGACCCCCAAGGTCACCAGCTTGAGCACGGGCTCATCTGGCTTGAGCAAAAAGCTCACCAGCTTGGACCCAAGGTCACTGGCTCTGCTGAAGGCCCACGGTCAAGGCACATATGAGAAAGCAATCAATGAACAACTAAGGTGTCACAACGAAAAACTGATGATTAATGCTTCTCATCTCTCTCCATTCCTGACTATCTGTCCCTATCTATCCCTCTCTCCGACTCTCTCTCTGTCCCTGTAAAACAAACAAACAAACAAACAAAAGCAAGTGCAGGTTTGTAACTTACCAAGTACAGCTTTGTAACTGACCAAGCAGATTCCAACTGATCACACACCCACCAGCAGCTGGACAGAGCTTGTCTACATCAGAGAGGTCATTGTATGTCCAAAGAAAGGTAGAATGATCTTTGTCTTACTTTTGATGATATGTACCATAAACAGTTACCTTGGTTATAATGACCTGATGCTTTGTATGGTAAAATGTCAAGTGAACTCACTAAGTTAATTTGTAAATTAAAAGGAAAACATATGCCTCTCCTAGACTATATAATACAACAGAGGAATGCATCAATGGTGTACTATAGAAGGAAAACCCTTTCTGCGAGGGAACACATGAATACAGCTGCAGAATGGTAGGCCATACCTCCATGTAATCAAAATTTATTAAAAGTGACCAACTCCCTGACATATCCTAATTTGAATTTATAGGAGAAAAAAACCTACAAGTAACCCAGCAGAAAAAGAAGGTGACCTAGAATGAGTAAAAAAGGAAGAAAAAAAAATCACACTAACTTTTGACTTTTTCTTTGAAATATTAGATTCTAGATAAAATAAAGGTCACCTACCCTTATATATAATATCCTTCTGCTGAAGGCTCAGCATGCATATTCACACAGGAAAGTTTCTACAAAATCTTTTCATGTATATGAAAAAAAAATAATATCAAACATTAAGTTGACTATACACATTAACTTATTTGCTTCTCATAGTGTCCACTGAGGGTGATACTATTATTTTACAAAAGAGGACTTGGAAGCACAAGGAACTGAGTAAACTGGCTGAGGCCACATCTCTAGAAAGCAGCAGATGCTGTGACCTGCACCCAAAGCACTTCGGCTCCCGAGTCTGTCCTTTTAACCATTATGTTTTTTGAAAACTAACAAATCACCTAAAATAAAAGATCTCGACCAATGTTAGTACTACGATCAGCACCTTTTGGATAGCTCCTACTCATCTCTCAGGTATCAACTTTCAGGTGACTCCATTATTTCTTTCTTGTGACTTCTTCCAAACTAAGCCTACCAGTCAGGGCATAACTAGGAAATGAGAACTCTCTAGGTATTTCAAACAGAGGGTATTTAATACAAGGAATCAGTTACAAATATAAGGAAAAATGTGAAAACAGGATACAAGGATGCCAGATGGTAATAACAGAGATTAATAACAGCAGAAAGTTATTATTATCTCTATGGAGTAAAAAGACAATGGCAACAAGTAGTGTCCCAGAGACCGTGGCTGCTGAGAGGAATCTAGGACCATAAAATGAGGAGCTTTCTTTCTTTCTTTCTTTCTTTCTTTTTTTTTTTTTTTTTTTTTTTTTTTTGTATTTTTCTGAAGCTAGAAACGGAAAGAGACAGTCAGACTCCCGCATGCTCCCGACCGGGATCCACCGGGCGCGCTCACCAGGGGGTGACACTCTGCCCACCAGGGGGCGATGCTCTGCCCCTCCGGGGCGTCGCTCTGTCACGACCAGAGCCACTCTAGCGCCTGGGGCAGAGGCCAAGGAGCCATCCCCAGCGCCCGGGCTATCTTTGCTCCAATGGAGCCTCGGCTGCGGGAGGGGAAGAGAGAGACAGAGAAGAAGGAGATGGGGAGGGGTGGAGAAGCAGATGGGCGCCTCTCTTGTGTGCCCTGGCTGGGAATCAAACCCGGGACTTCTGCACGCCAGGTCGACGCTCTACCACTGAGCCAATCGGCTAGGGCCGAGGAGCTTTCTTATAGGCACAGGAAACCCAGAAGAGATGCAGCTGGAGAGACTAGAGGGGCCATACAAAGAAGGGAAAAAACACACCAAATTCTCCTCCTCTCCATCTTTCAATCTCCTGTCAGTGCCTCCCATGGGCTCAATTTATCTAAAAGGCACAGAAAAGGGAGACTGGTTAATGTTGTTTCTACTGACACAGAGTAGAACAGGGAAAGATAAACTTCCCCTGCTATCCCATCAAATATTCCCACAATATACCTATTGTAACATGCTTTACCTTCTCTTGTAGCCACTTGCTCAGCTTTTGCACTTCCCCACATGCCTTCCTGAAAGCCATGACAAATGCGCCTATTAGATTGCCCTTAGAGAAAGAACCTGTATAATTAGCTGACAGCTTCCAGCTCCCACACCTATTGAATCTATCAAGGCATTCACTCCAATGTCATATTTTGCTGGGCTGCTCTGAATCAGTGACAAAATCACAACAGAGGAACTAGAGCTGGGCCATTTGTGGCTAATGTAGAACTCCTCTAAAGGGTAATTTTTGCTTAGGGATCCCCCTCAGCCTAGCTGAGGGTTTCTCAGAGCTACACTATAGACTTGGGTCCTTCTTACTCCTTCCTTCCTTTCTTCTTGTAACACTGTCAGATCTACATTGTGATCTGGGGCTCTCATTTACTCCATTCTCTTCTGCATGATTCTTCATAGATATTTCCTCCAATAAATCTCTGGCACTTCTAATTCCATCTTGGCATATGCTGTTCTGGAAAACCCACCAAACTATAACCCCCTGGAGAGGAGAGAATCTGTAGATTTCATTAATTTCTCTGGTTATGTGACCAAGTACAATACCTGGTACATAGCGGGTGCTCGATACATATTTTATGAATAATATGTTAAATGTTTGAAATAAAGAACTAACACCACACAATAAATCTGTAGCAATAAGTATTAGTCATGAATAGATTTGAAACAAGCAATAAATAACCTGCCTTCAAATGAGGATTCATCATGAGGCATGTTACAGTTTGCAGCTTGGTCTCATACAAAAAGAATTCTGTATTTATCATTAAAATGAATAATATCCAAACATTTATTCCTGGTCTTGACAGAGGGGAGAATTCTTAGAACTCTTCCTTGGTTTCCAAGCAAAGCAAATAACTTTTTACTTGGCATTTCAAAATTTTCATATTTTCACTATTAACTGAAAGAAGTATGTATTCAACAGATAGGGAACAGAGAATTCAGACTACATAAGGTCAGAAGACAAGATTATTAATGGGATTACTTTTGTAGTCAGGAAACTGAACACTATAGAATCCAATTTAACTGCCCCTCTTCTTGTTGGCCCCTTATTTGAGTCTCACTCTCTCCTCTCCCTTTTTCAAAGAGGAAAACTTTTAAAATATATGAATCAAATTGAGATTACTAAAACCAAGCACACGGCCCTACAGAGTGCTCACGATTTTCTTTCATCTCACTCCACAAAACCAAGAGCCAGATAAGAAGATAAGATGTCTGGAGAAATAATAGGCATCATGTTAAGTGCTAACTTCTTTTAAAAAGTCTCCTTTCCCACTAAGATTAACCCCTTCTTAAGACGAAATCTGAACTAGGTAAACACTTATGTGCTTTTGTGCAAAATTTCTGGAGATGTCTAGGCTTACTTCAAACAATGAATGTATTCATAGCTTCCATGCCTATTATTTTTTCTGAACTTAATTATATAAGTTAAAGAGAAAACCCTGTTGTTCCCTTTTGACCCATATTTCTTGTAAATTGGGAGGTAAATCTATAGATGTAATAAAATTCAGATTTTATATTTTGGCAACACTCATTCAGAGGTTCTTCTGTGAACCCCTGTTGGCAAGCACATCATGTCTGGTCATCGTCTGTTTCCTGGGAGTGGCAGGCACGGTTCCTCAGTGCCCAGCTCCATCAGTTAATTAGGAGTTGAAAATGCTACTGCAATACTTTTTTTCATTTAATAACTGGAATACTTTATAAAGAGAAACCATATCATCAATAATTTGATTGCCTCAGGTACAGTTAGTATAGGAAAAAAACAAGAAAAAAAGCTTGATTCTATTCATTTATTTACCAGCTTTCAAAATAATTAACTGGGTCCAAAGGCAAGTAATGATTTTTTTTTACTTATTTATTTTAGTGTCTTTAAATATATTTAATATATTTTAATCCATAGGAACAAGTATCCTTGTTTGTCCACAAATTAGTTCATCTTTAGCTAGGGTCCGCATGCTCATGTTGACTCCTAAGTTCTTTGATAGTGACTTCGCTTCCAAGTATGATAAGATCTCCATGTGCACCTTGTGCATTTCCTGTCTCAGACCTGAAGCCAGCTTCTTCTTCAAGAAGTTATGGTTTAAATGCAATGAGAACAAACTACGAGCTAGTTGTGCTCATTTGCTGCTAGTGTTGGTCTTTGTTCTAGGCTTTTACAGGGATCAAAGGTAAGAAATATATAATTTGAGAAAAGGATAAAATATATCATGTGTCCATATACAGTACATTATCTCCAATTCAAAATCAGGACTGATGGCTTTTATAAGTCTTGCATTGTAAATTGGCAGTATATACAGTGTGTCCGTAAAGTCATGGTGCACTTTTGACCAGTCACAGGAAAGCAACAAAAGAAGATAGAAATGTGAAATCTGCACCAAATAAAAGGAAAACTCTCCCAGTTTTATACCTATTCAGTGCAGTTTGATGTGGGCTCATGCACAGATTTTTTAGGGCTCCTTAGGTAGCTATCCCGTATAGCCTCTACAGACTCGTCACTGACTGATGACCTACCAGAACGGGGTTTCTCCACCGGTTTCTGCCGGTTTCCTTCAACTGCTTATCCCACCGAGTAATGTTATTCCTATGTGGTGGCGCTTCGTTATAAACGCACCGATATTCACATTGCACTTTGGTCACGGATTCGAATTTAACAAGCCACAGAACACAGTGAACTTTCCTCTATATTGTCCACATCTTGACTGGCATGGCCGTGGGCTGCTCCTCTGTATACATGGTGTTACATCATCATCTGCACATGCGCACCTGCTGCCACATCATCCTACAGAAACTGGGAGGGTTTTCCTTTTATTTGGTGCAGATTTCACATTTCTATCGTCTTTTGTTGCTTTCCTGTGACCGGTCAAAAGTGCAACATGACTTTATGGACAAACTGTACATATAATCAGAAGAACCCTGATTATGGAAAACTGGACATCTTTCTTTCTTTTTTCTTTTCTTTTTTATTTTTCAGAAGTGAGAAGCAGGAAGGCAGAAAGACAGACTCCTGCATGCACCCAACTGGAATCTACCCGGCATGCCCACTAGGGTACGATGCTTTGCCCATCTGGGCTGTTGCTCCATTGCAACCAAGCCATTCTAGCACCTGAGGCGGAGGCCATGGAGCCATCCTCGGGGCCTGGGCCAACTTTGCTCCAATGGAGCCTTGGCTCCAAGAGGGGAAAAGAGAAATAGAGAGAAAGGAAAGGGGGGAGGATGGAGAAGTAGATGGATGCTTCTCTTATGTGCCCTGGCCAGAAATCAAACCCAAGACTTCCACATGCCAGGCTGAGGCTCTATCACTGAGCTAACTGGCCAGGGCTGGACATCTTTCTTTTAAAAAGAGAGGGAAGAAGACAAAGATAGAGAAAGATGAATGAGAATTTTATTGATTAGAGAATGAAAACACACTTGTTAGAATGTTTAAAAAATAAAAAGTAACCAGTATTGGTAAGGAAGTAAAAAAATTGGACGTGGAACCCTGTGCATTGTTGATGAGAATGTAAAGGGAATTACTAGATGATCCCATAATTCCACTCTGGGCAAAAGAATGTGCATTTTACCACAATTTTTAAAAAGAAAATTAAATTAAGAAACACATCAATAAATATACCAGGTGGGACAAAAGTAGGTTCACAGTTTTCAGTATGCAAAACACAGTTATTCTTACATTATTATTTATTAATAACTGCAATGTTTTTGCATATGAACAACTGTAAACCTACTTTTGCTCAACCTTCTAATATTGCTCGGGTATCAGAGTTTGGATTTCCCAAGAGCTTGTACTATAACTCCAGGAAATAGAGTCGTAGGACCTGGGAAAGGGTTACTGGGAAGGAGAAAGAATCAACATAAAGGTGTATCAAAGATGTCGCCTCCCTGGTGGGGCTGATTCTAGCTAGACCTCTGAGAAGCACTTGGCAGGCTGCCAATTACTGTCTTCTTGTGGTACAGGAGGTCAAACCCTGTTCCAGAGGCTCCTGCTCCCTATTATATCAGTGTTTCTCCCTGGTTTTTAGGACCCCCCACTTTGGGGATGCAATGTGCACATGACAGTGTGCTGTCTCCTTTGGTGTAGAACAACATGGAACTCATGCTGAGAGTAAGAGACTACCAGTGAGAAGGAGCGTGAGCTCACATAAAACTGAGGCTGAAATCAGAGGGGGCTGAAAGGATGTTACCTGGAGACGCTCAGGCTGCTCCCACAGAAGAACAGGCAGGAAATAAGGATACTGACTGAGCATTGATTCTGCAAAGAAATGATCGTTCACTTCTTGTTTGAGATGAACATTATATTGTGGCATGTTTCAGGAAAAGAGAGAGAAATATTGTTTTATAGCTACATTCTGGAATATTTACAGATGAAGTGATAGGAAGTCTGGGATTTGCTCCAAAATAATCGGAGAGGGGTACTTCCTCCCTTCAGTGGGAGATACAGAAATAAAATTGGCCGTGAGTTAATATATACTTGTTGAAGCAAAGTAGTAAGTACATGGGATTTCATTATAATGTTCTTTCTGCTTATCTGTTCATTTAAAGTTTTCTATGGTAAAACATTTTTTAAAACATAATTGTTTGACAACACTTATAAAGATTGTCATCTTACTTCACTGAGGTCAAAATGTGCATTTTTCTGTGTGATCTGTTTTTGTTGATTAGTCACAACAGTATTTTCCCTTTTCAAATTCTGCAGTTTTTTTAGATGTTCTGGAATAGGTATTTTCCATTTACAAAGCTTGAAAGTGTTTGCAATTAAAATCCTAATTAAAGAGACTTTACAAAAAGTGTAAGTTGCTCATAAAATGTACTTATTTACTACCTGTACGTTTTTTTACTTGTTTCTTGCTACCACAAAATATTATTAGAGTTAACAAAACCATACCAATCACTATAGATAAACACAGTAAACAAAAAAGCCAACAGGCAAGTCTTTGCTGTACCAAAGCCACTAGTTCAAAGACGATGTGTTGTGAGATGGACCACATGTGCTGTTTCCTCAGCAAACTTTAAAGCATGTCTTAAAAGTAAAATCAGGCCTGACCTGTGGTGGCACAGTGGACAAAGCATCGACCTGGAAATGCTGAGGTCGCCGGTTTGGAACCCTGGGTTTGCCTAGTCAAGGCACATATGAGAGTTGATGCTTCCGGCTCCTACCCCTTCTCTCTCTCTCTCTCTCTCTCTCTGTCTCTCTCTCCTCTCTGTCTCTCTCTCTCCTCTCTAAAAATGAATAAATAAAATTTTAAAAAATTTAAAAAAAAAGTAAAATCAATACTTTGCATTATTTTTTTCCAGAGAATTTGTTGTTCTGAGTTATGGCATTTCACCTGTTTCTACATGGGTTGTATAGTTCATTGGTAACAAGGCAGCAAGAACCAACTGTTACTTAATCTAGAAAGAAAATTATCGGAAGGATATGGGATAGTTTATAGAGTGAAAGGCAAGCTGAAGAACCAAGTTTGACAGAGGACACAGACCTGAGCAATGTTGGATATTGTGATAGCAGGGTCACAACGGATATATCGCAAGGTACCACCATCAAGGTGAATGGCCTAGATGGATTCCCCGGGTTTCAGTTACTTTACTCAAAATTATTTCCTTTTGGAAGTCCTAATGGCATAGCTAAGTTTGAGGCCCATCCCTTGGTCTTAATTGACAATCTTAGCATAACTATATTTGTGAGGAATATTTCCCCAAAGTAAAAGTAGATTAAAAAAAGAAGAAGAAGATTGGAGAATGCAGGCTGGGCAGGTAAAATCAAGTGATCTTTTCCTAACACCTTCACTGAACTGCAAAAGGCTCATTCATCCCAGTATCCCCAGAACACAGCTCAGTGCCTGGTTGTGGACTATGCATAGTGGATGTTAATATTGGACCACAGTAGATAATACCTGGTAGATACATATCTGGTAGATACATCCCTCCATATCTTTGTCATAATTATCATTTCTAAACATAAAGGGAAGAAATATTTTTCCATTAGCATGAAGAATTACCAAATATTACAGAATACACTTAGATAAGAAGTATTCTTTAAATTTTTTTTCAATTAGTTTACATTCAATATCACTTTGTATTAGTTTCAGGTCCACAGCCTAGTAGTTAGACCAGGGGTCCCCAAACTATGGCCTGCAGGCCGCATGCAGCCCTGAGGCCATTTATTCGGCCCCCACTGCACTTCCGGAAGGGGCACTTCTTTCATTGGTGGTCAGTGAGAGGAGTACATTGACCATCTCATTAGCCAAAAGCAGGCCCATAGTTTCCATTGAAATACTGGCCAGTTTGTTGATTTAAATTTACTTGTCCTTTATTTTAAATATTGTATTTATTCCTGTTTTGTTTGTTTACTTTAAAATAAGATATGTGTAGTGTGCATAGGGATTTGTTCATAGTTTTTTTATAGTCCAGCCCTCCAACAGTCTGAAGGACAGCGAACTGGCCCCCTGTGTAAAAAGTTTGGGGACCCCTGAGTTAGACAATCATATATTTTACCAAGTGTTGCCCTGATATTTCCAGTACCCACCTGGCCCCATACATAGTTATGACAATATTACTGACTAAGCTGTACTTTACATCCCATGACTACTTTGTAACTGCCAATCTGCATTTCTCAATCTGTGCACATTTTCAACCCAGTCCCCTAACCCCTCTTCCCTCTGGCAACCATCAGTCTGTTTTCTGTATCTATGAGTCTTTTTCTGTGCTGTTTGTTCATTTATATTATTTTTTAGATTCCACATATCAGTGAAATCATGTAGTATTTGTCTTTCTCTGACTGATTTATTTCAATCTGCATAATACCCTCTAGATCCATCTATACTGCTGCAAATGGTAAAATTTGGGGGGGGGTTATGGCCAATTAATATTCCAAGGATATATGTACCATATTTTTATCCACTTATCTATTAATAGGCACTTGGGTGCTTCCATAGCTTGACCTTGTGAATAACACTGCAATGCACACAGAGGTGCATGTAATTTTTTGAATTAGTGTTTTGGGTTTCCTCAGATTTATACTCAGAAGTGGGATCACTGGGTCATAAAGCAGTTCCATTTTTAATTTTTTGAGGAGACTCCATACTGCTTTCTACAGTGGCTATAACCAATCTGCATTCTCACCAAAAATGCATTAGGGTTCTCTTTACTCCACATCATCTCCAATACTTGTTGTTTGCTGATTTATTGATGATAGTCATTCTGGCAGGTGTGAGGTGATATCTCACTGCAGTTTTAATTTGCATTTCTCTGATGATTGGTGATGTTGAGCATCTATTCATATGTCTATTGGCCACCTGTGTGTCAAGAAGCATTCTTTATTGAAATTGAGAATGTTGTATGAGCAATTATATAAGACATGTTAGTGCTTAGCCATGTCTAAATCAACATTATGGTCTGTTAATATTACATGCAACTTATGAAAGCCTATAAATACAAAGCTCTCTTTTAATTCAGGTAACTTTAATAACAATATACATGCAGGAATAAATATTGTCTCACACTTAAGTCATGCAAAATGTGATATTATGCAATGCACTGAAATAATTTTGCACCAGACTATATACGAAAAATAACTTGCTGAGACAATGCTCAGATTCTAACATAAATATTGATAAGTCTGTTAGACAATTCCAAGACATGCTTTCCCTGTACAAACATAGATGCACTCAAACACTAAGGAGAAAGTTAGATTGTACATTATCCATTATTGGCTTGATCAGGGGTTGGAACACTTCTTCACTTTTCTAATTATTTCTGTTGCTCTGCAACAATATTTGTTCAGACAGTTACATCAGAGTTGTTTAATAATAGTCTTCCACATATGTAAAGGCACTGGCTGGAGAAACCCATGTTCTAAAAAGTACATCTCTCTTCTAATTGTGTTTCATTTGAAAGTGGTTTCATAGTCTGAGTTAAGAGGAGTCCTAAATGCCAATTCTTCAATTCAAACCATTCTTCCAAAGACAAAAAATTTCTTTAGAGGAGACAGGAAAAAAGGAGAAAGAAAGCCTTTCACACATAAACTGTGCTTGAGAAGTGTTTACTAAATAAACAGTGGCAGGGATCCCAACCTGAGCCCATGCTGTGACTACCTTTCAGGAACTTCTGTCTGGACATCTCAAGCAAACTGGTAGAGAGGATCTGACAGAAGTTTATTTGTTTCAGGAGTTAAAGAACTTTCCAGAGAAAATCATCTTAAGAAAATAAAAGTGACTCCAAAACAATGACTTGGTTGTCAAAGAGGAGACCCAGGCCCCGAGCCCTCGCCTCTTTCCATTTCCTCCCTCCGGATGCCTGTCTGCACCCAAGAGCAAAGAGGGTTCTGAGAAAGCCCCAACATTCCACTTCATAAAACTCCATTTTGATAGAGGCATCATCAATGTCATGCTTGGGTTCCCTAAGACATTCCAACACAAAGTGGAAGAGTGGTCTCATCTCCTGCTTTGTCACAGACCATCTTGCAGTTTGGTCACTGAGAAGGCTCTGCCTTGTCCCTTGTGTGCCCATAAAGAGGTTGCAGTACAAACTGGAGAGCAGAGCAGCCATACAGTGTCTGGGCATCTTGCAGGCACATGTGGGACTCCTCGCAATTACCATTTCAGGGAAGCACAGCAAGCGGCTTCAGCAGGCAACAGTGAGAGCCTGTAAAGTCTGGACATTACTTATGATGTGACTCTGTTGTACCTACAGATTAGTGAGCCTGAGTCAACTCAGAGAACAAATAAATAGATAAGCCCTCCTCAGTTTAAAACATTTTTCCCTTCACAAGATAAGACTTCAATTCAAATTAGAAGATTGTGATGTCACAGAAGACTGTTGTCTCAAGACAAAGGATAACAATGGGAACTATCTGGATTAATCCTGGAAAACAGTCTGTGATAATTATATTATTTTTCTTGAATTTATGGTTGAACTGCTATCAATCCAAGCAATGCCTATACTCCTTAAAGATTTGCTTGTTATTTTTTGAAAATATGCATTATGGATAGTTTCTTTCAACCGTTTTAATGTCATCTTGTCCCATCATGTCTGATAAGTAAAAAAAATTAATTCAGGTTGACATCCTCCCTATCAGAGATGCAGAGCTATTGAATTATCTGAAGATAGTTCTAAATACCAGCCTTTAAATGATAACTAATCTGCAAAAAGCAAGCATTGTTTCTGACATGCCATGTCACCTTTCTAACTTTTCACTCTGCATTGTGCTACATCCTGCAATGTCAGCTAACATGGAAAGCAGCAGTACACAACATGATGGGGTGACTCCAAATTGAATGAAAGCCACTATTCAGGCTGAGATCCATTTTATGCCATCCATTAGGCAAAATATAAGGGCAAAGAATGAAAGGTTATTTTCAGAAACCATTGTTTGAAATAAGCTATATGCTTCTTTGAACGCTCACATAAAATGTATCTCTCTTCTCTATGTCTTTACTCTGTAATTTATTATTGTGAAAGCCAATTTAAGAGATGAATTCTATCCCATTTCCTTAATCAACTTGCACTTATGCATACTGTCACTTAACTCCATAATATAGTTTTTGGCTTGAAATCATAGATCTTTTAAAATTCTGGAGTTAGGAAGGACGTAGGATATAATATAGGTCAACCCATTTAGTGTGCTGATGAGGAAACGGAACCACAATGTAAAAAGATTTGTCTGAAGTCCCATTGCTAATTAGTGGCAAAGCTCCTGCTAGAACCTGCATCCCCTTTCAGTCAGTATCTTTCAATTACACCACGTGGGATGACAGCTGCCCTGAGGAAACACAGCAAGCCAGCACCTTGAGATTATTTACAACAGTATCAACAGCAGACAATTAGACCTAACATACTCTGATTGAATTTCTGCTTTTCTTTTCATTTCTTGTCACATTTCAGTGGTTTAAGAGAGTTTGCTATTTATGTACAGTGGTCAAGAACAAAATCCTATGAGCCTGAAAAAATATGCTGTGTAATAAGCCAAAAATAAAATAAATGGAAAGCCCAAGAAAAGACCCAGAAAACAAGGGAGAGAGCAGGGAATCTGGAGAGGAGAGAGAGCTCTGGTTGCCGCCTCGCTGTGGTTTTCTCTGAAAACAGAAAACCAAAAAGTAGAGCCATGAGTTTGCCCAAGGTGATCAGGAAGCAGACACTTAGATCCTTTCTCAGCTACCTCTCCAGTCAACACTTGGTAGTTCATGGTTTCTTCTCAATGGTCTTCCCAATGTAAATAAGTGTTATACAAAATTTCTCAATTCAAGTTAGGTTGTGAGAGAAACTAAAAAGTAGGAAGGACAAAGGGTAGAGTTATATTCTAGGAAGGTACTTCTAAAAGCTGGCTGTATTTTGGAGGATTGGAGAGACCTACATAGAAAGATTTCAGGAGAACCACAATCTCTCCTTCCATTTATCCAAGGCGTGGAAAACAATCTCTGCTTTGTGTTAAGGACTTGGTTCTTTATGCACAGATTGCTCATATTGGACTTTGTGCATGTTCTTGTCATGTTGTTCTCATGAACATATTTAAACAAATGCAGTTTTGTCTTCATCACTGGACTCCCTTAGCTCTGTGACTGTAGCACTCTTTCCCAACTTTGTTTCCCTTTTCAAATGTAAGTCATTTGTTTAAAACAATACCCTCCTTTCTTGAAAATGGAAACTTTTACCCAGTTTAGAGTTGCTAGCATTTTCCCTATTGTCACTGTTCCCTCAAGGGCTGTCGCTCAGTGATCCACATGTCTCCATAGGAACTAGACATAGGTGACTAGACCTGAAAATCTAGATAATACTCTCTGCTGCTTTTCTTCCATATCTTGGCCTTCTAACTCTCTGACCAATTGCTCTTCCACCCTTTCAGGTCCAGGAAGCACTCTACCTAACCCAGGAGACAGATGCAAAAGAGGACTTAGAAAAGCAGGCTTTTTGTTGCTGATCATTGACCTTGCACTACCACTCTAAACACTAAGCACTGACAATGACTTTAGAAGCCTCTTGTCATCTCTGACATTTTTTAAAAAGGGACTGTTTTTTTCTGAGCCTTAATTTTTCTGATGCTCTTCTTGAAGGCTCCTATGTGTATTTCATATTTGTCCTATGTCATTTATTCATTCTTTCTTTCTAAGTGGTTGGTCCTTAGCCAGCCTTAGAGCCTCCACAGACACCACCTCTTTTTTATTTCTTCATGAGAAAAGGTATATCTCAGAAATATGCTTTCAGAACTATATTGCTGGGGTTACTTTGCCTATTAGAGTCTTGGCTCTGCAGGGTCCTGAGGCAGAAGGGAACATAGCCCTTTCCAGGAACTGTAGGGTGGTAGAAGATGGGGTAAAAGTGTTTCTAAGGCAGGGGTTACAGCCTGTGGCATGTTAACATTTAGCCCTTTAACATTAGCCCTAACAACAAGGAGAATGACATCATTACCTCTCCTCTCTTCTGCTGAACACCTTAGGGCCACTTCACAATCTTTAGGGGAAAAGAAGAGGAGAGAGATCTCAGAACTCTTAATAATCATGGTTAACATTTCTGATTGAAGCTATTGTGAGGAAAACCAATGGCTTAAGTGAGATTTGATATACTCTGCAAGGGTGTGAGTGGCCAATAGCCTGTTGTCAGAAACAGCAGAGTGGTCTATCACAAAGCATGAGTTTTCACACTTCAGGAGCTAATGTAACTAATCCTGTATGAATGTGAGGTGCCTACATTTTCACATCTGCCATTTGGGGAGGCTCCAATGTACGCTAAAATTTGCCCTACTCCGAGCCCCATTTGGACTCAATGATTTATATATTATGGAGGCTGAGATATGGAGGGGAGCAAAAGTACCTTAAAGACTTCTTCTGCCCTCCTGTGAGTCATACCTTCTGTCCGCAGGTACCATGTGGCCTCTATTCACTGACTCACCGCTGCCAGTAATGGAAGTGCCAGTAGAGACAGGTGTTTCTGCTACTCCTTTTGACGTCACAATGCTCCCAGACGGCTGTCAGAAATCAGTGATGGAGTACTTTATGCCTTTTTCCTCCCACCCTCACCTTCTTCCCAGAGAGCCCATTTCCTTACTGTAAAACTGGAGGGTGCTATGCACACTCCAGAGAGGCTTCCAGATGTAGTCCTCACTGCTCCAGTGGCCGCCACTGCAGTGGGGCACCTCTAAGAAAGCGTGAGCTACATGGGAGAGTTTCTGCCCCCTCCAGGCTCTGTGACAAAACACACAGGAGCAAGACTGGAAGCACAGTTCCAATTGTCAGAATTTTCCATAATCTACCAACTGGTCATTCCTGCAACATTCATAATTCCAGTCCTTGGATGGGGAGGGGGGCGGTCAATTTGCTTTGCTTCTTTTTAAAGATGAAACCACCCAAAAGGTACATGAATGCTTCAACATGCCTGCAATTTTAGCTGTTCAGAGAACACAGCAAGATAAATATCCATGCCATGAGAAATTATAGCATTATGTACTGCAATAAATATGACAAATGATAGGCCAGATATTCATTGGCTCATAACAGTTGGCAGGCATAACCATCTGTGGATCCAAAGTTCGATCTATTTGTTTTTTTTTCTCCTACAACTGCCTTGATCTTTGTCTACCTAGACTAGAGCCTCTGATCTTTAAGCTAGTCTGGACAATCTTGCAAAGCCTTGAACTTTATTGGGTTTTTTATTAAGAAATGCAAGTATTGCCACAAAAAACACAAAAACTCTTTGTGTATGAGAAAGAAACCAGAACAAGAGATCTCATATTCCTTTCTTAGTGTAAGGAAGCTTTTTACTTGCAAAGAATCTAAAAGCAGGGAAGGCAAATCTAAGGATAATTAAGAAAAATGATGGTGTTTGTTGCCACAGAAGAAATAAATCTTCTGTGTCTCTCATTTATTTATTGATTAAACAGGGAACCTTACAATAGATTTAAGTTCTTGCTTTTGTCACAAGAAAGGTAACATTGAAGTCCATTATTTCATTATGTGAAATGCGAATCTATATTTCTCATTTAGAATCTAAACCCTCCGCTTGGTTGAAATCTCACAGCTTACACCACTGATAAAAGAAAGCCTAATGAGCCCTAATGTCACCACAGCAAAACTTGCCCAATTAGACCAGCTGTTACACAGAAAAAGTACCCTGTGAACTTCTAATCTGGAATCTTGACAGTTTGAAGATAAAAATTCCATGCCAGAAAATCAGGTTTTTAAACAGGTGTCTTTCTAAGCACAGCTACTTGCTGCTCTTGCTTCTCTCCTCTTAGCCTATCCTGTAGGAAAAGGTTTCATCAGAAATGTGGAGAAAAAGATTTTTCAGGTGGTGGAAGATGCTACCAGAGTTCCTTGTGATGGAAACCTTTTCTCCAGTTACAAAGTCAACCCAGGATTCAGAGAGCTGAACAGCACAACTCATTTTTTGATTGTTGGGTATTTTGCTTTTTATATATGAATGTTTCTCTTTTAGCACTTATTGAAATAAAGCAAAATGACCATAACCAAGAGCAAAATTCTTCTACCCTCCTCACACACACATACACACACACACACACACACACACACACAACAAATAATCATCAAGGACAGGTTTTGGAAGAACAGAAACTGCAGGATTATGAGAGCACTCTGCTCCCATTTCTTATACACCATAAAATCAACACTGGGACAGTAAAGTCAATCTATTCAGCAATACGTATTCACCAACTGTGTGCTGCACTCATTCTATGTACAAAGCAACAAACAACTTGTGGGGGTTTGGGGGACAAAATAAACCAAATATAGCTCACACGTTAAAGCTTCCCATTGTAAAGATGAAGCATTTTAATACAAGACAGAGAGGACTAAGTTGTGTATAATGCTCCAGGTCAGTGCTGAGGGATCAGAGGAGAGACAGGGTCAGCTCTGAGAACAGAACCAGGAGAGGTTTCCTGGAAGAGATGGGACTTGAAGAAAGGTAAGACTTGAACTTGCTGACATGAGGAAGTACCAGGACAGCCTCAGACAGAGAAAAGATCATGATATTACAAAAGCAAAAAGTTAGAAAAGTGCTCTGGAGCCAAGTACAGTGAGAAAATGAGCAAAATACAAGGTGTACAAACATGCATTAAAAATCATCTATTCATGGCCCTGGCCAGTTGGCCATGCATATGGAAGTCCCAGGTTCAATTCCAGGTCAGGGCACACAGGAGAAGTGACCATCTGTTTCTCCACCCCTCACCCATCCCTTCCCTCCCTCTTCCTCTCTCTCTTCTCTTCCTGCAACCCTGGCTTGATTGATTTGAGCAAGTTGGCCCTGGATGCTGAGGATGGCTCTGTGGCCTTGCCTCAGGCAAGGTTGTCCAGCTGCTCCAGATGGGTAGAGTATCACCCAGTAGGGGACTCACCAGGTGGATCCTGGTTGAGGTGCATGAGGAGTCTGTCTCTCTGCCTCCCTGCCTTCTTGCCTCTCAGGAAAGGAAGAAGGAAGGAAGGAAGGAAGGAAGGAAGGAAGGAAGGAAGGAAGGAAGGAAGGAAGGAAGGAGGGAGGGAGGGAGGGAGGGAGGGAGGGAAGGAAGGAAGGAAGGAAGGAAGGAAGGAAGGAAGGAAGGAAGGAAGGAGGAAGGGAGGAGGGAGGGAGGGAAGGGAGGAAGGGAGGAAGGGAGGAAGGAAGGGGGGAAGGAAGGAAAGAAGGAAAAAGAAGAGAAAGAATGGAAAGAAAAAGAAATTTAAAAAAATCATCTGTTCATAAACATTAACTGAGCATTGGTTTTAGTATGTTTTTGGCACTTGTTAGGTCACTGCCTGACAGTAGTGAACAAAAAAATCTCCACTCACACAGTTATTTCTAGTTGGGGAATATAGAGACTGAAAAACTATATAATGCATTAGATTGGAGAGCAGGTTATAGAAGGTGTTTAGAGGAATTTCTCTGATAAGATAACTCTTGAGCAGAAACCTAAAGTGAAGGGTAAGTATCTATTTTGGGAATTATAATCCAGGCAATGACCCTGAGGTGAGACATGTCTAGCGCAGCCTGTAGTTGAGGACAGAGAAAACCAGGCTAGGCAATGGTGAAGGAGGCAGGGGGTGATGTCAGAGAGACAGCGTAGTGTGTGAGTGGTGGCCGTCCATGTCCCCAGAGCCTGCCTGCTCGAGTTAGGACTTCCGATTCTTCTTTGGGCGGGAGAAGATGACATTGGAAGATTTAAAGCAAAGGAATGGCATGACCCACCTCACATTTTGAGATGAGTACTATGGCTGCTGTGTGGATAGCCAGAGGGAGACAGGATGGAATTCAAGAGACCACTTAGGAGATGACGGCAAAAGCACGGACGAGGTGATGGTGGCGTGATACTCTGTGAATGTGAGTATAGTCAGGGCGAGAAAAGGTGGAAAACAGCATTTTATAGGGAGCTTATTTGTAGTCTAAATTGAGCACCTTTTTCCCTCTTCAATTACAAATGTTTAGCCATACAGTTTCACATTTATTTTGATGCTGACAGACAATCACATCATTCAAAACACACAAATAATAAAATTATCTGGGATTTCTCAGCGGTCCCAGCTACAGTGTCAGCCTCTTCGACTGGGACGAGGAATGAATTGCAACTAATTTGACTGCTGGTTTTAATGCTGCTGTCACCATGGACTTTCTCACCCAGGGCTTTGGGACTCCAATTCTGTTGATAGCTCAAAGGGTTCCAGGTTAACAAGCCAAGCGCACTCCTCTACTCCTCCAGCTAATGTACGCTCTTAACATTAGAGCTTTGTGTCTAACAGCTGTATCTCCTCTTTCCTAGTAAATTCAGAATAAACCTTCTCCAAGATGATAGATCGTGAAATGCATGGTAGCAGGTGCTGTCCAGGCTGTCAGGCGGCTGAGAAGGAGCAGGCAGTGACAGATGGCCATCTCCTCTCCATAACTAGTGCTGCTGAAAGATGTCTGCTCCACATCCTTCCACGTAACTTAGACTTAGGGATACAGCTCTCCACCCTGAGTCCAGCACCCTCGCCATCCCCCTTCATGGCACCACTGTGATTTCTATTTTTCCCACATCTCCTATCACAGCCTCATATTATTATTAACACGAGTTATCACGTCATGGGAGAGGTGCTTGCTTGATAGCTTGGGTATCTCAACAGTCTCATGATTGATAAGCTCTTAAAATCATCCAGGTGAGAACGGGGATAGCAAATGCCTCAGGTTGAATGAAACAGACAAGGAAGACCATATTGCCAAATGCCTGAGGCAACCTCTAGGTCACTTTCCTCCTCTGACCCAAAAATAAAAAAAAGGAAAGAAGAGAATCCACCAGCATAATGTGACGAGAAATGTAAGGTGATGTGTCAGAAATAACAATGCAGGTCAAGCTGGCATTTGTTGTTACTGAAAGTGATGAGTGATATTCCTTCCGCTATAAGTGCTTTTGCTCCTCCAGGAAATACAATTCTGTCTCAGTCATTATCTTCCCAGAGCAATAGAATGAGAGGATTTTTCCCATTATGAAATCATGGACCCATCGTAAAATAAGGATGAACATTTTCTCTTGGTATGTGACATTGTTTTATAAAAACAGCAATTATTCACATAATTCTACTCTCAAAAACACTTTAAATGATATTTAAACTTTAATGTGCATACAGATCACTTAAAGATCTTGCTAAAAACTAGATTCTGGTTTAGAGAGCCTGGGGTTTGGTCTAAGATTCTACCTTTCTAACAAACTCTTAGGTAAAAGTTCAACAATCACATATCACGTAGCAAGGCATTAAAGAGTATCTTCAGAATTATATTTTTAATTACTCTCCATTTTGTTTTGCTTTTTAGAATATTCCAGTTTCTACTAGATTTGTATTTTGATCAGGACCTTTGCTATCACAGTGCTTGGAAGTTCTCTGATGGCAGTATTTTAATATCTCAATTTAACAGTTGTGGTTGGTCATAGATTACTGTTCTTAGTGTCAAGTGGATTCTTTATTATTTATGCCCTGCATTTTATTGTTCATATTTAAGTCACTACAATTACAAGCTGAAATGGGGAAATTTTATAAACCTTTGAGAAAATTAGTAATTAAATTCTATAAAAAATCAGTAAGCAAGAGTCAGGTTGTTTAAGAAATACTGTATTTCTTTGAAAAATATTAGAGCTATAACAATCACCTTTCTAGAGGACAAAAAATAAAAATGATACTTGCTGCCTTATAGAGTGAAAGCTATGAAAAATGTTGGAAGAAAACTGAGAATAAAAATAATTCTATTTTACATTTTGATTCAGATACTGTAATTTCAAAGGAAGCCTTTGAAAGATAGATTGATTTTGATAATTTCCTGCATTCCACTTAACAGCACCTGGAGCCAATCAAGAAAAATCAAAATCTCTTGCTCTGACATTTGGGTGTGAAGCAAAAACAACACCTTTATATTTTAAACTTCACTGTTTCTGAAAGTGAGAGGTTGAGAGGCTGAGAGGTTGAAAGTTCTGCTTCAGCCAAGCACGTAAGAAGAGAGAACACACATTTGGCCCACAGATCAGTTCAAATCAGATCTGCTGAGTGATAGCTCCATATGAAACCTCACTTAAGTGGAATCTGTTGATCAAGCCAAAGTGTGTCCCACGGACCATCATGCAGATAAACATTCTCTAAAGTCTGTGGTTGAAAATATTTCCTTTCCTTAAAACCTGTGCCAATTTTAATATTGTCAATTTATTTTCACATTGCAGAGTTGGGATGGTATTTGAATATGCAGGAGGATATATGGCTCAATTGTCATTTAACCATAGATTAAATGTTTGCATAAAAAGGAATGCATTTTACAATTTTCAAATTGATGAAAGTTTTATGGGGAGATATAATGAGAATGAGAATGTATTTTATGCAGGAGGAAAAGCTGTCTGGCACTGAGAACCACAGACAAGGATTTAAGAGTCTAGGATTGTATTGGTGGCATCAGAAAAAAAATGCTTTTAGGCACGGATGCTCCAAGGTAGGTCAAAAGAGCATCCGCTAAATCGTAAGTGCTCGCTGCTTCTTTTGGAACCTCAAAGGTTTTGTGGTTCCCAGGTGAAAGGAAAGGATCACTTCAGATCCGGATGTGTGCAACTAGGCACAATATTGAAGAGAGTAGAGCATGGAGCAGAGATAACATAACATGGTGGTCAGAGTCATGTCTTCCCAAACTAGACTGGCTGTGTTTGAATCCACTTACTACTAGCTGTGTGACCTTGAGAAGGTTACTTAACTTCCTTATGCCTCAGATGCTAAGCTATAGAAAATAATAACAGCATCTACCTCATAAAGTTGTTATGAGGATCAAGTGAATAATATTTTATAATGCAAATCAATCCCTGTGTAAGTGTAAGCACATTATGTTTGTTAAATACAGCCAGTCCTTAAATAACGTTCATTTCAATGACGTTTTGTTATAATGTTGATGAGATGCTTTAAAACTTAACTCAGGTTTATATCAATTAGACTATAGTAAAATAGGTTTTGTTAGATGTCATTTTACTTAAAGTTGTGGAACCTATCTATGATATTAAGTGAAGACTTACTGTAAATGAATGAATAACAAAACAAAGTGGTTAAGGTGTACATTCTCTAGATTTATATTGCCTAGTTTCAATTCTCAGCTCTGCTATCTAACTGGGAAAGTTATTTTTCTAACTGAAGAGTAGGTTACTCATAGACTACTATTGACCATTATGTAGTCTTGGGCAAGTTACTAATCTATCATAAGCTTGTTTTATTCATATAGCAGTATACTTTTTAAGGTGGTTGTATACAGGGGGTCCTCGGGTTATGACACAGTTCCGTTCCTACGACAGGACATAACCTGAATTTTGGTGTAAGTTGAAACACCCCCTAGCCTAAGTCACTTACCTATCCTAACACAGTTGTAAACTCATAATCTAGAACATAAAAACATAACTAAGCCACAGAAAAAGGAAAAGGACATAAATACACTGTACTGTAGTAACAAAAAATGAGTGTAAAAAAAAATATTTCTTACCTTTATCCTGTGGTTGGCTTACACACTGGAAGAGGCATTGCAAGGTGAGAGAGAGGGACCTATCAGGAGGAGGAAGCTGGAGAGGCAGGAGAACCTGCAGAAGGTTCTGAAGATACTGGGTCAGGTGAATCAGGATTGCCTGAAGAACATGCAGGAGATGCTGGAGACTATTCTACCTGCATTACAGGCGTTTATCTCGAGAAGCAGCTGATGTACAGGGTACAGGATGTGTTGCAGCCTCTCTGCTTTCTTAAAGAATTATTCTAGGCTAGTCTGGAAAGTTGATGACTTCTTTTCTTCCAAAATGCTCTACAGCATTGCAAGGCATCCATAACAGCTCTGTAGACCTTACTGAATCTGTCATCACTGGAGTCCTCAGCTTGAAATTTTGCCAACCCATCCTCTACCATAGAAAAACCTTCACCAAACCCTCAGTAGTAAATCTCTTGGGTTCTGGGGTTTCTATTTCTTCCTCTTTAATCAGCTGCTTCTCCAGCTGAATGAGTCCTCAGCAGACAGCTCTTCTCCATGTGATACCTATAGCTCTGTGACATCCATCATGATGGCTTTTATCTTCTTCGAAGCAGTACCATCTGAAGACTTTTGTTTAGGATCTATGATAGGGCCAGAAAGTCGCCAAACAAAGCAACACAAACAGAACACTTGCGCTTTTAACAGTCCATAATGACATATGTAAGCGTTACTTACTGGGGGACGCCAACTCCCTCACTCATAGGCCTCGTTACTGCATATTCTTCCGCTGCACACAACCAAATTAGTTCACCCACATAGTCTGTAAGTACTATGCTAATGGCGGAAGCCAAAACACTCATGTCTCACTTTTTTAAGTTTTTATGAAAGTGAGCGTCGTAAACTTGAAACATAGTATGTCGAGACTATCATAATCTGAGGGTCCCCCGTATTAGCTATCTCCCCTTTACTGGTCTTATCATCAAATTTGTTAAGTATGTCTTTAACTCACTGAAAAATAATTTAAGGACAAAAGGGCCAAAGAAAAAAAAATAAAACAAAAAGCCTCGTAGTGTGACACAAGCACACTCTTCCAGGTTAACATCCACACATTAATCAACCCTGTCTGGACACAGTCATTCATCAGTTATGACTCGTGCTGTCATGCAGCCATATATGACTATTTAGTTCACAGAAATAATCTTTTTACTGCTTTTTTCCCCTAACAGTACACAATGATGATAACACTTTACATTTATATAGCACGTTAGTGTTTTGCAAAACCTTTCGCATCCATTACTTTATTTAACTAGACACATTGTAAGAGGGTCATTTGTCTTTGAAGAAGCAGTTTTGAGAAAATTTCCAAATTTAATTTAAAACCATATTTACACTGCTACCAGGAGTTATCACTGGCAACAGTATTTCCATCAATGGTTCCTGTTGGGTGACAGACCGCAGTCACTGCATCTCCAGATGTTGCTGCAGAGGACAAAGCGGCTCTGACATTCAAACAGCCCCTTGTCCTGTCCTCTCCTCTCCTTTTTGCTTTGATTTAATACTATATTGCCTGTTCATTCAAAAACCTCTCTACTTAAATTAAAATTAAATTTTTTTTTTTACTTATTCAGAATCTCCATACACTGACCATTAGTGTAGATTAGTCTACATTTGCCTTTTTCTGAGCCCTATAACTCAAGGTAATATGTCTGCTGCCTTCCCCACATTTAGGTATTGCACAGTCTAAACATTAATGTGACCCTAACATCCCTAAATCCCCTTTCTCTTCGGCATGACTAGTATTTTCTGACCCAAGACTTAATTATATATTTCCTAAACTTTTTTTTTACACTTTAATAAATGAGTAAATATGTAGTGTACCTACTTTCAAAAGGCAACTGAGGTGACTTAAAAACACATGAACAATCGGGATTTAATAAGAAGAATAAAAAAGACTTGGCCCCCCAAAGTTCTTTCTTCTCTTGTTGCCCCTCAGCTTTACTGTCTACCTTCTCACCCACACTCTGCACACAGAAACCTGTCACTTCACTTGGCTAATTTCAGACTTAAACTCACTCTGTGACATGAACGCATTAATAAACTTGGTGGACTATAGGATCCTCTCAAGACCCGCGCTCTCTACTTTCTCCATCCCAGAATCTTCCATTTCAAACAAACAAAGCCTCTGGGGGTTCCATATGCTTAGTTCTGCCTTTTCTGCTTTCATATCTTTCCCAAGAAACTTCTTTTATTTCCTTAACAAACATGTTTGATCAAGTGTTTATTCTGTGCCAGTCTCTATTTGAAGAACATTACACAGATCAGCTCATTTAACCCTCATAACAACAATCATGGGTAGAATTATTATTCATTTTAGAAACGAGAAAACTAAAGCAGCAAGAAATGACTTACACAAAGTTTCAAGCTGAGTGGCAGAGACAGGATGGGGCTCTAGCAACTGGTCCTGAGGTCTGTGCTAGACTCGCTTCTGCCTCCACTCGATTCTTTCTGTGATATGTATTGATCTGCGTGAAGCCCCGTTAAGATAGGTATTGATCTGTCTGAAGCCCCGTTAAGCTCCTACAAGGTCAGGGCCCATGCTACTCTGATATCCCGAGCGTTTCTGAAGCAGGTGTGCTCTTCCAACACTGACTTCAGCAGCTGATGACCCACTAGCATGGAAAAAACACTTGAATTTATTGAAAATGAGTTTAATGGACCTAGTATTTCTGTATTCTCTGAAGAATGTAATTTTTGCATTGATCCTCATGAACAACATCTGAATTTAGAGATGTGAGTGCATTGTCTAGATCTGCAGGGAAATGGAGAAGAAATAGAAATAACACTTCCCAGACTTATAACATAAAAGTGTTTTTCTGAGTTTTTCTTTTTGGGAAAAGCATAACCCTTATAGAAAAATGCACAGGGAGATAATTTTAAAGGAGATGAAATGTCTAGATCTACTTAGTAACTATGGTTTTCTCTTCCACTAGCCTATAATAATAAAAACTCTAGAAAGTTTCTAACACTTATATAGATAAACCTTCTGTTTTCTCAGTCTAAGTATTTTTATCTCTAGGCTTTTGTATTGTTTTTATTATTTTATACTGCCTAATAAATTACCAACAATGCACTGGACTAAAATATTTATTATCTGGAGGACCACATGATCTGTGAAGGATGGCAAATTTCTGTCAAAATAACTCACCCTCATTGATTTTGCATGAAACCTGGCTTTGTCTGTTATTATCTAGCTCTGAAGGAAAAAAAAAAAGTTTAATCCTTTCCTATTTCTCTGTTCCTCTCCACCTACACCACTGCCAAAGAATGTAAACTGTTTCTCAAGGAGATCTTTCCTATCACTATTACAAAAATAACTGCATTGTGCAACTTAATATTTGTCAATTTATATTAAAAATAAATATATATTAAGGCATTAAAAAGCTAATATTTTAATAGAGATTACGTTTGAGTAATGAGATTGCAAATAAATTTTATATTTTTCTTTACACTGTTCTGCATTTTTTATAATGATATTGTATTGCTCTTACTATGAGAAAAAATAAGATCTTATATATTTATTGATAGAAATATACTTAAAGCAGGAAGATTAGCTTTCTGGGATGATTTGTAAACCTAAAGTTGGAGCCAAGCGTAAGGACAGTATATGATTGCCTCTGCTAAGACTAAAAACGTACCAAAAACAAATTACCAAAATGATCTCTCCCAGTCCTCTTATTGATCTGTAGTTATGATTGGGAGACAAATTTCTATGGGTGTCTCATGTTTCATCATGTCTTTATGCTTGACTGTCTTCTCTAGTGTGTTTGTTTAGTGAACAGCCTTGGAATACATAGTATATTTCAGAACAAAGGGCAGACATGTTTACTGCTTATTAAAAAATATTTAGTATCACTAAGTTCTGAATTCCTCCCTTGTAACCCAATCCACTGCATGTGCAGGTGCTACCTGGCCCTTTTTGCACCATTTTGTGAGAATTAGGGCCAAAATATGGCTCCTGATATTACTGTGAGAAATAAATTGTCCCTTATCTCTGTCCTTGGTATTTCATATTATCTGCCAGCATCCATGAAACAGTGACAAGATACCTTTTTAGTTTGCAAGTAGGGTAGAGTCTCAGAATCTTCACGGTGCTTCACAATTATCTGAATAGTGTTGTGTTTCTTTGGCTTTAAAAGTCTATTTCTATTAATATGAGTATATACTTAAGAGGGATAGTTCTTAATTTATTAGTTATACACAACTAATAAAGCTGTGTATAACTTATGTGAAAGAAATTAAAAGATCCTTTGTTGTAAACAATATTTAGCAGGGGATGATATTATGAGAATATAGCAGGCATTTTTAACAGTTGAGCTCAGGAGATAATAGTAATCACAAAACAAGAAAGTAGAGTCTTTTTAAAGAGAAGTGAGGAAAAGCAGACAACCAGTGAATAGAGTGACCATGTAATTTCTCGTCACTTTGGAATATGAAAGGGGATGTTACTAAACAATCAAATAGAGTATTAGATTTATAGCATAAAATGAATTACAAAATCACTGTAAAGAGGGTGTTCAGGCTACTCTATGCTTCATACCTAGTTTGCCACACCTAGAAGTACTATACCCTGACCTAAAAGAACATTTCCAACAAGGCAACAGCACAATGCCTCGCTCAGTAACACTGATTGATTGACAAATGTGGGAATTTCAGGTGACATATCGCAGAGACTGGGGAAATTGTTTTTTATAGTTCTTGACAGGATATTTGGTACTGGTCAGAGTTTGGACTTTATTTAAAAAAAAAAAAAAAAAAAAAAAAAAAAGAGGACATTATGTGTTTCTGAGTAAAATTTTTTTCCCAGAGAAAAAATTTACAAAGAGTAGTAGGGTCCGCTTAAAAGTAAATCCAGTTAAATGTCTGTTTTCCAAGATTGGATTCTCTCTACAGAACACCGCACCCACCTGGAGAGCCCAATGGGCCATGCCCATGATGATTTCCAGCTCACATTAACCAAGATTGACGTTGGACTTGATTCTCCTGTAAACAATCTTGTAGTTCTCCTTCCTAACCGACGAATTGTTTTCAGTTAAGCTGTTGGCTAAAAGAGAAAATGAGATCCATAAATGGATAGAGTTTTTCCTTAAAAACTCCTCCAAGAAATGAGATTTAAATGGTGAAAGAGTTTAAAAAATAGAAACAAAGTAGCTGATTCAAATGCTTGTATCACAGGAGGGAAAAATCACATCATTGTTAAGTGGTAACAAGCGGACAAACAGGGAGTAACATAGTTGAAGCCTGAAGTTTTCAATACTTGAACATTCCACAGATACTTCACCTATCTGTGATCTCCGACGGGGAAACATGGGGCTTGTAAGGGAATTCTGTGCCTCAGAAAATCTGAGTGAAATCAAATTTTATCTTGATGAAATTCACGTCTATTTGAACAGAAAATCATCAGCTCTTGGGGCCGGTGTCCATTAAAACATGGGGATAACATCCTTGTGCGTAGTTAGTATTGTTTAACTGTGGTGCTCTATCTGCATCATCTTGAATAAAGCCAGTTATAATGCTAGATTTCCCTCACCCACGTTGGAGCTAGCTAACTCTATTTTGTCTCTTCCCTGCTTGAGAAAAAAAAATAAAAAAAAGAAGAAAAGCTTCTGGAGTCTTACATGGTGTGTGAATCCACTTAACATAATTATAATGCCCAATTAATCTTAGCAACATGAGTGATGAATCATTTCTCCAGGTGTCTCTTCAAAAGACAGTAAATTTAGTTCCATCATTTAACTATTGTTTTAAACCAACTGTAATTTGCAAGATTGATCAGGAAACTAATAATTGAACTCAAATCCATATTCAAAAATACCTCTCCTCAGGTACCACCATAACAGCACACTGACAACCCCTGGTACCAATTTTTCCAGGTAATACAAGGAACAATGACTGAATGTTGCCATTTGCTTCCTTTTTTTAACCTTGATTTGATGGTATCTCCTGCCATCTACTGATAGAGAAAAAAGATAAAATCAACTTTTCTGAATCAGTTTGCCATTATACCATAGATAATCAATTGCCATCTTTAGCTCAAATGTGAAAAATCACCTAATTTTAACATTAGTACTTTCATAGCTCGAAACTAGCCATAGGCTTGTTTTACATTGAAAAGCATCATTGTATAAGGAAAAATATTTATCACTGGCTTTGGAGTCGAGTCACAGACTCTGGGTTCTTGTGCCAGCTCATCCTAAGGCACAGGCCTTGGTCTCCTTAGCTTAGTTTCCTTATTCTAAAAGAGTTAGGGTGGGGCACTTCCTCCTACTTTCAAGATGCTTGAGATGCATTCTTGATAAACACAGCTCCTAAGACCAGGTCACTCACAGTTTTATATATGACTCAATTTAACAGCAACAAATAAAAAGAATTCCATTTCTCAGTCATTGTCACTGGGTACCCAGCTGCTTCTTCTGCAGAAGGCTTTTCCTCATTTTGTCTGTTACATCCAAACACTGCAATTTGGCCTGGCCCAACATGGAGCATCTTTAGGAGCCGTCTGCTGCTCCTCCTCACGCTAACACAGAGTCTTCCCTGGGAAAGACATCACTGCATTCGCTCTGAGAAAGTCAGCATGGGAATAGCCATTAAGCTGTTGAATTGAAATGACTTTGCCACCTACTACTGCAGCTGACTCCAACTCCCAACTGGGCAATAGATATATTTGATTCTTTTTCTAACCTTTGAAGAACAGTCACTCCAATGACTCCTTCTTATCTGAGGGTCACTTATCTGGTAATTTCAAATGTCTAAGACACCACTGAGAACCACAGATGGACCAAAAAAAGGTCCTCTGAGAAACATCTTTAAAGGTCTCCAAGAAGCTAAAACGCATTTCACCAAAACTCATTTCACTAAAGGTCATGCACTTGGCATAAGCATTTCTTCCCTCCCATTCAGAGATATATATCATCAAAATTTTTAAGCTTATCCATGTTGAATTTTTAGCCATTGCCATTTAAAAGCAGCAAATTGGACACGGGGAGAAAGCCTACTTAGAGGCAGGAGTGGAAACCTTGAGAAGTGACAGTTGAGCATCTCACAGTAAACAGAAAAGTGAAAATGTTATATTAGCTTAGCTAAATCTCTTAAGCAAGCAAAGATGTATGTAATTTATTTTAGAAAGATTAGCATCAAAGTTCGTTAAAGTAAAAAGTACAGTCTAGAGAATATAGTCTATAATATTGTATCAACCATGGATGGTGCCTGGTGGCTACTAGACTTACGGGGTGATCACTTTATAAGTTATATAAATGTCTAGTCACTAGGCTCTACACCTAAACTAATTAATATTACATGTCAACTGTAATTAAAATATTAAAAAATTATTTTAAAAGTGTTCAGAGGCCTTAAAGGTATAATAAGTTTTATATATAAAACAAAAGTTCACTGTGTTAGATTTCTGCAGTTTAGAAAGATGAAGTATTTCTGTAGAATAAAAAATGGGGGTTGACAAAGTTGGGTTCTTCCACGGCCAAGTTCTTCTATTCAAACTTAATTTTTCAGAAAATTTTCCCAGCCTGCTCCCTTACACCACACCCAAATTCTTAGATTCTTACAGATACAGATGTAGGCAAAAGTAGGTTTACAGTTGTTCATATGAAAAAATATATATCAATAATATATATGTATATATATGTAATATATATATTGTATGCTCAGAACTGTAAGCCTACTTTGTCCTCCTCTGTACAGTGTGTGCAACAAACGTTTCTTGATGGTTAAGACTCTTCTCTATTAACAACATTGGTGAAACCATGATCACCTCAGGGCTGCCAGAGTTATAGAATTGTGTGGCCCTCTACAGAAGGTCCCTTGGCCATGACATTGTTGCACTACTTCTGCCTGTTTCGTTCTGGTTTATGAAATTGAGTTCAAGTTTGCTAAATGGCTAAGATTCACAACCTGTAACATCTTCTTCCTTCAGGGGCCTCCCCTATAACTAAACTATTTTCCCAAACTCTTAGCAACACCTTTCTCCTCTTCTCTACCATCCTAGTTCTAGCAGGATTCAGGGTTTTACCCCCTCTGAGTTTAAATAATCATGCAAGACAGACCAGGCAAGTCTCATGTCACACTTGACCTTAGTTTCCACCATGAGTCTTGTCATGTGAAGCAAAGTGTGTCAAAAAACAATAATGTGTAACAGATTGCAAGAAAGAAGTATGAATATGCTTCTGCTTCCCTCGGATTTGCCCTTTTACTGTCATGCACTGGGGTGTGAAGAAGCACAGCTTGGGAAGAATTTGACCTACTCTGTAAAGGTCATAAAAGTTTCCAACAGAAAATGATGACTCATGCTCCATACATCCTGATATTTCAGTGTTCAGGAAAAAATGCAATCTAGTCCAACACACCCTTTCTTTCCATCATTTTCTTGCCAGGCCACTGTACTTGTGGATTTCACTACAAAAGGAAGTTCAACAGCCAAGGTGAGGGAAATTGCTTAATGTGAACAAAAGTTCAAAAGCAGGACAAGAAGAGTCAGCCTTCCCTGCTTCTTGTGTTTATGAGAGAGACAAGTTTCATCCAAACACACAGATCCTTCCCATATAAATATGTGGCTTAGTGTTTTGGCATCTTTCAAAGCAAAGTTTTAGAGGCTGCCTCTCCTCACCAGTTCTGTACACACACATATGCATGCACACACAAACACCAGCTTTGAAATTGGCTGCTATTGTCTCAGAACTTGAAACACGTCCAGCATTTGACCTTAAATTTCCAGCACTTCAGGAAGCAGAAATTCTCACACCCTAAGGCCTCTAGTTAAATGAGCCCATGGAAATCTCTCCTCAAAAGAAGCTTAATTGAAGACACTGTGTCCATATATCATTTTCCATTTTCATGAAAAAACCAACAGGTCACACTCCAAATCCTGATATAAACTTCTCATTTAACAATCAAGCAATATGGCTACATAACAAACACATGACTTGTGAGATCAACTTGCCATCTATCTGCATATGGATCTTGGTAATAAGAGCTAACAAGCTTTCCCTTCTCCCTGCCTCTTAGGGAAACAGCTCCAGCCTTTCTCAGCCCTGTGTCACAATAGTCAACATTCCAGTTCCCAAGAGAGAGTCTGATTGGCCAGTTGTGGGTCAGTCCCCACTCCTCAGCCTGGAAAAGGCGAGGATCTTTGATGGAGGGAACTACCAAGATTGCATGCAGTAGGGAAGGCAAAACATTAAAGGAAATGAGAAGGAGTACTAAATAGGCAAAATCCACAGGTTAACTTTACAGAGAAGTAACAAGGTGCCAAAGCTCAGTTAAAATTTTAGGAGGTTATTCAGGCTATAATGAGGATCCATGGGTAGTCAGCTAATGTTGTAAATTTTCCTTAATACATGATTATATACTCCAAAGGAGAAAATAACTCAAAAATAAAAAAATGAATTTAAGACCAACTTTGTAAAAGCCATGGAGTAGCTTAGTTAGCTCAATTATCTTACCCTATTAAGGGAGATATGAAGAAAAAAGAGGACTTTTAAGCCTCTGTCAAAAAGAAAATTGAACAAGAAACTCCTAATTGAGAAAATTATAAAATATTTGAATGGAAGGTATCCTCACAGGTCAGACCTAACTGCTTATTCAGTGCAGAAGTCTCTAAAATTTTGTAGCTTTTGCTTGCACATACGTATTCTGTCACTGCACAGCTCTAACGAGCAGAATGATATTCCTTATATAGAATAAAAATCTGTTTACCCATGAATCCCACATATTGATTCTAGTTCTGCTGACTGGAACTACATGGAAGAAGAAATAAATAATTTGCATTTTCATATGACGGCCTTTCCACAGTCTCCATCACCCTTCTCTCATCCTCCCCCCTCACCACACACACAATAAATAAATAATTGATCCCTTTAGGCTGAACACCTCTAGTTTTTTAAATGGTTTCTCATAGCACTTTGCTGACTCTTCACCATTCTTAGAGTCCTTTTTTTATGCAGATCCCAGTTATGCATACGTGAATGTTATTATTGTTTGTTGCTCCTGTCTTGTTCAAAAAAAAAGATCTCTGGTGGCTCAAGCTTCAGTTTGTCAATACCCCT
This sequence comes from Saccopteryx bilineata, assembly GCF_036850765.1. Taxonomy (NCBI): domain Eukaryota; kingdom Metazoa; phylum Chordata; class Mammalia; order Chiroptera; family Emballonuridae; genus Saccopteryx; species Saccopteryx bilineata. The sequence continues at coordinate 44,066,441 of NC_089494.1, forward strand.
TTAAAAAATATGATGCTAAAAATGAAGCACAATACTCCAGAGTCAGAAAGCAAATGAACTGTGTTCAGCACACTTTACAGATAGGCTACCATATGTCACTAAGTGTTTCGGGATCTGCCGTCATTGTGGAGGAGGAAGTACAAGACTGCAGGGGAGTTCAGACAGTCCTGGGTTGCAATTCCAGTATCATTTGGTGTAAAAAAAAATACCCGATATAAGGAAAACAACAGATGCAATGTGCTGCTTGTCATACAAAATTCTTCCACCATGGGAATATCTTATCAGATTCACAATCTAATGTTGCCTCACACCCCTTAGGGAAATTCCCCTGGGATGTGTAAGAAGAGGAAACTGCCTTGAAAGAAATTTTTCAGGCACATTAGAGCTGACAGGAATCAGTTCTGATGTCAGGCATGGGAATGTGAAGGATCTAACCAGGAACACAGCCCAGGTGCGCTCAATGAGCCGTTTCAGCCTGTGCGAAGCACCTCCTCTCTGCTCTTAGCGCTGAAGGTTCTAGCTTCTCAAATATGGGGTAAGAAGACAAGATGAGGATTTGGAAGGTAGGATATAGGCAGATTTTGTTAATGGTTTATTCAAAGCATGTTTCACAAGTTTGATACATTTCTGGTGCCTGCTAGAACACACAACAGATAGGAGCCTGCTTTGATTTGCAGTCAATTGTCAGCTGTCTATGTGATTTTACAACTGTTTCTGTTAATTCAGAGATATAAAAATCCAGCCCCTGAGCCTCTTGTGTATTAATGAAACATCTTAGAGATTATTGGTTCAGAAGACAGGGGATACCTTTGTATTTAGTTCCCCAAGTCACACACACACACACACACACACACACACACACACACCATGATGATCCATGTCCTGTGTGTGGTAATAGTCTTTTTTTAAATCCAAGAATAATTATTTAATTTCCAAATCTCATAGGCAATGACAATCAATTCTCTATGCTTTACCTAAAGTCTATTCCTAAACTTCTTATTCTCACCACTGGAAATAGTAAAATGGTAGTTACTACTTTTGGTACTATAACGGTGAATTCTGTTTTACTTAGCTGTTTCTGAACTCTGTCTTGTCAGAAGAAAAATGAATGAAAACTGCATAGTGACTCTGGCTGACACTGACTGCATGTTGCTTATGCAAACCCAGGTTGGGATTGTAGCATTTCACAACCAGAGGCACAACCTTGCTTGAGATGAAAGATGTGTCACACTGTACAAGCATAGGAAGGTATTTGGCATGCATATTTCAAGAGAAGCCTGCCAAAGCCCATCCTGTTTGAAAAGTCATCCTGTGGCATAACTTTCACTTTGTAGGGAATCACACTAGTTCCTCTACAACACAAACAACTGCATCTCAAAGGCAAAAGGCAAGGAGAACTGCAGGATGCAAACAGGTACAGAAATCCACCTATATTTTTATATAGAAATATGTCGTGTAAATAAGCCCCATGAAGGCAGGGATTTTTTTTTTCTGTCGTATTAACTGATTTATCGCAAGCATCTGGAATAGTTCCTGGTGTGTACTTGCTGAATGAATGATACGATTGAGATTAATTGCTCTAAATTCAAGACTAAGAAGATATTGTTCCTGGACCTAGTACTCTGCTTGTAAATTTGAAGAAGTAAACAGTCCCATGCAGGTGAATGTCAGCATATAGATTAATGTGGTGAGGAACATCAAATGAGGAGCACTGGGAGAAGATATCTGGATCCACATAGATATTTTTAAAAAGTGTTTTGATGTCTTACTGACTAACCAAATTATTCTTTATTGTCTTTGTATATTATACAAAAAGAGTTTACAAAGAAAAAAACTGATAGTCATCGTGATTGTTTTCTTCTCTATATCTACAGGAAATTACCACCTTAGTAACTCGTTTAACTCAATATAATACAAGGTGTTAAATCAAAGAATAGGGCAGATACACTGAACCCTATGCTAATAAGGATCTCTACTAAGTAGGTAGGGCCCAGAAAGAGAGACTGGAGAGAATACACCGGGATACCGAGGAGCAAGTGTACATAGGGATGTGAGAGGAAAGCTGAGGATAAAGGTGTGATTGCCAGGAACCAGCAGAGTAGCAGGGCCTGCAGGCAGGTGAGTAAGCAAGGTGCAGAGCCCCGAGGAAGAATCCATGGCCTCTCCATTGTCCACCTTGAAGAATGGAGAAGAGAACGGGAGGGACCCTTTGGTAGATGTGCTTGGCTGTCATTATAGTTCTTCTGATTATTGTTTTACTAAATGCTTTAGGCTGTTTAACAAATAACAAATCTGAAAGATGGACCAGGAGTGTCCTCATGAAGATTCTACAAGCAAAATGTAACATTGGTTTTCTAGTCATACAGCATTAGCAATATTATTTCTGATGGATATATTCATAATCACTATATTTAAAACTGGAAGGTATTCATAACTTCCTTGTAGGTGAGTGACATTTTCCTCTAGGAACTCCCAAAACCTCATTTTAGTGTTTGTACATAACTAAGAACTATAGGTTAAGTAACTTACCTATGTTCATTGCAGCCAATAGCATAGCCAAGAAAATCCATGCTGACCAGAGGTGGATTTAACGGTAGGCACCCCAGGTGTGCACCCTGGGCCCCGACTTCTGAAGGGCCCCGCAAAACCCCAACTTTACACTTTTTCTTAATGACACCAAGTTTGATTTCATATGTGCAATTTTAACATTAATAGTGCATAATACCTTTTATTTATTTAAAAATATGGTTAACATGTATTTTCATTTTCCTTGTCTCTCTCTTTTTTTTTAAGGAGCCCAATATTTTCTTCTGTGCCCAGGGACACAACCAACCTTAATTGCCTCTGATGCTGATCCACATCCTGCACATCTGTAGATTCTATTAAGTTGTTATACAGTTTTGTTTTGATGGTTTCACAAAAGTTCCATAATTGTGCCACATTTTAAAATGAGCAAAATATTTAGATAGGGCTGTATTGTTTTTCCTGCAAACACAGAAGCCAAAGATTGAGAGCCTTGAGTCAAATATTGCTTATCCTTTACACTATAATTAGTTTTAAGAACTAACGTCTTTGGGTCTAATACCAACCATATTTAGACTGCCTAGCCCTGATGAGTAAGCCAGAATATATGTGGTAGGTCACTAACAAAACAAAAGAAAACAAAAAACCTCACAAAACTTCAGGTATGTTGAAACCAACATCACCTGTATTCTTTCAAGTACTGAAACCAGCTCTGAGGCACAGATATCTGTTAGAATCGGGACAACATGGAAAGATTCTCACGTACACGGGGCCGTGAGAGGAATGGAGAAGAGTCCAATTCTGTCATCCAGCACAAATTTCCAAGGGGCAGACTAGAGCCCTTGGGACTGCCTCTTCAGCCTTTTCCCAGGAAAATTTTCTAATGTCCCTGAAAAAATCTGCACGTGCAAAAACTTGGGAATCACTTCCAAAAAAGATTACACAGAAATTTCATTATTTACAAGTCATCATTTCTTCCCAGATGGAGATAGAAACTTAGCCTTCCAATCAAAGATAATAAAAATTTGAATTTACTGAATATAGATTTTTATTTTGTAGATCTTAATTCTATTTGCTATATATAAAAATTAAAGTAAATATTTGATTCAATCAAATTAATATGTGCTGGTTGTTTTTTTTTATAATAGCCATACAGTAGATATTGGGGGTAAAAATATTATCATGCAAATATACTTTTGTGTGTGTGTGTGTGTGTGTGTGTGTGTGTGTGTGTATGACAGGGATAGAGAGAAGGACAGACAGAAAGGAAGGGAGAGAGATGAGAAGCATCAATTCTTTGTTGTGGCACCTTAATTGTTCATTGTTTGCTTTCTTATATGTGCCTTGACTGGGGGACTACAGCAGACCGAGTGACCCTTTGCTCAAGCCAACAACCTTGAGTTCAAGCTGGTGACCTGTGCTCAAACCAGATGAGTCCACACTCAAGCTGGCGACTTCGGGGTTTGTTTTTTTTTTTAATATTAATATTTTTTTATTAAATTTAATGCAGTGACATTGATAAATCAGGGTACATATGTTGAGAGAAAATATCTCTAGATTATTTTGACATTTGATTGTGCTGTATACCCCTCCCGCAAAGTTAAATTGTCTTCTGTCACCTTCTATCTGGTTTTCTTTGTGCCCCTCCCCTCCCCTAACCCCTCTCTCCTTCTTCACCCCCTCCCCCCTCCCCCAACCCCCCCGCCCCTGTTGCCATCACATTCTTGTTCATGTCTCTGAGTCTCATTTTTATGTCCCTTCTATGTATGGATTCATCTCAGTTTTTTTTTCTGATTTACTTATTTCACTCCGTATAATGTTATCAAGGTCCATCCATGTTATTGTAAATGATCCGATGTCATCATTTCTTATGGCTGAGTAGTATTCCATAGTATATATGTACCAAAGTTTTTTAATCCACTCGTCCTCTGACGGACACTTGGGCTGTTTCCAGATCTTCGCTATTGTGAACAATGCTGCCACAAACATGCGGGTGCATTTCTCCTTTTCGAGCCGTTCTATGGTGTCCTTGGGGTATATTCCTAAAAGTGGGATAGCTGGGTCAAAAGGCGGTTCGATTTTCAGTTTTTTGAGGAATCTCCATACTGTTTTCCACAGTGGCTGCACCAGTCTGCATTCCCACCAGCAGTGCAGGAGGGTCCCCTTTTCTCCACATCCTCGCCAGCACTTATTCTGTGTTGTTTTGTTGATAAGCGCCATTCTGACTGGTGTAAGGTGATATCTCATTGTGGTTTTAATTTGCATTTCTCTAATGATTAGTGATGTTGAGCATTTTTTCATATGCCTATTGGCCATCTGTATATCCTCTTTGGAGAAGTGTCTATTCATCTCTTTTGCCCATTTTTGGATTGGGTTGTCTTCCTGGTGTTGAGTTTTACAAGTTCTTTATAAATTTTGGTTATTAACCCCTTATCAGACGTATTGTCAAATATGTTCTCCCATTGTGTAGTTTGTCTTTTTATTCTGTTCTTGTTGTCTTTAGCTGTGCAAAAGCTTTTTAGTTTGATATAGTCCCATTTGTTTATCCTGTCTTTTCTTTCACTTCCCCGTGGAGATAAATCAGCAAATATATTGCTCCGAGAGATGTCGGAGAGCTTACTGCCTATGTTTTCTTCTAAGATGCTTATGGTTTCACGGCCTACATTCAAGTCTTTTATCCATTTTGAGTTTATTTTTGTGAGTGGTGTAAGCTGGTGATCTAGTTTCATTTTTTTGCAGGTAGCTGTCCAATTTTCCCAACACCATTTGTTAAAGAGGCTGTCTTTACTCCATTGTATTTCCTTACCTCCTTTGTCAAATATCAGTTGTCCATAGAACTGTGGGTTTATTTCTGGGTTCTCTGTTCTATTCCATTGATCTATATGCCTGTTCTTATGCCAGTACCAGGCTGTTTTGAGTACAATGGCCTTGTAGTATAACTTGATATCAGGAAGTGTGATACCTCCCACTTTATTCTTCTTTTTTAAGATTGCTGAGGCTATTCGTGTCCTTTTTTGGTTCCATATAAATTTTTGGAATATGTGTTCTATATCTTTGAAGTATGTCATTGGTATTTTAATTGGTATTGCATTGAATTTATAAATTGCTTTGGGTAATATAGACATTTTAATGATGTTTATTCTTCCTAACCATGAGCACGGTATATGCTTCCACTTGTTAGTATCTTCCTTGATTTCTTTTATCAATGTTTTGTAATTTTCCGAGTACAAGTCTTTAGTCTCCTTGGTTAAGTTTACTCCTAGGTACTTTATTTTTTTGGTTGTAATTGTGAAGGGGATTGTTTCCTTAATTTCTCTTTCTGACTGTTCATTGTTGGTGTATAAAAATGCTTCTGATTTCTGAGTATTGATTTTATATCCTGCCACTTTGCTGAATTTATTTATCAGGTCCAGTAGTTTTTTGACTGAGACTTTAGGGTTTTCTATATACAATATCATATCATCTGCAAATAATGATAGTTTTACTTCTTCTTTTCCAACTTGAATGCCTTGTATTTCTTCTTCTTGTCTGATTGCTGTGGCTAGGACTTCCAGGACTATGTTAAATAAGAGTGGTGAAAGGGGGCACCCCTGCCTTGTTCCTGATCTTAAGGGTATTGCTTTTAATTTTTGCCCATTGAGTATGATGTTGGCTGTGGGTTTGTCATAGATGGCTTTTATCATGTTGAGGTATGTTCCCTGTATTCCCACTTTGCTGAGAGTTTTGATCATGAATGGGTGCTGGATTTTATCAAATGCTTTTTCTGCATCTATTGAAATTATCATATGGTTTTTCTCCTTCTTTTTGTTTATGTGATGAATCACATTGATTGATTTACGAATATTGTACCAGCCTTGCCTCCCCAGAATAAATCCCACTTGATCATGGTGTATGATTTTTTCCATATATTGTTGGATCCGGTTTGCTAATATTTTGTTGAGGATTTTAGCATCTATATTCATCAGAGATATTGGCCTATAATTTTCTTTCTTTGTGTGGTCTTTGCCTGGTTTTGGAATCAGAATTATGCTCACCTCATAAAAGGAGTTTGGAAGTCTTCCTTCCTCTTGAATTTTTTGAAATAGTTTGAGAAGGATAGGAGTTAGTTCTTCTTTGAATATTTGGTAGAATTCCGTTGTGAAGCCATCGGGCCCCGGGCTCTTCTTTGTTGGGAGTTTTTTGATAACTGTTTCGATCTCCTTTGGTGTAATTGGTCTGTTTAAGTTTTCTGATTCTTCCAGATTGATTTTTGGAAGATTGTACGTTTCAAGGAATTTGTCCATTTCATCTAGGTTGTCTAGTTTTTTGGCATACAGTTCTTCATAGTATTTTCTTACAATATTTTGTATTTCTGTTGTGTCAGTTGTTATTTCTCCTCTCTCATTTCTAATTTTATTTATTTGAGTCCTCTCTCTCTTTTTCTTGGTGAGTCTACTTAAAGGTGCATCAATCTTGTTTACCTTTTCAAAGAACCAGCTCCTAGTTTCATTGATCCTCTGTATTGTTTCTTTAGCCTCTATGTCATTTATTTCTGCTCTGATCTTTATTATTTCCTTCCTTCTACTACATTTGGGCTTTACTTGCTGTTCTTTTTCTGATTCTTTTAGATGCAGGGTTAAGTTGTTTATTTGAGCTTTTTCTAGCTTCTGAAAGTGTGCCTGTAGTGCTATGAACTTCCCTCTCAGCACTGCTTTCGCTGTGTCCCATAAATTTTGAGTTGTTGTATGCTCATTGTCATTCGTTTCTAGGAATTTCTTTATTTCTTCTTTGATCTCATTCTTAATGCATTCATTATTTAACACCCTGCTATTTAGTTTCCATGTGTTTGAGAATTTTTGAGCTTTTCTGCTGTGATTCATTTCTAGTTTCATGCCGTTGTGATCGGAGAAAGTGCTTGATATGATTTCAGTCTTCTTAAATTTGTTGAGAGCACTTTTGTGCCCTAACATGTGGTCTATCCTAGAGAATGTACCATGAGCACTTGAAAAGAATGTATATTCTGCTGCTTTAGGGTGAAAGGTTCTGAAGATATCTATTAAATCGAGTTGATCTAGTGTTTCCAATAAGTCTGCTGTTTCTTTGTTAATTTTCTTTCTTGAGGATCTATCTAGTGATGTTAGTGGGGTATTGAAATCCCCTACTATTATAGTATTGCTGTTGATCTCGCCCTTTAAATCCATCAAAGTCTGTTTTATATATTTGGGTGCTCCTATATTAGGTGCATAGATATTTATAATAGTTATTTCTTCCTGTTGGATTACTCCCTTTATCATTATGTAGTGGCCTTCTTTATCTCTTACTATATCCTTTGTTTTAAAGTCCAATTTGTCTGATATAAGTATTGCTACCCCAGCTTTTTTTTCATTTCCATTTGCATGAAACATTTTTTTCCATCCTTTTACCTTCAATCTGTGTGTGTCTTTTGTTCTAAGGTGTGTCTCTTGTAGACAACATATGTATGGGTCCTGTTTTCTTATCCACGCAGCTACCCTATGTCTTTTGATTGGATCATTTAATCCATTTACATTTAAGGTTATTATTGATATGTAGTTGTTTATTGCCATTTTCTTCTTTAAAGGTGTATTCCTTTTTCTTTTTTTTTCTGTATTCTTTTCCCACTTTATCTGTTTACACCAGGCCCCTTAATATTTCCTGCAGCATTGGTTTGGTTGTAATGAATTCCTTGAGTTGTTTTTTGTCTGGGAAGCTTTTTATTTCTCCTTCAATTTTAAACGATAGCCTTGCTGGATAAAGTAGTCTTGGTTGTAGGTTCTTGTTCTGCATTACTTTGAATATTTCTTGCCATTCCCTTCTGGCCTCAAGTGTTTCTGTTGAGAAGTCAGATGTCATCCTTATGGGGGCTCCTTTGTAGGTGATAACTTTTTTTTCTCTTGCAGCTTTTAATATTTTCTCTTGATCGCTTAGCTTTGGTATTTTAATTATGATGTGTCTTGGCGTAGGTTTCTTTGGGTTTCTCTTTAATGGAGTCCTCTGTGCTTCTTGGATTTGTGAGAGTTTCTCTTGCATTAATTTAGGGAAGTTTTCAGCTATGATATGATTGAACAAAGTCTCTATCCCTTGTTCTTTTTCTTCTTCTTCAGGAACCCCTATGATGCGGATGTTATTTCTCTTCATGTTGTCACAGAGCTCTCTAAGAGTTTCCTCTGACTTTTTGAGTCTTTTTTCTCTTTTCTTCTCTGCTTTCATGCCTTCATTCCAGTTGTCTTCTAACTCGCTGATTCGATCCTCTGCTCTATCTATCCTGTTTTTAATTCGTTCCATTGTGGTCTTTATTTCTGATATTGTATTTGTCGTCTCCAACTGATTCTTTTTTATACTTGCTATTTCTTTATTTAGGTTTTCAAACTGCCCCTCCATTGTTGTTCTAAGATCCCTAAGCATCCTTACAATCATTATTTTGAACTCCGCATCTGGAAGTTTGATTATTTCCATATCACTCAGTTCATCTCTCGAAAGTGTCTCTTGTGGTTTCATTTGGATTGCACTCCTTTGTTTTCTCATCTTCTTCTTCTTCTTTTTTTTATTTGTAGAGTTGATTGAGTCTAGGCTTGGTGTTGTCTGCCTCCAGTTTTCAGTTGTGTTATTTTTAGGTCTTCGTGGGTTGGTATCAGCTATTATTTGTAATCCACTTTCGGATTTGGGCAGCTTTGAAGTCGTGATTTGTTTGTTTTCTTAACAGGTGATAGTCTTGTTAACTGATCTCAGCAGGGGGCTTCCTTGAAACTGTATCCAGGAATGCTGTGGCTGTAACCTGAGACGCTGAAGGTCTCTTCCTCCAACTAATCTCACTGGGGGCAGGGTTTTTTCTCTCAGCTTCAGTAGGGGGAGGTGTATCTCAGATCTCCATGGAGACCTGAGTTACTGCCCCTCCTCCCCACTTCTTGTTTTCAGCTGTGTCTTGTTGTGCTGATTGGAGCTGGATAGATGTCCGGAGATCTCTGATCCGGAAGCACTTCAGCTCTGTTTTGTGAAAGGTTCAGTCCCTCCCCCAGCTATGGCCGCCTCCAGCACGAATGAGTCAGCTTTTTTATTTTGTTTCTTGCATACCTTAGCCCCTCACAGTCTGTCCCTCTCCCTGTCTTTTCCACTTGGGAGATAAGCTTGTCTTTTCAACCCACCTTGCTCCCTGGTCGCCAGGTAAGTAGCTGTGAGCAGTAGTTTCTGCTCTTTTTCCTCTGTGAAATCCTCTCTGGGCTCTCAGCCTCACCCCCCTCCTTCCCTTCCTGTAAGCAGAGGAGATTCAGGCACTCCTTACCAGGATTATTGTGGCTTCCTCTTTGCTCCTTGGTTTTTGAGAGCTGTTCTTGCAGTTCAGTGTTGGTTTTTCATGCTGATTTTTTCTAAATTGATTTGTATTCCAGTTTGGTGTTGAGAGCTGGGTGTCTGTGCATCCGCCTACTCCGCTGCCATCTTCTCTCGACTTCGGGGTTTTGAACCTGGGTCCTCTGTGTCCCAGGTCACTGCTCTATCCAGTGCGCCACCGCCTGGTCAGGCACATCAATAAAATACTCTTTAAGGATATGAACACTGAAGAAGGATAAGTACAAAAGGCCATAGAAAGAGCGTAGATCAGAGGTCGGGAAGGTTACTTTGACCCAGTCTCCCAGCTAACAGACTGTGATGGAGGGCTAGTCACATAACAGCTTTTTGTCTATTTCCTCATCTGTAAAATGAAGGGACTGAATAAAAATGATGATAGTGACAATAATAACAATGGCAACAGTAATAATAGCTAACAAAAAGAGCTTATTAGTTGCCACTTAATTTTATCTCAACATCTTTATTATTTAAATATAACAATCACCTCCATTTTCACATTTGAAAAAAGCAAGGCTCAGAGAGGCTGAGTAACTTGCTTGGTTGTATGGCAATTGGAAGTGGACTTGCTACAAAATTAGTGAAGTTTAAGCTTCAGAGCCCATCGTATGAATAGGCCCTGTCCAAGGCTCTCTACCTAATTTTTGTATTTTGTATGTTTAAAAAGTCTTTCAGATTGTATATAAAATGTCCAGGCCCCACAAAAATTGAATTTGCCCCTGATGCAAGCAAGAAGTGGAATTGAAATTCAAATGCAGGTGATCCAGATCCAAAACCTGAACTCTTACTATGCTTAACTGACTCACTTCATCCCCCAGGACTTGGAGCCCCTCTCTTATGCACTGGACTGTGCCCCCTCCAATTCATGTATTGAAGTCCTAACCTCCAATGTAATTGTATTTGGAAATGGGGTCTTTAAGGAGGTAATTAGATTAAATGATAGGCTTGGTGTCCTTGTATGTTTGCTGTCACCCCTGAGTGCACATATAAGAAAGCCATGTAGGCAGCGGAGTAGGCAGATGCACAGATTCCCAGCTCACACCACCAAACTGGATTATAAACTAATTTATGAACAATCAGCATGAAAAACCAAATCTGGACTACAAGAACAGCTTTCAAAAATCAAGGAGCAAAGAAGAAGCCACAACAAACCTGGTAGGGAGCACCTGAATCTCCCCTGCTTACAGGAATGGGGGGAACAGTGAGGCTGGGCTCTCAATTCCAAGGATAAAGAGCAGTAATATTGCTCACAGTCACTTACCTGGCGACCAGGGAACAAGGAGCGTTGAAAGGGCCCGCTTGTCTTCCAAAAAGAAAGGAGAAAGAGAGAGATGGATGGTGAGGGGAAAAGGAATATAGGTGATGACATAAAAAGCTGACTCATTCAGTGCTATAGGCCGCCATAACTGGGGGAGGGGCTGATCCTTCCACAAAGCAAAATACAAAAGTACTTCCAGGTCACAGAGATACAGACATCTCAACAGCTCCAATCAGTGCAACAAGACACAGCTGAAAACAAGAAATGGGGAGGAGGGGCAGTAACTCAGGTCTCCTTGGAGATCTGAGATACACCTCCCCCTACTGAAGCTGAGAAAGCAACCCACCCCCAGAGAGATTAACTGGCAGAAGAGGATTTCAAAGCCTCAGGTCACACCCACCGCATTCCTAGATACAGTTTCAAATAAGCCCCCTGCTGAGATCAGCAAACAAGACAATCACCTGTTAAGAAAACAAACAAATCAAGACTTCAAAGCAGCCCAAATCCTAAAGAGGATTACAAATAATAGCTGAAGCCAACCCAAGAAGACTTAGAAACAACACAAGTAAAAACTAGAGACAAACAACACCAAGCCTAGACTCAACCAGCTCTACAAAGAAAACACCCAGATACCCAGGCACAATGAGAAGGCAAAGAAGTGCAATCCAAATGAAACCACAAGAGAGACCTTCAGGAGATGAACTGAGTGATATGGAAATAATCAAACTTCCGAATGCGGAGTTTAAAATAATGATTGTAATGATGCTTAGGGATCTTAGAAAAACAATGGATGGTCATCATGAACACCTAAATAAAGAAATAGCAAGTATAAAAAAGGATATTGAAGTATTAAAAAAGAATCAGTCGGAGATGACAAATACAATATCAGAAATGAAGACCACAATGGAAGGAATTAAAAACAAGATTGATAGAGCAGAGGATCGAATCAGCAAGTTGGAGGACAACTGGAATGAAGGCATGAAAGCAGAGAAGAAAAGAGAAAAGAGAATCAAAAAGTCAGAGGAAACTCTTAGAGAGCTCTTTGACAACATGAAGAGAAATAACATCCGCATCATAGGGGTTCCTGAAAAAGAAGAAAAAGAATAAGGGATAGAGACTTTGTTCAATCATATCATAGCTGAAAACTTCCCTAAATTAATGCAGGAGAAACTCTCACAAGTTCAAGAAGCACAGAGGACTCCATTAAAGAGAAACCCAAAGAAACCTACACCAAGACATATCATAATTAAAATACCATAGCTAAGCGATCAAGAGAAAATATTAAAAGCTGCAAGAGAAAAAAAAGTTATCACCTACAAAGGAGCCCCCATAAGGATGACATCTGACTTCTCAACAGAAACACTTGAGGCCAGAAGGGAATGGCAAGAAATATTCAAAGTAATGCAGAACAAGAACCTACAACCAAGACTACTTTATCCAGCAAGGCTATCATTTAAAATTGAAGGAGAAATAAAAAGTTTCCCAGACAAAAAAAAACTCAAGGAATTCATTACAACCAAACCAATGCTGCAGGAAATGTTAAGGGGCATGGTGTAAACAGACCAAAGTGGGAAAAGAATATAGCAAAAGAGAAATACAGCTTTAAAGAATAAAATGGCAATAAACAATTATGTGTCAATAATAACCCTGAATGTAAATGGATTAAATGATCCAATCAAAAGACAGGGTAGCTGCATGGATAAGAAAACAGGACCCATACCTATGCTGTCTACAAGAGACACACCTTAAAAAAAAAGATGGATATAGGTTGAAGGTAAAAGGATGGAAAAAAACATTTCATGCAAATGGAAATGAAAAAAAAGCTGGGGTAGCAATACTTATTTCAGACAAAAAGGACTTTAAAACAAAGAACATAGTAAAAGATAAAGAAGGCCACTACATAATGATAAAGGGAGCAATCCAACAGGAAGATATAACTATTATAAATATCTATGCACCTAATATAGAAGCACCTAAATATATAAAGCAGACTTTGATGGATATAAAGAGCGAGATCAACAGCAACACTATAATAGTAGGGGATTTTAATACCCCACTAACATCACTAGATAGATCCTCAAGAAAGAAAATTAACAAAGAAACAGCAGACTTAAAGGACACACTAGATCAGGGGTCTCAAACTCGTGGCCCGCGGGCACATGCGGCCTGCCGAACAATTTTGTGCAGCCCGAAGACTAATCCACGGGCTTACTTAATTTTATCCAAAATATTTTGAACTTCGTGGATTAGTCTGCGGGCCGCACAAAATTGTTCGGTGGGCCGCATGCGGCCCGCGGGCCACGAGTTTGAGACCCCTGCACTAGATCAACTCGATTTAATAGATATCTACAGAACCTTTCACCCTAAAGCAGCAGAATATACATTCTTTTCAAGTGCTCATGGTACATTCTCTAGGATAGACCACATGTTAGGACACAAAAGTGGTCTCAACAAATTTAAGATTGAAATTATATCAAACACTTTCTCTGAACACAATGGCATGAAACTAGTAATCAACCACAACAGAAAAGCTCAAAAATTCTCAAACACATGGAAACTAAATAGCAGGTTGTTAAATAACAAATGGATTAAGAATGAGATCAAAGAAGAAATAAAAAAAATCCTAGAAACGAATGATAACGAGCATACAACAACTCAAAATTTATGGGACACAGCAAAAGCAGCAGTACTGAGAGGGAAGTTCATAGCACTACAGGCACACTTTAAGAAGCTAGAAAAAGCCCTTGCCGGTTGGCTCAGCGGTAGAGCGTCGGCCTGGCGTGCGGGGGACCTGGGTTCGATTCCCGGCCAAGGCACATAGGAGAAGTGCTCATTTGCTTCTCCACCCCCCCTCCTTCCTCTCTGTCTCTCTCTTCCCCTCCCACAGCCAAGGCTCCATTGGAGCAAAGATGGCCCTGGCGCTGGGGATGGCTCCTTGGCCTCTGCCCCAGGCACTAGAGTGGCTCTGGTCACGGCAGAGCGACACCCCGGAGGTGCAGAGCATCGCCCCCTGGTGGGCAGAGCGTTGCCCCTGGTGGGCGTGCTGGGTGGATCCTGGTTGGGCGCATGTGGGAGTCTGTCTGACTGTCTCTCCCCGTTTCCAGCTTCAGAAAAATACAAAAAAAAAAAAAAGGAGCTAGAAAAAGCTCAAATAAACAACTTAACCCTTCAGCTAAAAGAACTAGAAAAAGAACAGCAAGTAAAGCCTAAATGTAGTAGAAGGAAGGAAATAATAAAGATCAGAGCAGAAATAAATGACATAGAGACTAAAAAAACAATACAGAGGATCAATGAAACTAGGAGCTGGTTTTTTGAAAAGGTAAACAAGATTAATGAACCTTTAACTAGACTCACCAAGAAAAAGAGAGAGAGGACTCAAATAAATAAAATTAGAAATGAGAGGGGAGAAATAACAACTGACACAACAGAAATACAAAGGATTGTAAGAAAATAGTATGAAGAACTATATGCCAAAAAACTAGACAACCTAGATGAAATGGACAAATTCCTTGAAACATACAATCTTCCAAAAATCAGTCTGGAAGAATCAGAAAACCTAAACAGACCAATTACACCAAATGAGATCAAAACAGTTATCAAAAAACTCCCAACAAAGAAAAGTCCTGGGCCAGATGGCTTCACAACGGAATTCTACCAACTATTCAAAGAAGAACTAACTCCTATCCTTCTCAAGCTATTTCAAAAAATTCAAGAGGAAGGAAGACTTCTAAGCTCCTTTTATGAGGCGAGCATAATTCTGATTCCAAAACCAGGCAAAGACCACACAAAGAAAGAAAATTATAGGCCAATATCCCTGATAAATATAGATGCTAAAATCCTGAACAAAATATTAGCAAACTGGATCCAACAATATATGGAAAAAATCATACACCATGATCAAGTGGGATTTACTCTGGGGAGGCAAGGCTGGTAGAATATTCACAAATCTATCAATGTGATTCATCACATAAATGAAAGGAAGGAGAAAAACCACATGATAATTTCAATAGATGCAGAAAAAGCATTTGATAAAATCCAGCACCCATTCATGATCAAAACTCTCAGCAAAGTGGGAATACAGGGAACATACCTCAACATGATAAAAGCCATCTATGACAAACCCACAGCCAACATCATACTCAATGGGCAAAAATTAAAAGCAATTCCCTTAAGATCAGGAACAAGGCAGGGGTGCCCCCTTTCACCGCTCTTATTCAACATAGTCCTGGAAGTCCTAGTCATAGCAATCAGACAAGAAGAAGAAATACAAGGCATTCAAGTTGGAAAAGAAGAAGTAAAGCTATCATTATTTGCAGATTCTATGATAGTGTATATAGAAAATCCTAAAGTCTCAGTAAAAAAACTACTGGACCTGATAAATAAATTCAGCAAGGTGGTAGGATATAAAATTAATACTCAGAAATCAGAGGCACTTTTATACACCAACAATGAACAGTCAGAAAGAGAAATTAAGGAAACAATCCCTTCACTATTGCAACCAAAAAAATAAAGTACCTAGGAGTACATTTAACCAAGGAGACTAAAGACTTGTACTCGGAAAATTATAAAACATTGATAAAAGAAATCAAGGAAGATACAAACAAGTGGAAGCATATACCATACTCATGGTTAGGAAGAATAAACATCATTAAAATGTCTATATTACCCAAAGTAATTTATAAATTCAATGCAATACCAATTAAAATACCAGTGACATACTTTAAAGATATAGAACACATATTCCAAAAATTTATATGGAACCAAAAGAGAACACGAATAGCTTCAGCAATCTTAAAAAAGAAGAATAAAGGGGGAGGTATCACACTTCCTGATATCAAGCTATACTACAAGGCCATTGTACTCAAAACAGCCTGGTACTGGCATAAGAACAGGCAAATAGATCAATGGAACAGAAATGAGAACCCAGAAATAAACCCACACCTCTATGGACAACTGATATTTGACAAAGGAGGTAAGGAAATACAATGGAGTAAAGACAGCCTCTTCAACAAATGGTGTTGGGAAAATTGGACAAAAACCTGCAAAAAAATGAAACTAGACCACCAACTTACACTATTCACAAAAATGAACTCAAAATGGATAAAAGACTTAAATGTAAGGCGTGAAACCATAAGCATCTTAGAAGAAAACATAGGCAGTAAGCTCTCTGACATCTCTCGCAGCAATATATTTGCTGATTTATCTCCACGGGCAAGTGAAATAAAAAGACAGGATAAACAAATGGGACTATATCAAATTAAAAAGCTTTTGCACGGCCAAAGACAATAAGAACAGAATAAAAAGACAAACTACACAATGGGAGAACATATTTGACAGTATGTCTGATAAGGGGTTAATAACCAAAATTTATAAAGAACTTGTAAATCTCAACACCAGAAAGACAAACAATCCAATCAAAAAATGGGCAAAATAAATGAATAGACACTTCTCCAAAGAGGATATACAGATGGCCAATAGGCATATGAAAAAATGCTCAACATCACTAATCATTAGAGAAATGCAAATTAAAACCACAATGAGATATCACCTCACACAGGTTAGAATGGCGCTCATCAACAAAACAACACAGAATAAGTGCTGGTGAGGATGTGGAGAAAAGGGAACCCTCCTGCATTGCTGGTGGGAATGCAGACTGGTGCAGCCTCTGTGGAAAACAGTATGGATATTCCTCAAAAAATTGAAAATCGAACTGCTTTTTGACCCAGTCATCCCACTTTTAGGAATATACCCCAAGGACACCATAGAATGGTTCCAGAAGTAGAAAAGCACCCCCATGTTTATGGCAGCATTGTTCACAATAGCGAAGATCTGGAAACAGCCCAAGTGTCTGTCAGAGGACGAGTGGATTAAAAAGCTTGGTACATATATACAATGGAGTACTACTCAGCCATAAGAAATGATGACATCGGATCATTTACAATAACATGGATGGACCTGGATAACATTATACGGAGTGAAATAAGTAAATTAGAAAAAAAACTAAGAATTATATGAACCAATGCATAGATGGGACATAAAGATGAGACTTAGAGACATGGACAAGAATGTGATGGTAACAGGGCGTGGGGTGGAGGGGTGGGGAATGGACGAGGAAGGAGAGGGAGGGAGTGGGGGGAGGGTAGGGGCACAAAGAAAACCAGATAGAAGGTGACGGAGGACGATTTGACATTGAGTGAGGGGTATGCAGCATAATCAAAGGTCAAAATAATCTGGAGATGTTTTCTCGGAACATATGTACCCTGATTTATCAATGTCACTGCATTAAAATTAATAAAAATAAGATAAAAAAAAAAAAGAAAGCCATGTAAAGACATGGCAGGATGGTGACTGTGGCACCCTGGGCAGATGACTCACTTGGCTAGAGCATCCTCCTAACACACAGAGGTTGTTGGTCCGATCCCTGGCCAAGGCTCATGCAGAAACAGATCCCTGTTTCTGTCTCTTTCTTTCCCTTCCTCTCTCTCTAAAATCAATAGATAAATTTAAAAATTAAAAAAAAAGAAGATGATTATGGAAACCTACAAGTTAGGAAGAAAGTTCTCACCAGAAACAAAATTTACTAGCCCTTTGATCATGCATGGGTTTCCAGCCTCCAGACCTGTAAGAAAATAGATGTCTATTCTTTAATCAACCTAGTCTGCAGTATTTTGTGAGGGCAGCCTGATCTAACTTATATACTATCTTATGCCTGCTTCATTGCTGGAGTTTGTCTCAGATAGTAGACATTTCCTTAAGGGGGTTATTCCACAATGTGGTATCTTAGATACAGCCAGGACAGTATCTTTCTGAACCTGATTTTAACTCATTTCTCATAGAAATAAAAATGCCTTCTTCCTCTATGATTTTGGGAAAAAATTATTAAATCTTGAACAAAAGTTCAAGTTTTAATCTCAATTATTCCTGGTTTGATAGTGATATGCTGGAATTCCATGTGTAAGCCGCCCTAGCATCCTGGGGTTTATTGATTTCATCTGCATAGGAATGCAGGGCCGAATAATTCATCAAGATTATACTACAGAAACCTGCTAATACAGGGGTTGGGAACCTTTTTGACTGAGAGAGCCATGAATGCCACATATTTTAAAATGTAATTCTGTGAAAGCCATACAACAACCCGTGTACGTTATACATTATCCAATAAAAATTTGGTGTTGTCCCTGAGGACAGCTGTGATTGGCTCCAGCCACCTGCAACCATGAATATGAGCGATAGGAAATAAATGAATTGTAATACGTGAGAATGTTTTATATTTTTAACGTTATTTTTTTTATTAAAGATTTGTCTGCGAGCCAGATGCAGCCATCAAAAGAGCCAGAGGTTCCCGACCCCTGTGCTAATATAATACAACACATACCACTTGATTTCCCTTTACATGTATAATAGTCACAGGCCTCTCAGTGAGATAAGTGAATTATATGGACAATGAAATCATGTGATGTTTTGAATTCAATACAGGGCACTAAATTTATGTTGCAATGCATAGGAAATAATTATTTTACTTCTCAGTCTTTGGCTCTTACTTGTTTCATTAGCATTCATTCCTTTACAAACATGTACTAATACCTACTAAGTGTCAGATTCTCTTCTAGGCAGGCCTTAGAGCAGGGGTCCCCAAACTTTTCACACAGGCCGCAGTTCACTGTCCCTCAGACCGTTGGAGGGCCGGACTATAAAAAAAACTATGAACAAATCCCTACGCACACTGCAGATATCTTATTTTAAAGTAAAAAAAAAAAAAGGGAACAAATACAATATTTAAAATAAAGAACAAGTAAATTTAAATCAACAAACTGACCAGTATTTCAATGGGAAATATGGGCCTGCTTTTGGCTAATGAGATGGTCAATGTCCAGTTCCATATTTGTCACTGCTAGCCGTAACAAGTGATATGACGCGCTTCCGGAGCCATGATGCGTGCATCCCACGTCACCAGAAGTAGTACTGTATGTGAGCCATGCTGCACTTTGTGGCACCACCACATACAGTACTCCCGGAGCACAGGATGAGGATGGATCCTGTGCTCCTCTCACTGACCACCAATGAAAGAGGTGCCCCTATCGGAGGTGCAGCGGGGGCCGGATAAATGGCCTCAGGGGGCCGCATGTGGCCCGCGGGCCATAGTTTGGGGACCCCTGCCTTAGAGCAATAACAGTGTGGTAGGCAGGAGTATAAACTGACCTCCGTGATTCCTGCCCTGTATTCTCCCCTCCACTTGAATGTGAATATGACCAGTTATCACTCCTCTGATTAAGTTAATTATGGTAATGGTGACAAGATTTTTCAGACATAATTAAGGTTCCTAGATCAGTTGATTCTGAGTTAAGCAAAAGAAGATTATCCTGGGAAGGTCTGACCTAATCAGGTGAGCTCTTAAAAGAAGATCCAGAAGTCAGAGACTCTCTTGCTGACCTTGAAGAGATAAACTGCATATTGTGAAAAAGTCTCACAGCTAAAACCTTAGGCAGCCTCTAGAAGGTGAGACTGTCCCATCAGCTAGCTGACAGCAAGCAAGAAGAAGGGGACCTACATCCTACAACCACTGAAATAAATTTTGCCAGCAATCTGAATGAGCTCGGTAGAGGACTCTGAGTCTCAGGTGAGACTGCAGCCTGGCCGGCACTTTAGTTTCTGCCTGGTGAATCCCTGAGCAGAGGACCCAGCTAATCCGTGTACAGACTCTGAGATAATAAATGTGTGTTGTTTTAAACTGCTGGATTTAAATGGAAAAATAATACAGAGGGAATATTATAGACAAGAGTCCTACTCTCATGGAACTTTAGATCTAGTGGTGGAGACAGGCTATAAGTAGCTCACAAATAGGCAGCATTATTTCAACTATAAATATGTACTGTGAAAACAATTCAGCAGGGTGGTAGGATCAGGCCCACATTAGGTACAATGGGCAGTGAAGTCAACTTCTGAAGGATGAGGAAAACACCGGCCATGTGAGAATAAATGAGAACACTCCAGGCAGGGAAAACATGAGGGAGACCTTCAGCTACACTGACCATATTGTTACAGAATGACCTGCGAGATCCAAATGGAGACACTACTACATGAGCTGATTTATTTATTCAACAAATGTTTAATTTAATATAAAAGTATAACTGCCTGATAAACATGCTGCAGTAGCGTGGGTATTATTGGATATTAATCAGTTTAAGTGTCATTCTCAAAAGTTCTAATTGTAGTAACCATTTAAATTTAACTTTTCTTCAACTTTTGCAGGAGAAAATTGCCTTATAGGTCAGCTATTGAATTGGAGTAAATGTGTTAACTTTATTTGAAGTTTCATGTTTGGTTCTTTGGAGGAAGAATGTTGTTTTCTTTTAGGAAAACAAAAAGAAGAGCTATTGTGCTTTATCCAGGATCTCTGATGTATAAGTCAAGATCTCAATTAATTTATTAGTACTATATTAATTGAATAAATACAAAATAAGGACACTGGTAATTTTGGCCAGCTGCTTAGGATTTTTGAATGTTGTATATAATAGACACTGTGTGGTATCATAAATCTGTGAAACATTAAACAACACTACATAACTATTATTGCTAGCAGTAGTAGTGTAAATTTTTCAATGAAGAAATTGAGGCTTAGAAATATTAAGTAATTTTTTCAATATTATACAGCCTGTAAGTGAGAAGCTGGGTCTTGAATCCTGGTGACTGGCTCAAGCTCAGCTTGTAAACTACTAGCTATATAATAATTTCAATAATAACTACAATTTGAAAGTGCTTAGCATGTGCCAGGTTAAGTCAAAATCTGTAAACTCATTTAATCCTCATAGCACTTCTACAAAGTAGGTACTCTTAGTGTTCCTTATTTTAGAGAAGAATCTCAGAGAGGTTAAGAAACTTGTCCAAGGGCATTTAACGTCTCTGGGCCTCAGTCCCCTTATCTTAAGATGAGGCATCACCCGTACCTACCAATGATGTAAAGGGCAGCAGATTGGTTTGGTCCCAGACAGTTTGGCATCTCAGCCACGCTCTGAACTATCTTCTAACACCGCTGCACTGGCGCCAACACTATGATCCAAAATAAAAGAATAATGACTACAAAACCTACCTGGCAATTTTTCTGTTCTCCATTATTCTGATGGCAGTTTCACACAGGCTAACTAATTAATTATAGCTGGACATTTTAACTTATTCTTTGTCATTGATTTCTTTAATTTCTCTTTTCCTCTGGATTCTCTATCATATTGCCTGATCGATGTTTGAGGACTAATGTGTCTTTCTCCTTTCGTCTGGATTCTCTATCTTATATTGCCTGTTCAATGTTCCAGGGCTGGAGTAAGGTGTGCCCCCCCCCCCCAGTTCCCTCGCCAACTCTTGAAATTGCATAGTAACTAAAACGGCATGTTCTGCAATTAAGGCAAACAGCATCAATTAAAACAGGTAGGAATTGCAAGTCTGCAGAATAACCTACTGTAAGATGCATTTTGTAAATGTGAGACTAATAAGACCAGGGGACTTGCTTGTGTTGTAAAAAGAAGACAACATGACCTCCAAATTCAAAGGAACTAGAGAATATTTCTCAATCTAAACAAGGTGGCAAGAAAGTATCCTTACAGACAAGGGTATGACTAGCATAAAGAAAGTTCTTATTTAATAAATTGTATTGTAATATCTCCAGGGCAACAAATGTGCAACAGGAGGGACGTAACCTGAGTGGAGCCTAGAAAAAATGATCCAGAAGGAAACACCTGCGAGTGTTTATTCAGCCATGTTCTGGGATGAGAGAGCTCTGAGTCTAGAGCAGTGTTTTTCAAATTGTGGGTTGTGACTCATTAGTGGGTCGGGAAACTGAATTGTTGAATAGCAACTGACAGGGTTTTTTTTACAAGTAAGAGAGTAGGCCAGAGTATACTCCATGAGGTAACATTAACCATTGTTTTTCATTCTATTGTAAACAGGAAGGTTTTAATTCTGTTGTAAATATTTATATATACATGTTTATGTATGTGTGAGTCGCATGTAAATTTTAATGTGATAATGTGTTTCTCTCTGTGGATCTTGTTTAAAAGTTTCAAAGCCATTGGTATACAGCTCTTATTTCAGCTTTCCACACCCGTGATTCTCAGACTTTGAGATTTCATGGAACCATATATCACCCTCTAAAAAAGGAAAAAGTTTGGACGTGTCATAGGGTTGCCAATATTTTCATTCTGTCAAGTTAAAGAAAATTGACAAAGATAGTACTATAATTTCCTCAAATGAAGATTTTTGACATAAAAATAATAACAATCACAGGATAAATCACATTCTTTTAAGTTAAATGTATTTGGTTTTATGGTAATTCTTTTTGTACTTTCCTTATTTATTTTTTAATTTTACTACACTTTTGTGAGAATACCCTCACTGCCAGGCATTGGACAACATAAATATGCCCAAGATATCAAAGATCAGTTCATACAGTTATTCTCACCTCAATAAAATACTTTCTAGTGATCCCTACCTTCGTTTGCTTTACTTTAGCACTCACTGAGCTACCTTCAGATATGGAATTTTGTACCTGAGGAGGTACCTTCCCAAAAGTGAGCCAAGACAGAGAAAATGACCACTGTGGTTTATTATGCCAGGTCGGTCTCCTTTATAAATTACTACACATACTTTATAAATTATTGTCTTATGAGTTTAATAGCATCTATCATTTTCCTCAAATCTTATCATTTAAGAATGAGTGGATAATATTAAATTTCTGAACCTATGAACTGGAGAATTGGATATTTTAGACCACATGACTCTATGGGACAGAATGGAAGGTCAGCTCATGACAATTCCTGCCATTTGAATTCCACCATGATAAACTCCTAAAGCTGACCCGGGGTGTTTGTACAGTGTTTCCCACATTTTCAAATGCTCTTTAAGGAAACAACCTAGCCCTGGCTGGTTTGCCCAGTGGTAGTGTTAGCCTGGCATGTGGGTGTCCTGGGTTAGATTCCCGGTCAGGGCA
The DNA here is from genome assembly GCF_036850765.1 of Saccopteryx bilineata. NCBI lineage: Eukaryota > Metazoa > Chordata > Mammalia > Chiroptera > Emballonuridae > Saccopteryx > Saccopteryx bilineata. The sequence continues at coordinate 44,089,537 of NC_089494.1, forward strand.
CACAGGAGAAGAGACCATCTGCTTCTCCCTTCCCTCCCCCTCATCTCTTTCTCTCTCTTCTCCTCCCACAGCCACGGCTCAGTTAGAACAAGTTGGCCCCCGGTGCTGAGAATGACTCTATGGCCTGCCTCAGGCACTAAAATAGCTCAGTTGCCCAGCAATGGAGCAATAAAGCAACGGCCCCAGATGGGTGGAGCATCTCCCCTTAGAGGGCTTGCTGGGTGGATCCTGCTCAAGGTGCATGTGAGAGTCTGTCTCTCTGCCTCCTTGTCTCTCATTTAATAAAAAATAAATTAAAAAAAAAAAACCCTGAATAGCTCCTTGCTTCCAGCTGCTCTGACACCCAAACTGCTGCCCCTTTCAGGATACTTTTTAAACTTTGTCATCTCAGCTTCTTCTTACCACTTTCTTGAATGTGACCTCCTCCTTTCCCAACTAATAGCCCAGGATGCACAAACTCTGTGAGGTACTCTACTTACTATTTTGTTTTACTTCCCTCTTCCGAATGGCTGTCAATGCTTTTGTGCCCAAAAAGGGCTTCTAGAAGCTCATCTGCCATGCCCTTTACATGGCATATGACAGCCGAAGTAGCCTGCTGGCTCCTCTCTTTGATAACTCTCTTAACAATAGCTTTTTAGAGATAACAATTTTGACTTTAATAATAATTTTTTTTTCTTATTGAGAGGAGGGGAGATAGTGAGACAGACTCCCACATGCTCCCTGACTGGAATCCACCCAGTAACCCCCATCTTGGGATGATGCTGGAGTACTGAGCTATTTTTAGCACCCGAGGCTGATGCACTCTGACCAACTGAACTATCCTCAGTGCCCCAGGCCACACTCTAACTGATTGAACCACTGGCTATGGGAGGGGAAGATGAAGAGATTGGGGAGAGGGAGAGAGGGAAAAGCAGATGGTCACTTCCCCTATGTGCTCTAATCTATGATTGAACCCAGGACATACACATGCTGGGATGATGCTCTATTCACTGAGCCAACTGTCAGGGCCAATAATTCTGATTATAATAAAATTGCACTGTTTCTAGTAAACAAGAACCAAAGTAAGACAGCATCTTCCCAGATGCTACTAATTTATAAAGTTTTAAAAACTAGAAATATACTGTACTCAAATTTACTTCTGAACTGTTTACATTAAAATGAGGTCACTGAGCAGCATGAGCAAAATTTAAAGAGCTTAATCAGTCATTTTATTTTAACACATTAACACAGAAATAATATGCATTCAAAAGATATTACTAATAAATCAGAAGTTATCTATTCACTAAAAGAAGATTCCAGTAGCACTTAAACTTAGAAATGCTTTTGTAGCCATCAGCTCAACTTTCCACACATACTTGAAAATAGTATAATTGCATTAAAAAAAGATTGTATAATTCAGATAACATTTTTCTCTAATTTTGATTTGGACTTCCTCCCATTTAAACTAAATTAGTACAATTTTATGTCAGGGATATTTACACCAGTGCCTTTATTACGCTCTCCCTATCCCGATGCTTTTAAAGGTCAATCCCTGAACTGGAAAAACTCCATCGTCCCATGTTTTCATTTCTCTTACACCCTGTAGAGTGCAATTAGCAGTGAGAGTAGACATGCCTAATCACCATTGTAGACTGTGGTTCTCAGTAGCTGCTGCAGTGAACCGTATACATGAGTTACAGTGTCTGAAATGCAGACCAAGTACACCTTTTCCTAAAAAGGCTCTTCAGCTATAGGTGAACATCAGCTTTCATAGACTTGAAAACTCAAAAGTACATCATGCCTTCTCTGTGCTCTGATAACTTTGTGCTTTTTTTTACAATGCTTAATCCCATCTTTTTCCCAACAGATATGCACTTCATTGAGAGTTTCTCCGCATCTTTCTCTTTGGATGTTCCTCAACTCCACCTTCATGTCCTTTTGAAAGTTTTTTTTTTGTTTGTTTCTTTGTTTTTTTTAATTAATTGTGTTTACATAGATTCTAGGGTCACCCTGAATGCATCCCCCCTCCCCCTTGTTCCCCTCAACATCTCCCTTACCTCCTCTCCCTACAGCACCCTCCCCCCTTCCCTTCAGGTTTATCCATCCTACCATCCCCTTTCCCCTTGTCCTCTTTTCCTCTGTTCCCTTTGATTCCTCCTCTGTCTCAATTCCGTTCCTCAGTTCTTATTGTTCCTTAGGTTCCTCAAATAGGCAGTAAGCTCACTGACATCTCTCGCAGCAATATATTTGCTGATTTATCTCCACGGGCAAGTGAAATAAAAGACAGGATAAACAAATGGGACTATATCAAACTAAAAAGCTTTTATACAGCTAAAGATAATATGAACAGAATAAAAAGACAAACCACACAATGGAAGAACATATTTGACAATACGTCTGATAAGGGGTTAATAACCAAAATTTATAAAGAACTTGTAAAACTCAACCCAGGAAGACAAACAATCCAATAAAAAATGGGCAAAAGAAATGAATAGACCAGTGGTAGTCAACCTGGTCCCTACTGCCCACTAGTGGGTGTTCCAGCTTTCATGGTGGGTGGTAGCGGAGCAACCAAAGTATAAATAAAAAGATAGATTTAACTATAGTAAGTTGTTTTATAAAGATTTATTCTGCCAAACTTAGTGAAAATCCGACATAAAGTACTTGGTAAGTAATTATTATTATATGCTTTAACTTGCTGTAACTCTGCTTTATAAATTTTATAAAGTAAAGTTACTTCCCTACTCTATAAATCACCATTACTATGGAACCAGTGGGTGGTTAGAAAATTTTACTACTAACAGAGATACAAAAGTGGGCAGTAGGTATAAAAAGGTTGACTATCCCTGGAATAGACACTTCTCCAAAAAGGATATACAGATGGCCAACAGACAGATGAAAAACTGTTCAGCAACACTAATCATTAGAGAAATGCAAATTAAAACCACAATGAGATACCACCTCATACCAGTCAGAATGGTGCTCATTAACAAAACAACACAGGATAGGTGCTGGCAAGGATGGGGAGAAAGGAGAACCCTCCTGCACTGCTGGTAGGAATGCAGATTGGTGCAGCCACTGTGGAAAACAGTATGGTGATTCCTTAAAAAATTAAAAATCGATCTGCCTTTTGACCCAGCCATCCCACTTTTAGGAATATATCCCAAGAACACCACATCACTGACTGAAAAACAGAAATGCACCCACATGTTTATGGCAACATTGTTCACAATAGCGAAGATCTGGCAACAGCCCGTCAGTGGATGAGTAGATTAAAAATCAGTGTTACATATACACAATGGAATTTTATGGGGCCATGAAAAAGAAGGAAATCTTTCCCTTTGCAACAACATGGATGGACCTGGAAACTATTATGTTAAGTGAAATAAGCCAGGCAGAAAGAGAAAAATATCATATGAAAGGTCTTGAATGAAAGAAATCATTAATAAACATTTGCTCAATTGAATTATTAGATCAGTCAAAACCTTCATGTTACATATTACAAAACCCATTTTATCAAGGTTGAGGGATGTCATCCAGTTAGGGCCAGAGCTGCAACTCAAGTTCAGGCCTTTTACATTCCCAATCCACCCAAATGTCACACTTTGTCAAACAACCTTGACTGTGAGCAGAAGTGAGAGCCAGTGACCAAAGTATGCTGTGTTGCTTGTTTGCGTTTCAGGTTTCAATTCATATTTATTTTTGTTCTTTTATTTTTTTTTATTTTTCTGTATTTTTCTGAAGCTAGACTGGGAGAGACAGTCAGACAGACTTCCGCATGCGCCCAACAGGGATCCACTCGGCACGCCCACCAGGGGGCGATGCTCTGCCCCTCCGGGGCGTCGCTCTGCCGCGACCAGAGCCACTCTAGCGCCTGGGGCAGAGGCCAAGGAGCCATCCCCAGTGCCCGGGCCATCTTTGCTCCAATGGAGCCTTGGCTGCGGGAGAGGAAGGAGAGGGGGAGGGGTGGAGAAGCAAATGGGCGCTTCTCCTGTGTGCCTTGGCCGGGAATCGAACCCAGGACTTCTACATGCCAGGCCAATGCTCTACCACTGAGCCAACCGGCCAGGGCCTGTACTTTTATTTTTAATGTTTGTTTTGGTTTGGTTTTTATTAAATAAAAGGAACAGGGGAAGAGGGAGAACCTAGTGTTTTGGGCTATGAGAGAGAGCCAGGGGTCCTTCCCTCCCTCCCTCTCTTCACTTGGCTTGAGGTTTGAGCTGGATGGGAAAGGCAGCTGGGAGTTCCGGGAGAGGTCAGAGGTCGGGACCTATGATTCATCCAGGCAACCCAGGAAGACTCAAGAGCAGGATAGAGAGACTTGTGGACCCCAACTGCAGCTCATCCCAAGGGCTGGAGTGGCTGAGACCTAATGTCTAGCTTGGGCCCTTTCTTACCGCAGAAGGAGGAAGGGGCAACGGCATCGTATTGATCCTTGGAGAGTGCAAAGCTGTGGGACCGAGCGGCTGGCCCCTCACTTGTAGACATCCCAGATCCATAAGTTTGTCAGTATTTTTTTTTAATTGAGAATCTGAAACCATACTAGCAAAATTACTCTGTAAAATAAGTTTAAGTATTCATTAAATTATAAAATGTTATCACTAGAAAAGGCCTTAGAAATCAAGAGGACAAGTTTTATAAATGAGGAAAGTAAAGCCTGAAGACACAAAGTTCCTTTTGCATTATAGTACATTTCATCACGTTTGCCATTAATCAGGCCCAGCATTATGGCTGTGTCTAGGCAGCGGCTTCAAATTGTTTCAGAGATACTCAAAATATGTTTTAATAAAGCAGTCACGCACAGGAGGACATCCAGCCAAACCTTACTCCCTCAGCACTTGTCACCTATGCTTGTTACCTGGATTTCTGGCTCACTCGGTAGTTATTTATTTTTTCCTGTTGGAACAGAGCCATAGCTTCAACTAAGAAAACAGTTCTTGGAGGCCAACAAATGTGAGCCCAGAGGGAGAGGAATTTGGAATCACACATTTTTAGCATTCAGAGATAATTCAAGTTACTTCAAGTGCTTTCTAAGTGTAAACTCCCAGGCAAGTGTTTCTTGCTACCATCATTATTTGCCTACAAAAATATTTTATTGCTAAACTGCATTTTATTGCCAAAATATTTTTGATAAAAGGCATTTATATCACTGGTTTCTATAGAGATATGTGGTAGATAGTTAGACAGATAGGAGAAGGGCCAGGAGGATGGGTCAGGCACAGAAGATCACCAGGGCAGAAAGTCCTGGTTGCCTAGCAACACGCAGAACTGGGAAAACAAGGACCTCACCCCAGAGTAGTCTTATTTCCCCTAGCGTTTTGCTGGTCATTTGCTAGACCCTCTGACCTTTCATATTGCTGATCATGCAGTTCAGACCCTCCCCTGCCCTTTCCTCCCCTGGGATGTGGTAAAGCCCTTAGAGGAGGCATAAGGAGCAGAAGAGTGGCCTCGTGTGACGACCACCCCCTTAAGCATTCACCTCTAGATGGTTAACAGCCAGGCCTCAGTTGTGTCTCAGCTCTAGGCCCAGAAAAGCAGCAAAACCAGACAAGCGACTCCATAGCTGCCTGAGGACCAGCTGCATTGACTAATGACCCTGGAATGACCAATCTGTGGACACCATGACCCTGAAAGAACACACATGAAAAGGTGATGACTATTCTATTGAGACCCTTCCCTGGGACGGCACCTAAAATCCTCACCCTTAAAAGCCCTTAGGTCAACATAATAGTTTCCAGGTCCCTTCATATTGTTGCAAAAGGTAATATTTCCTTCTCTTTCATAGCCCCATAGTATTCCACTGACAGACACTTGGGCTGTTTCCAGATCTTCGCTATTGTGAACAATGCTGCCATAAACATGGGGGTGCCTTTCTTTTTTTCGGTCGGTGATATGGTGTCCTTGGGGAGTGAAATAAGCCAGGCAGAGAAAGAAAAAATATCATATGACCTCACTCATTCGAGGAATCCAAGGAATAATGAGAACTGAGGAACGGAACTGAGACAGAGGAGGGATCAAAGGGACCAGAGGAAAAGAGGACAGAGGGAAAGGGGATGATGGTAGGAGGGGATAAACCTGAAGGAGGGAGGGGGGCAAGGGAGATGTTGAGGGGAATAGGGGGGAGGGGGATGCATTCGGGGTGACTCTAGAGTCTATGTAAACACAATTAATTTAAAAAGCCCTTAGGTCAGAGGACCCAGCAGCAGCGTGCTCTCCCTCCTGAGCACACACTCTCCTCTTCCCACTCCCCTCCCTCTTCCCCTTCTTCCCCACACCCCAGATGTGTTTTGCTTGCCTCTTCCTTTCGCCTAAACTCCAAGGGCCTTTCTTTTGCTTCTATAACTTGTTCCCTAAAGCCCATATCTTCCATCTCTGTGCCTTGACTTTCTGAATAAATTTTCGCGTATATTTTGAGTCTGGACTCTGAATTTGTTCCTAGCCAGAACTCAAGCACCAAGGTTGTTGAACTGAGATCGGGTCTGACCCCACCCGTCTAAGACCTGCTGCCATTTTCTCATTGCCACCAGCAGATACAGCTTCATTTTAATCAGGGATCCTAAATTTTAACATGACTATGTAGAAAACATAAAAGTGATCAATAGGTAATTCACAGAAATCCATTATGGAGATGTTCATTAACAAACAAACAAACAAAAAAGCAGAACAAAATGAGAGGAAATGGTCTTACATTGTTACAATAAGGATTTAAATGACCTGTAAAGAATTTCCAGACAAATACCAGATGTGGTTATCAAAATGGTTTTAGAATTTCTTTCTTTAAAGTGTTCAAATTAACATAACTTTCTTTTAAGACAAAGTGAGAACTTTTTGTTGTCCTTTTTCTTTTCTTTTTTTTCTTTCTTTCTTAATTAATTAATTAATTTTTTATTTTTTATTTTTTTTTTTGGAAATAAGAAATAAAATCCTTAGTGTTTGTAAAGCCAGTAGCCACGGCCACCATCACAGCTGCCTGGCCCATGCAGGTTTGCATTAGATTCAGACAGACAGTAATGAAACAATGGAGCCAAGAACTGGTGGGCCATTGGCTTTAATCCTAGCTTGCACCCGGTGGGCAAGAAATACACACAATGGGAAAACACTTCCCTTTCCATTCAGGGCTCCCAAAGCCACTGACTTATCCAAGTTTTCTTAGGATCAAAGGTTTCTACCTCACCAGCCTTATTCACCTCTGTTTCCTTCTCTCTGCACAAACTCTGCACAAACTGGCTTCTCCCTCAGCACTCCACCATCTTGGCTGCTTCTCCTGGCCTCCTCCATGTGGCCTTTCTCTGTTCTACTACAGCATGGGCCTCTCCTAGAACGTAATCACTCTTCTCCCGGAACAATGTGATCTCTCTTCCTTTTAAAACCTATTGGCGCGAAAGCCCTCCCCCAACATATATTAACCTAATCACGCCCATCCCAAGCAGGAAGGGCAACTAATATCATCACTTGGAAGATGGGTTCCATGTGGGCAGTGCCATCTTTAACAAATTGAGCATAATATATTTTATCTGCCCAACAGTGTTCATTCAACATTGTAAAGCCATTAGCCACAGCCACCATCACAGCCGCCTGGCCCATGCAGATTCGAATTTGATTCGGACAGACAGTAATAAAAGAATGGAGCCAAGAACTGGTGGGCCATTAGCTTTAATCCTAGCTTGCACCCAGCAGACAAGAAATACACACAGTGGGAAAACACTTCCCTTTCCATTCAGGGCTCCCAAAACCACTGACTCATTCGAGTTTCCTAGAATCAAAAGTTTCTACCTCACCAGCCTTATTCACCTCTGTTGCCCATCTCCTTCTCTTTGCTCTCCCCAAGCATGGGCTCCTCTGCCACATTTTATAGTGTAGAAATCAAAACCTTTAAGCCAATATACAGATAAGAAAGTCTCTGATACTAAGTCACTTATCTGAGTCATAATGGGATTCTTCATGACAGTGCACCACCCCACATCATGCAACAGTCAAGGATGTGGGGGAAAGCTTAGTTTTGAAAAGATCTTAGTATTAAAAGGGTGGGAAAGGCTTAGTCTTAAAACTAAGCCTTAGGCTATGAGGACCCTGCCTGCTTACAACCTGTCCCCCACACCCAGTGAAAACTATAAGCGAGCAAAAATATATATCATATTTACAAACTTATTTGACCAACAAGCATGATACCTCAAAAAACAAATTCACAAAATATACCTCAAAATTAACTACTTTAAGAGGCTTATTAAATTCTGAAACAGGTGACTAAAGGAACCTCTAGAATTTTCTTCAAAGGGTAGATTTAAGAGTCAATAAACAGCATTAGGGTTCAGAGGAAGAAGGAGGGGAAGACGGAGGAGGAGGCTTGAGAAAGTCTAATTTTTGAGGAGTGCCAAATTAGTCTGCTCCTCTCACAGTTCTGTCCAGAGCCCAAGGTCTCTCCAAGCATCAGTTTATTCATGAAAATAACAGCGGAATTCCCACCCACTTCCTTCAAGTATTGTTTCTCAAGGTCTTAGAGTGTCTTGAGACAATCTGCATAGAAAACACTGTATTTTAAGAACAGCATTATTACTAAGTTACTTTGCTAATTGAAATTTCTTTGCTTCAATTCCTGCTTGCTTTGGGGGTCTGTAATGAGAAAAGCAAAAGCTAAGGTTATTGTGAGGTTAAGAGGTTTCCTGAAGCTGAAAAGGGACAACTTCAATGCCTCATTAGGTATTGCTTGTATTGTCTTCTAATTGCTTCTTGTGCGTAAATCTCACCTTTCCCAAAAGATTTCAAACTTCTCCAGGATGAAGTTCAAACTTCTCCAGGATGAAGACTTTGTTTCTATTTTTTGTGTTGTCTAAAAATCTAAGCTTATGCTGAGCATGTAGCAACCCACTTAGAGGAGTTGATTAATTTATTGGTAGGGAAGGCTAAAAGATACCCATGTATTGCTTCTGGGAATGCCACAAAGTGTCAGAAAGAGATAGCAGAAGAAGTATTAATTTTGAATATGGCCTATGTAACATAAGACATGAAAATATTTTTGACAAAAAATAAATTCCATCTTCAAAGCCAAGAAGCTAAATTGGACAGTTACATAAATAATTTTTATTTATTTAATGTATGTATTTAAAACATCTGCTTCTTACCATGTTATAGGCACTAGTCCAAACACATCAGAAACATTGACTCATTTAAACCTCATACCAACCTATAATAAAGAATAATAAAAATAATTATTATTTTAATGCTTTGCCTAGAAAGGAAAAGCTATTTGCCCAAACTCATCCAATCTTGTTGGAATTTGGACCTGGGAAAGTTGTCTTGAGAGTCTATGCTCTTAACTATTATTCTCTGCAAGCTCAATCATGCATGGCAGGGGCAAGAAGAGAGACAGAAGAACAGAGAACAGGGGAGGGAGATGTTTGATGAAACAGGAGAGAAAGAGGAGGAAGAGCTGCCATCTTCAATCTTCAATTCTATAGTTTCCATTTCTGCATTCAAATCATCTTTGCCATCTCCTAGGAAAAATTTAGGGGGAAGGAGGCTAGGGATCGGAGGAGCACACATATGATCCTTTGAAGGGCAGCATTCAAAGTGGCCCATATCATTTCTGCTTGTATCCATTGAACAGAACTTGGTAATATATCCACACCTAGCTCAGAGAGAGACCGGAAGTGAAGTCATTAGCTGGGTATATTTGTGCTCACCTCAAACTCTATTGCTGTGCTAAGCACACTATATTACTACAGAAGAAAGCCCTCTCCTCTCACCTGGATTCCTGCAACACATCTCTGCTTAAATGGTCACATTTCAAAGAGGACTTCCTTGACCATACTACCGAAGATCATACCCTCATCACTCTCTGAGCCTATGGTTCTGCTTTATTTTTCTTCGTAGTAATTTATCACTGTCTAAAATTACATTATGTATTTATTTTCATCAGTCTCCCCCAACCACCTCTCAAAGCATAAGTTCCACACCAACAGGGACTTTATGTCTTGTTCATTGTTATATTGCCGATGCCTACTTATTGTTCAGTAATATTTGTTGAATGAATGAATGAATGATGAATAAAAAATATTCTAATCTCCCTGCCTCTGATCTTGACAATAAAACAAGATGGAAAAGAGTTTAGTTATTTTAACTGGCACCAGAGTTTGTTTGTTTTTTTAAGGTAAGAAATTGTCTTTCATGGTAATAATATGTCTCCTTGGTGTAGAAGATAAAACCCAAGAGCCTGTATTGGAGTAAAATTTCCCTTCGTTAAGTAGGAAGTGGAGGTGAAGAGAAAACAGAAGATATGACACTTGGAGGCAAGGAACCAGAAAGATGTCAGCAACCTTCCTGACTGGAACCCTGAAGTTTCATTAACTAAGTGAATGCGTTGTGAGTGGATTCTGAGACGCTTAAAGCAGGTCTTGGAGTTGACAACTGGGAAAGCAAGGAGCAGTAGGAAAATGGTGCATGGGGAAATTAGCACCCAAGAAGCAGAGGAGGCCTTCAAAATGCAAGCCCCTCCAGAATTTCAAAACAATCATGGCATTTTCTAAATAACAGCACATAGGGGGTAAAGTGGAATCTACCTTTTATGTCAAAACTGTATGTTATTTATCCTTTATCACTCATTTATATACAATTTCCTTATAGGTTATATGGAGACTTTGGTTGGAAAAGATTAGGGTCATGTAATCATATGCTTTTGATCATCAATATTTCTAGTGCAAGTGAAGATTTAATTCCTCTCCATTGCCTCAGCAGAAGATAAGGAAAAGGCAGGAACTTCTGGCCTTCTACAAACTGCACCCTCTTTTCCACCCATCCCCACACAGGATGCAACGTAGTGTGAAGCCAGATTGGTTAGAGGATCCTTCAACTCCACCATCCTTTCTGCCTAATTTATTTCATCTTAGTTTATGCTTTTCCCACCACTTTTGGTGTCAAGTTCAGAGGTAAGTTTTTTTCGGGTAACCTAACAATAATTACACAGAATCCTTTATTTTCTTTTGTAATATTATTTTAAGAGTTAAGTTTTGGGGAATGTAATACATATAAAAAGTATTGGGTACAGGAGTTCTAGGAACAAAACTAAACTGTTCATAATTCTTAAAGAACTGCATTTTCATTGCAAATTCCATGTTCACAGTTATCTGTTACTGCATAATAAACCATCGCAAAACTTAGTGACATAAGTCATTTTTTAATACACATAGTTTTGTGGGTTAGAAATTATAGCAGGCACAGCAACGATGATGCATTACTGCTTCCCAATGATTAGGGCATCCCTTGGGCAGGGAGGGGGAAGGAGGTGCTAGACTGGTTAAAGACACCTGGCACAGCTGGGGAAGCAGGTACTGCTCTCTCCTCCTAACTTCTCCATGTGGCTATCTATCTTGGGCTTCCTCACAGCATGGTAGTCTCAACATAGTCAGATTTTTTTCCATGGGCCTGGCTGCTTCTAGAGTTAGTGTTCTAAGGCAGTGGTTCCCAACCTTTTTTGGGCCGCGGATCGGTTTAATGTCAGAAAATATTTTCAGGGACCGGCCTTTAGTGTGGGACGGATACATGTATCACGTGACTGAGACAAGCATCAAGAGTGAGTCTTAGTCGGATGTAACAGAGGGAATCTGGTCATTTTTTAAAAATAAAACATTGTTCAGACTTAAATATAAATAAAACAGAAATAAAGTAAGTTATTTATTCTTTCTCTGTGAACTGGTACCAAATGGCCCATGGACTGGTACCGGTCCGCAGCCCAGGGGTTGGGGACCACTGTTCTAAGGGACCCAGAAGCAAATGATACCTTTCCTGTGTCCTCATTTCTGAAATCCCAACACGTTACTTCTGGCTCATTCTATTTGGTTGAGCAAGTCACTAAGGCTATTTGAGGTATAAACAAATGGGAATTAGATTCCACTCTCAGTGGGAAGAGTAGTAACTAATTTGCAGCCATGTTTACTCAGTCACACTGCATTTTCCTGGAACATAACCTCACTGTAAAACACAGACTCTATATCTTTCTTTTATCCTTAAGTTCTATAAAGACAAGGACATATGTTTGTTACTCAATACATTCATGAGCTGGTCACAGTAACTTTCAAATGATTGGTGATTAATAAATATTCAACAGCTATATGAATGAATGCATTTTTAGAAGCATGATAAATGGAGGTAGCAAATATCCATGCCACTCACCAAACCCAAATAAGATAATTCACATGGAAGCTTTATTTCTTTTAATAAGAATCTGCATCAGTCTCTAAAATAAAACCTGTAGCCACAGAGTTATTATCATACCAACTAAAGACCTTCTTAGGCAGGAGGTAGGGGTCACTGTCTTCTAATATAAAGGCTTGCCCTCACTGAGCTGTGATCATGCCCTGGTAGCAGAAACCCCTATTGTGTCAAGACAAGATTACCCCTAGAAACTGTCTCCCTATGCATATTCTATCTCCATGCAGGATTCAGTCCACAAAATTTACAGATGCAAGTGCCATTTGAGATTCCTAAGTTAGCCGGCCCTCTGGTTCCACTGTCTTTAAATATATTTCCATATTCTCAACCTCATTCTCTCAACTTCATTTATGCAAGAGGTTATAATTAGGTTAGAGAAAAGTGACCAGTGGCAAGAACTGTGAATGGTCTGGCATTTTACCCTACTTACAAACAAACAAGTTAACCTCCCCCAGTATCATAGCAGAAGGTACGAGGCTCCTGGCTCAAAGACAAAGACTACTAGTCATGGCATTCAGGCACATAAAAGCTTCATGTTCATATGAGTTCACTTTGTCTCTCCCTAAGTCACATGGTAGGTATTGGTGAATCCTGCACACGCCATAGATTTGCATCACATCTGAAGAGCCCCAAGTCTACAAAGCCCCTGTCCTTTTATTTTAAGTGAGAGGAGGGGACATGGTGAGACAGACTCCCACATGCGCCCCAACCAGGATCCACCCAGCAAGCAACCCCCATCTGGGGATGATGCTCAAATCAACTCAGCTAGTATTAGCACCTGATGCTAACACACTCAACCAACAGAGATATCCTCAGAACCTTGGGCTGATGCTCCAAATTGAGCCACTGGCTGCAGGAGGGGAAGAGCGAGAGAAGCAGATGGTTGCTTTTCTTGTGTGCTCTGACCAGGAATTGAACCTGGGACACCCATACGCTGGGCCAGCACTCTATCCACTGTGCTAACTGGCTGGGCCCAAAATGCCTGTCTTTTATAATAGGCTGCAAACAACCTGCCCAATTTTTGCCCCAGATGGAAAATTATCTTTACTATACTGTACATCATATAAGCCTGCCCTCTGCTACTATCTCTGTTTTCTAAGGCTGTTCACCATACAAACATTCTTGAAAAGACAGTCCAGAACCAAAGACTTTCAGTGTGTCTTCTCAGAAGACATTCAGAAATATGAAATATCCATTAAGAATTGCCTCTCAACAGCCAAAAGCTAGAGACATCAAGGGTACCTCATAAGTATATGGTAGATGGTACTCATTAAGAAAAATAATGAGCCTGACCAGGCAGTGGTGCAGTAAGTAGATAAAGCATCAGACTGAGATGCAGAGGACCCAGGTTCGAAACCCCAAGGTCAACAGCTTGAGTGTGGGCTCATCTGGTTTGTGCAAGGCTCACCAGCTTGAGCTCAAAGTCATTGGCTGAACAAGGGGTCACTCGCTCTGCTATAACCCCTCAGTCAAGACACATAGGAGGAAGCAATCAATGAACAACTAAGATGCCTCAACGAAGAATTGATGCTTCTCATTTCTGTCCCTTCCAGTCTGTCTGTTCCTATCTGGCCCTCTCTTTGTCTCTGTCTCTGTCACACAAAAGAAAAAAAGAAAGAAAGAATGAAGTGGAAAGATTCCTCTTTATTGTTGGTAGACACTTTCCTTTTATTTTCTCTATCTCCTTTCTTTAAAAAATGTATCATGTTGTTCCTTTTACTTTCCATGTTGTTAATATAGCCTTACAACTTCTTGCTTACAAGGCAAACCAACCTTTCAAAAGCTTCTCAATTCCAATACGGGACCAAAAGAAAAGATAAATGGAGGGGCCAGTTTATCCTTCTCTGCTTTTTAGCCATTGAGGGGAAAGGGTATTCTTTTCTGTAGGCTCATCATTCCAGGTGTCCTATCACTGCCACAGTAGTAAGACGAAGAGTGTCAGGATTCCCATATGGGTTTAAATGAAAAAGAAACCTTCCAAGAAGGCCATTGAGCTCCCTCTGCTCTCTAAGTTATGCTAAAAGGTTAGCCAAACCTCAGAGCTTACTAATGATCCAGAATGGGAAACCTCATAGAGACTGAGGCTGATGCTTTAGCCCAGGGGTCGGGAACCTATGGCTCACGAGCCAGATGTGGCTCTTTTGATGGCTGCATCTGGCTCGCAGACAAATCTTTAATAAAAAATAATAATGATGTTAAAAATATAAAACATTCTCATATATTACAATCCATTCATTTCCTACCACTCATGTTCATGGTTGCGGATGGCTAGAGCCAATCACAGCTGTCCTCTGGGACAACACCAAATTTTTATTGGATAATGTGTAATGTACACGGGTCATTGTAATGGCTCTCATGGAATTACATTTCAAAATAGGTGGCATTCATGGCTCTCTCAGCCAAAAAGGTTCCCAACCCCTGCTTTAGCCGGTAATAAAATAGGCATTTTCTTAGAGAGAGCTCAGTGCTTCTATGACTTAGAGGTCTGAGATAACAGTAGGCAGCTAGTAACTGATTGGATGACTCAGAGCCCTAACCATACTCTTGTGACTAAAGCCCTCATGAACACCATTCTAGCACCACACCTGTATATCTATACCAGTATTTGCCAACCTGCCTAGTTTAAGTTAGTAGGAACTTTTAAATGGTAACAAATATATGTCACTCATCTTTGCATCCCAGTGCCTAGCACTTATTTCCCATTCAACAAACATTATCAACTGAGGGACCTCATGCTACATTTTATGGCTGCACTGATTCTTTCTTTTCTTTCTTTCTTTCTTTCTTTCTTTCTTTCTTTCTTTCTCTCTTTCTTTCTCTTTTCTTTTCTTTCTTTCTCTTTATTTCTCTTTCTTGATTTCTCTTTATTTTTTTATTTCTCTTTCTCTTTCATTCTTTATTTCTCTTTCCTTTTTTTTAAGCAACAGACAGAGAGAGGCAGAGACAGAAAGAGGGACAGATATGGACAGACAGGAAGAGAGAGAGATCAATTCTTTGTTGCAGCACCTTAGTTGCTCATTGATTGTTTTCTCATATGTGCCTTGACCCGGGGTCTCCAGACAAGCCAGTGACCCCTTGCTCAAGCTAGCAACCTTGGTCTTCAAGCCCTTTACCTTTGGGCTCAAGCCAGCCAGCGACCATGGGGTCATGTCTATGATCCCACACTCAAGCTGGTGACCCCATGCTCAAGCTGCTAAGCCCTCACTCAAGCCAGATGAGCCCACGCTCAAGCCAGCGACCTCAGGGTTTTGAACATGGGTCTTCTGAGTCCCAGGCCAACACTCTATTTACTATACCACCACCTGGTCAGACAGACACTGATTCTTCTTTCTTTTTTTATTTATTAATTTTAGCCAGAGAAGAAGTGGGAAAGAAAGAGAGAGACAGAGACAGGAACATCAGGTTGTTCCTCCATGTACCCCAATGGGGTACCGAACCAGCAACCTCTGTGCTTCATTCAGGCCAATGATCCAACCAATGGAGCTATCCAGCCAAGGCTGCACTAATCCTTTTTGAACACATCACTTAAACATCAAAAACCTCTAGGAGCCTCCTATCTGTCATTATATCAGGTTTAAATGTCACTAATTTCTAATGAAGATCATAATATATAATAAGTAGATTTAATTTTTCAAAAATTTCTTTTTAACAGTTGATTGCTTAATTTCATTCATTTTTTTTTCAGACAGAAATAGAATTTAATTTAGGTCAACTAAGTTGTGAGTGTGGCCTTGGCCTGTTGGTTCAGTGGATAGAGTGATGGACTGATGTATGGATGTCCCAGGTTTGAATCCTGATCAGGGCACACATGAGAAGGAACCATCTGCTTCTCTCCCCCACCATTCTCCTTCTCTCCTTCTCCCCCTTCCACAGCCAGTGGCATGATAGGTTTAAGCATCCATCCTGGGCACTGAGGATAGCTTGGTTGGTGGAAGTGTGTCAGCCTTAGGCACTAAAAATAGCTTGATGAGTCAAGCATTGGCCTGAGACAGGGTTGCCGGATGGATCCCAGTTGGCAAATGTGGGAGTTTGTCTCTCTCTCTCTCTCTCCTCTTCTCACTTAAAGAATTTTTTTTTTTTCCTGAAGCTGGAAACAGGGAGAGACAGTCAGACAGACTCCCGCATGCGCCCGACCGGGATCCACCCGGCACGCCCACCATGGGGCGACGCTCTGCCCACCAGGGGGCGATGCTCTGCCCATCCTGGGCGTCGCCATGTTGCGACCAGAGCCACTCTAGCGCCTGGGGCAGAGGCCACAGAGCCATCCCCAGCGCCCGGGCCATCTTTGCTCCAATGGAGCCTTGGCTGCGGGAGGGGAAGAGAGAGACAGACAGGAAGGCGCGGCAGAGGGGTGGAGAAGCAGATGGGTGCTTCTCCTATGTGCCCTGGCCGGGAATCAAACCCGGGTCCTCCGCACGCTAGGCCAACGCTCTACCGCTGAGCCAACCGGCCAGGGCAAGAAATTTTTTTTTTTAGATAAATAAATAAGCAGTGAGTATGACTGCTAAGGGTTACCTCAAATTCTAACACATCAATGATGCTCTTTTATTGCCTTTGCTTTCCCTTGTATAAACTCTTCATGCTGCTAGAGTCTGTGTTATTGTATATTCATTAGCTACAGGCCATCTTATATAGGACAAGTTCCCATTATACAGTTCTTCATACTTCCCATGTTTATCAGATTTTGCAGCAAAGCTAATTATGTGACAACATGACTAGTCACAAATGAGTTGATCACATATAAATATAATTTCTGAAAAATAAACTACAAATCCATAAAAATGATTACTTCTGACAAGAAAGAAGTAGAAGGAAATGAAAAACAAATGGTGATAGAGAGAGCCTCTAGCTTCATTTGTAATAGCCTTTTGAAAAAAAAAATGCATTTATGTTACGGTGGATTGTTTCCAAAGATGGCTACAACAGTCTCTCCCAGGCAGCTTACCCTTTATCATGGGACTTGGCTGCTCCTCCATAAAGAGGTGGAGTCTATTTCCTGTGTCCTTGAATCTGAGCTTTGCCTATGACCTGCTTGGACCAACTGAATGTGGTGGAAATGACAAGAAGAGAATGTCAACCTTACGAAATCCTGCAGCTTTTGCATTCACTGCCTGACCTCCCTGGGGCTGAAAGACCGAGAAGAGAGAAATCCCACATCCTAGTTGTCCCAGCTAAAGAGCCAGTCATATTATCTGACCATCTTGGATTCCATCACAGCTGAGTGAGCATGCCTGGCAGAGATGACCCATTCCAGCTGAGCCCTGCCTACCTAATCCACAATCATGAGTAAATAAAACTAATCATTGTTGTTGTTTTTAGAATTCAGACTGGTTTTTTAAACAGCAATAGATAACTGTTATGATATTGCTACTTGTATCACTCAAAATTAATTTTTAAAAATAAATAACCCCATTTGCAAGTTTTTCTTCCTGTTTAATTAACAATTAGCCTTCCTCTTTTTTCTACATCAACCCCATGTCTTCAAGGTCTCTGTTCATCTGAAGGATTACACAATATCCAATGATGTAATGCAAAATCAGTGCAAATCAATGCAAAATCAGGGCAAAGTGATTATAATGTAAAATGGCAAATTTTTCAAAATACGTAAGAGATCATGAAGTTGATGAAGGTAATGTTAGAGAAGCCCTTGAATCGTGGGCAACGCCTCTGACAAACGAGAATCTGCAGCTGGAATCATTAAACATTTAAAGAAGAAAAAATCTACACAGATGATGGTACAATAACTGCTTGTCAAACTTTAAGAGAGGGCTCCTGGGAAACCAATGAAGCCTTCAAATATTTTTGCAATAATGACCCTCTTTATGACTTGCCCACAGAAGTCAAATGTGAAAGGATATTGCTCTATGATACCGTATAATTTTGTTAGAAAATTATGCTTCTCAAAAATCAGCACTTGATCCATCCTTTGTTCTAATATTTAACACATCATTGACCAACTAAAATTTGTTAAATGTAAGGTAAATTAATTCTAATAATTTTCTTGCATATTTTAAAGATGAAGTTCCAACCAAATCTTTTCACATTTTTGTTCCTATTTTTAACTGATTCACTTTAAGTGGGTTGGGGGGGAGGGGGGTTAACAGTTTTCTGATGAAATCATTGGGGGCCACTGTAAATATCTTTAATTCATCTAACTAGCAGGTATATACTCACTGAGGGCAGGGTCTTAGATCATGCTGTGTTAGTATCTTCTGAAGAGTTCATCAATCAGAGAACTGAATGGATAGTGGAAATTCACAAATTCGATCAGTGTGACTACAAATGACCCACTGATTGAGTGACTGATGTGTAGATTTTGCCATTGAAGAATGGCACTTTTCTATTATCAATCCCTGATCCAACATGAGCTGGCATTTGTGCTTCTCAAAATTGTTCATAGAAGGCCTATTACAAACTTCCTGCTGAAAGCACTTTCGAAGGCTGAATACATTTAAAACCAATTCAAGCATGTAAAGTCGTTTTAGGAAATAAGCCCCACATCCCAAGGGCTCGGCTGAGGACGGCCACATTTGAGAACAGGTGTGCCACTTCACTGAACAGGAATTTGGAAATGTCAAACATTAGAGGCACTTCAGAAACTCCAACTCAACCTGACTGACAGTCACACTTCTGGGCATGTGTCAATAAATGCCTTGCCGAAATGGGCATTTCAGAAAATCTTTCAGCAGAGATTAAAAATTAGTTAAAACAAATGAGCATGGTGAGTTCTTAAAGAGACAAGGCTTTATTTATTGGGGGAGTGGGGAGGTTCCTCTTTCAAATTCTAACATCTCAAAAGAAGCTCTATATTAAAAAAAAAGTGATCATTCCATCTTATTCCATCTAGTGTATTATATAAAGCAATGCATAACAACATTACACATTTTAACATCCCTGAAGTTCCGTCTCTTTTGACTTATCTTGCATCCCCAATTACAAGGGTTGTAAGAACTGGGCTGTTTGTCATTATCAGGGTTACTTCCATGCCTTAAAATTTAAAAACTAACAATACAAGCTTGGCTGAAAGTACCCTTTAAACTTGGCCCTTCCCAGTAGGACACCGGGCATTCTGCAGCACATCAGTCAGTTCTAGGGCAAATGCAAACAGTACTTTCCGTTAGAATAACTTGTATCAGGAAAGAAAAAAAAAAGGCACTCTGTTACATCTGTAGCATAGCAGCCAGAGAAAAGTTTACAAGCTTTAGCCAATTGGAGGCTGGGGAACTGGGCCAAGTTAGCATGTTTTTCTCCACCCCTAGATGAAGTCATGATTGAAATATGGCATTGAACGTATTTTAAAAAGGGAAGAGGAGTAGGAAAGAAAAACTAAACCTGCAGGAAAGTGCCCTGTGCCGAGGAGAAGTTGTTTAGGAAGTGTGTGCATACTTCTGAGCCCTGAGTGGTTCTCAGTTCTGTAACCTTCGCCTCCCACTGGGTGGAGTAGGGCTTTTAAGAGCAGCTGGAATGCAGTTCCCCAGATCAGTGTAGCCAGTTGTTGCCTGTCTGAACCTCTGCCAGTCTGGAGAGCAGTGCTCTGAGCTCAGACCAGCCGGCCTAGCTCTGTACCCCTCACCACTGTCCTTCCCACTGGAACAAAAAGAACAAAGGTTCCCATCTACTCAGCCATGGGAGAGGACGCTGCACAAGCTGAAAAATTCCAGCACCCGGGTTATGACCTGCGGCAGGAGAAGCCGGCCAGCCCCAGCCCCATGCCTTCCTCTACGCCGAGCCCCAGCCTGAACCTGGGGAGCACGGAGGAGGCCATCCGGGATAACTCGCATGTGAATGCCGTCACGGTGCTAACGCTCCTGGACAAGCTGGTGAAGATGATGGATGCTGTGCAGGAGAACCAGCACAAGATGGAGCAGCGGCAGATCAGCCTGGAGGGCTCCGTGAAGGGCATCCAGAACGACCTCACCAAGCTCTCCAAGTACCAGGCCTCCACCAGCAACACAGTGAGCAAGCTGCTGGAGAAGTCCCGCAAGGTCAGCGCTCACACGCGCGCAGTCAAAGAGCGCTTGGAGAAGCAGTGCGCGCAGGTGAGGAGGCTGGAGAACAACCACGCCCAGCTCCTCCGACGCAACCATTTCAAAGTGCTCATCTTTCAGGTTAGTGCTCCCTATTCCTTCTCCCACCCAGCTGGGACTCCTCAACATTCATCATCTCAGATGGCCTGCCTCTCACAAACATTTGCACATCTGTCCTGCCTGTCAGGGATCAAACACATAGGCATTGTCCCTGTCTGCCTTCAGCAGGCAAATGTGAAATATGCACACACAGGTGGGAATTTCCCAGGTCACTAGAGCCTAAACTCAAGGCCGATGTCCCAGAGGTTAGTAGGCGGGGTCATTTGTCAGAGAGCACCTGGATGTACTACTCCACACAGGCTGGGAAGGTGAGCAGGTGCACAGAGCCTAGTCAAATTCATTTGTCTCTGTTCATTATAAACTTGGGGCTCTGGCTACAGCTGTTAGCTGGACAGGGCAAATTAATTCAGTGGTTGTTCATTAACTCTTTGTGCAAATGAGGTTTTTGTTTGTTTGAGTTTGTTTTTGTTTTTTAAATCAAGAAGTTAAACTTATAGCTGTTTAAAGTATCCCTTTGTCTAGAGGTTACTAGTCTTTTGGGGACTAACCAAGTATTGAAGACAGATTCCATCTGAGTTCAACTATACTCTTCCTTTTAAGACTCTTATGGTCAAAGCAATCTTGCTGAGTACTTTTCTAGCAAACGATGTACTAAAAATATAAAGTAAAACTAGCATAACTCTTTACAAACACACTATATATGCTTCTCATTGTTCAAAGAGACCACACCTGCAAAATAAAATAAAAGCAGTATTATCAGTTACAGTTACAAAGGATTGTCTTGAATGTTTTCTGCTTCAAATGATTGCCCTAGAATAAAAAGGCTACTTAATTTTTTTTTAATGCATCAATGATGCAATTAATGTAGCAAGAGGCTATCTGGGGACAGAAAGATTGCGTGGGGCTGTTGTTCGCCAAGCGGTGGGCATTTGTGAATCCAACGGCAGCCCTGCCTAATGCTGGAAGCCCTTCCGCCCAGTGGAATCTTGCCAGCACAGAGCCCAGGAAGCAATTGCCATTCCTCCCTGCCCCAGGGCTGTCTTGTTGTGGCCCAGTGAATAGGAGAGGATTTCAAAGCCATGGAGGGAAGAGGCTATAACCAACTGTCTGATTGTGAAAGGCACACAAGAAGAGCCTTCATCTCCCAAGAGAGATTTAGAAATTGGGATTTAAACCAAGGGAGCCTTCTTTTTCTAAATGAATCCGCTCTGCCAAGTTAGAACCTAAGCCTTCCTCCCCATAATAGGAAAGACTCATCTGGCTGCTTTTTTTTGTCGTCCCCAAACTGCACTTGATGTTGTAAAGCTTCAGACAGCCGATGTCCTTCTATACCTCTCAGGCTTTTTGCAGCCCGGAAATTTTTTAGCTTTTAATGCAAATGGAATAGCTTTTCATGCACCAGATGAACTGAAGAGATACAGTAACGGGACCTTTCTTAAGCCATATAAGATCTTTACTTTATTAGCCTGAAAAATATTAAAAATCTTAGCTCTCAAGGTATGTCTAAATTAAATACTGATCTCCAAACAAAACCAAACATGTACAGACCTGTTTAAATCTGTCGCCAAAAGAAATTTCCCTTCTTCCAGTATGAATCAAAGATTATCTCATGTCCTAGTCCTCAGTTAAGAAGGAAAAAACAAACAAACAAGTATTTATCTAATAGAGGAAAATTACAATTTGACGAGATTGGTTTTGTTTTGATTTGCCATGCATGTTCTGTAGCTGTGGGGAGGGGGGGAGGATGGCTGGAGAAATAGGTGACTAAAAACTCAAGAGAATTATAAATCTGAAATAAAAAATAAAAATTGTTGAGGAGCTTACAGACACATGTGCTGCTGCAGCCCTGCCATGATCTCCAGTGTTGTCATATTGGATTGACAGGTATGAAATTATAGCCAGAAACGGAAGAAATTCTCCTAATAGGAAGAGGTGAAACAGGGGTGCTCAAGACCCGGGTGGAAGCTAAGAGAATCCAAGGCAAACTGTTTAGGCTCCATTCTGGGTCTCTTAATAAGCTGCCCCAGGGACACTTATTTTTAAAAAGAGTAGTTTAGGCCTGACTGGTGGTGGCACAGTGGATCAAGCATCGACCTGGAACGCTGAGGTTGTTGGTTCAAAACCCTGGGCTTGCCTGGTCAAAGCACATATGGGAGTTATTGCTTCCTGCTCCTCCCCCTCTTCTCTCTCTCTCTCTCCTTACCCCCCCCCTCTCTCTCTCATCTCTGAAATGAATCAATAAATAAAAACAATTTTTTAAAAAAAGAGTACTTTAGGAGAAAAGAACTGGACCATACTTAAGCTATGTGTGATCCATCATTAGCCTAAAGGATACTAGAAATCTCAGCTCTCAAGACATTGCATGAGGATTATTTGAAGAAACAAATGCAAGTGCAGTTTCTCAGCGGAAAGGTTGCTCTTTCTCTTGATCTTTCTTAAAACAGGTGTTTCTAGGGTAGTAATTGTGCCAGTGGATAAAATGATAACTTGTTGTAAATAAGGGTTTAGTAGAGGGGTTGAGAGGATAAATTTTGTCATCAGACACTAGTTCAAATCCTAGTTTCACCACTTGCCAACTGTATGCACATTTTACAGCTTCTCTGAGCTTCTGTTTCCTTATCTGTGCACTGAGAATATTAAGATGAAAAACCTTTAAGCTCTTAATAAGCCCTGCACCTTCTACTAAGCATTTTTCTGTGCATTATCTCATTTCCTCCCAAATTACAGATGAGGATGTTGAGATGCTTATTATCTTGTCTGAAGTTATTTAGTGAACAGCCGATGAAGCTGCAATTTGAACTCACATTTAATTGATTCCAAAATGTGTGCTCTTAAACATTAAGGTTTTCTCCCTCATCTCTCTCTCCTAGGGTGAGGAATAAATGAAATAAAATATTTAAAATGGTTAGTGATTGGCATGGTATAAGAATTCAAGGACTAGAAACAAGCTCTTTCTGGATGGATTTGAAATGCTTTTGCATAAAGAAGAAGCTATACTTTTGCTTGGTTAGAAATATGCCTCGAGTAAAAACTGACCCCACCCTACCCAGGATCTTGAAACAGCTGTGCTTATACTCTTTCAGTTGGGACTTATTAAATGTTGCACGCACACATATACACGTGTGTGTGTGTGTGCGCGCACACACACACACACACACACTCCTACCATACATTGTATGAAAAAAACATGTTAAAATCAGTATTATGTCACCAGCTCCCCATGAAGCAAGGGACACCACGCAAAGAGTCTTCCATAAATAGATCCTCTTCATACCAGCACAGTCTTTGCAGTGTGGCAGGGGTCGATGTTTCCTAGCTTTGCAGAGAATGAGGTGGACAGGTAATATACCAGGTACCACTTTACAACTTTAAGTTATTTTTGTCACTTTCAGTCCACTTGAACATTGTGCTAGTCTTTTTCTGCACTAAATCTATTGGTTTTTCTAGCCTAAGAGAAAAAAAATTAATGTGAAAATAAAAGAAGAGAGTAAGGAAAGAAAAACCTGTTACCCAACTTGAGCATATTTAGTACTGTAGTGCTTACATTTCTAGTTTGTTAGGTGCTGTTATGCCCTCCAAAATATATAGGTGCATGGTTGGTTGGTTGGTTGGTTGGGTGGGTGGGTGAATGGCTCTAGGTACCTACACATTTGCATTTTCTAAAATTCAAAACCTTGTTCTTAATTTATTGTGTTTAAATCGTGGCATTTATTTAAATATGTTCCTAATTTACATTGTTGTAACTGTTATGCTTCTCATGCCATAGCAATCACTTCAAATTATAACCAATAGTATCAAAAACTGGAGAAAATTCATTTCCCTTTAAGCGATAAAATAAATTGTCAAATCCTCGTTAAACTTAGCAGCTTTTCTTTTTACATGTTTTTTATAATAGCTTAAGATCAATGTTCAAATTCAAAATACTGTGACAGGACCCAGTATAAATGAAATGACTCAGGGGGATTGCTGATCACGAAGCAAATGTTAAAGGCTAATAAGGCTAATTCTTTGCCTGTAACTATGGCTATCATTTTACTAAAAATAGAATTTGTAAGGAAAATCAGTGAATTTACAGTTAAGAGAAACTTTTCTCTGTTGATTGAAGCAACTAGAATTTCACAGGTAACTGACCCTCACCTGAGGGTGTGATGACTATTTATGTACTCTTAAGGTTCTAATAATAATTATTTGAAAAAGCAGTTTAGGAAAGATTTCAAATCCAGAAAACAAAATGAGAGTACTTGTGGACAGCTTACACTTTCATCCATATAAAATTGTGAAATTGGGTGAAAAGAGTAGAGGTTAGATATTTGCTGGGGATATACATTTGTGGAGGATGAAGCCTTTAAATGTGTTCAAATATTCATCTTTTGTGTTCCTTCGATGAGATCAGAATTTTAGAAAGGTGCTAAAAGGGTAACATCTTCAGACTCTTTGAAAATTGATTTTTTTTAAAAGATGGTACTTTCTCTGTCCAAAGCCACTGCTCAATTAATTCAGACTTAGAAGAAATGAAACAGGGAATAAAAAAAAAACACCTTTTTATGACAACTTGTGTTGTTCACATCACATTGATTAATGCTCCCATAATGCGATATTGGTTTCAATATGCTACTTACCCAGTGTCCTTTAGTTCATGAGATAAACAAAATACTGGTTCTTATTGTTATTATTTACCCTTAATGAATGCCAGCACTCCCCCGGGCACTTTAAGTAAATAACTGGCTATTGTTGGTATTTCTTCAAAAGAATTATTTCTTTCTTTCATATATAAAAAAACTAAACTCTCAGTTGCAGCTTTTCCATGTCAATATTGCCCCTTCTGTTGATTTGTAAACTATATTTGTTTGAATTGAATAAAAAAAAAATGTTCTCAAATGCAGCTCAGGTCTTATAGTTTTGGTTCTGGCATGAAACAAAGCATGTTTGGCATTAATATACTCTGGAATTGCTTCTGTAATTTGTTAACTATTTTTCATTGTATTTAAATTAATATCACAAAATCAAATATTTTAGAGCTAGAAAATACCTTATTAATCATTTAGTTAACCTCATTTTATATCAAAGAAGCAGAAGCCCTGAGAAACAAAGTGCCTAGTAAGGTTTCATTTTATTAACAATGGAAATTATAGAGCTGAATTGTGAAATGAGTAAAAACAAACAATATAATCCCAGTAGGGCAAAGTTCATGTTTACCGGGTTTTCTATATAAGCTTTTGAATAATTCAGTGTGATTTGCTTTTGTTTTGTTTTGTGGGGGGTTTTTTGGGTGCGTAACAAAGAACACCTAACCAGTGCGATCTTAAAAAAGAATTGAACCCTTGATAACACTGAAAAATAATGAAACTTTTAAATCCTCCGGAATGTAAAAGACTGCTCAGGGATTATAACTAATGCATTTTATTCTTATGACTTGCTGATTCCACCGACAGCTGCCTTCGGGGTGCCATTCTAATCAATGGCTTTATCCACTTGGCAATCTATACCTCAGAAACACAAATCGGAGAAAGCCATCAATGTGTAAAAGAGACCCATAAATCAGAATGTCAGGTGGGCATAGTTCCATTTTAATAACTAGTATTTAGAGATTATTGGATAAAACATTTCATGGACACAAATTTATGGTCCTCATATCCCTCCATGATGCCACCACATCCCTGTGGGAATATGACAGCCTTTGTTATTTTCTTCTAACAACAAGGATAATAAGTTAGTGACAGGAGAGCAAACTGCTGGCCTGTCTCTCTTTATTCAAGCTTTAAATGACTTACTGTAGGCTTCCTTTTGAATGCTAGCCGTAGAGTCTCCTTCTCTTTCAAAGGGTACGCATCTGTATATATGTGCAAAGATTTGCTTCCATGAGCTCCAACCCAAATAGTGTCCAACATATTGGCAGGTTTCTCTGTGCTGATATCTATGGGCACACCTAAAATTATTAGTTCAAAAGAATTAATATAAACAGCCAGAAAGCTAAAGTGTAAGAAAATAATGCCAATTCTCAAGAGCTCTTTCCATTCTTTTTTTTTTTTTCAAGTGTGTCACTCATATAGGTTTGAAGTGTTCTGTTTAATTCTTCCCTCCTTTGAAAAATTCCTAAGGGTCCTTGTGAAAGGTCAGAATTGGGAGCAGATGCATCAGCAGAGCCTGGGTAGCTTTTTGAAAATAAATCTGTAGGGCAAATAGTGAGCTGCTGCTGGGTAGAACTCCTCAAAGAATTCTTAATGCCATGTGTAGGAGTCCCAAGTCCTAGCAAATATATGGGTAGCATACGTAAGCAGTGACGAAATTGAAGAGGTATAGCTTATCTTCCCCCTTGAAGGAGCCGAAAATTTCATAACCTTCAGAAAAAGAAGATCCAAAACATTATGACAGGAGGTAAAAGGTAGAAGTGTCACCTCACCTGTAGGTAGGTGAAATATCAAGTCTGTCCTTGAGGTGTGTGTGTCCTGAGCAAAATATCTGCAAGTAACACTGGACACCTGGGGGACTGTGCCATTACAGAGGACTCACTGTCTGAAGTACAGGTTGCATTTCTGTCATCATTGCAGTCACTTGATAGTTGAATACCATGCATACATGTTAGTAAAGAATTGAGATTTTTTTTTTAAAAGAGTGTCAGTATTTTTCCACTTCTCAACAAACATTATGGAAAGATAGGGCCTACATGAGCTTGGAAATTCACAAATTCCTGTGTTAAAAAGAAAGGGCTCATCTTCAGGGTAGATGGCATAAGAAGTCACAAAATAAATACTGTCCAGTAGACAGAACACAAAATACTGCTTGAATAATTAAAGTGACAGCAGAAGTGTAGCAGTTAGCCAAGAAGACATATCTCACTTGTTTCCAGTTGCATAAAGACTTATCCAACTCATTCTGGATTATGTCTGTTCCTGCTGGGTTTATTTTCAGAGTTGGCATCAAAGAACACTTGTATAAATTTCCCTAACGTTGTATAAAAGAGTTCAGTTGGGTTTCCCACTATCTCTTAACTGCCCTCATATATGCAGGGTATATCTACCACAGATCACTTCTGAATCACATGATCATGCACTTTCCCCAAACTGTCCTCAAAGGACACGGAAAGAATCTAAGACTCAAAGTGACTACACTTTTTTATTAATGAAATTTACATTTAAGAAAAAAATGCAAAATTATTAGTCTAATTTTTTTTGGAAGTACAGTTAGTATGTCTACCTTTTGTTGAGGCTGAAGAAAAGAAAGTTATCAAGGTCATCCTTTGATTACTCTGAGAGATTATACTATAACAAATGTGCTTCTCTCATAACCAAGACTAATTTTTACAGTTTTCCACTTAAATTTCTGCCTTCTTCACTGAGGACATTTAGTAACAATTTCTTTAAGCTCTTGGTTTCTTCCTTTCTTGCAAGCAACTCCTGTCAAATCATCCCAACCCTCTCATCAAGCCCCAGAAGTAAGTTTGCTTCTGAATTAAGCCTCAAAGCCCTAGCTAATTCTGCAGTCTGCCCTCTTCCAGGCACACTCATCCTCTGAGAATAAAATCCTTCTTGAAAAATGAAAAACACTACCGTCCTTATGCCTTAGGTTCTCATATCCTGGTTACAGCAACAGTCATCAAACTTCCTTCTAGACACCAAGCCAGGCCCACACTTCTGCAGTCTTCAAGCCAAGCCAAAGGAGGAGGAGTCTCCAGTGACCCTCAGGGCTGTCTTAGAAAGCCACCTTACCCAACATACTCATTCAACAGACAGCTGTTGAACTGCTAAGACTATTCTAGTCACTGGGGCATAACAGAGAACAAGAGACAAAAATTTCACCTTCATGGGGAGTACACGCCCATGAAACAAGCGTGTGGAGACTCAAAACAGGAAAGTTGCTCTCTGTAAAAGTCTATGTCCTAAATGATTTGTGAGAATCCCATCCTTCTTTTGATTTTTAACTTTGTTTTTTTATATGGTGTTCCTGACTATTTTTTTTTTTTGGCATTTAAAGTGGAGGGTATGGAGGGAGCTTTGGGAAGCAAAATCTGTGATTTCTTTGCCCTCCCATGGATTCTATTTAACCAGGCATTCTGCTCTTTACCTCTACTCAAGACTTCCTCTTTTGTTTCTAACCAATTTATGGAAGGGCGCTGGTGTGAGTATGGGTGTGAAAGGGGGAGACACAGGGCTGTATCTTTTCAGAGAGTATCATATATACACCATTCAGTGGTAATAAGGGCAGAGATTTTAAGTTTCTCTATATCAAGACTTTGTTCATTTAGTCTTTGTAGCAAGAAGTTAGGGAAAAAAATATGCAGTCTCACTCTTAGAGCATGCTTTTTACTATAACCTCAATTTTTTAATCAATCAAAATAACAAAATGAGAAAGCAAGTTCTTACCATTAGCGTGAACTTTGAGTGAAGTTTAGATCCCAGAGATACATTTAAATTCACTAAATCTAGTTATTTTTTTAAACCAAAAGTCCACAGTATAATCAGGTCGCATCAGGGCTTTGGTGGAAGCCAGCGTGCTGGGGCCTCTGGAGCCTGGCCCACCTGGGCCTTCTTGCAGAACCTCTAGTGTCCCCAGGAGTGCAGTTCGAAAGCTGCAAATCTGGGTCAAATCCTCTTGTTTATGTCTACAAGAAACTGAGACCCAAGGAGAGTAAGTTATTTGCTGCAAGTCGCACAGCCATTTAGCAGTACGGCAGGGACTGGGACTCGAGCTCCCTGTCACAGTCTTTCTACTGTGCCCTCTGCTTCCTTCCATGAAAATGGGAAGGCACCTTGCTGGCTGGCTCTTGTTTTCCAATATTCCAAGAAAAATATAAAAATCAAAGGACTATGCTGTGTGGTTCAAGTTTGTCTAAATTCAAATCTCCCCACTGAGCAACACTGGAAACCATTTTCCGTGCACACTGGATCCAAGTGCTCAAGCTCTGCTCCCTGAGACATGGCAAGGGGCAGAGCTTTGCCCGCTTGCTGAGAAGCTGGAGAAAGAAGTGTGCTGGAAATAGCGAGTTGGGGGACGGTTCCTGAGTTTATCCCCTCACTCTTAGTGCTTGGTGAGGGCTGAAGTATTCTTACCCCAGAAAGCCATGTTTAATAGAGGCTCAAAAAGCTATAATTGGCATCATAATTCCCCTTTACTACTCTAAAAACGGCCCTAGTATGCCACCTCCCTTTATTAATTCCCCCAAGAGACGTACTAAACCTCAAGGATTTATGAGTGGGTCCCCAGTAAGTGTGGGTCCCCAGTAAGTCTGGCTCTTGCTTCTCTTACTCTAAAATTATGTCCTCAAAAAAAATTAGTGTGCACTTTTGAACAGACAGCAAGGTGGACCATATCTTTACTTCTGACTTCTAGTTGGGAAGGAAACCTGATCAAGGCTTTTTTACATGGTATCTGACACTTGGTGAACTTCTTGGCTTCCTCCTCCCCCAATCCCACCTTTTATCTTCCAACTTGGCCTCCAGGCTCTTTCCAGTGGGATATTGGCAGACACAGAGCTGGGTAGGAGAGGAGGTTCACAGTAACTTACTTTAGCTCCTTTATCTAGGCAGCTTCCTGGTCTATCTGAGCCACAGCCCACTTCCCCCTCTGCCTGTCACTGATAGAGTCCTTGCCAGAAACCCTCCTAATCTTCCCAATAGGGAGCCCTTGGCCTTATCCAACCTGGGGGGAAAAGCCTTGACCAATTTAAAATTAACTCTTCATGCTCTACAAAACTGAAGCCGCAAACATTTGGTTCTTATCATACCCAAAACACACACAGAAATGATAGCAGTTCATGACTATCTGTGCAATGCATTTAATAACATGAAATCTACCTTGTCCATCTCTTCAGGAAGAAAATGAGATCCCTGCCAGTGTGTTTGCGAAAGAGCCGGTTTCCAGTCCAGTGGAAGGGAAGGAGGAACTTGCTGATGAGAACAAGTCTCTGGAAGACACCTTGCACACGGTGGACCTCTCGTCCGATGATGAGCTGGCCCACGAAGAGGAGGCCCTGGAAGACAGTGCAGAGGAAAACATGGAAGAAAGCAGAGCAGAGAAACTAAAGAGATCCAGCCTCCGGAAAGTGGACAGCCTCAAGAAAGCATTCTCTCGCCAGAACATCGAGAAGAAGATGAACAAGCTGGGGACGAAGATTGTATCCGTAGAGAGGAGAGAGAAGATTAAGAAATCTCTCATTTCCAATTCTCAGAAAATATCCTCAGGGAAAAGCTCCCCCTTCAAAGTCTCTCCCCTCAGTTTCGGTCGAAAGAAAGTCAAAGAAGGGGAGAGCACTGCCGACAATGAGACCAGGTCAGAAGACATGCCTAGCAATGAACAGGTGCCCAATGACCACGATGACAGCTCATTTGCAGAGGGTCTTTCTGAAGCATCCCTCACCAATGTCCTGACGGAAGAGAAGGGAGCTGAGGGGAGTGCTGGGAGGGCAGCCTCGAGAGGGAGTAACTCTGGCATGGACAGCAACGTGGACTTGACTATTGTGGAAGACGAAGAAGAGGAATCCGTGGCCCTGGAACAGGCAAAGAAGGTGCACTATGAGGGAGGCTACACGCTCACCTCCAAGGAGGCAGAACAGTCAGATGAGGAGCTGGGACAGCCACCTGTGCTTCAGGTGGACCAGACAGCCTAAATGGCACAGTCCGCTGTGCCCAGCCTGTGCCTGCAGTTAGGCGGGGTCCCAGGACCTCGAACAGACTACTGCACATCTCCAGCACCACCCCCTCTCTACTCTGTTGTCCATGCAGTAGTCATTTACAACATACTAGCATCACGCACTTGACCAGGATTTACTCTGAAGGCAACCTGTCAGGAGCTCTACTTCTAATTTGCTCTTAGGCTCTGTTTCTGTAGAATTTTTTCCAAGATTGCCCAGAAGAAGAAACAGAGCAGTTGAAAAACACCGATTAATTTGGCTTAGTCAGAAAAGAAAACAAAGGCTACTTAAGATACTAGTCATGAAATGTGATTTATTTTTTGTCATTCCATAAGCTTGCTGAACAGTGTACCAGTAATATATTAAATATCCACAGAACTTTGTGAATCTAATTATTTTTCAAGTGTATAATATACAATATAGATGTGTATTTAAGCTAAAGGTTTAACTACTTTAAATTATAAAAAGAAAACATTTTTTAAAAAATGTAGCAGAGGAAGTTTAGTTGATCATCCACTTAATAGAAACCATCGTTTTATTAAAAATGAAGTAAAAATTTAAAAGATTACGATTTTTTAGCTAATAACGTAAAATCTGTACAAACATTAAGACTAGCAAAAAATGAAACAGAAAGAGATAGGGAAAATAAGCAAAGAGGAAACAAAGAATGCCAAAAAAAAATTAAGAGAACAGGAGAAAAAAAATTATGTTCTTAAAAAGGAAAATATTTATGATATTAATTCAACTATTTCACTCTTTATAACAATATTACAGAAGTTCATATATCCTGAAATAATGTTATTTTTTTCACAACATTTTATTTTCTAACATTTTCAAATAACATAAAAAGTATTTTACTGTGTTAAAGCTGCATTGTTTTCTTAAATAAAAGATGTTACAAATATATATTTCTCTAAGGAAGTTCAAAAAGATGTTGTCTCTCTAATGTTAGAATGCAAATAAATCTCCAAAATTAATCAGTGCATACTGCCTTTTCTAGGAAATTGGATCATACTGTTCTTTAATGTGATGTTTTCCACATTTGAAATAACCCTTACACTCCCAATGTAAGGTTGTTTGTAAGATATTAAGATCAACAGATTTGGGAAGGGAAGGGTTCTGTTTTTTCTTTTTTTATACATAATAGTAATTTCATTTCAGTTTATATTTTATTTATATGTTAATTTCACATAATTTTAATATGTTTCTTAACTTTCTAAAGCATGCTAGTATTTATGTAATATGTGCACATATATTTAGACAGGGTAATTTTTACTACTGCCTAACATTATACTAAAATATTGCTTTGTCTATTTTTAATTATAGAATGCTAATGTTTTGAGAAAAATTATTAAACTGTAGCTTAAACACAGGTAGCAGGGAGCAAATTCCTTGCCTTTAGTTTTTACCACTCACTAAAAGTAACCTTACAAATATAGCTAATCCAAGACAGTATAAACAAACTGCTTTGTCTTATAAAAGAGATAAGTTTAACAAATGTATTGATGGCCTAACCTATGCAGCTATGTCCTTGTTTTGCAATAATGTACCCCAAATATTAGATTGTTGAACTAACAATGGCTGTGTTAAAGAAGACTAAATAAACCACAAATAAAACGTATATAACAGTGTCAGTTTTTTGGCAGAACAATTTTAAAACAAGCAGAAAGAATTGATTTTTAAACTCTCCTCCAAATGTAGCTGTAATGTTTATTGTTTCAGTCTTGATTTCCCCTATTAACTCTGCTTTCTGTTTTCCCTGATGTCATTTAGGAATCTAAGTCTCATTTTTCAAGTTTAACTTTCTTGACATCACCTTGCCAGCTCTGGGGAGCATCTGAATTTATTGCAGCTGCTTGATGAATTTTATATTTCCATCTGCATTTTTATTGTTTGGTACCAGACCTCATACTACATTAAGTAGCCCTGCAAACATGAATGTATTGAACTGTACATTCAATTGATTCATACAGATAAAACTTTGTCTTCTGCAGTGTCATACATCTGGTAGAAGACTTAATTTCACTCATGGCCTTAAGCATGCCTGTTTAACTTTTATGAAGTTGCTATCACTTCTTGCTCAAGTTCACATAACTGTTGAGTGTCAAAGTGAGAGCTAATGTAATATTTATATTTCCTTTTAAAAAATGCTTATGTCGTATAGTGAAAGACTATATACTCAAGCATCTTTCTAGATTTTACTGACAATTTATTCTGTGTTCCATATTCAAAGCATTAAAATCCTAAACAATAAATAGGGAAGAGGTCAAATAATTGTTGAAAAACACATAGTGTTGGGATTACAGAGAGGAGCAGTTGTAGAAACGGAAGCTATTTATTCTGTGTTATTGTTGAATTATTTGTATTCTGGTGAGTCTGCAAAGTCCCCAAATTAGATATGTCTTCTCCCCACCCATCCAATAACCCATTTCTAACTTTATGTGCCTGGAGCTCAAGGACTGAATTAGTTTTTCCCCAAAGATTGGCTATACATTAATAAGTACTAAGATCCATATCTTAGAAATATAATTCAGGAGTAAGACGCTTCCATTACATGGATCACAAATCTCACAGAAATATAGCAAAGATGTCACTTTTCTACAAGATTTTATTTTTAAAATATATAGTCATATATATTTCAACAGGAATATTTTCCTCTTTTCACTTAGAAATATAGTACATGTCTGAATCTCCCTATATACATGAAAATAAGAGATCCACACTAAGGCCAATTCTGCACAAAATAAAGATTTTTCACATTTATTGTGTAATGAAAGCCCAGAATGTTTCTGCTCACACAAAAGATCAAGTTTTAAACCTCATGCATTTCAGTCCACTATTGGAAAACTAGAAACTCCTTTGACATTGCCAAGCTGCTAGTGTTAGTAAAGGTTATATTGAAAGTCATTTCCTACATTAAGACATTACTGCCCAAGCTCAGTTAATTCTTGCTCGAAAGTTTGTTTACTGCCCTACAGCCCAAGTCTAAGTGATTTTATATTGGAGATTGAGAGTATGAAGAATTGAGGTACAGGCAGCAATCATTATTAACAGTTCCATAGCAACCACCAGTCTTTTCCTAAAAACTAAGACTCTGACACCACAAAGCAAGATTCAGATGAAATTGGCACTGTGACCTTTGTATTCTGCCTCAGCTGGGTGTCAAGGCAAAGACTTCTGCCACCAAGAACTCACTCCTAAAGTGAACAGGCAGTAGCTCTCATTATTAAAGATACATTCTCACTTTTATTTTAACCATTTACACTGTCCTGCAGTATTTAAGACACTAAAATTATTTTTAACTCTTCACTTAAACTTCCTAATGAAGAAGCCACACCTTTAGCAAAACAATTTGATATTCATACATTTAGATTTCTTACCATAAAATCGATTCATTAACTATTTATTGAGCAATGCAACAATGTGTCGTTCCCATTTGCTATAATTTCTAGTGCCCAAAGCAGTTAGATGCAAACATGGGGAAGAGGGAACCAACCTTTTTCATAGCTTATGTTACATCAGGCTTAGACCTACACCGGTCAGGTCCTGTGTGACTGTCGCATGACAGACGTGAGGACTATGTCACTTAGTAAGATCATTATACTGAGCGAAATAAGTAAATGACAAAAAGCTAAGAACTATACAATTTTACACATAGGTGGGATATAAAAATGAGACTCATGGACATAGATAACAGTGAAGTGGTTACCGGGGGAGAAGGAGGGAAGGGATGTCAATAGGGACAAATATACAAAAACTGATTTGACTTTGGGACTTCAGGTGATGAGCACAAAGAACAATCAACGGTTCAACTTTTATAGAAATGTTTACCTAAAACCTATGTACTCTTATCGATCAGCGTTACCCCATTAAATTTAATTTTCTAAATAATAATTTTTTTTAATCAAACAAGTTCTATTCAGAAGGTGTAATTTTTGCACCTGAGACTTTTGAAGTTAACTTAGTCCAACGAATAAGAGATAGGCGAGGGAGGAAACTCCAGAGTTCTTAACCACTCTTAGTTCTCACTCATGTTATAATCTCACTATTTTTTCTTTGAAAGTAATAGATTGAAAAGACTTGCCCTAGTTTACAAAACTATTGAATGTCAGAGTCAGTGCTCAACCCCACTCTGAAATCCATGCTCTTGCCAAAATGAGCTCCTAATTATACCTCCCAACTCTGCTTAATGATAAATCTCTTTAGAAGCTCTTAGATGGTATAGTATTAATTTCATTGCATTGCCCCTTATCCAGCAAGCATCACCTATATCTACACTAGGTAAATGATTTTGGTGATTGTTATACCAATGCTAAGAAAAAGCAGCTCATGGTTCTTAGGGAGCCACAGAGAGACTATTATTCAGGTTCACTGAGGCCACAGAGGGGCTTCTAAGCTCCTTAGCACCATCCACTGTCAGTAGCTGCAGGATTTACTTTAGGGCATGGTTTAATAAGGGCAACTTGTTAACAGAGATAGATACTAGAATCAGCTAATTCAAAGATGGTACAAGAAATCTGTCTCAAACTCTTTAAGTTAAAGGAATCATATCCCTGTGTGCTGTTAGAGAAATCACTATATCCTGCCTGGACACCTCTTCTCATAGGCTGAAAAACAAACAAACAAATGGCAAATCTGCATGGGGGTGAGCAAACGAAGAATGGAGGTGCAGGAAGTACGGTGAACTTTAAGCATAAGGAGACCTAGCCTCTGATTATAATTTCTACAAAATCATCCAGTTATCTTCCCAAAAAATATAAGAACAAGGTGAAGCAAATGCCGGTGTCTTCATTTGTGATCCACTGAAGAAAAAATGCCCTCTAGGCCAGCCCTCTTTCCTCAAGATATAAGCTACGGGCAGGCTTCTTCTAAAGAAGATTTTGGCACGGGTCACAAACTCAAATACCCAAAGGGGCTCACCATTGGTAAAATGGTCTGAGGAGGTGCCCGCAATTATGCCAAAACTGTTGCACGTGGGCTGCATCCTGTCTGATGGAGCACCTTTCCAATTCATTCACCCAGAGGTGGGACCTTTTTTTAAATTATTAGTAAAGGATTATACATTCTAGGAGCCACCCTGAATTTGGGTAAACTGTGAGCCACTACCCAACTCCAGTTGCCATGGTAGAAATCAGGCCTAGTGTGGGCCGAAACTTTAACTTCTTTAAGAAGGGCCAAAACTCACATTTCTTTTTTTCATGAAATTCTTCTCACTTTTAATTTTTGGCAACTAGCTCGCATGATTTTAAATACTGTGCAAGCTGATCGTAACTGTACGTTCTCTTGCTGGAGCCCTGACACGGACCTCAGTTTTTGACTTTCTGGTCTATAGAGATGAAGGCTCTCAGTTCTCCTTCCCTGGCCTGAGGCACAGACGTGAGAGTAGAAGCTGGTAACAGGATTGGATTTGCCTTGAGAAAAACACAAAACCTCTTTGGGGAATGTAAAATGCAAAGGTACTCTTGCCAGAACTTATAAAACATTTTTCTCTTGCCGCTAACTGAAATTTGTAGAAAGATTGCTTTTAACGCTGCATAGTTAATGCACTAAGGAGACAGTCCCCAATCGCACTGAAAGGTGGTTCTCTGAGAGAAAAGCACCATTTGTTGTTATTAGCATTGCTGGCTACCTGTGGGTGAAACGCAGAACCCTTGGATGTCAAAGGGATTGGTATTTTTGGTAAACTGAGCACAGGATAATGTGACTTTCCCATTTTTATGTTGTAGTTGAAAAAATATCTCTCTACTCCTGTCAATAACCTAGAGGTGCTTCAGGTGACAAAAAGCAAGTCTGGGTTCTGCTCGGCCATATATCATAGCAAAATTGCCAGCCAACACTCCATTCGTCAACTCTTTATTGTTCGTAATGAGGTACTAAAGAGAAAGAACACAGTTCAATTTTTTTGGATGCTAAATTGAGCCTTCAGAGCTCACAGTTGGGAAAAAAAATTGTTGCAGATTTAGCACAAGGGGCAAGGTGTCCTTTGTTAAGGAGAAACATGCCTGCAACCTAGCTGTGTTCTCCAAAGTCCACTGTTCATTGCCTCCAGAATCCCAGTGACATGCAGGAAAAAACATTGTGAATGTGCTCTTATTTGAAAAATCAAATTTTCTAAGGACTTTAAGTCAATCATTTACAATCTTTACATAATAAAAGGAACCTCTCCTTCCAGGGATGGCTGGACAAAAGCAGTATCTTAGTTTATGGCAGGGATTGGGAAGCTTTTTGGCTGAGAGAGCCATGAACGCCACATATTTTAAAATGTAATTCCGTGAGAGCCATACAACAACCCATGTACATTACGTGTTATCCAATAAAAATTTGGTGTTGTCCCGGAGGACAGCTGTGATTGGCTCCAGCCACCAGCAACCATGAACATGAGCGGTAGGAAATGAATGGATTGTAATACATGAGAATGTTTTATATTTTTAATGTTATTATTTTTTTAATTAAAGATTTATCTGCAAGGTAGATGCAGCCATCAAAAGAGCCACATCTGGCTCACGGGCCATAGGTTCCCAACCCCTGGTTTATGGGATTGCCCTTGTAATTAACCAGAGAAAGACCAATGTATATTAGGTATAATTTCATAATAATCTTTCTTTTTTTCTCTTTTTTACTTTCTACTTTTACTTTTTTATTGTCAGAGACCAAAATAAATATATTTCCCAACTACCTTGTAATTAGACTTTTCAGAGATTAAATAAAGGCAGGTAGGCCAGAATTACCCAATAACCTCGTACAGTTTTTGTCTGCAAGGTAAGTTTCTCCAGTAAAGGTATTCCTTTGGTTTTATTAACATCTATTACATTTATTGGGCATATATAAGTGCCAGGCTCTGTGCTAGATTTGTGGATATGACAGAAGAACAAGAGAAGAATCTTTGGCATCTGGAAACTCTATTGAGGAAGGAGAAAGTGCTGAGAATCCCCTACGTAAAGATTTTAAACATACAGTTGCAAAGCAAAAAAGGAACAAATAATTTGAGGCAAAAATAAATCTTCAGTCTTAATAAAATTGTTATTTGAGAAATAGTCACTCAAGATAGTTGTGGAGGCATGGTGTCTGGGCTGTATAACATACCATAGATGTCCAGGACAGATGTGGAAGAATGCAAAACTTGGAAGTTGAAGGGATGTAGAGTTAAAGAATACAAAGGAATACAAATTTCTCTGCTCTAAAATATGAAATAAAATGGTAAGTGGGAAAATCTGAGTGGAAGAAAACCTGTAGTCTTTAAAATGCAACATTGACAAGACAAACAAAATAAAAGAAATAAAATGCCACATTGACAGCAAGTGCATTCATTTATTCTCATTAACAAGTAAATAGGGAGCACATACTCTTTGTCAAGACTGGTGAGATCCTGGGTTCACTGGGTAGATTGGAACAGAACAAATGCTCTTCCCTCCTGCAGTCCCATCACACCTGGAATCAACAGCTGTTTAGTCTCTTTCTTAAAAAAAAAAGTTTTCAAATTAATTTTGTTTTGTTTGTTTAATTTTAAAGAATTTTTTCCTCATGAAAACACACTTCTAATATATAATGTTGCATAATGCCTTTTCTAGAATGGGACAGGAACGAATAAAAGAAAATATACAATGGACATCAATGAGAACATTTGACTTTTTCTAGGTACAGTAATGTTATATCCAACTTCAAAAGATCACATTATCCTTAGAGAGTAAGAGTTGAGATTTTTAAGATAACATTTATTAAGGTTCTCAATTCAATTAAAAATTACTTAAGTAGGGAAAAAATGACCCATAATTCTAGTGCTTAGATACTCTCTGCTGTAATTGTTTATTTTCTTAAAAATAATACAGAAAATTAATAGTAGTTTCCTATAACTGTGTAACATATTACTACAAACTCAGCAGCATTAAACAGCACCCATTTATTAGCTCACAGTTTTGAAGACCAGAAACCCAGTGTGCTATGGCTGAGTTCTCGGCTTGGTGGGTCACAAGGTTGAAATCAAGGTATTGGCTGAACTGAGATTTTGTTTGGAGGCTCTGGGAAATGAACTTGATTCCAAGTTCATTCTTCTTAGCAGAATTCAGTTCCTTCCAATTTGTAGGATGAAGGTCCTCGTTTCCTTGCTGGCCATCAACTGGGGACTTTCTTAGAGGCTGTTCACATTATTCACCATGTAGTCCCCTTCGTCTTTAAACCAACAGTGTCATGTTTAAATCCCGTGCTTTGAATTTCTGACAATGATGACAATGACAATGACTTCTTCTCCTGCTTCCTCCTTCTCCTTCTTCAAGCAACAACAACAACAACAAAAGTTTGCCTTTAAAAACCTTCTGTGATTAGGTCAGGAATACCTGAATAATCTTTCTTTCTTTTTTTTTTTTTTTTTTTTTTTGTATTTTTCTGAAGCTGGAAACGGGGAGAGACAGTCAGACAGACTCCCGCATGCGCCCGACCGGGATCCACCCGGCACACCCACCAGGGGGCAACGCTCTGCCCACCAGGGGGCAATGCTCTGCCCCTCCGGGGTGTTGCTCTGTTGCGACCAGAGCCACTCTAGCGCCGGGGCAGAGGCCAAGGAGCCATCCCCAGTGCCCGGGCCATCTTTGCTCCAATGGAGCCTCGGCTGCGGGAGAGGAAGAGAGAGACAGAGAGGAAGGAGAGGAGGAGGGGTGGAGAAGCAGATGGGCGCTTCTCCTGTGTGCCCTGGCCGGGAATTGAACCCAGGACTCCTGCGCGCCAGGCCGACGCTCTACCACTGAGCCAACCAGCCAGGGCCTGGATAATCTTTCTTAATGTAAATTACATCACATGACATAATAAAATCACAAAAGTAAAATCCCTCATATTCACAGATCTGAGGATTACTCAAGGCATGTACTCCAAGTATATAAGAAAGCTTGGGTCTATCTTAGAATTTTGTATTCCACATAATAGAACATGCTAAGAAAATTCAAATGATACAGAAGGGTAATAAATAAAAATTGAAGCTAGCCCTTTCCCACTTCCTCTATCACAGGGGTCAGAAACCTATGGCTTGCAAGCCAGATGTGGCTCTTTTGATGGCTGCATCTGGCTCACAGACAAATCTTTAATAAAAAAAATAATAACATTAAAAATATAAAACATTCTCATGTATTACAATCTATTTATTTCTTACCGCTCATGTTCATGGTTGCTGGTGGCTGGAGCCAATCACAGCTGTCCTCCAGGACAACACCAAATTTTTATTGGATAATGAGTAATATACACAGGTTGTTGTATGGCTATTATGAAATTACATTTGAAAATATGTGGCGTTCATGGCTCTCTCAGCCAAAAAAGTTTCCCAACCCCTGCTCTATCACCATACTGCTAGTGGTAGACATATTCAAATGTTTTCTTACATAACCTTCCATGAAAATAATATTGAAAGATACAAATACATTTCTATATTTCCTCTTTATATTTAAGTAGCCAGGATTTTATTGGGCCCAGATTTTCTAATTTATTCTTTCTTGGTGCTCCTTCCTTAGTGGCAAATGTAAATCTATATTATTCTTTATCACAGCTACATAGGAGTAGCTTTATAGTTCTGTAATAATTATATAAGAATAAGCAAAGGGATCAGCAGTAAATTATTCCTAAAACTAAGATTATTTATTATCCCAAAGATTTTCTGAGGGGTGGGGGGTGTGATGAGAAGCATCAACTCACAGTTGCATCACTTTAGTTGTTCATTGATTGCTTTCTCATATGTGCCTGGACCAGGGGCTCCAGCTGAGTCAGTGACTCCTTGCTCAAGCCAGCAACCTTGGATTCAAGCCAGTGACCAGGGGATCATGCTGATGATCCCACGCTCAAACCAGATGAGCCCACACTCATGCCAGCAACCTGGGGGTTTCGAACCTGGGTCCTCAGCATCCCAGGTCAATGCTCTATCCACTGTGCCACCACTAGTCAAGCTATCACAAAGATTTTTAAATTGGGGAGGGAATTGCATCACACCCACTGTTCTACCTGAAGCACTCATTTCTCTTAAAGCAAATGGGTTTTCCAGGACTCCCTATTTTGGAAAAGGGTCAACTAATATTTCTCCAAAGTAAATTTAAATAACATCTTGCAGAAGTGAGTTTTTAGACATAAAAGAATTTTAATATAAATTTCTCATGGATAAAGGAAGGGTATCAAAAAAAAAAAAGAAAGGCAAGGGAAAAAAAGAAGGGAAAGAGGGAGGAGGAGGAGGAAGAGGAACAAGAGGAAGACAATAGAAAAGCCAAGTAAATCAATTAAAATTAAATAGAAGTTGGGAATTCATTTATGCTTCAAAACAGAAATAAAGTTTTACTTTCTGACCATTACATCATATTTTCTCCATAACAACATCAAAGAAATAATTTTTTTTCCACAAAAGAAATGATTTTCCCCCCCAAAAAATGTATTTCTTTCTAATTATTGTCGTCCTAAAGTTTTTAAACTAAACAATTTGGTCTATGGTTTTAGAGTAACAGTTTTTTATATCTGTTTTTTCCCAAGTACAAAATGACAAAGAGACTTCCACTACCTTTTATTGTTCTTTGAACGGAACTAAACATTAAAAACAGATTTACATTACTACTCATACTGGAAACTTCTGAAGCTCTCACAAAATTCATATATTCTATTTTTCTTCTACTGAAATGACAAGTTGCCTCGCTTTCATCAATTTAAATGAAAACACAGAAGCAATAATAATGGCTTCAATTTCCATAAGCATTTTCCCTGTGTAAGGAGCCCATGAGCTAAAGGTTTCTGTTCAGAGTTTGGTCCACTATTCTTAAATGAAGATGAACTATTAAACATAATGTAAATGCTGATGAACTTATACTTGAAACATGTGATTTGCTCTTAAAATCTTAGAATTCTTCATTTTTCTGCAGGGCAATATCTTAAAAACATATCTCTAAAGGTTGCCTACTAGGACACAGAGGACAGCATATTAGTAGTAACTTAGCAACGATTTAAGAACATACCTAGAATTTGTATGAGGCAATTACTACTGGTTAGAATTGCAACAGAGAAGCTCTTAGGAAATCCCATACTGCCCTTAGACCCAGGAAAGCAGGGACCTTGAATTTTGCCTGCTCCTCAGGGAGCCCCATGCCTTAATGTACCTTTTAAGAAATTTTCTAAGTTTCCTTCTGGTGCCTGAGACCAGCTTGGGCTGGCAGTGTAATTGGACAGGAAGACTCAGATCAACTCAGGACCTTGTGGGCCCAAGTCTCCAAATTCGAAGTGTGTTCTTAAATTGCTGCTAAGTTATTACTAAAGTGCCCTCCTCTGTGTACCAGTAGGCAACCTTTAAAGATGTGTTTTTTAAGACATCACCCTACAGAGAAGAAGAATAATTCTAAGATTTTTTAATTAATTAATTTATTACTTTTTTTTTTTTTTGAGCACTGTCTAAGCCTCTGGCCCATACAAGGGTAAACCAGATGTCTTAAAAAGCCTTCAGGAAGGAAACTTCTAGATGGCATAGTATTTTTTTATAAAGCTATGAGAGTCTGGATGGCATTGGGACTCTGGAATGATGCTGACATGCTGATTTGTGGAAACTCACATTTCTGAGGGACATAGAACAAATTTAGGGATCTGGGATACCAATGGCATACCACCAAACCCTAGACTTCAGCCATGTTCATCAGCTGGTATAAGAGTTCTTTGAACAGAGGTGTTACTTCCAGTTTATAGCACCAAAGGAGCAAGGTAGATGCAGGTCTACCCAGGGCTATCATTCCACTTTCTCCTCAGGTCTTACATCATGTGTTAGTCTGTTTTCCTGGGTTTGACGTGTTCATCTCCAAGAGTT
This sequence comes from Saccopteryx bilineata, assembly GCF_036850765.1. Taxonomy (NCBI): domain Eukaryota; kingdom Metazoa; phylum Chordata; class Mammalia; order Chiroptera; family Emballonuridae; genus Saccopteryx; species Saccopteryx bilineata. Next base: position 44,132,237 of record NC_089494.1, read on the forward strand.
CTCAAGGCCTTTGTCTTCTTCAGTCTAGTGATCCTTTTAATCCATGTTCTCTCTTGCTTTATATCATGTGTTGATGTTGTTCTCTGCCAGGCTGGTCTTGAGCCATACTGGACAAAGAATGGACATTTCTTGTAAAACCGAACCACTGTCCTTGTCCCTTGTGATTCTTGACTGTCTTCCTGGTGGAAGTGGGGGAAGGCAGGGGTAAAGTCAACATTGAAACAGATCATATCCTAAGAATGCCATCATCACTGCCTAAAGAGTTCAAGAGAAGACATATTGGAAGATGTATCATTTTATGTTGATGCTATCAAATTCTGAACACTAAATTTGACTGACCAGAAAACAACTTGTGATTTACATTTTTTCCTGCATGTACTGGATAACACTTGCATTTGTGGTTATCATCAACAAAGCACAATCACAACTTTTGAAACAGTCATGGAAACCAGTGCTCATGCCATGATGGATGATACAGACTCCTGAGCAATAATGTAACCAGCATTGACTAAATAGTGTTAGAAAACTACAGAGGCAAGAAGATCTATATTGTTTCTATTCAAACAGGATCTGAAGAGCTATGGCATTGTGAATAATAACAGCATTGCTACCTTTTTCTCACAGGGGGAGAGATATGAAATTATCCAGGAACTATGCATTCAACAATAAAAAAAAAAAAAAGATAAAATGCCACCTAGCTACTAAGAAGAATCTCCACATGCAATGACTGGACAATAAACAAATATGTAAATGGCTCTAACCATTATTCTGAAGCTTTAAGGAAAATGATCATACTTCATATAGCCCATGAATTTTATAATACTTTTTTTTTTTTTTTTCCTCAAGCTGGAAACAGGGAGAGACAGTCAGACAGACTCCCGCATGCGCCCGACCGGGATCCACCCGGCACGCCCACCAGGGGGCGACGCTCTGCCCACCAGGGGGCGATGCTCTGCCCATCCTGGGCGTCGCCATGTTGTGACCAGAGCCACTCTAGCGCCTGAGGCAGAGGCCACAGAGCCATCCCCAGCGCCCGGGCCATCTTTGCTCCAATGGAGCCTTGGCTGCGGGAGGGGAAGAGAGAGACAGAGAGGAAAGCGCGGCAGAGGGGTGGAGAAGCAAATGTGCGCTTCTCCTGTGTGCCCTGGCCGGGAATCGAACCCGGGTCCTCCGCACGCTAGGCTGACGCTCTACCGCTGAGCCAACCGGCCAGGGCTATAATACTTTTTGAAATCAAATTTATGTATAGAGATCTTACAAAAAAGATTTACCTAGAACCCTGTACATCCTCAGATGGTCCTGAGGAAAAGTGAGGAAGGGTAACAGGTAACTTGCTAACACCCAATTTTATCCTTTCTCAGTAAGCAACAGTAGAATTCACATTACATGGTTTGGGAGTCTATTGACTTACTTTAGCAAATATTCTATATATCCATGATGCGTTGCAAAGACTTGAGGACTTTTGTTCTTTTTTTTTGTAGCTATTCTACTTTTGTATTTTTTCCTGCTTGAAGATAATTCTCAATTACCTAGATGTGGCTTATTCAATGAGTAAATTAACTACATAAAGTTAAATTTTTATTTCTAAATTGTCTGACCTCCATCACTAAATATTTCTAAATGACCTATGTCGTTAGTTATTAGTAACTCAGAGAATATGAATTAATTTTGATGTTAGCCTCAAATATTTTAGTTACAGAAGAAAAACGGCTTTAATAATCATATAAATGCATGTTACTATATCTGTTTATTTCTAAAGTATCTATCTCTTGGATTATCTTTTTTTTATAGACATATGTAATTGAGGTTTAACTATTTAAAGGCTTCCATTATATCAATGTCTGTTTTCCATACATTACCTATATTTGTATCTACAAAAAGAATTACTTATTCACAGGTGACTAATCTGTTTAATGACTTAAAACTGTTTGTCTAGTCAAACAACTACTTGGCCAAACTACTGTAAGAGGTTGATAGCACTGTTCTAGATTAAAAAATCATAATTTATTTCTAGAAATGGGAAAAAAATAATTAGAAAAACAAAATCAAAGAAAAACATTAAACCAAAAAAAATTACATAGTCACTCTATAAGCATGTGTCCTTCCTTTTACTCACTAATTTCTTACACTGCCAACTTTTGACCTAAATGTTGAGATTTATGAGCTAGTCAATACTTTACTCTCTTGAGACTTTAAAATTTATAATTCCATTGATTTTCTTTTTAATAAATCTTGAAAATATAAAAAGTTAGAGAACAAAACATTCTAATCACACAGTACATTGAAATGTAAAATTTAGAGCTCATTTTTTTATTTCCATTTTTTTCTGATAATAAAATTTTAGACATTTTGTCAGTACCACCATTCTTATTTTCAAAAACTTAATAGATTTTTCATTTAGATAGAGATGGCTATAAAATGCATGAAGGCCACAAGGAAAATTGTAGAAAATAATTCAGATTTTTTGAAGTAATTATTTATCTCTTGACTCACCAAGTTTACTTCCCTCCTATCAAACAGTATATAAAGTACCTAACTTTAAGAGATGCTTCTTATGTTATCTAACCCTTTCAAGTGATGTGATAATCATATAGTAAGTGGAAAGAATTTTGAATAAGAACACTAGTGGCTGGCCCTGGCCAGTTGGCCCAATGGTAGAGCATCGGCCTGGCGTGCAGGAGTCCCAGGTTCGATTCCTGTGGCCAGGGTACACAGGAGAAGCGCCCATCTGCTTCTCCACCCCTCCTCCTCTTCTTCCTCTCTGTCTCTCTCTTCCCCTCCCGCAGCCAAGGCTCCATTGGACCAAAGTTGGCCCGGGCACTGAGGATGGCTCCATGGCCTCTGCCTCAGGTGTTAGAATGGCTCTGGTTGCAACAGAGCAACACTCCAGATGGGCAGAACATCACCCCCTGGTGGGCATGCTGGGTGGATCCCAGTCAGGCGCATGCGGGAGTCTGTCTGACTGCCTCCGCGTTTCCAACTTCAGAAAAATACAAAAAACAAACAAACAAACAAACAAACAAACAAAAACACTAGTGGCTATAATAATTATCTTTACTTTCTTAGTAATGAAAAACAAGTTTCAAGCCTTTTGTTTGTAAATTCAACAAGAAAATATGTTTATATTTCCTTTAAAAGCAGTGGCCTTTTTGAAATAGAATCCCTGGGAAAAGTCTTAGAACATAAAATTCTGTGATTTTCATACTTAAAGTATAAATTATATAATATTAAACACAATTATCTGACTTCTTAGTACTGATTTTCAAATGGATGCATCACCTTCAAAGATTAAATCCTAACAACTTCAGATCCTCCAAGTCCAGCAGAAATCACTTATGAGCATGAAGAAATTGAACCAAAATAAACCTCAGATGGCTAAATAGAAAACAGCAAACGCTTGCTTCAAAAAAGAATGCTTTAGCCCTGGCCGGTTGGCTCAGCGGTAGAGCATCGGCCTAGCGTGCGGAGGACCCGGGTTCGATTCCCGGCCAGGGCACAAAGGAGAAGTGCCCATTTGCTTTTCCACCCCTCCGCCGCGCTTTCCTCTCTGTCTCTCTCTTCCCCTCCCGCAGCCAAGGCTCCATTGGAGCAAAGATGGCCCGGGCGCTGGGGATGGCTCTGTGGCCTCTGCCTCAGGCGCTAGAGTGGCTCTGGTCGCAACATGGCGACGCCCAGGATGGGCAGAGCATCGCCCCCTGGTGGGCAGAGCATCGCCCCTGGTGGGCGTGCCGGGTGGATCCCGGTTGGGCGCATGCGGGAGTCTGTCTGACTGTCTCTCCCTGTTTCCAGCTTCAGAAAAATGAAAAAAAAATAAAAAAAGAAAAAAGAATGCTTTAGATTTAATTAAAAGATATTGATTATAAATAAGGAATAGCATAGTGGAAAGAAAGGGCTAATTTCTTTAGACCAAAATATTCTATTGAGAATCAGTAATATCTAATTTGGACAATATGTTTCATTCAAAGGACAGATTTGATGTCTGTGAAGGGTTCAAACTTCCACTGTGAAATCATGTATATTTCCCCCACCCAACAGAAATAATGACTTTAAAATATTTGTACCCTATAACTTTTTTTTATTACCTTTGTTTATGCTCAGTTTTACTAAGCATCAGGGTCAACCTGACATTTCCTTGAGGACTGAGCCTGTCAACGAGAATCACAATTCATCCAATTGCTGAATCAGTCCACCTTTATATCACAAGCTGGTAGCAAAACAAAGAGACCTTCAGATTTTGTAAATTTTTGATCTGGATTAGGATGGGCTCTAGGCCAATTTCCTTAAAACCAATACAGATTTTCAGACATTTACACAATCGTGTTTCTAATTACAGAGGACCCTGAAAATATGTCACATTTCACACTTGGATGGACTGTTTAATTCAAAGTGAAGATCTTCTATTGTGTCATCCAGATAACTACTACATACTAAGACCATAATAATTATTTCTACGGTAGCAGAACATCGTTCTACATTGAAAAGCCAAGCTTTTAAAAGGAGTGCTATAAACAGAGTTAATACTAGTGAACTACCTAAAATTGGAAGGAAAGAAGTAGGAATCAGTCATTGAGATCAGATTTCCAACCTTTATGTCTTTGAAACTTTGTCAACCATGCTTCTGTGTAAGCAGATAGATAAAGGCAGCACAGAGAACACTACTGAACTGAAGAAATTTTCTTCTGTTGCAAAAGATTGTTAAGGTCAACAGAACAGACTTCAACAATTCAGAGAGAATATTTACTATTTTCCAGTAGAATTCTGGTTAACAATGATATTATATTGTATAATTCATCAGGACAAAATAAGTTAAAATACATGGGCAAACTCACTGTTCCGGGTCTGGACACCCTAGAATCAGAACCTCACACAGTAGTTCTGGTGTGTGAAGTTTATTGAAGGGGTGCTTTTCAGGGAAAGTTTTTCAAGGGAAGTATAAAAAGCAGAGAAAAAGAAGAGGAAAGTGTTGAGAAAAGATGTGTGGTCCTATATATGGGCTAGTTTTTATCTGTTCCATGGGATCACATCAGAAAAATAATTATGACCCTCTTCATTGATGTGAAGTGACCAGCCATTTGTAACCCCATATCCATCAATCATTGCTTGAGCCTAGATGGATGATCACAACCTCTAGGGAGATGCAGCTAGCATCAGCAATTCTCTGGAAAGGGGGTTGGCGGGGCACAGTTGTGGGTCATTAACAACCAATACTTACCACAACTAGAAAAAGGGTACATGAGTTGGGTAAAGGAATCCAGGCAGGGCACCCATAGCATCTACTAAACTCACTAGTTGTGATTCACTCGAAAATTAGGAAAACACCTAGGATTCTGTCATATTTTAGACAGATTGGAAAGGATCGCCTCTGGTATCAACAAGGGAAGTCAAGGGGATGGAACGGCAGGCAATTGCACCAAGTTGCCTTTAATTGTATTACACCCTATGACTGGTGCTCCTTTGCTTGTTAACAATCTACAGCCTCTGACATAATGTATCCTTAACCTATTTTGGTGCTCTTAATTCAGAATTATTCCTTCTTCCCGCATGAAAAAAAAAGACGCCAGTTTTGAGAATATCCATTAAGTTAAGCATTAGCACAAGGCAGAGCATTAACATTCAACTTGAAGAAAAAAACGGGGGGGGGGCTTTATAAATCACAAAGCACAATTCTTTTTTAATGGAAGAAATAAGTTTTCCATTGAGAGATTTGGGGGAGGAAAAAGAAATCATTGTTTCTAAGGTACAAGTTTTATTGGCATTCTGTGAGTCCTGTTACATGGCAATCCTTCACCCAGTAAGAGATGTACACTCTGCTCTGTTTTTGTGGCCCTCCCTTTTCTCAATTAGGGCACTAGAAATTCCAAACATGCTGTGAAACATTTTCCCTTCTTTCCTCCCAGACATTGTGCTGAAGACGCATGACATGCATTTTCATTATTGCTCCATGGTATACTGAAGTAGTCAGAACAAATCTGAGCTTTTGTTTCCCACAAATAGATAGGAAATAGGAATCCAAAGCTGGATAACAATAAATTTGGTAGTCTTCAGCAAGGTGGGTGTTGTGAAGCCACAGAAAAACTCAGACATAATCATTTCACACTTCCGACTTTCCTCCTCTCAATTTTGAGGTGATTAATTTCATGTGGATAGCTAGAGAACAGACAGACTTTATACTTGAGTTCATTATAAAAAATGGAGACAGAAAGAAAAGATTTGCCTATCTCCAGAGAAAAGTTCATTTCTTTCTCTTTTGGCTTAATCAAGAAAGGAAGGCATTAAATATAATGGTTTCAAAATCTTAACTTAGAAATGCCAGTTTGGCCACAAAAGGCTTTGTTAAAAGGGCGGGTAGGTATCTGTGGGGAGGGTTATCATTAAAACAGTCCACCCAGTGTGGTTTGGTTTTTACACCTCGGAGTCCAGATATTTGTCCTCAATTTGGCAGCCGGATAAGGCAGTGGGAGATTTTTTTTTTCTGAAGCAAACAAATCTCCCTGTTTCATACTGATCCAATCTAATTCTAGTCATCCAGCCTACATATTATATATTTCCTATTTTGAGAAAAGCATTCCTGGAACGGAGTGGGCAGTGGACTCGATTCTATTTTCCACTAAATTAAGACACCTTACAGATAAGGAAAGCCACATTTTCTGTGATGAGGAAGAGGCTGAATACTTGCTGCAGTGAAAAAAATCCACAAACTAAGACCCAGAGGATAAGAGGAACATGGCAGATGAACTTCCGGTTAAAGCTATTACAATGCTCCTTCTGTTGTCATCCCTTATTCCCTGGCTCCTTCCACATCCACACACACACACACACACACACACACACACACACACACACAAATTGTTTCCCAAAAGCAGAGCAAATCTTGCAAGGGTGTTTGACCCTGGACTCTTACAAACAAGGCAAGACCCTCAAGTTATAATTAGCTTTCACTGACCCTTCTCCAAACATCTTTTAGCCTGGGGAGAGAGGAGCTATCAGTCAGCATGACCAATTCACTGCTGTTTATATTGGGGCTCAGTGACCATTCTTGTCACCCCAATGTGACCTGACCATCTCCAGAGGGAGTACTGGAGATCAGTCCAGTAGTGTTCACACTCAGATCAAGTTGATAAATCATCTCTGGAGACTAGAATCCTGATTTGTAGGAGTAAATGGCAATTTTTGGTTTATTATTGGTGCAAAAGTAAGATTTTCTTTTTAATATGTGTATTTAGTCAGGGAGAATCAGCAAATACCTCTGTAAAATGTAGTCATAAAATAAGTGAAAGGGAGAGAAACGTGGAGAAGAAGAAAGGAAGGGGCAAAAACTTCTTATTAAAATTTTCCAGAGTTTACAGGAGTCTAAAATTAGACTGCTTTTTAAATTAGTGTTAATACAAATTCACCTCTTTACTGAGCCTGACCTCAATCTCATAACAAAATTTTACCTCTTCAGAAATTAAACAGCAAAATGCAAACTAGATGGACAAAAGCTCAAAAGCCAGAGTAATAACCTCCTGGTTAATAGAATTAACTGATATATATTTTGCTTTTAATAGATGCCAGGCACTGTGGCGTTCAGTGTTAGTATGAAGTGTTATCTCCTTCCAAACAAAGCAGTCAGTGGGATCGAAGCTTAGCCAGAACATTTACTAACTGTGTACTCCCCCCAAAAAAGTATTTCTGGGTTTTTTTTTCCTCTATTTTTTTAATCTGTAAAATGAGAATTAGAAATACCATAATCCCCACCTCACACGTTAGTGTAAGGTTAAATTAGTTTGTACTAATAGTTAAACATTGAACAAGGGATCTGGCATGTGGCAACAGTTCAAATAAGTGTTGGCTGTTACTTTTTACCATTTACTACAGATGGAAAAGAGAGGTTTAAAGGGTAACTTTCTCAAGGTCATGCAGTGAATAATGGGCAAAGCTAGGATTTGAACTCAGGTAGTCTATCTCCGAAGTCCACGTGTATAAGCAGCAAACCTGAACTCCTCCCTGCCAGGGACATGGCCCAGGACGCAGTGCGATTTGAACTCGGCCATTTCTGACATGGCAGGAACATCACAACAATAAGATGATGGTGGGCGCTTTGGGCCAAGAAAGAGCTTGTGGCAAATCATGAGTCTGAGAACAGAATGACCAGGCACTCCAAAGGCTGATTGTATTAGATAGTATAAGTAATCTAGAGGTGATTAAAGTAATATAAGAAGTCATGCATCAGTTATATGAAAATACTATACCATTTTGTATCAGGGGCCTGAGCATTAGCAGGTTTTGGTGTGGGGTAGTGGTGGGGGCAGAGGGGGTGATGCCCCTGGAACTGTCCTCTGAGGATATATAGAGGGATGTCTGTACTGCACTGCCTACCTTTGTCAACATTGTCCAGAATAGGTGATCAAAAGATCTAAAAATATAATAGCTTTTACCACAGTAAATGATTTATATCAAAAGCAAAAACTCCAGGTGTCCATACAGCTATACCAACATTTCCACAGCCAGAATTTGAACACACCAAGCTTCCAAGACTGCTAGACTTTTGGGATCTATCTAAAGATACTGATTGATATATATGAGTTCCTGTTCTCCTAGATCTGCTGCAAAAATGATGTGGTTTACAGGCTTAGACAGCTTATTGACTAAAGGTGCCTCCTAGATGCTGGTGAGTGGCCCTAAGGCATAAAAAACGCCTCAGTGGCTGTGGGAGGTGTGGTTTATCGAGATAATACTTTCTGTTGATTTCCTGACTATGAGACAATGAATGGATTAAGGCAAAAGTACAAAAAGAGAGAAAGAAAAAAAGAAAGAAAGAGAGAGAGAGAAAGAAAGAAAGAAAGAGAGAGAAAGAGAGAGAGAGAGAGAGAGAAAGAGAGGAAAATCAAACACAACCAAATATCTGATATCTGCCATACAGCACATAAACGCAAGCCACCTAGGACTGAGCAGCCAGTTGTACTAACACCATCAGCCTTAGCTTTAAATTGAAAATTCATGGTCCAAAAAGTGACATGCCTGATATTCTTCTTCTTTCCTTCTACAGGATCAGGAGACTGGAAAGACAAGCTTGCAGAAAGAAAAGCAAACAAACAAACGAACAAACAAAACCCATTTGATTCTCTGCACATATTTATTTATGCAAGGGGAGAAAATGTGTTCACTGCTATCTCTGTGATGGAGGAGCACTATGTGGCATTGAGAACTCCTGTCTCATATGGGCACTCAAGAAATGCTTATTGGATGAGGAGCCTGGGGCTCTCAAAGTGATGGAGACGACATCAGTCCTGCCCTGGAGGGACTTGCAGTTGAAAATGTCTGACACTAACCCAGACAGAAATGGACAGGCAATCCAGATAATGCACCGAGAACTCAGAGCAATCAAATAAATATGCAGCTTGATGTTTTTTATATATCACTTATGTTGTAGTCACAAAGACTCAATTCCAAACCATTCTATGGGTAATCTGAGTTCACAGTCTACTAAAATGAAGTCACAATATATTTTGAAAAATGGCTTTCAGTAACATAAATAGGAAGCCATTTTTGACTGGAGATAAGTAGACTGTTTTTAAAGAACCATTAGAAGGCATTTTTGAGTGAACCTAGCATAAAATTTTTCTTTTAATTCTTCTGAAAGGTAAGTAAGATTGGCAGCTAAACTGGTTTCCACTTAAACATAAATTTGATTATTCTGGCTAGCTCAGAAGAGATCTAATGATTCTAATGCATTCTTAAACTGCCCTAAGTAGTTCTCCACACTTGGCTATGGCCACGGTCACAATGGATTCAGTCATATGCATATAAAAAAGAGTCAAGTTGGACAATGTCTGACAGGTTTGTTTCCTGGCATTCCAAGGTCTGCCACACCAATTGATTTTAAACCCTAATGTGCCTTTATGTTCCTTTATGTTAACTTCCTATAATTTCTCATTCTTCCCCTACAACTTCTCTATGGTAACTTTAAATGGAACCCACTGCACAATCACTTAGGATTATTTTCTATTGTCTGAAACACTCTTGTGAAAGTCTTCTGGGACTGCACAGAGCCTACTTACAACTCAGCAAAAGCCCTAAAACATCAAGAGAGAAATGAGCTTATAAATGCAGTCTGGAGAGGTCAGACTAAATATTTTGTTAAAGGTGGTCTCAGGGGTAATATTTGTTCATGAGGCAGACATGAACATTTCCTCTAGGAATCAATACTGGACCCATTTGCACTGTCCTTAGTGTTCAAAGGGTTTCTGTGCATTTATCCCACCTTGTGCATGTTCTCTCTATAAATAAATACCGGTGGCTGTCTGAGTTTCAAAATGCTTCTGCTGCTAGTGTTGTTATCCTTGCCGGAGAGTGGACCTGAAAGGACGGATGCAGTGCTATCCATCCTCTGTATCCTGCATTCAAGCAAAGACTTTCCTGCTGTGGTAGTTCTAACCACGCTTTGTTTCCCTGCCTTGAACTCCACAGCCTTGTCTGCTGCTCTGAAGCCTTTGCTCAGAACAAGCCACCGCACTTCTGCCGGCTGAGCCTCCAGGCCATGTCTGCTGATTGTATTTCCCAACATTGCAAAGCTCTGCAGACCATATGAACAAGACCCCCCAGGGCTCTAAATATGATATCTTCTGCCTGACACCTTTATGTCTGTCATGCTCTCCCTACAGATCTTGGGAATCACTGCCTTCATCTCTCTTCGATTCTTGTTCTAACCAGTAAAACAATATTATAGCAAATAATGCTTCAAAAGAGAAGGAGTTGTGGTGTAGTGGGCAGGGCAGAGACAGAGCTTTCTCAAATTCCTCAACTGGCTATTATCCAGGAAACTTAACTTCTTTATATGTAAAAAAAAAAAAAAAGTATAATAATGTCTCACTTGAATAAGTGTTATAAAGATTGAATAATACCTGGAAAGGGCCTGTCCTATATTGAACATGCTGTAAGATAACCATTGTTATTTAATTCTGATAAAAAAAAAAACCTGGCAAATTCTAGGAGCAGGTATTACTTAGAAAGGTAGAAGAATAAACATTCCATAGATTCCAGATAGTTTGACAAGAAGCTTGAACCCATGCTCACCTTGTCTATTCAACATTGGAAAAACAAGGTAGCTTATAATGTTGGCTTTTGGGGTCCTTCCCGGTCTCTCAGTACCTCCTTAGAGAGTGTGTGAGCTGGTAGCAGAGTTCTGTCAGATTTATGACAATGTGTCACTGATGGAAATATTTGACTGGGACAAGCTATACTATGACCTCTTTCTCCTTCAAGTTTGCCATCAATCAATGGTGCTCTGCCAACTCTATAAAGAGGATCTTAATCTCTTTTTGCCCTTACACTTCAAGGAAAGATTACGAGCAATCAAGTTTCTGTCCATTAAGTTCACAAGGACTTTCCAGCATCTGGAACAAGAGCGGGCACCTAGTAGGAACTCAATAGCATTAGATGTAAAGAAGAATAGATGAATGACTTCAGTGTGGTATTTTATGTCCTAGTAAAAATTTTGCCTGTGAATCTGAAAACATTGCTATTGCCCACAAACTCCTCTTTAAAATTTTACGTATTTCAACATAACTCTCTGTAAACTGACATTGGAACTCACCTAACTCTATTTCACTCCATTGATAGTAGGTCACTATCAATACTTCCATGAATGATTGCACCTGAGTAATATCAAAACATTCAAATTGCCAACTAAACTGGGGCCTTGGTGGTTTGCCCTCATCTATTTCTCCTGCACACCTACAATATTGGCCATGTAGCAAAGCTCACATCCACTTTCCCACATTTCATTCTAAAGATAAATTGTGTTTCCCATGTGCCTTTAAGGAATCATTCTTGATCTCAGCCATAAAATTGGAAAGCTGCATAACTGACAAGATGATCCCCGAAGGCAGCTGAAACATGGGGTAGATTGAAACCGACAGTTAATTTGTAGCAGTAAAAAATAATGATATCATCATAAAACAAGTTTAAGATCAGACTGGGCTCAAAGACACTGCACCCACAGAATATATAGATGGGTATTGTCAAGCTTCAAAAACAAAGCAAAACAAGACTGAACCTCCCAGTTTCACCAAGCCCAAATTATTTTCTTTTTTTTATGGTACACTTCCACCACCTGCTGGCTGCAACAGATAAAATGCCAAGCATTCTCTAAATCCTGGAATATTCCGTTCTGCAGAGACTGTTAATTACTATGCTCAAGGAAACATATTTTTAACCTCACAGTATCACTGAAATAGTACAAATTAATCAGATCTCCCTAGAACACCAAACAAATGAAATTGCCCAGGGGGTAACGCTGGTCTGCTGTGCCTAAAAAAAGATGCACTCCCTGAGTGCGGAAGTCCTAGCACATTCTCTTTCTATTCCGGAGTTCTGTCCTTAACACGCACTCCTTTTTTGACTTCCTCCTCTCCAGCTGCCTTCTCTACCAAGCATCCTACACAGCGCTGCAGTGACAGGCAAAGCAGCAGCCCTCAGCTAAGAACGACCTCCTCCTGGAGATCGTCAAGGAAGAAAGCCATTGATGCTTATCTTCTTCAAGAAAAACAAAACCCAATAAGATTCAGCAAGGATAGAAAGAATATCGTTTGGTTCTCAAAACTCTGAGAGCAATATTTTAGCATCGTTTCCTCAGGCTTAAATGTCTTGTGTTAGAGCTGTTTCTCCTAACTTGGTTACAAGTTAGAAAACCTTTGGAGGGAGAAAGATTAGAGCCTTTACAAGCACATAAAATCTAGCCACCTATAAAACTTTATCTAATATGTTCAGTCTTACTTTTCTAGATTCTTTGTCACTAACATCCCAGGCCTCTGACTTTTCAACCATCATGAGGATAACAAGATTTTAGGAAATACACCTGCTTCAACATGACTTTGTTTCTTTTGCCTTCCTGAATTTAAAATTTTTATTCAATGAGCATGTAGTACTTGTGTAATCAAACAACTTAGAAAAATCCTTTAAATTTTCATCTATCAATATTTAGAAATTTTTTCTGTCACTTGTATTTTTGCAATCACAGTAACAATGGTTCTCAGACAAAATATCTAGTCCTCATTCAGCAATGATGTAAAAACATCACGAGATGTTTTCTCTGGAAAGGACATTACAGCCCAGTAAGAACAACAAGTGACATTCTCTAACTCTGACATGCATCAGTGTCTGACCGGGCTACGCCAGTTTGAAGGGTATAATGAGTCTATACACAAAACAAACTGAGTCGAATTCATTTTCTCCTGAACAGTAGCATACTTGCCTCTATCTAAACAATTAGCTCACCCTCCCAAACACTCCAAGATGTAAACTTTAGTTTTAAGGCATCAACATTTTTGTCCTGATGCTATAATTTCATAAAGATACCCCTTGCAGGCATCCCCAAACTACGGCCCACGGGCCGCATGTGGCCCCCTGAGGCCATTTATCCGGCCCCCCCGCCGCACTTCCGGAAGGGGCACCTCTTTCATTGATGGTCAGTGAGAGGAGCACTGTATGTAGCGGCCCTCCAACGGTCTGAGGGACAGTGAACTGGCCCCCTGTGTAAAAAGTTTGGGGACCCCTGCCTTACAGGTTAGGTGATTTCTCTATAGCAAAGTACATCCCTATGAGCAAAATCACCTTAAATAAAATTTTCATTTAAATTATTTTCTTTAGTATAAATGACCAGTAAATACATTTTTAAATGCTCAAGTCCTGATAAACATATTTTTTTAAATTACTGAAATTTTGGAATAATCCAGCAGCATTTTCTTACATTAAAGTATGAGACTTTATGATTGTAAGAATTTTGTCTGCATGATTTATCTTCAAAAGGTGCATCTTATGTGAGAAAACACTTCAAAGTCATTGACAGACAAGATCCTGCATGTTCTTGTGAATAATTTTACTATGAACCCTGGTATCAAGCCTAGTACTCTGACTTAGTAAATCCATTTCTGGTCTTAGTAGAGTAGAACATGTTTGTCTATCTTGTTCAGGTTTAAAACAGCAGTTTTGAAACAGGGGTCCATACAAACCTGGAAGCACACGAGACTTTGCAGGAGCACAGAGTCGCAGATTCTTTCAAGGGCATCAATTTCCAGACCCTCGGCTTCTACATGGACTCTTCCCTAAAACTAATCTCCCAGAGAGAATGGCTGTGGTGGGCCAGTTATCTTTCCCAACTGCCTTTCTCAATCACTCTATTCTGTATAAGAAAACTGTGCCTCTGACCCATCTCTAATCTTACCTGGTGTCTAACAGTGATGTCTGAGACGGCACTGGCCCCTGAGGGAGGCTCCTGGAAGAGCCAAGCAGAGAAGAACTTGATAAGAATTACTGATGCGCGCTGCACCTTATTTCCATATCATTCCAGCAACACACTCAGGTCTTTCTGAGTCTATCTCACAAGGAATTTGAATTTATAGGTAAGGAAGAATGAGATGTGATTTATCATGCTTATTAAAATAAACATGGAAGTCAGACATTTTCTGTTAGAAAGTAAGTCTGATTTGGTTGATTGGCTTGACAGTGAAGACGAGCTTTGCCAATTAGTTCCATGGCAGACATTTTCCATAAATTTAATAAATTAAAATTTAAGCCCCTAAGTTTTGACAAATATATATTTAAAGCACATATCAATATAAAATATGTTAGTAAATACATCCTCTTCAATAATTTTAATTTACAGTAAAATTTTAGAAATCAATTTGAAAATAGAAGAGGGATACATAATAGTTTCTCAAAGCTCATGAATTTAAAATATCAGCAGATGGGTTTAAGAGAATGTGTGGCAGCCCAGTGAATGCAAACAAGTACCCAAACCTCTCACTAGGAAAATGATTTAGCACTAATGAAATATTTTAAACATTAAGTAAACAGGTTTCTTAGGGAATGATTTATAGAAAATGTCTGCCATGGAACTAATTGGCAAAGCTCGTCTTCACTGTCAAGCCAATCAACCAAATCAGACTTACTTTCTAACAGAAAATGTCTGACTTCCATGTTTATTTTAATAAGCATGATAAATCACATCTCATTCTTCCTTACCTATAAATTCAAATTCCTTGTGAGATAGACTCAGAAAGACCTGAGTGTGTTGCTGGAATGATATGGAAATAAGGTGCAGCGCGCATCAGTAATTCTTATCAAGTTCTTCTCTGCTTGGCTCTTCCAGGAGCCTCCCTCAGGGGCCAGTGCCGTCTCAGACATCACTGTTAGACACCAGGTAAGATTAGAGATGGGTCAGAGGCACAGTTTTCTTATACAGAATAGAGTGATTGAGAAAGGCAGTTGGGAAAGATAACTGGCCCACCACAGCCATTCTCTCTGGGAGATTAGTTTTAGGGAAGAGTCCATGTAGAAGCCGAGGGTCTGGAAATTGATGCCCTTGAAAGAATCTGCGACTCTGTGCTCCTGCAAAGTCTCGTGTGCTTCCAGGTTTGTATGGACCCCTGTTTCAAAACTGCTGTTTTAAACCTGAACAAGATAGACAAACATGTTCTACTCTACTAAGACCAGAAATGGATTTACTAAGTCAGAGTACTAGGCTTGATACCAGGGTGCATAGTAAGAATATTCACAAGAACATGCAGGATCTTGTCTGTCAATGACTTTGAAGTGTTTTCTCACATAAGATGCGCCTTTTGAAGATAAATCATGCAGACAAAATTCTCACAATCATGAAGGCTCATGCTTTAGGAAAATGCATTCGGTCCCTAGCTGGTTGGTCCAATGGTAGAACATCAGCCCGGTGTGTAGAAGTCTCAGGTTCAATTCCCGGTCAGGGAACACAGGAGAAGCAACCATCTGCTTCTCTATTCCTCCTTCTCCTCATTTTATCTCTCTCTCTCTCTCTCTCTCTCACCCCTCCCACATCCATGGCACAAATGGTTAGAGCAATTTGGCCCTAGGAGCTGAAGATTGCTCCATGGCCTCGCCTCAGGTGCTGTAATAGTTCTGTGGCCAAGCAAAGAAGCAGCGGCCCCAGATGGGCAGAGTATTGCTCTGTAGGGGACTTGCTGGGTGGGCTGCATGCAGGAGTCTGTCTCTCTGCCTCCCTGATTTCCCACCTCTCACTTAAAAAGAAAAAAAAAGAAAAAAGAAAATGCATCTGAATTATCCCAAAATTTTAGTAATTAAAAAAAATAATCTATTCTCTAGGACTTAGATAATTCAGCTTTTGAGATTAATATGTAAATCATTAAGTTATGATTTGCATTTATTTTCCCCCATTTCATGCTTAGATTTCTATCATATATAGAAGGCCTTCATGAGGTTCTAGTCTACAGCATAGTAATTATTTTGATTAAGTTGAACTTAACCAACCAGCAATTATTTTTTTAGTGCATACTCCAGGCTGATACTATACTAGATTATGAGAAATGTGTTATCAAATCAGCCCTTAGTGCCCATGAAATAGAGGAAGTAACTATACGTGTATAAATAGATGGTACACTGGTATTTGATAATAATGTCCTACTGCATTTGAATTTAGAATGTTATAACAAACTAATCTCAATCATTAAATCTGTGAAACATTAACCTAACTTTGAAAAAAAAATTGTCTAATGCTTCCCCAGCCCCTTAAGTCCCCACTTTCTGTACTTGCTGGGAACTATCACCAACCCAACTGTTAGCATTAAGAAAATTCTTATTTTCTCTTTGTACATGCCTTCCTTGCCTACCCTGTCTATAATCTTATCACTCTTGCCAATATTCTCTGCAATCCAGTCAAAATGGCCTTCCTCTCCAACCCCAGGAATTCTCGTAAGCTGGCCTCTTTCTGGACCGTGCCTCTCTCTCCCATTTTCTTACTCAACTTTACCTTTCAGATCCCCATATAATTGAGAGGCCTTGTCCGGTCTTACAGAGCCTTGAACTTCTTATCTCAGTTTTTAATCATATTTTTGTTTTTTCTATCATTTGACTAGTGTTTGTCTCTCTCACTAGCCTCAAAGCTGCATGAGGGTAGAGTCTAAATATTTTGTTCCCATTATATCTTCACAGTGTCTGGAACCTAGAAGAAGCTACATAAATATTTGTTAACTAGCTGTATAAATGGTCTAACCCTGTTTGATAAACCCCAGACCTGGATCATCAAAATATACTCAGAAGGACAACTCTCTGAAGGTAGTCTCCAGCCCCAACCATTGCCTCGCAAGGTCCAAAGAACCTATGAGGTATGCAGTATTCCAAAGACTTTTCTAGACCCTTGCCTGCTTCATAGGGAACATCATTTCTATCAATGAGGTAGAAACTGAGCAACGTGTTTTCCTCACAGTCAGCACTACGACTGCACTACCCTCGCCTCAAGACTCTTCAAAGATCCTTTCTTTGGGCCTGAGTTCTAACCACCTTGTTCACTCCTGAGTCACTAGCACCTTGCAAACTGCCTGGCACTTATTAGGTGTGCTCAATAGGTATTTATCAACTAAATCAATGAATCAATCAATATTTGACCAATGTTTACCTTTGAGTATGCCCCTGACACTGCCCAGTAGCATAACTATTTGTCACCTACGCACCATTTGACATCCTTCCACATTACTCTTACTCTCTTTTTTTAAATCACCATTTATTTTTTCCTCTTGACTCCTTACTTTCCACACACAAACTGCCATTTCACTTTAAGAGGTTGGCAGTAACGTAAATTAAGCTGACCAAAAAAACTTTCTTTTTCTCATAACCCAAAAAAGCAAAACTGAAAAAAAAAATTGTCCCACTTCTTTCTCAGCCAAATGTGCCTTTGAAAGATTTCGTTTTTGAGCTCAGACTCTAACTCTGTAATTATCTAAACAACTCCACAAGTATAAAATACCATATTTACATATGCAAAGCAAGAATGAGGAATTAGAATACTTAATGTATTCACATTATTGAATGTTGAAACAACTACAGATTTGGATACTATTTTTTGCAAATCTACATCTCCAAAGTGGCCTTCTAATATACTTCTTTACATAGCATCGTGATCCTCAATATTTTATCTCCAAACAATTCATAATTTAGTAACTTAAGTTTTTAGGTAAATATTTAGAATATGTTTGCAGATTGAGGTTCCATAAACAAGGCTGTTAACTTACAGGCCTCTGGAAAATGAGGCCCTCGGTTTGCAAACATTTTGTTTTAATACTGAGGTGAGGAACAGGGAGGGGCTGCGTTGATGGCTTAATAGCTTCTTCTTCTTCCTGGGTAGACTCATTCAGGATGAATGCGATTATTTTGAAATCCATTTCATTCTAAGCAAATGTCTCCACCCTGGGAAAATAAAGCAGAGCAACTGCTGGCTAGCTCATAGCAACTGTAGCCATTTTACTCAGTGTTCTTCCTTATTACTCCCAATAGTTCAAATAAATATCTGTAATAGCCTCCATCTTCCTTGTAATCCCATATAAAACTAGCCTCATTAAAAAAAACACACACACACCATATTCTAATGGAATGATAACCTTTCTTCAGTCTTTCTAGGTCAACACTGAATGTTCTCCTTTTCTAATTTTATACTAGTTCATAGGAGAGTTCAGGTCCAACTCCATCCTACAATGACACATTTTCCACTCAGTTGTCTCCTTGCTGCTTAATGCTGAGTATCATTTCTACAGGGATGTCTCCCATGGGGTCACCTCCCAGCCTACAAACACCCCTAATACACATTCCAACCTGTCTTGATCCACCATCTCATGGCTCGTTAAATGAAATTACAACAAGTTAAAGAGATAATGAAGTGGTGGCTGAGAAACTTTTAATAAGTGGGAAAAATTAAAATATAATAATTAACATTATGCTTGGACCTTTGAGTTCATTTCTTTTCCCCAGTTCTACTTTTCCTTGCATATCTAAAAAAAAAAAAAAAAAAAAAATGAGGCTTCTTTATTTCACTAAGATTGGTTTAAAAGCTTAAAACCTTTCTGCTAGTTATCTAGGGAATCCAGGAAATAGCTAATTGAAAAACTTCACATTCTTTTTTTTAACTGGTTGCATCACTTTATTCTTGCTCAAGAACTAGCCTCTGAAAATACAAAGTCAAGATGTAATAGTGAGTGTGTTAGCACATCCAGACAAAGGTAACATCTCATATGGGCTCTGAGGAAGGGAGAGGAAGAGGTATTATTTACCTGGTCTGTGCATGCCAGGTACAGGAATTTTGTCAGTGTTTCAGCTTTGCCAAGATACCCAGTTATAAGACTATCTGGAGAGATTTGTTACTATAATCCTTTAGGACCATGATGGCAAACCTTTTTATAAAAACCGCCCACTTTTGCAGTGCTGGTCAACCTGGTCCCTCCCACCCACTAGTGGGCAGTCTAGTTTTCATGGTGGGCCAGTCGCGGTGTGGTTTGGTTGCTCCACTACTGCCCACCATGAAACATAGAACGCCCACTAGTGGGCAGGAGGGACCAGGTTGACCAGCACTGCAAAAGTGTACGGTTTTTATAAAAAGGTTTGCCATCATGGCTTTAGGAAAATAACAAAAGAATTTCTTGAGAATCACTTAACCTACCCTATAGAGTAAGAATTATAGATGGGCTACCATACAGCTGATTATAAATAACACGTTAAAAATAATACAGTTGATTCTGCCATTTATTTGAAAATCTCTTCTATTAAGAATCAGCAAGCTCTTGAACCATGGTAACTAAATGAAGCACCACTTGTCCATCCTCACAGCATCTTCTTTTACTCGGAAAATTATGCTGATCACCCTTTGTGGCCTCGTTCCAAGATGATCATTGTCAACATGTATTTGAAGGAGATTGTTTTTTCCCAAAAACTTTGTTGGATTCTGTACCATTCACCAGTTACTTATTTTCAGAGTTAATGATGTCACTCTGCCACTTTCTGTACCTGAGTCTGTAAGACACTCACCCAGACCTTGGAATTGGCCTTGTTTTTTTTTCTTTGGGTTGTGCCACACTGAACACTGAGGGAGGTGAAAAGAGAGGTAGGAGAATTATTTACATAGCTCTTCTGAATGGGTTCGGTAAAAACTGAGAATATGATAAAACATCCATGATAAATTAGATTTTCTTGCTTTTTGCAGCCTCTAGAGCAGCGATCTTCAACCTTTCTCATCTTGTGGCACACATAAACCAATTACTAAAATTCTGTGGCACATCAAATGCTGTCATGTATTTTGCTTATCTGCAAAAAAAAAAAAAAATAGATATAACTTTGATTCATTCACACCGATGGCTACTCTTGTGTTGTCTGCTGATATTTTTTTATTTGGCAAATAAGGGAAGAGGTCAGTGTCCCTGACTAAGTAGTCAGGTCTTACAGGTTTTTAAAATGCTTGCAGCGCAGCAGTGTGCATGGTGCAGCCACAGCGGATAGAAATCACTGCTCTGGAGGGCATCTACGATTCTTGGAATGTGGCCCCTTCTCCAGAAACTGATTGACTGCTCACACTACTATCTTCTAGCTCCCCTGCTTCTACTTTTAGGGACTCTTTTCATTATTTGGACCCACCTAAATAATCCAAGATAATATACTTATTTTAAGTCAGCTGATTCTTTGATTCTATCTGCAGTTTTAATTCCCCTTTGCCATGCAACCTCACATATTCACAGGTTCCATGAATTATGATGTAGATATTTGGGGAGCCATTATCCAGCCTACACACACTATACAAGAGAAACTAACCAAACAAAAATCAAACACAAAACACCTAAGCATAGAAAATCTAAATAAAGATATACCAAAATCTTTGCATTATTTAAAAGAGCTGTGTCCTATTGTTTTTATTCTCCTTGTTTTCCCATGGTTTCCAAATTTGGGTATTTGCCATGATTTATTATTTTCTAAATATTGAGAAAATTCTTATTCTAATAATGGAAAAAAAGTCCTAAAAATTGTTTTTAAATCTCTGAAGCTAGAGTAGCACAGAAGTTTACTCTCTTATGCTTTTTTACATGCATTTTCTCACTTGCAATTAATCAACTAGTTAAAGGTAATGAAAGAATACTAAGTGAAAATAGTTATTGATTAGGACAATCCACCCTGGAAACATATAGTAACACCAACCTCATTGACTGAGAGAGCTCAGAATGCATGTCAATTTGTAGTTATATGTCTTATCTCCCCAGTTAAAAAGCAAACAATTTAAGAACACATATGAGTCATATTTTTATGGTCAAATTATTAAGAGTGTCTAAAAGAGGGTATAATCATGATCCTTATACAAATATAAAATGAACATGTCAAAGATTTTATTTAACTCAATAATTAATGATGGAACCTGTAAGATGTTACAATCTATTCAGAAAATTAAGGAATATATATATATATATTCCTCTGAAATAAATTTACAACAAGATGCCAGACAGTTCTATTCATTGAGCTATAATTAATTTCATTCCATCAGACACAATTAATTTCATTTTCGACCTGAACAGGCGGTGGCACAGTGGGTAGAGTGTTGGACTGGGATGTAGAGGACCCAGGTTAGAGACCTCGAGATCACCAGCTTGAGTGCAGGCTCATCTGGTTTGAGCAAGGCTCACCAGCTTGAGCCCAAGGTCGCTGGCTTGAGCAAGGGGTCACTCAGTCTGCTGTAGCCCCCAGTCAAGGCACATATGAGAAATCAATCAATGAACAACTAAGGAGCCACAAGAAAGAATTGATGTTTCTCACCTCTCTCCTTCCTATCTGTCTGTCCCTATCTGTCCCTCTCTCTGACTCTCTCTGTCTCTGCCACAAAAAAAAAGTACATTTCCATAGACAAGGATCATTTGCATTATTATCAGTTCTCTACAATTTAGAGAGTTTTAAAATAGCTAAAAGACAATAAAAATCAGAGATAAACCAGAAGGTCATGTTAGATAGGAATTTCCTTTCTCCTTCCTTCCTTCCTTCCTTCCTTCCTTCCTTCCTTCCTTCCTTCCTTCCTTCTCTTTCTTTCTTTCTTTCTTTCTTTCTTCCTCATTCTCTCTCTTTCATTCTCTTTCCTTTTTTTCTTTCTTTCTCTCTTTTCTCTCATCTCAGTATTTCACAATTTTTCCTAAGAATATAATATCTCGCATAGTACCTTGTATATAGTAGGCATTCAGTATAAATTTCAAAGTTTGAATGTTTGATTAAAAGATCAATTCTGGCCCTGGGTGGTTGGCTCAGTGGTAGAGCATTGGCCCTACATGTGGATGGCCTGGGTTCAATTGTGATCAGGTCCCACAGAAAAAGTGACTATCTGCTTCTCTACCCCTCCCACTCTCTTTCCCCTTCTCTCTCTCTCTTTCTTTCTTCTCTCCCTTCCCCTCTTGCAGCTATGGCTCAATTGGTTCTAGCAAGTTGATCTCAGGCACTGAGGATGGCTCCATGGCCTTCACTTCAGATACTAAAAATAAAGTCTTGGTTGCTGAGCAACAGCCCCAGATGAGCAGAGCATCACTCCCTAGTGGGCATGCTGGGTGGATCCTGGTCAGGGCACATGCAGGAGTCTGTCTCTCTGCCTCCCCTCCACTCACTAAAATTAAAAAGAAAAATCAATTCCAGTCTTACTGCCCTAATTGTATTTGGAATGCCAGTCTTCCTTTCTCCTTCTCCTCTTCCTCTTCTTCTTCCTCCTCCTTCTCCTCCTTCTTCTTTTTTTCTTTCTGAGATCCCTAGTTTTTGCCATTTTTTTCTAACTTTGTTTAAGTTACAAGAGAAATGTTTCTGAATTTGGGGTTTAGCTGGACTTATTAGGACGCAACGCAGAAGAGTATCTGATGCCAAGTTATAACACTATTTTGGTATTACTATGATAAGAAGTGACCTAGAAGCAATAGACTCTCTCCTTCATCCTGAGCAGAAACTTATGAGACCTAAAAAGAGAAAGCATTTTCACTATGGCCAGGTCATTGTCCACATCCTGACCTGAGTTATGCATCTTGAGTTCAGCGAGATTTCCCTCAGGTCTTCTGAAGTTAAAATAAGCTATATGTTTTTCAAAAAGTTTAAAGATTTTCTTGAAAAATCTTTATTATTAGAGAATCCATAACCTGAGCAGAGAATTATAAAAGTAGATGGCCTTTTTTTTTCTGGAGCTAGAGAAATCAAATAGTTTAAACTCTTGGTCTAAGGCCATGGTATTTTCCAGATGAGTTGAGAGACAGAAATTAAGTGTAATGAGAATTCAAACTTCAGTCATCAAAATATGAATGCTAAAAGGAAACTAAAAATCTGTGTAAGATTTCAATTTTACCAACAACTCTGAAAAAAAAAATGTATGGATAGAACGATATCAAGGTGATCTTGTAACTGGTATCACAGTGGTAACTACCCGGTACCCTGGATGCACGGAAAATCAGATCAAACCAAGCAAAGTAAGATGCCACACATCTTGTCCATTAAAATCCTGAACAATTTAAAGTGCAGAATAATCTATCCACATTAAGAAACAAACACAACATTCCACAGCCATTTATAATTGCTTCTGGACCAAAAACAATTTTGTGATTTGAAAGCATACATATATTGAAGGAGAAAAAAAGCTTGGCATTGCACCAATAATCAACCAACATCTTGGCACACATCCAGATAGCATCCACTACGAACAGTCATAGTAATTCTTCTCATTACAATGTTTGCATGCACATAAGTCAGATTCAGGTGGATTTACAGTGTGCTGTGAACAGCCAGGCTTAGAGCAGCCAGCAGATTGTCTTAAGTGATACAGGGTCCGTGCCTTTGAGCAGCACATAACTCTCAGAGCTATTGGGCTAAATTCCAGACGTACTGTCCTCAGTATTCCTCCACTTCCATAAACTGACGAGTTTATGTGTAACATTTTAAACTTTTGCTTTTTTTACTGTTGCCTGGATTGTAATTCTAAGTGGATCTTGAAACAAATCAGGGGAACAAAACCGCATGCAGTCTGTTTAAATGAGATTTGATCTTTTTTTTTAAGACCAAAGCACCCTTGGGGCAGAGGCAGCATGCAGCCATCTTCCCTTGAGTGCCGCCCTTTTAACACTTGAAGCTGCAGTGTCTGTTGGCATTTGAGCTTTTCCTCTTCCTGCTAAGCCTACAATTTCCAGGTGCACTTCAAACAGACTGAGGGAGAGAGCCCCTTGACTGCATACATTTCAAGCTCATTCTTCACATAGGTTCCAAGCATCTGCCACATTAAACAGGAAACCCATAGTTCAAAACCCAAACTGAAAGGGAAAAGGTAACAAGCAGACCTGAGCTGGGGTAATTTATGATTAAGCTAATAAATTTCTAATTAGGCTTATAAAGCCCTGAAGTATTTCCTGCAATGGCTTGTCATGAATTCTTTATTCAAGGAAAGCCAGAGTGTGTTAGATGTGGGTCATGTAGCATATTGTCACATAGATTCATGTTTATATTCCCTCTTTGCGGTCAAGCAAACGGTTTTTTTTTTTTTTTAATTAAAATATAGTTGGTGCTTGACCTATGGTGGCGCAGTGGATAAAGCGTCAACCTGGAATGCTGAGGTTGCCGGTTCAAAACCCTGGGCTTGCCTGGTCAAGGCGCATAGGGGAGTTGATGCTTCCTGCTCCTCTCTCCCCTTTCTCTCTCTCTCTCTTTCACTCTCTCTCCTCTCTAAAAATTAATAAAAGTTATATATATATATATATATATATATATATATATATATATATATTTGACATACTCTGAAAAGCAGAAAGGTGATGTGAAACATTGAAGGAAAGAATAAAAAAGCAGCAATCTGTTCAGACCCAATGTGATCCTGGCTCAGGGGACGTCTGGGTAATTGTTCAGTTTCTCCTGATTCACAAAACAGATTGTCCTCAGACTAAATAATGTCTACTAAATTTACCAAAGAGCATTTCTGGCCTGCTGTCCAGGTCCTCTTAAGGGTGAATGGTCATTAGAATTAAGAACATCTCAGAATTAAAAATATGCAGAAAGAGAAGTGAAGGCAAAGATAAATGAATGGGACTACATCAGACTAAAAAGTTTTTGCTCAGCAAGAGAAACTGACAACAAAATAAACAGACAGCCAACTAAATGGGAAATGATATTTTCAAACAACAGCTCAGATAAGGGCCTAATATCCAAAATTTACAAAGAACTTATAAAACTCAACAACAAACAAACAATCCAATAAAAAAAATGGGAAGAGGACATGAACGGACACTTCTCCCAGGAAGAGATACAAATGGCCAACAGATATATGAAGAGATGCTCATCTTCATTAGTTATTAGAGAAATGCTAATCAAAACTACAATGAGATACCACCTCACACCTGTTAGATTAGCTATTATCAACAAGACAGGTAATAGCAAATGCTGGAGAGGCTGTGGAGAAAAAGGAACCCTCATTCACTGTTGGTGGGAATGTAAAGTAGTGCAACCATTATGGAAGAAAGTATGATGGTTCCTCAAAAAACTGCAAATAGAACTACCTTATGACCCAGCAATCCCTCTACTGGGTATATACCCCAAAAACTCAGAAACATTGATACGTAAAGACACATGTAGCCCCATGTTCACTGCAGCATTGTTCACAGTGGCCAAGACATGGAAACAACCAAAAAGCCCTTTAATAGAAGACTGGATAAAGAAGACGTGGCACATATACACTATGGAATATTACTCAGCCATAAGAAATGATGACATTGGATCATTTACAACAACATGGTGGGATCTTGATAACATTATACGAAGTGAAATTAGTAAATCAGAAAAAGCCAAGAACTACATGATTCCATACATTGGTGGGACATAAAAACGAGACTAAGAGACATGGACAAGAGTGTGGTGGTTACCGGGGGTTGGGGGGAGGGGGGCGCGGGAGGGAAGGAGGAGAGGGGGAAGGGAAGGGGGGGCACAAAGAAAACTAGATAGAAGGTGACAGAGGACAATCTGACTTTGGGTGATGGGTATGCAACATAAGTGAATGACAAGATAATCTGGACATGTTTTCTTTGAATATATGTACCCTGATTTATTGATGTCACCCCATTAAAATTAATAAAAATTTATAAAAAAAATATGCAGAATGTTATTAAAAGAAAGGATTCCTACTTCATTAGGCATGCCTACGTACAAGCACTGCACAGTGCCCGCTGCAGAGCAAAGGGAGACTTGAAGACCACTCAGCAAGTTGCCTGTGTGACTGTGAGTGGGTCTCCGCTCATTCAGACGTGGAGATCAGGCCCATACCTGCAAAAGGAAGAGCTGCTGCATTAATAAAGGTAGCTTGAGCAATCTATTCTGAAGTGTTCTAGCCAGGAAATATAGGATTTACCATTGTTCATATGGAAAATAATATTACTTATTAAATAACAATACAAGAATACACTCTATGTTTTATATACTCATAACTATAAGCCCACTTTCACCCCCACCTTGTATATCTCATAGAGAGGAATAGAAAGTACTGTGCTTATTAAAAAAATAAGACGAGTCAAAGATAAGTCCATATTCAGACTCATTTTCACACTTTTTGATTTAATTAGCTTATTAAGATAAAATCATATTCAAAGGCAACAACTTAAAAAAACCTCTGGGGGCCAAATTTCACAACCATATCACTCCAAACTAGACCTTCCTTAACTTGATTTACTGACATCCCATTACTTTTATAACTTTCCAAATAATGTATGCAGGACATATGCATGCATGATTCTATGCCAGCCGGCAAAAATCTCGGCTTTCATGTTTGTTGTCACTTAAGTGTATGTCCAGCTGCTTGCCTTTGATCCTCTCATTGGAAAAGACTTCCAGAGTTATTGATATCCTCCTAGCTCTTTCTCTTGACTTCGGTTCAGCAATTGCAACATGAGTTAAACTTGAAAAAAAAAAAGAAAAAGCTTTGATGATAGCTAACAATATTTATCTGCCATGGAGCTCTATATAAAAAAATGTTTCTTATGGATTATTTTATTTAATTATTTTAAGTACCCTGTGAGGAAAACACTACCACCATTTTACAGGTGAGCATACTAAAGCATAAACACTGATAATTTTTCAGGGCCAGGTAGTGGGACCTGAATTTGAACCAAGGTCTCTCTGACATTGAAATATCCTTGTACTTCGCCTCTTCACTGACACTTCTTGACTCACTGGGACATGTCTTCTCTTAGTTTTCTATGAATTTGAGATCCTTATTTAACTATTGAACAATAAATAGCTGTTATAATCCTTGCCCTGAAAACAATAAGTATTTCCCAGAATCCTTATGTGCTTAATATATTCATAACGAGAGCAATGACAAATGATGATAATGCAGACTTTCATAGAAAGGACAAATTGTTCTAAATAGCAGGATGCATTCATCAGTCAGTATGATTAAACTGTTCTCACTTAAAATACCACTTTTCACTCCCTCTTAGTCATGCCCACTGTCCCCAACTGTTACCAACGTCTGAAAGAGCACCTCTAGCTTAACTGACTCAGAATTTCCTGGAAAAAAACTTCTTACAAAAATAAATACATTGCAGAAATCAAAGAAAACACATGCTATATCTCAGCTTTATGACTGATCTATTTTAAGGCACGTGGGCATGTGTTCACCTTATTTGTCAAAGTACCTTGAAAAAATAAAGGAAAAGGGTATAGTCAATTACATTGTAATAATTATGTGTAGTGTCAGGTGGGCACTAGATTTATCAGAATAATCACTTCATAAGTTTTGTAAATGACTAACCATTATGCTGTAAACCTGAAACTATTATAATATTGAAAGTCAAGTATAATTGGAAAAAAACTTTTTGAAAGATAAGGCTTCAGTAAAAAAATATATATATATATATTTGCATATACACACATATATAAAAGCTGGAGGTAAGAATACTACTTCAACTTGATTGACAAATTAAAATTATCGTAAATCATTTAATAACCTAAATTACATTGATGCTGTTAAAATAAGTAACCTAAATTCAGGCTAAGAAATCCAGAGTAGGCCCTGGATGGTTGGCTCACCAGTAGAGCATCAGCCAGCATGTTGAAGTCCTGGGTTCGATTTCTGTTCAGGGCACACAAGAGAAGCAATCAAATGCTTCTCGCCTCCTCAACCTCCTCCCCTCTCTCTCCTCCCTTCCCACAGCCATGGCTTGAATGGTTTGAGAAATTTGGCCCCAGGTGATGAGGTTTGCTCCATGGTCTTGCTTCAGGTACTAAAATAGCTCAGTTGCCAAGCAACAGAGCAACAGTTCCAGATGGGCAGAGCAGCGCTCTGTAGGGGGCTTGCCAAGTAGATCCCTGTGGAGGCTCGTGCACATGGGAGCGTCTCTGCCTCCCTACCTCTTGCCTCTCACTTAAAAAAAAATTTTTTTAAGAAATCCAGAGCATATTTAGGTTGGATTTTATTTTTGTTATTTTGCTTTTTAGTTTCTTTGTAGAGTAGAGAGGATTACTGATCAACTACTATGTAACTAATGAAAAACAAAAGACAAAAAAAGGGCATGAAAAATATTATCCCTAGATATATTTTAATACTTAGATATCCTTAGATAAAATTAATATTTAAATATTCCTAAATAATATTTTAAATCTCAGCTGTACCATTCCCTTGACAATTCCTTGAGAATTACTAGCCTCATTTTATAAATAAAGGGACTCAGGCTGAGACAGTTTAAGTGATTTCCCAAAGATGCCCAGACAGGAGTTGAGTAGGAATTTCAACCTTGCTTTCTCTTGCCTCATCTTTTGTACCTCTAACTTTTCTCCCAGAAATAATGCCTTCTCCATTACCCCTATATTTGCCTGGTCTTTCAGGCCTCAACTCAGATGTTACTTTTTATAAGAAGTCTTTCCTGGAACCAATGTCTGGATGCAACTTCTTTTACATGTGTTCCCACAGTACTCTAAGCTCCCAACTCCCAATAACAGCACTTTTCATGGTATAATATAGCTGCTTATTTTCCTGTGGGACTTTTCCTTTATGCCCCCAACCACTGACTATAAGTATCTTAATTGTTAGGGACCATGATTTATTCAATGGTTTATCCAGAGGGTCTACCACAGTGCCTTGCTCAATAGAAGAACTCCAGTGATTACTGCAGAATAAAAAGTCAATGATTAAATGAGTGGATGTAGACCAGTGGTGGGATTCAGATAATTTAACAACTGGTTCTCTGCCCTAATGACCACTTTAAGTATAAAAAAAAGATATACCAAAAGGTAGTTTTTTATTTCATGCATTTAATACTTAAATAAGAACAATAAAAGAAGTACACAAAACTAGAGTATGTTATGAGTTTTAAAATATAATGAAAAAAATATTAAATAATACTTGACAAAAACAACAAAACTGCTATTTAAGATATTTCCATATTGCTTCTTGATTGGTGTCCTCACATGCAATTTTTTTCACCTATGGACAGAATGAATATTATTGATATTACAGGAATCAATAGAATACACTGTTGTGCAGATAAACATTTAAAAAGAGTAATGAATGTAAATCTGTGATTTCCACATTAAGTAGCTGCCCAGGTGCCCACCTTAGAGAGAACCCAGATCACAAGTGCCATTTTAACAACCTGTTTGCTGAACTCAACAGAAAATTAGGTATCGGTTCTTCCGAACTGATGTGAACCGGTTGAATCCCACCACTGATGTAGACTCCAAAGCCCACATACCTGCTGCAATAGTTTAAGAGGTTTCTCAACATGCCTGTAGCACATTGCCTCTCAGATCAAGTGTCTGACAGCACTAAGCACAAGCCCCAAAGAGAAGTCTGCATTCAGTGAGCATTCTTATTGGTTAAATCCAGGTAAAGTATCCAAGGATTTAAGCCAATTACATCAGAGAAAGGCAGGAGCTTTCTCATATTTCAAATCAATTAAGACTTTGTCAATAGCACAGAGGTTTAGTCCTTGTATTGAAAACACAATTATTTGCTCATTATTTAAATGGAGGGAAAGGATGAACTACATGTATTCAATAGTTTACTTAGCAGTGGTACAACTATAAAATGCTATTTTACAAAATCCAATCTGAGTAGATATGACTTAAGACTACTAACACTAAACAAATGGAAATAAAATAAAACTAAACAATTGAAATCTTGCTTTTTTGAAATTACCAGTGCTTTGCCAGGCTATTGGTGGAAAGAAACAAGAAAAAAAATCACTCTCTTTTCCATGAAAAATCCCACCACAAGTAAAACCTTGTTTGAGAAAACACCAGAGGGTAGTTTTAAAAAGTGGGGAGGAAAACAGAGCTGACCAAGAGAGAACTACTCCTGATACTGAGAAGAAAAAGGGAAAGTGGGATGGGGGTAAAGTGATAGAAAACTGAGAGAAGATAAACTTATTTTTCATTCCTCTGGGTTTCGCTATCTCTACCGACGTCCCCTCGGTTTATAAAAGGGTAAATCCAAATATTACCACTAGGCAAATGCCTCTTGTGGTGGGCAGAATAATGTTCCCCTTGGAGATGCATTGTCCATTCACTAAAACCTGAAAATAAACTACCTTACACAGCCAAAGGGACTTCTCAGGTGTGCAGATTTTCTGGGTGGGCCCCATGCAACTGCAAGGGTCCTTATAAGTGAATGAGGATGCAGGAGAGTAACGATCAAATGTTTGAAGATGCCACACATCTTGCTTTGGATATGGAGGAAGAGTCTACAAACAAGGGGATGCAGGTGGCATGGAGAAACTGGAAAAGCAATGAGACAGATTATTCCTTTAGTAGAGGCTCCAGAAGGAGATAACCCTGCTAACACCTTGATATTAGTTCAGTGAGATCCATTTCAGTCTCAGGCCACTAAATTTGGGATGATTTTTTTACAGTTGCTATAGGAATCTAACACACCACCCTGATCATTCCAAAGCAACATGTTCAAAACTAAACCCCTCATCTTTTCCCCAGCTACCGCTCGTCTCCTGAACCATCCTACATGGCCTGTTACCCTGCTTTGCTTCTGGTTTGAGGTTAGATTCTTTTACTTCCTTCTCCTCTCTCTCTCTCTCTCTCTCTCTCTCATCTGTTTCCACTCTTGTCAATTTCTCATGATAAACATAGCAATGCTTTCTACTGCCATTGTCATAATCCTAAAAAAAATTTCTAATTTCTTTAAAAAATTAAATTCTAGAAATAATTTATGGTGACTTGACTAGAGAAAGGAAATAATGAAAGTAGAAAAGGCAAGAGAGAAGAGACCAAGGGTAGGAACCCTTGAAATACCCCTTACTAATACATCCTGACTCAATCATCGGGCAAGAAAAAGGAATTTTTCAATAGGCAGTGAGTATTCATCAGGAAAGATGATCTAAGCATCTTTCATTCTGAAAATAGTGTATATGATTAAAGGAAGTGAGGAAGTCTTGCAGAGATATGAAATGAAACAAGACCTTCCAAAAGTATTCCCAGAATGTTATTCTACCTCTCTCTGCTTCAAGCATTTCCTTGGGGCACAATCACAGATTTTATCAACCCCATATTCAGGATGTGACTGTGGCATACATGGAGATTCTCCACCAAGTTCCTTCAGTTTGGCCTAAGATAAAAGTATTCAGCAGGTAAGAGTTAGTTCATGGAAGAGCCAGCTGACCTACTTAGGACAGTTCATCCTGTGAAAGTTGATGGGAGAATAAAATATGTCACTCAAATTTCAGTTAGCTACAGAAATTCTCTAAATGGCTAAACTCTTAGAAACCATTTAAAGAAAACAGTTCACTTTCTAGTGACAGTTTGTCACTTTCCAAGAGAAATGTTTCTGCTTACACAGTCTCAAGACACCAGATACTGAGTCTTTCTTACAACTCTAAGTTAATCAACTCTGGGTTTTGGAAAACTGTATTTGTAAAGACAAATATTTTATTTAAAAATTTATAATATTTTTATTTATGGAAGGCATCCCAAATGTATTGTTTCTCAAGACAAAGAAACTGACCATCTCCCAAAAGTCAATCCCTATTGTAAGTAAGATCACTGCAATAGGCTTCTCCCAGTCCTAAGAAGCGCTACCCAAAGTCATGCTATAGTATTGGGTTCTGGTGAGCTTCCCCCAGTCCCTAGAGGTGGTAACCAATGACATGCTTTGGTAACCAGTGACATGTTATAAGAAAGCCTGGTAAGCATCACCAATCCCAGATTATATTATAACTTGAGTTCATCCCTCTTACCATTTTAGCCAATGATCATTCATACTTATTGAAACCAAGCAATGTTTTGAACTTTGATTTGCATGTAAATTATAGCTTACCTTTATAAATTTAACTGTTGGAACTGTATGTGAATAACTGTTAATAGTAAAATATCTACCTTTTCTCACTTCTGTCTTCCTTCTTGCTGGTTGTAGGAAGAAGGAATATTACAAAGATTAGGAAATGGATCAAATCATGTTTATTCCTCTCTTGTACAAAAGGCAGAGTTTATAGGTGAGCACAAATTTAAAAACTTAATAGTATCTATATCCAAAATTCCTGTGCTCTTATCTTCTCTAAACTAGGAAATAATCCATCTAAACCCAAAATGGGGTGCTCTTCTTGGTTCCGCCAGAAAAACTTCTTCATTAAATAAGGCCACCAATAAAGAATACTGCTGACTTTCTCTATGTTATATCTGGTCACATTTGAAAAATAAAGTCCACACTAACTATAAGAATTACAGTAAGGCGGCCCTGGCCGGTTGGCTCAGCGGTAGAGCATAGGCCTGGCGTGCGGGGGACCTGGGTTCGATTCCCAGCCAGGACACATAGGAGAAGCGCCCATTTGCTTCTCCACCCCCCCTCCTTCCTCTCAGTCTCTCTCTTCCCCTCCCGCAGCCAAGACTCCATTGGAGCAAAGATGGCCCGGGCGCTGGGGATGGCTCCTTGGCCTCTGCCCCAGGCGCTGGAGTGGCTCTGGTTGCGGCAGAGCGACGCCCTGGAGGGGCAGAGCATTGCCCCCTGGTGGGCAGAGCGTCGCCCCCTGGTGGGCGTGCCGGGTGGATCCCGGTCAGGCACATGCGGGAGTCTGTCTGACTGTCTCTCCCGTTTCCAGCTTCAGAAAAATACGAAAGAAAAAAAAAAAAAAAAGAATTACAGTAAGAACTCTCTTTTTTTTGTAAGAGAATTGAAACCAAAGATAATATTTCATTAACTCAACCTCATTCAGGAGATTTTCTTCCTTGAGAATATACTTCTGATTGCTTCTATCTCAATCTCAATTTTAATTGTTAAGATTAAAGCCTTGGGAAAAATCAGGACAGCGAAATAATCATTTTAAAATCATAATGTTCAGTTGTAGATGAAATATCTAAAACTAGGGCACTGAGTGAGTTTGCTAAGAAATCAGAGAAAGGCACGCTGCAAACAGGCTGAAGCAGACCAAACGTGGAAATTCCCGGGAACACACACGGCATGTTATTCTGCAGAACGATGTCCACAGGTCTGTAAACAGTCATGGCTAAGATGCCCAAAAAAGGTTGAAAATCACTGGTCTAGTAAGATGGTATTTTACATGTATCTTTTATGTTAAAAGTCATATAGCGTATTTGGGACCCTATGAACTTAGGGAACTATTTACATTATCCTTAGACAAGTTTCTTAATTAAAAAAAAAAAGTAAGGCAATGAAGTGAAATAAGCTAGTCAGTAAAAGACAAGTACCATATGATTTTACTCATATGTGGAATTCGATGAACAAAATGAACTAACAAGCAAAATAGACAGACTCATAGAGAGAGAGCAGGCTGACAGCTGTTCAGGGGGATGTCGGGGGATTGGAGGGTGGAGGGATTGAACCAAAAAAGGGGGAAAAGGAAAAAACTCATGAACAAACAACAGTGTGGTGATTGCCAGGGGGGTGGGGAGTGGAGAAAGGTGGAAAAGGGTATAGGGGGAATAAATGGTGATGAACAGAAACTTGACTTGGGGTAATGAACACATAATACAGTGTACGGATGATGTGATGTGTGGTAGAATTGTGCACCTGAAACCTGTATAATTTTGTTAACCAGCATCACCACAATAAATCCAATAAAAGGAGGAAAAAATGTAAGGGGATGGAAGAAGAAATGTTTGATCTAATTAGATGTCTTGGTTTTTTTAAGGAAGACCTAAAGAGATGCTCCTGTGCACTACAGAACTTGATGTTACTGACCACTAGAGTTGTTTTTCTTACCCAGAATTGCTACCTTAAATAGAGACTGCATATCAGAAAAAAAGCTTTCAGCAAAGCAGAATTGCAGCCTATGATTATCTATAAAAACTCAGTCTATAACTCACACACATTGAAACAGGAAAAATAAGGCAGTATCTTTCCAAATACAATCAGATATATTTGAAATGTCACTTGTTGAGCAAACATTTCATGATGAGCCAGGTTCTTTGAGGGGGTTAAATCATTCTCCCAGGTACTTAGAAGGGCCCAGGTGTATGAATGCTTTGGGGAGGTCAGGGTGACATTTTCAAATGACACCACAAAGCAATAGCCCTTCTGAGATATTATGGGTGTTTCTTAAAAATTCATTTCAGTAGTCATAGAAGCTTAGAAAATGCATCCTTTAGTACAGGACTTTGCCTTTGCTATGCTCATGTGTGTTGGGACTCTTTGACCAAGGAACCTCTGCACAGAATGTCTATCAGCACCTCACGGGGTCCCTCATGCTCAAGGCACATAGTTTAGAAAACACTGCATTTGTTTGTAATGTGACAAAGCTCCCCCAGCAGTAGTTATAAAATAAGCACAAAGAGACAGTCACTTGAAAGCACTCCTATTACCTGTGATATTGTCACCTAAACTCAAGCAATGGCATCAAGTATTTTACTACACTCTCTGATTTCTAACAGTTATCAGAAGTGGCAGGCTTGAATCAAGTGACAAATGACCGTCTTCTTTAACAACATTCAGGAGTATGTCTCAAGATCTTTTCCTGGCCCGTTCCTCAAATTTTATGCTATTGTACATTTTTGGTGCCAGGATTATCTGGCTGTACTTTTAATTTTCAGTTTTGTTTTAAAGCCATGTCATTGCATCAATCAGAGCTATTCCAACTGCTGAAATGCTGACCAATCCAGCTGCTTTGTCATTTCTAATTAATTTCATTAATGTTTCTACTTTCTGTTTCAATTAGCAGCCTGTCCTTTGGACTGTTTGATGACTTGATACTACCTACTGTCTGCAGATTAAAAATAAAATTACACAATAACATAGATGGACCTTGAGAACATTATGCTAAGTGAAATTAAATCAGAAAAAGCTAAAAACTATATGATTTCATACATAAGTGGGATATAAAAATGAGATTCATAGATATAGACAAAAGCGAAGTGGTTATGAGGTGGGGGCAGAAGACAAGTAAAGAGGGACAAATGTATAGCAGTGGAAAATGACTTTGAGGCCTGGTCAGTTGGCTTAGCAGTAGAGCATCGGCCCAGTGAGTGGGAGTCCCAGGTTCGATTTCCAGGCAGAGCACACAGGAGAAACAATAATCTCTTTCTCCACCCTCCCCCTTTCTTTCTCTCTCTATCTTCCCCTCCTGCAGCCATGGCTTGAATGATTCGAGCAAGTTGGCCTCAAGCACTGAGGATGGCTCTATGGCCTTGCCTCAGGTATCGAAATAGTTCATTTGCCAAGCAACAGAGCAGCTGCCTCAAACAGGCAGAGCATCACCCTGTAGGGAGCTTACCGATTGGATCCAAGTCAGGGTGCATACAGGAGTCTCTCTCTCTCTCTGCCTCTCTGCCTCCCCACCTCTCAATTAAAAAAAAGAAAAAAGAAAAGAAAATGACTTTGGGTAATAGGCACACAGCCCAATCAACAGTTCACATGCTATAGAGATGTTTATCTAAAACCTATGTATTCCTATTGAGCAATGTCACCCTATTAAATTTAATTTCTAAATTAAGAAAAAATCAAATTACAAATTGTTTTGGCCTTGACATTAAACATCCCTTTTTTTTAACCAAATCATTTCTATTTAACTTATTTACTCCTTCTTAAGTGAAATTACACTCTTCAGAGCTGTAAAGGGATTCAACTGTTATACAAAGAATGCACCCATACTGAGATGTTCATCTTGACATTCATTTAATCCTTGTGCCCTCATTCAGAACTGAATCTTTTATCATCTAGTTCTGTCATTAGTGTGAATTTTTTCAGCCCATTAAATAGCTACTAGAAATGTTACTTGGCCATTATCCTCATGCATTTTTTTTAAATTCATCAGACACAATACTTGTACAGGGTGGAACAAAAGTTGGTTTACAGTTGTTCTTATGGAAAATAATGCAATAATTCTGTCTGCCTCCCCACTGCTTCTCACTTTGGAAAAATGCAAAAAAAAAATCTTTCAAAAGAAAAGAAAGAATGCAGTAATTAATAAGTAATAATACAAGAGTAAATTCTGTGTTTCGACTTCTCACAGCTGTAAACCGCCTTATGCCACACCCTGCATTGTCAAGTGTCCACAATTCCTTAATTTAAAAACTGTTGAAGAGGACCAGTCAAACACTCATGCTTTTTATGGATTATATTACCATGTAAACGCAGCAATTATGAAGTATCACTTGAATGTTATTATTCGAGTAAATCTAACATCTCTTTTTCTGCCTTCTCTTTCTCTGTGACATGAAAATCAGTCTGCGCCTACTTATTTCAGTTGTATAAAAATGTACAGATTTTTATTTTTGTAACAAAATGCAGAAATAGCACAGAATTTTGACTGTCCTTTTCCATGCTCTGTGTCACAACTGACAGCATGGAGATTTAGTAGCCTAAAGCAATACAGCAACAGTGCTATGGGTCATATTTTTAACTTTAATGAATCTGTAATTGCCTGCAGCCTGCCGTAATTCTGGCCCTGCTGATGATTTCTTGAGGACCTGTGATAACACAGCTCCAACTTGGCCTCTAATCTGGCTCGTGCCCTGTTTTATATATTTTTTTTCTTTTTTTAAAAAAGCGAGTGTTACAGGAAAGAAGCGTCTACAGCTCTACCTCCTTCTTCAGGGCCATTCCAAGAAATAAGAATTTCTTTTTCTGCCTGTAAGCATTCGTAACTGTCTGCCTTTTCCTGTGGCTGAGGGTGCTGAAGGTTTGAATAGCTGCAGCTCTGCTTCAAACTGAACTGCCCGATACCAACCTGGAAACCGCGTTCAGCTTTAATCTTTTTTAGACATTTGAAACTTTCAAAATACCACTTGTCAGTATGTTTTTTTTCCTCCAGTATAACTGGTTCACACCTGGATTGTTTAAGAGATGTTGTTATTATGTCATTCCTTTTAGAAATATTACCTTTGTTAAATGCTTACAATAAGCATACATGTCTATTTATTGAACCAATATGTATTGAATACCAATTATAAGTTAAGCACTGTCTTAGAAGGTACTAGCACTCAACAGGAAACAAAGAAGACATTATCACTGTCCTTTGGCAGGAGCTTAGAGTCTGATAACGACATTCAGAGATTAATGAGATAGACGTGGCTGCTAGAAAGGAGTCAGGGTGGGTGGGATGATATTACCATTGCATAAAGAACCATAATAAAGTGAGAGGAATGGTGGCAAGAACGATGAAGGAACAAAGAAATCTGGTTCAAATCCTATTCCATTATTTCTTAGCTGTGACTTTGGGCAAGATAACCTCACACTATCTCATTTGTCTCATCCGTAAGTTGGAGGCAGTAATAGTTCTACCTCAAAGGTTTGTTGTAAAGACTAAATAAGTTAATATCACGAAGCACTTAAAACAGTATCAACCACATAAAAAATGCTATAGGGATATTTATAAAATTAAAAATAAGTAACAGAACCCATGGAAGGATTCTTAGAAGTTGAGATCTGAAGGAGGAGGAGGAGAAGCCACTGCAAGGGTGAAGGAAAAGGAAACAGAATTTTATCTGTATAACTAGAATGAAAATGTTCGTTAAAGACAACTAAAAATATTAAGGGAACAGTTAAGGAATAAGCTTAAAATTTTTGAACTTTAAATTGCATATAGTCAGAGGTCAAGAAGGCATAATAATAATAATAATAATAATAATAGTAAACATTATAGATAAAACAGAATAATATTTCAAAATAATAAAATTCTGAGGATCTTAAATATTTGAAAGAGTAACTATAAATATAAAGCTAATATAGAAATGCTGCTACTTCCCTGATTGCAAATTTATGAAGTTGATTTCCCAAGTAAGTGAAACAGATTCAAAATAAACAGTGACTTCTTGGAAAAATTTAGGATATTCTGGAAATACTTCTCAACTTATAAAAAATATTAAAAACAACAACAAAAAAAACAAACAGGAAAACTCTGGGCTAGCTGGAGCAGGGGCTCATTCTAGGTCAGTAACTTTTTTTATCAAGACTTCTTAGAAGGTTCCTGGAACTGAATACAACTTTGTGATTTATGCAGTCCACACTACCTACATAAAGATGACTGAGGATGGCTTAAATGTTGGCCTTTCGATCCGTGACCTGAAGGACTTTATGTTCTACCCCAGGGTACTACCCTATCTCCATTAGGTAGAGTCATATGAAATTGCCATTTTTAAAAGTCAAAAATGATTGAACACCAGCAATTTCATATGCTTAAACCTAATATATATTATGGGAAATTTTTAGTTTGCTGTGATGCTTTTTGCTAAAAGATAAACCACAGGACTGCAAGTGGTTTCTCAGCCGCTCAGTGAACAGAAAAGTAATTCAGACCTTATCACTTCACAATGAAAGTTTCTTTATACACAAACTCTAGGTGTTGGAAAACTTGTGTCCTTATAGAGAGACAAAATGTGCCTTTTTATAATTCTATTCATTAATCCCAGTTCTTTTCTCTGAAGCTAACAAGAACAAGCCATCTTTCCCACTCACCAGAAGGTCCTAGACATCCCACATTCTCTAGCCTTTCCTAGCTGCATATTATCAGCGAATTTGCTTAGGATGTCTCCCATAGTTTAACTTGAAAGCGTGAAACAGCACTGTATAGTATTTCAACTTGTTGAGATCTAACGTACACATAGAGACATTCAGTCTACATAGCTTCCTCTCTTTACCCTGAGGTACCATACCCAGATATGGCATGTGTATTAGAAAAAGACTTGGTGTAATTTTAAGAAAAGACATTATAGTTTCACAACAATTCTCTGATAACCTTGTTTTAAGTCTCTGTCACCATTCCAATCACGCAGTTGATGGTATGGTGAGAGGGGCAGTCACTACATCTGTGCTGAATGCTTTTGAGCTACAAACGACAGGGAGAAAAAAAATATGTGGCTAGAAAATAAAGACTTTTAATCTATCTTTTTTTTTTTTTGTATTTTTCTGAAGCTGGAAGCGGGGAGAGACAGTCAGACAGACTCCCGCATGCACCCGACCGGGATCCACCTGGCACGCCCACCAGGGGGCGACGCTCTGCCCACCAGGAGGCGATGCTCTGCCCCTCCGGGGCGTCGCTCTGTCGCGACCAGAGCCACTCTAGCGCCTGGGGCAGAGGCCAAGGAGCCATCCCCAGTGCCCGGGCCATCTTTGC
The DNA here is from genome assembly GCF_036850765.1 of Saccopteryx bilineata. Taxonomy (NCBI): domain Eukaryota; kingdom Metazoa; phylum Chordata; class Mammalia; order Chiroptera; family Emballonuridae; genus Saccopteryx; species Saccopteryx bilineata. The sequence goes on from NC_089494.1 coordinate 44,171,569, forward strand.
TCCAATGGAGCCTTGGCTGCAGGAGGGGAAGAGAGAGACAGAGAGGAAGGAGAGGGGGAGGGGTGGAGAGGCAGATGGGCGCTTCTCCTGTGTGCCCTGGCCGGGAATCGAACCTGGGACCTCTGCACGCCAGGCCGACGCTCTACCACTGAGCCAACCGGCCAGGGCCAGAAAATAAAGACTTTTAAAGTTATTTTATATAACAAGACCATGAAGTTTTTCAGGAGTGCCATAAAGCCAGAATGTAGAAAGGCATCTCTGAATCCCTCGTGGTTCCCTTACAATGGTCACAGGATGGCTCCAACGGCTTCAGAAACCTTGACCTTACATGACAACATCCAAAACAGGAAGCAAGGAGATGGAGGGGTGAGAGGAAAAATAATAACACAAAACAAAGTCTTCTTTGCCTGGATGGTTTCTGACCAGGAATGACAAACTTTCCCAGCTCTCCTTATGGCTTATTGACCAAAATGAATCACAAGCCTAAACCCTACACCCATGTTTCTCAAAGGGTAGTCCTCAGACCTGCAACCTCAGCATGACCTGGGAACTTGTTAAAAATACAAATTCTCAGGTCCCACCCCAAACCTATGGAATCAGAAGATCGAGTTAGGACCCAGGATTCTGGGTTGTAACAAGTTCTCCATGTGATTTGGATTCGTGCTAAGGTTTGAGAGCCACTGCCCCAATCCCTGGGAAAGGAAAACTGGATCATTTACCAATTATTGTTTATTTACTAAAACTGGGCACGTCGGGGCCTGAATTAAACTTGGCCTTCTGATGGCAGAAAAGGAGGCCAGAGGGCAAAGGTATGGAGTGGAAGTGAAGAATAAAGAAGAGGAGGAATAGGAACAAGGGGGCCTCAGTCCTCATGGAAATGGGTACTAGAAGTAGATCTCAACTCAAACCGAGCCTGTTGCTTGGAAGCATCTAAAATGACTGACTTTTACAATTCAGAGGGAGCACATACCACTGATACAAAGTTTAAAGAAATCAGTTTTCTAATGAAAAATAGACTTGATTATTCTACTTCAAATGTAATTTAGGAGTGTGATAAGTACTATACCATGCACATTTGCCAAGAAGTGATACATGCTGCAAAAATCAGTAGTTAATTAGAACTTCAGTAAAGTGCCAGATTTCATAGAAATGTGAGATGGGATAAAGAGTGTCATTTAGCAAAATGTCAACTAGTGGATTTGCATCCCTTCCTGCTTTTGAAGAACTGGCTTAAGATCTACAAAACAGTGTTGGAGAATGTACAAGGTTTAGCTTCCAACTGTGTATCGCCATGCACAAATATAATGGAATAACCAATAAATTTAAAATTATTTGAGAGAAATAGAATGGATATAGGAGTTCAAGGGAAAAAAAGAATAATATCAAATATTCATCTGCAAAAAGAGGGCTTGCTTATCTACTTCTTAAATGAATAATGGTAGTAGGTATCAAATCCCATAGTCTTTGGTTCATTGGACTCATGTAGTAATTTATCTGCTTTATTTTAAAATAATCAAAATTTGTAATATGTAGAAAACCACATTATTTGAAGCTGCTTAAAGTTGAGGCTCTAACCAGTTGGCTCAGTGGTAGAGCATCGGCCCAGTATGTGGATGTCCCAGGTTGATTCCAAGTCAAGGCACACAGGAGAAGCAACCATCTGCTTCTCCACTCTTTCCCTTCCCCTTTCTCAAGTTCTCTCTCTTTCTTCCTTTCCCACAGCCATGGCTCGACTGATTCAAGAGCACTGGCCCTGGCTGCTTAGGATGTTTCCTTGGAGGCTCTGCCTCAGGCACTAAAAATAGCTCAGTTGCAAGGATGGCCCTAGATGGGAAGAGCATCAGGCCCAGATGGGAAACACTGGGTGGATCCTGGCTAGGGTACACGCGGGAGTCTCACTCTATCTCCCTTCCTCTCACTTGGGAAAGAAGGGGGGGGGGTTAAAAATTTTGATATCAACTTAAAAATGTGCAAAATGAAACAATTTTTCAAAATTATGTGAGGGAGAAAGTTGGAGGACCATTTGGTTCTCAACCATGCCTGCATCAACATCATTAATGCCTAGATACCATCTAGGAAAAATGAAGTTAGCTTCTCTGGCACCCTCCAGATACTCACGTGAGCCAGAGCTGAGAACAATTGCCATGCGGTGAATTAACTTTTTCTCTCACATTCCTCTAGGACAGAATAGGTCTGGGAAAGCAGACAGGAGCAGGTAAAGGACAAGAAAAGTAGGAAACTGAAAAAAGAGAAATATGCAGAGAGAAAAAAAGCAGAAACAAAATGCATTGAGAATCATCCCATCCCATCCCAATTTTGCCAAAGGATAGTACTATCTTTAATAGGCTCTTTAGTTATTTACCAATTACTCTTGGGAAATATACTTATCCTTTTTATTTTATTTGTATTGTTGCAAAATTTTACAAAGTAAATGTTTACTAAATAAACAAAATTTGAATAAGCTAATTCTTGTTGCTTGTTTCATAATGAAACAAATTGTATCTAATGAATAGTGATCTCATCAGTTTTATGCCAGTTCCTCCTCCACAGGCTACTCAGTATTCAATGCAAGAAAAAATGGCCTCATCCTTATTTTGGATTTAATGCTACAAACACCAAGAACTTGGGAGTAGACATGATTCTCGCCTGTTAGAAAATGCCTGTTATTTTGCTACAGCATATTTCATTTTTGAAGTACTCCAGGATACTTCTCATATATATAGTTTCATCCATCTTTTAAAAAAAATTGTAAGTAGTTTATCAATTTGTTGCATACTTCCTTTTTTCTCACATCAGTGGATTCTGGCAATCCATAGATAATTGGTATTGTTTTGATGCCTGGACTGTTGATATTCCTCTCAATTCCTTTAGTTAGTAGCTTACCTGTGGGTAGTGAATAATTCTACACAAACTTTAAAGGCTGTGAGAAGCCTGACCAGATGGTTGCACAGTGGATAGAGCATCAGACTGGGATGCCGAGGACCCAGGTTCGAGACCCCGAGGTCACTAACTTGAGCACGGGCTCATCTGGCTTGAGCAAAAAGCTCACCAGCTTGGACCCAAGGTTGCTGACTTGAGCAAGGGGTTACTCAGTCTGCTGTAGCCCCTCGGTCAAGGCACATATGAGAAAGCAATCAATGAACAACTAAGGTGTCATGACGAAAAACTGATGATTGATGCTTCTCATCTCTCTCTGTTCCTGTCTGTCCCTATCTATCCCTCTCTCTGACTCTCTCTCGTCCCTGTAAAAAAAAAAAAAAAAAGGCTGTCAGAAGGTGCTTTTTTGAAATTTTATCATTTCACGAACCAATGTGAAATCCTTGGTAAAGTCATGGGTTTCTTTACATTTATTGTTTTTGGAAGCCATTCCCAATTTAACAAGCTATAGCCTCCATTTGCTATGAATATTTTCTTTCATTTTATATAAGCACAATGATGAAGATAGCAGCCAAAATACTTCCTCACTAGAGGAAAACAATTTTTTTGTGTGAAGTACATTTTATTGATTTTTATACAAAACTGTTCAAGTCAAGAGAAAATAAGATTCCCTAAATGCAGGAAAAAATAGTACTCCTCCTTATCACAATCCTCAGCTAGGCAAATGCTTTAAGGAAACAATCGAATCCAGCTGCATTGACTTGTCACATTGAAGACATCCCCAAATCATTAAGCAAAATCTCTGAGGCATAACTGACACTTTTATTCCTTATCTGCAAACGTGACAGGAGTCTCTGTGTTCACTTATCCCCAACCCCTTCTTTGGAGCCTTTCATCTTTCCTGTATGTGGCTCCTGCCTTCAAGGCTCCTCAAAAGTTTTCATCAGCCACAGGAATCTGATGATAATATCCAGCTGTTGACTTGTCCAGCTTTTGTTTCTAAAGACTCACGTTTCATGCTGGATTTCACAGCAGGACAGAAAGGAGAGACCGGAGCCGCCTGTTTAATCACGCAGAAGTGGCATATTGTTGAAAGGTTTTTAAGTGAGTTTGATAGGTACTGGTGACTCCAGGTCTTTCTTTCCATTTTCTTCTTTACATCACAATGTTGCCAAATCTAATCAGATTTATTTCTTTGTTCTACTCACCCAGACTCTGCCCCCCTCAGTCCAGGCTCTGCCCCCTCACCTAGATCTTTGTTACAATGGCTGACAGGTTTCCTTGCCTTGGGCTTTTCCTCTTTCTAATTTGTTCTACATACCATTGTCTGTGTTATCTTCAGAAAACACAGCTCTGATCATAAAATTCCCATTTTCAAAAAGTTTCAAAGACTCCTTGTTGCACACAGAAGCAAACCCAAATGTCCTCACCTGGCTTTCAAAACCATTCATAGCTGAGTCCCATGCATACTAGATTCAACGTTTATAAAAAGCCTCATTTTCCAGACACTCATGTAAATGCCAAGGTTATAAAGACTAACAATAACATTAAGCATTTATTGATTTTTAAAAAAGAAGGAAATAAGGTTCCCCCAGAAGAAGGTCCTTTCTTTTTTTTTTTTTTTTTTTTGACAGAGACAGAGAGAAAGAGTCAAAGAGAGGGATAGAAGGTAGGGACAGACAGGAAGGGAGAGAGATGAGAAACATCAATTCTTCATTGTGGCTCCTTAGTTGTTCAGTGATTGCTTTCTCATATGTGCCTTGACCAGGGGGCTACAGTGGATTGACCTCTTGCTCAAGTCAGTGACTTTGGGCTTAACCCAGCAACCATGGGATCACGTCTAAGATCCCACGCTCAAGCCAGCTACCCCACGCTCAAGCTGGAAACCTTGGGGTTTTGAACCTGGGTCCTCTGCATCCCAGTCCAATGCTCTATCCATTCTACCACCTTCTGGTCAGGCAAGAAGGTCCCTTCTACCTGGGAAGCAGGCATATAAATCCTCAGGGAGAGACTAGTTTTAGTCTATTCTTAACTCGCACATAAGGCTCCACCTCTCTTTCTCCAACACACCGTTGGCAGAAATTCTCTCCTCCAGTCATTTAAGACAATCCACAATTCTTAAAGGTACACAACACTCCCCTATCTCTGCACCTTTTTTCACCTGGCCCTCTTCACCTGGATACCTTGCTCCACATCCTTTCTGTGGGCACCCATCCTTCCAACTCATCAAATTCTAACTATTCTATAAAGCTTCCTCAGAGTTCCCCAACTAGATCAGTTCCCCTCCATTTCCTCACTGTGTATTCAGTGTCATTACACACGTATCATAAAATATTACTGCTTATTTAGGGAACCTTCTTCTCCTCTAATTTTGAAAGACCATGAAAGCAGGGATTTTCACCTTTTCCCCCTTCATGTCTCCCAAGGTGCCTAAAACCTTATGCACAAATAGTCCCCCAGAAATATTTGATAACTTGAAGTTAATGCTTTAAACTAGGACCTTGACAAAGTAGTCTATGATGTGTTGCCTCTTTTTGTTAAAATTTTATATTATTGTTTTCCATGTCATATTAAGATTTATTTTCAAAATACCCACTAAAGTTTGTTATATTTTCTCAAAACAGACTGCAAGGCAATTCTCTCTTAGCCACCAATAAGTGTCCGGAAGGAACCACAACATCCTTCCTCTCTGACGTGTCCGGCAAAGGCAGAGTTCCTTGGTTATGCTTTTCTCTGATGATCCTTGATCCAAATGGCTCAAGGCAACCATGGTAGATACTGAGCCACAAATTAGCCACAATTCTAAAGATTGCTTGTCAAAACAAACAAAAACTGATTAAATACGTGCTAATTAAATGGCTTGGGTAAATTCCAGATTTATGAACGATTACCATCTTCTGCTTTGGATAGAGGCATTCTTGAGCTCCATAACACAGAAGCTATGCCTGCACAATGATGAAATATTTGTCAATTAGGTGTTTTAAAAATTAATCCTCAATCCAGCGGGGAAAGGGGAACCAATCAAAGATAGTTTCCTTATTTCACATAAATAATTCAGTTGGCTAACTTTGATTTTTTGCTCTTAAACTTAGTATTTTGTTACTTCGTACATGAGAAACACTGGGGATGGGGTTGCTACAGAGTATTAAGTCACTAGGTTAAATTCTCTCCTGGGTGTAAGAAGAATAAACTTAGGTCTTCAGCCATCAAGCTTACACAGAATTTGGAAAAAAGATAAGATAAATATATGAAAAAAAAAGTTAAATCATTGCTGTCAAATATCATAATAACACAGAGCCCACAAAAAAATACATAACTGGTCAATTTATAAATATTTTCATAATAAGGGCTGTATATCAGCAGATGAGAAGATCACTGAGAGTCGGAATATTCCAGCAGTTTGGGCAAGGAGGCCAGCGGGAAGCCCCGTCTAACTGAAGAAGAGATTTTAGTTGGAAAATTAGTAAGAAAAAGAGTGGAAAATAAGCTTACATCTATAATTGTTCAAAATGAAATCACAGATTCTAATGGTCTGGATCACTTTAAGACGTCGTAACTCCTCAGAACTGTAGGGTCTACAAAGACATGCAGGGACAAACTACTGTCAGATGATCACAGACGTGCGTGGGGTCCAGGTGATGATATGTAGCATGTTTCTTTGCTTTTCCTATCCTGTCACCATCAGAACTCATCATCCACCTCACTGTACATCCCTCTTTCACTATTCTGCCTCCTCTCCTTGATCAACCTTTCCCCACAACTCTCAAGGCATTTTTGCTTCTATTCCCTTCCTACTGGGTCCCAGTTTTCAAGGCACTGAGCTTTCTTTTCTGGCCTCACCAGAGATGAGCTGAAGCAGAGCCTTCCTGTGGGTGGCTAAAGAAGACTTCATTTCAGAGGCTGCAAAATGGTGGCCCCCTAGGCTAGAACAAGCCTACAAACACATCTTGCTTGGGCCTGCACAGTGTATTAATTTCTTATCATTAGTTGTTATCTTTTAAAAATTAGGGGGTTTCCAGATTCTTCTCTTAAAATATTAGAATATCCACATGGCCACAGTTGAGGAATGACTGCTCACTTATAAGAGGTGATAAGCTTTTTAGTTTTCCATTCCTACCGGCTCACCACTTACATCATTCTCATGGCCTTTCCAGTCTTATAAACACCTAGTTGGACATTCCTGCCTTAGGATTTCCAGATGCCCCAGAAGAGAGCATCTGTGAGACAAACAAGATTTTATTGTATTACTATTGACCTCTTTTCATTGTATAATATGGACTTGTTATGCTAAAAAAGAAAAAAAAAAGTTTCTCTACTCTGTGTCTTCCTGAAGACCTTCCCAAGGAGAAAGAAAATCTAATTCTTTGACAATTATAGAGTGTACAACTTTTTAAAACACTCTTATTTTATCAAATCACTAGGTTACTACAGAAGCAATTATTATATAATGTACTAATGAATTCCTAACCTATATTGAAAAAAATCATCTTGCAATGGAAAACATAAATCAAAGTATTGACCTTGGAAAAATCTAAATCTATAAATACTTTTATTCTCCTTTCTACCTCCAGAAATAAATTTTAAATCTTCAGACTGAGTGAATGCAAAGTCCTTCCCTGTATGGCTCTTATCTTTCCAGAATTACCTTCTATCTCCATTGCTGCTGCCCTTACCTAAGACAGTGTCATCTGTTGCCTGTTTGTTACAAGAAATTCCAAGAGCTCTCCTTAATTTTCATCTTGTTGCCCCATCTTCACAGTCCATTCTCTACACCAGAGGTCCCCAAACTTTTTACACAGGGGCCAGTTCACTGTCCCTCAGACCGTTGGAGGGACACCACATACAGTGCTCCTCTCACTGACCACCAATGAAAGAGGTGCCCCTACCGAAGTGCAGCGGGGGGCTGGATAAATGGCCACGGGCCGTAGTTTGGGGACGTCCGCTCTACACAGCAGCTTTAGTGTTCTTTCTAAAGTGTCATTCAGAAAACATCACTTCTTTGCATAAAACCCTCCAATAGTGTCCCATTGCATTTGGGATAAAACCAAAAAACAGTTGCCCTAATTTTTAAAATCCTTTGAGATCTTAAGATCCTTTTAGATTTTTCCTCCATCTGTCTCTCTGGTCTAAACTGGTATCATTTCCTCCACTGGTCATGACTCTCCAGTCATACTGCCCTTTGGTTCAATGCCTGTTTTATCAGTACCCTTGCAGCTCCCTGTCCCCAGACCTCTTCTTATTCTAATCTCATACCACATTTCACCCCTTCAGAGAAGTCTTCCCTGTCCCACCCACTTTATCTTCTCCTCCCAATTCTATCATTGTCATTACATTATTTTATTTTTATTTTATAGTATCTCTCACTGTTAGATTATCTTCTTTGTTTATTTATGTATTGCCTGTCTCCACCCCTTAATATGCATGGTTGGGTACCTGGTCAGCTTGTTCAGCTCTGTATCTCCAGTGCCTACAGCAGCTGCAAGCACATAACAGGTGTTCATTTTATAAATTTGTACCGTACACCTCAGTTTGGTGAACAAGGTGCATAGTGCAAACTTTATATGTTTTCTCCCTGAAGGTATCCCCTGTTCTTTCCCATCTCTTCACATTTATTCACACTATTCTCTTAGCAAAAACTTCCTGTTGCCAGTTTCCCTTGACATCTAAATTCTACCTATCCTCCAAATATCCAACTCAAATATTTATTTATTTCATGAAGATTTCCCCAATCCTTCAAGCTAACACTGCTGCTTCTGTCCTCCAAATCTGTATAGCACTGCCCTCATTTTTCTGATATACCATTAAGGAAATTATGTTACATATTATAGTTATTCATATAATATCTTATCCACATCACAAAATGGTTAGTTCCTTAAGGACTATAATCATGTCTGATCCATCAACCCACTGGAATCTAAGATAGTGGGTTGCCTTCCATGAAGTAGATGCTCAATACAAGTTTTATAATAATATACTGAAGGAATGATGTATCTATAAATGTCTAACCCTAAAACATAACCTATGACAACTTACAAAGAAACCCAAATTTTCAAGTTCTTTTTCAAGCAAATATGTAATTCTTAGCAATTTTTTGGAAGACAGGGAGCTTAAACATCCCCCTGAAAATTTTTCTGTCACTGACTTTAGTCACCTGATTTATAATTTTGAGTGCTATATACACCAACAAGCTTTGTCTTCCAGTTTCAACAAGGAGTTTTTTTCAAAAAAAAAAAAAATTAGCGGGTGACTCATTGAAATATCATTTTTAAAAAAGCCTTGCAGAGCTGCCTCAGTGGATGGAGCCAATAGCAGAACTAAATCACAACTGAGCTATATTGAAGAAGTTAGTCAGAGATCTTCATTTCATGTTAGCACTAAAACAAAAATACGGGACACAATATCCAAATGGCAAGTAAACAACATTATTGTCATCTTCAAGCTGGAAAAGTATTATGTGGTTTCAACAGAAACAAAAGAAATATTGGTGGGGGTGCTTTATAGGACAACTTTGACCTCAAACCATAATCCACATGTTACAGAAAACATAAAATGTATGATCAATCTCCAAAATTAAAATCATTATTTAATAATAATTAAATTACAAAGTGCTTCATATGAGCCAGGTGCAGTTCTAAGTTCTTTACATATACCAACTCATTTAATCAGTACAACAACCTTATAACGTAATAATAGTTATAATCATGATACTAGTATTATCATCATATATTACCTTATAAGGTAGATATTATCACATTACATCATCTTCATTTAATGGGTGAATAAATGAGGTACAGAAAAATTCAGACCTCGCCCAAGGTCACCCAGGTGGTTGGTGGCAGCTCTAGATATAAATCTAGTCATTCTGGCTCCAGAGTCCATGCCCCTAACCATTTCACTGCCCTTCCCCTCTAGTTTATTGTTTAATTTTTCCAAAATATCCCATTCATCTGAAGCAAACTAAACTCATTTTCATAATCGAGACAAAGGAAATGCTAGACCCATCAAAAAGAGTTCTCTGCAGATCTCCACAGATGATATAAAATGTCTTTCCCTTCCGGTTCATGGCCTCATGGGAACTACACTGGGCAGGGAACCTAGGAACCTTGATTTACTTGAGGACATCTCAGAACCAGAGGAGCTGCGTACAAGCCCCAGGTTTCCTCGCAGTCTGACTCTGACTGCCTTCCCAGCAGCATGGGCGGTGTGTGTCTGAACATGGACCGAGCCCAGTGGAATCATTCTTTTTTTTTTTTTAAGAACTTTTTCCAGAGTAGAGAACTTAAGCCTAATAACAAAGGTATTTAGAGGAAAAAAAATTATGCTATGTTTAAGAGAAACTACATTTCTACTGGAAGAATGAATGTTTCTTTGGCAACTGTAGAGAGATGCTGGCTTTAGCGTGGTGGGCTTTGAACTCTGTAGAGAGGTACCTCTAAAGACAAGGCCTTGGGCCTTCAGAGGCGGTTTTGCACAAAAGAACACTATCAGACCAGTTCAGTGCAGACTCTCCTGAGGTCCCATCCTTTTCTTCCTTGCCGGCCCCTCTTTATTTTTATCTAAGTATCCCTGCACACTCTGATCTTTGTGCTGGTCTCCTGCTGGGTGACCCCATTTCCAAGCACCCTCTCCTTCTTTCTAACTTCAATATTCCAGCTCCTCGCTTCCTTCTCTCCTCCTCAGTATTACCAAGGGCACAGTCTTTTAAATTACACCTTCACATATACATTTTTATCTCCTTTTCTCTGATCAGAAACAAAAATGATTTTCTACTTTGTTTCTCCCAGGGCTTTCCACCTTTCTTCGCTTAAAATAATAATAATAATAATAATAATAATAATAATAATAAGCCTATGTAATCAATTATTTTCCTGTAAAGTTTTCAGTCATATGCAAATCATCACTCTAAGAAATATTATCTGAAACTTAATAGTTTAATGAAATATAAATGACTACCTTGAACTTTAGATTAAATTTTATTACTCTGAGAGAAGTATGCAAATTCCAAGTAACAACTCAAGAGAAGAGAAAAGTGAAAAACGTCAGTATTTTTCAATTATTCCAAAGAAGCTCATATCAAAGTCACTTTCATTTATAAACTTCAAAGACATACAGATTCCATTTATTAAAGGGCCAAGTCCGAAATATTGATAAAACCATCCAGTTATTTTTTCAAGACAGACTAACCCTAGATTTTAACCACCCTACAACTTCTGAGCCTGAACTTAGTACCTATTTGTCATCAATCGTCAATGTCTTTGCTCTTGGACATAGCCTGCTAACTGATATTGAATACCACTTTATTCTTTATCACCCAGAACACACCTTTCTGAAGCTAGACTATGTCTACTTTCATTTTTCTGAATTTCTACTGACTTTAAAAACTATATTTTATTCAAGTTGATTAATGTATTTGGGTCAGTGTAGCTAATACATTTCAGAGAAAGACTAAAATTTGCTATTCTACTTACCCATCTTAGTCTATAGAACTTCTTTCTGCCTTTCCCTGCATACCTTTAAGCATAATTTGATGTTTCTACTATATAAAAACTTTCCTAACGTTAGTATTATTGTAAAGTTATTGTTCACTTAACCATGTTTTTCATCTTTAAAGCAGCACATATTTCTTCTTTTGCTGCCCAGCTAACCTAGCACGTGACTTTATACTTATTGGCTTCAATTCCCATAGAACACTTCCCACCCTCTTTGTAGCTTGTACGTCTTGAATTTATTTTCCACCAATCTCCAAAACTGTGTTTTAGCTCTACCGGTTAAAAGGACTGTCTTCTGCTCTTCTCTATTCGCATTTAACCTTCCGATGGACTCCTCCAAGTCCATCATTCTGGTCAATCCTGTCTCTGTGTTCCCCATTCTTCTGCACACTATTTTCACATTTCCTACCAACTACAGGTACTCTCCCAGTGAATGTCCAGCCATAACCTCAAACTCAAGAATTCAAAAGTTCTATACACTATATATTTTTTTCTCAAGTGGGACCTCTTTGCAACCATCTGGTTTCAAATATTTAAGAATCAAAACTGAGAGATGCAGTTAATTTTTCTTGTCTTTCTCTGATTTTCCATGTCACTTCTCAGAATCGCCTCTGCATTTGTATTCCAGTAGTCACTAAATTCACACCCTTAACACTGTGTAAATGAACTATGGCAGCTTCCTTGATGTCTGTCAGTCAGGTCTCTCCCTCCCTCTCTCAATCAAGCCTAAATACTATTGTCAGCTTAATCGTGTGAGAAGATGTTTTTATTGGTTCACTCCTATCAAGAACCTTCAATGTCTTCCTACTCTTTACTACATTAAGACACCAAATGTGCTGGCTTGTGAAGAGTCTCCTAAGCCTGATACGCTCTGGTTATCATCAATCCATTCTCTCACTCCACAGTCTGTACTCGCCTCTCCATGAGGCTTGCTCCACACTGCTCTCCAAACCTGTCAGGAGTGCTCCTGAACCCTTCATTGTTTTCTTTCTTTCAGACTCAGCTCAAATTCTGCCTTTTCAGAAAATCTTCTCTGTTTACGCCAAATCCGGACTATGATCTTTCTTCTTTGATGTTGTTACAAATGTAGTTTACTTTTGTAACAAAAAGCTCAAACATATCATAGCTCCCCTCGCACTGTCTGCACTGTCCCTAAGACACTGCTCTGTGTATAGGGTTCATGGCACACCCTCCACTAATCTTATCACCAAGGAATAAGTTAATCGGTACAGACTGTTTTTAGGAGGGGAGACTGGTTGGTTTCTAGGGTCAAACTGTCCACAGAGTAAAGAACATTTTCCTCTCTACAACCGTAACACCCAATGACTGCTATTCAAAATAACATCTCTGTTTCTGAATTCATGACCCTCCCTGGGGCTATCTATACCAGTCTTCCAAGATGATATCTCTAACGACCCCCCAATACTGTACCTTAACCATTCAGCTCTTCTCGGTGATCCTATCATTCATTCCCTTTAAAATGGGTTAGTACTCAAATCAAACCATTAGAAAATGTTCAGCAAAAGAAACAATACAATTTGAAGGAAAAAATATTAAAAATAAAAGCAAATATAACCAAATTGTAAATGAAATCCAAGAACTGGTTCTCTGGGGAAAATTATTTTAAAAAATCTAAAAAATTAAATTACACATAATGAATATAAGGAGAAAGAGACTACAGAAACAGATGAGAACATTTGCACAATTATTTTAAAGTATTATGTATAACTATTCCGGCCCTTTTCAACTAGTTTCAGGGGAGAATTAAGCCCTAAGGTTCCATTGCATGTAACATATGGACTTCTCTCCGGTGCGTGTAGAACAATAGTAGTTCTGCACTATCCTGAAAGAACTGAAAACATAGTAATACAAACCATTCTTTCAAAACTTAATTCACTGAGATCTTTTTTTATTTTATTTTATTATTATTATTTTTTTTTTTTTGCATTTTTCTGAAGCTGTAAACAGGAAGAGACAGTCAGACAGACTCCCGCATGCGCCCGACCGGGATCCACCCAGCACGCCCACCAGGGGCGACGCTCTGCCCACCAGGGGGCGATGCTCTGCCCATCCTGGGCGTCGCCATGTTGCGACCAGAGCCACTCTAGCACCTGAGGCAGAGGCCACAGAGCCATCCCCAGCGCCTGGGCCATCTTTGCTCCAATGGAGCCTTGGCTGCGGGAGGGGAAGAGAGAGACAGAGAGGAAGGCTCGGCGGAGGGGTGGAGAAGCAAATGGGCACTTCTCCTGTGTGCCCTGGCCGGGAATCGAACCTGGGTCCTCCGCACGCTAGGCCGACGCTCTACCGCTGAGCCAACCGGCCAGGGCCTCACTGAGATCTTAATAAAAGGACAATTTGGTGAAAATACTTACACATATATATTTATGTATTTATATGTATATACATGTACATATAAATATATAATATATACATATAATATATATAATAGATATTATATATATATTACTAAAAATGACTTAAGTAGAAGAAAACTAATTAGAAAAAATCATAAAAAAAATTCAATAACTTTAAAAACAAATGACCTCCAAAATGGTCCAAAGCAGCTAGTTTTATGGGTGACGTCTTTCAATTTTCCACACAATATATATTTCAGGAAATAGAAAAAAAAAACTGTAAAGCACCAAAAAATTTTAAGACTGCCCCCAATATCAAAATTTGATGCGGTGAAGAAAATACTAAAGCTACAATCTTGTCTCATTATAAATACAAGTTTAACAATTCTAAAACACAAACAATCTAATCTGCTAAATTGTATAATATATTGTAAAGAATGTCCAATAAGCAAAATAGAATATCTTAGAACTAAAAATTGATTTTATCATTTAGAAAACAATTCATCTAAAATATTAGCTTAATAGATCCAGTTAGAAAAATAAACTCAAATAATTTTAATCCGTGCTTTAAACTAGGAAGAGAATACTTCCTTAACATGAAAAATAAGGCCATCCCTCAACTAATAGCCAAAGCCATACTTCCTATAATCTACTGGAAACATTATGCTTAAGTATAAATAAGTTGAAAACACATCATGTTACAGTTAATATTCAACATGATTTAGAAGTTCTAGTCTATACTTTAAAATTTTGAGATCAAAAAGGTAAACTTTCAGGATGTAGGAAACAAAAGTACCAGTATGGTATTTGCTTCTTGTTGTTGTTTTTTAAATTTTTTTTAAGTGAAAGGAAGAGAGATAGTGAGACAGTGTCCCAATGGGGATCCACCCAGCAGCCCCTTCTGGGGCCAATGCTCTGCTCGAATCAACCGAGCTATTCTTAGTACCTAAGGCTGATGCGTTTGGACCAACCCAGCTATCCTCAGCCCCCAGGCCAATGCTTGAACTAACTGAGCGACTGGCTGCCAGGAAGGAAAAGGGAGAAGGTGGGGGTGGGAAAGAAGCAGATGGTCACTTTTCCTGTGTGCCTGACTGGAAATCAAATCCAGAACATCCAAACGCTGGGCCCATGCTCTATCTACCTAGCAAACCAGCCAGGGCCAGCATTTGCTTGTGATGTAATTGTGTACCTAAAACACTGAAGAGAATCATCTGAAAAACATATAATTAGTGAAATTCAGTAAAGCAGAAGATATGCATATAAAAATAGAGAGTTTCCAATGCATCACCTAAAATTGGTTTGTAAGTACCATAGAAGAACATTCTATTGATAATTCCAATAGTAACCAAACATACAAAATGCCTGAAACTAATCTTATTGAATAACATCTGAGATTGCATCAGTAAATCTACAAAACTTTAGAGAAATATAATCTTTTAGTTTTCTAAATGGAAAAGCATACCATCTTCTTCTCTGTTAAGAGCTGATATTAAATAGATACCATCTTTCCAAATTAATTTATAGTTATTATACTTCTCAAATTCAAATACCCATGAAATTCTCTAACATGTCTAAATGATTCTAAGACTAATCTGGAAAAGTAAAATGACACCAGCTTTTTAAAAATGTTAATGAATAGAATGGTTAATGAGGACTTGGCTTACTACATATAAAAACTTTTATGAACGGATAATAATTTACATGGTGTAGTAATAGTACAGGACTTGGCAGATTAATAGAACAGATTAGATAGTCTTGAAATAGGACTAAAAATATATAAAAACTTAATAAAGAATGATAAATGAAAAATCGCATACCATAAAAATTCTGGAAGTAACATTGGTGAATATAAAACTGATTTAAAAGCAATAGAATATATCACCAAGGAAAAGAAACACAGATTTGACTGCATAATTTTTAAATTTTGTATGCCACTAAAATAAAGCTTATGTAATGTAACAACAATATTTTAAAAGTTAAGAACAGGCCCTGGTTGGTTAGCTTAATCAGTTAGAGCAGTGGTTTTCAACCTTTTTACACTTGAGGGACCAGTGAAAATAGAGAATTATTTTGGGGACTGTGAAGGCAGAAATAAAACCATCATTAGCATTTTGTGCATTATCTTTTAATAATAATTCTATGAAATAAAAATTCTCTAAAATAACCAGATGAAGAGTAAAAATATCTCTTTTTAAATAAGCTACAACTGAAATTTCTAGAGAGTAATATTTAATTCAAGTAAAGCTAGTACAAACCTGCTGTTGCTTCTTTGCAAGAATACTTGATAACCAAGGCTACAGTTTCCTTTTCGAGAGAGAAAGCACTATATTGACATCCATTTGGTTTCTCTGTTTTATTTCTATTAGTGATAGAGCCAAAAAAAGTCTTCTCACACAAGTAAGTAGTAGAAAGTATAATTAAAAATTTAATAGCTTTGTATAAAAATATTTGAAAGTAAACTGAAAACTGGGAAAATATTTGTAACATTTATCACAAGTTAATAACTTGATTGTATAAAAAGTATTTAGATATCAATGAGAAAAAATAAGAACACAGCTATATTCGTTTTGTGCAGCTATAACAGATTGTCACAGATGTAGTGGCTAAAATAGTCCAAATTTATTATCTTACATTTCTAGAGGTCAGAATTCCAAAGTTAGTTTCACTGGGCTGAAGATGTCCACAGGGATGATTCTTTCTAGAGGCCCCAGAAAAGAACCCTTTCCCCTGCCTTTTCTAGCTTCTAGAGGCCACCTGCATTTCTTTCTCCTTCTACCTTCAAAGCCCTCAGTATAATATCTTCAGATTCTCCTGTTCCAACCTCTGCTTCCTTCATTGTATCTGCTCAGACGCCAACCCTTCTGTCTCCCTCCTGTAATGACTTCTCCTGGATAATCCAAAATTGATCTCTTCATTTTAAAGTTCTTAATTTCATCACATCTGCAAAATCCCTTCTGCCAGATCAACTGACAAATTCACATGCTTTGGTGATTAGAGTATAAACATCATTGAGAAGCCACTATTCAGTGCACCACACACATCGATGGAAAGATAGATAAAAAGAAAAGACAATATACAGAATTAAAAAAATAAATAAATAGCCAATAAACATGTGAAACACATTTTTTTTTTTAGAGAAAGAGAGATTGGGAAGTGGGGGGACAGACAAGAAGGGAGAGAGATGAGAAGCATGAACTCATAGTTGAGGCACCTTAGTTACTCATTAATTGCTTCCTCACATGTGCCTTGACTGGGGAGCTCCACCCAAACCAGTGACCCCTTGCTCAAGCCAGCAACCCCGCACTCGATCTGGTGAGCCTGCGCTCAAGCCAGATGAGCCCGCACTCAAGCCAGATAAGCCCACACTCAAGCCTGCAACCTTGGGGTTTCAAACCTGGGTCTTCAGCATCCCAGGCCAACCCTCTGTCTACTATGCCACTGCCTGGTCAGGTGTGACACACATATCCAATCTCAGTAAGATTCCAACAACTGGAAAATAAAACAATAGTAAAATATTCTTTTGCCTAACAAATCGACATAGATTTTTCTCAAATGTGAATACACAATTCTAGCGAGTATATTCTGAACCATTCTAGACAATAATAATCAGGTGATACATGAAAAGTTATCTAATAATTTTATTTCTTAGAATTTTTCTTAAAGAATTTTTTTGGAATACATAACAAGGCTATTACCCACAGCATTTTAAAAGAATAATAAATTAGAAACTATAGCCAACAATAAAGTACATATTGGTTAAACAAAATGTGATAATTAAATGCCATGCAGATATTAAAATTAATCTTCAAATATTTTTAATATTGCCTGACCAGGCGGTGGCGCAGTGAATAGAGCATTGGACTGGGATGCAGAGGACCCAGGTTCGAGACCCGGAGGTCGCCAGCTTGAGTGCAGGCTCATCTGGTTTGAGCAAAGCTCACCAGCCCCAAGGTCGCTGGCTGGAGCAAGGGGTTACTCGGTCTGCTGAAGGCCCGCGGTCAAGGCACATATGAGAAAGCAATCAATGAACAACTAAGGTGTTGCAACAAAAAACTAATGATTGATGCTTCTCATCTCTCCGTTCCTGTCTGTCTGTCCCTGTCTATCCCTCTCTTTAACTCTCTCTGTGTCTCTGTGTAAAAAAACAACAACAAATATTTTTAATATTATTGAGGATATTCTTACAAGATACTGCTGAGGACAAGAAAATACACAGAATATGAAACTATATATATATACATATATATCATATATGCAAATAGAAAGCTAATAATGGTTAACTCAGAGTCATGAGATTATGGGTTATTTTCTTTATTATACTTTCATATTTTCTAAATTTTAGTAATAAATACTATTACTGTTATAATCATTAAAAAAAGATAATTAAAAATTTCAGAGTGAGGAACAGATGTTGGCCACTGAGCCTTAGAATTCTAAGCAGGATGGAAAATAAAGAGTGTTATTCGCCCCCAAATGGCAGCTCCCACACATCAATCAGAGACTAACCATGCACACTATTCTGTTTAGAAGCAAAACCAGCCAGCATGTAAAAATCAGTATCTCACAGTTATGCACTGTTGCCAGGAGAGAATGTTGCACAGAACAAGTTCAAGCATAGAACCTCAGACCCCAAGTAAAAACAGGCTTTGCATTCCTGCATTTGAGCCTAGAAAGGATTATGGGCATATTGCAGAGCCCTCCAGAGTCAGAAGGGAAGAATGAAGCAATATGAGTTTTAATTAAATTTTAACATAAGAAGAAGAAACTAATTGGAATGGCTGAAAAATACACCAGCTAAACACATCCAACATAGCACAGTGCACAGTGCAACTTTTTTTTTTCACTTGACAAAATAATAGTAATAATATTTGGATACAGGCTCCTAAAAGAAATATTTATTTCAAGTGTGAGTTAAGGCTCCCTCATGTCAACTTTGTCAATAAGCAAATAAAAAGTTAGTCTATTCATTGCTTTATCTCTGGTGCCTAAAACTGTGCCTTGTGGGTAGGTATTCAATACATAATTGTTAAATTAAAGTTGGAACTGTAGAATTACTATAAACCTTTATATTCTATCTACCTTTAGGTAAACTGACTTACCACTTTTATGGGATTCGAACTCACAACCAACTAGTATTGGGGAATTAATGAACACATTTGTACGCTGGAGGAAATAATTACTTTAAGGGAAATTGTATCTTGGAATCTGGAAAGGCATTTCAACCTCTTCACATTCAGGTTCTTCCACTTACCAGGAGAGAACAATTCTCTCAGAGCCTGAAGTGATTAGTCCAAGGACATACCTCTAATTGATAGCACAAAGTGGAGAACCTTTTTCTCTCCCTTGCCCACTCTAAGGGCAAGCAGTCAGGAGATGCCATGTGAGTGACAAGGCAGGTGAAGGCATGTTCTATTGGGCCAGCTAAGTGACTCCTACCTCTCTCTCTTCTCACAAAATATAACCATATTACCTTACACTGTTTATACCCAGCACCTGCCATTTTCATTTTACTAAAACTTAATATGAGTGATATTACTTCTCTCAAGTCAAATGGACAGAGACCCTTTTTCAAATCAGTTGCCAAGTGAATTTGAAATCAGCTCAAGGAATGTCATTTCTGAGGACACTAAATATGGTAAACCCAATAGACTTCCTGCTCCTTGTAATTGTGCTATTTATCCTTGAAGTCTCTGTATTTGACATTTTGCCATTGTCGGCTCATTAAATAAATTACTTATTAAAATAAAAGAGCATTCCTGCAGTAAATGCCTGGCCTGCTGACATGCAGCTGAGGAATGATGCCAATCGGTGATCAGCCTGATTGTACCGAGTCAGCTCGGCTGGAGCCGCAGCCCCCAAGCCGCCCCGATGGGGGGGCTCACAGAATGAGGGTACAGGGCCCTGTGCTTTCAGCGAAGGAAGACGCTTTTTTATAAATTGAGGAACCAAAGCATCCTATTATGCCATTGCAGGCCACTTACTGTTCTTAGTGAAAATCTGTGATTTAGTGGTTACTTTTTTTTAATATTTAAGAGGTAGCTGGATAAACTGCCGGAGCCTCTCACAGAGAGATGTGGATACAAGCCCACCAAAAGCAAACACAGGGACGACATCAACATGAACACACCTCAAGGCAAAGGAAAGATTTGAATTCTCTCACCTCAAGACTGTTTTTCCAAAACAAAAATGCAAGCAGCAAACCTAATATGTGAAAGATGAGATGCCACCTCCCCCCCCCCCCCCCCCCGACTCCAGACTCCCCCCTGTTCCTCCGGAAAGTGAAGCAGCGAATGTAGATTCCTGTGATATTGTGCAAGGAAAAATGGAGCAGATAAAGTCTTAGCTGAGCTGGGAAATTGATAAATATTTTCATAGACTGCTGAGTCTCACTAATTGGACACTTTAATGAAACTCAGGCTTTCTCTTTGTAACTTCTAACATCCTTTGTATGGGCAATTTTTTAAAACAAAAGAATGTGTGATTCCAGAGAATCTTTTCTTTTTATTTTTCCGGCAGATAACCCAGTAGTAAATCGATAATGTCTTTTAATAAAGAAAGGACCGTTTGCTTTGACCTACTGCTTTCAGAACTGCTAATAAAGAAAACTTCTTTCCAGTCTTCACTGAATATAAAATTAACATTAGTCGAACATTAAGCGCTAAGGAAACGCCCACTAGAACTTTCACACTTTTCTCCCACAATCCTCATCCTACCAATTCCTCTGCTAACATCCTAGGCAGAAAGCTGTCTCTTCCTGTTGTACCTAAACAAATCAGTGTGCAGGGAAGTGATTTATCATTCATGAAAAGCAATCAGATTGCTTGGAGCTGACAGCTGTTCCCAAATGCAGCTGAGAAACAGACCTTTGGCAAAATGTAAAATTTGGAACAAAATCATGTTACTGTACTTCAGCTGGCAAGAAAAGAGGTTGATAGTGAGCTAATAAACAAAATACTATGCAGTCCAAAATGTATTAGCTAGTCTACATTTATGAACAAATATGGTCAATTCTCCTCATTTTTCCTAAATTACTTTCAATCAAACAAAATACCTGGTAAAAGCAAAATACTCTCTTTAGGATTTTTTTTTAAGATTTAGGAAAATTTTTGGTAAAAACTTTTTTTTTTTTTACACAATTTATTATGGGAAATGGACCGGGGGAGGGAGGTAATGCTGAAACATGTACAGAGGTTAAAGTGGGACAGAGCTTTTACAAGAAAAAAAATAATTCCAGTATCTTCTGGCCTCTGAGCCATAATTCCTTTCATTTACCATGTCGAGAATGCTTTCTCATATCTCTCTGCTTGCCTAAGACCGACCTGTCTTTTCAAACAAAATATAGATCCTCATCTAACCTCCAAAATGCTACATTTCGGATACAATTTCCCTGACCATCCTGACCTTGCAGGATCTTCCTTCCTTTGAACTCTCGCGGTGTCTCTTTCAGCGGCTCCTCTCCGTGCTCCTTCCCTGCGGTGCTCTCGTTGTCTCTAATCTTTCTTTCCCCTCCTCACCCCCATTCAATCACATTGAACCCCTTGCCACATCTAAAGCAAAATACGTGGGGGGGTTTTCGCACCTCTATGTTTCTTTAAACACGTTCACTGACAAAGAAACGTTCTCCACCCCTTCTACCTGGCCAGTCCCATTCAGTCTTTGAGACCTCCTTCAAATGTCTATTTCTTCCGTCATTTAATAAACATTTAATGAGCCTCTGTGATGATTCTTGCCCTGAACTAGTAGCTAAGAATGAAGATATGAAACTGACACAGCCTCTATCCTAAAGACATCCGCATATTATTAGTATTAAAGACCCAAATCCTTCATCTCTTCTACAAGTCACTTTGGCCCTTAACTCACTGGGGACTCCATCTGCCACTCTCTCTTCTATCCTTGGACTCTTGCCATATCAGCTGTCTCCCAGCTTCTGGAACTCTGTGCTCCTTCCAACCTCAGGGCCGTACACATCCCATGTGCTCCTGTCTTGCACTTGTCTTTGACTAGCTAACTCCTGCTCTGCTTTACTCCTCGGCCCCACACCCCTTTCTAAGGGATGTCTTCTTCAAGTCTTGTGAAAGGTCCTATTTTCTTATTAAGAACTCTTACAATACCAATAAGTCTTCTTCAAAACCATGATAGCAGTTCTAACTGGAAAACTGTTTATTTACTTCTTCATTCAACGCCTGCTTCTTTCATAAGACAATAAGCTGGATTTAGAATTAACTTTGTGTTAGTTTTCCAGTAATTCCTCAGGACCTATTATAGTGTCTGCACATGTTAAAATTCAATAGATATTTGTGGAGTAAATAACAAAAAATGGATATGTTCAATAAAAAGTCCAATGGGTAAAATAAAAACAAAGCAAGCCCTTTGTCATGAAATAAAATGCATGGTGAAGGGAACTGCTTGAGATAGGACCGTTGAAGAAGGCTTGATCTCATAGAAGGCCTTTGATCTATTTCATGAAAACAAGTTCTTCTAAACTCAGATATTGAAATCAGGCCGTGCACAGGAAATGAAGCAGTGGACACAGTAAGTAAAGACTCTCCTTTCAAGAAGTTTAGTTGTGAGGTGGCTAGAGGAAAGGTCTAGAATGGAGAAGATGATTGCTTTATTGTGAAAGACTGAAAAATATGTATGTGCTGATGGAGAAGAGTTGCAGAGATGAATAGATTGGTGACTTTGGAGTCCTAAACATCTGGGGATAGAAAGTGGACTAGAGGTAAGAGGAGCTATCCCTAGCAGGAAGAGGAACCTCTCTTTTATTAAATAGGAGAGAGAGGTGTTAAAATGTGTAGAAATGCAACATTCATTTAACAAATATTTATTGAGCATGTACATGTAAGAGAAATGGAGTAAGTCTGTAGGGGGAGTGGAATGGGATTCTAAATAAGGTAAACCTTGTGGAGAAAGTGACAATTAAGTAACGACATTAAAAAGAAAAGTGGATTAGCCAGGTAGGTGTCTGGGAGAAGAGTAATCCAGGTAAAGAGATCAGATGGTTCCAAAGGATCTGAGGTGGGAACATATCTCGGGTTTGGACAGAAATTGATGGTGCTTCATTCTAACAGTCCCTAAATCTTCTTTGTGAAGCAAAAAACAAGTTACCTGCTGACAGAACTGAGGCTGGGCAAAAGATATACTAAGTTTGTATTAGCTGCTCTTGAGAAGAGAAGAGAACTGGCAGCACTGCAGGTTGGAGAACAAAGTTTGAAGTCCATGTATTTGCATAGGCATCATTCTCATTCTATAGTCCAGTTCTCAGAGCTAAGCAGGCAAAAATGTGAACTCATTCAAAGAGAGGACAAAATCCCAATAAATTAGTGAGAGAATGATTCCCATGATGGACTGTGGAATTGGAAAATAAATGAAGTGATGCCAAAAATAGAACAGATGCAGTTAGTAAAATGGTGGAAATTTCTTGCTGTCACAAAATCTCCCAAAGAGCCCATCATTCCCTCTTGTGCTTCCATAACAGGTTCCACGTATATCAATTGCCATATTAATTATGTCACATGAGATTATGTTCATGTGTAAGAACGTTTTATTCCCCTTTGGACCTCTCGCATGGCTTTGCCCAATGCCTGATCAAGAGTAAGCATTTAATATGCATTTGTTGACTGAAATAATTAATTAAACAATGTGCCATTCATGTTTTGCTATTTTTACAATTATTTATCTTTCCATGTGTGTCATCTATCTTTTCTACTGTATTATGGAGTTTAAGAGCATGAATCATCCCTGTACTTCTTTAATTCCCTAGGAGCATGCCCTAGCAATAAAAGAAACTCAATAATTTTTTGTTATTGCTGTTGAAGGGGAAAAAATTATTAAGACAGTAAAGCAAGGTCAATTTCCGAAGTTCTGTCTCCCTAAAGCAGTCATAAACTTGTAGTTGAGTAATTGTAAAGTTTTGAGACTGGAGAAAAAATTATATAATCAGGAGAACTGCAGTGACAAGTGTTGGAAATGATGATCCTGGAAATAAATGGCTCCTTGTGTCTCCAACATCAGCAAATACGTGTAGAAAATAATTTCCCAAGATAGAACCATCCCTGGGGTTAAGAAGGACATTTTACAAAGTCATCACAGTCTGATGGAACTATCCTTCAGGACAATGATTCTCCAATCATGTAGGAATATCCACAGGGGTATTGAAGGTGATTATGGAGATGTGAGGAACCCCATGGTAAACATAGCGCATTTCTATTTGTTTTTTGTTTTTGTTTTTTTATTTTTTTGTAACAGAGACAGAGAGAAGGACAGACAGGAAGGGAGAGAGTTGAGAAGCATCAATTCTTTGTTTCTGCACCTTAGTTGTTCATTGATTGCTTTCTCCTATGTGCCTTGACCGGGGACTACAGCAGACCGAGTGACCCCTTGCTCAAGCAAGTGACCTTGGGCTCAAGCTGGTGAGCCTTGCTCAAACCAGATGAGCCCGCGCTCAAGCTGGTGACCTCGGGGTTTTGGACTTGGGTTCTCCTGTCCCAGTCTGATGCTCTCTCTATCCAATGCGCCACCACTTGGTCAGGCAACATAGCACATTTCTAAAATACTACTAAATGTCAAATTAAAACATTAATTTCAAAAGAATTATTAGATACATTATGGGAAAGAACATAAATTTTGAGTGAATTTTAATGATAAATATGAAACTGAGTTGATATTTACTTTCCTTAACTTTTCTAGCACTTCCCTAGGTGAATTCGAGAAGTATTGCATTATTGTTACTTGTTCCCTGATGATTTCATTAAACATCAAGCAACTTCCTAAATCAATTGGATTTTTAAATGAGCCTTACCACCAGAAAAAAAGTGCACTGTGAAGACAATTTTCTTACTACCTACCGGGCCAAGTATATCCTTTTCAGTAAACACATAAATTTCCCTCCAGGTTCAATACAATCTAATATGAATGCAGACAGTACAAATCACATAAACACAAAACAATTCATTTGCCCTTTTAAAAAATGTGATTATCATTTACTTGAATCCCCTCAGAAGCTTAAACTGAAATGTTCATTTTGTTGACCTAACGTAGCTCCAGTCCTATATCCACAAATTCACCAACTTAGAAAAGAATGGCTAGATTTCATGCTTCAGCATGAATACTGTGGTAGCATTAACCCAAGTTTTTAGTAGGATTCTTCCTCACACAATGATTTTCTACTTCTGTCATGTTCTTATGGTAAATGGGCCCTCCACTATAATCTGAAATTATAGTTAGCAGTAGGTATATATAAATTATAAATTAAAACATAAATAGAAAAGCTGAAACTTTGAAGTGGAGAACAGAAAGAAACATACTGTAGTTCTCTTCTTCAAAAATTCATGTTACTCAAATCAGTCATGGCTATCTTTGAAAATTCTCCCACCACAACCTCCAGGAGAAGAGGATTCACCCAGATAGAAGAACGCATTCTAACATGGTTTTACTAGCTCAGAGAAGAAAAAAATGTCTAAAGAAGACAAAAAGAAAGGGAAAGATTTACAACGTTGTTTTTCATGCAATGCTTCACCAAAAACCAAGAGTAGAGAATAAAAGATACCTGAGGAGAACTCCTTAGAAACTTATACTTAATTTATAATGTTTAATCTTGAACTCCTGCTTTCTCCCTAAAATATTTACATCATTAAAATTCAATATTCAAACATATATGTGGATTTTATCTAAAGTAAATTAAATTTAGATGAGTTTGCATTTCTGTTTCTTTAATCCACTTATGTATTTATTATTTAATCATCAGAACATTAGCTAATGATTTTCAAGGATTGCACTGTACAAGTAGGCTCTTTATGAATCTCATGAAGTGGTTTTTTTTAAAATTTCTTGATTATTTGAATGTTAGTCATTTTAATCAAATTACCTTTATTCAATTGCCAAATGAGCCATTTTTATGGAAAGAGCTGAAATGTATTTAAAGGAAACCAGAATAAACTTGAAAATTGTTCTCACTGGTCTTAATGTGGAAACAATTTAAAGCCAATTTGGTGTTGGTTTAGATATTTTTGAATCTGCAGGATAAACTAAATTATTCAACAACAAATACCCAGAAAGTTTTCCCTGTATACAATTTACTGAAGTTAAACAATCAAGGTGCACAGTACCAGAGATCTATCCAATTTACACTCAAAATTAGTTTTGAAAATATCTCTTCCTTTTATGCTTTCTTTTCCTCTCAAAAGTCCATGGCACATTTTTCAAGGATTTTCACAGCCAACTGCCTTTCCTTATTCTTAAAGTACACTTACTTCTTCATGGAGTATTTACTAGTACTTTTCCACAATTATTGTTTCCTATTTCAAGATTATCAAAAAGGATTTACTACCAGGTATGTTTTTACCCAGACAAACACAATATAACCTAACAGCTGTCCCAAGAGTCTTGCAAAAGTGCAAGGTGTTTGGAAAGAATCTGGGTGTATTGAGTGTAATTTAAGTTACTACCTTTGTCTTTGGTTCTCCACTCTCTGCACAGCGCTACATAAAAAAGAGACAGGTAGAAAGTACCCTGGCCAGTTGGCTCACTGGTAGTCAGCTCAGTGTGTGGAATTCCCAGGTTCAATTCCTAGTCAGGGCACACAGAAGAAATGATCATCTACTTTTCCACCCCTCCCCTTCTCCTTCTCTCCTCTCTCTCTCTCTCTCTCTTTCTCTCTCTCTTTCTCTTTCACTCTCTCTCTATTTTCCTCCTGCAGCCATGGCTCAAGTGGTTTCAGCAAGTTGGCCCCAGGTACTGAGGGTGGCTCCATGGCCTCACCTCCAGTGCTGAAATAGCTCAGTTGCCGAGCAATGGAGGAATGGCCCTAGATGGTCAGAGCATCACCCTGTAGGAGGCTTGCCGGATGGATGCAGGTCAGGGTGCATGTGAGAGTCTGTCTCTCTGCCTCCGCACCTTTCATTTAACAAAAATAAATAAATAAATAAATAAATAAATAAATAAATAAATAAATAAAATACACATTTAAGCTAATCTCTATGTAATTTTACTTGAATTATTTCAAATTGGATTTCTACTTTAACATACATTTGCATATTTATTATTAGGCCCAATAGTCAATGGTTGTAACTGCCTCTGGACTCCCTTTACTCATCATCAAGGAAAGAGTAAAATAAAATTAGACTTCAACACAAATTTATTTGTGTTTATTAAAGCATAACCTGAAATGGAGGCAAAGATTCCTTAAATTAGAAATTTACCTCAAGTGTAAAGCCTAACTCCTATTTGCATGTAATATGTACAGTGTGCCGCAGTTTAAATCGCACTGAGACTATTCTGCTCCCAGACTGACATAGCAGGCTTTGGCCAGTAGAGCCTTTAAGCATCACAAAAGTTCCAGACAGGAAATCTCTTCTATTACATTCATGACAAACATTGGGCATGGCACCTTCAGAAGGGCATGGTCCAAAGAGATGTGCAGCCTGTCCAATGTTATCAGTAGAGAAATCAAGTGAAACTACAAGAAAAACCAAGTTTTCTTCACTTTTCCTCATTAATCCTTTTTTGCACCCTCAAACATAGTACCTGCTATGCCTTGAACTTAATGGAGGTGCTCAATAAATGTCAAATTAGCAAAATAAGCAGACAAGTAATATCAGAACCACGCTTAGACCCAGATAAGAGGGATCCCAACTTTAGAGAGTGGCACACTCAAAAGAAGTCCCACTCAGGCCCTACTCTAGCTACATCCCTCCCGCTGGAGCCAAGGGGACATGTCCAGCAGGAGCCTGCCCTGATCCCCCAAATCTGACCATGCTCTAGGAATGAAAGACCTTAAATTCCCTGCCTAACTAACCCTGATCCACTTCCAGTGCTTCCCTAAACCTCCTCCCAGGGCCTGTCCTCCTAAAGGCTAACCAACCTGTTATACACACTTCAGGATGGCCAAGGGTTGCTGATTAGCAGGGGTGGGGGAGAGGCCTTGGACAGAGCATGGACATGCAAGCTGCATAACATGCATGTATGTGAGGCCTCTCCAAGAATTGGAGGAGGCAGAGGTGGAGAAAAAAAGGAGGGAGCCAGGTGTTGGGTATCAGGAATGGACTCTTCCAGAAGCACCGTATTCTAGCTCAAAACTCTGAGGAGTCTGAGAATTCTAAATTTGAACATCTCTATCTCATTACAAGGATATATTTGTTAGTGTAGCAGAATACAGAATACTTTAATAGTTCATAAGCTTGTTTTATCATTTTGAAACACTTACACATATAATATGTTTTCATTAAATGGAAGAGGCAGGTTCTATGAAAAGGAGGGAAAGAAGGAGGTGGAAAGAAGAATGGGAAAGAAAAAAGGAGAGAAAGAAATAACAATGAGCTGCCTGCCAGACAAGGATTATGTATTTTATCTTGATATACTGTATTCAGTGTCAGTAAAAATGCCTGTAATATTACAGGTGTTTAATATAAATTTGGTGAGTGAACAAATAATTAATCAATCAACCAATAATGAGAAAACCAGCCTAATTTTGCTACAGATAGTCATGGCCAAACTAGAAATCACAAACCTTTCCAATATAACCTGCCAGCTCCTTACGGAGGCACTTATCCCAAGCTCAAGCATTGAATGGACAAAATTAGTCACCGATCTATTGCATAAACCTCTCCTGACAGATCCACAAAGCCTGTCACCAGAGAACGAAGTGACCCCCAGGGACACATCCTCACATCTTAGGCCACTGGCAAGCCAAAAAAAATTCAAACAAACAGGCAGGGCAGCTTTGGGACTTCTGAAATTGTACCCATTCAGGATGAAAACCTTAAATTTGGCAAGGACGACAAAGCTGCAGTAGGAATAAGATGTAAGAATATTTCAAAGGAAAAATCATATTGTCACATTGTTAATTCAGATATACTTGCTTGAAATTTCTTTTTTGTACATAAGCATAATTGAGTAAGAAAGCGTGTCCATCTTCCCTCCCACTTCTGTACCCTGCCTTTGTTTATCAACACTGTGGTTCTCAGTCCCATTTCTCAATCCTAGAACCACATGGCAGCATTTTAAAAAACACCAGTGCCCGGGCCCCACCTGTAAAAATTCTAATAAAGCTGAGAATAAGGCAAGGAATTGGTATTTTAAAAATTGTTCCAAGGCATTCTAGTGTGTAACCTAGGGAACTACTGAGCCCTGGGAGTACAACTATTTGGCTCATTAACCTAGTAACAGTATTCTTTACCTGGAGGCAAAAAAGAAAAAAAAACTAGAAAGGAGTGAAGATCCTCTGAGGATTCTTGAAGGTGACCTGAAAACTCCTAATCCAAGGGGATGATTATTATTACACCATAGAGTTTTTGTTTCTAAATATATCTTCTCTCTTTCATTATTGAAATTCATCCTGTTTGAATGACTCACTTTCAAATTTTTCAAAGTCACTAGTTTGTATTCCAACTTTTCGGAATAGTTACCATCCCCTCATATTTACCCTCATCTGACTATTTAATGATATTCTTTATTCTTTGAGCCATATTCATAGTAAAAAACATTTAATTGATATAATGCCATTCTTCCTTGAAGATCACAAACTTCAATGAGCGTAAGACTCTCCAGGGTGTTTGATAAAATTCACAGTCTAAGCTCCACTTATTCCCATTCAGTAAGTCTGCAAAGGGGCTTACAAATTAGATTTTTAACAAGTTCTTCACATCATTCTGCTATTAGTTATTAGCAGGCAACCCTTCAGAAAAATACTGCTCTCAGGGCACCTGGTCTATAGATAGTGGCTAGACATGGAAAAAGTCTTCTCTTTCTACCATACTCAGTCATTTTGTAATAACCATGGCACAGTCATTCCAATTTTATCAGCCATTAGAAACTGATCACAAGTAGCTTGATTTCCTTTGTTCTTGATAATGTTAGCGAATACCACCTGTTTCAGGGTCTACAGTGTACTCAAATCAAGTTTTATGAAATCCTGGTAAATTGACTCAAGTTTATGTGAAACCCTTGAGCTGATTGCTTACCCTACTATTATTTTTTTTACTTTTTTATTGAACTTATTGGAGTGACATTGGTTAATATAATCATATAGGTTTCAGGTGTATAATTTTATGATACATCATCTGTATATTGTATTATGTGTCCACCAGCCCAAGTCAAGTCTCCTTTCATCACCATTTATCCCCCGACGATACCTTATTTTGCTTACCCTATTATTATTCTTTAATACACAGCACACCATGCAGCATATTAATAGTTTATCCATAATGCAAAAATAAAAATAATACTTGAAGTTTTGCACCTGGTCCTTTTCAAAGGACACACTTAATTTTGGCCCAACACTTCCTGCCCACATCTACTAAGCTCAACTTACAATATCTTGACAGTCTGCAGGATTCTAGTGCCATTTTGTTATCTTTGGAGCTTTTCCTCAATTACAGAGGGTAATAAAGTTAGTAAGGCATCATTTGATCTTAAATCCCAATAGATGTCTTCCCAACCTCTTTGTTCTTTTAAAATGTTACTAATTAATTGCTTGATGATTTTTTTCCACAGGTATTAGTGCAAATTGATACAGTGCTTGCTATCTTGCAGAGAACTATCATCCATTTCTTAAAAACAAAGGCTGGCAGCTGTGCAGTGACATCTGCAAGGGTTAAATATGCCCTAGGTCCAAATGATATTTTATGAGTTTCTTTCATTTACTCTGTGCCACTTTAAGAGGTAGCTAACATTATCTCCATTTCACAGGTATGAAGAGCAAGGTTCAAGGGCCTTCTTTTCCCAGGGTTACTCGATCAGTTAGTAAGTCAAGAACAGAACTGGGATTTCTGAATATTCATCTAATTCTCTTTCTACTGCATTACACTGCCAATCATCTGGCCCTACTAGTTCAACTGTACACAGATGTTCCAGGTACTCTTTCATTACTTCTTTTCCAGTCCCAGTTGGCCTTCCGTTCTCCTCTCACAGCTGAGAATCATTCTAGCCAAGTGCTCACATCTGAGTATTTATATAAAAAGCAAAATGAGAACTACATTAAAAGCTTCTGCCATTTTGCTGTCCTCTATCGTTACCTTTTTCTTTCCTATTCACCAAGGGGTGGTATTTTCCTGGTCATCTCCTTATGTCTATTATGTTCGTCATCTCTAAGTATTAGAATTGACCACGACTGTATGGTTGGCATCATACTAGGTGCTACTGTGGTCACACAACAAAATGACAGTCTCAGAGTGCCAAACTCACACTGGCAATGGCTGATAAACAGGATGGAAATTAGACATGGGCAGAAGGCTTTGGGCCAAAATTAAGTAAGTGTGTGCTTTGACAAGGACCAGGTGCAGGCTGGAAGGGTGGGAGGCAAAGGTGGCTGATTCTGCTCTCCTAGTCCTCAGAGCCTG
This sequence comes from Saccopteryx bilineata, assembly GCF_036850765.1. Lineage (NCBI taxonomy): Eukaryota > Metazoa > Chordata > Mammalia > Chiroptera > Emballonuridae > Saccopteryx > Saccopteryx bilineata. Next base: position 44,202,625 of record NC_089494.1, read on the forward strand.
GCTTCTACCCTCCACCAGCATTAGTAGTAAAGATAGAAGCTCATAAATGTGGTTGCTATCAACAGACAGTAATGGCTGCTGAGATGAACACTCACTCTGGGTTTTGGGGGGAAAGTCTAGTCTGGCTGACCAGGCACACTTTGGAATCAGTCTTCCTCTGACTTCACAGGCTATCTCTTATGTCTATGATAATATGTATTACTTTTAACCATTGTTAGACAGTATTTCATGCCCAATTGTTAAAATGCATTTGTAGCAAGACCTCAATATTTGGAGACAATTACAATTTTAGCCTACAGGAACTATTTACTTACTTAAGAAATAGTTATTGTGCCTTCATAATATATGTGGAAGTCAGTGTGCTTGGTGCTAAAGCAAGATAGTTGTTTCCTGCCCTCATGGAGCTGACATTCTAACTCTTAGAATTCTAACTATCATTTTCATAGAACCTTTCACATAACTGTAATCCATGAGAACATCAGTATGTAGTGTAGAATCACATGAGAAGTGAATTGGAATTTTTACATTAGTATTTCAAAGGCTGCATCCCAAAGAGTCTGTATTAATTGGTCTTGAAGGACGACCTAAGCATTGACATTTGGACTCTCCCCCAAATAACTGTATGTATCACAAGGGTTGAGAACCAGTGTTCTGTATGTACCCTGACTGGGTGGTAAGAATCACATGGGAATATGATTAAACCTGGATCCCAGACTCATTATACAAGAATAAGAAGGCTGGTAGTCCATATTTTTAATAAGCATTTCAGTAATGTTTATGGTCATACCAATTTGGAAAATACTAATTTTTGTCAAAAAATAAAATAAAACTTATCAACTAAAATGTAGAATTGATCTATCATAAATTCTAATTTCTAAGTTAAATTTTAAAACTTTTTAGTGTTTTATTATTAACAAGCCAGACTTTGCCTTTATAATAAATATCATGCCATTGTTTATGAAATATTAGAATAAAATAAAATTGAAAATAAATAAGGCCCTATATGTTTGTTGTTAGACTTTAAAGAGCCAGATTAAAAAAAAACACAAATAAATAAACAAAAATCTTTATCCTGCATTAGCACAATTACAAATCAGTTTGGTAAAATATATTCAGATTCAGAACATCTGATTTCTTGCTCACAAACTAACCTAAACATTTCTTGTTAAATGAAATTTAGTCATGACTTAAAATATTTGAAGAAAAGCAGTCATTCAGAAAATTAAGGTCAACCAGAAACAGATGGCATCTATGAAACTGGGAGTCAAGATCTCTGTTATGCTGTGTAAAAAAGTAAAACGAGGTCTGTGTTAGAAGACAGTTCTTCTGTACATCTCTTATCTGGAAAAGCGTTTATATTTTTTTAATAACACAGACTTTTAAAACAGCAGCGGACCTATCATGTTTCCTTCTAAGACCTGTCATTTGAAAATAAACATCCAGGAAACATGGTGTTTGGAGAAAATACATTCTATGTTACAAATCAGTTAGGTCTTACCAGGGCCCATTACTTACACTACATTTCTATTTACATCTACTGGGGGCGGGAGGAGAGAGAGCTCTGCTTTCTTATGCCTTTTGAAAACCTTTACTTTCAGCCTAGTGCTATTTGGAGGAAAACTTTCCCCAATTATGATGCATAAAGGAGAAAGTACAGTTTCAAGTCTCAGACAACTAACCCACCTACACTTCCAGAAAAAGGGAACCAATTGATATCGGTGAAGACAAAAATAACAGATTCTATTCTAGGGCAGCAATCACAAGGAAGCAAATGGTTGCTGTTGTAGAGCTTTCTTGTCATTTATTTCCACTATGTCTTTCTATCTTTCAAATATAATGAGAAATCCAGAATTTTTCATTTACAAATGGAGAAAACCTTTTTCCAGGGCATTGGAATGTGAAAGGCATGAATAAAGTTGAAGAAACAGGCATTTTCATTTTTACTGGAGCTAAGTATACTGCTTACAAAAATTAGGGGATATTTCAAAATGAATATGAAGCTATAAAATATCCCCTAATTTTTGTGAGCAGTATAGTTTAAAAATGATAATGAGATTAAAAATGTATTTAATAAAAATTACACTGTGAATAATAAATCAGGTATTATAATTCTGACATTTAATCATTTCTAAATATCTTGGTTTTTCAGTAGAATACAAGTCCAAAACTAAAAACTAGAAAGTATGCTAGACATTTTTCTATCCTAAAAGACATTTTTTATTCTTTGTAGAAAAAATATTAAAGGGAAAATTATCCCTTAATGTGATATTTACAGATAATGTAGAATATAGTTTTAAATTGAATAGATTGTGAAATGCTTTACAAATATTAATTCATTAATCATTTCTAAACTCCTTTGTAGAATATATCAAAGATGCTTTTAAAAGAAGGCATACCCTTGTCCTGCCTTCCAAATGACTTTTCCTATACTTAGAACTCTATATTTTATAGTTATTCATGTTCTTGGAAGAATTTGGTCTTTTCCTCACTAATGATATACAATTTGTTTCAAACATCTGATTTTTAAGTTACAGAATAAATGATTCACAGTATAGATTTATTCCAACATAACTTGCTCTCAACATTTGCCAACATCTTACTATGATGACATGGGAAGATATTTATGTTATTAAATAAAATAACAATTTATCAAATAACTGCATGGTACCAAAGTGTATGGCTATAAATATGTCTGACAGAAATTATAGTTGATTCATACTTTTTTTCCCCACAATAAACATAGCTTCCTATTGCAATTTGAATGTATTATTTTATTTTATTCATGGTACATGGCCAGAAATAGCCTTCATTGGTGAGATAAGAGATAAAGAAGGTAATAGGGCAAGACTATCACACATAATTGTGTTTAAATGAATTCTTAAACAGACAAAGTATCAAGATCAAAAACTGGAGTTAGACTTGTCATCAGAATTTTCAAGACACTAATTAAGCCTTTTACTGTCTGCTCTCTTAGTACCTGTCCTCCCTCAGCTCCTCACAGACATTCAAGATTACCAAGCACCCTTCTGGACATGCACTGCATCTCTGGGAGCTCCCAAGGTCTCCCACAACATGGGCCAACCAAACCTGGAGCTCACCCTCAGGGAAAGTTTAGAAGAAAAGAGAAGCCATGTTTGCAAATAACAGCCATAAAGACAATATAAGATAAGTTCTTTAAAGGAAATAAAACCACCCTGTCAGAAAATTTTAACACTTTCTTCCTGTGTATTTGGGTCTGTTGCCCAGCTCTCCCCCTCAAATGTCTCCATTATCTCTTTCTTTGCACCTGAGTCTCTGGCTCCTTACCTCAGTTGTGACACTCTGTCTAGTTTTGTTCACTCTGTCCCTTCTTTCACATCAATGAATTTCTGTCTTTGCTTTCTCAAAATAAATATGCATATTTACTGCCCCATTGTCTTGTCTTATTCCTTTGCAACCTGACTTGAAACTATCCTCCTCAATGTGTCTACACAGAGCTACACACAGCACTTCTCCTCTGTGTCCATGCCACAACCCAGAGTCGGGTTAAAAGTCAGTCAAACCCAACCTCCTGAATGGCCTCTGGCACTTCTCATTATTGTTATTGAGGTAATTGCATACAGCAAAGCAGTCAAAACAGAAAATGTTGAGGGAAGGTGCTGGAATGGAATAGAGGTTGGTAGAAAACAACATTATTTTTTCAATATTATTCTGTATTAGTTTTAGATGTACAGCATATTGGTTTAATAATTGTGTACTTTACAGAGTGGGCACCCTGATATTTCAAATACCCACCTGGCCTCATACATAGTTATTATATCATTGACTGTATTCCCTATGCTATATTTACATCTCTGTGACTATTCTGTAATTACTAATTTGTACTTCTTAATATCTCCATCTTTGCCACCCAACCCCCCAACTCCCCTCCCCTCTGTCAATCATCAGTCTGTTCTCTGTATCTATGAGTCTGTTTCTATTTTGTTTATTTTGTTATTTAGATTCCACATATAAGTGAAATCATATGGTATTTGTCTTTCTCTAACTTATTTCACTTAGCATAGTAATCTCCAGGTCCATCCATGCTGTCACTAAAGGTAAGATTTCATTTTTTTTATGACTGAGTAGTATTGTATTGTGTAAATGTACCACAGCTGTTTTATACACTCATCTACTGATGGGCATGTGGGTTGCTTCCATATCTGGGCTAATGCTGCAATGAACATGCGCATACATATATTCTAAAATTAGTGTTTTCAATTCCTTCAGATATGTTCCCAGAAGTGGAATCACTAGGTCATATATCTTTTGCAGGGTCTGGGCTCTAAATCAGTGTTAGAATGTGTCTGAATCTATGTGACAGAGCTAAAAATATTGTCTATTCACCACCCTTCTTCTTCTGCTAACTTCAGAAGATGGCTTGGTTGCTGCTCACTTCCACGGCCTTCTTTATGCTGGCAGGAAGTGCTTGGTAAAGAGAAAGAACCAAGAGGGCAGAGAGCTGTAGACTAGACTAAGGAATGGAAGAAGCAGAGGGAGGGCAGAGGAACTGGTGAGGTCTGGTTATCCGCCGAGGAGAGAGAAAAGAGAGCTGGGAGGGGGGGAAGGGGGCATCCTGTGGGCATGTGGACAATGGGAATGTTTGCCATGTGCCATGCAAAGTAATTCCAGCTGGCTCTCTCTTTAAAATACTATAGCAAAAGCATACAAAAGTTTTAAAGGCATTTTACAATTTATTTGGGTTTCTTTTAATTTTGACAGAAGCAGAAAGACCTAGATCTATTCAGGTACATGTGAGATGTCAGAGTTAGTAAGGGGTTATGAGTAGGCAAAAGAGAAAGATACACAGCAAACTAAACTAATGGTGTCAGTAAGACCAAATAGAATACAGTCCTTTAGCCTCCAAAGCTTTAAGAATATTCTTTTTTGGAGATATAACCCTATTTTTTCCTAGACACTTATTGCTGCCAATTTTTCCCCATTAACATGAAATCTTCTGCAGTGTCACACTAATCTATTTAAAAACCAGAGAACTAGAGAACCGTGAAAATTCTGCACAAAATTCCCAAACCCATGACGAAATAAACAGAAATGTGTGTGCTGCTATATCTAGGTTCTTTAAAAGCTGTCAATGTTCATTATAAAATATTAAATGATTGAATAAATATTAGCAGAGATTCTTTTTTTTCTCCTAGTGGAGTTAGAGACTAAAGGGTCAGCAAGAACTCTATTTCACTGAATGACTCATTCTGTCCTAAGTAAACTCCTACATAATCAAGTTTATTATACCACTCTGATCATCTGTTTGGGCAGAAAATAATCTGTTACCAGGCCACAGATCTGAATTCTTAAAAATTAATGTTGCATATTAAAAATATTATTATATTATAAAAAAAATAAGTTCTTTCTGGGATTAAAGAATTCTGGAAGTGCAAACAAACCCAAGAAAGAGACAGAGAATTCTTAAAGTGGATACCATGAGTCTTTCGGTTCATCTTACTCACCAGAGAATTTTTTTTCTTATTAACCCTAATCTTGCCCTGATCAGAGGCACTGGAGTCTGACTCAGCACCACCTTTGCTGTATCATCAGTTAATAATATTCTGCTAATAGGACACACATCCCATACACATGCAGCTGAACTGTCCTGTTCTGTGAGTCATTAAGCTCATTTGCTGCCAGGTTTTGACTTCTCAAAGCCAGAACTTTCAGTATCTCTAGCCAAAGGAATTCATATGGACACCAATCTGTCCAGCAGCTCCTGGACAGGATACGTTTGCATACTGTTCATTGTGAAGCATTATTCCTCTGGGAACTGAAGGTCTTCTGAACCATTATGATCATGTCTGCGGAACAACTTCTCCTTTAGGAGCTCATAGAAAGCTTAGTGATGACTCACCATTTTTACATGGATGAGCTAAGGGAGTAGGTACGTACACACTGAGTTTCCTGAGGTTTCAACACTGTGCTAGCCAAAATCACTACACCTTCCTAAATTTCTTCTGTGCAGCTGGCTCCAATGCTTACGACAATCATCTCCCTCAATCTATCTCTATAATTTTGACTCCTCTACTCATCTAGGAAATAGAAAAATATGGAGAGGCCATATGTTTCTATACTTGAAACACAAAATTGATAAGATAGGCCTGTCTATTTTCATTCTACTTAGCACAGGTAGGAAAAAGCAAACATGATTGTTCTTTTTTTTTTTTTTCAGATGCCCTGTTTGGCCTTGAAAAAGCAGGCAAAATTGAGTGTTATCCAAGTTTTACCTACTCAACCACTCACTCCCCAGGGGCCTTTGAGAAAGGAAACAATTGCAGCAGTTAAAGATTGGAGTTAGTGCTGGAAACAAGAAAAGGTAATAGTAAGGTCTAACCAAGTGACCAGTTCCAGACAAAGTGTATTAGGAACTAGAGAGAAAGAGTTCAAAGCCAAACAAGTTTTGGGTACACAGAGACCACACAATGCCTCAAAGCCAGATGAATATGATATAACCCATTAGGTTTCCTTCTTACTTTGCTTGTCCAAAAGCAGAGAGCTGTATATTTATTGTTAATTCATCATAAATCTGTCTGTATGATCTCTCTTCCCAGGTATGTGGATGCGTGGTGGTGGCCCCTAGTGGAAACTGGTGTGTGTCTGGAAGGCTTATACCGAACACTGAGATATGAAACTTCATGCTCATGATTGCAATTCAGGAAGCCAGAGGGCAAAGGCAGACTTGTCTGGGGTTGTGATCTGAATGCCAGAAACCGAAATGGAAATATTAATAAATATGGAAGCAAAATTCCTCACGGATGGAGCAGAGCAAAGCAAGTGAAACAGATGTGAGTCCTGAAGAGTTATACATGGTGCTGGCATAACCTCAAGTGTGAGCACTCTGGAAGCATGCAAAGACAGCAAATCCTCAGCTGTGAGACACCTACTAATTTTTCTCTACCTTTCGTGGGATTTTCGATAATCCATGCCGTGCTCTACCAGAAAGCAAGAGAAACTTCTGTGCACTCAGTTGGCCACTTTCAGCCTGGCAACTCCTGATGGTTCTCACATTGTGCCCCTCTTGGTCTCTATTCAGTGAGCAGTTCTTCTCTGCTAGTGACATGCTTCTGAGGGTTCCAGTGTCTCCATTTTTCTGTAACTCTTCAAAACCCTTTATTATCAACCTTACCAAAGAGTCAACATTTTAGCATAAATAGTAGACTTGACTCTCCTCATATAAGTCTTGGCAATTTTCCTCTCCCTTATTTGCTTATGGATATCTATAGAGATGTATACACTTACCTTTAACCTAAAGTCACATGACTATTATTGGGCCCTACAATAAATATTTATTGCTGATGGGGATACAGATGCTGTAAATACAGAACCTAGAAGTTGTAATGCCGTGATGTTGGCAGCACTATTTTGGGCTAAATAATGTCCCTGATGATCAATGCAGTGGTAATAACAAATATCTGCATAATTTTAATATTTCTTTTTTTACAATACCTGTTATGTTATTGGAGCCACATAACTAAACTAGTAGAGCAGAGATTCCTGTTTACAGATGAGGAAAATGAGATGAAGATTAAGTGACTTGCTCAGGATCAACAAGTTTTAACTGTCAGAGCAGTGCCTCAGAACCAGGACACACGACTTCCAAGTCATATAGTTAATCCACCATTATATAATAGTGGCGTTTGCCTGTCTTGCACTTACATTAAAACTAAAGTCTCGAACAAAAGGGCACTAACCATTTTCTGGAATAACAGAGTAGCTGAATATCACTGCTGATGCTTTCAGTCTTGCATCTTTATAGTTGTTTCAAAACTGCCTAGTCTGTCTGTCTCCTAAATGCTTTCCATAGATAACACTGGGGAACAAAATGTTTGTTGCATCCACAAAAACACTTGTTCTTACCTAATTCGAGTGTGCAGATCGCAAATCTGACATTAGTTTTTCTCTGTATGTTACAGTTTTTTTGCAATTCAAAATTTTAGGTTTTCATCTTATTGTAAAATTTTCAACATTTAGTTTAACATAATGAAGTAGAATGTCTTCTTGGACATCATCTTTGTGAAAATATAATAGTTTATATAACGCAGTGAATATACTAATACACTAAAAGATATGATTGCATCAGAATTAGCCTACAATTTTGAAATAGAACATATTAAAACACTTATTTTAATCATAAAACTTATTTAAATTCTATTCAAGCAAAAATTTGCGTTTGTAGCTCTTGCGTTTGTGTACTTATTGAGGACAATCTCGTTTGATTCTCCAGCAGTAGTCTGCTCATCACTAACAGCTCCAAGGTTTTCGGGAAACTTATCAAGGTGACTGTTCAGGAAATGAATTTTAATGCTCATGTTACATCCAGTGTAGCAGAAAGCCAACAGCATCCTTTGAACTAGAAGTTCAAAGTCTTCTGCTTTTTTGTTGCTAAGGAAGTTCTTTGTAACTGCCACAAAAGACTGCCATGCTGCTTTCTCCTCCTTATTCATCTTCCTAGCAAATTCTTCGTCACATATGAGGGTTTGAATTTGAGGTACATCGAATATATCTGCTTTTATCTTCTCGAAAGACAAGGCAGGAAAAGCAGAAATAATATGTTGAAAGCATTCACTTTCTCTATTCAAAGCCTGAACAAACTGCTTCATTAAGCCAAGTTTGATGTGAAGTGGAGGAAAAATGATTTACCTGTCTCGATTAACTACAGGTTCATTCACAATATTTTGCATCCCTACTTCCAGAGCTTCATGTTTTGACCAATCCTTCTGTGTCCAGTGTTTCTCCCAAGCTCGGCTGTCCCACAAACACAGAAAGCAAGAATACTTAGTGAAACCTCTCTGTTGTCTTAGCAGGAAATTTACCATTTTAAGATCCACACAAATGATCCAGTAATGCTTCTCATACTTCAGAAAGTCAAGGACAATTTTTATGTCATTCTTACTAAGTCATTCAATTCGGGTTGGCTAAACTGCTGAGGTGTTAATGACTGCTTGGCATCAGAAGAAGACCCTTTAGATTCTACAACCATTTCCTCCTGCATCTTATCAAAATGCACTTGATCACCATGTTCACTTTCTTCATCCTTAGAAGAAATAAAAACCATTGAAAACTGGAACCAGGAATGTCTCAGAGTGTGGGATAGGTCATATTTCTGAAGGAATATTAGGACATGCAATCATATGCCATTTTTTCTTACCGATGCCCTTTGTATAGATCAGACAGAAATAACAGTCACTGCTGTGGTCCTTAGGTTCATGCCAAACCATGGGAATACCAAAAGGCATTCCTTTGCGTTTTTCTTTTGTCCAGTCACAAAGCATTTCTTCACAATTATGACACACAATATGAGGAGCCCAATTCTTGTCTTGATTGCCAAGAGGAACTTAAAAATAGGCAATATATGCACATGTCACAAATGATGAAATATTTGCCTTTGATGTTGAAGTGTGTAACAGCCACATATATAACAGAAGGTGTCAGGACTATTCTTACATTTACGCCTACTCTAAGAAGCCATGATTCAATCTTAAAACAAAATAAGAGGGTGTTTTTATCAGATAGTAATTTTTTACATTTAAAAACAACTACCATTATGTAAAAGTGATGTTTGTAAAACATTAATTGCCTTGTGGTTATTTTCAATCCAAGAGTCGTTGCCCTTTAACTCCAATTTAAAAACCAATGCATGCCATTAACTGTAACAAAAAGAAATTAAAATTGCATAAAAACTAGTGCATGCACCAAAAAATAGATTTCAGATTTGGAATCAGCAATGCAGAAATATATAAAAACAGTTCTAAGACTTCATGCAAAAGAAAATTAAAAAAAAAACTATTCCCCAGTGTAATAAATGTCAGAGACAGTGGTTGGTCATTGTCATTTCACTTCTTGATGATTTAATGGAGAATATACAAGTGGCTTGTGTATAGTCCATTCTGAGGTCAGATTGAAGCAGTGGGTCACTATAAAAATAAGCATTTAGCCATTATATTCATTCATTTTAGGCAAGGATGCCACTTTATTTTTGCCCTTTCTTTTTTAGTGCTGGTAAAGAAATAGATAACTCTTTTGAGTGCTAATTATCATGACCAAAGGGAGATACATTGCTTTTAACAAGAATCAGAGCTTCAGTGGATAAACGACTTACCCAGAGTCCCCAAACAGGTTTCTGGGCCTGTCTCTCTTTATGTTTATTTAAGAATGATGGTAGGTCACCCTCTGAGAAAGGCAGGATGAGGAAGCTTTATTTTATATCAAACTTGTGCAGTCAGAGCTCATATTAGCTCTAGCTTCTTCCAGTGCAAAATAAAATGGGATGCATTGGGTATACACTGAACAGCCCTCCCTTAATTCCTCTCACTCTCATGCCTGTCTTTTACATCTCTAACACAGCTTTCCTCCAGACCAGAGGAACGAAAGATAATTCTTCATAAAGATAAACACTTCTTTACAATATTAAGAAACAACTCCCATGGGACAATGATTGTAATTTCACTATCTGTTGAACAAGAAAACAGAGAATAAAAAAAAGGCTTCGGTGAATTCAATATATTTAGAATGAAAACTGTTTTTTATTCATGATGGTATTATCAACACACTTTTGGGGGAAAAAATAAAGTAGTACATTATGTAACACATATTTATGTTTCATCGATACATGGATTCATAAATATCCTCCCACCAGTACATTTTTCCACAACTGATCTAGAATTTTTTACTTCTCAGACTATTCCATTGCCTGAGTAGTCTATAATTTGACTTTTCCAGGTATAAAGACAGTCTTTATACACTCAGAAGAAGGGGCCTTTGTCTGGTATGGATTCATTCATCCCTAAACAAAGATTTCTTGAACATCTACTCTCCAAGGTCTATGCTGGGTTAGTGTGATTTCTGGGGACTCCTCTACCCACTGATGTCTGAAATTGTACTCTTCAAAACTGTATTCCTACCCTGGCCAAGTACCCAGTTGGTTAGAGTATCATCCCAAAGTATAGAGGTTGCTGGTTTGATCACCTATCAGGGCACGTACAAGAAAAACTGATGTTTTTATCTCTCTCTTCCTCTCTGGTTAAAATTCAATAAATAATTTTTTTTTAAAAAAAACCTCTATTCTTTTCTATTAAGCTTAAATTTCAACATTCAATATCTGAGAAAGATAATACTTTTCAGTTGTTTTTTGTTTCGAAAGACTAGCCACACAACAAAATCACCTGAGGGAATTTTAAAAAGTACCAATGTCTGAGACCACCACAAGCCAATTAAATTAAACTGTGTGTGGCGAGGGGACACCAAACACTAGTTTTGAATATTCTTTCGTTTTCAAGTTTCCAGGTAAGAATTATTGGCTTCTTAGTGTTTCTAAAAGAACTAAAAGAGAAAAAAAAAGCAATAAGAATGATGAGGAAATGTCCCTGAATATGAACAGGCCCTGGAGTTTGGATCAGTAGTATAGCAGGGTGGAGAAGGAAGTCCTAAAGACAAATTTCTTCAACCTCATAACTCTGCCTTTGACTCTTCTAACCCCTCTTAAACTGAACATTTTAATTAGGATGTTTTCATCCAAAACACTTTTCCTTTGGCTGAGCCCATTCCTCATTCATTCAGCACATACTAATATTACTTGAACACCTACTTAGTACCAGGCAGTAGGCAACCTTCTGCTCTCCTAGAATTTACATTCTAACTGGGAAGAAAGATTATAAGACAATGAATTTTTCATCTATTTCATACTTCTGGTTCTCATATCTTTTATTTGCTGGCATCTTCCAGGTCTCAGTATTACTCTGATTAGATGGTTCATGGTTAATCGTTCTCATGTTGAACTTCTTTCTATGTCATTATGCACATGCAGCATGTGGAATTTTTAAACAGTGTTTATATTTCACAAACCTACATCTAAGATAACTTTCCCATCTTTAGAAAATTAAAATACTTTGGTTTCAAAATGCTTCTTGTCTTCACGTAAAATGTTGAATGAGGGCAAAACCCTAAGTCAAGGTACCCAAGTTCAAATTCTGATTCTACCTTGCTAGCTGTGGGACTTCAAACCAGTTACTTGACCTCATTTGCCTCAATGTACTCATTTATGAAGTGAGGATAATAATATACAAAGTTTTAAATGAAAAATATACAACTTATATCAATCAGCAGTACATACACTTAAGACCAATGGCCAAGAGTAAACTGGAGCTGAGACTAAGACCACCCTCCCCTAGACCTTCCACATCCATCATCAAAGGTGAAGACAGTTTTCCAGAAATCCCCTCCCCTTCACCACCAAATGCAGTCTTACCAGCACTATCTTGTTAACTACCTCATTTTTTTCATTTATCCCCAGTTATGTCAACCACCACAAAACCTCTCAGACTCCCTCTCATCGCCCATACTTTAACCCCCTTCAAACGCTCTACATGCCTTGTTCTGTCACCTTCTCTCTGCCTTCCACCAGTCCCAAAACCCACCCACTGAATGTTCTAAAATTCAAATTCAATCATTATTTGTAAAAGCCCCTAGTATCAATAAATCTACTGCATACAATAACTGCAAAAACTGTGATTTTAAACAAAACCATTTTCTTGTCTTGGCTTCTATGATATCATATTTTCCTATTTTCCTCCTATCTCACTGGCTGCTCCTCCTTAACCTCCTTTGTTGGTCCTTCCTCTTTTCTTGGGCCCTTTGCTATTGCAATGACCCAGGTTTCAGTCCTGACTCTGTTCTCTTCTCTAACTATACTAATTCCCTTGGTCTTCACAGTCATATTTGGGTTTTAAATACCACCAATATGCTACTCATCTCTAAATATTTATCTCCAACTCAGAATTTAGTCACAAGCTCCAGATTTGTTATGTCCTTGGACATAAAATAAATATCTTAAACACAACAGGCCCAAATCTGAACTCTTGAGCTTACTGTCAAAACCTGCTCTACCACCAGCCTTCTTTGTCTCATTTGATGGAAGCCCTGCCTTCCCATTCAGCAGATAAAAAACCCTGGAGTGCTCTTTGACTTTATTTTTGCAGCTCACATTCAATCCAATCACAGATCTTGCTGGCTGTACTTTCAAAGTATATTCAGAATCTGAATGCTTCTCACCACCTTCTCTGATGCCATCTGGTCTCAGCCATCTCTCACCTGCTTCTGCAATAGCCTCTTTGCAGTTCTCCAGCTCTCCCCTCCCTCTGTGCCTTTTACAAGTTACTCTCAGCAAGAGTGATCCTATTAAAACACTCTGTTCAATATCATTCTCTGTTCAAATATTCCTTGTTGACACAGAGAAAAAGCCAATGGCTTACTGAACCTTACAGGACTGACCACACCATCTCATTTACCTCTGTGATCTCATCTCTAGCTACCCTCCTTTTCATTAATCTACTCTGGCCACACTGGTTCCTCCCTATTCCTAGACCCAGCCAGATAAGCTCCCACCTTAACACCAACACTTCAATGTTAATATAGATATAATTTCCGACGTGGCTAACTCCCGCACCATTTTCACGTCTTTGCTCATAACTTAGAGGCTTACCTTCAGCATCTTACTTATTACTGTAACAACACAATTATACACACAGACTTCTTGCCAGTCCCTACTTGGCCTGTTCCATTTCTTTCTATTTTCTATGTCATGTATCATAGTCTACGGTATTTGGAAATTTAAGGTATTTGATAATTTATTTCTTTTTTTTTTTTTTGATAATTTATTTCTTTATTGTCCATTTACCATCCTCCCCTTTTCTCTACTTCCCCTTCCTACAAGATGAAATGAAAGCTCTTGGAGAGTAGAGATCTTTGCAATATTTACTGATTTATTCTAAATCTAGAACTTTATGTAACACATTCAATAAATTAATAAACAATGTTTTCCTGGAATTTAGAACCCAGAGATTATAGACATAGCTTCGATAGCTAATTAGTAAAGTAGCTAAAACTTGCCCTTGGACATTATGAATACAAATTCAGTGACAGTTGCATTATTTTTCAAATAAATACAATCCTTCCTCAAACCCTAGAAGCACGAACATTATTTGTTAAATTTTTGCAGTTTAATGACAATAAACATATTGTTTTTGCCTGATCAGGTGGTGGCGCAGTGGGTAGAGTGTTGGACTGGGATGAGGAGGACCCAAGTTAGAGACCTCGAGGTTGCCAGCTTGAGCACGGGCTCATCTGGTTTGAGCAAAGCTCAACAGCTTGGACCCAAGGTCGCTGGCTCGAGCAAGGGGTTACTCGGCCTGCTGTAGCCCCATGGTCAAGGCACATATGAGAAAGCCATCAATGAACAACTAAGGTGTCGCAACAAAAAACTAATGATTGATGCTTCTCATCTCTCTCTGTTCCTGTCTGTCTGTCCCTATCTATCCCTCTCTCTGACTTTCTCTCTGTCTCTGTAAAAACCAACAACAACAAAAAAAACAATTGTAAAGCCAGGAGGCAGGGCCAGGGCCACTATCACAACTGCCTTCTGGCCCATGCAGGTTCGCATTGGATTCGGACAGTCGGTAAAGAAACCATGGAGCCAAAAACTGGTGGACCATAGCCTTTAATCCTAGCTTGCACCCGGCGGGCAAGTAAAAATACACACTGGGTTCCAAAACCCAGTCACACTCAGTGCTCACAAAGCCACTGACTTATCCGAGTTTCCTAGAATCAAAGGTTTCTAGCTCACCAGCCTTATTCTCCTCAGTTCCCCATCTCCTTCCTTATCCCAGATACAAACTCTACACAAACTGGCATCTCACTCAGCACTCCGCCATCTTGGCTGCTTCTCCTGGCCTACTCCACGTGGCCTCCTTCTGCTGCTGGCTCTACTCTCTCCTCTAATCATCCCAGGAACCAAGAGCCCAAACTCCCGTTTTGCCCCCACTTTATACTGTAGCTTCACAACCTCTAATCCAATATACAAAGTAGGGAAGTCTCTAATACAAAGTCACCTCTGAGGCATGATTGGATTGTACCACCCTACATCAAAAAGGGTGGGAAAGGCTTAATCCCAAAACCAAGCCTCAGGCTACAACAATTCTCAACACACATTAATATCACCTGGGCAATGACCTCACGTGGGCAGTGCCTATTTTTAACAAAGTGAGCATAATACATTTTATCTGCCCAACAACAATCAATCACAAAGCCTTTTAAAAAAAGAAAAGAAAAACAATCACAAAGCCTTAAAAAAAAGAAAAAAACATATTGTTTTAATTAAGTAATTGATTATTAGAACAGGTCAACATTTTTCATGCTTCTTCATCGCTGAATTCACTTAATTGACAGTGCATTTTGTATCTCCAAAACTTTGTTTTGTTGCTATTATTGCTTTGTTAGATCTCCTTACTTTCTCTTTACTACCAACCAACACTAGCAGATGATTTTCTTTTATAGCCCATTTTACATGAATAAACTAAGTTTTTATCACTTTAAGAGAGTTTGTGTGCATACTAATGAGTGCAGAACAACACTGCCAAGTAGAAAATCAAAGGCTGTGCTGGTCTTTCTCTACTTCCATGAGTCATTCCAGCACATCAGTGTTGCAAAGTCTGCAACCAAAACTCATTCCTCAGCAAAACTGCAAATCGCTACACGTTAAATTGCTTGAAAATAGTCAAAAGCACAAATGTTTAAGCCTCAAATCAGAGTAATCTACTGAAATTGGACTCAATCATTACAACAGACACCATGAAGAAGAGAGTATTGTTAGTGGCTTGTTGGTCAAATAAGTTTGTAAATATGATATATATGTTTGCTCACTTATAGTTTGTATTGGGTGTGGGGACAGGCTGTAAGCAGGCAGGGTCATTATAGCCTAAGGCTTAGTTTTAAACTTTTCCCCACACCCTTGACTGATTGCTTGATGTGGGGTGGTGGACTCTCAGGAGGAATCCAATTATGCCTCAGATAAGTGACTTTGTATCAGAGGCTTCCTTATTTGTATATTGGATTAAAGGTTTTGATTTCTGCACTACAAAGTGGGGCAGACCGGGAGCTTGCTCTCTCGGTTCCTGAGATTAGCATTAGAGGAGAGAGCAGAGAGTAGGTTGGAGAGCAGAGTACAGCCACGTTAGAGGCCAGGAGAAGCAGCTAAGATGATGGAGTGCTGAGTGAGAGGCCAGTTTGTGCAGGGAGAAGAAAGGAGATGAGGAACAGAGGTGAATAAGGCTGATGAGCTAGAAACCTTTGATTCTAGGAAACTCTGATAAGTCAGTAGCTTTATGAGCACTGAATGAGTGGGTTCTGAAGCCCAGGGAGTATTTTTACTTGCCCGCTAGGTGCAAGCTAGGATTAAAGATGATGGCCCACCAGTTCATGGCTCTGTTGTTTCATTACCATCTGTCCGAATCCAACGCGAACCTGCATGGGCTGGGCTGCTGTGATGGTGGCCATGGATACTGGCTTCACATGGCTATATGGCAGTAGAATGTTACCAGCAACTGGACCTCCATGCAATAACCTCAGTATTTGAGGTTGGCTAAGGAAGAATCCAAAGCTAAGACTCAAATACAAGCAAAAGTTTATTTCAAAATCACAGAGTAGAAGAAGTGAGCAATAGAGGAAGTGAGCCAGTTGGGCTGCGTGGGCTCAGGAAAAAAGTTACAAAGGCAAAAGAAGGGTCCTTGGAGTTTAGGAGAAAAAAAGCAAAGAGACACACCTAAAGGAAGAAGGTGCTGGCAGCTCTACAGCGAGAGAGAGCAGCTGAGATCTTTGTCTCAAGGGATTTTAACCCCTCTCTAAAGGCAGGGATTTTACAGGAGGTCTGAGATAAGGATCTCAATGGAATATTCATCAGCTTTCCAGGTGTGTCCTTTCAGGATTGTGGTCTCTGTAATTGGTCAGTGCCAGGGCAGGGGCTCATTAGTCATTGCAGCTGGTCCTGCATATGGTTAGTCATAGGTTTGCTCTGCCTGGTCTCATTGCTTTTTGGGCTGGAGCTGAAACACAACTGAAGACTAGATTTTATCTTTTTTTTTTTTTTTAATTTTTTTTTTAATTTTATTTATTCATTTTTTTTAGAGAGGAGAGAGAAAGGGAGAGAGAGAGACAGAGAGGGAGAGAGAGGAGAGAGAGACAGAGAGAGAGAAGGTGGGGAGGAGCTGGAAGCATCAACTCCCATATGTGCCTTGACCAGGCAAGCCCAGGGTTTCGAACTGGCAACCTCAGCATTCCCAGGTCGACGCTTTATCCACTGCGCCACCACAGGTCAGGCCTAGATTTTATCTTTAGTTTGACCAAAACTCTGTTTCTGTGGTTAACAGACCCAAGGCTTTATTCCTAAGATTATTTGATGTGAGTCAGAACCTTACTGTCATCAGGGTTTAATACTTTAAGAAGTGGTCAGGCAAGGGCTTGTATGGAAGTTGCATGAGGTTATTCTTCGGCTTCCTTGTTTCACCTTTAAAGGAGTCTACTACGTGACTAATGACATGACAAGGCAGGAAAGGTCAGCGGTGGATTCAAACCACATGACTAGCAATACAAAGGGTCCAAACGGCATGACCAGTGATATGCTAGGGGAGGAAAGGTTACCCTGAAGGTGAAGTCCTTATTTTCCCAGTTTTGCCCATTTCTAGTTATCCAGGGCTTTTCACCATGGTGACATTTCATACATGGCCTATCATTCCTACTCTGCTCATGCCTGTCTAACTGCCTACTACAGCAGGACACAGATGAAAAAGAAAAAAAAAGATGGAAATCCAAACACAGTAGCTGAGAACTCAGTATTTAGTTAGAACGTTTCCTGCTTGGCCAGCCCTCTACTCTTCCAGGTGGTGGCAGTAGAGAGGTAGCAAAAGCAACAAGGAGCTGCCAAAGTAAGAATTTCTTAATAACTAGAACTCTCACATATATAAAGTGTGTCAGACTTTATGTAACTCATTGATAACGGAACCAGCAGGATGATGAAGTTGGTTCAAAGAGCATTTACAGAACTGAGCAGTTATAGAAATTCTGAAGAACGAATGTTGGAATAAGATTACCAGATAAGAGCCCTGGCTGGGTAACTCAGCTGGTTAGAACATTGTCCCAATATGTAAAGGTTCCAGGTTTGACCCCCAGTCAGGCCACATACAAGAATCAAACAATAAATGAATAAGTAGAACAACAAATTAATGTTTCTCTCCCTAAAACCAAAAATAGGAAAAAGGATTACTAGGTTAGCTATAAACTCATGGATATTCTACAGAGCAATAGAACCATAATCTTAGGGGTTATATTTTTCACTAGACAGAAATAATATGCTATATACCAAACAAATTTCTATATATTAGCATATAATTTCATAGAATATGGTTCTAATCAATAACAAATAATGTATCAAAGACTTATTTCCCAAAAGAATTAAATAATCCATGAGTGAGCCTGTTAGGACACTATTGCAATATGACTCAGAAAGGACACAAAGCCATCCCTTTTCTTTATTTCTAATTTTTTTATATTTTTTAACAGAATTGAAGCAGCAGAGCCTTTCCTCTGAAGAAATATTCTATTCCATTATATTAGAAATGGATCTTATCTGTTTTGAGGCAGAACCCCTACCGATTCCAAACTCTAGAAAGATCCCTTCAGACCACAGCATATTTTAATATAGAGTATTTTGTTTGAATAATGTATTTCACTCCTAAATAAGAACACAATTAGTGATTGAATGAATCCCTCATTTCAGTTTGACTTACATATTTTCTGTATTTAAAGGATTCATCAACTGTATGCTAGAACTGAAAAGCACTTGAGTAAGGAATCTTGGAGCCAAACGATGTCCAGAAAGGTTAAGCAATTTGCCCAAGGTCACACTGTGACTCTAAAACTGAACTCATAGAGAAACTTAAAGTTGAAGCAAAAAAATGTATGGGTCTGTAACAGCTGTAGAAACTCCAAATTCCTGTGGCTAATCTATCCATAACCATGATCTCTAACCCTCAAGTCATGCTGCTGGGCCAGAAAATAGGCTTTATAGCAAAAAGTTCATGTTGAAGGACTATGAGGACTTTTTGACTATTAGTAATTTTCTCCAGTAAGATACACAATGAAAGAAATAGGTTGTTTCAACTGCAGAAAAAAAAAGAAACTATTAAAGCTTAGACACAGCAGCATTTACAGTGCCTAGTCAAATTATGTCATCTTTTATAACTTGATTTTCTTCTTTTCTAACTTTTTCTTCCAAGTCTTTTTTTTTTCCCAAAGAGAAATCTGCCTCCTGGATAAATACACTTTTATTTTAGAAAGTAAGTCTGTATTATTAAAATAATCAGATTTTAGAAAAAATAGAGTACGTTATGAAATTTTTTTTTTTTTTTAAAAGGAATTTGACTATTGAATAACCCTGATGGCAGATTAAAATGCATGCCAGGCCCTGGCCAGTGGCTCAGTGGTAGAGCGTCGGCCTGGTGTGCAGGAGTTCCGGGTTCAATTTCCAGCCAGGGTACACAGGAGAAGCGCCCATCTGCTTCTCCACCCCTCGCCCTCTCCTTCCTCTCTGTCTCTCTCTTCCCCTCCTGCAGCCGAGGCTCCATTGGAGCAAAAGATGGCCCCGGTGCTGAGGATGGCTCCATGACCTCTGCCCCAGGCGCTAGAGTGGCTCTGGTCGCAACAGAGCGATGCTCCGGAGGGGCAGAGCATCGCCTCCTGGTGGGCGTGCCAGGTGGATCCCAGTCGGGCGCATGCGGGAGTCTGTCTGACTGCCTCCCTGTTTCCAGTTTCAGAAAAATACAAAAATAAATAAATAAATAAATAAATAATAAAATAAAATGCATGCCATTTCTCATCTTTGTAATTGTCCTTATCTACAAATTGAGTCTCAAATACAGATGGCGTTGATAGTATTGAGAGATAGTTTTGTTACTTACTATACAGTATTTATGTCAGTCACGGTAATTATGCTTGAGTAATCGCAGTCTTTTTCATCATGAATTTATGGAATACTGATTTTCTCAAAATGATCCACCTAAAATGAGGGCTTTTACAATGGAAGACGAAACTCAGTGAGTGTTCAGAATTGGTTGCTAACTGCCACCTTGGTTCTGCATTGCCTAAAGTTTCTCTAAACAATAGGCTTCACACAAATCCAAGCTAACTCAGATCTACGTTAACTTAAAATATATGTACAAATATTGATTGACTTATGACCTATGCAACTTATGACCATTCGACTTTACGACCACAATCGCTAGCCACTGGCAGCACAAGCATTGCCTAGCTAGGCATAGAACAGCGCGGACCAGCTTCCAGCAGCACTACCATCTCCGTGTGCACCATTTCAACTGTTATCCCAGACTCGGTACAGCAATTTGTGTTTTGTGTCCTGGATATTTTTCACCAAACCCCTCCCAAGATGTCTACCAAGAGGAAATTGTCTTTGCAAATATTAAACCAGTTGTACTGGTCATGCAGTGTTTTAGTTAAACCTGATGAATGTAAAAATAAGAAACAAAATGGTGTAGAGATGATACAAATGACATAAAATGAACAAAGAAATTTATGATATATAACAATAATGAAAGAAAATTATGATAAAATATGAATTAAAGATTTTTATAACATCATTTCACAGTACTGTACATATAGCCTACTCAACTTACGACCAAATCGTGTTACAACCGGTCTGTCAGAACCAATTGTGGTCATAAGTCGAGCACTAGCTGTATGTGCCATGTAGCTCTTATATTGATGAAGACAGAAAAATCTGTCTGAAAAATATGGTAACCAAACTGGAATATCAAAATTCTGAAAAACTTAGGAGTAGTTATAATATCAACAATATACCTTTTTAGTTATATTTCAAGTTGAAACTCTATATTATCTTATAATTATCTTAAATCTTAAGGACAGGCTTAATACTTACTACCCAACCTGGACTATTCAAAACATATTTTTGTTAAAATATTCTAAATATACTATTCAAAGTGACTGAGTAGAAATATTTTAATGATGATTTTTCTTCAGCTTTCTCAGGGTTGTTAATAAACATTCACCTTTTAAAATAAATGATTCTATTTAGCCTGGTCTGGCACAGTGAATAGAGCAATTGACCTGGGATGCAAAGGACCCAAGTTTGAAAATTCAAGGTCGTTGGCTTGAACACAGGCTCACTAGCTTGAGTGAGAGGTCACCAGCTTGAGCATAAGATCATAGACATAATACTATGGTTGCTGGATTGAGCCTAAAGATCACTGGTTTGAAGTTCAAGGTCGCTGGCTTGAGCATGGGGTCCCTGGCTCAGCTGGAGCCTCTCAGTCAAGGCATGTATGATAAAGCAATCAATGAATAACTAAGGTGCCTCTACTATAAATTGATGCTTCTCATCTCTCTCTCTTCCTGTCTATCCCTGTCTGTTCCTCTCTCTCTTAAAAAAAATATAAAAAGACTCTATCCAAATATAGAACATATATTTCAATAAAATTTGGACAGCATAAGCTAATAGTTTTCTTGGCACATTCAAATGATTTCATATTTTCCTACTTTAGCTAAATGTAAACTAAAAAGGAGTAATATTACTGGTTTGACACAAGTGAGTGATCAGAGTGAACATCATGGTGGTGCCAACTCCATGCTATGACATGACAAATTGAAGATTTCAAAGGTCAGAGATCCTTTATGATTGAGAAGCCAGCCCTGAAGGCTAGAGAAATTTTAGCATCGTCATTCCCCTAGAAGAAACAAAGTTTCTAATTGTTCTTAAAAATATAATGAAAGGACAATGATCCTATTTTTTTCTTTTTTCAACATCTGAATTAAATATATGTATAGAGGTATGCCTGGAGCCAAGAGAGAGCTGAAATTCCCCAAGATGTTAAAATCCAGAAATGTGTTTTGTTAGGTGAAACTTACACGTTCCAAAATATCCTTTGGCCATTGAATCATGTCAGTATTCTAGTCAACCTTTATTTATTGTGGTGGTTCCTTTAGACCTTCTTAAAGTCACTAGAAATTTATACCTGAAGTGATATGTATCATTTTTAAAATAAAATTTCTTACTGGAACTCAGATACAAATCATTAAAGTCTCCCTTTGACCTACTGTAGTGACCTGATAGATGGGGACTGCAATGTACAGCTCCTTCCTGAACTGCTCTTGAGTTTCCTACGTCAGGCGGGTATTCATACAAATTGAAATGCAAAAGGGAATTGAAATATGATGTTGTGCCCAGGGCATTGTTTGTCCAGAAAGGGGGAGAGAAGTTTCTGTTAGATAAAAAACAAAAAAAAGATGCCACACACTAGAAATGTCAAAGAGAATTTAAGCCAAAGGAGACATTCTAAAGCCAGTAGTAACATCTTTACCTTTCACTTTACTGTCAACAGATCCTACTATATATTTTTTAATGAAATTACATAAAAGTATGTTTATATAATTTTAAAAGAATGAAATATCACTATCTCAAAAGATAATACAATTGCCCAAGGCATACATACCCTTAGAGATTTTTGATTAGAATGTAATGTGTGTATTATACATCTAGGCCACGTAAAAAATATTGTGCTTAATGATAAAATTCACTGAGAACATGACATGCCCTAAAGTTATCATTTATAATGAAAACAAAAACAATCTGAGAGTAAAAACTTTGAAGAAATAGGAGAAATAATTTCACAATCATGTAGATAGTCAATGGTGGAACAAGAAATTGCATTTACTAACATATTCCATTCTCTGTTAGTATTATGTAAGTTTCAGAGGTCCCTAGGTTTCCATACTATGTTCTTTTTGTTGTTGGTTTAATAGTCGTTTTAATGAATGGAAATATTTTATATGTAAAAGAAATGATAAATTAATGAGTATAACCTACTAGAACAATATTGGTAGCATATGTTTAAAATACAAAAACATGTTTAAATTATTAAAATTCTAACTGAAAAAATAGACCTGCATCAAGGAATACGATTATCAAGCTGGAGCATGTAAAGCAGTGGCCTTAGCCCGCCACACAGGTCTCATTTTTCCCTTCTCAGACTCCCAGGCTCAGAGATCTAGGCTATATTATTCCCTGGGAAAGACTGGTATTTTCCTTTTTTTTTTTTTTTTTTTTTTTTTTCATTTTTCTGAAGCTGGAAACAGGGAGAGACAGTCAGACAGACTCCCGCATGCGCCCGACTGGGATCCACCCGGCACGCCCACCAGGGGCGAGGCTCTGCCCACCAGGGGGTGATGCTCTGCCCCTCCGGGGAGTCGCCATGTTGCGACCAGAGCCACTCTAGCGCCTGAGGCAGAGGCCACAGAGCCATCCCCAGCGCCCGGGCCATCTTTGCTCCAATGGAGCCTTGGCTGCGGGAGGGGAAGAGAGAGACAGAGAGGAAAGCGCGGCGGAGGGGTGGAGAAGCAAATGGGCGCTTCTCCTGTGTGCCCTGGCCGGGAATCGAACCCGGGTCCTCCACACGCTAGGCCGACACTCTACCGCTGAGCCAACCGGCCAGGGCCGGTATTTTCCTTTTTATAGTTCACATGAAGCAAGGTCAAACTTGAATCTACTTGTCTTTTTTTTTTTAACTTTATAAACAGCAAGTTTCCTGTAACCAAGGCAACTGATATTGGCTTATGTTACTTACTCCATATTGGTGCACTGTCCAAGGTTATATTTGCAGCCATAATGAACATCTTTGATAACTTCAGAGCTCCAGCCAATATGTACAGTCCTGAGAAGGCTTTTTCTAAATGAAAAGAGATACTTGCCTTTTCCTAGTTCTTTTTATTTAATTAAGTTAACTTTTTTACTTTGAAAGAATTTTAGGTTGATGGTAAAGTAGGAGAGAAAACATGATTTCAATATACCCTTCACCTATCATTAATATCTTAATTACCAGAGTACCTTTGTCAAAGTAAAAATAAAAAGAAGAAGCCCTGGCCGGTTGGCTCAGCAGTAGAGCGTCGGCCTGGCATGCGGGGGACCCGGGTTCGATTCCCGGCCAGGGCACATAGGAGAAGCACCCATTTGCTTCTCCACCCCTCCCCCTCTCCTTCCTCTCTGTCTCTCTCTTCCCCTCCCGCAGCCAAGGCTCCATTGGAGCAAAGATGGCCCGGGCGCTGGGGATGGCTCCTTGGCCTCTGCCCCAGGTACTAGAGTGGCTCTGGTCGCGGCAGAGCGACGCCCGGAGGGGCAGAGCATCGCCCCCTGGTGGGCAGAGCATCGCCCCTGGTGGGCGTGCCGGGTGGATCCCAGTCGGGCGCATGCGGGAGTCTGTCTGACTGTCTCTCCCCATTTCCAGCTTCAGAAAAATACAAAAAATAAAAAGAAAAAAAAAAAAACAAAAAGAAGAAAATAACCTTCATACATAATTGTTAACTAATCTCTAGATTTACTTGGATTTCACCAGTTTTTCTATTAATCTTCTTTTTCTGCTCCAGGATTTAATTCAGGGTACCACAGTACATTTTCCTGTCATGGCTCCCCAGTCTCCTCTGGTCTGTGACAGTTACCCAGTATTTGCCCGGTTTCTCCACTGCAAAGCTATTACTTCTTCCTTCCTAGAGTATTATTTAGAAATATGTAAGTCACCAAGTCTAGCCCACACTCATGGCAAGGAAGCTTCCAACTACTGAAGGGGAGAGTATCTATATATACCAGTAGAATTCTTTTGTAAAAGAAAAAAAAAAGGATTTTGTTTCATTTATTTACTTATTTAGCGAATCATTTATTCCTATTAGTATGGCCCCATGTGTGTTTATTTTGCACTTTGGGTTATAACCCAATACTTTGTTATTTACTTTGTTGCTCAAATGATTCCAGTTCTTTCCGGTTGACTCCTGTGTTATTTTGATATGATCCCATTTTTTTGTTTTTTATCCAAGGGTTTTGGAGTTCTTTTCTTGGCACTACATCATTTATTCCCTTGGTATCTAGTCTCTTGGCTTTAAACAATATGAGTACATGATGAATTCCAAAATGTGTATCTCTAGCTCAGACTTCGTTAGGCAGATGAGTTGTAATATCTGAATTTTCTGGTTTTGCTCACTCTTATTGTTAAAAATGGCCACTGCTCACGTGATGATGCTCTCACGTGGTACAGCTGATTGCTTTCATGCTTGGAAAGGGGCTTGGTTATGCTAATGTGTGCTGAGGGAAGACTTTTGCACCAAAACGTTTTAAAAGGAGAAGCTAGGAGAATATTTGGAGAGAGAGACCACTTTGTTGTAGAGAGGGGAAAGACCATGTTGTAGCAGAGCAGAGAGGCCATGCGGAGGAGGCAAGCAGGCAAGATGAAGGCATGCAGAGGGGACTGAGTGAGGCTAGGGAGGCCTTTGATTCTAGGAAAACTCGAATGTGTCAGTAGCTTTGTAAGCGCTGAATGAGTGGATTTTGGAGCTCAGGGTGTTTGGTTTTACTCGCTTGCCGAGTGTGAGCTAGGAATAAAGGTAATGGTCCACCAGTTCTTGGCTCTGTTGTTTCATTACCATCTGTCCAGATCAAATGCAAACTTGCATGGGCCAGGCAGCTGTGATGGTGGCCACGGCTACTGGCCTTACAGACTTCTTCTGTGAACTCTAGATTTTTATGTTCTTCTGCCTCCTACTCATCTCCACTTAAATATCTAATTGGCATCTCATCTCAGCAAGTTCAAATCAGAACATCTGATTTTCCTCTCCTGCCCCATTCAATCTACCCATCTCAGGCCATGATGATTCCATACTTCTTGGTGCCCAGGCCCTTCTTTATGTTCATCCACATATGCAGAATCTCAGCATCTGTTGTCAACTCCACTCTATCACCCTGGTCCACTCAAGCCGTTCTCCAGCCCATTCTCACACTGCTGCCCCAGTGACCTTGTTAAACATAAGTTGGATCATGCTGTTCTTCCACTTCAAAGTCTTTTTGGTGTTCCGTCTCACTTACAGTAATGGTCAAATTTCTTAGCCTCAGTTCTTACAGTGGCCTACTGTTCTCTATACATCTGCTCTACTCCCCCTTCCCAGCTGCTTACACCACAAATGCACACACACAGTGTTATGCTCTGAGTTTTTCTCCTAACAGTCTCTCCTCATTCATTCTACACACCTACACTGCTTTCTGTGCCATCTATCAGCCCACCAGGCATGCCTCCACCTTAAGGCTTTTGTACTTACAGTTCCTTTTGCCCAGAATGCTTTCTTCCCAATTTACCAACATGACTCATGCCTTCACCTCCTCAGGTCTTTACTCAGATGTTATCTTCTTAACAAGGTTTTTCCTATCAACCCTATTTAAAATTTCAATCTCCCCTCCCAATCACTGCCCATCACCTACTTACTCAACACTGCTTATTCTATATCCCCGATTTCATCTTTTCCATAACATATCATCAAACATACTATGTATATAATTTATTATATTTTATTGTCTGTGTTCCTCCTTGAGAATATAAGCTCTTAAAAGCAAAGATTTTCTCTCCTGTGTTCATTACTGTATCCTCAATCCCTAGAACCATCTGTGCACTTTATAAGAACTCAAATGCATGTTGAATTAAGTTATTTCTCTCTCTCTCTCTCTCTCTCTCTCTCTCTCTCTCTGTCTCTCTCTCTTTTAGGTATTAATTTAGTCATTTTAACCTTTGGGCCTTTCTTACTTTTCCCTGGGGGCTGAACCTTTGTTTTACTTGGGCGTATGTAGAATCATGGAAGCTCGGGGAAAGAGGCACCTGGCTACTGTCAGAGATGAGAGTAATCAAGCAAGCAGAAGTAAATGACAAGGAATGCTTTTGTATTCTCCGTGATTTCCAATTGACTGCATTCTCCTCATCCTCTCTACATCCTTTTTATAACAACTGTGATGTCCTTTTGGAAACTCCCACCCTCTTGCTCCAACTCCTGACAACTTCTGCTGCCTGAGACGCACGCAGCTGCCTGCAAGCCCGTTTGTCTCTGCCTTTCTCATTGCTGCTGCACCACACCAGCGTGGATTCACAGAGAAGCTGATAGTATCCTTGGGCTGCAGCCTCTAAAATAAGTCACAGATCTTTGCTACACCATCTTTGATCACCAACTTTATGTGGGGTTGTGATCACTCTCTCTGTCTTGGAGAATGGAGGTGTTAGGACATAATAATAAACCTTTGAAAATTCTTTTTCACCTCTTCATCACAGAAAAGGTCTTTATATCGCTTTTCTCTGCCTGTTGACACAGTTTGGGAGGTAAAGGTAGGTGGCAGTTTTCTCTCACACTTAGAGTTAATGCATACATTTTATACATAAAGATTGATAGAACCTTAGATTTTTAATATTCAAAGTGAAGCTTATGAAATTGAAAATTATATATTTTGGCCCTGGCCAGTTGGCTCATTGGTAGAGCATCGGCCTGGCATGTGAATGTCTTGGGTTTGATCCCCAGTCAGGACACACAGGAGAAGCACCCATCTTCTTCTCCACCCCTCTCCCTCTCACTTTTTTTTTCTCTCTTTCTCTTTCTGTCTCTCTGTCTCTTTCTGCCCCCTCCTGAAGCCAAGGCTCAATGGGAGTAAGTTTGCTCTGGACCCTGTGGATGGCTCCATGGCCTCTGCCTCAAGCACTAGGAAGAGCTCAGTTGCTGAACAATGGAGCCACACCCCAGATGGGCACAATATCCCCCCTTGTGGGCTTATCAGGTAGATCCCAGTGGGGGTGCAAGCAGGAGTCTGTCTCTCTGCCTCCCCTCCTCTCACTGAATAATATTTTTTTTAAACTATGTATTTTCTCTCTAAGAAAGCTCTTGGAAAGCATTCAAGCTTTCAAGACTTGATTCTACTATGGATTTTTCAATATACTTAGAAATGCAAATAACTCTTTCTTCCAACCTGATGCATCTGTGTCTGGCCATCCCTGGAGTAAATGAATGCCTCCCGAGGCTGAGGAACATGTTGGCTCTGTGAAGAAGTGGATGCTTGAGAGGCAAACTCATCCTAATGGTTCTCGAATGTATTCTGCCACCCAGAGTATTCTACCCAATTTTTGTGAAAACTCAGAAATGCAGACAGCATTGTAATATATTATAGTTAACCTTTGCCTGATAAAGCAGCCAAATTCATTAGAAGTTAAATTTGTGGCTTTTCAATGAGAAATTCAATCCCTGGATTAAGGCAACACCACATATCAACTGTTAGAGAAAACAAATGAAGTCTCAACAAATAAATAAATGTCCTACTGAACTGAGACTATGACTGTTCTCAACTGCATTATCTCATTTAAGCTAAAATCACCCTGAAGTGTTGGACAAGTGACTTAAAGAAATTGAAACAAAGCAAATACAAATACAAGAAGTTAAACACATTTTTAGCCCTGGCCGGATAGCTCAGTTGGAGTATCAACTCAAAATGCAGAGCTTGCCAGTGCAATCCCCAGTCAGGGCACAGACAGGAACAAATCAATATTCTTTTTTCTCCCTCCCTTTCTCTCTCTCTAGAATCAATAAAATAAACATTAAAAAAATAACTTAAAAACATAATTTTTTTTTTTTTGTATTTTTCTGAAGCTGGAAACGGGGAGACAGTCAGACAGACTCCCGCATGCGCCCGACCGGGATCCACCCGGCACGCCCACCAGGGGCGACGCTCTGACCACCAGGGGGCGATGCTCTGCCCCTCCGGGCGTCGCTCTGTTGCGACCAGAGCCACTCTAGCACCTGGGGCAGAGACCAAGGAGCCATCCCCAGCGCCCGGGCCATCTTTGCTCCAATGGAGCCTTGGCTGCGGGAGGGGAAGAGAGAGACAGAGAGGAAGGAGGGGGGTGGAGAAGCAAATGGGTGCTTCTCCTATGTGCCCTGGCCGGGAATCGAACCCGGGTCCCTCGCACGCCAGGCCGACGCTCTACCGCTGAGCCAACCGGCCAGGGCCAAAAACGTAAATTTTTAAATGGCAGCAGTGACACCTTATAAGAGAATTCTGAGGCACATAGAGATAAAAATAAGGAGAGTTTGATCCAGAGGATCCCAAGCTTTTTTAGTTCACAATGTCTTGATGTCTTAGTAGTTTTTTTCTCAATATCCTTAGATAAAAATTTTTAAATATTCAATAGTGTCATTTATTAAGTAGCTAAGTCCAAAATACTTAAGTATGTATTTCCTAACAATTTAGTAGCCATTTGAAAGAATACTGAAAAAATTTTACTTCATTCTTTAACAGTGATAGTTACTTACAAATAGAATATATGTACCTATTGGGGACTGTACTGGCTTTCAAACCTTAGAATCAAATTAGATATGTCACCCTCATTTCCTGTTCCATATTGATTTCCAGAAGTACTTGCTTTATCTCCCAGCAACCACAAAAAACCTATACTGCAAATATATTTCATCATTGAAAATATAATAGTGTTATCTAATGTTGAAAATAGAAACAATCTTTTACCAGTAGTTTATGTCCTGTCTAATAGATGATGAGTATTGCTGTGTTTTACTCAAAAATTTAAATATCCCATTGCATCTCTGTGCAACACCCTTGAAAAATGTCTGAGTCTAAGTCCAAGTTCTTCCTTCTGATGAAAGTTTACAACACTGGCTACTAAGTAGTCCTGACAGAAAAAAGTCTAGATCAGGCCATGAATTCAATCAATCTACAAGCTATATGCATGTTTGTAAGAACAACAGAGGACAACATAGGAATGCAGTACAAATCCAAATTGGGAAAAACTCTAAAACCCAGTTTCTTTAATATAAAAATTGCAAGGAAAAAAGAAAAGAAATAACATGGGATTGAGAGTATAGTAAAGGTGGTACATCAAATATTGAGGAGAAAGATAGATCATTTAACACATGATATTAAAATTACTGACAGGCATTAAAACAAAACAAGATCATTTATACTTAAAAAACTCAAAAAAGAAAATATTTAAATATATTCTAAATGCATGAACTAGAAACATACATAAGTGATTTATTTTCTGTGATAATGGCAGAGAGAGGGCCTTTCTAGGCAAGTTGCCAAACCCAAAATTTATAATAGAAAATAATGGTAAATTTGACAACACACATTAAATTTTTATAGAGAAAAACATTACAAAAGATGTCAAATAATAAACAAAAAATTGTAAAAGAATATTTGTAATATGTAAAACATAAAATGAGGTAATTTCTTTAACATTTAAAAGACTCTTAAAAATTCATTTGAGCCTGACCAGGCAGGCGGTGGCGCAGTGGATAGAGTGTTGGACTGGGATGTGGAGGACCCAGGTTCAAGACCCCAAGGTCACCAGCTTGAGCATGGGCTCATCTGGTTTGAGCAAAAACAACTCACCAGCTTGGACCCAAGGTCGCTGGCTGGAGCAAGGAGTTACTTGGTCTGCTGAAGGACCGCGGTCAAGGCACATATGAAAAAACCATCAATGAACAACTAAGGCAGGGGTCCCCAAACTACGGCCCGCGGGCCTCATGCAGCCCCCTGAGGCCATTTATCGGGCCTGACTGCACTTCCAGAAGGGGCACCTCTTTCATTGGTGCTAAGTGAGAGAAGATGCATCTGCATCCTGTGCTCCTGGAGTACTATATGTGACGGCGCCGCAAAGCACTGCATCGCTCACATACAGTACTATTTCCAGTGATGCGGGACGCACGCATCACAGCTCCAGAAGTGCCTCATATCACTTGTTATGGCTAGCAGTGACACATATGGAACTGGACATTGACCATCTCATTAGCCAAAAGCAGGCCCATGGTTTCCATTGAAATACTGGTCAGTTTGTTGATTTAAATTTACTTGTTATTTTAAATATTGTATTTGTTCCCATTTTGTATTTTTACTTTAAAATAAGATATGTGCAGTGTGCTTAGGGATTTGTTCATAGTTTTTTTTTTATAGTATGGCCCTCCAACGGTCTGAGGGACAGTGAACTGGCCCCCTGTGTAAAAAGTTTGGGGACCCCTGAACTAAGGTGTCATAAGGAAAAACTGATGACTGATGTTTCTCATCTCTCTCCATTCCTGTTTGTCTATCCCTCTCTCTCTGCTCTCTCTCTGTCCCTGTAAAATAAAAAAAATAAAATAAAATAAATTCATTTGAAAAAATAAACACTCCAATAAAAAAATAGATGAAGACAAGAAGCATCAGTTCCCACAAAAATAAATACAAGGACAATTATTACAGCTTTGTATATAATATCAAGTCTTGGAATTGCATATTCAATGACAAAAATTTAAAAATAAAAGTGCATAGTTTAAAATAAAATTAAAAGACAACCACAAATCACAATATGTGAACATTACTTGAATTATGGCTTAAATAAAAATATTTTTAAAAGAAATAATATTTATGAAACAATTGGAAATTTGAACATTGACTGAATAGTTGGTGATAATAAGGAATTAGTCTTAGTTTTTGGCCCAATTATGTTTTTTAAAATTCTTTACCTTTTAGAGAGTCATACTGAAATATTTATGGATGAAATTATATGAGGTCTGAGATTCCTTTCAGTATAAATAAGGAAGAGAGGTGTAGATGAGAAAGAAATGGCCATAAATTGGTGAGTTGGATGTTCAGTACAGATTGGTTCATAGAATTATTCTGCCTCCATTTATTATACATTCAAAATTCTCAGAATAACATGAAGTCTTTAATTTTGTACTTACATAAGACCTAAAGAGGACACAATAAATAGCTTGATTTTTAAGAGCATAGACTTCAGAGTCCAATGCCCAATTCAAATTTTAGCTCCATGGAGCAATGAGTTGTCTGAGCAAAACCCTTCTTGGTTTTCTGATTAGTAAATTGGAGACAAAAATACAATAATAATACCCACTTGATTGGATTGTCATGAAGATAATATTGAGATAACATCTAAAGATTAGCAGACAGAATGCTACTGACTTTGACTTCAGAAAACCATGACATGGATGTAATTTCTTTCTATTACATACAGTATTAGTTGTAACTCTTGCCCATACAATACCCATCAGTACAAGTTAGTAGACTATCAGAATCCTAGGGCAAGCAATGATGTTTTAAAAATTCCACACAGAGTCTCTGGTATCATGTTTCTGCAGACAATTTGATTACTCGGTTTCTTAGAGAGGCCCATGTGGCAAGAAGCCAGCACCAACTTGCCAGCCATGTGAGTGAGCCACCTTGGACATGTGTCTTTCAGGCCCAGTTGGGCCCTCCCATGGCTGCTGCCCCAGTTGACAACTGACTCAACCTATTGAGAAATCCTGAGCCAGAACCACCCAGCCAACACACTCCTGAATTTCTGACCCACAAAAATAATAAGTACTGTGAGAGTTAATAAATGTTATTTAGAGCCACAAAAATTTGGAGCGGTAATTTGCTACACAGCAATGGATAACTAATAGACATAAATATATGTGAACATTAAATTTTACTGGTAAATATAAATTCAGCTGTAAAATGCTACTCTGGTTTGCATAATTATCAGAAAAAAATATTCTGGAATAAACTTTAGAGAAAGTTCTCTACAAAATCAGTGCTAGTCATGGTTAATATATGGACCAATTATTACAGTAGATTAAGTGTCGGCTTAAGAAAAAGTGAATTTCCTTTTTTGGGGATTTATTATGCACTTCTTTGGAAACAGTAAGTTCTTGAAAAATAAATATTTGATTAAAAACTATCTAATGTAAAGCAGAAGATGTAATTTAGATTATCAGCAACAAACTGCTCTTTATAGCATGTGTAATTTGGGTTTGTGGTCAATTTTTTTTCCTCAAGTAATCTTATATTTTTGTTGGAACCATCTGGCAATACTATTTCCAAACATGCATGGGACATTTCAGTGTGGAACTTAGCATGGAGCTATGCAAATAAGGTCAGGGGTGGTTAGAGCTATAAGCTATAATTGACGAAGACTTCAGTTGAACAGAAGGCCCTCTATTTGCCAAGCACTGTGCTAGATGCTTGAAACAGAAAACTCAGTCAAGTGTGAACTTAAAAAAGAAACTCAAAGAGTCTGAGAATTCTTTTAAATATTACAGACACTGATACAAGATTCTGATTGATTCAAAAAGGATGAGAAAAGATCACAATGAAAATCATAGGCCATAAAGAACTAAGGCAATTGAAAAAGACAAAGGGTGGCCATGAGTTCTATGACTTTCCTGCTCAAGAAAGTTTGGAGGTTCAGTTAACACCATCACAATGCCTGTTAGTTTTAGATTTTCTCTAATGTAATTATTATATTAATTGTTGACTAAACTCAACTCTCATTCTGTGGGATAGGTTCTATTATTCTCAGTATTTTTGATAAGCATAAAAATTGTACTTTGAAGTATTTATACAGAAATATCTATGTCACACTGTGGTTACATTTCTAAACCTTTAGAACCAAGGCAAAAATTTTAAAGAGCTGTTTAGTAGATGCACATAAATCCACTAATTCCCCTTCTAAGGAGATACTTTAAAGGAAAACCTTGCATATATGCACAGGAATACATAAAAAGAAAACTATTTACTGTGATATTTATAACATTAATATTGGGAAATTTAAAGGGGAATAAAGTATGATTTCTTTCATTGCTTTTTATTTCAAGGTTTGCCCAGTTGTTCTTGCTTGATTATTTTCCAAATTATCAATAGATTCAATGTGTCTAGCTCTCGGAAAAAATTCACTAGTATTTTTATTGAGCTTGCCTTAAATTTTTTATTAACTTGAAAAAATTGACATTTCTATGAGGTTAAGACATTCTAACCAAATACACAAAAAAATACCTTTCCATTTGTTTAAGTTTTCTCTTTTCTTTACTTTTATACAGTTCACTGAGCTATCCCTCTCTCAATCTCATACCACTGGTGTCTGTGTGGGGGTTGGGGAGGGTTAGAGGGATGCTGAGCCTGATCGGACTGAGGAGGAAAAGTGGGCATATGACCCAGCTTCTGCCCACCAGAGCAATGTTGAGTACAGAAATGAATATATGAGCTGATCTGGTCCAATAGAACAGCTAAGAACTGTTTCTGGATTTATTAGGAAAGAGAGACACTCTGCTGGTGTTGCTAAGTGATAGAATGTAAGCCTTTGGTTTTTGAGAAAGAACCTAAGCACAGAGCCAACAGCAAGAACAAGAAAAAGAAAGTGATAGAGTCAGGTGACTGACAAGTAGCCTGCCCAGCAAGTCCCAGCCTGGCCTGATCACATACCCTGGAGTCAACACACTTATTTTGTTCAAATCAAATTTTTATTACTTACAACTGAGAGAGCATGAATAATATAATACTTTTTATTATTGTTAATTCCATGTAGAGCATGATTCCATTGTTATTATACCATTTCTGTCTTCTACCTTCATCAGTCTTACTTCACCTAGATCAGAGTTTTTGCGAGAAGGGAAGAATGTAGTGGGAGATGTCCAGGTCCCCTTCTCCCCGTAAAGAGCTCAGATGGGCAGTGGCACACATATCACTTTCTCTGCAAACGCTTTTGTCTCTTTAGCTGGACAAGACAGTCTATGCTCGGGGGCATGTAATTAAACTTACAGTAAAGATTTCAGTTCAGGGAGAAAGAGCCTTTCTGGACCTAGTCCTTTCCAGCCAATAAACACTGTTTTATATGCATAAGACTCCTGATAACAGTGAGTTTGATCTGTCTCTTTCTTCTAAACATAAAGATCAGCCTCCCAGTTATTGCTTTACAAAGCAGAGATAGGCTGTGTGACTGATTAAACACGAATAAAGAACAGAAGCTATGAACCTGGAGCTACTGTCTCTAAATACATGCAACCAAAAGCTACAGGATATCTTTAATATACCTGCCCTCATTTCACATGTTCTGCTGCGTATGGCTTGCACCACAAAACACAAAGAGCCCAGCAATACAAGAATCCCAGCAAATGTGCAGACAGCATTTCCCAGCAGGGGCCTCAGCCTCTCACAGCGTGGGGCTCTGCCTCTCAGTGATGTGAAAAGCCTGTCACAGGCTGACTTTCCAGCTGATGCTGCAGCCTTCTTACATTCTGGATAAGCAGTTTCTATACTGTTATTTTTCTCACATGAATTTCACAAATAGTTCGTATGAATCTGGCACCACCTAGCCATCTAAAGTTTCTGAAGAAGTGACATTTCTATCCCTGGAAATATAAAGTAAATTCTTAAACATATTTGAGGATTCTGCTTAAAATATAATGTTATATTCTAGTTGCATTATATCTATTGACAATCATGACCTTGTTTCTCTTTATTCATTCTAGATTATTTAACGTACAAAAAAAATGTACCAGAATTTCTAGAAAACTATAAATCATTACTTACATCCACCCATTCTTATCTTATATCATTAAGGATTTATTATGTGCTCAGTTTCTTGAATTCTACACTAGAACTTATTCTTTATTTCTTTCCACTCCATCATTTTTCTTTCCTTTTCATTCCCTCTCTCCTGTCTTTTCTTCTTATTGTGCACAGACTTTTGTTAGGCCCTGGATTAATGTTATGTACATAAATATGTATGTGTTTTTGATGATAGAGTTAAATTAATCTGTTATAGATACACTGACTTGACCCAAAGTTTTGCTTGCTGAGGGATTTAGGATGTTTTTGTATACCATGAGGAATGGTGGTACAGGAAGCCAGGAGTCTGTTTACAGCAGTGGGGGTGGAAAGAAAAGAATTTCTTTAAAAAGAACTCATTCTAAGGGAAGAGAGAGTCAAGACACACATTTTAGTTGTAGAGGTGAGGGTGGTGAGTCCTAGACAAAGAACTATAATAAAAGAGTGAGAAAGCCAAGTGATGTCACCATCATAGCTGAGTAGGAGACCCCAGCCTCAGTTCCTCCACAAAGATCAGCAATTAAGCAGCTATCCACAAACAAAAATAGCTCTGAGAGGGCTGGAGAGTCCACTTAAGAAACCTTGGCCTGCCTGACCAGGCGGTGGTGCAGTGAATAGAGCGTCGGACTGGGATGTGGAGGGACCCAGATTCGAGACTCTGAGGTTGCCAGCTTGAGCACAGGCTCATCTGGTTTGAGCAAAGCTCACCAGCTTAGACCCAAGGTCGCTGGCTCGAGCAAGGGATCACTCAGTCTCCTGAAGGTCTGAGGTCCAGGCACATATGAGAAAGCAATCAATGGACAACTAAGGTGTAGCAATGCTCAATGAGAAACTAATGATGGATGCTTCTCATCTCTCCGTTCCTGTCTGTCTGTTTCTGTTTATCCCTCTCTCTGACTCTCTCTCTGTCTTTGTAAAAAAAAAACAAAAACCAAGAAACCTTGGCCTGGCCTGTGGTGGCACAGTGGATAGAGTGCCAAATCAGAGCTCTGAGGTCACTGGTTTGAAACTCTGGGCTTGCCTTGTCAAGGCACATACAAAAAGCAACCAATGAACAGCTAGAGTGAAGCAACTACTTCTTTTTCTCCCCTTCTCCCGCTCCTCTCTCTGTGAAATCAATAAACAAAATTATAAAAGAGAGAGAAAGAGAGAGAGAGAGAGAGAGAGAAAGAAAGAAAGAAAGAAAGAAAGAAAGAAAGAAAGAAAGAAAGAAAGAAAGAAACTTTAGCAACACAGTGACACAAAGTCTTCTAAAAAATAACTGAACAAAAGAGGAAGAAGAACAGCTTTGTTTTCCCTGCATCATCCCGGCCTCCAGGCTGACAAAGCACAGCACCAAGATGTACCCCTTGGCTCAAAAGAATTCCCCTTAACGGGAGAGGGAGAGCGGAGTGAGTGACCAGCTTCTCCAGCCTTTCATGACACTTCACAAAGTACCCTCTTTGGTTTCATCCTATCCAGAGACCAACCAAGCTGAGACATCTAGAGGCAGCTAGGAACAAAGGAGGTCAGTGTTAGACATGCAGAGGGGGTGACGACAGTGCCCAGAGTCCTACCCAGCGGAGGACCCGGCAGCTCCCACTGCTGGAGAAACCAAGGGCCAGCACAGCTGCCACAGGCCCCTCCACGTCTCACCACTGAGGTTTCCCTCCCAGGTGTTCTCGTTTGCAGGCACCAGCTCCCTTCTGACCCTGCCTTCTCCTCATCCCTACCGCAGCTAGTTCATGCTAGCATCCAGCCCCAGCCTCTGCTGCTCTGGGAACGCAAGATGTCAGCCTAGACCCCGGCAGCTGACCTCCACTGTTACATGTCAATTCAGCCGTGTTCCTGAAAAATCACAGCCTGACTCCCTAACCAGCCTTTAGTGTCATGCACATGCCCATGGGGAGACTCTGAAGCCACAGGAGCCCACACTGACCACCAGGGATACAGAAGCTGGTTGTGGGCCCCAACCTGGCCTGGTCCCCTCTCACTGGCCCGCACTGCTGGCTCACTGGCAGCTAGCCCCTCCAGCTGGGCACCTGTGTGCTCCTGGCTCAAGTCCCATTCCTGACTTTGCTGCCATGTACACACACGTGGGGAGAGCCTGCAGCCAGAGAACTGCACTCCAGCAGCTGGCCCCTACAGTTGCTAGTATGCTCTCACAATTGATCCTGGCTCCTGCTACTGGCCCTCGTCCCACCACTACATGTGTGTCTGACACAATGTTATGTGTCAATTACATCTCAATACAGCGGTGGTGGAGAGAAAAGTGAGAAATGTTAAAAGAGATGGAAGTTCAGGAAAGCAGAGTGGTTGGCATAGAAGCCACCAACCTTCACAGCATCAAAATAGTACCCTCCATATATATTATATATGCTCTCACAGCCTTGGCTGCCCTGAGCCCAGACTTAAATGGTCCTAGCTAACTACTACCACCAATGGCTATCTCTAATAGGAGGCAGTACTAGGTACTAAAGCAATGGAGCCACCAACAAAGAAAACTGACCATCGTTGATAACTCCTTAGAAGCATTGACATTTTGGACTCCAGCACAACAGGAACTATCACCTCACCCAAGGTCTAGAAGAAATTGTCTCCTAAGTACTCATTATCAGGAACTGAGAAAGGCCAAACTGTGCCTGTATTACAAATCATTATTATCCCAGCATCTAACACAATACCTGATACATAGTAGATATGCATTGAATATTTATAGACCAAATAAGGATAGATGAATGAATGAATGAACAAACTAGAAAATATCTACTTCACTGAATATACATTTTTCAACTATGGAAATAAACTCCAAAGGTTATCTTTAAAAAATGTATGAAGGTGATGCTTATGAACAATTAAAACTTCAATCAAGGTGACTGAGAGTGGGCTCATGGAGCGGAGTTGGCATTTAATGAAGGGTAGAATTCTAATCAAGTATATGAGACTTATGTTTGGAATAAAATCCACATGAATAGAAGATGATCAGGCAAATAAGGAGGCAAAAACTGCATCTTGGGAGAAGAAAATGTTTACAAAGAACTACGCTGGTGTAATCTAGAAAGGAAATCTGACTGAACACTAAAATTTTGAATTTCTTCCCTAGAAATACTTTGAGCTGTTGATGTAGGCCATGGCTTCAGGCTCCTTCCTGAACCAGTTACTGGGGCAAGGGGATATGATTATCTTGATTAGCTTAAGCCAAGCAGAGCCCTTCTCTGGAGCAAGAGGTGGTCAGTCCCACCAAGAACATGGCCACCCCCTAATGAGAGAGAGGTGAAATGGATGCCAGAGAAACAACCAAAGTTATAGCTATGTCCTGTCTATTTTGAACACAGAGAAAAAGGAAAATTCTGGATAGTCAAGCGTCCAGACAGCAGAAGATTCACTTCACTCGTTATATATATTAACCAGTTTGAATGACATAGTTCAAAAGTGTATTCTTTTTATCTCCGACTTTTAACAGAAATACAATGAACATTATTGAACCATTTAATGATGATTTGAGGTCATGATGATGTAAATTTATTATTGTATCAATTACAATACAATTGCTGACCCCTGGAGTTATTCAGCTGTGCATGGTTGTAGCCCATTAAATGACTCCAGAGCGCTATGCACTTTAACAAATTGTGTCTACTTTTTATGACTTCTCTTTCTCTTCCCTTTCTCTAAATTGCTACTTCTAATCTACAGTGAAATTGAGAACAACATAATGAAGCTTCTAAAATTGTGTATAAATTAAAAGTAAAAATGAAATTGCCTAAGGAGGAAACATGCCAAAATGCAAACTGTGTTTGCCTCTGAGTAGGGACATTAACTTGGTTTTATTTATTTTTTTGTTTCCTCATTATTTTTTTCTATAATGATTGAGTGACTTTTCTGATCTCTCTCACATACATTTATAAACCACTCACACATATGCCACACACACACACACACACACACACACACACACACAATTAAACAAAGAAAAGAGGATTTGGGTGGTGCCTAGAATTCTCCAAGTAGAAAAACGTCCTGGTTATTAATTCTCACAGCTAGTGATAGTGCTTCTAGCACATCGAAAGTCTTGTTGCTGATTTCCTGCTGCCTGGTGTGTTCTGAGTCAGGGAGTGAACTCACTTGAAGAGAAGAGTGATGTGTTCTCAGTCAGGGAGTGAACACACTTGAGGAGAAGAGATCATAAGAAAGTCTGAATGTACCAGGGAAAGTCAGCTGCCTGCTTATTAGGAAACCTTGACCTGGTAGGTCAACACCAGGCAGAGACTGGTTCTCAGCCTTACAGATGGGGAAATCCAATTTTGCCTGTGCCACAGGGTTGGACAGATCATTATGATAATGACTCAACACAGTAGAAACTTATAAGTGACATGTGCTTCTTACCCAGAATACTAATTTAATGAAGACAATTAAAAGGGATTTGCTACTCACAAGGAACTTTTATTCCAGCATAGAAACCATATGGGGAGCCAAATTATAATTAGAAGGTTGATTTTATAAGCATAAAATTAGAACTATGATGTGGCAGAAGGTTAAAATAGTCTGGTGCATCCACCAACACATTAGGTCATATCTGCCTACCACACCAGACTGCCTAAGACCTCAGGCCAAATCAGAACATTGTTTTTTGGGCAATGTCAAATTTTGTCTTTATGCCCCACCATTTTGCTTACTTCATTACCAAAGAAACTCCTTTAGATCAGTTAATACAATCACAGGTTATAAATAAAGATTATTGTTCTTAGTCACTTTTCTTTTCCTCCTCCTCCTTCTCCTTCTTCTTGTTCTTGTTCTTCTTGTTCTTCTTCTTCTTCTTCTTCTTCTTCTTCTTCCTCTTCTTCTTCTTCTTCTTCTTCTTCTTCTTCTTCTCCTCCTCCTCCTCCTCCTCCTCCTCCTCCTCCTCCTCCTCCTTCTTCTTCTTCTTCTTCTTCTTCTTCTTCTTCTTCTTCTTCTTCTTCTTCCAAGTGAGAGGAAGGGAGATAGAGAGACAGACTCCCACATCTGCCCACACCAGGATCTACCTGACAACCCCTGTCTGGAGCCGATGCTCTTCCCATC
Source organism: Saccopteryx bilineata (assembly GCF_036850765.1). NCBI lineage: Eukaryota > Metazoa > Chordata > Mammalia > Chiroptera > Emballonuridae > Saccopteryx > Saccopteryx bilineata. The sequence continues at coordinate 44,242,760 of NC_089494.1, forward strand.
TGGGGCCATGCTCACAATTGAGTTATTTTTAGTACCTGAGGCAGAGGCTCCACGGAGCCATCCTCAGCACCCAGGGAAAATGCTCTTGAACCAATCCAGCCATGGCTGCAGAAGGGGAAGAGAGAGAGAGAAGGAGGAGGGGAGGGGGAGGTATGGAGAAGCAGATGGTTGCTTCTCCTGTGTGCCTTGACTGGGAATTGAACCCAGGACATCCACACACCAGGCCATTGATGTATCACTGAACCAGGGCCAAAGTTACTTTTCTCATTCCTTCTTAAAGGTTTAGCTCTGGGAGAGCAGTTTTCAAGTTTCATGACCACATCCTGATTACCTCCCACTCTACATACTACATTTAAGTTCTATTACAGCTAAAATCCAAACAGAAAAGAGTTTAAATAACATAAAAGCAAACTCATTATCTTTTCCACAGTTCGTCTACCAAGCCAAACCAGTTCTTCGAATTGACTTTTTTTTTTAATTAAAATGCTCATTTAAAAGATTAATATGCTCATCTTTGACTCTTCTCTCTATCTTACCCCTTATTCTTGGGGCTGTCAAGTCTTGTTACATCTCCTCAATGTGTCTTTCATCTATCATTTTCTTCACACTACTACTGCCCCACTTTTTTTTTTTTTTAGATTTATTAAATACTTTTTATTTTTAGGTGTTTTTTTCTATTGATTTTAATTTACTGTGTTTGCACAATTCTAGTGTCTCACAGAATACATCCCCCCACTCCCGTGTTCCCCTCAACATTCCCCTTGCACCCCTCCCCCTAATGCCCTCCTCCCTTCGCTCCAGGATTTGCTTTTCTGCTCTCTATAACGTTGTGTTATGTGTATATAATTTCACCAATCTCTTTCCCTTCTCCAGTCCCATCCTATCATTCCCTTTCCCTTCTGTCCAATTCCCCTCTGGTCCCTTTGATCCCACCTCTGCCTCTATTCCATTCCTCAGTTCACATTGTTCATTAGATTCCTCAAATGAGTAAGGTCATATGATATTTTTTTTTCTCTGCCTGGCTTATTTCACTTAACATAATAGTTTCCAGGCCTATTCATGTTGTTGCAAAAGGTAAGATTTTCTTCTTTTCCGTGACCACATAGTATTCCATTGTGTATATGTACCATAGCATTTCAATCCACTTGCCCACTGACGGACACTTGGGCTGTTTCCAGATCTTGGCTATTGGGAACAATGCTGCCATAAACATGGGGGTGCATTTCTTCTTTTGAATCAGTTATTTGGTGTTCTTAGGATATATTCCTAAATGTGGGAAGGCTGGGTCAAAAGGCAGTTCCATTTTTAATTTTTTTGAGGAATTTCCATACTGTTTTCCACAGTGGCTGCACCAGTCTGCATTCCCACCAGCAGTGCAGGAGGGTTCCCTTTTCTCCACATCCTCGCCAGCACTTATTTTGTGTTGTTTTGTTAATGAGCACCATTCTGACTGGTGTGAGATGATATCTCATTGTGGTTTTAATTTGCATTTCTCTAATGATTAGTGATGTTGAGCATTTTTTCATCTGCCTATTGGCCATCTGAATGCCCTCTTTGGAGAAGTGTCTATTCATCTTTTTTGTCCATTTTTTGATTGGATTGTTTGTCTTGCTGGTGTTGAGTTTTACAAGTTCTTTATAAATTTTGGTAATTAACCCCTTATCAGATGTATTGTTCTCCCATTGTGTGGTTTGTCTTTTTATTTTGCTCATATTGTCTTTAGCTGTGCAAAAGCTTTTTAGTTTGATATAGTCCCATTTGTTCATTCTGTCCTTTATTTCACTTGCCCGTGAAGATAAATCAGCAAATATATTGCTGCAAGAGATGTCATAGAGCTTACTGCCTATGTTTTCTTCTAAGATGCTTTTGGTTTCCCGACTTATATTTAAGTTTTCTATCCATTTTGAGTTTATTTTTGTGAATGGTGTAAGTTGGTGGTCTATTTTCATTTCCCCGATGAATTTAGATGCTAAAATCCTCAACAAAATATTAGCAAACCAGATCCAGCAATACATGAAAATATCATACATCATGATCAAATGGAATTTATTCTGGGGAGGAAAGGCTGGTACACAATTCACAAATCAATCAATGTGATTCATCATACAAACAAAAGGAAGGAGAAAAATCACATGATAATATCAATAGATGCAGAAAAAATATTTGATAAAATCCAGCACCCATTTATGATCGAAACTCTCAACAAAGTGGGAATACAGGGAACATACCTCAACATGATAAAGGCCATCTATGACAAACCCACAGCCAAATCATACTCAATGGGCAAAAATTAAAAGCAATCTCCTTAAGATCAGGAACAGGCAGGGGTGCCCCCTTTCACCACTCTTATTCAACATAGTTCTGGAAGTCCTAGCCACAGCAATCAGGCAAGAAGAAATAAAGAGTATCCAAATTGGAAAAGAAGAAGTAAAACTATCATTATTTGCTGATGATATGATACTGTACATAGAAAACTCTAAAGTCTCAGTCAAAAAACTACTGGACCTGATAAATGAATTCAGCAAGGTGGCAGGATATAAAATTAATATTCAGAAATCAGAGACATTTTTATACACCAACAATGAATAGTCTGAAAGAGAAATTAAGAAAACAATGTCCTTCACTATTTCAACAAAATAAATAAAGTACCTAGGAGTAAATTTAACCAAGGAGGTTAAAGACTTATACTCAGAAAATTATAAAACATTGATAAAAGAAATCAAGGAAGATACAAACAAGCGGAAGCATATACCGTGTTCATGGTTAGGAGAATAAACATCATTAAAATGTCTATTTACCCAAAGCAATTTATAAATTCAATGCAATTCCTATTAAAATACCAATGACTTACTTCAAAGATATATAATAAATATTCCAAAAATTTATATGGAACCAAAAAAGAACACAAATAGCCTCAGCAATCTTGAAAAAGAAAAATAAAGTGGGTGGTATCACACTTCCTGATATCAAGTTATACTACAAAGCCATTGTACTCAAAACAGCATGGTACTGGCATAAGAACAGGCATATAGATCAATGGAACAGAACAGAGAACCCAGAAATAAACCTACACCTTTATGGACAAATGATATTTGACAAAGGAGGTAAGAGAATATAATGGAGTAAAGACAGTCTCTTTAACAAATGGTGTTGGGAAAATTGGACAGCTACTGCCCCTCTTTTTTTAAAATCTCAAACTGAATTACTACAGTAGCAGGAATTCCTTCCTTGTCTCTTCCTTAGGAATTCTTCTCACCTATTTATTATTACTTTATTAATCTTCTAGAAACTTTCTCATTCAAATATTTAAGGGTTTCTCATTACACGAAGGATAAAGTGCAAATGCCTTAAATCAGAGCTCAAAGCCTTCCCAAATTTGGCATTTATGTTCTGGTATGTCTTTGCTTTCTGTGACCCTTCAACATGGACCTTCTTTTTCAGCCTTTGTATACTCCCTGTGGAAAAAAATAAAAAATAAATAAATATATATATATATATATATATATACACAAACAATGTTTATGTTTTGTAATGTACATCTATAGGAAATAATTCTTAGAAATGAACACCAATAGGTACAGCTTGCAGATTTTCATTTTTAGCTTCTTTAAAAAAATTTTTTCACAAACACTAACATACATTCATAGAACTATGACTAGTTACCAAGTAATAAACAGGTATCCATGGTTCCAGTCATGCTTTCCAAAAAATCTAAATTTGTCCAGTGTAGGTTCTAAACCAATGACAACATCAGACAGGCATCACATAACTCATATTGACTTGTGACTTAACATCATTCAGAATATCCTAAACATAAATGTCTCTGACGTTTAATGTAATAGAAACTCTGCTTATTTCTCATGCAAGATATGACATGTGGTCACCTTTTAATAAGAACTCAAAACAAAGTGATTTGAACAATAGAGAAAACATACTAACTCATATAACTCAAAAGTCCAGACATGTCTACACCTAAATGGTCAAACATGGCCATAGGGACACTTCTCCATATCTCAGCTCTGCATTTTCCCATGCTTCACTCCCCAGCAGACTCTTTCCACATAGGAGCAAAGATAGTCACCAACAGCTCCAGGCTTAGCCACTTCAGCAGAAGGATGATGTCACTTTCCCTATAATACCATAAACATCCTAGAGTGAGTTCACATTAGCCCAGCTTAAGTTATATGCCCATTACTGAACCAGTCACTATGGTGGGGGATTACCTAGGACTGTCTGATATACTGTCTCATCCTGCCTTCTGCAGATGCCAGAGCATTGAACTACATAGACCAAGAATACAAGGAATGTGGTCCTCCCAAAGAAAATCAAGGTTCCGTTATCAGAAAAAGGAAGAGCAAATGCAAAACAAAAAAGGCAGATTCTTAAGTTCCTAAATATGCTTATTATCTCTCACTAGATATGAGTCCCACAGCTTTATAATCACAATTTAATGTGAATTTTATCAATGTATATCAGTTTTTTTTGTTTGTTTGGTTTTTTTGTTTTTTGTTTTTTTGTTGTTGTTTTTTTATGTGCCCTAGGCATGAAACAGCTCTGGCTACCAAAACAGGCATCAAGCTAGGATGAACTAGGGCTGAACACCTGCTTTGCCCCTGACTGATATATGAACAGCACCACCAATCAGGTGCTTCCTTGCCCATTGCCAGGGGCTTTCAGTAGTTTTAATATACATACCTCTAACCCGGCAATTTTGTTTCTAAGGATAATACTTATACTAGGAAGTGATATTCAATGTCCTCAACACAAAGCACATTGCAGATATTATTTCATTTATTACAGAACTCTAGGATAAAGTGCTATCATCTTCATTTTGAGCTAAAAAAAAATCGAGCTTAGAGAAAGGTTAAGTGATTTAAACCAGTGGTCCCCAACCTTTTTTGGGCCACGGACCAGTTTAACGTCAGAAAATATTTTCACGGACCGGCCTTTAGGGTGGGATGGATAAATGTATCATGTGACTGAGACAAGCATCAAGAGTGAGTCTTAGACAGATGTAACAGAGGGAATCTGGTCATTTTTTCAAAATAAAACATCGTTCAGACTTAAATATAAATAAAACGGAAATAATATAAGTTATTTATTCTTTCTGTGCAGACCAGTACCAAATGGCCCACAGACCGGTACCAGTCCATGGCCCGGGGGGTTGGGGACCACTGATTTAAACAATACTGCACGGCTAATAAGAACTAAAGTTTTAATTACTCAATCGTCCTTGTGGCAGATAGCCTGATGAATTTATTCTAACAAAAATGTATGACAGGTGAGAAAAGCTGTACATCCCAGAATGTTATTTATAAAATTTGTCCACAGAACTCAAGTGTGAAATAAAGTATCAATAAATCGCGTCGGCCTAGCGTGCGGAGGACCCGGGTTCGATTCCCGGCCAGGGCACACAGGAGAAGCGCCTATTTGCTTCTCCACCCCTCCGCCGCGCTTTCCTCTCTGTCTCTCTCTTTCCCTCCCGCAGCCAAGGCTCCATTGGAGCAAAGATGGCCCGGGCGCTGGGGATGGCTCTGTGGCCTCTGCCTCAGGCGCTAGAGTGGCTCTGGTCGCAACATGGCGACGCCCAGGATGGGCAGAGCATCGCCCCCTGGTGGGCAGAGCATCGCCCCTGGTGGGCGTGCCGGGTGGATCCCGGTCGGGCGCATGCGGGAGTCTGTCTGACTGTCTCTCCCTGTTTCCAGCTTCAGAAAAGTCAAAAAAAAAAAAGTATCAATAAATTATGTCAAGCTACATGTCCCCTCATTATCAGTAAACATATATACTAAGTTCCTAATTTATAAAATAACAAAAGATTAATGACTTTTTTCATAAGGCTGTGAAATTATAAGTTTGTTTAAACCAGCTGCCTGAACTATAAAAGCATCTGCATTCAAGGTTAAGCAAATGCAATAAGGCCTCGTGCCTTGCTTCAGATCTATCACCATGATCATTCATCACTGAGGAAAAAATGGTACAGCCACTCAATATATATCTTCATATGTCACAGCTATCTACTATCAGGCCGAAGGGAGTTTCAGGATAAATTATTTAACCTTGGTGGCACTCCACACTAGAACATTCCACCAGACGGGGAAGAGAGTGGCCTTGGAGCCCACAGCACTGCGGGTTTGAACCACTGCACCCAAGAAGGTTCAGTTAGCAGTCAGACAGAGACTGTCACTCTGCTTACTCCCCAGATCAGGGCAAAAGAGGGGACAGAGCAGCAATGGCCCTGAAGCTAATCAAGAGAGAGCTTAGGCAATGTGTAAGGACAGCTGGAAAAGCAGCCATATTGGCCTAGGTTTCTGACATGCTGTCTGAGCTGGGTGACAGAAGGCAAAAAATTCAACTGTATATACCATTAATTTATTATTGATGAGTACTAGTGATGAGTACTAATTCATTAAGATGAGTATTAATGTAAACAACATCAACTTTTTACTGAACCTCAGATTTTGGTATTTTTTCCTTTTTCTTAACCTCTTGTAGTACACAGGAAGATAAATTGGTTTATAATCAGTCTCATTTTTTTTTATCATGCCTCCATTTCTCATTATCCTCAGAAATGTAGCCTTGGCACATATAGCCCTAAAACACTCCTAAAAAAGACGATGAAGGAGAAGTTCATTTGCGCAAGAGTAATGATTTAGTCCTGTGAACTTTTAATTTGCATAATCCTCCTTCTTTTTCCCTCTTTGTAAAGGTCTTTGATTTTTTTTTTTTCTCCAAATGATGTGGGTTGGGAAAAAGAATTAAGCAAGCATCAAAGTTCTAGCTCCTGTGTTCTCAGCTATTACATTAATCTTTAAGATTTTCTCTCTCATTTATTAAAAATCAGTGACTCATCCAACTCTACACATAAATCCACATCAAAGTTAATTAGAATCTTGGCAGTCTAAAGTTTGTCTCTTCCTTTATTAATTTCTAGAAGCTTAAAGCAAGGTTCTGTGTGTGATTGTGGAAGAAAGAAAAAGAGAAGCCAGTAGATATGACCTGTCTGTGATTAGCAGGCAGTGTTCGAATGGCAGCATTCAGAATTGGGCCCAAGCCTGCTTGATGCGTAGAAGGGGCCGGCCTCTAAGTGGCCCAGCTAATGGTCACATTAGCTCCTCCAGAATTGAGGTAAACCTCAACCCCAATCTGAAAGAGAGAGAGTGAAGGGAAGAAGTAAACATTTGAGAAGAGAGACCTGCTTGCTGACTTTCTTTTCTTGTCCATAATCAGAAAATGCAACCAATGATGCTTGTCAATTGACATTCCTTTTTTCTTGTCAAGTTTTCTTGTTTGTTTGTTTTTTGTAAATACAATGTAGCTTTGTAAAACTTCTACTGGAAGCAGAAGTTAATAGGGGGGCAAGATGGAAATTATATAGCATGACATTTTACATTTGGTTTTCTCAAAATGAACCTTTCTCAAATGGACACACAATGCAGGGTATATGAGGAGAACAGGGTATTCGATATAGAATATACTTAATTGTGAGAAACTGACAGCAACAGCTCCAGGATTTTATTGCGTATTGATTTTGCTTTAGGAGTTTTCTGTGGAAATCACATAAAACAAACTGAGAAAACTGATTTTCTTCCCAAACTGTTCTTAAAAAGTGTTGGAGATTTTTCTAGTGTACTCCCTTATTTAAAAAAAAAAAATTAGTTGCATTATTAACATTCTGGAGTCTAAAGAAAATAGAACAGGAAAGCCAAGAAACTCATGCATATGCCCCACAGCAAGAGGCTTGAATCCCCAACAGAAAAGACAAGTTAGAGTTTTAGAGCATAATGAATTTATGTTGTATTAATACATCCAAAACTATAATTTTATAGAGTCACAGAATTCTATACCATGTAAGGAGATGATCTGAAGTCCTGGAAAAAGTTAAAAGCAAACTGCTAATACTGCGTTAAAGCCCACACTGAAGGGCTGAGTGTGGGCACACCAGCTCCCTGAGAACTGTTCCTCACACCTGAGAGTTCGCGGAGCCCCCACCAGCCACGGGCCACCACTTCTCTCTGTGTGCACCTGCGCCCCTGCTCACCTCTGAGCCCAGCAGTGAACTTTCTGTCAGTTGGCAACCCCTGAATCATTCCTCTGGTGAGTCCTGAGATTCAGGTGGGTGGAGAACAGACCAGCTCCCTGATCTTTGACCCTAGTACTATTTGACCTTACGCCAGAGAAATCTCAGGTGACATGCTGGCACTTGAAAGTGGCCTGTGGCTTAGCTCATCAGCATTTTCCCCTGGTTTCCGCAGCTCTCACCTTCCCAGGACCCAGCCAGCACTGTAGGATCAAGGACACATTCTGGGAACAGTCACTGCATTGTATTCAGAGCTTCCTCCTGCCCTGATGACTAAGGCTTTGCTGTGGGTCAGGTTCCACATGCTCAGATCCTTTCCTCCCAGGACATTTCTCACCCTCTCCTACCACATTCCCCCTAAAACACAACTATCAGGCATTCTCACCAGCTCACTGAGGGAGGCCAGTGCTCCCAGAGCCCCAGCAGTGTGAGCAGTGTGGGCCAGCTTGAGTTCACTTCCCAGGAGGCTCTTTTGCCTTCAGTCGCCAAGAAATCTAGGCAAGCTGAAATCACAGAAGTATGGATAATTAATTCCAAGGAAGAGTCCGGAAAAAGAACAGGGAAGATAATGGGCAGAATCGAGAGCATTTCAGTCCCACTGAGCAGAAACCCCAAGATTGCTTTGGATCAATGGGTGATTTTTGTTTTTGTTTTTTTTGTTTGTTTGTTTTTTTGTATTTTTCTGAAGCTGGAAACTGGGAGGCAGTCAGAAAGACTTCCGCATGCGCCCGACCGGGATCCACCGGCACGCCCACCAGGGGGGCAATGCTCTGCCCATCCGGGGGGTCGCTCTGTTGTGACCAGAGCCACTCTAGCGCCTGGGGCAGAGCCAAGGAGCCATCCCCAGCGCCCGGGCCATCTTTGCTCCAATGGAGCCTCGGCTGCGGGAGGGGAAGAGAGAGTCAGAGAGGAAGGAGAGGTGGAGGGGTGGAGAAGCAGATGGACGCTTCTCCTGTGTGCCCTGGCCGGTAATCGAACCCAGGACTCCTGCATGCCAGGCCGACGTTCTACCACTGAGCCAACCGGCCAGGGCCTTGGATCAGTGGGTGCTTTGTGCTATTACATAGCATGGCTAAAATGTAGGATGAGGGTGGACTCCAATGGCTGCAAGATGACAAAGCAATTTATATTATTCATATTGTCACGTTAGACCAGGTAAGACCAGACTGACACTTTGCAATTTACATGGCCAAGTTCAGGTCCTTGTGGCAACTTTATCACATTTCTAGTTATTACTGTCTGGTCCCTTTGAGATATGATGAAAGGGCTGTTTTCCAGCAGCTCCTGAAGCTTCTTTCCCCAGATGCTACTTTTTTTTTTTTTTTTTTTTACAGAGACAGAGAGAGTCAGAGAGAGGGACAGACAGACAGGAACAAAGAGAGATGAGAAGCATCAATCATCTGTTTTTCGTTGCAACACCTTAGTTGTTCATTGATTGCTTTCTCATATGTGCCTTGACCATGGGCCTTCGGTAGACCAAGTAACCCTTTGCTCAAGCCAGCAACCTTGGGCTCAAGCTGGTGAGCTTTGCTCAAACCAGATGAGCCCGCGCTCAAGCTGGCGACCTCAGGGCCTCGAACCTGGGTCCTCTGCATCCCAGTCCCACGCTCTATCCACTGCGCCACCGCCTGGTCAGGCCCCAAATGATACTTTTAAACTTCATCTTCACTTTACAACGCTCAACCCACCCTGCTCTTATGCAGCTACTGTTTTGTACAAGACAAAATGATGAACATTGAATTTTGACACACCCAATGTGCAACACTGATTCAACACATTCAATTGAGACTTTTGTTTTGATTCAATACGTGTAATAGAAATCATAAAGAGGAGTCATGTTTTATGCAGCAATAAGAATCTGAAGCCAGAATATTGAATAAAATCCTGTAATGCCCAAATTTATTGAAAATTTCCTTAACTAATTTAGAATGCATATTTAGTATATGCAGCCCTATACAGTACTATATATCACTTTCCAATGATTCCACTTAGTATAACAGACATGAGAAATATAATATTAAAATGTTTTTTAAGTTCATAGGAAAAGAATGAGACAAAGAAAAAAAGAAAAAGAGTGAGAAGTTGGTATTTCTCATTGAGCTCTGGAGAAGTAGCTGGTTTACAGTTAAAGTGCATGTTCTATTTAAAAAAAAGATGGCCTGGCCAGATAGCTCGGTTGATTGGAGCATTGTCTGGAAGTGCAGAGGTTGCCAGTTCAATTCCTGGTCAGGGCACATACAGGAACAATTTGATGTTCCTGTCTCTCTTTCTTCTCGCTTCCTCTCTCGCTGAAATGAATAAATAAAAATTTAAAGCAAAATAAAACAAAACATGCCCTTAAGGGATAATATCCCATAGAGCAGCAGATGCTCCCGTCTGAGAATCACACAAGAACTCAGACTACCCAAGGGTCCCCAGTTGTTGGTGTCATGGAGGATACACTTGGAAAACAGATATTTTTGTCTTTTTCTCACTTCTATTTTTTTTATTTTGTTTTGTTTTGTGGTCTGTTTGTTTGCTAAGCCAAGTACTTTTAGTTGCCTTCCCATAAATTAAATGTGTATGAAATGCAACTCCACTGTACAGGGGGAAAAAAATACATCACGTTGATTACCTAGCAATGTGCCCTTATTTGTTGACTTGATCTAAATGTAAAGTCTGACTCTTTTTTACCAGGCGATTGAATCTGAATCCTTCTGTTGCCACTACTACAAACAGATGTTCATATATGCACATATATATGCATGCTTGTGTCACACAAGCACAGGCACACACGCAACATTCCGCCACCACCGAGAGGCAGGCAATGAAAACCTCCCCCTAAATCTCCAGTCCAAGTTCAATCAACTTCCTCCCACTAGCTGTTAAACTCTTTGGCACCTGACCCTCACCATGTGACAAGATGTCTGACCTACTCCCCTGTGCTCCTGTGGGTACTACATGGTGATCACAGTGCCTGTTTGTCTGTGAGCTCCTCCGGGGCCTCATCAATGCTGTGCACTGCACACTCTGCTGTCCATGCTTTGCCAGCATGTTTGAAGTCACCGCCTTTCTGCCCCTGGCACTGCTAGCAGAGCCTCTATTATTGCTGTATTTGCTGAGACAACCAACGCTACTGCTGCCTCTTCCTTAGAGAATCATGAAACAGGCAAACAGGACACTCTTAGGTACTCGTCAGCTCCCTCGGGAGTCCAAGGACTGACTTCCTGGGTTATATGGAATCTTGATAATACTAGATCAGGAGTACAGAAGGGGTCCTCATCAGCCATTGGTCATCTTTCAGGTTGGCTGACAATGGGGAAATTAACATGGAATAATAGCAAACACTTACATAACACATAGAATATTCTAGGCACTGTTTTAAGTGCTTGATACACATAAACTCATTCAAGGCAGTTTTTGGTCCCTCTCAATGCTAAGAACATGTTTATGCCTATATTGGCCTGTCAGCCCCAGCCCCGAACATTCTAATAGAAGGGAAATCTCTTTCCCTCCCATAATCAGCCAGAGTGACAGTTCTGTCTTCCCAGTCAGGGCATATTCAGATTGCATAAGGTTGACACCTGGCTTCTTCTAAATTCTGAGCAGTCCAAATTACTAGATTATAGTAGAAAGCTTAAACTTCCTAGGAACACAAAATGTGTTAACTCATATTTTAACATTTTTTATGATAAAAATGAGTAAGGAATGTTAATATATACATGCATACATATGCATTTATGTTCATCTCATATGCATGAGATAAACATATCTCTCATTTATAGCTCTCATATACAAATAAATATATACATATCATATATAAAAGATAAATATATATAAAAAGTACAGAGAAGAGTACAATAAACGCTTACATATTAGTCTTCAACAATTACCAACATGTGAATAATTACTTCAATAGGTGTGCCAGTTATTAGTTTAACACTCCTCAGCTCCAAACCCACCTTTCTTTATTTCAAAGTGTGATGCTGGAGCCAGACCACATAAAGATTTCTCTTTTGCCAGCTGGCAAGATGTTAAACTTTTTCACTAGATTACACCAAAGGGACATTGGAAGAGGGAGGGGCATGTGTGTCAGGGTCCACTGTGCTCTTTTGCTTGTTCTTGTAGCTGAAGGCAGCTACAGCTCAGGAGCCACACGGTGGCACTCACTTCCCAGAGAGCAACTCCCAAAAAGATGGCCTCCCAGTGAGTCCTGCTGGCATCTCAGCCAGCTTCCTAGGGAGTTTTACAGCTGCAGTTGATCTCTTCCCATTGAGTTGGATGGCCACTCTTCGCCTGCACCACACCTCAGTGAACTTCTCTGCCATCCAGTGGACCCAAGAACTCAACATCTCCAAAGAGATCTCATCATGGGGTGGGGAGTGGTTAGGAAAAGGCCATTCTTTTGTTGGCTGTTCGGTCTCAACCCTGGAAGTCATTAGTGGCTGTTCCTTACAACTCCTTTTTCTCTGTTCTTTAGTGTTTCCTTTATCCCTTTGTAGGTAGTTTCCTAAAAAAATTATAATTTTTTTTAAATTTTCTGTTCATAGTACTGTATGGGTTTTTTTCTGACAACATCAGCTGATATGGAATGTAAAAAAATAAGACAACATAGCAACAAAACCATATAACACATTAAAAAATTAATTTCTTAATATCATTAATATCTAATCACTTCATATTTCCTCAGAGGTCTAATGGTTTTTATCCAGTTCTTTTCCAATCAAAATTCAAAGTCTACATGTTGCATTCAATTGATATTTCTCCTAATTGTTTTTTCCCACAACCACCTAGCCTCCTCCCTTGTTTTTATTTTTTTGTTCTTGTTTATTTTTGTTTTTTTGGTTTTTGGTTTTTTGTTTTTTGTTTTGTATTTTTCCAAAGTCAGAATCAGGGAGGCAGTCACACAGACTCCCACATGCGCCTAACCGGGATCCACCCAGCATGCCCACCAGGGGGCAATACTCTGCCCTTCTGGGACCTTGCTGTTGCTCCGTTGTGGCCGAAGCCATTCTAGTGCCTGAGGCAGAGGTCATGGAGCTGTCCTCAGCATCCAGGCTAACTTTGCTCCAATGCAGCCTTGGCTGCGGGAGGGGAAGAGAGAGATAGAGAGAGAGAGAAATGAGAGAAAGGGTGGAGAAGCAGATGGACACTTCTCGTGTGCCCTGACAGGGAACTGAACCCAAGACTTCCACACACTGGGCCAACGCTCTACTGCTGAGCCAACCGGCCAGCCTCCTCCCTTGTTTTTGTGATTGATTTGTTGAAGAATCGGGACCATTGGCCCTGTAATTTCCCTGGTACTGTTCAACTTGCTCCTCTGTACCTTGTACATCCTGTAACTAGCAGTTAGTTCTAGAAACCTAAATAGATTCAAGTTCAATTAAAAAAAATACTGGTGCTAGTACTTCTTGTTGTTTCATATCAGGAGGAGGATTGTCTGAGGTTTTTGTTTTTGTTTTTTGTTTGTTTTTTTAAGAGAGAAATAAAGGGAAAGAGAGAGAGAAGCATCAGCTCATTGTTCCACTTAGTTTTACCATTAATTGCTTTTATATGTGCACTGACCGGGGCTCAAGCTGGCAACCTCAGCACTCTTGGAAAGATGCTCTATCCACTGCACCACTGGCCAGGGTTGGCTGTTTGTTCATATTTTTGTGTAATTGATCAAGGGGATTCTGAATTGTCAACTAGATTTCTCAAAATGTTTATCGCCAATTCTTCCAAAATAATCTTTGAAGATGTCGCTTTTCTTTTTTCTTCTTCTTTTTCCAAGTGATAGGAGGGGAGATAGAGACAGACAGACTCTCACATGCACCCCACTGGGCTACACCCAGCAACCCTTGTCTGGGGCTGATGCTCTGCCCATCTGGTGTCATGCTCACAACTGACCTATTTTTAGCACCTGAGTCAGAAGCTCCACAAAACCATCCTCAGTGTCAGAGCCAATGCACTTGAACCAATCAAGCTATGGCTGTGGGAGGTGAAGGGAGAGAGAGAAGGGGGAGGAGTGGAGAAGCAGATAGTCGCTTCTCCTGTGTGCCCTGACTAGGAATTGAACCCAGGACATTCACACACTGGGCTGATGCTCTATCACTGAGCCAACTGGCCAAAGCCAGATGTCTCTTTTTTTAAGGAAATACACTATAGTGATATTTCCAATTCAAATTTGTAATTATATTTAGAATTTACTTAGCATCTTTGATTTTATACTTATATATCTTTTCTTTTTTTTCTCTCTCTCTTTTTTAATTTTCTTTCTTAAGCTGGAAATGGGGAGAGACAGTCAGACAGACTCCCACATGCGCCCTACCGGGATCCACCCGGCACGCCCACCAGGGGCGACGCTCTGCCCACCAGGAGGCAATGCTCTGCCCCTCCGGGGCATCGCTCTGCCGCGACCAGAGCCACTCTAGCGCCTGGGGCAGAGGCCAAGGAGCCATTCCCAGCGCCCAGGCCATCTTTGCTCCAATGGAGCCTTGGCTGCGGGAAGGGAAGAGAGAGGCAGAGAGGAAGGAGGGAGGGGTGGAGAAGCAAATGGGCGCTTCTCCTATGTACCCTGGCCGGGAATCGAACCCGGGTCCCCTGCATGCCAGGCCGACGCTCTACCGCTGAGCCAACCGACCAGGGCCTGTATATCTTTTCTTGATTCCTAATATTACTAACAAATTTTTATATTTCTTACTGAAAAAAATAGGATTTAGAATAACAATATTATTATTAGTAATATTTATTCTAAATTCATCTTTACCTTAAGAATCCATCAAGAATTCATAGAGAAATGACCATGTTTTTAAAACACTGTACTTGAAATAATTCTTCTGTGTGGTTAAGCCATCAACAGAATTTTCATTATTTCATTTTGCTTTTGCTTTAGATATGAATTTTTATCTTGATTTTATGTAGATGTGTGTATACATTTATGTGTAAAACATTTCCATGATTCTAAAATTATATCTACAAAACAAGGAATATTTAGTGAAGTCTAGCTTCCATCTGTGCCCCCTTACTTTTAAGAAATCATTTACTGTCAATTCTTCCATTTTAATACATAAAAAATATTCACATTCCCCTTCTTAAATAAAAGGTAATACATTAATATACATACTATTCTATGATATGTTTTTTTTCCACTTAATATATTGTGAACATCACTTCATAAAAGTATGTACAGAGATTCTATTGCACCTGCTTGGTATTCCACTGAGTGCATGCAATGTTCAATCATTCTTAAATTGGTGGACATCTGAGTTTCCAGTCTTTTGCTGTTATAGTCAATGCTTCAGTGAACATGTCCTTTCATATTTTTGCCGGTGTATCTTTAGTATTGTTATCAGTTAGCTTTTGCTACAAATAGCACACTATCTCAAAACTTAGTGGCACAAAGCAACGTTATCTAGCTCAATATCCTGTAGGTCAGCAATTGTGGCAAGCTCAGCCCTGCCCTTCCTTCTGCTCTTCTCACACATGTGACTGAAGTCAGCTGGCAACTCAGTTGGTGCTGGATAATCCAAGATAGACTCATTCACATGTCCAGAGGTTGGCAGGCTGTCAGCCAGGTGTCTCAAGTGGCCTCTCACCTCCACTAGGCCAGCTAGCGCTTGTCTAGATGTTCTCAGGGCACTCTCAGAGTTCTAAGGGCATCAAGGAAAGCAAGCCCCAATGCACAAGTATTAATTAACCTTCTGCTTGCCTTGATTGTTATCTTAGGGTACAGTGTCAAACCCAGCGTCATTGGTGATCACAGAAAGACCCGCATACAAGCAGGGGGTTCTAACAGTATTTGCAGTCTTCCACAGGACTAAATCCCCAGAGCCAGGATGGTTGGTTCACAGGGTAAATTCAATATAAAATTACCAAATAAATCCTCCCCTTCATCAACACTAGGAATTAGACAGTTTGCATTCCAACTGCGAAGGAAAAGTGCCTGTTTTTTATAGTGTCAACCATACAGTATGCTTTAAAACTTAATATTTTGCAAATCAAAAATGAGTAATGATATCTTAATGGCATTTTAATTTGCATCTCTCATTATGAGGTTGAGCATTCTTTTCATATGCTTAGGAGCCTTTTTTTTTTCTGTAAACTGCCTATATTTCCTGTCCATTTTCCATAGTGTGATTGATCTTTACTTTTACAGGCTTTTTGTGTATTAGAAATATTAGTCCTTTGTCAATGATATGAATTACAAATACTTTTTTTCATTTCTCTTTACACATTTTTTAAGGTACATTTATTAAAGCTGAGGACAGTGAAACAAAGATGGGCCTAGAACAGAAGCAGCAACAGGAGAAAGCCTCGTCAGAGCTGCGTTGGCTCTCTAGAAATGTTACACTGCAGGGGTCCCCAAACTTTTTACACAGGGGGCCAGTTCACTGTCCCTCAGACCGTTGGAGGGCCGGACTATAAAAAACTATGAACAAATCCCTATGCACACTGCACATATCTTATTTTAAAGTAAAAAAACAAAACAGGAACAAATACAATATTTAAAATAAAGAACAAGTAAATTTAAATCAACAAACTGACCAGTATTTTCAATGGGAACTATGCTCCTCTCACTGACCACCAATGAAAGAGGTGCCCCTTCCGGAAGTGCGGCGAGGGCCGGATAAATGGCCTCAGGGGCCGCATGCGGCCCGCGGGCCGTAGTTTGGGGATCCCTGTGTTACAGGAAAGAAGGAGGCCTAGGCAGGGCTGCTACTGGGTCCCTGAAAAGTCAGAGAGAAAGGTGAGCCTTGGAGACAGGCTTGGGAAGTTAGCCAGGGATGAGCGGCCGCCGCCCATTGCTTCCCTGGTTGCAGGTCTCACGAGGACCCCTAGACTTCAGGAGATGTAGCCTGGGAGGGAAGAAAGGCGCGGGCATGCTCCCGGAGCCGCCCTGTCTTTATACACTTTTTTAACCACCAAAAGTAGTCAAATTGATCTATTTTTCCTTTGTTTCTTGATTTTGGGCCATTATTAGAAAAGCTTTCTTCATTCCCAAATGCATTCACTATTTGCTTTTTCTGATATTTGTGTGTGGAAGGGGGTTTCCAGTTATTTCATTTCTCCTATCAAGATACATATACTCTAGATTAAATTTCTTTAATTGAGTCTATATTCAGTTAATGTTTGAAGTATGACTACTCCCAGATAAAAAAATGTGAATTACTGCCCTGGCTGGATAGCTCAGTTGGTTAAAGCATCACCCAAAACACAGAGGTTGCTGGTTCAATTCCTGGTCAGGGAACTTACAGAAACAGATCAATGTTCCTCTCTCTTTCCTTTCTCTCTAAAATCAACAAATATTAAAAATATGTGAATTACTCTATTTGTTGCCATCTTCCCCTCTGTCTATAGCTGAACCTACACTCCCTTTAATCTATTTTTCTTATTTTCTCAAATGAAAGGAAAAGAGATAGACAGATTCTGGCATGTGCTCCAACTGGGATCCAGTCGGCAATTCCCTTCTGGGTCAGATGCTCTGCCCATCTGAGGCTGTGCTCACAACCAACTTATTTTTAGTGCCTGACACGGAGGCTCCATGGAGCCATCCTCAGCACCTGGGCCCTATGTGCTAGAACTGATCAAGTCATGGTTGCGGGAGGAGAAGAGAAAGGCGGGGGGAGGAGAAAGGGGGAGAATCAGATGGTCACTTCTCCTGTGTGCCCTGACAGGAAATCAAACCTGGGACATCTACATGCCGGCCCAACACTCTACCAATGAGCAGCCAACCAGCCAGGGCTAGCCTACACTCCCTTTACAACCAACTTAAACCCCATCTCCTATCCAGCACTGAGCAGTGAGTCAGCAGGAACCTGTTTCCATATAGCAAAGTAGCTTTGGTGTATGCGACTTTGTACATTCCTGGGTGTGAACCTGAGTAAATTACTCAATCCTTCTAAATCTTAGTTTCTCTAGCTGCAACATGAGGATTAAAAAACTTAACAGGGTCATTTTATAGCATAACATGGGTAACTCATTAACACAGTACTGACACATAGTAAGTGCTCAATAAGTTATGGGCAGCCCATTAAAGTATTAGAGTGTATCCTTAAGGACCAAGTGATGAAAAAAAATCTAAAAATGGGAAATGTGGAGCTTAAATGACAAAAATGACTTTGTCAGCAGTGATTGTAGTATGTGCGTGTGCATGTGTGTGTACAGATATGCATGAACTGGGAAATAACACACACTTGTGTTTTATTTAGTGTGTTCCTTCAGGGATGCTTCCTTATAGACTGAGTGACAGGGTCTTTGGCAATTTATGGACACATACGCTGTTGAGAATGCCAGCTTTGAATCCCTACTGAGGAGAAAGCAAAATCCAAAGCGGAAGGTACTGTGGTCAGTTCATACATTAAGAAAATCAGTGTTAGAATCAAAATCTGCTGAATAGCTGAGCCCTTGACCTGAAAACACGGACGTTCCAGTGCATCCCTCCCACCGGTGACACTCCATCCCAGAGGACTTTGCACCGTGTCCTGCCAGAGGCGCCCTCTTTACCCAGAGATGCTAGGGGACAGAATGGTGTGCCCCCAGTAGCCAATCCATTCAAGCCACAGTCCTAGAACTAAAAGTCCTCCTGCTCAGCTGGTCTTCATTCCATCAGTTTTTGCCCCGAGAGTCTAAGGTGCCAGCTGTCAATATTGAGGGAAGAAATAGACAGTAGGCACTGAGCTGGTGCTAAATTTAAACAAAAGGACAGAATAACAAATAACCAAGGTCTTTGGGACTACATTTCTGAGATGTGCGAGGTGGCCAGGTTTAGTTATACTCTGTTGCGGGTAGACTTGGAATTATAGAACTCAGTGAAGAAATCTAGAGCTGACTTTGGCTTCCCTTCAGTTGAAAGTGGTTTTTAACTATCAGAAGAGTGACTACCAATGGGTGCTGCGGAGGGGGCTTGACTTGACAAGGCCCACGAGGGAAGTTTCTGGAGTAATGGCAATGTTCTGTATCTTGATAGATGGTTTGAATTTCACAGGTGTGGGCCTTTGTTAACCCAAAAATGTACACTTAAGATTTGTACATTTCCTTGTATATAAATTTTAGACTAAAAACTAACAATATTGAACTCTGGTGGGTAGATAGACATGCAGAAATATGTAGTATACTGATGGCTGCAGTTTACTTGAAATGTATTAAATCTGGATTAATGAATGAATGAGAGGGATAGATGTCATACAAACTAGTTGGATGGTAATGGTAATGGTAAAATCTAGGAGGTGAATACACAGATGTTTATACTAAAATTTAACATTGCTATATATTTGAAAGTTTTCATACAATTTAGGAGTTATGCAATGCTTTATCAGAAGCAAATAAATTACTCTGCACTGCGTGTGTGTGCAGCAGCCCTGAGGGCTGTCACTGGGAATACAGAATTCCTTCCAGTGTGCCCAGTGCCTTCCTTTTGACTATTGACCTCCTTTTCTGGCACAAAACCTGTGTCACATGTCCTCTCTCTTCCTCGACACCTACATAACCATGCCCTCACCCTCTGGGCAAAGATGAATAAAAAACAGCCTAGGGTACTCGGCTACCGAGGTCTTTTTGAAGACTCAACCCTACATGAAGTCACGGTAAATTGGCAGCATGCCTTTCTGTGCCCAGACAAGACTATAAAAGCTCAACTATTAAAGGAGAACCCCTAGTTGCAATAATTTTATATAAATTGCTTAGAATTTTAAATTATAGAAAAGACTGTCTTCTAATAATGGCACAGAGAAATTGTCAGTATTTGCCTCTTATTTCTACTGCTCAAGGGGAAAGAGCTTAACATTTGCTTAGCCCTGGAAAAGGAACACATGTTTTGCATACACTGGCGCCCATAGTTCTCATAGCCCTACAAGGTATGGATCCCCATTATCTTTTCCTAAGAAAGCTCATGGTCATGGAGCCAATAAGCAGCAGATCCAAGATTCAAACCATAGTCTCATTAGTTCAAAACCATGTTATTTTCACCAAAGCTCATCTCTGACATTTAAAATAGGTTATGATCTGCAAAGCTAATACAACAGCCGCATTTGGCCAGGACTTTACACAATACCACTGGTAAGGAAATGAAATTTCTAAGAGTTTCTTGTTCTGTTTCAAATATTTTTGCTAAAACACCACCCACCAAAAGGTATTTTTTAAGTTTACACTTCCCCTAAGTTTTAACAAATGTAACAATACTTGGACAACTTTTCCCCATTTTCTGTAGTTTTAGGGGCAGTTCAGGGTTTAACAAACCTTCTCAACTAAGGGGACTTTACTTATGTCAGTGTTGCCTGTTCATAAATTAGAAACAGATGGCCCAACAACCCTGTAATGATTTTCCATATCATGCTTAAACTATTAGATAAAAATTCTTATCCAGTGGATTCTGAAACCTTTTTTCCATTAACCCAGATTCCTAAACTACAGGAACATCCAAATAGGTGGCACTAACTGTGCTGGCTATCCTGTTTTTATTCGTTTTCTAGCTTTAGTCCAGTGACTTAGGTCTAAGGCCTTAGTCTCCTACTAAGGTTATAAATATTTGAGAGGAACCTAGCATCATATTGCGGCCAAATCATGCCTTGCCTACTATGTTTGTGGAGAATACTTATTGCAGCTGCCCCTCTGTAGAAAACAGGATTGAAATCTCTAAGAGGTAGGTTCTGCAGGCATGCTCAGGAATGTTTATCATACCTCCAACCCAACTACTTTTCCATTTGGCCAGCCTCTGCCCCCATACTAAAACAGGTAATAAGAGGAAGGCTATGGGTGGGGGGGGGAGGCAAAGCTGCCATGTGTTTCCTGAGATAAGCAACAATAAAGCCTAATTTTTAAAAAATTTAACAGGAACCTAAGGGTAAACTTTTTTACTTTGATCTATATAGGCCCAGAAGAAGCCAGGGTGACTCCAATGTAATCTGATGTCAACATTGATAGAATTTAAATCATTCCACATATTTAAACCTAGTTCAAAAAAAAGTACTCACATCCTGCAGCCACACTTCTGTTCTGCTCAGGACTACCCTGCTTTCCCCCTCAATTCTGTCCTTTGGAGACATATGATTCTAAATATAATTTTTTGTTTTACTATCTAGAACTTCCGTATACTCTAGCTTTGAAACGGTAAAAGCTGCTTCAAAATAAAGATCCCCCACCCCTGGCCAGGTAGGTCAGATGGCGAGTCCTCCCCGTATGCCAAGGTTGTGGGTTCTATCTCCTGTCAGGGCACATACAAGAATCAACCAATGAATGTAAGGTAAGTGCAACAAACAGATGTTTCTCTCCCTTTCCTCTAAAATCAATCTTTTTTTTTTTTTTAGAAGTTATTTCTGTGCTAAGGTTTGATATTAAGGGCAGGAAACAAAATTCTTTAGGCTTTCTTTCAAGTGCTGCTCTGCCAGACCTATGCTTACAATGCATTCTGGAACAGCTGAGAGCCATTTCATACTCCTAACAAGTTCCTGTGGAGAATCTCATACAGGTGATACATAACCATCTTTGGATTTAGTGTGGACCAAGAAACTAGATTCTTTTCTGTCCAGAAGCATAAATTCTGATGTAATAAAAGATGTCCTTGAATTCAGGCTGGAAGTGGATAAACATGTCAGTCCCGAGTCTGCCATGGCACTGCTGGGCAGGGCTTCCTTTGCTTGGTGTCACAGTCCTTGATTTTTTTTTTCAGTTAGGGAACAAAAATATCAAAACCGTGACTTTTCAGTCTAAATTATTTTCACCTATTCAAAAAATGATGCCACCACCTAATATTCTTCAGGAAAATGTGGCTTTCATTACCAGGACAGGAACTGGCCTTGGCAGAGGAATGACCAGTCTCCTGTCCAGCCTCAGTGCACGCTGTGATAGGCAGCCGAAAGATTGGCGTTTTGAATGCCACTGCAGAACAAACTTCTTCTCAAGCTGGAAACAAGGTTCATGCGGTTCAATGTGACATTTGGAATCCTGACATGGTACAATACGCGGTGTTGGAGCTGATGAGCCACCCTGACATCATGATAAATGCAGCAGCTATTTCTCCCACTGAAAGATGGAATGAAAGCCCATCACGATAGTTCTGAATGGCATGGCCATCCTGGCTCGAGATTGGGAAGCAACTAAAGCACAGAAAGGGACAACATTTCTTGCTATCACCTCCATCTATGCTGAGTTTGAGTCAGGCTTGCAATGCCCAGAACTTCAGCCAAAGCCAGAGTGGAAGCCCTGAACAAGTAAGTCTCTTGTAGCTGAATGGAATATGGAATGCAATTCAACGTGATTCAACAAGGACTATTCAAACCAAAAATGCCTTGAGCTGTATGGACCCAAATGGATCACTTAAGAAATGGTCGACAGCCTGACCAGGCAGTGGCGCAGTGGATAGAGCATCGGACTGGGATGTGGAGGACCCAGGTTCGAGACCCCAAGGTCGCCATCTTGAGCATGGGCTCATCTGGTTTGAGCAAAAGTCTACCAGCTTGAACCCAAGGTCGCTGGGTCCAACAAAGGGTTACTCGATCTGCTGAGGGCCCATGGTCAAGGCACATATGAGAAAGCAATCAATGAACAACTAAGGTGTTGCAAGCGCAATGAAAAACTAATGATTGATGCTTCTCATCTCTCTCTGTCCCTGTCTATCTCTCGCTCTGACTCACTGTCTCTGTAAAAAATAAATAAATAAATAATAAAGGCTTAAAAAAATACTTTTTAAAAAGAAAAAAAAAATGGTTGACAGAATTCTGTGCTTGGCTGCGCACTGTGGAAGAGCTTGCCCATCTTGCCGCTTTCCTGTGTGATTATGCTCTTTGAATTAATAGGGCCATCATTAGATTTGATGGTGGAGAGTATTTATTTCAGGGGACTCAATGGCCTGAGAAAAGTCACGAAAGAGCAGTGGAATACCATTCAAGGGCTGGTCAGGAAAACAAAAGGCTCCTAAGACCTCTGACCTTCATCTTGGTTACTATGGAAATAACACAAACTGCCTATAACCTTTTGAATATTTTCGAGTCTAACAAATTATTTTTAAAAAAATTTAATTAAAAAAAATTGACATGTCAATAGGCCTATAGTTGAGGTTAAGTTAGACAAATATGGTGCAATCGTGAGGACTGCAGTGTCAATGGGATCTCAAGAAACCTAGGCTGTTATAGTTCAGGACCAAGCTCCGGTTGACATGTTCTTAGAATGTGGGAAGCCACGATATAATTGTGGGCTAATTATGAAGGCCTTTCCAGACTTAAATGAAATGTCTAGTTAAACATGTTAAAATGTTCATTTTCTTTTTATCACAATTCTTCTCATTGTGGTGCTTCACTCCTTTCTGTTCTAAATGAGAAAAAAAAAAAGCTAAATAAATGGGTTGTCAGTCTGGTTTTGATTTTCTCTGGTCCATTCTTTATTCTGTAATCTGTGCTTTGAAATTAATCCTTACATCCTTTTAGCTCTGAAACCTAAAATTGGGTCGCACTATTTGAATACAAACTCTGGTGCATCCCCGAGAAAGCAAACTTCAAGGAGTCTGGAGAAAATCTGAATATACCTGAGAAGTAAGATGTTTTTCTAGCTTCTCCCTCAGGGACTAACCTAATAGTGCTATATTTCAAAGGTCACAGATTTCTCAGAAGCATATCTTAGTATTAATCATTATAAACTTTGTGAAATAAGGGACTCTGTACCCCTACATTTAGGAACCTCAATATACAAATGTATCACAGACAAGTACATCTGCCTTTACCTTGTCAGTAAATCCACAGTGGGAACAACTGTGACCCTCTTTTCTACTAGAAATGTTCAGACTCTTATCAGATAGGGTATAAAAAAAAAGAGCAGGAAAAATAGGTTTAAAAAAACTGGAAGAGCTATCTTAGGGCAAGTAATCCCAAGAATAAGCCTAGAGGTAAGAATGGACGTAAATTTTGAAAAATGTTCCATGTTGATAGTTTTCACATTGTTTCCAGGTTTACTGTCTCTAGAACCTTTCCAAATACTTCAGTCTTAAGAATCCTGGCGACCTATAACCGCTTGCAGCAGTCATGACCTTGACACCAGAAAAGGGAAATCTCAGTAAACCGCAATGTCAGGTCTGTATAAACTTAAAACAATTTCCACTGTGACTTCAAACTGATGTAAAACTCCTTCAATTTATACCTTCTTCAGACACTTTTTAGGGCCAGTTAACCTGTTTCTTATTCGTTAAACAATCTCATATCATAAAGTATAACTTTTATTTTTAACTAACCTCACATCTATTTGTTTTCCGCCATCATTCCCTTGGCATTATTACTCAACCAAGCAAATTAAGCATCCTTTTAAAATGTAAATGATAAAAATACAAGAGACAAATGGCCCTACAAATATTCAGGGTATCTTCAAGTTAAACTGTCCTCAAATTCAAACAGAATGACTGAAACTGCAGAAACAAAGCCTGAGTGGTGGACTATGACAGGAAAACCTGGGGGGGCACCGGTGGGAAGGCACCTGGTCTCATGGGTTTCATCTTTCTGTTTCTATACAGTAGCAACTGCCCCAAAGAACCTGACCACACAGGAGGGGCCAGCTGGTTGATGAGACTTCATTCACTTCCAAACCGTGTTGTAGAAATAAAATGGGACCCAATCCTAGGAGCATGCATTTCTATACTAAATGGTTTTGTGTTCAATAGGTGTTTAAACTTATTTAAAAATCAGTTGAAAGCTGAAAGCACCAGGAAGGAGGAAGGTAGGAAACTTTCTCCTTCTTCTTCTGGAGTACTGTCCAAGTAGACTGGTAAGGCAAAATATTCATTATGGATTATAACTCACTTTGCTTTGGTTTTAGAGGCTTCCCTTAAGAAAAAAAGAAAGTTGTTAATAAATGCTTAAAAAAAGAAAAACAGAACAAGGTTAGATTATTAAGACAAGTATAAATTACAAAAGTACAAGTTGAGTCTTTCTCTAGTTAATCTCAACATGTTAAAGACTTCCCCATCTAATCCTGCACTGTTTCCATTCTTGAGGTATAATTAGACAACACACACTTGACTGCTTACTTAGTATGTGCCAGAAATCACTCTAATCATTTATATGAAGAATCTTAAATAACTATACAAAGAACTAATATTACTTGTTTTTATAGTAACGGAGCCTAAGGCTTACAGGTTTCTAATATAACCTTCCCAACATCACAAGTGATGAGATAATGAAACCAGAATTGGAAGCTCAGTAATCCATACCGTATTTTTGTTTTCCAAAACTTCAAAATTCTTTCTTTTAAAACCACCTTTAGCACTATATTCTCCCACAAATAACAATATTAGTGCTCCTACCACTACTTGATTTAAAAGAAAAAGTTATAATTTATAATACTTTTCTGTATTTTTATCTGTAATATCAGTAATTTTGCAAGCATATTAAGAAAATAATAGTCATAAAGCCAAATTAACTATAATCATCAGTACATAAAGGAAAAACTTTTATAATACAAGCTGGGGCAAAAGTAGGTTTACAGTTGTTCATACAGAAAACGCAGGAATTATTAACGAATAGAATAAATTGATTCACATACTCACAACTGTAAACCTACTTTTGCCCCACCCTGTATATAAACCCCAGTTACCAACATACTATAAACCATAAATAAATTCCTTGGGATTATTCATTATTTTGTCTAGCCCTTAACTCTTCTCACAGTACCTAATACAGTGGTACCTTGAGATACGAATTTAATTTGTTCTGTAACCGAGCTCGGAAGTCAGTCAACTCGTATATCAAACTGCTGAAACTGGACCCATGTGCCAACGCGCCAACTAGCGGCAGCTTCCTAAATCACGACTCATTTCTCGGAATTTCGCTTGGATCTCAAACAAAAATACAAATCAAGTCGCAGCTCGTATATTTAAAAAAAAAAAAAATTGTACATTGGTCTGTTCGTATCTCAAGGTACCACTATATATAGCATGTACTAAAATATTTGTTAGATATACTGAAGTAGAGCAAATAAATAAATTGGCACAAATTTTATATTCAAATACTATGGAATTTTCAGGAAACAAAGTCTGCTTAAAATTATTTTGTGATTTGAAGTGGGGAAAAAAGACAAAGCCATAAATGCAGAGCTTAGCAATTACCAGGTTGAGGTCATCATTACAACTACAATAAAATGTACTGGCTCTCCATTGTAAATCACTGAAAGAGCAAAAATAAGGTAGGTCTGTTAACATTAATGCAAGTTTTTATTCACAAGATAATAAAAAGGTGAATTCTAACAAAGGAAAATTTTACCAGTCATCCACTCTACAATAAAAAGTGGAACTGGAGACCATGTGTAGCACATAAATAAACTCTTTTACATTTCTGAATAAAGCTGTATTCGCTTCCGAGAGAGCCATTTCTTAACTTTTGCTGATAAGGCTTTGTAAATCGCACTCAGAAACGTTGACAATACACAAAACACACACACACACACACACACACACACGCACACACACACGCACGCACATGCGCACGCACGCACGTAGCTCCTCAAAGTCTCCAGGCTGAGTTTTTGCAAGTACCTAGGACCCTGTAACTTAAGACTGCCTATTTCTCCATGAATCAATCTGAACTGCTTTCACTGGGTTTACCTCCCATAATTTTTAACAATAATTAGATCAATGTTTATAACTTTATAACTCTCTCAAATTATACTTTATCTGACACGGTAGTTTCAAAAAAATAAATATTCAAGGCCTTAGTTTTAAATTTTCCTTCATTGTAATGTACAAAGTTGCTAACAAATATTAACAGGACTACCCTAAAATAAAGCAAATGTAGCTTTCTTCTAAAAATCACTTGTTATACTAAAAATCACATTCTATTCTGTAACTCTGGTGAAAATTACTTTTTTTTGGTAATAAAACAAGACTTTAGGATGATTCAGTCCTTGGAAAAATCTTAATGGCAGTCACTCAATAAAAAAGCCAATCATTTCTGGAATCACAAATACCCTCAAATTACTGTTAGCTTTGATAGAATTTGTTTTTAGGGTTTTGTGGGGTTTTTTGGTAATTATTGCTTTAGTTAGCAATATCTGAATTTAAGACAGAGAACGTGTCCCACTAAGCCTTATTTTAAATATTTCAAAATGTACACAGGATAGACTCATAGAGGCTGTAATGCTGATGTCTTAAATAACTCACCCATGAAAAGGGTGCAGGCAAGCTAGAGGATATCCAAAGACATTTTTGCTCTAGGAATAAATGCCCCTACTTTTCAGTATGTTTCCATTCTTCAATAGGAGACTTGAGCAGCTTAACAGTTTTGCTATAAAAAAAACCACTCTTGTTAACAAACCAAACATATAAAAGGAAACCGATAAAGAACACAGTTTTCACAGTTAACAACAAATAAAAGTGCAATTAAGTGTTCAAGTACAAACATGTAGTTTAAAAACTACAAGTGAATAATTGGCATAGGTCATCTTTTCAAAGCTCTCCGAGGGTCCCTGCCATTACTTATTGTGGTCGTGACCGTCTGATTATTAGCTGTTCTTGGTAGCTGTGAGTTTATAGGTCCCCGGCCATTGCTTCTACCAGCATATGAAAACTGGCATTCCCTTGATTCTGAGACAGGCTGAACCCCATTTCCTAAAAAAAAATATATAAAAATTCATCATCATTTTCAGATACTGATCGACAGAGGTACACCTATTTGAAGTTCTAACACATGCTAATTAATACAAGTAATATTAGGGAAAACAAATGCCCTTTTTTTTTTTTTCAACT
This sequence comes from Saccopteryx bilineata, assembly GCF_036850765.1. Classification (NCBI taxonomy): domain Eukaryota; kingdom Metazoa; phylum Chordata; class Mammalia; order Chiroptera; family Emballonuridae; genus Saccopteryx; species Saccopteryx bilineata. The sequence continues at coordinate 44,270,512 of NC_089494.1, forward strand.
ACTGGGAAAAAACTCAATGTGGGTTCTAGGTTTTTTTTCAAACATATGACTATAGTAAATATTTTAACTTGATCCTGTATTAACAGGGAGGAGAAAAAAGAGCATAATATAAGAAATTGGCCAAGTAGGAAAAAAGTATAGATAATACATTGCCTACATTATAAGGGAAAAAGCAAAAGAGACAGGGCAAATGGTGAGAGTACTAGCATTTGGTTCAAATATGGTTACTAACACTTCTAAAAGACAATGTAATTCTAACTTTCTGAAGAAAAGACGGCAGTTTCTCACAATGTAATGAATACCACATCATCAAAAAGACTGTCCTCAGTTATTTAAGACTTCAAAAACCTTTAACATGGCTGCAACAACCATTAACATTACAGCTGAGGGTATTTGAAGGGTAAAGGCTAATATTTTAAAGAGGCAGCTATCAACATGTGAAAAATTAAGGTGAGTTATTAGTCTGAAGATAAAGGCTTTCAGTGCATCAAAATAACCAGTAATTCTGCATCTATCATAATCACTAGTTACAGATATTTTACTGAAGTCGATGGAGAAACAACATGACACATCACCAAAATTTAAGATTTCTAAATCACCATAATTTAAGATTTCTATATTATTAGCCAAGGTTCATCACTGTAGTCCCAGTAACTGGCCCAAATATTTAAATATAGAATGAGCTCAATAAATTAGTTTAAGAGGGTAACTGCTCTCTAGAAAATCAGCTATTTGGGAATTCCCTATTTACCAATAGTTCCCTTTTGGAACTAATTTATGCCTAATGACAACTTTCTCCTCTAAAGCTTAAAAAATATATTCTCTTACACTCAAACCTGATTAAATTATATTAAAAAAAAAAAGGTCTCACCCACTGGTCCAAACGTACCTGTACCCATATTACTATTCATGGAATTATTCTTCTGTTCACTATGTGCCTAAAAAAAAATTTTAATTTATCCAAATGAAGATTAAAAAATTTAAAAAAAAACACACATTTACATTATTATAATTGTATCCATTCCGATTTTTAATTTTTTAAACAAAAGTTTTAAAGATCTGTCCAGGTTCATTTAATTATTAAAATATTTGTGAATGTTTCCCAAACTTTCATCTTACTGTATTTCTTGATATTATTCCCCACTCTGCAAAGTGTTAAATGACACATATACTTAATATGACACTACAGATACATATTCAGACTTATAATAAAGGATAAAAATGAATTAAAAAGAAGATTCCTTTTTAAATTTTCTTTATGCTCTGGCCAGCTAGCTCAGTTGGTTAGAATGTAGCCCTGATATGAAAAGGCTGTGGGTTTGATCCCCAGTCAGGGCTCATACAAGAATCAACCAATGAATGCATAAATAAGTGGAACCACAAATCAATATTTCTCTCTCACCCTTCTTTTAAAATCAATTTTTAAAAAATGTAAATTGTCTTCATTATACTTTGGGTATGACAGGGTTGGCAATCTCACCGTGTTATTATAATGCATGATCAAAATTAGCCTAATCACAAAAATAGACTATACTTTTAGATAAATTACCCCTTTGTTTTGTTGTCCTCGATAATCTGGATTGGGTTCACTGAAATTTGGCACTTCTGAATAAACCATACAAAATCTGAAAGAGAATAAAGGACAAGTTAAACGACTTCTTAAATAATCAACCTTTCTTTATATAATATGCATAACTTACAGGAATGAAGAATTTAGGTATGAGATGAATTAACTAAAAAGCAACACTAACTCCATTTACAACAGAAACTTTCTAAATGCTTATGTTCCATGAAAGTAACAAATATTTGATTGACAACACTGTATGAAACATTCTATTTTCTATTTTAATTCTTCTGTACTGCAAAAATAAATCGTGTTAAAGATCAAGGACCTAGAAACATTTGTCCTGTTTTTTCCACATAGGCTGATGCCACTGAACCATGTTTAGGGTTCCAGAGTGGGTTTTCCAGCAGTGGTAATGGATTAGCACTGATCCATTCACACACTCTCATCCAGTCCCTCTTTGAGCAATCACTGTGAATCTGCAAAGATAATCATTCAAGGTTAACAATGGGTTCTGCAGGCATGAACAGATAAATGGCTATCAGTTTATCCCAATGTTTCTTGTAAGTTGACTAAGGCATGTATTAGCATTACACACAAGCTCTTCACCCCTCTAATAAGGATTTAGAACTAGTTTTGGTAAATGCTAAACTGACCCTGACAAAGTCAAGTCACTAAGAACTGTGTGACCTTCAGTGGTTCTTCACTTAACTGACCTCCATTATTATAAATACTTCTCCACACAGGAAGGTCAGGACAGGATCCTAATCTTTCAGTAATATTGATGTTAAGCCCTTCATAACACATTGCTCTAAATACAAACATTTATAAGTGATTTCCCCCCTAATAAAGACAATGTTACCAATTTCTGATCTTTAAAACCTGGCAAGATTGTTTATTTTTCCAAAGTATCTTATCCCTACAGTAAGAAAGAGAGCATTTATTTATTTAGTGGTTGCCAGTTATGGCTTCTCTTTCAATATCCTCTGATTTAATGGGCATGAAGTAGAAGTCTAAGCATTAATCAAGTAGAACAGACTAATGATTTGACTTAGTGCCGACCCCAAACTTTATGAGTACATTCCAAATGTCAAGGCTAGCATGGAGGCTGAATTACCTTTACACCTCTAGAGAGGCTGGTTCCTCCAAGTCAGGGTGGAGGTTACCAAGGTAGTAAGTAGCGCATGGAAACTCGCAATGCCTGTGTGGTACCTAGACTGTGGATAAATACAGTACTTCATTTGTCATTGCTACAAGTCCTCTTACCATGAGTACATATTCACCCAGAAAGAGAGAAAAGGAAAATCTGAACACATGGCCAAAACCCACACCTAGCTTTTTATCTGGCAATTCACTAGAAGACAGAACCTACCTCAAAGGCACTTCTGACACCTGAAAAATGGACATCCCCAAAGCCTACAGAAATGGTTCCACTGGGGCTTGCCTCAAGTGCAGCTTCTTACTGCTATTTGCCAGAATAATTGACATTCTCAACCACAGAAAACTGTACTGATAGCTGTTCAACTAATACATACATGGAAAGTTTTCATAACTTGCTGAAGGCATTCGGGTTACCAGTCAAAAACAAACCAAGGAAAATGTTTATAGTTTATACCTATCAGTTATTTTAGTAAATATTATTTGTAATTTATTCAGTTATACAAAATGAATTTAACACTTACTCTCCGATTTTTTGAAGTTCTCCACCTCTTCCAGTATAAAGTGTCAGACATCCTTTCCACATGGATGCATACCTAGAAAGAAAACATCAGTTCTGTAGAAATCTGTATATTGCCTTCTACTTAAAGCAAGTAATTTTTTTTCTTAAGTGAGAGGAGGAGAGAAAATGAGACAGATTCCTGCATGCATCCCGACCAAGATCCACCCAGCAACCCCCATCTGGAGTCAACACTTGAACCAATTGAGCCACTGGCTGCAGGAGGGGAAGAGGGAGAGAAAGGGGAGAGAAGCAGATGGTTATTTCTCTTGTGTGCCCTGGCCTGGAATCGAACCCAGACATTCATACATTGGGCCGATGCTCTATTCACTGAGGCACAGTCTAAATCAAGTTAATCCTTATACCGTAATTTTTGTATTAGGTGCAGATGGGGACCAAGCTCTCAGTCTACCACAGCAAATCAAATATAATTAATTAATCTAATTTGGATTAACTTGTTAGTTAGTAATAATACAAAGAAAACTCTACTGCCCAATTTTGACATAATCATCTAAACTAGTGCTTTTCAACCACAGGACCAGTCCTCCAGAAATTTCATGACAGTCCGTCAGTGTTAACTACCCTAAAGTTGTATGAAAATTATAGACTAAATGATCTTAAATTAGCTTATGATCTTAAATTAGCTTATGCTCAGGGTGATTTCTGCCTGTGGTCCCTGAAATAATTCTATTTTCACTGATCCTCAAGTGTAAAAAGGTTGAAAATCACTGATCTAAACTGTAACTAACTCTAGAAAACAAAACATTCTTATTTGAGCAAAACAAGAATTATTATACTCCAAAGGTCACATCTTCAGTCAGTTATCAAAGGGAGAACTTACAATTGCAGGGATTCAAGAAAAAGTTCTTTTTCAATCACAGAATATATTGTATATATAATCAACATCCTAATGTTGACTTCTATATTCATTTCCTTGGTCTAGTAAGATATTGATATAATTGTTTTCTTTTCCTCCAGAATACACATAGGGTTCCCAAGCTATAGGAAATTTGGTAAAATTTAATCAAGGGGCTAAAAAACTAAGTTTACAAATCTTTCACTCATCTGCCTTTCCAAATTTGCAACTTTTAACACCAAGTTGGCTGAACATTTACTTCCTTTTTAAAATTTTAATGTAGATAGCATCATTAGGGAAAATGACCATACACATAAATCTAAGAAAAAATGTAAATTAATAAATATTATAAAAACCAGTCCAAAGTTTGGTTTTCAGTGGTTGTTTGTACAACTACTATGTTAATGACTTAGAGGCCATGGCGGGTTGGCTCAGTGGTAGAGCATCGGCCCAGTGTATAGATGTCCTGGGTTCAATTCTCAGTCAGGGAACACAGGAGAAGCAACCATCTGCTTCTCTCCTTCTCTCGCTCGCCCCCTCCCGCAGAAATGGCTTGATTGGTTTGGGCGAGCTGGCCTCGAACACTGATGATGGCTTCATGGCCTCTACCTCAGGCACTAAAAAAAAATGGCTTGGTTACTGAGGAACAGAGCAACAGCCCCAGATGGGCAGAGCATCACCCCCTAGTGGGCTTGCTGAGTGGATCCCGGTCAGGGTGCATGCCAGAATCTGTCTCTCTGCCTCCCCTGCTCTCACTAAAATAAAATAAAAAAAAATTTAAATTAAAGTTAATGACTTATAGTAAATTATAATTAAATATTGTTTAAGTACAGTGATAGTTTATCTTTTATATAGGTAATAAAAATTTGCTAGTTCCACATTACACATTTCTCTTCATTTAGTAAGGGTTATTTATTAAAGACTCCAACAATTTTGTTAAATAAAAAGTGACTTAGGAGACAGTACATTAATATTTCACCTTACTAAGTAAAATTAGTGCATATTTTGAGAAAAAACTTGAAGTTACTACAATTAAAACATTTAACTTTTACTTATTTTAGGACTGAGAGCCACATTTGCAGTTTTCTGATAAACAATCAATATTCAAACTACCATTGTTTAGATGTATATCTTTCTTCAAAAGCCACTTTTCTTAGATTCAACCAGAGTTAAGGGCCTTACAATGGCTCAGACTCTACTGGATGCAATATTTCATTAAGTAAGGTATAATTATTCCCATTTTATAGAAACAAAGTTGATAAAGTATATAACTTCAAGGTCACACTAAAGTTAGGACATAAAGTTTCTTCAGTTTTGATTTTCCTTTAAATTGTATTCCTTAGTAACCATATTCCTTAAAACCCTACAGATAGTATAAAGGTACTGAATTCAAGTTTTCTAGTTTTTTGAATGGACACATCTATGTATTTTTTCTGACTACAAAGTATGAAATATTTGAAAGGAGATGGTGTTTACAGTATTTAAAATACTTTAAATCACTAGATAAGATACTTTGGCAGCTATAACAACTTTAGTTATGCAAATCCTCACCACACCCTCCCAAGTAGGAATTCTTTTGATTAAACACATGGGGAAGTGTAAGACACAATTAGTGTCATAATGAGTCACTGTAAAAGAATAAAATGTCTAAATTCTGACTCCCACTTCCTTCTTTGATACTCTGCCTCACTTCCTGAGGATGTAAGTAAGGCCTGTAAGATACTATCAAAGGGTTCCTACATTCAGACTTATCCATCACTTCTCTGATATTCTACTCACTATGCCAACAACATCCACTTTTCCTAGTTAAAGACCAATAAATTATTACTATTCTATTGACCACAAAGTTTCCAATATCTATTATTTACAAAACCCTTTTCTTGCCTTTTATCTTCCCAAGATTTGGTAAATTTTTAAGGCAGTCTAATTACCAAACAAACAAAAAAAGGTTATGCTATTCTTAAAAGCCAATCTTCTGACTTTTTTTGATATAGACGTCTTTCTGCCAAATATTTTCTGCACATCATTCTGTTTCTGCACCACACTGATCTTACAGAAGTAGGCACAGGAAATCATTTCGAGAATGTGCTTTCCACTTATTGTAAACTTCCTCTGTAAATCAAATATGGACAAAATGTTGGCAGGATTTCAAGTCATTTAAAAGGGAGAAAAAAACCTGACTTTATTAAATTATTTCTGAAAAAGATAAAATAGTATATTAATCTGATCAATCTACTTTAGACTAAAAAAATCCCAGAATAGTATATAAAAATTTATTTAACCTGTAAACTGAGGCAGGAGGTGAGGGGTGTAGATTCTCGGCTAAAACTGACTACTTTTAAAGGGCAAGGCTGTTACATCCTAACGCTGTCCACCATCCGAAATTAAAATCGAAGGGGCGCAAAACTCCTCCGGAGTGACCCACAGAATAGAAATGGAATTTTAAAACTTTCCAAGGTCCCGGTGTCAACCAATACCGATTCCTGAGGCTGCAACTTGGAAAGCACTGTCCTCCACCCCACCCACTTTTATGCAAACCTACCCTCTGGTTAACCGAATAATATCCCCTGGTTGTATAAGACCTCCGATTTCATCCCACACGGAAATAGTGATGCTCCCCGTTTTATCTGCTACTTTGCATGATCTCACTTCATGGCCGTCTTTGGTTTTGGTCACGCGTCCTGTGAGGATTTAAAAATCAAAAGAGGAGAGGGGGGTGTATTAGATAGATAATAAGGACTTTCAAAAAGGCTAACTCTTGCTCCAGGATCTTAATTCACGAGAAAGGTAATAAAAAGTCGAGCCCTGATTCTCGCCGCAAACATCCAAGCCGGGGGGCGGGGAGTGGGGGGGGGGGGGACACAGTACCACGTGGGTGGGGGAGGGGAAGAGAAGAAAGGGGGAACCGGGCCCCCAGCTCGCGGCGGCGGCACCCTTCCCTCCTGCCCCGCGACGCACAGTGGCGGCGAGATGCGCTGCGGGCCCAACTTACCTATCTCCAGGACAATAAAGACGACATTTAAGTTTTTCAGTCCGGGCTTAATATCTTTTATAAAAATAGGTGGGTCGTTTACCCCATTCATACTGAGGCAGGTGCGGTTACGGCTGCGGAGACGCGGGTGGGAAGGGAGCGGGACAGAGCTTCCCACCCTCCCGGGCCAGGGGCGAGGGCAAAGGGGCGACCTTGGGCGGGGACGGCCAGAGAAGGGGCACAAAGCGATTAGTCAGGTATCGAGGAAACTAGCCCAGATGACACTGAGCTTTAAAAAAAAAAAAAAAAGGAAAAAAAATGCCAAAACAAAACAAAACAAAAAACCTCACAAGTTCACAAGAAAAAAAGAACCACTCCGCACACCAACCCCGCTCCCAACCGGGCAACAGGAAGGCAAACGTGCGAAATGCCCCCTTCTTTGGATAAAAGGCAGAAAAAAAAGCGAGGGGACGCCTCTGCCCTGAGTCCCGCTCACATACACATGGGCGCGCGCCCAATCTGCTCGGGCTCCGGGAAGAGACCTGCTGTCACAGCGCACCGGGAGCAGAGACCGAGCTTCTGCACACACGGCGTCCCAACAGCGACTGCCGAATGCGCCCGCGCGCCAGCTGAACCCTCCGGGGTTCCCCGCCCCTTATGGCGTCACATGGCGTCGGCACGCCCACTGCCCCGCCTGCCAGGTGCCGGGGCTGGAAAAGGCCGGAGACTACAGCGCAGCCTCCCTCGCTCCTCCCGGGCTGTCAGTGCGGGCCCCGCCCCCTCGTCCTTCCAATCGGCTCTCGGCACCGCTCCGCCCTCCTACCGCTTCTGCAATCGCTGCGCCGCGACCGCTTCGCTGGGCTTGGTGTAGGTTCTCTCTGTTTCCACCAGTCACTGTCACTCTTAGGGTTTTCTTGAGTTTTTTCCCCTCCTATGAGTTCAGTCCTCCACTTGGGCCCTGTAGTCCCGCAGTCACGGGGAACGGTTGCCGTGTGCTGTGTATAGGACCCAGAGGGTACGTCAAAAAGTATGTGGTCCAGTAAGAACAGGTTCATGCAATGGTGGCTGGTCGGGTTGAAGGAGAAAACCAAGAAGAGATGGGTTCTTAACTTGCCAGTCTGGGATTTTAGGACCAGGGGAAACTTGGAGATCATTTCAACCGCCTCATTTTTAACCTTCTTTAAATTGAGATCTGGAATGGTGAGGTAGGGTCACCCAGCAACTTCTAAGCAAGTAGGAGGAGTCCACAAGACTGACTTGGGCTTTCACTTTTCACTCTGTAATAATTAGGTGGATAGACAAGGTGTTAAATTGCTGAGTAAGCTTATAGTTTTTCATTACCCCTTCCCTCTCACCCCTTTGATTAGAGCCATTTGCTTTTCTTCTCTAGGCTTTATATATAGAGATAGATAAGCTATTTTTGAGAGTTTTAGGTTCCAAAAAAAATTGGCCAGGGACAGAGATTTCTTACATACTCCTTATCCCCACTTATACTTAGTCTCCCCCATTACCAATATCCCCCACCTGACTGGTTCATTTATTACAGTTGGTGAGCCTACATTTAACACACCACTATCATCCAAAGTCCATAGTTTACCTTAAGGTTCAATCTTAGTGTTGTAGATTTTCATGGGTTGATACAAATATATAATGACATCCACCATTAGAGTATACAGTACATGGTAGTTTCACTGCCTTGAAAAATCTGCCACCTATTCCTCCTTTCCCCTCCCCTAACCCCTGGCAACCACTGGTCTTTTTATTGTCTTCATAGTTTTGACTTTTCTAGAATGTCATGTATACTGCTCACAAAAAATTAAGAGATATTTTTAAAGGAATATGAAGCAATAAAAGAAGCATTTGGTTGTTTTTTTTTAATTAAACAAGAACATCAGAAAAGCAAAGGACAAGTCAAAGAAAGTTGTTCAATTATGCAAATGAGATGCAAACCAACTTTTATTTCATTGGTGAAAATGCACTATACAAAAGCACTGGAGCATCTGCATGTTTCCTGATCCCTTAATTTTTGTGAGCAGTATAGTCGGAATCATACAATATATAGCCTTTTCAGACTGCCTTCCTTCACTTCATGATAATATGCATTTAAGTTTCCTTCATGTCTTTTTATGAGCTATCAAGTCATCAACTTGTTTATAGATATCAAAAAAAATCATATAACATGTGGGAAACACTGAAACATTATAACCTGGGGGGGACAAGGAGGTGAATAAAGTTTTCTTTATGCCAGGTAGTGAAAAAAGCATGACTTTAGATATAAACCTAGGCTCACACTGTTTACTAGCTGTGTGACCTTTAGACATTTGATTTAGATTTCTAGTTTAATTTAGTCATCTGGAAAATAGAAGAATGTTTTCTTTAGAGGATTACATGGACTATAAATAAATTATTCAACAATTGTCTAGCAATGACTAGTTACTCAATAAGTATTTCCCCTCACCTACTTTTTTTATTGAAGAAAAGAAAATAATACTTTAAATTGTGGTTATTTAGTCCTTTCATCCATCCAGTGCTGACTGCTGATTATTATCCCCATTTTACCCGTGATGAAACTCACCAGAGACCACAGAGCTAGAGAAGAGTCAAAGTGGGTTTTGGATCTAGGCAATCTTGACACCAGAGCCCTCCAACTTAAAGGTAATTTTTTTTTTTACTTAAATTGCAGTGATGAAACTATAAAAGTCAAAAGCAAAATGAAGAAATAAAGTATTCACAGTAAGATCTATCTTGCTGGGCTTTAAAGAATCATCTAACTATTTGTGATAATAACAGAGATGTTGAGAAGAATGTCAGAGAATTTGCATGGCAGAAGCCTTAATTTTTTTTCTTGATTCTTTCTGAATATTTTTAGATCAACTGCCACTTTCCAGACATCTGTAAACAAATGGCATAGATATATTAATGCCTGAGAAAAGAGTGTCAAAATCACAACATTAACAGGAGACAATATCAAGACAATATTAAGGAGGCAGAAGCTTCCATTTCATTCACAAATAAGGCCCAGAGTGCCAAAGACATTGATGTAATGCTAGAAAGTGGTGTAAAATATTAAAAACATGATCTCAACATCAAATATATAATGAAACATGTCATTTAATGGCAGAACAATATCCAGCCTCAGGGCTCACAAAGATTCCCAATCTGAATCAGAAGCTCTGATTCTACCGTGATTATCTCATAGGACAGAATGCTTCAATTGGATTTTCATCAACATTGGCAAAAAACATTCTTACAGAATCAATATTTAAATGAGACCTTTTTTTAAAAAAAAAAAAGTTTTGACAAGATCTTTACAAGATTAACAGTGGACAGAAAACCAATTAAGAATGTTGAGCAAAGTTGTGGGCAGAAATTTGGACAAAGAAAGTTAGCCACTCCTTGCACATTCAATCAATTGTTCCCAAAAAAGGGATTAGGTAGGGGGAGGGGGAGGGGAGAGACACAGAGAAAACTAGATAGAAGGTGACAGAGGACAATCTGACTTTGGGTGATGGGTATGCAACATAATTGAATGACAAGATAACCTGGACATGTTTTCTTTGAATATATGTACCCTGATTTATTGATGGCACCCCATTAAAATTAATAAAAATTTATTTATTAAAAAAAAGGGGGGGATTAGGTAGGGTTGCTCAGACCAATTTTATTGACATTTATGAAGGAGAACCAAACAGTTAGGAAACGAAGCCCCACAAGAGCAGAAGCTAGTGCTCAGAGGAACAGCCCAGCCCTCCCCTACCCCCACAGAACAGAACTTGGGCCAAATATCTACTTCCTTCCCTACTAACTAGCAGTTCTCAGACAGGAAATGGCAACCAAGTATTTCTCATTTACCAAAACTAAAGACACTCTTGAGAAACAAAATGATGAGGGCAGTATAAGAACTCTTCAACCCAGGTCAGTTGGTTTCAGCTATCCCCAAATCACTCCTCAAGGGTAGTGGTTAATAAAAAGAGACAGGAGCTGTCCAGAAGAACAACCATTGTCACTCAGATAAACTTTTCTTTTTTTTTTCTTTTTTTTGTTTTGTTTGTTTTTACAGAGACAGAGAGAGAATCAGAGAGAGGGATAGAAAGGGAAAGACAGGAACGGAGAGATGAGAAGCATCAATCATTAGTTTCTCGTTGGCGTTGCAACACCTTAGTTGTTCATTAATTGCTTTTTCATATGTGCCTTGACTGTGGGCCTTCAGCAGACCGAGTAACCCCTTGCTCGAGCCAGTGACCTTGGGTCCAAGCTGGTGAGCTTTTGCTCAAACCAGATGAGCCCGCGCTCAAGCTGGCAACCTCAAGGTCTCGAACCTGGGTCTTCCGCATCCCAGTCCGACGCTCTATCCACTGCGCCACCGCCTGGTCAGGCCAGATAAACTTTTCTTATATTACCATTCAATAAAATAAACAAATCCATCGCTTTTCTCAGCCAGTTAGGTCATGAAGATTATACAGTGTATTGCTGAATCTTGACTATATTCACAAGATGGCCTACTTCCTTCTAAGAGTTATTCTTCGACCTGGCCGGTTGGCTCAGTGGTAGAGCGTTGGCCTGGCATGCAGGAGTCCCGGGTTCGATTCCCAGACAGGGCACACAGGAGAAGTGCCCATCTGCTTCTCCACCCCTCCCCCTCTCCTTCCTCTCTGTCTCTCTCTTCCCCTCCCACAGCCAAGGCTCCACTGGAGCAAAGATGGCCTGGGCGCTGGGGATGGCTCTGGATGCAACAGAGCGACACCCCAGAGGGGCAGAACATCGCCCCCTGGTGGGCGTGCCAGGTGGATCCCGGTCAGGCGCATGCGGGAGTCTGTCTGACTGCCTCCCCGTTTCCAGCTTCGGAAAAATGAAAAAAAAAAAAAAAAAGAGTTATTCTTCAGATTTCCCCATTTTCATAGCCCAAACATAAACTTATTCTGAGATGGTGAGAGGCTTAGGCTCAGAATCAACACCATTGCTCCATGTAAAGAAGATATTGCTTAGTCACCAAGTACAATACAGGAGAGCATCCATTAGAATCCTGGAACATAAGGTTTTAGTCATCTAGGTCCTTGTTGACAAAGGTTTTCTTATAAATTTTTCCTGCTTGCCACCCACTACCCATGCTTACTGCCATGTTCTGATTCCTGGGATCACTAAGTTTATTTTCACTTTCTTTGCACTGTCCATCAATTTAAAACTATTATAACGTCAATAAAATGAGCACTGTTTGATACCAGGCATCTTGTGTGATGAAACTTAACAATAAAAATTTAACAAGAACTACAATGTTCTCACATGATAGAGTCCATTTTGTAGCATAACTAGGCAAGGTTAAACAGAAAGTATTAATATTCTTAAAAATATTTAGCCAAAAGACTCACAAGTAATATTTAATAATATTTACAATAGTCACACAAACCATCTCTATAATGATAAACACTAACACACAAGGAGCATTTGCTATGTGCCAGACATTTTACATTCATAAGCTCATTATACTTATTGATATATTATCTAATAATTAATATATGTGAAATGGATTTTCTCATTTTATATTATTATGCAGCTGGGATTTAAAACTATTACATGCAATAACTTTTTTTTAATTTTTCTTTAATTTTTTTATTAATTTTTAGAGAGGAGAGAGAGGGAGTGAGAGAGAGAGAGAAGGGGGAGGGAGGAGCAGGAAGCATCAACTCCCATCTGTGCCTTGACCAGGCAAGCCCAGGGTTTTGAATCGGTGACCTCAGTGTTCCAGGTCGACGCTTTATCCACTGCACCACTACAAGTCAGGCCCATGCAATAACTTTTTTTACAAAACAGTTTATTTACTTTAAAAAGCACAATTTTGGCCCTGGCCAGTTTGCTCAGTGGTAGAGCATAGGCCTGGCATGCAGGAGTCCCAGGTTGGATTCCCGGCCAGGGCACACAGGAGAAGTGCTCATCTGCTTCTCCACCCCTCCCCCTCTCCTTCCTCTCTGTCTCTCTCTTCCCCTCCCACAGCCAAGGCTCCATTGGAGCAAAGTTGGCCCGGGCGCTGAGGATGGCTCTATGCCCTCTGCCTCAGGAGCTAGAGTGGCTCTGGTTGCAACAGAGCAATGCCCCAGATGGGCAGAGCATCACCCCCTGGTGGGCATGCCTGGTGGATCCCGGTCGGGCACATGCGGGAGTCTGTCTGACTGCCTCCCCGTTTCCAACTTCAGAAAAATACAAAAAATAAATAAATAAAAAGCACAATTTTTGGTTATCTAAGTGGATAATTTGATTTTTTTAAGGCTTTGTAGTTCACAGTGATAAGTGCAGTAATATTTTATCTGATCTCCAATGTCTAATTGTGGGGGGACAGTATAGTCAAATAATTTTGTAGTTTCTCTTGGGAAGAAATGCATCCCTATATGGGCACATTCAATCCAGCTGTATTATTTTTTCAATGATGGAGTGAAAAATGTTGGCTTCTATGTTCTCAATTAGCAATAATCACACCTCAGATAAACTTCATTGGCTACAATACCGCCACTGATAAAAGCTCGGCTTCTGTGTTCTAAAAAGTTTTTTTTCCAAGTACACCAATACATGTAAGAGTTGCCTTAATTTATTGTTTATTCTGCTGAAAAAAATTATTATTATTATTATTTTACAGAGACAGAGAGAGAGAGTCAGAGAGAGGGACAGATAGGGACAGAGAGAGATGAGAAGCATCAAACATCAGTTTTTTTCGTTGCGACACCTTAGCTGTTCATTGACTGCTTTCTCATATGTGCCTTGACCACGGGCCTTCAGCAGACCAAGGAACCCCTTGCTGGAGCCAGCGACCTTGGGTCCAAGCTGGTGAGCTTTGCTCAAGCCAGATGAGCCTGCGCTTAAGCTGGCGACCTCAGGGTCTTGAACCTGGGTCCTTCCGCATCCCAGTCCGATGCTCTATCCACTGCGCCACCGCCTGGTCAGGCTGAAAAAATATTATTCACAACCGAACTAACTCAAAACTAATAAAACAGAATTATTTCTTTCTTTTTTTTTTTTTTTTTTTGTATTTTTCTGAAGCTGGAAACGGGGAGAGATAGTCAGACAGACTCCCGCATGCGCCCGACCGGGATCCACCCGGCACGCCCACCAGGGGCAAAACTCTGCCCACCAGGGGGCGATGCTCTGCCCCTTCGGGGCATCACTCTGTTGCGACCAGAGCCACTCTAGCGCCTGGGGCAGAGGCCAAGGAGCCATCCCCAGCGCTCGGGCCATCTTTGCTCCAATGGGGCCTTGGCTGCGCGAGGGGAAGAGAGAGACAGAGAGGAGGGGGGGGGTGGAGAAGCAAATGGGCGCCTGTGTGCCCTGGCTGGGAATCGAACCCGAGACCTCTGCATGCCAGGCCGATGCTCTACCACTGAGCCAGCCGGCCAGGGCTCAGAATTATTTCTTTATTGCTGGAAGATTTATCTAATTGTAGTATAT